>NC_092381.1:55367004-56585754 GCF_030028105.1 Mobula birostris | reverse complement strand
TGATGAAAGACATCGTTTATCCACTACATAACTTATTTTAAGTCAAATAATTTATTTAAAACTATGATGATTTATGGGAAAAGCTTAGATGCATAATGACTCAATAGAAGCAATACAGTAAGTAACAATAGTGCTAGATATAACAGGGAACAATAATACCACACAATGCAAGCTACAGTGTTCTACTTTCTACAGTCAAAGATAAAATAAACTGTCGATACCATCTTACATGTTGAATATATTTTGGGATACATTTTCTTCCATGATTCCATATAAAGTGGCATATTTATGATGACAAATAGAGGGAAACTCAAGTGGCAAATTTGTCTTGCATACACTTCCTTCTTTCCTATGCTCAATAAAGGTACTGTTGGCATACCTATCAAAGGAAAATAGGAAAAAAGGAGGATCCATAGGTTAAAAACTTTAAATCATAGTTCTCAGTTCTTAAGAAATTGAATCTGTGAAGGATTATCAAGTAGAGCTAATGAAACACATGGAAGACATTAAGTAGTGACTCAATAATGCAATCTCTTTGCATCAAATAAGTGAACAGATGATGGTTGATGAATGTAGAATGCAGTATTGTAAAATTACATTGTCTGGATATCAGAGGAGAAGGTGGTTTTCATAAAGGACAGCAGTAGATTACAGCCTAGGGCTTAGTCCCTGTACGTCCTCCCCCTGGAATGCATGGATTTTCTCTGGGTCCTCCAGTGTCCTGCCACAGTCCAAATATGTACTGGGTAGGTTACTTGGTCATTGTAAGTTGTTATGATTTTAGGTTAAGGTTAAAGTGGAGTTGCTAGGGGTTGTCGGGTGGTGTGGCTCAAAGGGCCTATTCTGTGCTGCACACTATCTCTAAATAAATAAATACGTAATGGAGCACTGAACTTATGTGAAATGAGTGAGGCAGTGAGCAACCATTCAGATATGCAGATGTAAGGATTCAAATGCATTGCCACCAGGAAAGAAAAATTACTTCTATGTCCATTTCACAAATATTTTTTGCCGCAGAACTATTCTAAACGAGCAACTGTTAGATGTGATAACTTCTCTATTGTATCAAATATCAGTGAAGGTTGACCCAGCAACTTCCAAGCCCTTAAACCAAATGATATAGGTATTCCACTCAGAATGGAGTGTAAGCATCTTTGGAAGATGCACTTACTGCCCTTAAGGTCTTTGGCATGAGAAATCTATAGCAGATGGTACCTGCTGTTGCCATATGCTCCATAGTGCACACTGTGGCATCACAGTCATCATGTAAGGATGTCATATGTGCTCCTTTTAGACTTTTTCACCTGAGTTGTAATCAGTAGCTCTCTGTGCAGCAGGGATTCCAATAAAGCTCAAAAACATTCTTTATTTTAAAGGAGATCCTGTGAAATCTTGACACAAGACAGCTTCCCAATTTCTTCTCATGTGTGAGCAACATGTGCTGTATGCTCATTTTGTGCAGATATGAGGTAATGCAACAGCATTATGGGGTTGACAGCCTGCAGACATTTTCTCTCTGATGTAAAGGCCATGCAGTGGCTCCTCCCACTCTTTATATTTTCTCTGGGACTATCCTCGGTGAAGGACTTCAATAGCAATGAACTCTCCTGAGAAAGAGTGAAACTGCCATAAAATTTATCTTAAAAATTAAAATGTGTGGCAGTTCAAATGTACACAACTTTGAAAGAGTCAGGTTTTTTTTAGATCTTTGTAAATATCACTGAAGGGACTCTAATACAGTAAAGGGACCTTTTAGAAATCAAATGTGAAAAAAATATACAGAACTGGACAAGAGGAAATAGCTACAAGAAGCATATTGTTCTTCAAGAAAGTCAAAATCATAGACTGAGATCTAAAGACTCAGTTACATTTGAATGTGATATTTTCAGTTGCAATGAATTTTGTCTGCTCTTATTTTAGGTCAAGAGAGCAACTTCCTGCCTCAGTGATAGAAAAACATGTCACTTTTTCACATTTACACTACCAAACTTCTTTCACCTAATCCTGAGCTGGAATGGTTAGGCATAACGACATGGCCCTGTTTAACCTTTTCATTGGAAACTGTGAAAAGCAGAGGAAAAGGAATTCATATTTTTAAAAGATAAGCAAAACAAATAATGATCGATAATTTAAGTTTAATAAAATTAATTTGCATAAATATGGTGAAATATGCAGCTTATCAATGAAAACAAATAATGTTTATTTGCAATTCTGACTAGAACATTGCAGACTCTATTTTAGTGCATTAGCTATCAACTGCCTAAGCATTATTTCAAATGTACTTTTGGCCAATTTCCACATTTTTGTAGTTGATCTAACTGGGTATTCGCACCATGCAAATTACATTTTTTACATCCCAAAAAATGGTTAAATCTGTTTTCTGAGCAGGGTTTGAAGGCAAATGGTTACATTGACCCCTCTGAAGGTCTCTATGCAATGTTTCAGACGATTATAACTTGCTCCAAGTCATATTATACTGACACTGAGGGTAGCATTGGATCTTGTAACCCTGCCTTTTACCAATTGATACTGAGGAGAGGGTAAGAGTAACTGAGAAAAAGGTGTTGTTACCAAGGAGATGGCTAAATGAAAAGTTAATCAAGAGATCATGCTAGGAAACCAATGTAACTACCCGGATTTAATTTTGAAGTGTAATTGAGATAACAAGAGAACTTAATTCCACGGTGGCTGAAATACCTGATGAAAGATTAGAAGCAGAAACATGAAAGGTGGTAATTGGAAAGGTTTGAATTCTAGGAAAATCAGATATTGAAACTTTTTATATTTTGTATGACTGATGAAAAGAAGAAAGAAAGGGACTTCAAGCAATTTTTTTTGGAAAACAAGAGCAGAGTTTTGGGTGTCTTTGCTCTAAGATAACAAAATAAATTTGGGTGAAATTGTTTTTAATATAGTCAGGCCAACCCAAATGGTACAATTCTGTGCTGAATTAGAATCACATACACACTGTAGGCTACAGTTTGATGCAAAACCAAACAGCATAAATAGCTGTGATGCTTCACTCCCTGAAGAGCTCAACACCTTTTATGCATGATTTCAAAGGGAGAATATTCACATGCACGAATCCCCACAACATCTGGCAACCCTGTGATCTCTGCCTCGAAGGCTAATGTCATAAACATCATTCAGGAGGGTGAGTTCTTGCAAGTCATCAGGTCCCAATGGTGTACCTGGCAGGATGCTGGAAACTTGTACTAATCAACAGGGTGTTTGCTATTTCCACTAATGGTGAAAGAAAAGAGACAAAATGAGTTTAAGGGATGATTTTTTTTTGGAAAGCAAGTGTTCAAGGACATCTTCAATCTCTCAGACCTGCAGTTGGAGGTTCCCACCTTCTTCCAAAGGGCATCAATCATAGCAGGGCCCAAGAAACAGCAAGTTGAACTGCCTCAGTGACTATCACCCGGTAGCACTCACATCTACTATGATGAAGTGCTTTGGGAGGTTAATCATGACTAGAATTAACTACTCACTGAGCAGGAACCTGAACTATTGCAATTTGCTTTCATCCACAACAAGTCTACAGAAGATGCCATCTCACTGGTTCTCTACCTGGCCTTGGATTATGTGGACAACAGCAATACCTAGTCAGGCTGCTATTTATTCTCAGCTCAGCTTTCAACACCATCAGCCCCTCATTACTAATAAACCAGTTTCAAAACTGGGCCTCCATATCTCTATCTGCAACTGGATCACTGCAGATTGGCAACAATATCTCCTCTTTGTTAACAATCAATACATGTGCGTCTCAAGGATGTGTGCTTATCCCACTGCTCTGTTACCTCTTTATTCATGACTGTGTGTCTAGGCACACTTTCAATGCCAGCTATAAACTCACTGATGATATCACTGTTGTTAGAAGATTCTCAGATGGCGATGAGACGTGAAATTGACTGGTTCTTTGAGTGGTGTCACAACAACACCCTTGCACTCAATGTCAGCAAGACCAATGGATTGATTTTGGACTACAAGAAGGGGAAGTCACGAGAAGACACACCAGTCCTCATGGAAGGGTCGGCAGTGGAAAGAATGAGCAGTTTCAAGTTCCTGAGCATCAACATCTCAGAAGATCTATCTTGGGTCCAACATATTGTTCCAATCATGAAGAAGGCATTCCAGTGATTATACTTCATTAGGAATTTGAGGAGATTTGGCATGCCAGCAAGAACTCTCGCAAATTTCTACAGAGGTATCATTCTGGCTTGTTGCATCATCACCTGGTATGGAGGATCCAATGATGATGATCGAAAGAGGGTGCAGAGGTTTGTAGACTGAGCTCCATCATAGGCTGAGTCTACAAAGACTGAGGACATCTTCAAAACATGTTTCCTCAAGAAAGTGCCATCCATCATTAAAAAACTTTGCGGACCGAGATATGCCCTTTTCTCATGACTACCATCTAGGAGGAGGTACAAGAGCCTGAGGAGCTGCTTTAGGATGAGCTTTCTCCCCTCTGCCATCATGGTCCATGAACACTACCTCACTATTCCCCTTTCACACTATATATTTATTTTATCGTAATTATAGTCATTGTATCGTAAAAATAATTACATCTTGCACTGTACTGCTGCCAACAAAAACAACAAATTTCAGAAACATGTCATTCTGATTCTGATATATCATCTAGAAAGTGAAATCACCACAGAAATGATGAAATTTAGACTGTGAAAAAGAAAAGATTGCTTAACCCACCATTGAAATTTAGATATAAACCCTGACCCTCATAAACTGTTGAATGTTTGAAATGTAAAACAAGAAATAGAAAATGTATAAAATTAAAGGAATGTAACTACAAAATTCAGCTCAACAGCATACTTCCCTTTGGATACAGAATTTACAGTGTTACAGCCTGTGTACACATGTGAATATTTATGTTGTAAGTTATGCCATACCTGCCACTACTTGGTAAAAGTATGAGTGCATGTCGAGCTAACATCCAAAGGAGTGTGCAGTGTTGCTGTACAATTGAACGCACTGTATATCCATTAACAAGAAGGACTCCCCCATAGTGCCATTTAAAACAATTATCAACTTCTTGTAGGTAAATTCTTGATTGATTTATACTGGCACTTGCTATGATCTACCTGTATTTGATGCTTTCCAAAGCTCTTTAGAGCAGTTAAGATCTATGGGGAATTGTGTATCAAATGCTGAAAGAATTTGTCTTCAAAGCTTTTGCACAGGATAGTTTCTCTCAGACATGGATACATTAGTAAGCATTCCCATCGGAACACAGCATGATTGGAAGGACGTGCAGAGGACATGCAGAACAGAATGAATAACAAGGAAATAAAGAAGGGCTGTCAGTAGGATGCGTGCTGCACTCAGATCTTCAGTAATCGATTCTCCTATGAACAACTTGTGGACATCTGCAGTTCAGTAAGGGCATTATCACTAACCTCTGCTACGAAGTGCAGCACACTTGTACCCTTGAAGCAGCATATGAAACACAATGGTCACTGTGTTGATGAGCCTCTCAGCTTCAAGATCCTTCCAGGCAGGACATCATAATGAATGACAACTGGCTGTCCACTGCTGCATTAGGAAGGTCACTAATGCAAGCTGTCTAAAGACAGGCATCAACATTTGATGAACTCTTGCGAGAGCATCAAGCAGCTGTGAGGGAGGAAGAGGAGAAGGAGCAGGGGAGGAGCCGACCCAGGTAACCCCGTTCCAACTACCATAATACCATAAAGTATAAAAGCAGAATTAGGCCATTTGTCTCCTCCACCATTCAATCATGGCTGTCCATTCTTTAACCCCATTCTCCAGCACTTTTCCTCATAACCTTTACCAATCAAGTATCTATCAGCCTCTTCCTTAAATGTACTATATGACTTGGCCTCCACAGCTCTCTGTGGCAATGAATCCCACAGATTTACCACCCTCTAGATAAACAAATTCCTCCTCATCTCAGTTTTAAGGGGATGTATCTTTACTCTGAGGCAATGCCCTTAGATCCTAGACTCCCCTTTCAATGGAAACATCTCCTCTATGTTCACTCTGTCCCATTCTTTCAGTATTCAGACTAAGCAGCCTATGAACAATTTGTCTGACTGGTGAACCATACTCTAAATGCAATCCTAATTTCCCATTCACCACCTCACCCACATCTAAGTCTCACTCAATGGCTGACCATCTTAGAGCCTTCATGGTCATTTGCATGAAAAGAAGACCTACATAAGGAAATGAATGCCAACTGATCACCCTTGTGCATTCACGTGGCATCTGGCTTCCATGCATCTGCTCCTGTACCTCATTCCATGCAGTCCTATGGTGAGACCATTTTTATAGGAAGACTACTGACTTTCACTTGCAGAGGTAACACATTTTCGTACAGGATTGCTCTGAGTAATTGTACTAGAAGGAATAACCATAAGACATAAGGCATAGGAGCAGAATTAGGCCATTTAGCCCATCAAGTCTGCTTCAAGCTGTTGCTAATTGGCATGAGTGAAGCAGTTTGGGCTGGCTGACTAAATGGAAACAAAAAGATCACTAAAAGTATCACGAGTGGTGTCAAATTGAAGGCGGATAGCAATTGTGGGCTCAATAGGTACACTTTTCCTCCCCTGGAACAGTACCACAACATTTTTTTTATATAGTTCTAGTATTTCTAACCTATTTTTCCACCTTGTCATTGGAGGACAAAGTGTTATGCATTGGCATTGGCTGCAAAGAAGTATGGTGGAAAATGAGTAGTGGGGTTTTGCTGTATTGAGCAGTACCTCGGATCAATGATGTGGTTGGTGGGATTGGCTGTTTGGGTGGTTGTCCCTTTAAACATCTCGAAGCATGATGACACCAGGTGGAGCTTTTAGAGGGAAAACCTGAGCTTGCAAGGGAACAGGGTGAGCTTGTAGAACAGCAGTCTGAGATTACCCTACAAAACCTGAACACAGGAGGCTGAGACACTGACGATTAGACATTGCTTTTTGCTTGGGCTTGCAAGTGTTCTGAAGGAGTTGTGTGATATTTCGCATTCAAGTCCAAGTTCAAGTTTATTGTCATCTGACTGTACATACATACAACCAAATGAAACAACATTTTTCTGGACCATGGTGCACCCACAATATACATATCACACACTGCACATAAGACAAAATGTTACCTCAAATGTGTTAATAAAATATAAATTAAAATGCAGCACAAGTAAACAGTAAACAGCTCGCTGTCCAAGTCATGAGGCCTCAGTGGTGCCAGAGTATTCACAGCCCGGGGGAAGAAGTTGTTACCCAGTCTGGCAGATTTAGTCCTGATGCTCCTATACCTCCTTCCTGATGGCAGTGGGTCAAAGAGATTGTGGGATGGTTGGCAGGAATCCTCAATAATGCTTCGGGCCCTTCTTATACGACACTCCCAGTAAATGCCATACATACAGGGATAGCACTGAGATTCTCTTGACTGTTTTCCCTGTTCCCTGAAGTGCCTTGCAGCTTCTGATCCTCACAATGATGCAGCAAGACAGGGCACCCTTGAAGCTGCTCCTGCAGAAAGTTGTTGGAATACCTCAATCTCTGAGAAAGTGCCGACTCTGCCGTGCTTCTTTCATTAGTGAGGAGGTCATCAGGGTGCAGGTTAGATCATCCATTATACACCAGGGAACTTCATACTTATTCTCTCACTGTCTGAGTCATTGATGAGTAATGGAGAGTGGTAGCTCTGTGCCTTCCTGAAGTTAATAATCATCCCTTTTGTCTTGTCCACTATTGTGTATTTAATGTTTGAGTAACATTGTGAATAGATTGTTTGATTAAGCATTCTTTGATGTTTACATAATGCATTGTGGGTGATATGTAATAGTACATAAATGGCATGCGTCATTACATTGCCACTTCATACATGCACACCTCTCTTAAAGTAAAAATTATCTACAGTAAAATGTGTTCTCCTGGGCTCCCATCCTTTTCTTTCAATTAGCCTTATGTTTTAGAGCTACAAAACTTAGCATCCACAGTAAGACTCAGGAGGCAGAGAGGCATGTTAGATGCTGTGATCCACATGAACTTGAGTCTCAGTGTGGATCACAGCATCTAACGAGCCTCTCTGCCTCCTCTCTGTATGTCAATTCATCATTACTGCTGATGAGGCCAACCATTGATACATCATCGGTGAATTTGATGGTGTGGTGATGGTTTGATGGTAGATGGTTGAGTCAGCAGTGTGAACAGCCTTGGTGGGCATCAGTGCTCAACATGATGGAGCATGAGACGTTGCTGCCAACTCATATTGACTGGGGTCCGAGATCCAATTATAGAGAGGGGTGTTGAGTCCCAACGTGGACAGTTTACTCACCGGCCTCTGACAAATGATCATGTTAAGCACCAGGCTAAAGTTGATGAACAACACCCGGCATATGAGGCATTGTTTTCTAGTTGGCACAGGACAGAGTGGAGGGCAAGGCATCATCTGTGGACCAGTCTGAAAGGCAGGTGAAGTGGAAAGGGTCCAATGTAGCTGAAAGGAGGAATTCTATATGATCCATTACCGGCTGCTGAAAGCACTTCATGATTTTGGGTCATTTGGGTGTACTCCTGCTACCTGCATACAGTCAGAGCCTAAAGAGCAAGTCACCAGAGATCAAGGCAACCAAGAAGTGGCTGTGGGAGGCTGAGGAATGGTTACAGGATTGCCTCGAGTCAGTGGACTGGAACATGTTCAAGAACTCATCTGAAGATCTGAATGCCTACACCAGGGTTGTTACAGACTTTTTAAAACAGCCGTGGATGAGTGTGTCCCCACTAAATCTTTCAGGAGTTTTCCCCAATCAGAAGCCCTGGATGAACAATGAAATCTGGAACTTGCCGAGAGCCAGATCAGAGACATCCAAGTCTGGAGATCAAGAATGCTACAAGAGGTGCAGTTATGATCTCTGAAAAGCCAGCTCTCAGATGAAGTGAAGATTCTGGACTTGACTGGAATCAATGAGAGATGCTGGACAACTGTGGCAGGGTTTGAATACCTTAACCTGCAACAAAACTAAATTTTGCAACATTGGGGACAGCAGAACTTCGCTTCCAGATGAGCACAATGCCTTCTATGCTCACTTTGACCACCAGAACAGGGAGGAACCATCGCGCACCCCCATGACTTCTGATAATCCTTTGGTCTCAGTATCTGCAGATGACGTGTGGGCTGCTTCAAGAGAGTGAATCCAAGGAAAGCACCCAGTCCAGATGAAGTACCTGGCTGAGTACTGAAGACTTGTGCTGACCAACTGGTTGGTATGTTCATGGATATCTTCAACCTCTCACTCCAACTGTGTGTGGTACCCATCTGCTTCAAGCTGGCTTCAACCGTACCAGTGCCCAAGAAGAATGTGGTAACCTGTCTAACTATTGCCCAGTGACACTTAGCTTGACAGTGATGAATTGTTTTGTGCAGCTGAAGTTGAAGCCGTTCCTGTCTGACTGGCGACTTGGATCAGCTCCAGTTTACATACTGAAGCAACAGGTCTGTAGCAGATGCCATCTCATTGGCTCGTCACACAACCCTGGAACATCTGGACAGCAAAGATGCAAACATCAGGGTGCTCTTTATTGATTACAGCTCAGCACTCAACACCATCATCCCCTCAAAACTAATCAGCAAAGTCCAAGACCTTGGCCTCAATACTCCGTTGTGCTATTGGATCCTGGATCTCCTCACTTGTAGACCCCAGTCAGTTCAGAATGGCAAGAACATCTCCTCCACAAACTCCATCAGCACAGGAGCACCGCAGGGATATGTGCTAAGCGCCCTGCTCTACTTGCTTTGCACCTGTGACTGTGTGGTTAAGTACAGCTCCAAAACCATGTACAAACTTGCTGACGACAGCACTGTTGTGGGTTGTATCAAAGGAGATGATGAATTCGCATACAGGAGGGAGATTGAAAACTTTGCTGAGTGGTTTAATAACAACAATAAGACCAAGGAACTGATTGTAGAATTCAGGGGAGGGAAACCAGAGGTCTATGAGCCAGTAATCGTCAGAAGATCAGAGGTGGAGAGAGTCAGTAACTTTAAATTTCTGGATGTCACTATCTCAGAGGACCTGTCCTGGACCCATCATATAAATATTGTTGTGAAGTAGCCATGATTGTACCTCTACTTCCTCAGCAGTCTGCGGAGGTTCAGTATGTCATTAAAAACCTTGGCAAATTTCTATAGATATGTGGCAGAAAGTGTGCTGACTGGCTGCTTTATAGCCTGGTATGCGAACACCAATGCCTTTGAGTAGAAAATCCTACAAAAGGTAGTGGATTCAGCCCAGTACATCACAGGTAAAACCTTCCCAAACATTGAACACATCCACATGAAACATTGCTGTAGAAAAGCAGCATCCAACATCAAAGATCCTCACCACTCAGGCCGTGCTCTTTCCTCGCTGCTGCCATCAGGTGGAAGGTACGAGTGCCTCAAGACTCATACCACCGGGTTCAAGAACAGTTACTACCCCACAACCATCAGGTTCTTGAACAAAAGGGGATAACGACACTCATTTAAGGACTCTGTTTTGTTGTTATTTCATGCTCGTTATTTATTGCAATTTATTTATTTCTGTATTTGCATAGTTTGTTTGTTTATAGTTTACAGTTCCTGATGTTTTCAGTTTACAGTTACTATTCTATGGATTTCTAAGTGTGTCTGTGAAAACAGAATCTCAGTGTTGTTTGTGGTGACGTGTATACTCTGATAATAAATTTTACTTTGAACTTTGATCGTTGAGGTCTGTGACACAGGGCAGTGATAGTTTAGGCTGGTTACCATCACTCCCTTTGGCACCAGAATCATGGTGGCTGCCTTGAATCCTGCAGGCACAGTGGATTGTTTCAGAGAGATATTCAAAAATGACCATGAAGGCCTCTTTTAGCTGGGCCCCACAATCTCTCAGCACCTGACCAGATATGTTGTCCAGCCCCGCAGCTTTGTGTGGGTCCTGGGGAGACAGCAGCGGGAATTGAACCATGATCTTACAGCTGGTTGTCTCCCTTTATGGCTCAATAATATCAGCGCTGGACTCCGGAGCAAAGGTTCCTGAGTTCGAATCCAAGTCGGGTTGAGTGTCAAGCTAGCAACCCGGCCTCGTAAAAACAAGAATAGCTTGCTACAGAAACACCATCATGACGGTGCCCCGATAACTCCACTGCCGAGTTAAGGGCTATTCTTCTTCTTCTTACAGCTGATGCTGTGAAGCATTACGTTAGCCACTACATTACCATGCAACCCCCAGGTCAATGCATATTCCCTTTCCTCTGGACTTCCTTAGGCATCAAGTATTTATCAAAGAACCTTATGCTTTAGGCTTCCCCATCAATGAGCTCTTCTGAATCCTCCTGAGCAAAGCTTTTGTGCGATTTCACGTTTTTTAGAGCTGGCACTCTACTATTCTTATCCTCTTCTCTGGCTGAGGGCCATTGTTTTGTGGAAACTCAACATATTAAAAGTCCTATTATAATTGATGTCAATATCTGAGTCAGTAACCATGAGCATTAAATTGAATTAAGACACATGTCTTCTTCATTCTTTTTTTGATCTTCCACCATTACCTGCACAGGATTTAAGAGGTACATCTGCAGTTTGCAAGTCAGACAATGCCAGAAGTAATAATTGAGAGGGGGCTTTGAGTATACAGATACTGTCACCTGCTGTTCCTTTCCCCACCATTGGTTTGCACCTTTGATGACAATGTGAGGGAGATGACAAAGGCACACCTGAACCACTATGTTAGCTGCTACAATCTGTAATAATACCCCAGTTTAACCTGCAATAATGAAGGAAATGCATTACTATGTAACACACAATGTGTTTTGATGATGTGTTTGCCATGATTAATTAGCTGGTTACATGTGCAAGGTGTGAGAAGTGATGTGAGGCTTTAAATTGAGGTTAAGTGCGAGACAATGATGCAGCACATAAATATCATTCCCTAATGATATGCGTCCCAAATGTAGGAAGATGACTTGTCAGGGTATGTGGTATTGAGCTGTACCTTGGGTTGGTGGAATTTGGCATGAGGGCTCACTAGCCCTGATTTTGCAAGCACTGCCTTTGATGCCCTACAACTCCGATTCTGGACTGGATTTTTTGACGTTTGATTGTCATAGATATAGCCTTCAACTTCCTTTGCAGTGAGGCTAGAGAGTCTCCTGGCCAGTGTAATATCAGGACATTCACAAGACTAAGTCCAAAGTTCAAAGTAAATTTATTATCGAATTACACATGTCACCATATATGACCCTGAGATTTATTTTCTTGTGGGCATTCACAGTAAATACAAAGAAATACTGTAGAGTCAGTGAAAAAGCACACACGAGACAGACAAACAACGATGTGCAAAAGACAACATAAACTGGGCAAATACAAAAGAGAAAATAAATAATTAAGTACATAGATGATAAATATGGAGAATATAGATGAATTTACTTGAAAGAGAGTCCATGGAAGTGGGAACAGTTCAGTGTTGAGGTGAGTGAAGCTGAGTTATGATATCCCCTTTGATTCAAAAGTCTGATGTCTGATGAGTAATGACTGTTTCTGAACCTGGTAGTGTGGGTCCTGGGGCTCCTGTACTTCTTTCCTGATGGCAGCATTGAGAAGAGAGTATGGCCTGGATGGTGGGGGTCCTTGATGATGAATACTGCTTTCCTGTGACAGTGCTCCTTGTAGATGTGCTCAGTGATGGGAAGAGCTTTATGCGTGACGAACTGGGCTAAATCTACTATTTTTTTCTAGGCTCTTTTATTCAAGGGCATTGTCGTTTCCATACCAGACCACAATAAAACCAGTCAATATACTCTCCACCGAATATCTATAGATGTTTGTTAGTGTTTTTGATGACATGCCGAATCTTCACAAACTTCTGAGAAAGTAAAGGCTCTGCCAAGTTTTCTTCATGAAAGGTACTTCCACGCTAGACCCAGACAGATCCGCTGAAATGATAACACTGAGGAATTTAAAGTTGTTGACCCTCTCCATCTCTGATCCCCTGATGAGGACTGGCTTATGGTCCTCCGGTTTCCTCCTCCTGTAGTCAATAATCAGCTCTTCGGTTTTGCTGACATTGAGTGACAGGTTCTTGTTGTGGCACCATTCCGAGCCAGATTTTCAATCTCCCTCATACATACTGACTCATCACTACCTTAACATGCCAGTGCAGTGGAAACTATAGTTAGCGTCCGTCCTCTCCCACTCTGATTGTCTCTCAGTTCGTACTGTGTTGCAGAACACCTGCCTCCACTCACTGGAGCTGCAGACAACCCTTTGAAGAAAAGCAGATTGTATTTAAATATCACAGGCATGCTTTAAGTGAAATTGGCCTCTCAGGGTAGTGACATAATGATGAAATTAGAAGCTATAGAAAGCATTCTTAGTGCAGTCTGCTCACACCAATTATGTAACTAAGCAGGCAGCACAAAGTTACTGTGTTGTCTGCAGCAGAAGCAATGGGGAAGAGGGTTAATCATGCATTGCAATTATCAAGTCTGCTTTCAGGAACCTTCCAAGTAAACCCTCCTAAGGGAATTCTCTTTGCAATAAATAATTGAGTCTATAAGAAATGTATTTAACAGCAATCAAGCAGCTGTTATGTGGACAAACAGTCTCTTAGAGCAAAGACTTCAGGTGTAGCAGCAGTCCAAACTTGTGGTAGCATATGTTTCTGTCAGTATCACCTGCTCAGGATATTGCTGCCATTTTTAAACAGAGACTAAGGACAAAAGCCTAGGCCCTTCTTTAATCTTTTTCACTAGGAGTTTGCACCTCCTTACAAACATTACAATGTCTCCCAACGTCTTGCAACAATTGTATGTAGGACGTACTAGATAAAGCTGTTACGTAAACGGCAACAATGAATATCAATCGAGACAGGTTATATAAAAACAACCAAACATTTATTAAACACGTATAAACGATAAGAGAAAAAAAACAAAGGAAAACTTTAACCTGAAGTTAACAGGTATGCAGCCGTTCACCAACTCGCCACTCGGCTCTGGTTCTTAAAGTGTTAAATGCAAAAACAGTTCTTAAAGCGATACATTCAGATATAGTTCTTAAAGCAACAACTTCAAAAGTCCAACAGTTTTACACATTCAATTGGGAGAGACTTCTCTGGAGAAGGATTTCTTCACAGATGCACCTTTACTGCCGGTTCTGTCCGCAGGATTCACGATGCCGAAAATAAACAGTTTAAATCGCCTGACCTTAAATTCCTTTAGAGGGAGAGAGCACCTTTTTGCATGAACTCCTTGCTCTTTCTGGCAAGAGTTATCTCGATGCAGGTACTCCTCCAACGAAGACTCAATAAGGTCAATTCTTTATTAAACTGCCAAACGATGCCGACTTCTCTCGATCCTTTGATAAATTCTTCACTCTCCCTTCAACTGTTGGAATTGAGTAAATTGGCACATCCAGCCTCAAATTTCCAGTCCAAATAATAAGGTATTTTGCAACAGAACGCACAACCGTTTTAAAATTGAAACTGCGTCACCAAAAACAAACATGCAACAGAAACGGAGATACAGCACGTTCTACCTGGAAATCTACAAACTCAAAAACCAACTGCGTCACCTGGGTCGACCTTTATATAATCACGGGGCACATGTCATCACGTGACCTCACATCGGTGGGAAAATCACATCAGGTGACCTCCAAAAGACCATTACATCATTGTCACAAAAAAAATCTCCTTGAGCATGTAACAAAACTCACAGTACATTTAATTTTTTTAAGTCTCATTTAATAAGATTTATTTTTAAAAAGTTATTGATTGCTTATTCTTCAGGTTGTAATGTTACTAGTGTAATATCTTTTGAACTGTACCTGTTTTTAGCATTAAATTATAGCATTAAATCATGGTGGAAAGGGTGAAACCTTGTCCTGTTGGCTCTTAAGACTTTCTAGAAAAAATACAAGACAGGGATTTGCTTTATTTTGTTTGGTATTTGAAGCCCAGAGAAGAATATTGGATGCAAAATATTAAATGTTATATGTAATTTAAGTGGTGGAAATGGGGAGTTGGTGGGGGAGGGGGGTGGAACTGGTCTTTTTACTCATCTCCTAAATGGGATCATAAACCATATTTTTATTGGGTGCTTTTAATTGTCATTTGAAGTACCTTTAAATTGAATGGAAATGTAATACTGTTATTGATATTAAGTAACTGTGTGTAATTGTTACTGGATTATCTGTAAAACCGAAGAATTTAAACTCTCAATAAAGTGCAAAATACTGCAAATGCTGTAAATCTGAAATAAAAGTATGAAAAACTAGAAACTGACTGCAGAGGAATCAATGCTAGAGCAAAGATAACCTCTAGTTTCAGTGTGATGAGCGTCAGTCTGCAGCCCCACAACAAAAAGAAAAATCCTAACACTTTTGGGTGCTTGATATATTTGTTCAGATATTTGAGCCTTTAGAACTCCATTCACTAATTTTCACCAGGTTCAATAAAATATATAACAGACTTTGAGCCATTTCTATTTTCTCTATTTTTCCCATATCTCCTTAAAATGCTGATCATTGCTAAGGTAATGATTCCTCAGATCAACACAGTGAAGGTCTATAGTCTCTGTAGCCATGCTCTGTCACATCCCACCTCTCCTTTGTCCTCACTCAAAGTCCAAACAATTTCAGAGAAAACCTCCAGATAAAAATCAGGTCAATTTTTCTTGTTCAGAATATCTGATGTCTTCAGTAGCTCCTAATTGGAGCTTTAATGAGGTCAATTATCTCAGACCAGAGCGAATCTAATAAGTCTTTCTGCGTACTCTATGTACTGGAGTCTGATTCTTTATTGTGGAAGCAATTTAGGATTTGTTGCTGTTTATAATCTCTATTTGCATATTTAAATGAAGGTAACTCATCTGGTACCATTAATTAAATCCCAATATCTCCAAAGAACCAAAACTGCCATGAATCAATGTGAGCAAGCGAGTGTCATCCATTTTCTAAAATGTTTCTGATTTTTAATTGATCTCTAGCTTCTGTACTCCATGAAGTCTCTGCAGAACAATGACAGTAATTGGATTTCTAATGATATTCAAAGTGCTGCTAGAATTATACTGGCTTTCAGTATCAGATGAGCTTTTGTCAGGTAAGAAATGGAAAATTGTGTCATTGCAATTTAAATTTAAGTGGATAATGTCAGAATGTTCTGTCATTATAGTCACTGTGACTGTTTTGCTTTACATCTAATTTTATTTTGTACATATTTAAACCCAGCTTAATTAAATTTGGCCTAAATCATTTAAAAAAAGGTTGAAATCTGAGGACTTCCTAGATCCCTGATGTAAATAGCACTTCTAAACTGCATGAATCAAAGGAGCCTAATCTCACCTAAACCCTTAAATTCCCATAATGTTGGCCTGATATTCAATCTACCATGCCCCCACCTCAACACCTCAACACCTCAACACACACACAGACACACACACAAACACACACACTCACACCTCATGCCAGAATGGATTGAATCTCAGAAAATGATGGGTCAGAGTACAGGAAAGAGACAGAGAGTCTAGTGAAATGGTGTCATAACAACATTTCCCTCAATGTCATTAACTTCAGGAAGGGGAGAAGTGCACATACTTCTTTACATCAACCATGTTGAGGTTGACCTTCAAGTTCCTTGAAGTAAACACCACCAGCAGTCATTCCTGGTCCAACCACACAGACTCCGAAGCCAAGAAAGTGGAAGATTTCTATCTATCCAGATGCATCATGGCTTGGTATGGCAACTACTCTGTATAACGGCAAGGAACTGCAGAGAGTTGTGGACACAACTCATCAGATGACGAAAAACCAGGCTCCACTCTCATGGACTCTTCTCACTGCCTTGGTAAAGCAGCCAACCTAATCAAAGATCCCATTCAACCAGGACATTCTTTCTTCTCCCGTCCCACTGGGCAGAAGATACCTGAAAGAATGTACCACCAGGTTCAAGTATATCTTCTATCCTATAGGTCTATTGAATGGGCCCTAGTACAATAAGATTGACTTTTGACTTCACAATCTTCCTTGGTATCGTATCACACATTATTTCTGCCTGCAAAGCACTTTCTCTGTAACAAAAATACTTCATACTACATTCTCTTATTGTTTCCCCTTGTTCTACCTCAATACTTTGCTGTAATGAAATTTTCTGTGTGAATTATGTGAAAAATAAAGCTTTTCATTGTACCTCAGCGCGTGCGACAATGATAAACCACTTTACCAATTTACCCCCAAGAAGCAAAGGAACAACGAGAACAAGACATATTTCTAAACGTGTCCAAGCAGAAGGACTGAGCCAACACTTGAAAGAGGGACAGAACTGGCTATTTCTAAAGCAGGTAAAAGGCGGTAACCCTTAATAGATGAGAAAGTGTACCAGGCCCAAATTTTAGAATGCGACAGCGGTACAATACTATGTGATGGAAGAGAACTCCACTTGGGACGATCAGGTCATACATATGAATTGGTTGTGCCAGAGAGTGCAGAGAAAAATAGTGCACACAGTAAAACTGGCAAAGGGTCTTCAAAATGAAATGTTAATTCTGCTCCCTTCACGGATGCTGCCCAATCTGATGAGTGTTTCCAGCATTTTCTTCTTTTGTGCCTCAGATTTTCAGCAACTGAAGTTTTGTTTTTGATCTTTTTCACACAAAAGCTCAGCCGGTGTGCATTTCATTTACTTGGTTTATTTATCTGCCCTGACTATTTTATTCTGTACAAGCGAGCAGGTGGAAAAAGCTGGAGGGGATGTGATTTTACATAAGTCAGGTCACAGTGATATCATTAGAACGTAGCTGCAATTTCTATTTAGCAGTGTGAAAGCCAATTCTTCCACATTAATCCAACAAGCAAATGGATTAGAGCGAGAAGAGTTATGGAAAAGTAAGTAGATTTTCTTTAACTTGGTTTCTAGGAGAAACAGAAGCCTTCTCCTGGGTACCATCAGCAGTCGTTATATATACAAGAGGTGAAAGGGAAAAGAATCCCTTCAATGAATTCACTTTTTCACAGAGTCTCAGGGCTCCAGAATTCCTTTCTTTTCTGAGCCCCTGCTTCCTTCTAGAATATATTAAGTTCTATAAGTCAAACTCACTGTTAGATAATTACTACCTAATGATTTATCTTGAGAAAAACTTTGCTTTCAGTTTACCTCAGATCATTTGTCTAAGGTTTAGTGTGAAACAAGGTTATCCTTCCATCAAGGGAGTTCAGAGAAGATTCATCAGACGAGCTGCTGATACAAGTGTTCGTCATCTTGAGAGTGCTGAATAGACCTGTCCTGTATTCTCTAGAGTTTACAAAAGTGAGATGAGATCCCATTGCTTTGTAGAGTGTTACAGCTCAGAAATGGACTCTCCATCCCAACTTCTCCATGTTGACTAGGATGCCTACTCCAGATAATCCCATTTGTATACATTTGGACCACATCCCTCTAAACTTTTCCTATCCACCTACCTGTCCAAATGCTGTAATTTTATCTCTCTGCACCACTTCCTCTTGAAGCTTGCTCTATCGACTCAATACCCTCGGAATGAAAAACTCACCCTTCACATCCCCTTTAAATCTTTCCTTTCTCACCTTAAATCTATGTCTGTTAATTTTGGATCCTTCTATCCTGGGAAAGATAAACTCTAACAATGTACCCAATTTATGCCTCTCATTATATTATAAACTTCTATAGTCTCACCACTCAACCACCATCGTTCCAAGGATCCATTCAGCCCATCAAACGTGCTCTGCCATTCTGTCATAGCTGACTCTCTGACGGTGGTGTCTGGACAGAGATGCTGTCCAAGTTGCATGCCTCCTTGGACAATGTCTCCCATCCACTACATAATGTACTGGTTGGGCACAGGAGTACATTCAGCCAGAGACTCATTCCACCGAGATGCAACACTGAGCGTCATAGGAAGTCATTCCTGCCTGTGGCCATCAAACTTTACAACTCCTCCCTTGGAGGGTCAGACACTCTGAGTCAATAGGCTGATCCTGGACTTATTTCCTGGCATAATTTACATATTACTATTTAATTATTTATGGTTTTATATTGCTATATTTATACGCTACTCTTGGTTGGGGCAACTGTAACGAAAATCAATTTCCCTCGGGGTCAATAAAGTATGACTATGACTATGATTATGACTATTATCCCTCTCAATCCATTCCCCTGTCTTCCCCCATTCAAAGCCCTTAATAATCAAAAAAAAATGCCAACTTCAGCTTTAAATAAACCCAATGACTTGATCTCCACAGCCAACTGTGGCAATATTCCATAGCTACACCACTCTCTGGCTAAAGAAATTCCTCTTCATATCTATTCTAAAGGGACATCCCTCTATTCTGAGGCTATGCCTTCTGATCCTACATTCTTCCGCTATAGGAAGCATCCTCTCCACATCCACGTTATCTAACCCCTTCAATATTCAATAGGTTTCAGATAGGTTTCAATAGGTTTCCCTTTCATTCCTCTAAACTCCAGTGAATACAGGCCAAGAGACATCAAATGCTCCTCATGTACCCGTACCCTGTAGGCTCTCTATTCCCCTAGGGCTCTATGTCCTGGTCTGTTTAACTTTCCAAATGCATCAAGTTGCACTGGTCTGAGTTAAATTCCATCAGCATTTGTTTGCACACCATCTCTATTAAATTTCCACATCTTTTCTTAGACTTAATGGTGAGGTGCCTGGGAGATGTTTTCACAGGCTGGGGAATCTGAATTGAAGATTCACAGTCTCAGATAAAGAGGTAAATCATTTACTACTGGGATGAGAAATTTCACCATCCAAAGGGTCGGGGAGTATCAGTCTTTGATTTCATTAAACAGGAATTTATTCAATTTTGGATATTAAAAGAATCAAGGAATATGGAAACAGCATAAGAAAATAGCACTAAGGTAGAATATCAAACATATTCTTGAACAGCAAGCTGAACACTTTTGAAGAGGCAAATGGACTACTTCAATGATCAAGTTTTGTATTTTTGTTTCAACCCACCCGTGTAGAGTTTCACACTGATGTAAATCAGAAATCCTACACAAAATGCTTCTTCTATTAATTTTAATTTGTTCACAGGTATGGCCAATGTTTTTGGAGCAATTAAGCTGATGTTGTAGAGTTACATTGTAATTGATTAAACAGTTGATGCTAAAAGACTCAGATCACTCCCGATATATGAGCAGCTAAATGAATCTCTTTCTATTAACAAACAGAAGGGAAATAATTTGCTAACTGTAAATCCAGAAGTTATTTCCCTGGAAGCATTTCCCTCTTGACGAGCAGCTTTTGAAATGACATAATGTCCATTTATCACAGAACCAGAATCAGGTTTTATTATTTCTGACATGTGTCATGTAATTGTTGTTTTGCGGCAGCAATACAGTACAAGGCATAAAAAATTACTTTAAATTACAAAAATAAATAAACAGCATGAAAGAGGAATAGCAAGGTAGTGTTCATGGGTTCTTGGAAATCAGAAATCTGAAGGCAGAGGGGAAGAAGCTGTTCCTAAAATATGGGATGTGGACCTTCAGGCTCCTGTACCTCATCCCCCGACTGTTTGGTGAAGGTTGGAGGAGGAGGAGAAGATGGCGACGCGACGGCAGCGCACGCGGCCTCTCCGGTGAATGATATCTGTATTCTGTCAAGTAGGGGACCGTGCACAATTCTGATTTGATGGAGATGGACATGAGAATACGGAGGAATATCCGGAAAACTTCTGAAATGCCCGCTTCGCTGCCGTCGCTACTGTGTGGTATCCGGAATCTCCGGAGCAGAAGGCCCCAAATCCTTGGCTTTGCTTGTTTCAGCGGCCAGGGCTAGGTCGAAGGCGCTCAGCAGAGGATGGCGCTCAGGAGGCTGTATCGGAGGGGCTGGTTGGAGGCTCGAAGTTTTCAGATGGACAGTGTTGGCTGTGGTCGGCTGCTTCCAAGGCATCGGCAAGTTGACGGTGTCTGGAGGTTTATGGCAGGGAGTTTCTCCCTTTTGCCGCCTGCTATCGGGCAATCGGAAGTCGATCGACTTGGGGACTTTGAGACTTTTTTTTACCATGCCAATGGTTTGTTCTTCATCAAATTATGGTATTGCTTTGCACTGCTGTAACTATATGTTATAATTATGTGAGTGTTAGTGTCAGTGTTAGTCTTTGGTTTGTCCTGTTTTCTGTGATATCACTCCGGAGAAACATTGTATCATTTCCTAATGGATTATTGCATTTCTAAATGACAATAAAAAGACAACTGAGTGTTCTCATAATCTAATGCTGGGTCATGAGGCACCGCCTTTTGAAGATGTCCTCGATAGCTGGGAGGTTTGTTTCCTGCAGCGGAGTTTTCGGAGTCTACAACACTTTTTAATTTTCCAAACGCATCTTCTCTCTTTTATTTCAATCCTGAAGAGTGGTCTCTGCCTGAGAAGTTGACTGTTTATCCATTTCCATAGATGCTTTCTGACCTGCTGAGTTCCCCAGCATTTTGAGTCTGTTGCTTTGGATTTCCTGCATCTGCATCATGTTTATACTTCAAAGTCCTGTCTACTTCATGTTTCAAAAGGGCTTACTTGGAATCCTCCATATATTATAGATCATAACATATAAAACGATGAACAAATCATTGTGTAACTTTGTTAAGATTAGGAACGACAGTGCCAGGAAATGCAGGAAGATAGAGAAGAGGTGATACAAGCTTCCTACTACAATTTTAAAAGGATTGTGGGAACAGTAACCATGGTTGGCTGTCTTCACATGTCATTATACTTGAAAAGGCCATTAATGAACGATACACAATCTCTGACTTACAAACAGAGCTTAAAAGGCAAAGAAGGACCAATGAAGAGGGGAGCTTTGACTACTTTGTGGGATTATGTGCAGGTGAGGGTGAATACATTAAAATATGCATGAGTCAAGAGGAATGTAGCTATTTTCTAGAAAACTATTACCTGCCCTCTGGATCTATGATTTCCATTTATTGTCATTTGACTGTGATAAGTCATTTGGAAAAAGCAGATTGGCAAATAAATTCTCCTCAGATCACTCATAGATTCCTATGTCCATACCTGTGCAGAGATAGTCTTGTCCAGGGGGAAAAGAGATCATTTGAAGGCTGTTTTCTGAAGAAATGGTTACTGTGGGAGAGGATGATCTATTTTCTTGAGCTCTTTTGGGTGATTCAACCACACTTCACTTCTACCGCTGAGCTGGAGATTGCTACAGTCCCGTAAAGCTGAGCCTGAGATATTTGTTGTTCCATTTCTGCAGCATCTAAAATCTACGTGGCTTGTATGGACTCTTTGGATCTGAGCGTGTGACCAAGTCCTGGCTGTTCCATACTTGGAAGAAGACATTGCTTCAGTGGTCTCCCATCGCTTCCTTCCTGCTTGAGATAGATTCCTTTAATTAGACTGGTTCTTTTGCTGAATCTGCTATGAAAGCCTGCCAATGCATTGATGTGGTAGGCAACAGGATATATAAATTGTGTAGCTGAAGAAGGCTTGGAGAGGGCTGGAAGCTCTGACACAGACACGCTATTCCTGATTCCGTCTCAACCATCTACTCCCGTCCTTCAGGAGTGTGAAATATTGTATTCCTGTCAATAATACTGATGTTAATTGGACGATACTAGGGGTTATGTCCAGAGCACTGTCGCAAACATATGCTGTTATCAAGGATGGGTTTTTACGTAGGTTTCCTGTTTTATGTGTCACACTGAAGTTTGAGCTCATGACCTAGGCACAGCTGAGCGTTACAACTCTGCAAACTCAGGGACATTTGTCAACTAGGATTGTAATATGAAAGTATAGTGGTGATAGAAGGTATGAATTAGAGCAGGAAAAACAGTGTTGTTGCAAGTTATAAACATGAAGATGATCAAAATTTAATTTCCCTTGAACTCAGGTCATATTTGGAGTTTGTCTTCTGGAAATAAGATTGTATCTTATCAGTGCCCATTCCATATAGCAGAGCTGAAAAATAGGAGACCCAGAAACAAACAGAAGTGGTAGCTGAGTTAAAACGCCACTTACAACTGGGCTCAGTTTGCTTCAAGACCGAGTTGGCCTGCTCTACGCTCAAAGTTATCATCAGAGCCTAGCTTCAAGAAAAACTGATAAGTAATTGCAGGGAGAAATATTGCTGGCCATCATGGAAAGAATGGAGATGTGGGACTAATTGGATAGAGCTTCAAAATTATCTGCACCATGTTGTAAATTCAGTAATTCTGTATTTTAAAAATTTTACAAAATATTAAATTAAATAAATAGCTTCAATGATTGTTACAGATTTCCAAATTACGTGAACAGGTAATTCTATTCGAGGTGGCTTGGTAACAGAGCACTTAGAACATTGCCTTATCGTGTCAGAGATCACCAATTGGTAGTCATTCTCTTCTGCTGTCTTTAAGGAGTTTGTACGTCCTCCCCGTGACTGTGTAAGTTTCCTCTGGATATTCTGGTTTTCTTCCTTATTCCTAAAGATGTATGGTTATGGTTAGGGTTAGGGTTATGGCTAAAGAGTTGTGAGCTGGGAGCATGGCAGCATTTGTGTTTGTGGGCTGGCCTCAGCACAATCCCCAGACTGTGTTTTGATCATTGACGCAAAACGAAGCATTCACTGTATGTTTTGATGTACATCTGACAAGTAAAGTTAATCTTTTCTTTCTCAGAAGTCCCCATAGCTTTTGAATGAAGAATTAGTTCAATATTTGTAGAACATTTAAAAACTGGAAATTGTTGAAGAAGATACCAGGGTTGCCAAAACTGTAGGTTGATTGACCCAATGGTTGTCAATATTCTCCCTCTAAAAGGCAAAAAGAAAAAGATTGTTACAAGCAAATTTCAAATGGTCAAATGTTCTTGTAAACATATTGTAAAATAAGTTCTGTCTGCAATCCAATTGTTACTGGAAAACTAAATGCAAATAACTACTTAGCAAAAAGAACACTGGAGGCAGTTTCTGTGAAATGTTTCTTGTGTGAATTTTGCAAATAGGTCTGCATACTTTGAATGTGTAAACAGAATAGATGGAGAAAGGCAACCATCCAAATCATGACTGTGATTTCAAACCAGTTGGTGTTTTTACTTTACTGAACTCAGTCTGTTGCTGCTAAGAACAGGAAAATGGACTCTCAGTATTTATGACACTATTGAAATGTTTTCCCTTTCATTTATTTGAATTACATGCTTTCTTGCAAGAAGATAAATACTAATGTTCATCAAAGAAAATGTTAATGTAATACTATACATTTAGTCTGGGAAAGGATCGTAATCACCTGCTACTAAAACATACTTCACATCACTTCCAAGAGCGGTTACTTTCGGTTAAGTATATTTAAGGGAGGCAGAAACTTTTCCAATTCCTCCTCTCCCGAACTTAGCTCCACCAATTCATTCATTTAGCTCTCAAATGTGAAATATATTATTGCACAATGAGCTGTCAGAATCTGGATGCATTGTGATGGCTTCAGATTCAATAGTGCTCTTTAAATAGAAGTCTGCATGGATTTGGAGGAGGAAAGGAGGGGTCTGATTAAATGGATTGTTCTTTGAATGAATTGGCATAATGTAAGGGGGTGAATGGCCTTCTTCTAATATGTGGTATTCGATGATTCTAATATATTCTATTCGTTCAAAAAATATCTTTCCTAGGGATTGTAAAATGAGTCTTATTCTTCTAGCTTTGATAGCTAATAAAGATTGCTATACTTAGGTGCTTTCATATTTCACTTCATACATCAAAGCCCTTTGTATGAAAAATTACTTTAGTGGATAGTTCTGCCTAACACCAGCATGAAGTACCTTCAGATCCCCATGAGAAGAAAGCCATATCCAACACAAGTACCAAAAATAAGAAAAATACATGCAACTTATGAAGACACTTATATCACAAAAAAAAGAAAGCTTAACAATCTGCATTCAAGGCAGAAATATCATCAATGTGTAATTGCTAAATTTTGACTATCTTCCTTTGCCCAGCGAAAAAGCATTTCAGGATGTATATTGTATACATTTCTCTGAAATTAAATTGGACTTTTGAAACTTTGAGATGGTCAAATACCCTGAGCTGCTGCACTGGAGCTTTGAAATACAAAGAGCAGGTGAAGCTTATGTTAGGAAATCAAGCTGTTGGTGTTGAAGCTTTATGAAGTATTTTATATAGTGGAACTTTGACATCAAAAAGATTCTTGACAGCAAAATTAAAATACCTTATGCTGGTCTGATTTTTTTTCAGATCTGCTGTTAATTCATCAGTTATTGATCTGAAAGAAGTCATATCTTCATAAAGCTGATGTTGATAGTGTTGTCTCAGAGAAAAATATGTTTGGCTCAGTAAAGTAGCTTGACTAAAAAACATTGGGATGAAACGTCTGCACCAAAGATATACTGTAACATATTAGAAATAGAAACAAAACATGATGGAAAAACTCAACAGGACAGGCAATATCTATGAGGAAATAGTGTTTCAGGTTGAATGAAAACCTTTCATCCAAACTGAGAAATATAAAAAATCAAAATTTTAAGTTGATCTTCAAGAGTGGAGAAATAAAAGTAAAATTGGAAATGTTCAGCAGGTCCAGGATTTGGAGTTTCTACAATTTTTCTTTGAGCATGTTGTGACAGGCTATGTTCAGAGTCAGACTGCTGTTTAAAGCAAGTAATATTTCTGGCGTCATCTAATATAAACAGAGAAGTCTAAACCCTCTTTCAGGCTTCTTTGTGGACACAGGATATGGATGAGTGGACATGAATGTGAATTTGGCCAGCAGCTGTCAGGGATCTGTGATGGTTGTAATTAATTTCATTCCCCTCAGTTGTTCTTTTAGAGCTGCAAGACCATAAGTTCATAAGAATTCCACCATCTCCACAGCACCTCCACTTTCTCAAAGTCCTATTTACCTAAGCGAGCTGTCAGAGGAAACTGAATGCTGATAATCAACCCAAATAATCAGGCCTGAGACCAAACTTCTAAATGGCTACAGGCTAGCCTTTCCAGAAATCCCCCACTTTCAGGCTTAAACATGAGCCTGAAGAAAATCTTACCACCAAGCATTTCTCTTCTTCCTCTCCTCCCGCCCCCCACCTCCACTTTCCACTCCCTCTGTGATTCCCTTGTCCATCCCCACTAACCTCCCTCTTGGCACTTATCCCTGCAAGCAGCTAAATTACCTACCGATTCACCTTCCTCTCACCCCCATTCAGGGCCCCAAACAATCTTTCCTGGTGATTCACCTGTGAATCTGTTGGGGTCATTAATTGTGTCTAGTGCTCCTGATATGGTCTCCTCCACATTGTTAATTGGGGGACTGCTTCGTTGAAAACCTCAGGAGTGAAACTTCCCAGTGGCCAAGCATTTTAGTTCTGATTCCCATCCCTGTTCCGACTTATCAGTCTGTGGCCTCCTTATGTGCCACAATGAGGCCACCCTCATGGTGGAGGAACAATACCTCATATTTCATCTGCGTAACCTCAACCTAATGGCATAAATATCAATTTCTCCTTCCGAAAAAAAAATACCCTTCCCCTCCCCTCTTATTCTATTCCCCCATACTGGCCCCTTACCTCTTTTATCCTGCCTGTCACCTCCCCCTGGATCCCTCTGGATCCCCTTTCTCCTATGGTCCACTTTCCTCTCCTATCAGATTCCTTCCTCTTTAACCCTTTACCTATCCTACCCACCTGACTTCACCTATCACCTTCAAGCTGTCCTCATTCCATTCCCCCACCTTTTTAATCTAGTCCTGAAGAAGGGTCTCGGCCTGAAAGGTGACTGTTTTTCCATTTCCATAGACGCTGCCTGACTTGCTGAGTTACTTCAGCATTTTGTGAGTGTTGCTGAAGAAATTCTGTTGTTTTAAGTGTAAGTACCAATTATTGGAAAGAAATTCAAGTCTATTGGTGAGTAGTCCAGAAAGGAAACATTCTCCAGTAGTACCCAATTCTTATCATGACAGACTCCAGATTTAGGGCAGATGCTTCAATGAAACTTTGTATTCAGTTAGATCTATGGAATATCAAGAGACTAGTGCAGATACAGTGATGAGGGATCTAAATGTAATTGTGGATTGGATTGAGCATGATCTGATCCATTGTAAAGGTACCTCGGCTCATCCTAATGTGCTTTGGAATTCTTTAATTAGGGTCTACGTATATTCACTTTGTTTAGTGTGGGCATGGCTCACATCCAAGGGAAGCAGGGGATATACTTGGATTATAGAGGAATATCAATTTATGGAGAACAGACAGTTTAAAGTTCAAAGTTCAATGTAAAACTTATTATCAGAGTACATACATGTCACCACATACAACTCTGAGATTTGCTTTACTGCTGGAATACTTTGTAAACTATAGAACAGTAATAGTAAACAGGATCAATGGACAACAAACATATATATGCAAATATAAACAAATAACGAGCATGAAATAACAAGATAAAGAGTCCTCAAAGTGAGACCATCAGTTGTGGGAACACCAGAAGTAGACCAAAAGACATAAACATAAGAGCAGAATTAGGCCATTCAGCCCATCGAGTCTGCTCCACCATTCCATCATGGCTGATCCTGGATCCCATTCAACCCCATATACCTGCCCTGTCACCATATCCTTTGATGCCCTGACCAATCAGGAAACTATCAACTTCTGCCTTAAATATACTCACAGACTTGGCCTCTACCATAGTCTGTGGCAGAGCATTCCAAAGTTTCACTACTCTCTAGCTAAAAAATTCCTCCTTATCTATGTTCTAAAAGGTCCTCCTCAATTTTAAGGCTGTGCCCTCTAATTCTGTA
The DNA here is from genome assembly GCF_030028105.1 of Mobula birostris. Taxonomy (NCBI): domain Eukaryota; kingdom Metazoa; phylum Chordata; class Chondrichthyes; order Myliobatiformes; family Myliobatidae; genus Mobula; species Mobula birostris. Next base: position 56,557,991 of record NC_092381.1, on the reverse strand, counting down.
TACCCCCACCATAGGAAACATCCTCTCCACATCGACCCTATCTAGACCTTTCAACATTCATAGAATATAGAACATAGAATAGTACTGCACAGTACAGACCCTTCAGCCCAATTTGTTGTGCCGACCCTCAGACCCTGCCTCCCACATAACCCCCGACCTTAAATTCCTCCATATACCTGTCCAGTAGTCCCTTAAATTTCACTAGTGTATCTGCCTCCACCACTGACTCAGGCAGTATATTCCACAGACCAACCGCTCTCTGAGTAAAAAACCTTCCTCTAATATCCCCTTGAACTTCCCACCCCTTACTTTAAAGCCATGTTCGCTTGTATTGAGCAGTGGTGTCCTGGAGAAGAGGCGCTGACTATCCACTCTATCTATTCCTCTTAGTATCTTGTATATCACTATCATGTCTCCTCTCATCATCCTTCTCTACAAAGAGTAAAGCCCTAGCTCCCATAATCTCTGATGATAATCCATACTCTCTAAACCAGGCAGCATCCTGGTAAATCTACTCTGTACCCTTTCCAATGCTTCCACATCCTTCCTATAGTGAGGTGACCAGAACTGGACACAGTACTCCACCTGTGGCCTAACCGGAGTTTTATAGAGCTGCATCATTACCTAGCAACTCTTAAACTCTATCCCTCGACTTATGAAAGCTAACTCCCCATAAGCTTTCTCAACTACCCTATCTACAAGTGAGGCAACTTTCAGGGATCTGTGGACATGTACCCCCAGATCCCTCTGCTCCTCCACACTACCAAGTATACTGCCTGGGAGTTTGTCCTTCCAAAGTGTACCACCTCACATTTCTCCGGGTTGAGCTCCATCTGCCACTTCTCAACCCATTTCTGCAACCTATCAATGTCTCTCTGCAATCTTCAACAATCCTCTACACTATCTACAACACCACCAAACTTTGGGTCGTCTGCAAACTTGCCAACCTACCCTTCTACCCCAACGTCCAGGTCATTAATAAAAATCACAAAAATAGAGGTCCCAGAACAGATCCTTGTGGGGCACCACTAGTCACAACCCTCCAATCCGAATGTACTCCCTCCACCACAACCCTCTGCCATCTGCAGGCAAGCCAATTCTGAATCTACCTGGATCCCATGCCTTCTGACTTTCTGAATTAAGCCTACTGTGTGGAACCTTGTCAAATGCCTTACTAAAATCCACATAGATCACATCCACTACACTACCCTCAACTATATGCCTGGTCACCTCTTCAAAGAACTCTATCAGGCTTGTTAGACACAATCTGCCCTTCACAAAGCCATGCTGACTGTCCCTGATCAGACCATGATTCTCTAAATGCCCAGAGATCCTATCTCTAACAATCTTTTCCAACAGCTTTCCCACCACAGACGTAAGGCTCACTGGTCTATAATTACCCGGACTATCCCTGCTACCTTTTTTGAACAAGGGGACAACATTCACCTCCCTCCAATCCTCCAGTACCTTTCCTGTAGACAACGAGGACATAAAGATCCTAGCCAGAGGCTCAGCAATCTCTTCCCTCGCCTCATGGAGCAGCCTGGGGAATATTCCGTCAGGCCCCAGGGACTTATCCATCCTAATGTAATTTAATAACTACAACACCTCCTCTGCCTTAATATCAACATGCTCCAGAACATCAACCTCACTCATATTGTCCTCACCGTCATCAAGTTCCTTCTCATTGCTGAATACCGAAGAGAAGTATTCATTGCGGACCTCGCTCACTTCCACAGCCTCCAGGCACATCTTTCCACCTTTATCTCTAATCGGTCCTACCTTCACTCCTGTCATCCTTTTGTTCTTCACATAATTGAAGAATGCCTTGGGGTTTTCCTTTACCCTACTCGCCAATGCCTTCTCATGCCCCCTTCTTGCTCTTCTCAACACCTTCTTAAGCTCCTTTCTTGCTACCCTATATTCCTCAATAGACCCATCTGATCCTTGCTTCCTAAACCTCATGCATGCTGCCTTCTTCCACCTGACTAGACTTTCCACCTCACTTGTCACCCATGGTTCCTTCACCCTACCATTCATTATCTTCCTCACCGGGACAAATTTATCCCTAACATCCTGCAAGAGATCGCTAAACATCGACCACATGTCCATAGTACATTTCCCTGCAAAACCATCATCCCAATTCACACCCGCAAGTTCTAGCCTTATAGCCTCATAACTTGCCCTTCCCCAATTAAAAAATTTCCTGTCCTCTCTGATTCTATCCTTTTCCATGATAATACTAAATGCCAGGGAGCGGTGGTCACTGTCTCCTAGATGCTCACCCACTGAGAGATCTGTGACCTGACCCAGTTCGTTTCCTAATACTAGATCTAGTATGGCATTCCTCCTAGTTGGCCTGTCAACATACTGTGACAGGAATCTGTCCTGGACACACTTAACATACTCTGCCCCGTCCAAACCCTTGGAACTAATCAGGTGCCAATCCTCGGTATCTCTGTTGCTACCAGGGGGCCTATAGAATACTCCCAATAGAGTAACTGCTCCCTTTCTGTTCCTGACTTCCACCCATACTGACTCGAAAGAGGATCCTGCTACATTACCCACCCTTTTTGTAGCTATAATAGTATCCCTGACCAGTAATGCCACCCCTCCTCCCCTTTCCCCCCCCCCATCCCTTTTAAAGCACTGAAATCCAGGAATACTGAGAATCCATTCCTGCCCTGGTGCAGCCAAGTCTCTGTAATGGCCACTACATCATAGTTCCATGTATGTATCCAAACTCTCAGTTCATCACCTTTGTTCCTGATGCTTCTTGCATTGAAGTACATGCACTTTAGCCCTTCTACCTTCCTACCTTTACACCCTTTATTCTGTTTCTCTTTCCTCAAAGCTCCTCTATATGTTAGATCTGGCTTTACTCCATGCACTTTTTTCACTGCTCTATCGCTCCGGATCCCAGCCCCCTTGCAAATTAGTTTAAACCCTCTCGAACCATGCTAACAAACCTACCTGCAAGGATATTGCTCCCCGTCAAGTTCAGGTGCAACACATCCAATCTGTACAGGTCCCACCCTCCCCAGAAGAGATCCCAATGATCCAAAAATCTAAAACCCTGCTCCCTGCACCAACTCCAGAGTCACACATTCAACTGCCATCTCCTCCAATTCTTACCATCACTGTCACGTAGCACTGGCAGCAATCCTGAGAACGCCACCCTTGAGGTCCTGTTCTTCAGCCTTCTGCCTAGTTCCTGAAACTCACACTTCAGGACCTCATCCCTCTTCCTGCCTATGTCATTGGTCCGTACATGTATCACAACTTCTGGTTGCTTTCCCTCTCGTACCAGGATGTCGTGCACCCGGTCAGAGACATCCCGGACCCTGGCACCCGGGAGGGAACAAACCATGCGGGTGTCCTTCTCACGTCCACAAAATCTCCTGTCTGCTCCCCTGACTATAGAGTCTCCAATGACGACATCTCTCCTCTTCTCTGTGCCACCCTTCTGCACCACAGGGTCAGACTCAGTGCCGGAGGCCCTGCCACCGTGGCTCACACCTGGTCGGTCGTCCCCGCCAACAGTATCCAGGACGGTAAACTTATTATTCAGGGGAATGGCTACAGGTGTGCTCTGTACTACCTGTCTGCTCACCTTCACTTTCCCCCTCTGACTGTCACCCAACGACTTGCTTCCGACACCCTTAGGTGTGACTACCTCTCTGTAGCTCTCATCTATGATTGCCTCATTCTCCCTTACGAGTCGAAGGTCATCCAGCTGCTGCTCCAGATTCCTTACATGGTCTTCCAGATCGCCCAGCCACATGCACTTCTGGCAGATGTGAATCTGCGGGAGAGGGGAGTGCCCCCAAGACTGCCACATCTCACATGAGAGGCACATCACTGCCTCAGGAGGCATTGTAGGTTTCAACGAGATCCCCCCGCATTCTTCTAAATTCCAGTGAGTACAGGCAGAAAGCAGCCAAGCCTCATATGTTAATCCCTTTATTCCCAGAATCAGCCTCATGAACCTCCTCCAGACTCTTTCCAATGACAACACATCCTTTCTGAGATATGGGGCCCAAAACTGTTGACAATACTTCAGGTGCAGCCTGATTAGTATCTTATAAAGGCTCAGCATTATCTCTTTGCTCTTATATTCTACTCCCCTTGAAATAAGTGCCAACATTGCATTTGCCTTCTTGACCACAGACTCATCCTGTAAATTAACTTTCTAGGAGTCTTGCACAAGGACTTCTAAGTTCTTCTGCACCTCTGATGTTTGAATTTTCTCCCCATTTAGATAGCAGTCTGCACTATTGTTCCTTTTACCAAATGCATTATTGTACATTTCCCAACACTGTATTCTACCTGCCACTTTTTTGCCCATTCTTCCAATTTGTCTAAGTCCTGCTGCAATCGCATTGCTACCTCAGCACTACCTACCCGTCCACCTATCTTCGTATTATCCACAAACTTTGCCACATAGCCATCAATTCCATCAGTAGAATAAGTGTAGTTATCTCCTTTTGTTCAAGAGCCTAATGGTTGAGGAGTAGTGACTGTCTTTGAATCTGGTGGTGTGAGTCCTGTGGCACTTTGACCTTCTACCTGATGGGAGCATCGAATAAAGACCCTTGCCTGGGTGGTGAGGATCTTTGATGATGGATGTTGCTTTTCTGTTTCATGTAGATTGCTCAATGTTTGGGAAGGTTTTACCCGTGATGTACTGGGCCAAATCCACTACCTTTTGTAGGGTTTTCCACTCAAAGGCATTGGTGTTCCCATACCAGGCTGTAATGCAGCCAGTCAGCACACTTTTCACCACATGTCTATAAAAGTTTGCCAAGGTTTTTGATGACTTGCAGAATCTCCACAGACTCCTGAGAAAGTAGAGATGTGAAAGGTGACATGAATAAACCCCATTCCTATTCCTTATTATCTTATTTTTATTGTTGATCAAGAATATGAACCTGAGGTAGTAGATCAACCATGGCCTTTTTGATTGGCGGAGTAGGTCTGAGATCTGTTCCACATCTTACTCCCCATGGTTCTAAGCTCCAGCAATATCCGGTGATTCTGCTTACAGACCCTACTTCATAGTTGGATTTAAAATACAAATTGCAGGAACATCTTTTGCAAGTGATAATCCCAACACCACAAGAATCCGAGTTGCATTAAAGGATTGTCGGTATATTAAGCAAATGATATATATTTCCTGTTTAGAGATACAAATTGCACGGTTGTATTTGCTTATTATACGAAGAATCCCAGCTGTGAGGAGAAATACAGTTAAGCAAATTAAGAGCCAATTAATTTTCAATGAGATCTAGGTGAAAATTTGGTTTGATGAGATGAAATCTTTCTACCTATGCCAGCTGCAATATCCAAAGAAAGCTAAGCTTAAGCATGTTCACTCAACTGGGGAGCATGAGGCCAAAGCACTAATCTACCTGAAATCAGCACTTAAGTTAATAATCTTCATAAGTACAGTATAGGTTGCATTGAAAGTGGAAAGCTTCATCCCCATCTGATGCTAGATTTAAGGCTAATTGTTCTTACAGATTGCACTCAGTTTTGCTTCAGATCCAGGATGTCAAGAGAAGTAATTAATTTTGGCATAATGACAATCTTCAGTCTAATTGCATACTTGGAATTAACCAGTGGTTAACTAAATCTCAAGCACTGCAGACGTACCGTCAATGAGAGAGAAAAATAAACTTAGTTTGAAAACATATTTCTTAGAGAACAAAATGAATACTTATTTATGAAGTGTATCAAAGCAGATCAAAATTTAGTATTGTGTAAATCTGTATACGAGACTATTCTCACCGTTTCAATTAAATCAAAAATCAAGTGTAACAAAATCTTCAGACAAATGAACCCAGGTGCAGAGTAAACTCAAGATTTGAAGGTAGAAAGTAACAATGAGGATTTATTGGAAGAACATAAAAGAGGAATAACAAATGACTCCAAATGTATTTACTCAAGAGGACTGGAGTGCACAGATATTTGTTCACTTGGAACCCAAATTCAAGACTCAAGTGATGAACACTAGTTGTAACGAAATTAAACAGTGCATATAGCATGGGAAACCTATGTGAATAAAAATCAAAGCTCAGTAAGCTGAAAACAGAATGCATGGGAAACATTCATTCAAAAAATAAGCGCCATAAAAAGCAGAAGGAAAAATTAACGACTAAGCCAGTCACTTAACAAACTCCGGTTCAAACAAATCAGTGACATTCAGGTGCATCAGAGTGCTGAGGCCTGACACTCTCTGCCGCCCCATGCTGGTCGGAAAAGTTCAATGCACCAAAAATGGATTTACAACAGGACTCAATTAAAATTTGTGATAACTAATCAGTTACTGTAAGACAGTATATTACATAGAGGATGCTAATTTCCCTTGTAAGTCATCATCCAAAAGGATCCATTTCTTTCAGTGTCCCACATACTATTATGTCACCAGCCTAACACTTTGCGAGTTTTTCTATTTCTCTGAATCGTCACGTCGGAAATTGCAGAAAAGCAAAAGTGGCAGAGATTAATAATAATCTTGGTTTTCTTTTCTAGTAGGCACATGCCTGATAGACTTTTATCTGCAGGTGAAATAGACAACTAAATATTACTGATTACTCAGTCAAGAATTTGAAGCGGACATTTAATCTTGGACTCCAGGTCACATCAACGGAGCTATTTAATTGGTTATTACATTGAAGCCTGTTTGGTTGAACAATTCACCCACTTCCCAAGACAGGTGCCAGGGAAGAGATGGATGGAAAGGAATGAGAGCTGATGTACAGTAAAAGCAAGTATTCCATGCGAGGGCTCCATCATCTATGGCAAAGTGAAGAACAGGGTTCCAGGAGGAGGATATTTCAGAAGCTCCAGAGCAAAAAAACCCTCATCTTGAGAATAAATAAGTCTAAGATGGAGAAGTTGAGAAAAAGAGATGCCATCCTTACAGGAAGCAGGTTGGGGGGAGATATAGCTAAATGGCTAACTCCATTTTTGATGTGGGAGCTCAGTTTACTTTTGCTTCTGAAGGGAAACGTAATCTTTGTCAGCACACAACTGAATGCAATATACACTCATCTTTGGAGTGGGGCTTGAAAACACAATGGTGTGACACCACCTATGAGTCAACACTGATAGGCAGATAGCACGCTGTATGAACTATCCAACCTCCTTCTGCTGGTAGTGATGAGACCAGCTGGTTTTACTGAGGCAGCCGCTTCCTGATCCCAGGATAGCTCTGCATCATACTTGATTAGAATCCTGTTCTTAGCAGGTCAAGACTCCATCTGTTCATTGTACTGGTAATAGAACTTGATGCTAACATATTCCTAATTAACACCACTGTAGAAACATTATGCTTGGTTACACTACCAATGAGCACCAGCTGCATAACATAAAACCCACCAAGAGGAAAAAAAGGCTCTTTTGGAAATAACAGAAAAAGATGTTTTGAAATATTCAGTCAGGGCATTTTTTAGCTTCATCTAACCTATGTAGTTCCCAACCTGTGCTATTTACTGACACTGAGCATGAAAAAAATAAGGGAGGAGTCCCATTTTTCAACAGTGACATTCCTCACCCTAATTAGCATAAAATTTCCACTGTCTCTTGAACAATTTGGCACTTCAATTCCTTGGCTAGCAATTCTGAACACCTCTGCTATATTATATATCATACATAGAACTGGATAATTAATTTCTGAATGTACTAAGCAGTGGAGAATATAAATGAGCTGGTAAGACATATCTGACTGTCGAATAGAGAAAGATTTGGAAATACAGAAAAGAAAATAAACACTTCCTAAAAACAGCTTGTTGCTTAGCAACAGCAAGCTTTGACCAGTAATAAAGTCCCCTTTCTTTCTAGGTTTTGGCAGTCTCAGTCACTCCCCTACAAGAATCTGAAAGAATTCAAAATGACTACGTTTGGAAAATATCTTTTATACAGGTTAAACCCAATACATTAATATGTAAAAATACTAAGCACATTGCTGCTACTTTTATTTTCCTTGTTCAATATCATTGGTGGTATTTTGTTTACTGAGCATTCTGATTTGCAAATTGTTTCATAAAAGGATTGACGAACAATTCATGATTTTTTTGAAAACAACATGGTTATCTCTGATTTAAGTTATTTCTATTGATAGGTTCTTTTCTTCAGCACAATCTCACTTCCTCCTGGGGAGTTTCAAAGGTCTCGGCCTGAAACGTCGACTGCACCTCTTCCTAGAGATGCTGCCTGGCCTGCTGCATTCACCAACAACTTTGATGTGTGTTGCTTGAATTTCCAGCATGTGCAGAATTCCTGTTGTTTACATTCTTAGTTTGTTGCTTTGCTTTTTACTATTAAGCCTTCTCAAAGCCTCATGAATTTTCTTTTATCTTTCAAAGAGCTGACACAAGCACAATGGGTTGAATGGCCATGCTCTGCACTTGCAGATTCTATCTGAATATTTCCTTTGTGCTTTCCATTCCTTTATTCTCTTCGTGTATCACTTGGAACAGCATGGTGCTTTGTTAAGCAAAACAGGCGAAAGCAATAGGCTTCAGAGTCATGGACCGCTACTGTTGAATAAATTACAAGAATTGCCATACAGATTTGTGTGATTAGAATTAACTAATAGGTAATGAGATCTAGCTTAGAAAAACTGATTTCTTTTGTTTTAATATTGGCAATATTTTGTCCTGAATGTTTCCCCTTTTCAGAAAGGGGCAACTAAATCCAAATTCAGGAGCATTGTCGTGACAATACCAAAGTCAGAACTCTCATCTAAGCATCATACATAAAACCTGAAGGGAGCAAAATTGGGAAGCATAGATAAGGGGATCTGATAAACCTGCCAGGTGTATTAATACATAGATCATAGAACTGAGAGCATTACAGCACAGTACAGACCACAATTTCCTACCAACCATTTAACCTACTCCAAGATCAATCTAACCCCTCCCTCCCCCATAGCCCTCCATTTTCTTTCATCTGTATGCTTACCTAAGAGTCTCTAAATATCCCTAATGTATCTGCCTCTATCACCACCCATAGCAACATGTTCCACACAACCACCATTCTATGTAAAAAAAGCCTGCTGTGACATCCCCCTGACATTTTCCTCCAATCACCTTAAAACTATGCCCTCTTGTTTTAGCCATTTCCATCTCTGGGAAAAGTCTCTGACTGACCATTCTATTTATACCTCATGTCAGCTTGCTCAACTTTTTCAAATTACATATCATCCTTCTTCACCTCAAAGAGAAACGCCCTTGCTCATTTTTTACATATCCTCATGACATGCTCTCTAATCCAGGCATTATCCTGGTAAATCTCCTCTACAATCTCTGTAGCACTCCCACATCCTTCCTATAATGAGGCAACCAGAACTGAACATTATACTCCAAGTATGGTCTAACCAGAGTTTTGTAGGACTCAAACACTCCCTTCAGTGCTTGAACTCAGTCTCCCAACTAATGAAGTCCAACACAGCAAAGACCTTAACCACCCTATCAACTTGTCTAGCAACCTTAAGGAATCTATGGATATGATGCCAAGATTCCTCTGTTTCTCCAAACTTCTAAGAACCCTGCTATTAACCCTGTGGTTTGCCTTCATGTTCGATTTAACAAAGTGTATCACTTCACTCTTTTCCAAATTGAACTCCACCTGCTACTGATCGGCCCAGCTATGCATCCCATCAATGTCCCGTTACAACCTACAACCTTCTACACTATTCAACTAAATTCCAACCTTTGTGGCATCTGCAAACTTAAATTCCACTCCCTCATTTATGAAAATCACAAAAAGCAGGTACCTTAGACCAAATCCCTTCAGGTCACCACTGATCACCATCCTCCAGGCAGAATACATTCTATCTACCACCACATTCTTCTTTCTAGGGGTAAGCCGATTCTGAATCTGCTTAGCCAAGTTTCCCTAGATGCCATGCCTCCTATATTTCTGAATGAGCCTACTATGGGGAGTCTTGTCAAATGCCTTACTAAAATCGAGATACATCACATCCACTACTCTACCTTCGTCAAAGAAATCAAGACCAGAGAACCTTGAGGGGGCCCCAAGAGGGAACAAGACCAGGGAATCTTGAGTGAGGCTATTGGACATTGTGGGGGAACTCGAATGAGACCAGGGAACTTTGAGGGGAACCTCAAATGAGACCATTGGACCTCGAGGGGAACCTCAGGTAAGACTAGGGAACTTTGAGGGGAACCTCAAGTGGAGCCTGAAAAGGAGGCTTGGGAGTCCTTGAGATGGTAAGAACATTGAAATAACCTTGGAAACATTGAAGAGAAGTCCTTGGGAACCTTGACAAACCTAATAACCTGAGCACTTAGGCCGGGTTGTTTGCCCTTGAAATCTTGAAAACATGAAACTCAAAGCCTAGGGAAGGATGTGGCTCAGAGTGTTTTACTCTTCCAAAATCTATGCTATTGGCCTGGATGTTAAATTAAATTGACTTTATCAATAAGCTTGCTTGAAGTGTTCAATTGTTCTGCAGACCTGAGTCACAGGACACTTAGGTGGGGACCCAAGTATTTACAACTTGAACTCAGAATGGAGACTGGAGAAACTCGGAGACTAGAGAAGCTCAGACTGTGGACTGGGAACCTGGAACAGAGAAACTCGGAACGCCGTGAAGAAAATTTAGAACGTGGACTTGAGAATAGATGAAAGCCAACCGATGTTAAAATGCCGCTATTCAACCTCCACTGGGTCCATTACTTGGTGGGGTCCTTCCGTCGAAATGTGCGCTGGCAAATTGGAACCCAAGTGTGGAGGAAAGACAGGCTCCAATGTAGAAATGGTGACCAGTTCATCCATAAGAATCTCAACAAAACACCGGTGGCTCGACTGAGCGACAACGCAAAATATAACATTCTCAAAACTAGGGCTCTGCAATTAGTACTAACTGGGCATCCCCTTAAATAATTCAAGTAACATGGAATCCCTGAGCCGATCAAAATAAACTTAACAAGCTTAAACAGAAGGTACCAGGAGAATGCATTACAAAGAATGAGTCACTCGAGAAAAACACATGAGTTCTAAGTGATTTACGACTGTTGTTAAACAGCAACAAACCAATTTATCATCATCATCATTATGTGCCGTGTTGTATGATGTGGGCGATCATGATCTTCCATCTGGATTTAATCTGAGAAGTTCTAATAAGCTCTTCAGAACTTTTGCCTACCCATCGCTTGATGTAACTCATGAATATCATGCACTTCCAACCAGAACTATTTCTTCCATCATTTGTTCCCATCACTACAAGATGTTCGAGCTTCTCTATCCTCAGTAGATGTCCCAGAAATTCCAGCTGCTGTTTCCTGATTGATGATATCAGCTCTCTTCATATTCCGGCTTTTCACAACGCTTCCTTATTTGTTACTCTGTCCTTCCACGATATTCTCATCATTCTTCTCAAAATCCACTTTCCTGCAGCTTGAAGTCTTCCCTCATTTTGCTTTGATATTGTCCATCGTTCACTTCCATATGTTCGTGTGGAATGAATGTAGCACTCCAGTTTTGTACTCATAGAGATTATATTATTCTTTAGTGTCTTGCTCAAACACTTGAACATGCATTTAGTAATCCCAAACTTCCTTCTAATTTCAACAACAGCCCTGCCCTCAGATGTTATCGTGCTTCCTAAGTAATTGAACCTCCAAGTTTGTTTAATTGTTCCATTGCCCACTTTCAGTTTGCATTTCTGAATTTTTTTCTTCTTTGTGACAACCATACATTGTCTTCTTGCAAGTTGATGGTTAATCTTGTCTTTGCACTTTCTCTGACGACTTCATCTAATGTTTCTTGGAACTTCTCTTTCAAAGTAGCTATCAGCACTGTGTTATCCGTATATTGTAAGTTGTTCAAATTGTATGCAATTATCATGCCTGGAATACTGCTAATTTCTTTTAGAATTTTCTCACCATAAAAGTTAAATAGATCAGGTGAGAGAGCACAACGCTGTCTGACTCCTCTCTTAATCTGGATAAAATCACTTGTCTCATTTTCAAATCTCACTTCTGCTCTTTGTTCCCCATACGAATTTCTGATTATTCTAATATATTTCCCATCAATGTCCAAGTGCTGAAGGATTTTTATAAGCATGTCTCACTTTATCAAAAGCTTTGGTGTAATCAATGAAACATAGGTATAGATCTTTCTGGACCTTTATGGACCTCACAAATCATTCTAAGGATGAAGGTTGCATTTCAGATTCCACTCTCTTCAATGAAGTTGTACCTCTCTTGCGCGACCTCTAGTTTCATATTTTTTCTTGCTCTCATCATGATGATTCATAGCACGACTTTCACAAAATGACTCATCAAACTAATTGTGAGCTGTAACTCACATTCAATTGCTCATAAGTTTTTTCAGCATTGCAATAAATCCTGGCTTGCTTATTTCCTCAGAAACTTCCCTGCTATCATGTATTTCATTCAGCAAACTGTCAACCCTTCAATCCCAAAATCTTCCAGTGAACATAGAACATAGAACAGTACAGCACAGCACAGGCCCTTCGGCCCACAATGTTCTGCCGACACTCAAACCCTGCCTCCCATATAACCCCCCACCTTAAATTCCTCCATATACCTGTCTAGTAGTCTCTTAAATTCCACTAGTGTACCTGCCTCCACCACTGACTCAGGCAGTGCATTCCATGCACCAATTTCTCTCTGAATAAAATCCTTCCTTTAATATCCCCCTTGAACCTCCCATCCCTTACCTTAAACCCATGTCCTCTTATATTGAGCAGTGGTGCCCTGGGGAAGAGGAGCTGGCTGTCCACTCTATCTATTCCTCTTAATATCTTGTATACCTCTATCATATCTCCTCTTCAAAGAGTAAAGCCCTAGCTCCATTAATCTCTGATCATAATCCATACTCTCTAAACCAGGCAGCATCCTGGTAAATCTCCTCTGTGCCCTTTCCAATGCTTTCACATCCTTCCTATAGGCGACCAGAACTGGACACAGTACTCCAAGTGTGGCCTAACCAGAGTTTTACAGAGCTGCATCATTACATTGCGACTCTCAAACTCTGTCCCTCGACTTATGAAAGCTAACACCCCATAAGCTTTCTTAACTACCCTATCCACCTGTGAGACAACTTTCAGGGATCTGTGGACATGTACCCCGAGATCCCTCTGCTCCTCCACACTACCAAGTATCCTGCCATTTACTTTGTGTAATGTGCTTGAATAATTTCCATAACAATCCCATCTGGTCCTAATACCTTATTCTTTTTTTATTTTCCCCCATTGTTGCTTTAATTTCTAATTTCACAATCAGTGGGCCATCCATGTTCTTAGTAATTATTGGCCTCCCTCCTCTCATATCTTCAAACAAGTCAGCCATATATTCAGACCATCTAACCAGTATATCTGCTTTCTCCATGAGTACCGATTCACCTTTCGCCTTCAAATACTCACTAGACGTAGAAGAATTAGCACTTTTGCATCTTTTTTTGTATCTTCTTTTGCATCACACCAGAACTTTTCAGCTTCTCTATCTCTTCGTATTCTCTATTTATCCATTGTTCTTTCACTTCCTACATTTTCACTTGGATTCTTTGTTCAATGTTTTATATCTATCCCTGTTCTTTGGTGTGATTTTCTGTATTTCTTTCATTAGATTTGTCATCCATTTTACTTCTCTTTTCTCTTTTTCAGTATCTCTTCATTAGACACATCCTGTCACGATCCTGATTGTTAATTCCCTATTTTCTTAAAATTTCCTTTGATTGTGCCATGGTTCCAACCGTTAATTTCCCATTTGCTCCTAATTCTCTTTGATGACGGAACATCTGGTTTCCATCAGGATCTGCAGCATAAGAGCCCCGGCGTTACAACCACTAGTTGCCATGTCGTTGGTTTTGCCTGTGTGGTGATTAACGTTTCCCAGCAGCTTAGTGTGTGTTCTAAGTTTTGCTCCAGTACCGAGAATTACCTGTGAAACTCAGTCTCTTTGTGTCAGGATCAGTTTTCCAAGTTCTACTCCTGTTCCGAGATTTACCTGTGAAACCCAGCATCTCTGCGTCAAGATAAGTCTTCTGAAGTTTTACTTCAGCACCGAGGTTTGCCTGCATAACTCTGTCTCTCCGTGCTGAGAAGAGTTTTGTCTGCTGTTTCCCTTTCTAACGTGCTGTGTCCTAAGTACATCTCCGTTCCTGTGTCCTGTACTTAGGTTCGCCTCATTCATTGCAACACATCCATCACTGCCTTTTTAAACTTCAGCCAGCTTGGTGTGTTCTCCACTGTCAGAGCTTCAAAACAGTTCTTCACTCCCTCAGGTTTGGGGGCTAAAGACCGTTCTGTTTTTGTGCAGGGGGTAGTGGGTTTGCTGTTTCTCTCTGAACTGACTTTCGTGGCTTTTTTTGGTTTTGTGGCTACAGTATCTGGAGAAGAAGAATCTCAGAGTTATATATGGATACATACTTTAATAATAAATTAACCTTTGAACCTTTGAAATAACCTGAAGACAGTGTTCGACTTGAATTGGTTATAACTGGCTTGACACAGCCTGATTCAAGGAAAATGGCGAGGTGCTTAGATACTGTGGCCTTTCAGGGTCCAACCAAGAGTTTAATTGTTTATCTTTTACATCTCTTTCATGATTGCAAGATATTGCTGGTTTCCAAGAACATCAAGTCCCGCAAGTCTACCCCACAAGTGAGTTGCTTGATAGTGGTGGAGCTGGACTTGTTGCACACTGTGTTGCCTGCTTTAGCCACCCAGGGGAGAAGGTGCACGGTAGTGGTGTGCTATCCAACGGATAGTGCAGGTGATTGTCTTGGACATCTTTGTTGTGATTGCAAGACGCTATTGGACATTGGTAATGTAGAATACTGCGAGTCCAATTCATTAGTCTTTTGGCAACACCAACGGTGGAGGAGCCGCGTGGCCTCGGTTGTGGTGCGGACCAGGCCCTCAAGCCTCAGGGTCACCTGTTGCGGCCTCCGGGGAGGGAGACACCAGAGCTGGCTGTGTGCCACTGTATTCCATACTGTGTTGGTGACTGACCTCTCCTGTTGTTGCTCACTCGGTGGAAGACAACCTGGACTGCAGTTATCTGTGGCTGTACTGTGCAATATAAGGAACAGCTGTGGGCTTGTTCTTGCGGAAACATGGCTCCAGGGCAACATCTATGCACCATCAGTCTTCAGGCCATCACACTCAGAAACATGGCTTAGACTAATAATTTTTAATATTTTTTTGTAACTGTACATATCTCGGCTAACATAATTACATGTGCTTTATGTGCTGTATGCAGTGTGTGTCTGTTGGTTCTATGTTTGCAACTTCTCCCCAGAGGAACACTGGTTTGTTTGGATGTACTTGTGTGCATGGCTGAATGCCAATTAAACTTGAACATAAACAAAGGAATAACATTAGAGGTAGATCTTAATTTGGAAGGAGAACAATGAGATAATGTTATCTGTAGCTTTGGGCCAGAACCAATGAAAACTAGGCACAGGTGAACCAACAAGTCAGAACAGATTAGGAAAAAGAATAAAAATGAAGGTTTTGGAGGTAGAGCTGTGAGAACTCTGGAGGCTAACCATCACCAGGAAGACACCCTTTCCACCGCACCTCTTCCCCTGCATCCCCCCACCCTCATATCCCGTACACCCCGGGCAGTGAACAAAAAAGGTTGCCTGTTTGGCCAACAGAAGATCCCTTATTTTGATAAGCTAAGTGGAAGAAGTAGTTTAGGTGAATGCTGTTACTAAAGGAAACATAGCATTCAGGAACTGTTAACCTGGAGCGAACATAACTTACATGGATGTTTGCAATGATACAATGAAGTTGATACCATAAAGTTGGAAGCTTGAATTAATTACATTTATGTGCTCATTTCCTTAACCAGACTTAGTTAATTAAGCCAAGGGTCAACAAATCTGACCTGACTTTCACCCGACAACTTCATGTACAAACCTGTGATAGATCCAGAAATGATTAAATGGAGCAGCCTCTTGTGTCTTCATAAACAAATTAAATCCCTGGTTGATTTCACCTTTCAGTAGCTCAGACATGTGAAGCCAAGAGAATAATTTCTCTTGTTGCAAGTGAGATTGGCCTTCCTGGTCCCTGTGCCATAGTCGATAAGGCCAAATCTGTGCCATAATTTTCATTATGATATTCCCAAAAATACAAAGGGTGCCAATCCATACAACAGCCTAAGTTACACAATAATTCAGTGTGTATCTCCTCTTCAGTTGCCTCATTGAACACCCACAGCTACATGATAAACACAGGAAAGTCCTCAGATGCTGGAAATCCAGATTACCACACACAAAATGCTGGAGGAACTAAGCAGGTCAGGCAGCATCTATGGAGAGGAATGAGCAGTTGGTGCTTTATCAGGACTGGAAAGGAAGGGAAAGAAACCAGAATAAGAAGGTGGGGAGGGGGGAGGGGAAGGAGTACAAGCTAGCAGGTGACAGGTGAAACCAGGTGAGGGGGAAGGTGGATGGGTGGGAAAGGAGAGTGGAAAAAGGGAAAAAGGGAACGAGGAAGGGCATCAGCGGGAGGTGATAGGTAGGTGAGGATAAGAGAAGGGGTAAGAAGGGAGCAAGAATGGGAAATGGAAAAAGAGAGAAGGAGGAGAGGGGAGTAATTACCAAAGTGAGAGAAATTGATGTTCATGCCATCAGGTTGGAGACTACCCTGATGGAATATGAGATGTTGTCCCTGGAAGCTGAGTGTGGCCTCATTGTGGCAGCAGAGGAGGCCATGGACCTCAATATTGGAAAAAGGAATGGAAAGTAGAATTAAAATAGGCAGCCACTGAGAAAACCCACCTGCTGTGGACAGAATAAAGGTGCTCAAATGCATGATTTTTTTTTCTTCCTGAGATTGGAAACTGTGAAAAGTCACTCATGCCTTGTAAATTCGAAGACAATGAAATAAGGGAATAATATTGGCAGGACAACGTAATCAAGACAATTTACATGCATTGCATAATAACATTATCTCTCTTTTCTTAAGAGCCATAAGTGATAACTATAATCTAGTACTACCTCACTTGTCCATAGCATTAGGCATTTAGAACTAATAATTTAAAGCCATGTGAGGAATTCACTTTATTGTTACTAAAATCTGATGTGAACTCTTGCTACTGGTCTCCTCACACCAATGCAGATTGAATCTTTCACGGCATCTTCTCAATGCTGAACCTATAGAGTTCATTACATGATATGGCAGGCTGACATACCACGAACTGTGGTAAATCATTGAGCTCAGAAAGGCGTTTCAGCTTTACTGAAAAGATAAAAGAACAAGCTGACTGGAAAATGCAGAGAAATTTAAAGTTCTCTTCACAAAGGAGTTTGTGATTACCTATTACTGTTGTTATCTGCATCACTGGCTGTACCACCTAAGTAGGTGTCTTCCTGACAGAGCCATGAAAGTTGCCTGTTAATCCTTCATTACTGTCAGTGCAGCTCAACTTCAAAGGAACTCCAGGAGTAAATCTGGCATATTTAGTTTTGAATGGCCATGGGCAGCAAAACAGAAAATGGGAGAAGTCTCAATAATAAACAGAAACTAGTGACAGGACTGAATTATTTGCAACCATATTCATCCAGAAGTACTGTGTGGATAACCTGTACTAGCTTTCTGCCGACTTCTATACTCCTTCAGAAGCCAAATTGCCACCAAGTCAAGATAGGCAGTGGAGCCAGATCAAGTTCATGTTTAATTATCATCAGATGGTTGAATGTAGAAGGACAATCTACATTTGTGCATGACAGTAGATTGTCCTGCTCCAGCTTGTTCTTCCACCAAGCGAACACCAGAGAGCAGCACTGAGTGAACACTGGAGGACAGCTTCAAGGGGAGGGACCACCCCCAACCCAGTACGGGTTCCAGTGCGGCCAACAAAGCCCCCGCTCTCTCCCACACAAGGCTGTCCTCCCCTGTGCAACATGCTTGCCACAATCAAGTCAATGCAACTCCCCCACTGTTGGACTTGCCAGTGTATCAGCGAACCAGACGTGCAGTATTCTACATTACCGATGTCCAACAGGGTCTTGCGATCACAATAAAAAACATCCAAGACGGTCACTCACTCCAGTTGTTCGACTATGCACCATCTCAGCACAATGGCATGCAACAAGTTCAGGTGACAAGACCACGACAGTTAGCAATAAGTCAGCCTGCATCACTGTCCACCAACTCACTAACCGGATAGTCCTGCAGTAATTTATGTTCTTAGTGTCCAGCAGTGACTTGAGATCTTAAAAAAGACATACAAGACGAACAAATACACCATTGATTGGACCTGGAGTGGTTGCCGCAGTGGAAGTCAAACTTACCCTTTACATTTCCTTGAAATTTGGCCCCTTAACTTAAATTTGTGCTGTTTAGTTTTGAACTCCCCTCTGCTGAGAAAAGAAACATTCTATCCATATAGCCCAGAATGTTATAAGCATCAGCCTCCTCTGTTCCAGACAGAACAAACAATGCCTGTCCGATCTCTCCTTAGAAGTAATCTATTCAATTCCAGGCAACCTATTGATGAATCTCTCTGCAATTTTTCTAACACTACCACATCCTTCTTGTAATATTGTTATGACATTCTTTCTGTAACCGTTCTAGGCACTGGAACAGTGTCTCCAGTGCTGCCTCTACAAAGTCAAACCGCCAGCATATTAGATGAACTAATGTCACTGTCTTCTACCAGACTGAGTCCCAAGTATCAAAGCTGTGATCGCACTCAATCAATTCTGGTGGGTGAAGAACTTTGTCTGAATGCTAAACACAAGACCGCTAAGGAATTCACTCTGCTCTGAAGCAACACATACAAAATGCTAGAGGTACTCAGTGGGTCAGACAGCATCTATGGAGGGAGATGAACAATCATGTTTCATCATAAATGCTGCTTGACCCAGTTCTTCCAGCATTTTGCGTCTGTTACTCAAGAACATAGAACAAAGAAATCTATAGCATATTACAGACCCTTCGGCCCACAATGTTGTGCCTAGAATTTCCCTACCACATAGCCTTCTATTTTTCTAAGCTTCATGCACCTATCTAAGAGTCTATTAAAACAGTGGTCCCAACCACCGGGCTGCGGACCAGTACTGGGCCACAAAGCATGCGCTACCGGGCCGCGAGGAAATGATATGAGTCAGCTGCAACTTTCCTCATTCCCTGTCATGCACTGTTGAGCTTCAACGCACGGGAGGTCATTACCCACGCGTCATCCATGTCGGAGCGGGAAAGAGGTCAACTCCTGGAGCTTGCAAATAACAGTGGGCTGAAAAGTATGTTTGACATAACATCTCTGCCAATCTAACATTCTGGATCAAAGTCAAGGCTAAATATCCTGAGATAGCCACGAAAGCACTGAAAACGTTGCTTCCATTTCCAACATATCTCTGCAATGAATGCAACGAAAACTAAATTGCATAATAGACTGGACATAAGGAACCCCCTTCAAGTATCGCTGTCTCCCATCACCCCTCGAAGGGACAGTCTCATTGCAGGGAAACAAGCCCAGGGCTCCCACTGATTCAGTGATATTGGTGTGTTGCAATGATTTTATATGTTCATACGGGGAAAATATGCGCTGTGTGTTTCATAGCCAAACGTTACTTAAAATGTTATGATGCTATTGACTTACTTATATAACCATATAACAATTACAGCATGGAAACAGGTAATATCAGCCCTTCTAGTCCGTGCCGAACGCTACTCTCACCTAGTCCCACCGACCTGCACTCAGCCCATAACCATCCATTCCTTTCCTGTCCATATACCTATCCAATTTTTATTTGAATGATAATATTGAACCTGCCTCTACCACTTCTACTGGAAGTTCATTCAACACTTACTTCAAGCTCCCCTGTCCTCCCCTGATAATTGACTTATCACTATATTCATGCGAGGAAAATATGCGCTGTGTGTTTAATATTAAATTCGTTAGATAAACCCTGTTAGAAACGAAATTGAGTGTATTAGCCACTTATCACCTATATTCCGGTCGAGATTAACCCCACCCCAAACAGAATCGCCAAAAACGATTTGTGGAAAAGAATCGGCAGGTGCACGCATGCGCAGGCTACTCATGCGCACTGGTGCCTGCGCAAGGCTTCATGGTCATTGTAGTCTATTGGGGTAAACCCAAATTTGACTGCTACTCTTGTCCGTTGTCAACCTTACCCCCCCCCCCCCAGTGTTGGCCGGTCCGCAAGAATATTGTCAATATTAAACCAGTCCGCAGTGCAAAAAAGGTTGGTGACCCCCGTCTTAAAAGACCCGATTGTATCTGCCTCCAGCACTGTCACTGACAGTGCATTCCACACACCCACCACTCCCTGTGTGAAAAACTTACCTCTGACATCCCCCTGTGCCTTCTTCCAAGCACCTTAAAACTATGCCCCCTTCATGTTAGCAATGTCAGTCCTGAGAAAAAGCCTTTGGCTATCCACACGATCAATGCCTCTTATTGTCTTACACACCTCTATCAGGTCACCTCTCATCCTCCATCATTCCAAGGAGAAAAGGCCAAGTTCGCTCAACCTATTCTCATCAGGCATGCTCTCCTTGTAAACCTCCTCTGCCCTCTCTCTGTAATATCTGCATCCTTCCTGTAATGCGATGACCAGAACTAAACACAGGACTCCAAGTGGGGCCTAACTAAGGAACTAGCTGGAACATTACCTCACAACTCTTGAACTCAGTTCCACAGTTCTTGAAAGCCATCACAGCATAGGTTTTCTTAACAACACTGTCAACCTGCTCAAAGTAAAGAAACCTTACTTTCTGAATGAGCCTTGCATGGGGGAACTTATCAAATGCCTTACTGAAATTCATATACATCCACTGTTCTATCTTAATCAATGTGTTTTGTTACATCCGCAAAGAATTCAATCATGCTCATAAGGCACAACCTGCCCTTGACAAATCCACGCTGACTATCCCTAATCAGATTATGTCTCCCCAAATGCTTATAAATCTTGTCTCTCAGGACCTTCTCCAACAACTTGCCCACCACTGAAGTCAGACTCACTGGTCTATAATTTCCTGGGTTATCTCTACTCCCTTTCTTGAACAAAGGAATAGCACTTGCAACCCTCCAATCCTCTGGTACTTCTCCCGTCCCTATTGATGATGCAAAGATCATCACCAAAGGCTCAGCAATCTGCCCCCTCGCTTCCCACAGTAGCCTGGGGTGCATCTCATCCAGTCTTGGTGACTTATTTAACTTAATACCTTTCAAAAGCTCCAGCACATCCTCTTTTTTAATGTCTATACACATTTCAGTCCGCTGTAAGTTATCCCACAATTACCAAGGTCCTTTTCACTGATGAATTCCAGCATTTCCAGAAAATTTTGTCTCACTTGTCAGCCTTCTTTGAATTCTGTCACAAGAGATTTGGGGACAACAGAAAAAAATTCATCAAGATTCTTCTCAAAGTCTCTGGAAAACATGTTATATCCTTACTGATTGATAGAAGAAGCAGGCTCCAGATGACTCCTGCTGGCAGAGAAACATCTAGGACGACAAGAAGATCCTCAGAGCTCTTTAATAGGTGTACATGAAGACACAAATAGTGAAATAACTTCATGGAGTAGCCTTGTTTTATTTTTCGTTACATTCTAATGAGACCTGGTAGAGTTGATGCAGAAATACATGAGGTATCCGGAGCCAATGAGACCAAACCTTTACAAGTTTTAATTTTTTCTGAGGCAAATCCAACAATTCTGAATCTCATAATATGACCACCTATATTTTCTGTTTATAATTTCACCACTGCCTCACATTTCTTTAAGAAGTTCTGTCACTTGTATTTGTTTTATAAGAAATATTCAACATTCTCTTCATGCACTTCAGTCTTCTCTGCATATTACTTGCCAAGATGCATTTTTGAATTTGCTCGTACCTGCCAGATTCAGATATTGCCTATTTATAGTAGGTCTACAGCACGAGGTTGTGATTCCCTAAGGACATTCCCTTCTTCATATCTCATTTCTTAGTTCTGCACTTTGCATTTTTCCTTTCACTACCTCTTCATCTTTCTGCCTCCAGTTTGAAATACCTCAGCTATTTTGGGCAAAATGCATTTGAAAAACCCAGGAGTAAACTTAACTGATCTTAGACTTGATTGATTCATTACATTTTTCCTTCTGGGTTTCAAGTTTCTGAGCTTGATGTGTACTCTCACAGTGTGATTTCAATTTGATTATTTAAAGAGCTAATGCAAAAAGTCAGAGCTGAACGAGGGAGAAGATACTTAGCAGTAACAGAAAATCAAAAAAAAACTGCAAACTGGACTTTACATACAGGTACTTCTGAGATCCCTTCCTTTTCTCTTAGCCAATGTTTTCCCTCCAGTGTCTATAATGGAGTCATTGACCAGGCTCATCCATTTCCCACACTGCTCTCAGCAACACTTCTTCAGGCTAGAGTTCAGTTTTCAGTCTCTAGCACTTTTATTGAAGTTCTATTACCTGATACCTGTCCTCTTCTCTCCTTGTCAGCATTTTGAAGGGGCTGATCCTTTCATGTCTCCCTAATTAGAGTCACGGAGCATTACATCATGGAGTCAGGCCCTTCATTCTTCTCATCTATGACAACCATGGTGCTCACCAAATCTATCCCATTTGCCTGTGCTAGGTCCATATTCCCCTAAACACACACCACCCACCCCTATCCATGCAATCATCCAAATGTTTCTGCCTCAATCACTTTCCCTTGACAGCTCATTCCATGTATGGAGTCAGAGAATAAGACAGTATATTTTCAGCCCACCTGGTCAATGCCAACCAAAATTCCCATCATATAACTATACAACAATTACAGCACAGAAACAGGTCATCTTGGCCCTTCTAGTCTGTGCTGAACGCTTACTCTCACCTAGTTCCACCTACCTGCACTCGGTCTATAACCCTCCATTCCTTTCCTGTCCATATACCTATCCAATTTTTTTTAAATGACAAAATCGAACCTGCCTCTACCACTTCTACTGGAAGCTCGTTCCACACAGCTACCACTCTCTGAGTAAAGAAGTTCCCCCTCATGTTACCCATAAACTTTTGTCCCTTAACCCTCAGCTCATGTCCTCTTGTTTGAATCTCCCCTACTCTCAATGGAAAAAGCCTGTCCACATCAACTCAATCTATCCCCCTTATAATTTTAAATACCTCTATCAAGTCCCCCCTCAACCTTCTACGCTCCAAAGAATAAAGACCTAATTTGTTCAACCTTTCTCTGTAACTTAGGTGCTGAAACCCAGGTAACATTCTAGTAAATCTCCTCTGTACGCTCTCTATTTTGTTGACATCTTTCCTATAATTCGGTGACCAGAACTGTACACAATACTCCAAATTTGGCCTCGCCAATGCCTTGTACAATTTCAACATTACATCCCAACTCCTATACTCAATGCTCTGATTTATAAAGGCCAGCATACCAAAAGCTTTCTTCACCACCTTATCCACATGAGATTCCACCTTCAGGGAACTATGCACCATTATTCCTAGATCACTCTGTTCCACCACATTCCTCAATGCCCTAGCATTTTCCATGCATGTCCTATTTTGATTAGTCCTACCAAAATGTAGCACCTCACACTTATCAGCATTAAACTCCATCTGCCATCTTTCAGCCCACTCATCTGTTAGTCCTATTTGCCCATGTTTGCTCCTTATCCCTCTAACCTTTCCTATCTATGTACATATCTTCAAACTACCTAGGTTATTTAGTTGTACAGGCATCAGAAGGCAATTTTGAAAAGTTGTTAGTTATTAAGGAAATGTTTGATTTACTTTAATGCTGACTGATTACTATTCCTTCAAACAAGCACAATTTATTAGAAACAATAGCAGAAATGCTGGAAGATCTCATCCAGTTAATTCAAGCAACATCCATGGAAACAGAATGTTACCTGACTGCCTGCGTTCTTACAGCATTCCCATTATTACTTCAATTCCAACATTTGCAGTTTTATTTATTCCCAAGTGCCATTTGCTATTTGATCTAAGGGCCTGGATTTATTGTTTTCATTTTGTGTGAATTTAAATCAGGTAATTGGTAAATGTCTCACTTAACATTCCTATTTTATAGGCTTAATTCTGTGATAATCCCATTTTTGGCTGCATCAAAAAATGGCAATCGTTCTTGAAGAATATCTTTCATCAGCTGAAATAATGATTGTGTTCCATTATGATGACTACAATCATTTACTCAGTTGTTTATGTTTACAATTACTCAAGTTCAGCTTAGTAGAATTGGGCTTGGCAAAACTAACCATTAATTTGTGCCGAATTTCCAGGAATTTCCAGAATTTGTGCTCCAGGGAGGAAAATCCACGCTTTAACCCACAGCCTTACAAAGCACTATTGATCTCAGGCAGGTTGATACAAATGATGGCTTGAAAGGGGATATTGCTGAAAGCTTTTGTGAGTATAGACGTTTCAATTAAAGCACTTTGACTTCTTGCCCATTAGTTCTGATATGCTGTCATTCATCCCTACAAAGTGAGTATGCTCATGCAAAGCTGCAATAAAACAAAGATATTAGAGACCTAGAGTTAGAGTGAATAGGACAGAAAACCTCAGCAATCAAAACTATGAAATTTGCGGAGAACATTGTGAACTGACTAAAACTATCTACACTGGACAATCCAAATTTTAAACAAGCAAACTTCCTTTCAGTTCTTGGTTTCACTTCACAGACAAATTTCTCAAGTCCTGGAAACCAAAACTGGAGGTGTTAAAACAAATTCTCTTCACAAATCATTTGAATATCACTTAATTATCATATGCTAATATAAAACTCTAGTCGGCAGTGATTTGCATCAGCCAAAAGCTTTTCTAAGAATTTTTTTAGAAATAGACTGTGATCACACTTTAATTCTATCTAATATTTTACTTCCTACCTGCCCCACTCACCCTTCAGGTTTAGAATGTTCTCCAATGTATCTGAATTTCAGAGCTGGGAAATTTATTGAATTACAATATTGAGTTCAAATAGAACATGGAAGAACTTAAACACTAAAGAAAACTATGATTTAAAAAGCAAAACTTAAGGAACTGACTATGACAATGGCATTCAGCACTATCCCCCATACTTAATTACATGTCAAATGTATTTAGCAGATCACTAGGTATTAAATTTAATTGCTCATTGTTTCAAAATGTTATTACTATGTCTTTTCCAAATGAGCATTTATAACCATCTCATTCATTTACAAAATTGTCAATCCCCTTCATTCTTCAATACACAAACTAGGAAATTAAACTGAAACATCTGCCAAAATCAAATCTACTGAGAAACAAAGTCCCAAATCCTTCAACAGAAAACAAAGGCCATTTCACTCTGCAGGAAATTAATGATCATCAGACAGGAAGCAGAATCTAATGCTTTGACTCGTCTCTAATAAAAATGCACATTGAACTTTATAAAAAGTTAAGAAAATTAATGATCAATACGTATATAGGAACAAAATATGCCCAAATCAGTGTATTATATATTCTAGATGGAAACTGGGAGGTGTACATATTTCCACAACATTAATAATCTCCTTTTTGTTAATGACCAAGATTGCAGGGCAAGTAACTTTGGTGAATTAATGCAATGTTGTTCTGAGTTCCATGGATATGGCTACCAGAGTGTAATGGAACAAGCGACTACAAAGTCTAGTGAAAGGCAGACCAAGAAAACAAATTGTTCTTTCCTTTTAAAAGCTGTAGCTAAATAAAATAAATTATTTTCTTCTTCTATTAATTGCCCTTTGAAAATAAATTGCTGCAATCTTGCAGTAATGCTGTTCCCATGACAATGCCAAGTAGGGAATGATTTACTGACAATGGCGGAAGGCAATACCATGTCATCAGAACGCTATGATTTCCCAGTGTTACAATTCACCAGGCTTTCTGTTATCTTCTGCTATATTTCTGGCTGCATGATCATCCCCAGATTTAATCAGCTCACCAATGTTAGCTCCATGTTCAATTGTAAAGGCTCCAAATTGTGGAAATCCCTTCTTGATCCTTTGCTTTTCTTTCATGTCTATTCTTTTGAAACAATATAATATTCTGTGTAATCTGGTTCTTTCTCCAATCTTTTGATCATCTCTTCTAAACTTTCTTTATGTACCACTGTGCCAAGTGTAGTCTGATTAGCATTCAGATGTGAAAGAGTCCCCTAAGCATTTCTTTTTCTACCACCTTGTTGATAAATCCTGCAGGAATGTTCATTTCATGTGCATTTGCCAACTTTTAGTGGGTATCTTGTGGACCCCTCCTGTCACAATGGAGAGTGTGTTTATTGAATCAAACGAGAGCAAGTCTGCCTGTTAACCACTCCATCCTGAATAAATATCAAGGTTTATGAATGTTGCTGTATCTGATTTTTGACATGAATTTTGCATGCATAGGACATGCTTTGACTTGTCAGTGTGTGGGTAGTCAGTGATAAAAATCTGGACTTTCTCCTACATTTTATTCATTTTTATTCTAACAAGCCTGCACTGCCCAATTGCATGTGTAACTGTTTAACCTACCACCTGTATATCTTTGGAATAATAGGAGAAAACCCAGCTGGTCATGTGGCGAACCAGACGGCAGCAGAATTGAACTAGAGTCACTGGTGCTGTGTATAGTTCAATGTCCATTTAATAACAAAGAAATATATGCAATATACATACTGAAATTCTTGCTCTTCACAGACATCCATGAAAATAAGAGTGCCCTAAGGAATGAATGACAGTAAAAACATTGGAATGTCAAAGCCCCCCCCCACTCCCCCTCCCACACACAAGCAGCAGCAAAGCAACGATACTTCCCACTCCCACACACTTCCGCAAAAAAAGCACCAGTGCCCTCCACTCACCAAGCAATAGCAAGACCTCCAAGAAAGAACATGATCTGCAGTACAACAGAAACTAATCATTCATGCAGACAATTCGACACACCACAGGCTGTCTCTCTCCCCAATAAAGGGAAAGAGAGGTGGTCCTCTTTCACAGCAAGAGGAGCGACATAACAGAACAACTCACTGATTTGCGATGATAAAGTCAGTCGCGTTGCTTTTTTCTGAGTTCCCTGACTTGTGAATTGGCAACAAACTCTCACCCACCACGAGAGAGTGAGAGAGCAAGAGTGAACATGCGATTCGCTGAGTACAGAACCCCCGACTGCTGATCTGCTGCTCCCAATGTTCTGTTTCCTCCGGCGACCCTTCAGTCGGCGCCACCAGCATAGAATCAGTCCATCCACAGGGCCGCAACACCTCGGAACCCTGAAGGCGCACTCGTCTCCTTGGCCGCGTCCTTGCGATCTTGGAAAGCAGCTGGTCGTGACCGCCACGGGAGCGCATCCCACCACCACGGAGAACCGAAGTTTGAGTGTAACTCCAGGTCAGGGTCTTCAACAGAACCTCATCCACCCTGAAAAGGAAAAAGAGGGACATCAAAGGTAGAAATTAAGCTGCTTCCGCCGATTAGCTTGAAGAGGTAGCTGTTAAGCATCATCATAACTCCACCCCATATATGTATACTGTACATATGTGTGTGTGTGTGTATGTATATGTATATAACCCTATATATATCTGAACTCTATGGCTGCAACCTGATAGGACCAAGGTCATCCTCAACGGATGATTTGCTAAGACCAGATGGGGGAGTTTAAACTATCTCTGCAAGGGGAAGGAGCATTGCAGCAGTTTCACAAAACTGAGAGGTAATATTGGGCATGAAAAGTGGGCATTTGGCAATGAACCTCGCAAGAAGGGGTAGTTGATTTGGAAGGTACAGGAAATAAAGGATAATGTAAAGGAACTAAAAGTTTCGGTGCTCCCGATGTGGCCTTTTATATATTGGCGAGACCCGACGCAGACTGGGAGACCGCTTTGCTGAACACCTACACTCTGTCCGCCAGAGAAAGCAGGATCTCCCAGTGACCACACGTTTTAATTCCATATCCCATTCCCATTCTGACATGTCTATCCACGGCCTCCTCTACTGTAAAGATGAAGCCACAGTCAGGTTGGAGGACCAACACCTTATATTCCGTCTGGGTAGCCTCCAACCTGATGGCATGGACATCGACTTCTCTAACTTCCGCTAATGCCCCACCTTCCCCTCGTACCCCATCTGTTACTTATTTTTATACACACATTCTTTCTCTCACTCTCTTTTTTCTCCCTCTGTTCCTCTGAATATACCCCTTGCCCATCCTCTGGGTCCCCCCCCCCCACTGCTTGTCTTTCTTCCCTGACCTCCTGTCCCATGATCCTTTCATATCCCTTTTGCCTATCACCTGTCCAGCTCTTGGCTCCATCCCTCCCCCTCCTGTCTTCTCCTATCATTTTGGATCTCCCCCTCCCCCTCCAACTTTCAAATCCCTTACTCACTCTTCCTTCAGTTAGTCCTGACGAAGGGTCTCGGCCTGAAACGTCAACTGCACCTCTTCCTAGAGATGCTGCCTGACCTGCTGCGTTCACCAGCAACTTTGATGTGTGTTGCTTGAATTTCCAGCATCTGCAGAATTCCTGTTGTAAAAATTTAATGATTGCTTATACTTTAATGCAAGGAGTCTATAAAACAAATGTGATGAAACAGGTTAACATGAGGAAGTACGACACAGTGTTCAATACGGAAACGTGCATTACAGATGGACAGGAATGGCCGTTAAGTTCATAGCGCCAAGTGGCATAACGGTTAGTGTGACACTGTTACAGCTCAGGGCATTCAGCAGTCTTGGGTTCAATTCCTGCGCCATCCCTGTGGAACGCGTGGTTTTTCTCCGGGTCTTCCGGTTTCCACCCATTGTCCAAAGACGTGCCAGGTAAGTTAATTGGTCATTGTAATTTGTCCCGTGATTAGATTAGGGTTAATTGGGATTGTGTGGTTGCTGGGACAGCGTGGCTCAAAGGCCGGAGGTGCCTACTCTGTGCTGGATCACTCAATAAATAAATAGATTTTGGTTTAGATGAACAAAGGGGTGAAATAAAAGGAGGTGTGTTAATGGTGGTTGGGAAATAATTATAATTTTAAGGAAATTATCTAAGGTCAATGAATGAGGTTATGGCATTTGAAAAGAGGGAAGAAGAGGGATGTAAATATATAAAGTTCTTTTAAACAAGGAAAGTAGAAAAACAAATTATGCAGATTTCTGCTGAGTGCTAAACATTCCTACCCCTAACGGAGAAACAAAAAGGGCTGGAAGGGATAGGATTTCTGAAACACAATGGCAACTTTTTCTGATTAGTACATTTTACAGCATTAAAATAGGAGATGACAATAACTTTGGATTTTATGGAATGAAACTGGCCATGTGAGAAGACGTGATTGCCAGTTAGGAGGTAGTAATCATAATTTGTTTGATTTTATACAGGGAGGCAAAGGTTAAACAGGATTTCTAAACCGTGTTAAGGGCAGGAGGCATGAGCAACACGTGCACTAGGTACAGGAATAGATGAGACCAGAGTTCAAGGGATCCCAATCATCAGAGAATCCAGCGTTCAAGACCTAGTGTTTGGGGTCCCAACATCGGAGAGTCCAGTGTTCAAGGCCTAAACATTCAGGCTCCTTATTCATTGTCATCAGTGAGTTCTGGAGTTGACGCTAAAAATTGAAGCCCAAGGGTTAATTAAAAGTCCAGAATTCAAAGGGTGATGGCCAGGTCCCTGAGTTTACTACAGGACGGTTAATCAATGATTCTGCAAATCTACTGGAGACTGGAGTCCAGAGGTGGCTTGTCCTGAAGTTGGAGGGGTGTGTGTATGTGTGCGTGTGTGCGTGCGTGCGTGCGTGCATGCGTATGCATGCGGGCGTGCTTGTGTGTGTGCACGTGTGTGCATGCGTGTATGCGTGTATGCGTGTGTATGTGTGTGTGTGTGTGTGTGCGTGCATAGGGAGAGAGGAACAGGACTTGTTTTGCTGTTGTTGTTTTGTTGCTTGTTATACTCTGTTTTGTTGTGTTCTGTATTATTCCGCTGAGTGTTGTGGGCGTGCTGTGTTGGTGCTGGAATGCATAATGACGCCACAGGCTGCCCTCCAGCACATCCCTAGGTGTGTTAGTAGTTAATAAATTTCAAAGTAGTATTGAGAATGTATATGCAAATATGAAGAGCAAACTTGAAAAACACTTCATTTTCTGTCTGGCTATGGTGCAGTCTTCTGGGCTCAATATTGAAAATCCTACAATTTCAGGTAACTTGATTTCTCAGTCTATATCTGTCATCCATCTGTAATATTAGCTCAGCCTGATTTTTCCCTGTTTTATTTTCTCTTTTTTTATTCTCACTGAGAGTGAAAGCCATGTGTAGACAGCCACAATCTTTTGTCCATGTTCTCACCCTCCAATTGCTCCCGTTCATTCAGACCGGATAACCCTGTTCAAAGTTTATCCCAAGATCACCTTTATATAACCCTGATTATAAAGAAGGATGATAAGTGACTTGATAAGAATGCCTCTTAGAGAATTTGTTGAGTTCCTTTCCTCTTTGCAAATGACAAAGAAACTTTTAAGATTAACCTCTGTAGACAATCAAACATGATGGACGTTGTCCAACAATCACTTAACTCCATCTTTTAATTGTATGATACCATTTAATTCAAGCAGAATGAAATGGCAAATATAATGGGCTTCTAATTTCTATGTTTACATTGCATAAGTCCGTCACTACTTCAATGGTAATTGCCATTTCCAACAACGAATTCTATTAGTAATTAATAATGGTGAATTCGTCAGATTTTATCCATACCAAATCAACTAGTTCATTGACTAAATTCCCTTGGGTTGTCCATCTTCTTTTCTCTAATTCCTGTCCTTGATATAAATCTTCCGATACAGCAGTCAGATTTGATGCTACATGTCCCCATAATCAGACCTGAGTGTACCAGCTCTCCCACTACTTCTCCTTGGTGGAAATATTAAACCTTTCCCACAATAATCACTAAATGGACAATAAATGTAAAAAATAAAATATTTCTTTGAACATTTTTGTTGCCCTATCCAAATATTCTGAAGCCATTATAATGACAGTTTAATTTGAATTTAAGCAACTAGAAGTTGAAAGGAACATCTGTTCCACTTTGTTTTCATTGATACAAAATAATTTTACTGAAGATTTCAAAATTATACAAATGTCTTGCACACTTTGACTGACAGCCTGTAGCACTTTAATGCTTACCACAACACATGTTGCAGCTCTATAAAACCCTGTTTAGACCATATTTGGAATATTGTGTTCAGTTTTGGTCACCTCACTCCAGGGAGGCTGTAGAAGCTTTAGAGAGGGTGCAGAGGAGAGTTACCAGGATGCTGCCTGGCCTAGAGGGCAAGTCCAATGAGGACATTTTGAGTGAGTTAGGGTTTTTCTCTTTGGAACAAAGAAGGATGATAAGTGACTTGATAGAGGTGTACAAAATAAGAAGAGGCATTCTCTGAGTGAATAGAGAGAGGCTTTTTTTTCCTAGGGTAGAAATGGCTAATACCAAGAGGTATCATTTTAAGGTGATTAGAGGAAAATAAAGGGGCAATATCAGAGGTAAGGTTTTTACACAGAGAATGGTGGGTATGTGGACCATGTTGCCAGGAAAGTAGCAGAGGCAGACACTTTAGATAGATTTATGAAGCCCCTTGATAGGTTCTTGGATGATAGGACAATGGAGGGTTATGTAAGGGGCAAGGGTTAGATTGATCTTAGAGTTGGTTGAAAGGTGGGGACAATATTGTGGGCTGAAAGGCCTGTACTGTCTGAAGTGTTCTATGTTCAATGTTCTAAGTTCAAAACATTCATCTCCTGTAATGTTGATTCAGGTTTTGAGTTAGAAGAACAAACAAGAGAAAATCTGCAGGTGCCGGAAATCAAAGTAATACACACAAAGTGATAGTGGAACTCCGCAGGTCAGGCAGCATCCATGGAAAAAAGTAATGGAGAAATGAAGAAGGGTCTCGGCCTGAAACATCTACTCTTTTCTATTGAGTTAGAAGAAGACGGATTCAAATTCAATGACAGAATTTGAACACACAAACCAGATTGACATTTTACTGTAAGAGGACAGTTGTGCCACAAATGTGTTTATTTTAATGGGGGAGAAACCACAGCGCTTCCTATTAGTTCAGCAGGATATGGAAGGCTTTGGATAAGTGCAGCAGATTCTCCCGGTATCTTTGTCAACCATCACCATCAGAATGGATTATTGTTTTGTGTGAGACCATGTTCTGCACAGAACTGGCTGACATACTTGCTCACTCACATAACCTCTGACATCCTAATGATGTGATAGATAAAGTCAAGGGTTACAAAGTTAAGACAGAAAATACAAAGCTGGCGTGAAGAATTTAGGTGTGCGTAATATCAAAGTTAATGAAGGAATCTTTAAATAATAACAATAACTTTTAAATGTGTTCAAAACCCGAAAGACAGAAGTAATTGATAAAGGCAAAGAGAATATGTATGCAGGACTTAGTGTTGTTTTTGATACGGATATTCTGTGATTACGTAAGGCGAATGGAAAGCTGAGAGGAGCAAGCCGAAGACATCAAGTTCAGAAATGATGATTGCAATGAATTGGAGCAGGATAAGATTTAGGTACTCAGTTTGAACAAGATCGAGCTAGAGGCCTCAATTGAAAATTACCTCTTGAATATCAGAGTGTGACGTATCACCTATGCCAAGCAATTTACTATCCAACTCTTAATTAATCAAAGCTTGCGTTTTATTGTCTCTACACACATATCAATGTAACTCTGTTGATCCCATGCCAACAACTTAAATCATGAATTGTATTGTTCCCTCCATAACAATAATCACTCGGACCACCTCTCTAATTTATAACGCTGAAATAGGGAATCTCGCACTGGCCAAACGATTGATCCTTTTTCTTTTTCTCCCAGCCCCTGGTATGGGGGCCTTCTTTGTCTCTGGAGATCTTGCTGATTTGTATTTGAAGCCCCTCATTCTTCTTCCCCCTTTCCTTATCCGTTCAAAATGCTGCATTTCGATTTCGTTGACTCTGGCCGATCTGGCTGATGTGTGTCATCTTTTCATTGGCTGTGGTCCAAGCCAGCATCATCTTGTTGCTTTTCTCACAAGTAACAACTTGTAATTAATGTCCCTTTGTTCTGAATCAGCCAGTTGCTAGGCTTGGGTTACTTAGGTCAGACACAGACTCCCCTATTCATTAACCTGCATGTTCTACCATACTAAAGAACACCTCAGTGACAGAGAGCACTTGGTAAATGCACTTCCTACGCACGTGCATACACTCACACACAAACATTGCTTTGTCGTTCTGCCGTCGTTACAGTGAGTGCATGCACTTCAATGTCTTCCCCGGTATATTATCATAATAACACACTGTCTTCCCTCTGCATTGCTACATACATTCAGAGTCAGACAACAAAGTTTAGTTTTATTTTATTCTTTACTTATACTTAACAGTAAATGTGCAATTGTGTTGAGCATTCTGCTGTTTCATGCTGGCAAATCCTGGCAGTCATGTGGCATCTGCTGGATTGTAAACTAAGCTGATGCAATCAGGGTGGCTCCATGTTGGCTTTCTCACCTTTTGCGTGGGATATTCCATTTCTTTATAAATGTGTATATGTTGTTGGTATACTGCACTTAAGGTAGATATTTGTTTATTTTAGTAATATGATTGCAACTACGTTGTTGGATGCATTATATTCTAATCAATGGGCAGTCTTAAGTTAAATTTGTTGGTAATTAAAGATGGTATGTTGTAATACGTGATACTCGGAGCTCATGGCCCTCAGTTTGAGGGAGAGGGATAGGGGCTGCCAGGAGTTCACACTGCACGTGAGTGAGTACAGATCTATTATTGTGTTTTCTTGTAGATATCACTTTGTGAATATTGGCATTTTTCACTATTTTTATTAAATTTTTAAGTTTTGATTTTTGACACACCTAATAAACACCCTTTCACTAATGCATTAAAAGACTCCAGCCATTTTTTCCTTTGATCATCACCAACATATCTAACAACCTCACAAGTAACTTCTTATTTGGAAGTGATCTCTAGTCCAGCAGCTTATCAGGAGCATCATTGCATCCACCTTAAAGCACTTTGATGCAGCTATTCCTGAGCAAAGCCAGTTCACAAAACAGCTTACAAAATGGAGGTTGCAGAGAAACTTCACAAAATGGTGACCCCCATTCCTCAACCACATGACAAAAACAAAGACATTTCATTCGTTTATTTCTGCTATACTCGACTTTTAGATGTTTTCTACCATGTTTTAATTCCTTCATGACAAATAAGAGCACAGCTCATCTTTTATTCTGATGTAAAACATACTTGCTTTGTAAGTTAGTGTGCAGAGGGGTTATAGTAAAAACCATATATTTATTCTAAAAGGAGAGTGGAGGCAGACCAGCATTCCTCTGCCTGATTTGTTGGGCCCTTTATCATTGACACATTCAAGAGATAAATACAGTTACGCATTGGACCTATAACTTCGAATTTGTCTTTATTTTTCATAATTCCGAAGTGTTTAGTCATACAATGACTACAAGTAACAATCAGCTTCTCTTCAGTTTGCTCGGTCTCTCACAAAGCTACTTCTCTACCTTGTTTTTGATTGTCAAAGAATTTAGTTTTAAACATTTCTATGGCATTTTAATTTGCGGTTTTAAGGAGATTCAAAGACAGTTTGCCACTTCTTCTCTCTGTTAATAACTCAACATTTTCCTTCTTGTTGCCCTTTCCTTCATTGAACTGTGCTGAACCATTTTACACTATGAATCAGCTGAATTGTTCAGAGGATTTATTTGAAAGAGCCCACATTGACATTTCATTGCTCACCTAGGGCATTTATCCATGATGTGGCAGGTTGTGTCAGTTTCTGACTGGACGACTTTGTTCCAGGAACCTACATCTTATCTGTTTGTTAGCTGTGAACTTTTACTTAAGTTTCTCAGCATATATAAAAAAAAGAGAACTGCCTCTATCTTATCATATTCTTCAAAAGCCATCTTGTAGCCTCCAGTGTAAGTCCGCACTGTCTTGAAACTTTTATATTGAAATATGTCTGATATTATTAGGTATTCTATCTAGAAGGATTTTACTTTTAAAAGTAAATCAGAGGATTTTACTTTTATTAATTAGTTAACCAAACATAGAGAATACTGTTAGTAGATCATGGTCATGTACATGCTATGAATAATAATAAATTGATTTTTGATTTAGGTTCTGATAAAGATCAATGTGATACATGCCTGACCTTTAATTTAGAGGATGCATTGCCATACTTCCTGGAATTCATCTGACAGAATGCCATCTTTCCAAATGTTGATGTAATTGGTAGAGCTCTAGGCAGATTTTCTTCTTTCACATCTCGAGTTTGAGCTTGGCAGAACACAAACACTACTTTCAAATTCAGACATAAGCTCTTCATAATAATCTGCACCACCAGCTCTTAGATACAAGAGAGATTCTGCCCTCAATATCACGGCTCCCAGGAAGGTGCAACCATTCAGCTTGTGATAATTTACTACCTTTGTAGAGTTCCACATTTCAATTAACCCTTCTTTCATGTATGAAGCCTTGAAAAAATAACCTTCCTCCTTCGGCAAAACCAGAATGAGCTAATAATGCTTAATTTTTTTTTACAAAGGATTCTGGCACACCTACAGAGAGGACATTGATGGATATTTATGCTTCATTCTGAGGGTGATGCACCACGATGATGACAAGAATAAGGAACTATATTATTAGGAAACATAGAAGAATTATAATGATTTATGCTGGAGCAGAAAAGATTAAAAATGAATGCTATTATGGTTGTTAAGATGATAAAAGATGCCGGAATATTTTATAGTCTGAACAGGGAAAGACTATTAATTTTAAATATGAAATCAATGTTAAATTTTATTATTTCTAAAAGGACAAGGAAAATGGAAAGGAGATATTTTTTACACATATGAATATTGGCTCTTGACAAGTTTTAACCACAGGAGCTGGCAGAGGCAAAAATGAATGGATCTTGAGGGAAATATCTGAATCCAAATAAGAAAAAAGGCAACAGAGGGAACACAAGTAAAGGGATTCTCAAGTTAAGAGTCAGCGTGGAAACAAAGTTCTTGTTCTGTTCTACAAGCTGATATTGTTCTCTGAAAAGTTTGCTGAGATGGTTTGGCCTGCAATATTTTAGGAAGGGTTGCAGATCTCTCATGAAGGGAGAACTATGGTAATGCAGAAATATAGGAAAGAATTAATTTTAATACTAGTGAAAGAGATACCTAAGAAGACCACAAAAGGTGTTGATTGCATGCTGTGCCATGTAAGTGGACAGAATAATATCAGATGAAATGCAATGGAGTTGGACTGTGCCCAATCCGTGAGCGGGAGTACGAGAAGAAGAGACAATTTCACTTGTACCTGACTGAAGATTTAAAAAGGCAGCACTTCCTGGCAGTTTTCAGAATTCGACTGTGCCCAAACAGTGAGTGGAAGCATTGCAGGGTGGGGGTGTGTGGGGGTGTTGCAGTGACCAGGTCTCTGGCACTGAGTCTAATGTTGTGGCTCAGAATAGAAGAGAGGTGAAAGGTCTGCTGTAGTAATAGGGGATTCCATGGTTAGAGGAATAGAGATGAGATTCTGTGGACCTGACAGAGACATTCGGACGATCTGTTGCCTCCCAGGTGTCAGGGTCAGGGTTGTCTCGGATTGCGTCCATGGCATTCTAAAGAGGGAGGGTGAGCTGCCAGAAGTTTTGGTACATATAGGTACCAATAACATAGGTAGGAAAGGGGAGGAGGTCCTGAAGAGAGATTTTAGGAAGCTAGGTCAAAAGCTGAAAAGTTTGACATTCAGGACGGTAATCTCTGGATTGCTGTCTGTGCCGAGTGCCAGTGAGGATAAGACTATGATGATTTGGCAGATGAATGTGTGGCTAAGGAAACAGTGCAGGGGGCAGGTGCTCAGATTTATGGATCATTTGGGATCTCTTCTGGGGAAGGTACAACCTGTAAAAAAGGGACAGATTACTCCTGAACCCGAGGAGGACAAATATCCCAGCAGGCAGGTTGGCTAGAGTTGTTTGGGATTGTTTAAGCTCATTTGGCATGAGGATGGGAACCGGAGTGATGGGGCTGAGGATGGGGAAGTTAATTTACAAACAGAGGCAATGTGTAATAAGACTGCTAGCAAGGAGAGGCTGATGATAGAGCAAAACTGCAGTCAATGGGATGAGCTACAATGTAAAAAGGGTACAAAATCAAAAAGGGTGATGAATACAGGGCTGAAGGTATTATACTTGAATGTACGCAGTACTAGGAATAAAGTAGGTGAACTTGTAGCACAGTTACAGAATGGCATGTATGACATTATAGGCATCACTGAACGTGGCTGAAAGAAGATTATAGCTGGAGCTTAACGTCCAAAAATACACATTGTATTGGAAGGACATGCAGATAGGCAGATGGGGTAGTGTGGCCCTGTGGATAAAAAGTGAAATCAAATCATTAGAAAGAAGTGACATAGGATCAGAAGGTATAGAATCATTGTAGGTAGAACTAAGAAACTGCAAGGGTAAAATGACCCTGATGAGAGTTATATTCCAACCTCCAAGCAGTAGCCAGGATGTGGTCTACAAATTACAACAGGATATAGAAAATGCATGCCAAAAGGGCAAAGTTACAATGTTGCAATAGTTATTTCAATACACAGGACAAATGGGAAAATCAGGTTGATGCTTTATCCCAAGAGGGGTAATTCCTAGATTGCCTAGGCTTTTTAGAGCAGCACATGGTTGAGCCCACTAGGGAATCAGCTAGTCTGGTTTGAGTGTTATGCAATGAACTGGGAATGACTAGAGAGCTTAAGGTAAAGGAACCCTTAGGAGTGGGTGATCATAATATAAGACCATAAGACCATAAAACATAGGAGAAGAATTAAGCCATTTGACCTAATGTGGCAAATGGAATACAGTGTCAGGAAGTGTATGGTCATGTACTTCTGTGGAAGAAATAAAAGTGCAGACTATTTTCAAAATGGAGAGAAAATTTAAAAAATCTGAGGTGCAAAGGGACTTGGGAGTCAAGAGGATTAGAATATAAAAGCAAGAACATAATGTTAAAGCTTTATAAGGCACTGATGAGGCCTCATTTGGAGTATTGTTAGCAGTTTTGGGCCCCTTACCTAAGAAAGGATGTGCTGATGTTAGAGAAGGCTCTAAGGAGGTTCAGTAAAATCATTCAGGGATTGAAAGGCTTAACAATATGAGGAGCGTTTGATGGCTCTGGGCCTCTACTCACTGCAATTCAGGAGAATCTTATTGAATGTTGAAAGGACTCAAAAGGGTGGATGTCAAGAAGATGTTTCCTTTGGTGAGGGAGTCAAAGATCAGAAGATGCAACTCAGAATAGAGGGACATCAATTTAGAACAGAGATGAGGAGGAATTTCTTTAGCCAGAGAGTGGTGAATCTGTAGAATTCATTGCCATAGGTGGCTGTGGAAGCCAAGTCATTGGGTTTATTTAAGGTAGAGGTTGATAGATTCTTTATTAGTCAGGATATGAAGGGATAAAGGGAGTGGGCAGGAGGTTGGGGCTGACAGTGAAATAGATTGACTATGATGAAACAATGGAGCAGACTCGATGGGCCAAGAGGCCTAATTATGCTCCTGTATTTTATGGTCTTATGGTCTTATGGTAATGCAGGCAACCATTTAGTGCTGCACATAAGAAAAAGTAAACAGCACATTTGTTTCATAGATCATACTGCAGTAATGCAGGATCAGCCTGAACGTAGCATAAATTCATTTTTTGAGGGAGTTGACATACATTTTCTTCTATTTAATTTACAATAGTCTGACCTGGGTGTAACAATAGTACCCCCTTGTGACCTGAACTGGATTTAGATTTTTGCTTTCTTTGAACATGTACAATATAAGTCTCTCTCCATATATCAAACTTGAGTAATCCAAAGACAGTGATAAATTATTGTCTTTCTTCATTTCACAGTAAGATTAATAAAAGAACAAATCCAATTTACCTTTACATATTAATATGTAATCAAAATCATAGCATGTCATCTTCAAATGTTGTTCAATTTGACAAACAAAACTACTTTAAATTGAGCTTTAGGATTTACTCTTCACCTCTGTAAATGTTTTGTTTAAAAAAAAAGTCTTCTCCTCTGCTTTACTGTTCTCTTTTCTTAGCTTGTAAGAGCATAGACCTTCTAAAATCTAACACTTAGGATTTGAGGTGCATTTTCATAGCTGGGGCAAGCTATCAAATTCTGTATTATTTCCTATCTGTGTGGAAATAACATCATTGCCAGCTCAGTTTATATGAACCGCTAAAATCAAGGCTAAATTATTTCTATCAAATAATGATTCATTCAAGTAAAGTAGTGAATTTCTTTTGAGAGCCATTTTATTGCCCTATCAGGAATGTCATAATAAAGTCACTTTTGTGTCACTTAGATAATTAGGGCTCATTTGTTTTAGTTTATGCATGAGTTTCAGTGAGTTACTACAGCATTGTCAGCAATTTTATAGCCATAGTCATTTCAGGAAAAAGGGAACGGACCTGAGAACAACCTTTGTTAACAGTTCATCTTAGACTTTAGATTTTAGTCATATCAGATTCAAAGAAAATTATTGTGAAAGATCCACTCATTATATGTCACAGAAAGAGAAAGGCAATTTTCTGATTTAACGTTAGTTATAATAAATTATTTTGGTTTCATAATGATTGTACAGTGGAATATCATAAGGTCAAAGTCAAAGGTTCACTTATTATCAAAGCATGTATCCATATACAACTCTGAGATTCATCTCCTGCAGGTAGTCAAAAAACAAAGAAAGGACATGAAAGTCATTCAGAGGAAACATCAACCTCACCCTCCGCACAAAAAAGAACAGCATCCCTGATCATCAACCCCCAAACTTCCTTCTCCCCCCCCAACAAAATAGAACAGAACATCAACCCCAAAACCCCTCCCCTGTACAAAATGGAATAAGAACATCAACCCACAGATCACTATACCTCACACAAGAAAACAGAAAGAAATGGGTGAAAAACACAGACTATAAAAAGCATAAGTCAGAGGAAGTCCTTAGTCCATAAATGCAATTGTCCAATCCATAAAGCTGAACCATGGTAACGTCTTCCTTTGTCAACGAAGAGCGAGATAACACATGACCGCGGAGGCCTACCTGCCTACCACTAAATAAACTTACACTAAATTATTTATTTGCCAACAAAGTCACTTTTTTACAACTATTTTGAGCAAAACAAATTTAAAGAATTAAACACCAGCAATGAATTTTAAATAATAATTGAATTGAATTGAATTGAATGATTTTTTGAATTGTCATTATACATAGGTACAATGAAACTCTGTTTGGCTTCCTCTCAGGCAATTAAATAAAGTGGTAGATAAAAACAAGACAGTAATAGAAAAACAGTATTTAATAGATAAATAGCAGAAAATAAGTTGCAGCATC
The DNA here is from genome assembly GCF_030028105.1 of Mobula birostris. Taxonomy (NCBI): domain Eukaryota; kingdom Metazoa; phylum Chordata; class Chondrichthyes; order Myliobatiformes; family Myliobatidae; genus Mobula; species Mobula birostris. The sequence continues at coordinate 56,517,562 of NC_092381.1, read as the reverse complement.
ACCAGAATATCACAGTAATGCACAAAGTGCCGTTAGTGCAAGTACTTGTGTGCTTGTGTGTGCATGTGTGTGCTCACAGCTTCAGTCGTTGTTCTGTGGGAGTGGTGTGATGGAGGCCACAGTTCTGGGATAGAAGCTGTTCCTCAGTCTACTTGTTCTGGCTTTTAGTGTCCTGAACCTTTTGCTGGACTGCAGCAGGTCAAACGGAGTGGCCGGGGTGTGTGGAGTCTCTGGTTATGTTGATTGCTTTCCTCCTGAGTCTGCAGGAATAGATAGTGTCCAGTCCTGGGAGCTCCATCCTGACAATTCGCTGGGCCGCCTTCACCGCGCGATGCAGGTCTTGTTGCTCAGTAGCTGTGCAGTTGGCATACCACACGGTGGTCGGGATGGTTTCAATTGTGCTTCTGTAGAAGTTAAGCAACAGCTTTTGTGGGAGTTTGGCCTGTTTCAGCTTTCTGAGGAAGAAGAGTCTTTGTTGTGCCTTCTTTACAAGCAGCGAGGTGTTGGTGGACAATGTCAGCTGTTTTGACAACGTAACTCCAAGGAACTTTAGGTTTTCCAAACTTTCCACTACCTCTTCATGTATATGGAGGGGGTTGTGTACTCCGTCCTTTGATCTCCTGAAGTCAATGATCATCTCTTTTGTTTTAGAAGTGTTAAGGACCAGGTTGTTGTCCTTACACCACTCCGTCAGATGATCCACCTCAAGCCTAGGCTGTTTCATCCTCGTCCGAGATCAGGCCAACCACTGTCATTTCGTCTGCAAATTTAATTATGGAGTTGGAGGTGTAGATGGGGGTGCAGTCATGTGTGAAGAGTATGTAGAGCATAGGGCTCAGCAAACAGCCCTGCAGGGTGCCTATTTTTAAGATGAGGGTGGTGGAGGTGTGCTTACCAATTCTGACTTGCTGTGGTCGGTCTGTGAGAAAGTCCATGACCCATGAGCACAAGGAGGAACCAAGGCCAAGAGTGTTCAGTTTGCTGACCAATTTATGAGGGATGACTGTGTTCAATGCAGAACTGAAGTCCACAAATAACATCCTCACATAACCTAATGAAAAGGCAAAATATTGTATGTTTATTACTGAAAATATGCTTTCACTAAAGAAATGAAGATCCCACTTTCAAACTGATAGAAAACAAAAACCCTCTGACTCTCAATACAGGAGCTCCTCAGAGCTGCGTACTGAGTCCCCTCCTTTATTCCCTGTATACCCATGAGTTTATCGCTACCCACAGTTCTGATCTGCTAATTATATTTGCTAATGACACTACTTTGATTGGCTGAATCTCAAACAATAATGAGGTGGCCTACAGGGAAGAAGTCATCTCTCTGACACAGTAGTATCAAGAAAACAACTTCTCCCTCAATGTCGCAAGAAACAAAGGAGCTGGTTGTGTATTACAGGAGGAATGGAGACGGGCTAACCCCTATTGACATCAATGGATCTGGGGTTGAGAGGTTAAACAGCTTCAAGTTCCTCGGCATCCCCTTCATCAAGGACCTCACGTGGTCTGTACACACCAGCTGTGTGGTGAAAAAGGCACAAAAGCACCTCTTTCACCTCAGACAGTTGAAGAAGTTTGGTATGGGCCTCCAAATCCTAAGAACTTTCTACAGGGGCACAATTGAGAGCATCCTGACTGGCTGCATCACTGCCTGGTATGGGAACTGTACCACCCTTAATCGCAGCACTCTGCAGAAAGTGATGTGGACAGCCCAGTGCATCTGTGGTTGTGAACTTTGCATGATTCAGGAAATTTACAAGGACAGGTGTGTAAAAAGGGCCCTTAGGATCATGGGGGATCCAAGTCATCCCATCTACAATCTATTCCAGCTGCTACCCTCCGGGAAGCGGTACCACAGCATAAAAGCCGAGACAGCTTCTTCCTCCAGGCCATCAGACTGATGAACGCACGCTGATGTAAGTGTACTCTATATTACATTGACTGTTCTAATTATTATTAATTATTATAAATTACTATGATTGCACATTGCATATTTAGATGGAGACATAACATAAAGATTTTTACTCCTCATTTTTGTGAAGGAAGTAAGAAATAAAGTCAATTCAATTCAAGATCAGAAAGTATCTGACAATGTCAAAACTTAATGCATTTCATAAAGTTTTTAGCATAAAATGAAACAATAAATGTTTCTACAATAATTGATTACTTTAAAATTACACGGTAATGGATAGACTTGCTGATTGGATGCTCATTTTCAATGTATCAGAGTCAGAATCAGGTTTATTATCACCAGCATGTGTCCTGAAATTTGTTAACTTAGCAGCAGCAGTTCAATGCAATACATAATATAGAAGCAAATAATAAACAAATAAATAAATCAGTCAATTACAGTATACATATATTGAATAGATTTTAAATCATGCAAAAATAGAAATTATATATATTTAATAAGTGAGGAACTGTTCACGGGTTCAATGTCCATTTAGGAATTGGATGGCAGAGAGGAAGATGCTGTTCCTGAGTCGTTGAGTCTGCGCTGAATGTATATTCTAATTTTGCAAGTTTGATTTTGGTTAACCACAGACCTCATTTCCTCATGTCTCCTTTGGGCATAAAGGAGGCTATTTGTCCCATCAAATCTATGCTGGCTCCCAGAACAATACTATTCCCCCAATTAATTATTCTCTGTAATCTATTCTTATAACCAAAGAACTTAATTTCAAAGAATCTTCATCCCACGTTCTCAATATTTATTGCTTATTTATTTATGTTATTGTTTCTTCTTCTTGTATTTGCACAGTTTGTTCATTTCTGCACTCTGGTTGAAGGCCCTAGTTTGATGGTTGCTCATTGATTCTGTTATCGTTACTATTCTGTAGATTTGTTGAGTATGCCCACAAGAAAATGAATCTCAGAGTTGTATATGGTGACATATATGTACATTGATAATAAAATCTGCTTTGAATTTGAACTTTTGAACTTTGAAGGCTCTACCTTCAAAGGGCACAGTTTTAAAGTGCTTCGAAGTAGGTTTAGAGGAGATGTCAGGCGTAACTTTTTTACACAGAGGGTGGTGAGTGCGTGGAATGGGCTGCCAGAGACGGTGATGGAGGTGGATACGATAGGGTCTTTTAAGAGACTCCTGGATAGGTACATGGAGCTTAGAAAAATAGAGGGTTATGGGTAACCCTAGGTAATTTCTAAAGTAAGTACATGTTTGACACAGCATTGTGGGCTGAAGAGCCTGTATTGTGCTGTAGGTTTTCAATGTTTGTGTGTCTCTACCTACTCTGCCATTGTACCACCCATTGCCACTGAGCTATTTTAATTTACGTAGGCTGTGACTGTCTGTCCAGTTATTATTCCCTGTTTAGAAGAGGCACATATGTTGGCGTATAATTCCATAGACACTAATTTACAAAGTAAATGATTAATTTTCATATTGGGCAATTGGAGATGATCAAGCTTCTCCAAAAGACAAAGGTTACCTAAAGGAACTAGCCAGTGAACCTTGGTTTACAAAGAAATTACAGTTAATCAAGATAAAATCATATGAAGCAGGCCTGTGACATGTCGGAGATGTGTTGAATTGCTGAGTCAGACAGAGGAGTGTTTCAACTTTGTCCATGGACAACAGTGGTCTCCCCTATGGCTTCTTCCCTACTTGATCTTTTGAAGCTAATCAAGATGTTATGCTGAGGTTAGCATGGATGATCTGTATCAAAGAGCTCTAGGTTAGTTATCTACCGTCTCAAACAAAAGAGAATCTGCAGGTGTTGGAAATTCAAGCAACACACACAAAATGCTGGAGGAACTCAGCATGCCAGGCAGCATCTATGGAAAGGAGTACAGTCACCGTTTCAGGCCGAGACCCTTTGGCATGACAGTTATCCATTTACCTACTTAGTTATCTGCTCGGCCTTTCACCCTTGGTGCTCCAAATTATTTCAAAGGTTTGGAAAATACTATCTATCAGCAAATGATGAGTTTGAGTTGTTACGTACCCCATGACTGGGTTGTCAAACCAGCAGAAAGAGAACACTCGTTGGAGTCTGTGATTACTAGAAACTAATAAAGTTTTATTAATAAAAATAAGTAATACAGTACACTAACCGCAAGGATACGAATGTAAGAGGATAGCAATCATAGTATACACATATACACAGAAATAGGGTAATAGGAATCAACCAAGCTCTATCGCAGTCTAGGGGTAAAATGATCAGTCTTAAGTGAAGCAGAGTTCAGTTCAGTTTAGTGCAGTTCGAAGTAATCGCTGTTGTACTGTTGGAGAGAGAGAGAGAGAGAGAGAGAGAGAGAGTAAGAGATACAGTTGGTCTCAGGCAAACTTTTCGATGCCTTCTGATCCCGCTGTGGTCACCAACTGTGACCCCTCCGTTCCGGATGCGACCATTCTTCCATGGTGAACCCGGCACCCAGGCAAGGGTGGACACACAACAGGTTCCCACCGGTCGTACCTTTACAACCTGTGAGCCTCTGGCCGATTCCTGCGAATCGGTCCTCCAACTCCCACCAACTTGTGGGGCACAATGCTCTTTCCAGGGTCTCGTGGCGTGTGTCTTGTGCCTTTAGCAACCCCACTATTTTTATCCCCCTGATGGGGTATCACCTGTCCATCAAGCTTCACACTTCCTATTGTCTCAGTAAGCAGGATTGTTAATGAACAGTTCAGGTTCAAAGTAAACTGTCTGTGGCAAACGCCAACATCTGAATTATGTGTCTCGCTCTCATTATCTCTCTCTTCTCTCTATTAGCATTTTGAATGGCTCTCTATTGTCTCTTGTTATCTCTCTCATTAACATCATCCGTTCTGCAGCACTGCTTGGCTTCACACATGACAGAGTACAGAGAGGAAATTAAGAACCTGGTGGTCTGGTGCGAAGACAATAACCTATCCTTCAACGTCAGCAAGACGAAGGAATTGGTTGTTGACTTCAGAAGGAGTAGCAGACTTCACGACCCAATTTACATCGGTGGTGTGCAAGTGGAACAGGTCAAAAGCTTTAAGTTCCTTGGGATCAATATCACAAATGACCTGACTTGGTCCAACCAAGCAGAGTCCACTGCCAAGAAGGCCCACCAGCACCTTTACTTCCTGAGAAAACTAAAGAAATTTAGCCTGTCCCCTAAAACACTCACTAATTTTTATAGATGCACCGTAGAAAGCATTCTTCTAGGGTGCATCACAACCTGGTATGGAAATTATCCTGTCCAAGACGGGAATAGCTGCAGAAGATTGTGAACACGGCGCAGCACATCACACAAACTAATCTTCCGTCCGTGGACTCAGTTTACACTGCACGCTGTCAGAGCAGTGCTGCCAAGATAATCAAGGACATGACCCACCCAGCCAACACACTTTTCGTCCCTCTTCCCTCCAGGAGAAGGCTCAGGAGCTTGAAGACTCGTACAGCCAGATTTGGGAACAGCTTCTTTCCACCTGTGATAAAACTGCTGAACGGATCCTGACCCGGATCTGGGCCATACCCTCCAAATATCCGGACCTGCATCTCGGTTTTTTTGCACTACCTTACTTTCCATTTTTCTATTTTCTATTTATGATCTATAATTTAAATTTTTAATATTTACTATCGATTTGTAATCCAGGGAGCGGGAAGTGCAGAATCAGATATCACTATGATGATTGTACGTTCTAGTATCAATTGTTTGGTGACAATAAAGTATAAAGTATAAGTACTCTTCCAATCAGCCTGGCTCACTAATGGTACTCTAAATGACATAGGTTCAAAGTAAGTTGAGCAACCTGTACATCAGGTGTATTATAGTGTGTGATGGGTGGGATATTGCAATTCAGATGGGGAAAATAGTAATGATCAGAAGTAACGCTAAACAGTTTGGTCTAGACTTACTGTTCACTTTGCTTTTCTCTTTTTGTCCACCTGTGGCATGAGGATACTAGCAACAATGCAAGGGCTGGGTTGTAATCTGTAAAATTTGTAATCAACTTAAACAGCAAGGCAATAAGATAAGTAAAGGAAAGTGCATATATGGTACATCTTGCGGCCAAATTTGCCTGAATTTGTTTCTGAATGATTTGGATTGAACAATACAGCATAAAACTGAGGAAACAGCAAGATTCAACACACTTTCACCTTCTCCCTCTCTTTAAAATTATGGTGTCTCTACTAATAATGTGCCTTATTGATTTAAAAGTAAAAGGTTAGTTTCATCTAAAATATCTTTTATTTTATTGATCGACTAACAAACTATGCTCAGCAATAGTTCACATATGAGACTCACCTTCCTACCCAAGAATTGGCAAAATTCCTCAATCCGCAATCCTATATAATTTTGTTGCAGGAACTTGCTACACAAAATTTGGCCACTCCATTTCTGTTCTACAACAGTGACTACACTTCAAAGAAATTTCATTGCCTGTTTAATGCTTTAGGGTATTCTGGAAGGGATGTGAATGGTTTTGTAGAAACACTAATCTTTTCATAAACACAAGTCACCTGCTCCATTTCCTTGTGGCAGGATGTCAAATCTATGCTGTAGATACTCCTATGCTGTGCTTTGGGAGAACTTGCCATAATAACGGCACCATATAAACATGACTTGTTGTCCCATTATTGATACTATTTACACTTACTACAAGTTCAAGAACATGACAAAGATGGCAGCAACTGAGGACAGGAATGGTATGTAAGTTATAAGATTTTTAACCAAATGCCAGGTTAGTTTTTAGTATCCAATGCAGAATAGGGAAATTAAATAAGCCAAAATGAAACCAAAACATAGGATTAAGAGCTGAAAGAATCACAGATGAATAAAACATCATGGCTTTCTTTACATAATGAATCTTACCGCTATAGAAATGTCAAATGAAAATATTTTTGTTGGAGTTAGTCCACATTGTCGGAGTGAAAAATGAAGCTGCTCTTAATTGTAAAAGAAATGCTTATACGCTTGCAATTATAGTGGGAGTAAGATTTGTAGGGTCTCAATTATTCCGTGGTATTTTGAAGTTATTAAATTTGATCTGGTAACTAAGAATCAACCCACATGCTTTCTGTTGAACAAACAAGTAAAAGCTGAAGTAGCCACTTTGGGAGGCAGTGACATTTTTGAAGTGAAATCTGCAATCTGTAAATTGAAAGAAAGTAAAAATATTTGAGAAATGGAAATATGCCAAGAGTTCTTTCCAGGGAGATGAATAAAAACCCTGAATCAATCCAAACAATAATAAAATGAATATAAAGAGCCAAATATACACATGCATGTATACATTTATTCAGTTCCAGAAACTTATATTTGCAAAAACAGTGCCTATAAAAAGTATTCACCAACCCCCTCTCCCCTTGGAAGTTTTCATGTTTTATTCTTTTATAACACTGAATCACAATGGATTTAACTTGGCTTTTTTTAACACTGGTCAATCGGAAAAGACTCTTTTGTGTTAAAGTAAAAACAGATCTCTACAAAGTGATCTAAATTAATTACAAATATAAAACACAAAGTTAGTATTCACCCCCCCCACCTTTAATATTACATATCACTGATGCAGGCAACACACATAAAAGTTGCTGATGAACGCAGCAGGCCAGGCAGCATCTCTAGGAAGAGGTACAGTCGACGTTTCGGGCCAAGACCCTTCGTCAAAACTAACTGAAAGAAGAGCTAGTAACAGATTTGAAAGTGGGAGGGGAGGGGGAGGGGGAGGGGGAGATCCAAAATGATAGGAGAAGACAGGAGAGGGAAGGATGGAGCCAAGAGCTGGACAGTTGATTGGCAAAAGGGGTATGAGAGGATCATGGGACAGGAGGCCCAGGGAGAAGGAAAAGGGGGGGGGGAAGCCCAGAGGATGGGCAAAGGGTATAGTGAGAGGGATAGAGGGAGAAAAAGAATGTGTGTATATAAATAAATAACGGATGGGGTACGAGGTGGAGGTGGGGCATTAGCGGAAGTTCGAGAAGTCAATGATCATGCCATCAGGTTGGAGGCTACTCAGACGGAATATAAGGTGTTGTTCCTCCAACCTGAGTGTGGCTTCATCTTTACAGTAGAGGAGGCCGTGAATAGACATATCGGAATGGGAATCCAAACTTGGGAGAAGATTTGTTTTCCACCAAGACAATGACCCCAAGCATAAAGGCAAAGCTATATAGGAATGGCTTAAAAACAACAGAGTTGATGTCCTGGAGTGGCCAAGATAGAGTCCAATTGAGAAGTTGTGGCTGGACTTGAAAAAGCTGGTTTACTCATAATTCCCATGCAATTTGATAGAGCTTGAGCAGTTGGATAAGAAAAATGGGGAAAATTATAATGTCCAGATATGCAAAGTTGATAGTGACCTATCCACACAGACTCTAGGCTGTAATTGCTACCAAAGGTGCATCTACTAAATACTGACCATGGGGGTGAGTAATTATGCAACCAATTATTTTGTGTTTAATTATTGTAATAAATTTAGACCAATTTGTAGAAATTTCTTTTCACTTTGACACGAAAGAGACTTTTCTGTTGATCAGTGTCAAAAAATCCAAATTAAATCTGTTATTTTTCAATGTTGTTAAACAAAAAAAACATGAAAACTTCCAAAGGGGGTGAATACTTTTTTATAGGCAATGTATATCTTATGATGTATTTCTACGTTTTGATTACTAAAAGCTTGTCGAAGTGTTTGTCCCAGCGCTTTGTCGGAGTTCAGAGATGCTCCCAGTTAATTAACCACTTGGTATGGACCTGCTTTTTATTCTTTCTACTGGTGAAGAAATTCTGGAATGGACAATGCTGCTGTTTTTATGTATTTCATTGCCATTCCATTTTTAGATTAAAAACAGATTTGATAATAGAACAAAAGTTGATTTTGATTTATACAGACATGGAATCCATTTAAAGGCCATGTGTTGTTAGATCTCTGCTATTTGTCCTCTATCATCATTTCTACCTTAATTCCCTCAATATGCTGACCAACTATTAGTATTGATCAAGACAATATTATGTGTCCTGTCTTGTAACACACCACGCTCTGACAAACAGAGATTCAGGGTGAGATGGATAGATAGATATTTTACTGATCCCAAAGGAAATTACAGTGTCACAGTAGCATTACAGGATTTACAAATATACAATTATTGGAAGAGTAGAAAGAATAAAAATTAAGTTACCTCAAACAGTCTAACAAGAGGGGTAATTACTTCCCCATCTATAGTTGACTCATTATAGAGCCTAATGGCCAAAGTTAGGAATGACTTCAATTATCGCTCTTTGGAGCAGTGCAGTTGTCTTAGTCTGTTTCTAAAAGTGCTTCTCTGTCCAGCCAAGGTGGCATGCAGAGGATGAGAAACATTGTCCAGAATTGTCAGGATTTTCTGTAGGGTCCTTTGTTCTACCACAGCCTCCAGTGTGTCCAGTTTGACTCCTATAACAGAGCCAGCCTTTCCAATCAACATATTGGGCCTTTTGGTATCACCTGTGTTGATACCATTGCCGCAGCACACCTCCACATAGAGGATTGTAGTGGCGACAACAGACTGGTAAAAAATGTGAAGGAGAGACCTACCTACCCCAAAGGGCCTCAGTCTCCTCAGGAAGTAGAGGCAACTCTGGCCCTTCTTGTACACTGTCTGTATTGGTCCTCCACCAGGGCCCTGTATTCATCCTCCTATCATCCCTTTATTACACCCACTATTGCTGAGTCATCAGAGAGTTCCTGCAGATGTCATGATTCTATGTTGTATCTAAAGTCCAAGCTATATAGGATAATCAGGAAGGGAGCCAATAAAGTCCCCTTTGGGGTCTCAGTACTGCTTATAGCCATGTCAGACACACAGCTCTGAAGCCACACAAACTGTAATCCTGGAAAATACAGACTACTTCCCACATCTCAGAAGCTATCTCTTGGAGAAAGTAGACATCGAAAGTGGTGATGAAGATTATCATCACTACACCAGTCCGCATTTCATTTGACAAAGAGATATTTAAAAAACAAGGCCTATGACTAGAACAAAATTCATGATCCACAGGCAAAGTAATCCCTACCCCCCGTACTGTTCAAATACCCAGCTCTTTTCAACAGGCGCTTCAAAGCACTGGAGAAATATCATTAATGCTGTCCCAAATTTGTTGGAAGAATAAGCAAATCAATATTGTTATCCTCTCCCAGGCCAGAGAGAACTGAGAACCTGCAATTCATTCAGACAGCTATATTGAACAGGACATATCTTCTGTGTGCTCAATAATAAATTCCCCAAAAAACACTTCATTCTGAGCTCTGTCACGGGAAGTGTTTACCAAAGCAAAATATTCAAGGATGAGTTCAAAATTCTTTGATATAATGGAACATCTCTACTGACTCTTGAAGGTCTGAACCAAACCCACTTAGAGTGGAATGGCATTAAGAACTCCAAAGCCATGTAGTGAGAGCCCACAGAAACCTTGTGTAATGAGCAAAAGGAGCATGCCCTCTTAAACACCTGCCCATCTAACTTGTTAGCCACATATTGCCCCATCTGTAGCTGGGCCTGCAGTTCTCAAAGCAGCCTTATTAGCACTTAAGAACACAAAACCAGGACATAAGTCTCAGGCATCTACCAAGGAAGAAAATTATTTAAAGAAGAATTCACCTAACCGCAGCTAAAGTCCTGGAAAAATCAGATAAACATTTAGGTCATTTCAAGTATTTTTAAGTTAGGAACTTTGATTCCAAACATAAGAATTTTCTTTTATTTGAATAACTTTCTCTCAGTTCCACGTTGGGTAGAGCAGAACTTGCAAAAGAAGGAGTGAACAACTGCAGAAAGGTCAAATGATTCCTGTCTTTATTTTCCGAACAAAGTGTAGGTCAAATGTCATGCACCACCCATCTGAAGAGTTGTGAAAATATCTCTTGTGATTCCTTGACACTTCCTGCAACTAGACCATTGTAGCAGTGCCACAACTAGCATAGTATGTTTGTTGTAACTTTTGGACAGAGGTCAATATCACTTATTTGTTTCCACCTGAATACCCGGGGAGCCTAAACCATCTGTCATTCTCTGATCCTGCTTACCTTAAATAAATAATTGAAGCGTTTTTTTTTTGCTATGCTTAAACATGTCAGCATTTTGTCCAGAAACATTTGGAAAAGAGCAGGAAAAGGCTCTAGATGTTTTTCTAATTGCAGGGATTTCACCAAGTGCTGGGATTTTCAGCTATAATATCCTTCCATCTTCTACACGACTCCACAACTTCCATCATTTAATAAACTGCTGCTATATTCATTTTCAACTGGTTCTTCTCTGGATTCAATACCTAATGTCTGAATTTCCCAAAATCCAGATCCACACTTCGCCCAGAGCCTCTGTTAGAATTTTCAGGTCATTAATGACAGTCAGTTTATGAGCTTTAAAAGGAATGGGTCCAGCAACTGCCTGAGCTGGAGCTGTTCCACAGCATCTCATTGAAGATGGTATCACCTGAATAAATGACCAGCAACAATAACAGACTATGTCAACATGTTTCCAGCATCCAATAAATAATATCTGCCCAAGTAAGATATTCATGTTATTTGACACTTCAGTATCACCAGTTTCTGTAGGATCAGGCTCCCTGGGAAGACTATTTTTCCCTTTACGACGGCAAGCTACATTCAAGTGCTGCATAGTTTACTAAACTTCCGAATTGACAAATTATCCATAAATAGGGAAATTGGAGCAACTGACCAATGTAAATCTACTATGAAAACTGATTAGGCTTTCTATCCCTACGAACAGGGAAGTAAAACAGGCAACTGTTCACTTTGTGCATATCAAAAACAAAATGCCAATGACATTGAATTTTAATTGCATGAAGCCAGGAAACTCATCTATATGAAAATATGTTTCATTTATGGGTTTTTATCGGTATTCTCATATATATTGTGAAGTATTTAAAAAAGTAAGTTTTTTTTCACCATCTTCGGGCCAATATTACATTCTATGATGTCCTGTTTTGTAATTAACTTCATAATACCGTTCCCTCAGTATTCTTGGATAATAATCTGCACAAGTTATGAAAAATAGGAAGAGCTGAATGAAATTTAAATCAGAAAAGGACAAAGTGGAAAATAAACTGAATGCTGGAAAAATGAGATTTAAAAAAAAACTAAAAAAAAGTCAATGATCTGAAATTGTTGCATTCACTAATGAGTCTGAAATGCTGTAATGTTCCTCAAGGCCACACCCACCCTAACTACACTATCTGTGGATTGCTCCATTGTTCCAATGAAGATCAACATTACACTTGTTTCAGTGAACACATCTTGTAACCAAACACAGGTTTATTCAATGGGAAATCTTCCCTAGAAGATTTAATGATTTACTAACCTTGAAAAGGATTAGTAATATTTAGAGTTGTAATATTTATCATTTGCTTGCTAGTTGTTTTCATGATATTAGCATTTTCTTACTTAGCACTAATGTGAATTTCAGTGGATTTTCCAGTAATGTAAGCACAACAAAGGTATTTTCAATTTCCCTAATGATATTTACTTTTAATAGCATACTTCCACCTTTGAAATTTATAGCTACCTACATTGCAAATTCAAGGATTTTTTCTGGAGCATTTTAATAATTTTTAAGAGTTTGATTGAAGACTCAAATGGTTTTGCTAAAGATCTCTTAAATCAATTGTGCAAAAATGAAGTGACTATGACTTCATATAAAAAATGGATGTGTGGTGCTACTGTGAACTACACCGAGAATAAAAGGGATAATGTTGTAAAAAATATACATGCATATGTATTCAAATAAGTTTAAAATTTGCATATTGTACATGTACACACTTGTAAATGAATGTAATGTGTTTAAAATTTGCATATTGAACATGTACACACTTGTAAATGAATGTAATGTGCTTAATATTTATTGGAGGGAGAGCTATTGGGGATGGAAAGGGGAGTACATGCTTTGGATGACTCCCACCCCTCCTACATGTCTTTTCTGAAAGACAGATTCCACCTTGGTCACATGCTAACTGCATTATACGGTAGCAGCTTGTGCTGCTCACTGCTTTCAAAATTCAGAGTGATTGTAATCAATAGAAACAAGTTTCAAATGCAAATTGTGCATTTGCTTTTATAGTGCATTTTAAAACATGCAGCCGAAAGCAAACATTTACCAAAGGCCATTAAATGTCTATGTATAAATTATATCTGAAGGATCCAGACCCACAGAAAATGAGTATACAGAGAAGGAAAGAAAAAGAAATTTGCAGATGCTGCAATTCTGAGAGTACTCAGTGGCTGTGGCTCAAAACTGGACTCTGACTCTGATACATGGTGCTGATGAAAGTACTACCATTCCAAGCACTAACATTTTTATAGCCAAATCTATCTGTCTTGATTCTGTTAATGCTTTAGTCAGGCAGATTATTTGTGAAAACTAATAGATCCTCACCCATTGGCACAGATGGAGAACTGTTTTTGATTGTTTCAATATTACTTTTATTAATTTGTTTGCTAGATAAAAAGTCATGATTCAGTTTTAAAATAGTAAGCAGTAGGCACTTGAACTGACTTTGGCTCTCATAAAGCTTGATATGAATTAATTACCTATTTAATAAGTGAAAATAATTAAATAAAACCATGCCATAGATCATTGGTTCTCAGGTTTTAGGATGATATCACCATTGATTGTGACAAAATTAGTGTTGCAGAAGAAAAATGTATGGATACTCAGCCTTAAGTTGATGAGATGTTAATGATGCCCCAGCCATAGTTGTCTTTATTAAGTAGTATAAAGTTCAGTAACTTTTAACTAAAGAGAAATATCTTGACCTTCATCTCTCTGCAAAATACTGGACATTTTGTATTGCTCAGCTATAAGTTTTGCCAAAAACTGATAAAAGTAGTTTTTCACTGTGATGTTGCCCATTTGAACTGCAACAAAAAATGATGGATTTCCAAATCTATTGTGGATTGTTCTCATCACTGCCATTTAGGGAAGGTAAATAATGGCTTAACAATGTGATTTATGGTGTTGATGTGACACAATCTCAGAAGCCCAGGGAGTAAATGATGGAGCTGTAGAATCTCATTCTTTTAGCCTTGTAATTTGTTACCAGAAATTTATCAAAACTTTTATCTATCTTGGCTGCATTTTTGAGAGTATTTTTCTGTCTGTTGGAGATGTAATGCTGAAGTTTTACTCAAAAATGTAGATTTCCTTCAGAAAAGCTGAATCTTGGTATATGAGTGTTGTAAGGGTAAAATATTTTAGAGTCTATGTAAAGCCTTTGAATTTATGATTTCCAAAAGTATGCATGTATTTCCCTTGCATTGTGACTGAATCTGGTGCACGATTAACAGGCATTGATTACCTGATTAATAACACCACTATTAATTTCATATAACTAACAGAATGGTGGAGAGTGAACCCAATGGATCTTGGTCTATTTTTATCTAACAACTCCTAAATTACTATGAAAGCAGTGACATCCCCTTTGGTTTCTTAATGCTCCTTATCAAAATGGAGTGGTGCCTTCTAGCTCCAACAAACCAGATTCAATTCTGACTTCCAGTGCAGTCAATGTGGAGTTTGTGTATTTTCCCTGTGACCATAAGGGCGTCCTCAGGATCTTCCAGTTCCCTCCCACCCCTCAAAAGCTGCACATTTTTGTATGTATTTCTACTGTAATACTACAGTAATTAAGGTGATTCTCTGGTGTAGATGGAAGTTAGAATCCAGGGCAGTTGGCGGGTGTGTGGAGAGAAGAGGCTATGGGGAAAATTAGTGGGGGAATAGGATTGCTCTATAAACCAGCATGAACATAATAGGAAATTAAGAGAAATCATCCTTATCATGTCCAGCTCATATATGATACCAGATACACAACAATATGCTTGACTGTTAACTCTTCTGAAATAAATTATCATGTGAATGTTCCTTTAACAGATCAAGGTGCACAGCAGAAACTTGGAGCTTTTTCGATGGGTCCTCTCCAGTCTTTAACTTATTAGAACAAGGGCATTGAACCCATACGAACTTCACTGAAAAGAAATACCCCTCTGTATTACATCCATTCCTCTTTTGGAAACATATTGATGTTCTTTAATCAGGTACCCTCGACATATTAGTGCTGTGGGAACTTCATCAGATGGATTACAGATGTTTAAAAAGATGGCTCACCATCATCTTCTGATAATAGGAAACAAATTACAGCCTTTCCAGTTAAATTCAACAATCTGAATAATTAATCAAAAATATACACTCAGTGGCCACTTTATTAGGCACACCTGTACACCTGCTTGTTAATGCAAGTATCTAATCAGCAACTCAGCTGTTGTTCAGACCAAACATCAGAATGGAGAAGAAATATATGTCAAATGATAATTGGTAATAGACAGGACAGTTTGAGCATCTCAGAAACTTCTGATCTCCTAGGATTTTCACACACAACACTTTCTAGAGATGCCAGAGTACGGTGTGAAAAACTAATTGCATCCAGTAAGCAGTAGTTCTGGGGCAAAAACACATTGAGAGAGGCCAGAGGAGAATAGCCAGACTGGTTCAAACTGACAGGAAGGTGACAGTAACTTAAGTAACCACGCATTACGACAGTTGTGTGCAGAAGAGCATCTCTGAATGCACATGTTGAACCATGTACTGGATGGGCTATAACAGTAGAAGACCACAAACGTACACTTAGTGGCCACTTTATTAGGTACAGGAGACACCTACTAAAGTGGCCACTGAGTATAGTCATTTTCCAATACAACTAGTTAACAGTGTATGCTCCTTCTAATTGCTCTTTTTATTTCTTCTTTAAGTTCCTCTATTCTCCCACCCTCAACCCACTTTCTTTTCTTTTATTCCTCTTGCCGGCTGCAGATTCACTCTATTTCTTTATCTGCTGTTTGCTTTATTTATTTACCTAGTTTCTTCTTTTTTTCTTTGAGGAAATAAACCATTGAAGGCAAAACATATTATGCTCTGGAAGTGGCATTGGCCTCACTATACCATTGTATTGGTAATGTTCCAACAATGCCCAGCACAAGTATTGTACAATACCAGTGCTTAGGGTAATAGATTTAATTAATGACGTGATGTAAGAGCCGCCATTGCATCTCTAATCTTTTTAACTTGGGTTTCTGTAAAATAGGTTCATTATCTAGCATTTACTAAGCAGAAATAAAGGTTTCATTTGTGAGAATAGCAATTAAATGTACAAAGAGCAAAATAATTGATAACCAAGGGAGTTATACCAATATCTTTAACCCCAAGGAAAAAAAAATTCTCTTTATTTGAAATTGTGCTTTATCTTCTATTATTGTCATATACTTCAGAAGAGTGTGAATTGTCATACAGTTAGAATGAAAAGTTTGAAATTGGTAGGCTTAAATTGATAAGGATTCATTCAGCCTAGAATACTGGTCTTAAAACCATAACACAAATGTCAGACAAGACGATAAGTATTATCTTTCTATGTGTATATTTAAATAATGTAGGTGTATATTTATATAAGGGTTGACCTTTAAGGTTTAATTAAACGTTGGTCCAATTATATAATTCTTACCCTTGAGTCATAAGGTTGTGAGCTCCATCCTCACTTCAGAGACCTCAGCACATAATCTCAGCTAACATGTAACATTTACTTTGGGTTTAGACCTCAATCTAAGCATCAAGGCAGAAACTACAGGTATTAGATAACTAACACTTTGGGTACCCTAATGGAGTGCATGTTCTGTGCTTTTATCGATTTAAGCTGGGGAAATTTGGGGGAAAGTGTCACTGAAACATCAGATTGTTAGGAGACAAGGTAATGTATCTGTTAAAAGAATGTTTCCTCTTGTAGGCAAATCAAGAACATGGTCTCTTTACTTGAGACTAGACGGCATGGTCTCAGAATAAAGAGCATCCATTAAGAATAAAACAAGGAAGAAATTCTTCTCTTAAGGCTGTGAAATTCTGGAGCTCCTTGCCACAGGTGACTGTGGAAGCAGTTTCCTGCACACTTAAGGTTAAGATAGATTTTTAATCAATAAATGAATTGAGGATTATGGAGAAGTGGCTGGAAATGAGGAATGTCAGATTAGCCATGTTGCTTTTGAATGGGGAATCAGGCTTGAAGGCCTGAATGGCCTGCATGTTTATATATTTCAATATGTTCATTCCTTTAAATGTATTTGAATTTGTTTTGAAGTAGAATAAACAAAGCTACTGAGGAATATAAAGGCTGAATTAGCCTTTTAAATTTACAGGGAGGACTAGTCTTTGCATAAACGGTAAGTAAGAGCCTGAGTGAATATGTGAATACCATGATTTCATTCAGCAATTAGCTGGAAAAAAACACAAACTCTTGGCGGGGGAGCAGGGGGCAGAGTGGGAAAGAATTACATGTAAGCAATTCACATTTTTATCAAGTACTTGGCACTTTAGGGTTTGCAGTAAGTTAAATAAAATTGTTTATGACAAAAATAATTGCTTAGAAATTGAATCATGCATTTTTTTTTTAAAAAAGCACTAAAAAGGAATGTGGTAACCTGCCTCAATGACTATCATCCAGTAGCACTTACATCCACTGTGATGAAGTGCTTTGAGATGTTGGTGATGAAGCATATCAACTCCTGCCTGAAATGTAACTTGGATCTGCTCCAGTTTGCCTACCAGCACAACAAGTCCTCAGGAGATGCCATTTCACTGGCTTTTTACTCAAACCTGTAACATCTGGACAGCAAAAATGCATATATCAGGATGCCATTTATTATCTATAGCTCAGCAATCAATGCTATCATCCCCTTGAAAATAAGCTTCAAGATCTTGGCCTTAATACCTCCTTGTGCAATTAGATTCTCGATTTCCTCACTTGCGGACCCAAGTTCAGAATAGCAAGAACATCTCCTCCACAATCTCCATCAGCACTGGGCTGGGTGCTTAGTTCCCTGCTCTACGAACTTTACATTTATGATTAAGAGGCTAAGCACAGTTCCAATGCTATATTTAAGTTTGCTGATGACACCACTGTCATTGGCTGAATCAAAAGTGTTGATGAATCAGCATAGAATAGGGAGACTGAAAATCTGACTGAGTGATGCCACAACAACAACCTCTAACTCAATGTCAGCAAGACCAAGGAGATGATTATTAACTTAAGGAGGAGCACACTGGAGGTCCATGAGCCTATCCCATTGGGTGATCAGAGATGGAGAGAGTCAGCAACTTTAAATTCGTCGGTGTTATCATTTCAGAGGATGTGTCCTGGGCCCAGCACGTAAGTACAATTATGAAGAAAGCACGGCAGCGCCTCTACCTTCATAGAAGTTTGTGAAGATTCAGCATGCCATCTAAAACTTTGACAAACTTCTATAGATGTGTAGTGGAGAGTATATTGACTGACTGCATTACATTCTGATTTGGAAACACCAATGTCCTTGAATGGAAAATCCTACAAAAAGTAGTGGATACAGCCTAATCCATCATGGGCAAAGCCCTCCCCACCAGTGAGCATATCTACATGGAGCACTGGTGCAGGAAAGCAGCATCTATTATCAAGGACCCCCACCACCCAGGCCATGCTCTCTTTTCACTGCTGCCATCAGGGAGGAGATACAGGAGCCTTGGGACCCACACCACCAGGTTCAGGAACCATTATTACCCCTCAACCATCAGGCTTCTGAACCAGAGGGGATTACTTCACTCAGCTTCACTCATCCCATCACATAGCAACCTATGAACCTGCTTTCAAGGACTCTTCATCTCATGTTCTTGATATTTATTGCTTATTTATTTATTATTTTCTTTTTTTTCTTTTGTATTTGCATAGGTTGTTGTCTTTTGCACATTGTATGTTTGTCCATCCTGTTGAATGCGGTCTTTCATTGACACTATTGTGTTTCTTGAATTTGCTGTGTGTGCTTGAAAGAAAACTAATCTCTGGTTTGTATATGGTGATATATATTTACTTTACTTTAAATCCACACTACACAGTAAATATGTGCCTATTCATGCCAATACAGGTTAGATATAGGATTTGATAGCAATTACTAGACAATTATTTTCAGTTCTAATATGAGATTAGCAATAATTAACACAGTTCACCCACAATCATTCATCCACCAATTAACATGAGGGCTCCCAGCCCAAGTTCCAACCTCTGCTATGCCGCAGAGGTGCTGGAAGTGTATTAATCTGGTGCCCCAGCTGAAATGGCTTTGTGTAGAGCATACAGAAAAGAAAGTCTCCATTGTCTTATTCTTACATTCCTTAATAACTTATAAGGTGAATTCGAGAAGGAAGAGTACCAGGTAGATCTCTACTTCAGAGAGACAAGGAGGGGGCAAGGAGATGGAATTAAAAGTCACTGGCAGAAGCAAGTCTCTCCACACCTGGGAGCAATTCTGAAAGGAGCCTCACATGCATTGGGTATTCATTGTTCTGGGTCAGCCTTATAGCATAACAGATAACACCTGTAGATTTCAAAGAGGTTTTTTGAGTAAATCAAACTTCCAATCAATATTCTTAGTTCAACTTCTTGTCATAAACGGGAGCTTTTCTTCAGATCTCAACAGAAATGGAAAGTAATAATCAGTCTGAAGTTAAAAGGACGACTTTGTAAACCAAGGCCTCTATCTATAGGACACTGATACAGGCCCACAGCGTGAGCCTGTTTGTTCAAGAGATGCAGTGGAAGACAATAGAGATATATTACTTGTAAAAACGTCATTACCTTCTCTCCATCTCCACTGCGTCTGCTCTCAGGATGAGGCTTTTCTTTCCAGACTGAAGGAGATGCCCTCCTTTTTCAAAGAAAGGGGCTTCCCTTCCTCCACCATCAACACTGCTCTCAACCTCATCTCTTCCATTTCACACACATCACACATCTGCTCTTATCTCATCCTCCCTCCACCCTCCCAGGGATAGGGTTCCTCTTGTTCTCCCCCACCAGCCTCTGTGTCTAGCACATAATTCTCTAGAACTTCCATCATCTCCAACGGGATCCCACTGCCAAGCACATCTTTCCCTCACCACACCATGCACTTTCTGCTCTCCACAGGGATCAAAGCCTATGCAACTTCCCTGTTCATTGTCCTCTTACCACTGATCTCCCTCTTGGTACTTGTCCTTGCAAACAAAACAAGTGCTACGCCTCCCCCTATACCTCCTCCCTCACTACCATTCAGGGCCCCGAACAATCCTTCCAGTTGAGGCGACTCTTCACCTGTGAGCCTGTTGGGGTCTGTGTCCAGTGCTCATGGTGTGGCCTCCTGTATATCGGTGAGACCCGAGCACCTAAGCTCCATCTGCCAGAAGAAGTGGGATCTCCCAATGGCCAATCATTTTAGCTCCACTTCCCATTCCCATTCCAATATGTCAATCCATGGCTTCCTCTACTGTCATGATGAGGCCACATTCAGGTTGAAGGAACAACATCTTGTATTCCATCTAACCTGATGATATGAATATAGATCTCTTGAACTTCTGGTAATGCCCCCCTCCCCTCTCCTTCTCTATTTCCCATCCCCTTTTCACTCTTTCACTTTTCCTCCTTGCCTGCTCATAGATTCCCTCTAGTGCTCCTCCCCCCCTTTCTTTCTTCTATGTCCTACTGTCCTCTTCTATCAGACTTCCCCTTCTCCAGCTCTGTATCTCTTTCACCAATCAACTGCTCAGTTCTTTACTTCATCACTCCCCCTCCCAGTTTCCCTATCACCTTGAGTTTCTCTCTTTCTTCCTCCCACCTTTTAAATCTACTCCTCGTCTTTTTTTCTCCAATACTGCCAAAGGGTCTCAGCTTGAAACATCGACTGTACTATTTTCCATAGATGCTGCCTGGCCTGTTGAGTTCCTCCAGTATTTTGTGTGTTGCTCAGATTTGAGAAACAGCAAATGCTCCCTTGTTTGTGGGCATATTAATTGGCCTACAACAACCCAGACAAGTCTGATTAAGTTATTTAGTTCAAGGAAACTTGGAGACCAGATTGTTACTATAACTTAGCACATCAAATAACTAATCTGTTAATAGTTGTAAGATTTGTTTAATCAGAAGGTCACTTCTCACAGCATCAATTGTGAATGCTGGGATATTTAACCCCAGAAGCTTTTAGACCACCTGTGTGAAAAGATATCAGAAAAGAAGGTCACATGTGTGAAGTAACTCAGTGGCAGAAAGACAGTATAAATGTAACAGAGCAGTCAGTCTTGTTAGGAATGGTCCAGAAACATCAGGAAGAATGACAGAAAGACTGAATGAACTAGAATCTTTTCTTCTGCCTTTAATTTCAGCAAGGGACGAACCATTCGTTTTCAATTCATCGATATGTCTTTTTAGCTTAGGAATTTATCTGTGTTTTGTGTTTTAAAATTTTTATTTAAATTTATACACATATCACTTAAAAATAAATGAATTGTGTTTAAACTACTTTGCTAGCTAGAAGTGTCTACTGATTGGTAGGGTGGAGGAACCCACCACTCAAATAATGGGTATTGGCAGCTAAGTTCACTGTGAAGGATAAACAGGAAAGTGAACTAATCTTTGAAGAGTAGAAAGCTATAGACCTCCCTTTAGTGAGGTTACCCGTAGCTATCTATATCAGATAAGGCCTAAGATCTTCAATTTAGTTTAGAGCTTCACAGTCGGCAAACCTAATATCATCACACATGACTACTCCTCTTGTCCATGAAATTGCTCTAATTCTTTGAAACAATCACTGCTAAATGCAGTCAATTGAACAGCTGCAATTATTTCATTAAGACTTTTTGATGCAAATTTTCTCTTACTTTCTTTATAGGGCCTCTTGTGACGAAGACCTCTGCCAACAGACGAGAGAGTGTCCCATCCAGATCCAAGGCCCACAAGCTGAAGAAAGTGGCCTCATGTGCTTTGGGTTGATCTAGGCTATCGCTTCTAATAGGTGCTCAGATGTCAACAACAGAAGGTATGTAAGTATCTATAGGGCTATTATGTGGTTTTTGTCAGTTTTTTTAGTCTTGGTTTGTCTTGTGTTTCTGTGATATCATTCTGGAGGAACATTTTATCATTTCTTAATGCATGCATTACTAAATGACAATAAAAGTGGACTGCATGTCCTCATACTCTAATCTATCGACATGCATCCTTCCTTCATAGCAATGAATCTGTCATGTGTATCTGCATATATGCTAGGCAGTTCAAAGCACTCATCTTCGCTATGTGTTTCTTTGTAGCAGTGCAGAGCCCAATTTGCATTCCCACTATTTCTCCTTATTTACATACAGGAGCACTGATCCCTCCTTCAGGAAGATAAGGAGGAAAAGGACACAGTAAAATTACAACTGAGATTATCAAATTTAGGTGCTGGAGTTGCCGTGGATGTGCAGACTACATTTGAGTGCCTGAGACACTGTGAAGTCAGCAGTTGCTGCCCTCCAGTAAAATGATGACATCTCCCTCCCATGATTAACCCTCCTGAAGTTCTCACGCAAATATCCCACAACTACGCTCTCCAATATACAATATAATAGCTTGAGATGGTAGCTTTTCCATATTTAAAACTGATCACGGTCACCTAAGGCAACAGTGTGAAAACACTAAAACTAATAGATAGCAACCATCCTGTCTTAACGTAGATTATTTGCAGTGAGGCAAATATTCATTGAGATACAGCATGGAATAGGTCTTCTGACTCTTCGAGCCATGCAACTCAATGGTCCTCAGATTTAATCCTAGCCTTATTATGGGACAATTTACAATAAACAATTAACCCACTAACCGATACATCTTTGTACTGAGAGAGGAAACCCACGTAGTCACGGGGAGAACGTACAAGTTCCTTACAGGCAGCGGCAGGAATTGAACCCAGGTTGCTGACACTATAAACCATTGTACTAACCACTATGCTACCATACTATGGTTATCAATAATTATTTCACACCTGATTTCTGATCACCATCAATTTGTCTGACTTCACATTGATCAAACCCACAAGTCTTTAAACCTGTGATTGTCTGAACTAAGATACAACAGACCCAGCACCTGAAGTGACATTTTATTTGCCAAGGAATATGGTCCAATACTGATCTTTCATCTAAGGGGTTTGAATCCTTAAGGAAACTCAATGATATTGGATAAAAGACTGACACATAAGTAACGCCTTGACATGTACTAATTCTTGGTATGATAATAATGAAAGCTACATACTATTGATTACCTTCCAGTATTTATGGAATTTATTTTCTAAATAGAGGGTCAACCTCAGAACTTGCTTGTGTCATGATCTCCTTTTAACAGTCAGGGTGGAGTTGCTTACAGGAAATATTGTAATTACTGTAATTCTCAAACCAATATCATCAAGACAACATTAACAACTGACTAAATTATTGTCCTTGTGTTATTTCTCTGTGATTTTTCAATAGTTGTGTCACTGGTAAATTTATAGATGACATTTGAGCTGTGCCTAGCCACGCAGTAGTGGGAGTAGAGAGAGTAGAGCAGTGGGCTAAAAACGCATCCTTGAGGTGCGCCAGTGTTGATTGTCAGCGAGGAGGAGATGTTATTTCTGATCTGCACAGACTGAGGTTTCCCAGAGTGGAAGTCAAGGATCCAGTTGCAGAGAGGTGTTGCAGTTTGTTGATTAGAACTGTTTTAAATGCTGAGCTGTAATCAATGAACAGCGGTCTGATGTAGGCATTACTATTGTCGAAGTGAACCAAAGCCAAGTGGAGAGCCAGTGAGATCGCATCCACTACAGACCTATTGTGGTGATAGGCAAATTTCAGTGGGTCCAGGTCCCTGCTTAGGCAGGGATTGATTCTAGCTGTGACCAAACTCTCAAAGCATTTCACCACAATAGGTGTGTGAGTCACTGGGCGATTGAGACAGTCATTGAGCCAGTTCACCCTGTTTTTTGGGGGGCATTGGTATGGTCGTCTACCTTTTGAAACAGATGAGAACCTCCGACTGCAGCAGTGAGAGACTGAGTATGTTGGTTGACATAGGTTTTCAGTGCCCTACCAAGCACTCCATCAGGGTCTGATGCCTTGCAAGGGTTCACCCCTTGAAAGTTGTTCTGATGTCAGCTTCCAAGACAGTGATTACAGGGCCACCAACTGCTACAGGATTTGCACAGTGTAATTTTATTCTCCCTTTCAAAGCATGCGTAAAAGCTGTGAGTTCATCTGGGAGTGAAGCATCACAACCATTCATAATGTCAGGTTTCACTTTGTAGGAAGTAATGGTCTGTAAATGCTGCCATAACTGACGTGCATCCGATTCCATCTCTAACCTCAATCAAAATTGTCCTTTTGCTCTTAAAATAGCCTTTTGCAGGTCGTATCCAAACATTTTGTAGAGTCCTGGATCTATCGTCTTGAATGTCATATATCCAGTCCTCAGCAGACTACAGATCTCCTGGTTCATCCATAACTTTTGGTTTGGGTATGTCCAGTATGTTCTCAAAGGCACACATTCACCCACACAGGCTTTGATGAAGTTGGTGACAACTGTGGCGTATTCATTCAGATTCGAAGATGAATCCTTAAATATTGTCCCCTTCACCACCTCAGCAGATAAAAAAAGATGATACTTGACCTCTAGATGTTCCAAGTTGTCTGAACAGGACTGAGGCAGACTGCCATGTCTCTTCGTCACTCTGAGTTAATCATAACGCATACTCAACCTCTCTGCCTTTAAGAAACTGCATTGTCCTGTCTATAAGGAGAATAGTGAAGACTTTGAGCCACAGTTCTGCATCTGAAATGGTGGGGAATAGCCATGTTTCCATGAAGCAAAGTACACAGCTGTCCCTGAACTGTTCCTTCGGGCACAGTAATCTTGCTCTGAGGTCTTCAGTTTTATTTTCCAAAGACTGTACATTCCCCAGCAGGATAGTTGGGAGTGAAGGTCTAAACCCTCTGCATTTCAATCATACCTGAAGACCAGGGTGACATTCCTGCTTCTGTTTTCTGAAAATGGAACTGCAGCTCGCGACCTGAGTCTGCAGTCCGGGATCTGTTGATTTTTGAATATTGATAGATTTTTTTTAAACTTCTTAAAACAATGTTGCTTACTGAAGTACCCATGGCTGTGACTGTGGATTTCAGCTGTAGTGGTCCTGTCTGGGAATATCTGATGATTCCCATTGGACCTACATGCAGAGAGTCACCCTTTATTGGCAGCATCTTGTCTCTATAGCTCTCTTTCACTAAGCCTGTAGAAAACCTTAGAAAATCACTGCTGTTCAACGAGTAAGTGATAGGAGTTATGGCTTCCATAAAAGGTTCATATACTGGAGCCCTCGTCCTTCCTTCCTCCCATCTTCAGACATATCTGCCATGTCTCCATAAAGTGCTATAAGTTCATCCTGTTCTGTACACCCAGTGGGGCAGGCACAGGGACACCTATGGCTACCGATCTGACAGGCATGTACCTCATCTGAAATCACACTGTCTAGGCCGCCTCCACAACACAGGGCAGAGGGCTTTAGAAATGGGTGCCAAATGGCTAAGTGCACCTGAAAATGGTAGAACCATATAAATTTAGCACTATAAGAAACAAAATATAATTTTTTCTGAGTGCTCAACAATATTTATAAACTAGAAAAAAGACTCAAGTTTATTTATCACGTGTACATTGAAACATACGGTGAATTGCAACATTTGCATTAATAGCCAACACACTAGAGAATGTGCTGAGGTCACCCTGTATGTGTCACCACATGTTCTAGTGCCCACAATGCATGGCAGAACAACACAGAGCACAACAAGCAACAAAACAACAGCAAAACGAGCTTGTTTTCTCCCTCCCATCCACACGTGTACACTGTCTTCTAACCCCAGGGCAGACCACCTTCCTTGGCCTCCTTCAGGCTCAGGTTTGGACTTGGAAATACAGTCTTTGAGCCTTGTTCCGTTTTCCCTCACAGAACCCAAGAGTCTGGAATCTGCCAACAACTCGCTGACTGGCGGGGTGGGGGGGGGAGCATGTGGGGAGGTGGAACTTCTTCCACGCTGCTCAGCCAGACCCCATTCACCTGGCCTGCAGATGTCAGACTCCGATTCGCAAAGTGATCCAGCTTATAGGAACTATTTTTCAAAAAGAGCATTGCTGCAGGGATGACTTCATTTTGTCCAGATCCTATGCACCAAACGGTTAAAGTCAATGGAAGCAAACATGGAGCCGAACTGGCGGCTGATATGACAAGTGAATTATTGATTAAAGTCAGATTTACACCCTTCTGTGTTGAGGACTTTCATTATCACTGCTCCAGCCTTGTCTAGCTGAAGATACTTAAACCATATTCTTTCTCTGAACGTCATTCTTCCAGGTAAAGTTTCAAAACCTGTTTCAATTCCCAAACCTCTATCCGCTGACATCAAGAGCAAGCACCATCCTTTTGCACACTTTTAGATCTTTCTTAGGTTTATGATACTCTGTCTCAATCACTCCCGTCAAGGTTACAAGAATAGTTTCTTCATTGCTTTTGTGTAAATAACTAATTATGTCTACTATGGCTAACTAATGTATACACCCTTATCTTTTCTCTTCCCTGTGCTGTAAACATTCCTTACGGCACCCTTAGGCTTCAATCCAAGGAACGGTTCAGAAACCAGCATTCATGCACAGGCCTACAGGTCTTATTCACTTCAATCTTATTGCTGCCCTGAATCTAGTTCGTAATTAATTGGCTCACACTGCCCATCTAACAGCATTAAGTGGAGAAGTTTAAGTTTTAAGTAAGTAATTATCATAATGAAATATATAGCTTAAAATTCTTCCCTCATGCATGAAACATCATGAAGATGTATACTTAGATAAACAAAGAGCATGAGTTCTCCCATTCCACTGACAGCCAAGTGTGTGTAATAGGAACATTTGCAAACACCTCAGGCAAAAGTCTGGGCAGGGGTCATACTGCTTTTAGTGAAAACACTTGATAACATTTTAATTGTTGGGCAACAGATTTTGTTTAACAGACAGCAACATGTATACATCAATAACGTGATTCAGAACTGCTTAAAGCAATTGAAAAATCAACATTTTCTGCTTCAAAGCACAAGGCCAAAATCCCTATATGTTTCATGTATTAAAGGTACAATTGATAATTCTTCTCGTCATTGTTTCCCTTGGGTCTTCGCTGTAACATCCATCAATTTGGTAATTGGTTTCAAAAGCAAAGAATCCTAATAAATATAACAAACTCTGAATGTGTGCAAATGAAAGGTTAGCAGTGATTTGCTGCTCACCCTAATCACAAATAGAGGGTTCCTTTCATACACCATAGCTACTGAGTGTTCCTTTCAGGCCATGTTAAGCTTAATGGCTTGTCCTTCCCAAGCAATTGTGAATTCCCTTACTTCTTTAACTATATTAATGTAAGTTGTTTCTGTTTCACAGTTTTCAGCAAATAATTAGAGTAGTTGATTAATACATCTTCTTGTCACTTTTCTTCTAAAGGTAGAAACGCAAGTTTTAACAATCCAAGTCATTTTGACCCTTGGTATTCATTTTGCTTCACTGTGACACCTTTCTGTCAACCTTAACGGTAAAACTTCAGGGTGTAATACTTAGCCGTGATCAGTTGTTACAATTAGCATTCTCTTCTGACAGTTTTTCATTCATAATCAACATGGAGTACAGTTTCCCTGGAAAAGCAAACATTTCTTATAAATAACAACCTGACCTTATGCACAAAATACCTAACAGAGTAAGCCCCAAGTGATCAATTTCAGCGACAAACGATGTACCTTGAAAATGACATAGGATGTTACCGTGTTCCTCATTTCTCTGAGTGATGAATAGCATCGGTGTTTGCTCAGATTGCAAGTTGCAAATGATATGTTTATTAGCAGGAACGATTAAACAAAACAAATCTTCAAAATAATAAAATGATAATAGAGGAAATCAGTCATATTGATAGGAAATGTTCAATTACTGATGCAGGATGGAAGCTTGATTGTTGTGAAATAGAAAAGAAGAATGAAGGCCACAGTTTAATCAAGGACTTTGAAAAGAAAAGGAGGCTGGTGATGGGAATGAAGGGCCCAAGTGTGGGTTTTGTGAGGAGGAACTGTTGACAGGAATATGAACAGTCTAGTATTAGATCAAACATCCTATATTTAAAAGGGAAGCAGGCAGTCCCATGTAATATGAATGTGGGTTGTCTAACTTTCTCCAACTAGCAACATGTCCTACAATCTGCAAAATTCGGTGGCAAGGGTTTTTCAGTTTGTGGAGAGACCTAATTGGTTCGCTGCTGACTTCAAATAAATTCAAGCACATGTTATGTCTGAGTGATCTTCTCAGCAGGCACTTTGAGGAATGGATAGGGGAAATTCTCTTCAGCCAGCCCGTCCAGAATGAAGTGACAAGAATACCGTGCGCCACAAGGCCATCAAAGACTGGCAATTAAATGTTGGGTGTTGCTACTGTCTGAGGAAGGGAGTGAAGATGAGGAGAAGAGAGAGAAAATGAGGTAAAAGAGAGGAGGAAGGAAATTGAAAGTTGAGGTAATAGATGAGTGACAGCAGTAGAGGGATTTCAGGAAGAGCAGGAACTGAAGGGAGATGTTGCATTGCCAACCACCCTGTTTTGAATGAGTTATCCCATATTTAAATAAGTAATTCCTGATTGTCAGATAACAATATTGGGCAAGTTTCATGTTGAATGACAGTGGGTCAGTATTCTTTCCAATTCCCCAGACAGACATTATGATCCAAGATTATTATCTCCTCCTGAACCTTACCCCCTCTGAACGCACTGCCCTCTACTCTCCCTGCATCAATCCCAACCTTACCTTCAAACACGCAGACAAATGGTGTACTGTTGTAGTGTGGTGGACTGACCTCCACGTTGTTGAGGCCAGTGGGCAGTTCTCAAACACATCCTCATACCTAACCCTTGAAGAGGATCTCATTCTGGGCCATCAGAAAATTGTTCTGACACCCTCACTGACCTCATCAACTCTAAAGAGCTCCTATCTGCTGCCACCAAACTCTTAGTCCCCTTACCCCGCACTGCTTGCTTCTACCTCTACACAAGATCTACAAACTAGGCTGCCAGGTAGGCCCATTATCTCTGTCTGCTCCTGCTCTACTGAAATTGTGTCCATTCAATCTCCCTTAGTTCAGTCCCTTCCCACCTACATCCACAACACTTCTCATGCTCTCAATCTTCTCAGTAACTTTCAATTCCCTACCCTGACTGCCTCATTTTCATCATAGATGTCCAGTCCTTATATACTTCTATCCTCCATCAAGAAGGCCTTGAAGCTCTCAATTTCTTTCTCAATAAAAGATCCAAACAATTCTACACCCCCTCCCCCCACCACCACCACTCTCCTCCATCTGGCAGGTCACCAGTTTTACTTCCCTGAGAATCCTGGAGGGTCCAATGAACTTGGGCGACAATTTCTTGAACTCCACTTGGAGAGGCAAATCCTGAGTCGACAGCCAGACCCGTTGCCCAGGCTGCAGAACTGGTCTCCATCTTCTCTTGCGGTTAGCCTTTACTTCAGCCTTCCGGGTAGAAGTTAACAAAGTCTCCCTTGCCCTAGTCCACCTCTCCTTACAATGTAGGACAAGATTTTCATCCGCAGAGATGCCGACCTCTGCCTCCTGCTCGGGGAGGAGTGATGGAGAATACCCAAGTTGGCATTTGAAAGGAGACATCCCATGTGCCGAATGCTGTAAAGTGTTGTGGATAACCCCTGCCCACATCATATGGTCGCTCCATTTTCAGAGGCCAGGCATCTTAGGGTACATTCCATATCTCAGTTCACCTGCTATGTCTGGTCGTTGGACTGCGAGTGAAGCCCAGAGGAAAGACTCACTGTTGCCGCAGTCAGTCTTCAAAATGCTCTCCAGAACTGCGGACCACGATCCAACACAATGTCCACCAGAAAACCAAGGATCCTGAAGGACTGCTGCAGGACAATGTCAAATGTCTCTGCTGCAGATGGAAATCTGTCCAAGGCAATAAATTTGCAGGCCTTCAAAAAACAATCCACAATTACCATGATAACTGCCTACTTTTTGGAAGGAGGAACACATGTGACAAAGTCCATGGAGATGTGAGCCTATGGTCTGTCAGGAACAAGAAGAGGGAGAAGGAGCCCTTGATATTGGGTGCAGGGCTCCTTATTCCCGCTCACACCTCACATGCCTGCACATATTGACAGGCCTCCCTCATTATTCCAGGCCACCAATATCTTAATGAACTAGAGGGTCTGGGCAATACCTGGGTAAGATGTGATTCTTGATGCATGTCCCCACTGTAGAATCTGAGACCGGACGGAACTAGGAATGAACAGCCGACCCGGAGGGCCGTTCAGAGGAATCTCCTGTTACCCTTGGCAATCCTTGGGTGAGATGTCAATCTCAATACATGTTCCACTGAAGAACCTGAGACTGTATGGGACTAGGAATGAACAGCTGACCTGGAGGGCTGTTCTGAGGAATCTCCCCTTGCACCTGGACTTTGCAAACAAGGGTGTCGATCCCCCAATGATTTGGTGATATCACCTTGGCTTAGGGAAAAATGGTGGTAGGCTGCTTCTCTCGTTCAGGTTCATTGAACTAATAGGACAAGGCATCTGGCTATTGGTTCTTAGATCCTGGTCGCTGGCAGAATGAAATTAAAACTGTTAATGAAAACAGCCCACCTGGCCTACCTGGGATTCAGTCTCTTTGCCTCCTGAATATAAGTCAGGTTCCTGTGGTCCGTCCATATGATAAAAGGATTCTGGGTCTTCTCAAGGCAATGATGCCATTTCTCCAGAGCAAACCTGACCACGAACAGCTCTCTATTCCGAATGTTATAATTCCTCTCTGCCGGGGACAGTCGTCTGGAAAGAACATATGCGGGTGCAGTCTATTGTCCAAAGATGTTCAATGAGGCAACACTGCACCTACTCTGACATCCAAGGTGTCCACTTCCGCGATGAAGGGAATGATCCAGGTTAGGTGCAGTCAAACGCGAGCTGTCATGAACCGCTGTTTGAGCTTTGCGAAAGCAGCCTTTGCCTTGGTAGTCCAAACAAAGGTGCCCCTGGATCTCCTGGTTAGTGCTATCAGCTGAGCTGCCACTGAGCTGAAGTTTCTGGTGAACTTTTGATAAAAGTTAGCAAATCCCATGAATTGTGGGATTTGCTTCACGCTGGATGATGGTGATCAATTTCCGACTGCCTGCGTATCATTAGGGAAAGATGTGCTTGATGGTGAGATCCTGTTGGAGATGGCAGAAGTTTCAGAGTATTATGTGCTGGACACGGAGGCTGGTGGGTGGTAGGTGAGGGCAAGAGGAACCCTATCCTTGGTAGGGTGGAAGGAGAATGGGGTAAGAGTGGACATGTGTGAAATGGAAGAGGTGTGGTTGCAGTCCACTTCTCTCAATTCCTCCAACTTCGCCGCACCTGAGGCTATTCATTTTAGAACAAGGGAGATGCCTTCCTTTTTCAAAGAAAGGGGCTTCCCTTCCTCCACCATCAATGCTGCCCTCAACCACATCTCTTCCATTTCACACACGTCTGCTCTTATCTCATCATTACCCGAGATACAGCCTACAATTGTTGCGTCATCAGCAAACTTATATATTGAGTTTGATGGAAACTTGGCTGCACAATCATGGGTGTACAGTGAGTACAGCAGGGGGCTGAGTACACAGCCTTGTGGAGCATTGGTGCACAGAGTGATTGTAGAGGAGAGCGCGTCCCCTATTTTCACAGTCTGGGTCCTGTCTGTGAGGAAGCTGAAGATCCAGCTGCAGATCTGAGTGCTAAGGCCCAGGTTCCGGAGCTTAGGAATCAATTTATTTGGAACGATGATATTAAAGACAGAGCTGTAGTCAATGCGTCTTTATTCTCCAGGTGTTCTAAGGAGGAATGTAGGGCCAGAGAGATGGCATCTGCCGTTGACCTGTTGCTCCGGTAGGTGAATTGCAAAGCGTGGAGGTTGACCGGTAGGCTGTGGTTGATATGTGCCAAAATCAATCTCTCGAGAGGGAGACAGGGAGACACGACATAGGTTGGAAGACCACCTCGCTGAGCACCTACACTCTATTCGCCAGGAAAAAGTGGGATCTCCCGGTGGCCACCCGTTTTAATTCTGCTTTCCATTCCCATTCCAATATGTCAATCCATGACCTCCTCCATTGTCAGGATAAGATCACACCTGGGTCGGAGGAACAACACGTTCTGTTCTGTTTGGGTAGCTTCCAACCTGATGGCATGAACATCCATTTCTGAAACCTCCAGTAATGCCTCCCACCACCACCACCACCCTTTCCCATCCCCTTTTCTCTCTCTCACCTTATCTCCTTGCCCACCTATCACCTCCCTCTGCTACTCCTCCCCCCTTTTCTTTCTCCCATGGCCTTCTGTCTCTTTTACCAATCAACTTCCCAGCTCTTTTCTTCATCCTTCCCCCTCCAGGTTTCACCTATTGCCTTGTTTTTCTCTCTCCCCTGCTCCCACCTTTCAAATCTGCTCCTCAGCTTTTTTCTCCAATCCTGCCGAAGGGCTTTTGGTCCGAAACATTGCCTGTACTCTTTACCTAGATGCTGCCTGACCTGCTGAGTTCCTCCAGCACTTTTTGCGTGTGGCTTGGATTTCCAGCATCTGCAGTTGTTTTTCTTGTTTGTTCTTCTCATACAGCACACTTTCTAACGCAAGCCCCCCCATTGTATATTTATATCTAACATTTCTACTTCCTATATGTAATACTTTACATTTACTTACATTAAATTTTATCTGCCATTTATCTGCCCAAATCTAGATTTTGTTTAGATCTAACTGTATTGATTCTGCTGCTTAAATGTTATCAGCCCGTCTCCCTAATTTTGCGTCATCAGCAAGCTTTACTAGTTAATTTGTTAAGTGCTTATCCAAATCATTAATGTAAATTTAGAAACAGCAGAGGCCCCAAAACTGATCCCTGTGGAACCCCACTTTTAACATCTCCTAGGTAAGAAAGTGATCCTCTCACCATAACTCGTTTTCTGTTTTTGAGCCCATTCTGCACCCACTTGCACACTTTACCCTGAGTCCCTACATCCTGTAATTTTGTTATTAACCTCTTACGAGATACATAGAAAACCTACAGCACAATACAGGCCCTTCGGTCCACAAAGCTATGCCGAACATGTCCTTACCTGAGAAATTACCTAGGGTTACCCATAGCCCTCTATTTTTCTGAGCTCCATATACCTGTCCAGGAGTCTCTTAAAAGATCCTATCGTATCTGCCTCCACCACCATTGCCAGCAGCCCATTCCACGCACTCACCACTCTGTGTAAAAAACTTACCCCGACATCTCCTCTGGACCTATTAAGCTTACTGATCTGTAGTTACCAGGATCAGTGCAGTCACCCTTCTTGTATACTGGGACAATATTAACCCATTTCCAGTCCTTAGGGATTTCACCAGTCTTCATTGACTTTTGAAAAATACATGTTAAGGGCTTGTATATATAATCACAGACCTCTTTAAGTACCCTTGGATATATGTTGTCTGGCTTTGGAGATTTATTAACTTTCAGCCTTTTTAGCTGAAGCAGGACCTCACTTTCTAAGATCTCTAAATCACTTAAAACAACCTTATTTTTCTCTACACTTACTGGCATATGGCTATCCTCTTCATAGGTGAATACTTCAGCAAAACATGAGTTAAGAGTATCTGTGATATCCTTCTCTACATAACTTAACACCCACTATTACTCCTAATACAGTCAACTTCCTCGATTTTTCTTTTACTACTGAAGTATTGAAAAAATCTCTTGGGGTCAACCTTAGCATTATCAGCAATACCCTTCTCAACCTGATTTTTGGTAATCTGAATTTCCCTTTTGACTAAAGCTCTCATATTTTCATTTGCTCTATGGTTAACATCATTAGTATATTTTCTGTATTCCTTATATAGCTGTCTTTTCTTCAATAATTTTTATGTATGCCTTTACTCATCCATGTAGTTGATCTATTGTATTTTATTGTTTCTCCCAATCTTGGGTACGAACATTTCCTGCATTGCGTGTATTACCTCTTTAAATTGACCCCATTCTTCCGCAACTGACTCAACGTCAAACAGTTCTTCCAGTTTACCTTCTGAAGACTTTGCTGCGTCTGCACAAACTTTGCCCTTCTGAGATTCAATTTAATGGCTTTGGGTTTTACTGATATACTCTGCCAAAAAAAAACTTTGAGACTAATAATGTTATGACCACTTGTTCCTATAGGCTCAACAAATTCTGTACTCAAACTTCTATCTTGATTATTACAGAATATCAAATTTGACAGGACTCCCCTCTTGTTGGTGCATTAACACACTGGGTCAAAAACAATCATTCAATAACTCAATTAATTCACGTTCCTGTAATCCATTAGTCACTCAGTTCTCCCACTCAATATTTGGGAAATCAAAGTCATCTATAACTATAACATCACCCTCAGAACTTGCTTTTTTTAATATTCTGATGAGTTTTTTATTAAAATCACTATCAGTGTCAGGGGATCTATAACATCCACCCAAATTCATTCATTCCTTTATCCTTATCACTTTCAGTTCTCACCCAGTTATCTTCACTAAGTCTTGATTCATCTCATATCATAAGCAGCCTCATGTTTAAATTCTCTCATATATATGGCTACTCCTCCGTCTTTACAATCTTGCCTATCTTTCCGAAGTAAACACATCCTTCAGTACTATATTCATCACCATCCTTCGAAAATAGGAATAGCCTGTTTCAGTTATTGCTATTATATCATACTTAATACGCACTGGCATATAATTCCGGCTTGTTTATTTTATTCTTAATACTTGTGCATTTATACGGACCATCCTTAGTTTATTACTGATGTTTTTCATCCTATTCCGAACCATTTTTATATTTTTGAAGCCTATAATCGGTTTATGTCCTAATATGTTATCCTCCACTATGGTTTTTAAACAGATGAGCCTGGCCTGTTCTAAATTTCCTGCCCCCCCCCCCCCCCCCATTCCCTAGTTTAATCTGTCCTCAACTAACTGAAGCATTAGCCTGCTCTGTACATTAGTTTTCCTCTGGTTCAGGTTCCATCAGCCCAAAAAGGCACCCCACTGCCCTATAAACCTAGGCCCCTCTAACCTACACCATGTTTTGAGCATATGTTAAACCTTCTAATCACCTCCATCTTGCCTGGACTGGTGTGGGCCACAGGCAGAACTTCCGAGAAGACCACTTAGCAATTCTGTCCCTAAGCTTCCCACTAACTCTTTAAATTTGTCTTGCAGAACTGACAGCCTACCCTTACCCATGTCATTTGTTCCAATGTGGACAATGCCGACTGGATCCACCCCTGTTCTGGCCAGGAGCTTATCTACTCATACAGGGAGGTCTCCTACTTGTGCTTCTGGTAGGCAACACACTGTAAAAGGTTCCTTGTCAGTGAAGCACCTTCAATAACTCCAAAAGACTGAGGTTGGGTAAAATACTGATAGGCTTTTATTCGCTGTACGATACAACCTCCATGCTGAGTGTCTGCCCCCAGACTGAGGGGGAGGGGCAAGGCAAAGTCACCTTTATTCAGGAACTATGGGAGGAGCCACAGGGGCAGTCAGCAGAGGGGCATGTCCAGACAGTTAATCAAAGTTGCTGGTGAACGCAGCAGGCCAGACAGCATCTCTAGGAAGAGGTACAGTCGACATTTGAGGCCGAGACCCTTCATCAGAACTAACTAAGGGAAGAGTTAGTAAGAGATTTGAAAGTGGGAGGAGGAGGGGGAGGGGGAGATCCAAAATGATAGGAGAAGACAGGAGGGGGAGGGAAGGAGCCAAGAGCTGGACAGGTGATTGGCAAAAGGGATATGAGAGGATCATGGGACAGGAGGCCCGGGGAGAAAGACGGGGGGGGGGGGTGAAACCCAGAGGATGGGCAAGGGGTATAGTCAAAGGGGCAGAGGGAGAAAAAGGAGAGTGAGAGAAAGAATGCGTGTATAAAAATAAATAACGGATGGGGTACGAGGGGGAAGTGGGGCATTAGCAGAAGTTAGAGAAGTCAATGTTCATGCCATCAGGTTGGAGGCTACCCAGATGGAATATAAGGTGTTGTTCCTCCAACCTGAGTGTGGCTTCATCTTTACAGTAGAGGAGGCCGTGGATAGACATGTCAGAATGGGAATGGGATGTGGAATTAAAATGTGTGGCCACTGGGAGATCCTGCTTTCTCTGGCGGACAGAGCGTAGGTGTTCAGCAAAGCGGTCTCCCAGTCTGTGTCGTGTCTCGCCAATATATAGAAGGCCACATCGGGAGCACCAGACGCAGTATATCACCCCAGCCGACTCACAGGTGAAGTGTCGCCTCACCTGGAAGGACTGTTTGGGGCCCTGAATGGTGGTAAGGGAGGAAGTGTAAGGGCATGTGTAGCACTTGTTCCGCTTACACGGATAAGTGCCAGGAGGGAGATCAGTGGGGAGGGATGGGGGGGACGAATGGACAAGGAAGTCGCGTAGGGAGCAATCCCTGTGGAAAGCAGGGGGGTGGAGGGAAAGATGTGCCTAGTGGTTGGATCACGTTGGAGGTAGTGGAAGTTACGGAGAA
Source organism: Mobula birostris (assembly GCF_030028105.1). NCBI lineage: Eukaryota > Metazoa > Chordata > Chondrichthyes > Myliobatiformes > Myliobatidae > Mobula > Mobula birostris. Next base: position 56,481,113 of record NC_092381.1, on the reverse strand, counting down.
TAATATGTTGGACCCGGAGGCTGGTGGGGTGGTAGGTGAGGACCAGGGGAACCCTATTCCTAGTGGGGTGGCGGGAGGATGGAGTGAGAGCAGATGTGCGTGAAATGGGGGAGATGCGTTTGAGAGCAGAGTTGATGGTGGAGGAAGGGAAGCCCCTTTCTTTAAAAAAGGAGGACATCTCCTTCATCCTGGAATGAAAAGCCTCATCCTGAGAGCAGATGCGGCGGAGATGGAGGAATTGCGAAAAGGGGATGGCTTTTTTGCAAGAGACAGGGTGAGAAGAGGAATAGTTCAAGAAGCTGTGAGAGTCAGTAGGCTTATAGTACACATCAGTGGATAGGCTGTCTCCAGAGATAGAGACAGAAAGCTCTAGAAAGGGGAGGGAGGTGTCGGAAATGGACCAGGTAAACTTGAGGGCAGGGTGAAAGTTGGAGGCAAAGTTAATAAAGTCAACGAGTTCTGCATGCGTGCAGGAAGCAGCGCCAATGCAGTCGTCGACGTAGCGAAGGAAAAGTGGGGGACAGATACCAGAATAGGTACAGAACATAAATTGTTCCACAAAGCCAACAAAAAAGCTGGCATAGCTAGGACCCATACGGGTGCCCATAGCTACACCTTTAGTTTGGAGGAAGTGGGAGGAGCCAAAGGAGAAATTATTAAGAGTAAGGACTAATTCCGCTAGACGGAGCAGAGTGGTGGTAGAGGGGAACTGATTAGGTCTGGAATCCAAAAAGAAGTGGAGAGCTTCGAGACCTTCCTTATGGGGGATGGAAGTATATAGGGACTGGACATCCATGGTGAAAATAAAGCGGTGGGGGCCAGGAAACTTAAAATCATCGAAAAGTTTAAGAGCGTGAGAAGTGTCACGAACATAGGTAGGAAGGGATTGAACAAGGGGGGATAAAAACGTGTCGAGGTATGCAGAAACGAGTTCGGTGGGGCAGGAGCAAGCTGAGATAATAGGTCGGCCAGGACAGGCAGGTTTGTGGATCTTGGGTAGGAGGTAGAAATGGGAAGTGCAAGGTGTGGGAACTATAAGGTCAGTGATGGTGTGGGAGACAATGGCCTGGTGCTCCTTAGCAGGGTCACGATCGAGGGGTAAATAAGAGGAGGTATCCGCGAGTTGTTGCTGTGGCTCGGCAAGGTAGTGGTCACTACGTCGGACTACAACAGCACCCCCCTTATCGGCGGGTTTAATAGTAAGGTTAGGATTAGTGCAGAGGGAGTGGAGAGCAGAGCGTTAGTTAGTCCTGACGAAGTGTCTCCTGACGAAGGGTCTCGGCCTGAAACGTCGACTGTACCTCTTCCTAGAGATGCTGCCTGGCCTGCTGCGTTCACCAGCAACTTTGATGTGTGTTGCTTGAATTTCCAGCATCTGCAGAATTCCTGTTGTTTCCAGTTAACCCAGTTACAACATATATATGGTTTCCCATATTCACCCCTCCCTTTTTTTTTAAAAGGAGTCGCGCGGGGTGAAGTGACTGGCAATATTTACAAGAAGTATATTTACAGGTTAAGTCTATCAGGCGGTCGAGTCCGTCGCTGTGATCTACGTAGCACCGGCGGTGATTGCACCGGCGATGGCGGTTGTGCTGGCTCCGGCCTGACTTCAGGTGCCACCACGTTAGGCGTTGTTAATCCCTCGTGCGTGTGCGTCGCGCCCGATATGGGAGTGTCGTGTGGTGTCTGTGTAGGGCTTGGAGTGCGCAGTGTCTCGTGGGTATATATATCAGTGGGTACGGGGTCAATAGTCACCGCAGAGTGTTCAGGGTAGGGGCCCGGTGCTCCTGCAGGCGCCAGGTCACGGATGGAGACCGTGTCCTCCTGCCCATCAGGTAAAACCACATAGGCATACTGGGGGTTCGCATGAAGTCAGTGAACCCTCTCGACGATCGGGGAGTATTTATTGCTCCTCGCATGTTTCCAGAGCAGCACTGGCCCCAGGGACATCAGCCAAGTTGGTAGAGTGGTTCCAGTGGTCGATTTTTTGGGAAAAGAAAAGAGCCGCTCATGAGGGGTGGCATTGGTGGCTGTGCATAACAGGGAGCGGATGGAGTGGAGCGCCTCGGGAAGGACCTCCTGCCAGCGAGAGACCGGCAGTCCCTTTGACCTGAGGGCTAAGAGTGTGGCTCTCTAGACCGTGCCATTCTCCTTCTCTACCTGTCCATTCCCCCGGGGATTATAGCTCGTGGTCCTACTGGTTGCAATTCCCCTAGCCAGTAGGTATTGGCGCAGCTCGTCACTCATAAACGAGGACCCTCTGTCACTGTGGATATAGCATGGGTATCCGAACAGAGTGTAGAGCTTGCGCAGGGCTTTTATAACTGACATGGTAGTGGTGTCAGGGCAGGGGATGGCGAAGGGGAACCGCGAGTACTCGTCAATAATGTTAAGAAAGTACACATTGCGGTCAGTGGAGGGAAGGGGGTCCTTAAAGTCAACACTCAGTCGCTGAAAGGGGCGGGTGGCCTTGATGAGTGGTGCCTTTTCGGGTCGGTAGAAGTGCGCTTTGCACTCTGTGCAGACTTGGCAGACCCTGGTCATCGTCCTGATCTCCTCAAGGGAGTAAGGCAGGTTCCGGACTTTCACGAAGTGGAAAAGCCGGGTGACCCCCGGGTGGCAAAGATCTACATGGAGGCCATATAGCCGGTCAATCTGCGCGCCGGCGCACGTTTCCCGGGATAGGGCATCGGAGGGCTCGTTGAGCTTCCCAGGCCTGTACATGATGTCATAGTTGTAGGTGGAGAGTTCGATTCTCCACCTCAGAATTTTATCATTTTTGATTTTGCCCCGCTGTTGATTATTAAACATGAATGCGACTGAGTGGTGGTCAGTTAGCAGGGTGAACCTTTTGCAGGCAAGACAGTGCCTCCAGTGCCTAATAGCTTCCACTATGGCCTGGGCCTCTTTCTCTACCGCAGAGTGCCGAATTTCAGGGCCTTGAAGGGCACGGGAGAAGAACGTGACTGGTCTTCCCGCCTGGTTGAGGGTAGCAGCCAGCGCAAAGTCGGAGGCGTCACTCTCTACTTGGAAGGGAGTGGCCTCATCCACCACATGCATTGCTGCTTTGGTAATGTCCCCTGTTATGCAGCTGAAGGCCGCGCGGGCCCCGGCTGAGAGGGGGAATGTGGTGGACTTGACCAGGGGGTGGGCCTTGTCTGCATAGTTAGAGACCCATTAGGTGTAATATGAAAAGAAGCCCAGGCACATTTTGAGGGCTCTGAAGATGTTGGGAAGAGGGAGTTCCAACACGGGGCACATATGGTCAGGGTCAGGGCCAATGACTCCATTCTCCACGACACACCCAAGGATAGCAAGTCGGGTGGTCCCGAATACACACTTGTTATAGGTGAGGTTGAAAGCTTTGACTGCGTGGAGAAATTTTTGGAGGTTGTTGTCATGATCCTGCCGGTGGTGACCGCAGATGGTGATGTTATCCAGATATGGGGACGTGGCCTTCAGTTTGGCACTGCTCCACCATCCGGTCCATTTCCCTCTGGAAGACAGATTCACCATTCGTGACACCGAAGGGGACGCACAGGAATTGATAAAGCCTGCTGTCCGCCTTGAAGGCGGTGTAAGGGCGATCCTCCCGGCGGATGGGGAGCTGATGGTAAGCGGATTTTAGATCTATGGTTGAGTACACCTTGTACTGTGCTATCTGATTGACCATATCCGCAATGCGGGGTAGAGGGTACGCGTCGAGCTGCATGAACCTATTGATGGTCTGGCTATAGTCCAAGACCATCCTATTCTTCTCCCCATTCCGAACAACCACCACCTGCGCCCTCCAAGGACTTGTGCTAGCCTCAATGACCCCCTCCCTGAGCAGCCGCTGCACCTCCGATTTAATGAAGGCTCTGTCCCCCGTGCTGTACCTCCTGCTTTTAGTTGCCACAGGTTTACAGTCGGGGTCAGGTTGGCAAACAGCGGTGGGGGAGGGATCCTGAGGGTGGAGAGGCCGCAAGTGGTGTCGGTAGTGTGGCAGTTGGCATGGTGTTGGGTGGGGTGTGCGGGTCGGTGTGTGTGTGTGGTCAATAGCGGGGTATGTGACGTATCCCTACAAAACTGGGGATTTACGACAGTAATTGGTGGGAGTGGCCCATCAAGCTTTATTGCCACGCTTTTCAGGTGGCTCTGGAAGTTGAGACCCAATAGCACAGGGGCACGCAGTTGAGGCATGACCAGTAACGTAAAGTCTCGATAGTCTGTGCCACTAGAATCACTACACTAGAGTCACTACACAACCCGTCGGATGTCTGTTGTATGCGACCCGGAAGCCATGGTGACCCTTTGACTTACCGGCCGTATCACGAGTCCGCAATGCTGCACTGTGTCCGGGTGGATAAAACTCTCCGTGCTACCTGTGTCAAACAGGCAGCTTGTCCTGCGCCCCTCCACCAGGATGTCCATCATTGATCTTGCAAGCTGGTGGGGAGCGCTTTGGTCGAGGGTCACGGAGACCAGATTTCAGTCGCTGTCTTGGTCTGGCGCGGTGGGGTGCCCTGTGAGCACTCATTGATCATAGGCAGTGGGAGGGGGCGCTGACCAAGATGGCCGCCCCCATGTCTCGCACGTGGTGGCGGCGTGCAGGGAAGATGGCAACCCCCATGTCTCGCACAAGGCGCTGCTCGATCCCGCTCACAATTTGGACTTACAGACCTTGACGAGGTGGCCCTTCTTTCCGCAGCTGGAGCAGGTAGCTTGTCGATCCATGCAAAGTTTCCGGGGGTGCTTCTCGAGTCCACAGAAGTAGCACTTTGTGGACTCGTGACTGGCAGCAGCTGAGGTCGATTCGCCAGTGTGTTGCGGGGTCTGAAGCGCCCACGAGGCCGTCAGGGGATCGCGTGCCTGGAGAGACTCGGAGTTATGCAGAGCGGGCTCCAGCGTGTTGGCCAGTTCAATCGCCGAACGTAAGGTAAGGTCAGCTTTTTCCAGCAGCCGCTGGTGCGCATACACTGATCTGGTCCCCGTGACGAAGGCGTCTCTCACTAGGAGCTCTGCATGCTGTGCCGCCGTCAGCTCCTGGCAATTGCAGGCTCGCACGAGCGTCCGTAGGGCCTGGATGAATTCAGTACTTGATTCCCCGGGCTATTGTTGCCGTGTCGCTAAGCGATGCCGAGCATAAACGCTGTTTATCGGCCGCAGGTATTGTTCATTGAGGGCGCTCATCGCGCCATCGTAGCTCGGCTGGTCTCTGATCAGCGAATAGACCCGTGGACTGACCCTGGAGTGTAGAACTCTGTGCTTCGCTATGGGGTCGGTCGCTTTAATCTCCTCTAGATACGCTTTGAAGCAGGCCAGCCAGAGTTCGAAAGCCTTTCCAACTTCAGGCATTTGCGGATTGAGGTCCAATTTGTCGGATCTCAGCGTGTGTTCCATGCTTTAAAATGTACAGCGAATAAAATTGAAGCACCTTCAATAACTCCAAAAGACTGAGGTTGGGTAAAATACCGAAAGGCTTTTATTCGCTGTACAATACGACCTCCATGCTGAGTATCTGCCCCCGGGATTGAGGGGGAGGGGCAAGGCGAAATCACCTTTATACAGGAACTATGAGAGGAGCCACAAGGGGAGTCAGCGGAGGGGCGTGTCCAGACTATTAACCCAGTTACAACATATATATGGTTTACCACAGTCAGTACACACCTGATTCATAACCCACACCCCCCCCCCATCGCTAATTGAGTCCCCTACTATTACTACTTCCTTCTTATGGGGTTTAGGTTTAGGATTAGAAAGAGTTCTGTAGAGCTCCTCCTTCCTGTCTACCACCTCAGAGGTTTCATGGTCATTGTCGACCATCACTAGATGTTCAAAATGTTTGGATACCTCCAGCTCTGGGGTTGATGCCCCGGACAGTGTGTACCTTTTACTCTGCACTTCCTTCCCACAGTCACCCACCTGTCTCTTTTTTTCCAGCTCTGGAACCTCAACCCGTTGCTCTCTTGTGGTGCACACAATCTCCCTGAAGGACACCTGGAGCACATCTGCCAATTCTCTACAACATTGCAGGACAGCTACTTCCTCTTCAAGTTCAGCCATCCTTTTCCAGAGGTGTTGGATTAGCTGACATTTCTTGCATATGAACTCTCCAGGGGATCAAGTTTCTGTGAATCCGGACATAAAGCAGGATGACATTGCAGAGGCTGCATTATTATTCTCTTAGAGGGAAAGAACTACAGAACTACTGAAATGGTGGTGCTAAGGATGCCCTTATACTTCCTCTCTCACCACCATTCAAGGCCCCAGACAGTCCTTCCAGGTGAGGCGACACTTCACCTGTGAGTCAGTTGGGCTGATATACTGCATCCATTGGTCCCGGTACAGCCTTTTATATATTGGTGAGGCCCGATGCAGGCTGGGAGACCATTGCACTGAACACCTATGTTCTGTCCACCAGAGAAAACAGGTTCTCCCAGTGGCCACACATTTTAATTCCACATCCCATTCCCATTCTGATATATCTATCCACAGCCTCCTCTACTGTCAAGATGAAGCCACACTCAGGTTGGAGGAAAAACACCTTATATTCCGTCTGGGTAGCCTCCAACCTGATGGCATGAACATTGACTTCACTAACTTCCAGTAATGCCCCACCTCCCCCTCGTACCCCATCCGTTATTTATTTATATACACACATTCTTTCTCTCACTCCCCTTTTTCTCCCTCTGTCCCTCTGACTATACCCCTTGCCCATCCTCTGGGTTTTTCCCCTCCCCCACTTTTCCTTCTCCCTGGGCCTCCTGTCCCATGATCCTCTCATATCCCTTTTGCCAATCACCTGTCCAGCTCTTGGCTCCATCCCTCCCCCTCCTGTCTTCTCCTATCATTTTAGATATCCCCCTCCCCCTCCCCCTCCCACTTTCAAATCTCTTACTAGCTCTTCTTTCAGTTAGTCCTGACGAAGGGTCTCGGCCCAAAACATCGACTCTACCTCTTCCTAGAGATGCTGCCTGGCCTGCTGCGTTCACCAGCATTTTTTGTGTGTGTTGCTTGAATTTCCAGCATCTGCAGATTTCCTCGTGTTTGAACTACTGATGGTTAAGTGATTGTATTTATTTAGGTTCTTTAAAGTAGGCTACTATTTATACTACTATTCCTACTTTACTCCTGATGTACCAAGATAGCGCCTAACATCTAACATGTTTGGACGTCCTCTGGACTTTCTAGATTTGTGTTCCCTGATCAAATCACTTTCTCTGCCAGTAAACTCTACCATGAAATGATTTTTGTCCTGCCTTGTTAGGCCTACAGCAATTTCACCACTATCTGATTATCAGCTCGCTTTATCACCAAAAACACGCCTCTTTTACCACTAGCTTTAGCAAACTTTATGCAAAGACAAAAAAGTGGCAACACCAAACAAGGGATAAGCTGGAAACAAACTCCTTTGCAGCCTCTGTAAGGCAACCAAACACAAGTTCTGTAAGCAGCCGCATCAAAGATTTTAAACAGAATAATATAATGCTACAGACCAAACCTTTTTCTTACATTTTCACACTCTTCCAGACAGCGCACAGTTGGGCCAAAGTCCGCCAGCCCAGCACCAGCACGGCCTGCAAGTGCGTAAAGTGTTAGAAGTGTTAAAAGTCAATCAAAACTTTGAAGTGACAGCCAATGATATTTTGAAGTTAGTAAAGACAATAGAGCTTTAGTTGTTTGGTATGTTTCACATCCTTCTGTTATCTCGTCTGCCTCCAGCACCCCCTATTGTGTAAAGGGTGAGGCAGAGTTATGATGGTGCTCAATAGCGACTCCTTTAATTTCATCTAAGAAACAGCTTAATTTCTCTCTCCCCTTCTCTCCCCATTCTCCATTCAGAGAACTCCGGAAAAAAAAGCAGTGCGATAGACTTTTAACACTGCAAATCAGCAAGTTGTTTTGTTATGTCTCTCCTCTCACTGTGAAAGCAGACGTCTCTTTCTCTCTTTATTAGGGATATAGAGAGAGAGCCTGTGCCATGTTGAATTGTCAGGTCAACAATTAGTTTCGGTTGTACTGCAGATCATGTTCTTTATGGAGGAGTTGCTATTGCTTGCTTGGTGAGTGGAGGGTGCTGATGCTTTTTTGCAGAAATGTGTGTGGGTGGGAGAGGGGCGTTGCTTTGCTGATTCTTGTGTGTGGGAGGGGGATTTGGGGGAGCTTTGGGATTCTAGCATTTTAACTGTCACTCATTCCTTGGTTTCACAGATGTCTGTGAAGAACAAAAGTTTCAGGATGCTTATTGCATACATTGCACTGACATTAAGTGGGACTATTGAACTATAACTATTGTTTCAGAAGGACCTTGCTGGAGAAGTCTTGTTATGGAGGCCTCAGTCATCGGCTTTGGGACACACTACCGGTCTATTTTGTCTGTAGTGAGCAAAGGAGTGGTCTCAAGGTGGTCTCACTTCAAAGATCTCACTTGACTACAACTGCCCCAGGCTATCTTTGCCTTACTGCAACTTTCACATTCCCTCCTCTTTGTCCTCTGGAGGACAGCATAAATCTGACTGAAAGTCAAAAGCACAGAGTCTCTGAAACTGTGTGACAGTTTTGTCAGGTGTGACTGGCTGCTGTATCATGATGGAGGCAGCGGTGCTCTGTGGGGTAACATTCCATAGGGTAATGTCAGGCAAGAATCTAAAGGGAATATGACAACTAACAAGAATACAGCTCCTATCGTCAACTGTACAGCGGAGTTGCCCCAGCCCTTGAGTAAAGAGGGAAGCCAGCTAAAGGGTCCCCAATGTGAGGATGGAGTCTTGCGCAGCTCTTTCTCAATTGCCCTAAGCTTATCAACTTCTACTTGGATGTGCACTGCTAAATTGATGATATTCTCAAACATACCAGGGATGTACATGCAACACTCCTGGCCAATGTTAGCACAGTACCATCCACTTCAGCCAACAACAGTCCAATGCTAATCAATTTTGAAGGGCCACAGCACAGATTTCCACTTTTTCGGCAGTGATGACATTGATGACAAGACTTGTATCATGTAGCACTAAGGCTGTAGCATTATCCAAATTCTCCAGTGCTGAGGCAAAATTGATGCTCTTGCAGGCAAGTCCGGCAGGTTTCCAGAACAGGGATGCTATCATCCAGAAGCGTTCAGTTTCTATAATGCTCCTTTGATGGTAGCCCAGCACAGTGGGATACCAACCCTCAAAACAGTTACATTGGCAAGAGTCATTCCTATTGAAGCACCTTCAATAACTCCAAAAGACTGAGGTTGGGTAAAATACTGAAAGGCCTTTATTCGCTGTACAATACGACCTCCATGTTGAGTGTCTGCCCCTGGACTGAGGGGGAGGGACAAGGCAAAACACCTTTATACAGGAGTCTGTGGGAGGAGCCACAGGGGCAGTCAGCAGAGGGGTGTGTCCAGACAGGTAACCGAGTTACAACATATATATGGTTTACCACATTCACTCCTTTTTTTAAAAAAGGAGTCGCACGGGGTGAAGTGACTGACAATATTTAAAATAGGTATATTTACAGGTCAAGTCTATCAGGCGGTCGAGTCCGTCGCTGTGATCTATGTAGCACCGGCGGTGATTGCACCGGCGATGGCGGTTGTGCTGGCTCCAGCCTGACTTCAGGTGCCAGCACGTTAGGCGTTGTTAATCCCTCATGTGTGTGTGTCGCGCCTGGTATGGGAGTGTCGTGTGGCGTCTGTGTAGGGCTTGGAGTGTGCAGTGTCTCGTGGGTATATATATCGGTGGGTACGGGGTCAATAGTCATCATGGAGTTTTCAGGGTAGGGGCCCGGTTCTTCTGCGGGCGCCAGGTCGCGGATGGAGACCGTGTCCTCCCGCCCATCAGGTAAAACCACGTAGTCGTACTGGGGGTTCGTATGAAGTAAGTGAACCCTCTCGACCATTGGGGAGTATTTATCGCTCCTCGCATGTTTCCAGAGCAGCACTGACCACAGGGACATCAGCCAAGTTGGTAGAGTGGTTCCAGTGGTCGATTTTCTGGGAAAAGAAAAGAGCCGCTCATGAGGGGTGGCATTGGTGGCTGTGCATAACAGGGAGCGGATGGAGTGGAGCGCCTCGGGAAGGACCTCCTGCCAGCTGGAGACCGGCAGTCCCTTTGACCTAAGGGCTGACAGTGTGGCTTTCCACACCATGGCATTCTCCTTCTCCACCTGTCCATTCCCCCGGGGATTATAGCTCGTGGTCCTACTGGTTGCAATTCTCTTAGCCAGTAGGTATTGGCGCAGCTCGTCACTCATAAACGAGGACCCTCTGTCACTGTTGATTTAGCATGGGTATCTGAACAGACAGTGGTGTCGAGGCAGGGGATGGCGAAGGGGAACCGCGAGTACTCGTCGATAACGTTAAGAAAGTACACATTGCGGTCGGCGGAGGGAAGGGGGCCCTTAAAGTCAACACTCAGTTGCTCAAAAGGGCGGGTGGCCTTGATGAGTTGTGCCTTTTCGGGTCGGTAGAAGTGCGCTTTGCACTCTGCGCAGACTTGGCAGACCCTGGTCATCGTCCTGATCTCCTCAAGGGAGTAAGGCAGGTTCCGAGCTTTCACGAAGTGGAAAAGCCGGGTGACCCCCGGGTGGCAAAGGTCTACATGTAGGGCATATAGCCGGTCGATCTGCGCGCTGGCGCACGTTCCCCAGGATAGGGCATCGGAGGGCTCATTGAGCTTCCCAGGCCTATACATGATGTCATAGTTGTAGGCGGAGAGTTCGATCCTCCACCTCAGAATTTTATCGTTTTTGATTTTGCTCCACTGTCGATTATTAAACATGAATGCGACTGAGTGCTGGTTAGTTAGTAGGGTGAACCTTTTGCGGACAAGACAGTGCCTCCAGTGCTTAATAGCTTCCACTATGGCCTGGGCCTCTTTCTCTACCGCAGAGTGCAGAATTTCAGGGCCTTGAAGCGTATGGGAGAAGAACGCCACCGGTCTTCCCGCCTGGTTGAGGGTAGCAGCCAGTGCAATGTCGGAGGCGTCACTCTCTACTTGGAAGGGAGTGGCCTCATTCACCACATGCATTGCTGCTTTGGCAATGTCCCCTTTTATGCGGTTGAAGGCCGCACGGGCCCCGGCTGAGAGGGGGAATGTGGTGGACTTGACCAGGGGGCGGGCCTTGTCTGCGTAGTTAGAGACCCATTGGGCGTAATATGAAAAGAAGCCCAGGCACCTTTTGAGGACTCTGAGGGTATTGGGAAGAGGGAGTTCCAACACGGGGCGCATACGGTCGGGGTCAGGGCCAATGACTCCATTCTCCACGACACACCCAAGGATAGCAATTCGGGTGGTCCCGAATACACACTTGTCCTTGTTATAGGTGAGGTTGAAAGCTTTGGCCGCTTGGAGAAATTTTTGGAGGTTGTTGTCGTGATCCTGCCAGTCATGACCGCAGATGGTGACGTTATCCAGATATGGGAACGTGGTCTTCAGTTGGCACTGCTCCACCATCCGGTCCATTTCCCTCTGGAAGACAGATTCACCATTCGTGACACCGAAGGGGACGCACAGGAATTGATAAAGTTTGCAGTCTGCCTCAAAGGCGGTGTAAGGGCGATCTTCCCGGTGGATGGGGAGCTGATGGTAAGCGGATTTTAGGTCTATGGTCGAGTACACCTTGTACGGTGCTATCTGATTGACCATATCCGCAATGCGGGGTAGAGGGTACGTGTCGAGCTGCATGAACCTATTGATGGTCTGGCTATAGTCCACGACCATCCTATTCTTCTCCCCGTTCCGAACAACGACCACCTGCGCCCTCCAAGGACTTGTGCTTGCCTCAATGACCCCCTCCCTGAGCAGCCGCTGCACCTCCGACTTAATGAAAGCTCTGTCCCCCGCGCTGTACCTCCTGCTTTTAGTTGCCACAGATTTACAGTTGGGGGTCAGGTTGGCGAACAGCGGTGGGGGAGGGATCCTGAGGGTGGAGAGGCCGCAAGTGGTGTCGGTAGTGTGGCAGTTAACATGGTGTTGGGTGGGATGTGCGGATCAGTGTGTGTGTGTGGTCAGTAGCGGGGTACGTGACATATCTCTACAAAACTGGGGATTTATGACAGTAATTTGTGGGAGGGGCCCAATATACTCCATTGTCACGCTTTTCAGGTGGCTCTGGAAGTCGAGACCCAATAGCACAGGGGCACACAGTTGAGGCATGACCAGTAACGTAAAGTCCCGATATTCTGTGCCCTGCACCACTAGCATCGCTACACAACCCCTCCCCAGATGTCTGTTGTATGCGACCCAGAAGCCATGGTGACCCTCTGACTTACCAGTCGTATCACGAGTCCGCAATGCTGCACTGTGTCTGGTTGGATAAAACTCTCCGTGCTGCCTGTGTCAAACAGGCAGCTTGACCTGTGCCCCTCCACCAGGATGTCCATCATTGACCTTACGAGCTGGTGGGGAGCGCTTTGGTCGAGGGTCACGGAAGCCAAGGTTGAGTCGCTATCTTGGTCCAGCATGGTGGGGTGCCCCGTGAGCACCCGTTGGTCGTAGGCAGTGGGAGGTGGCGCCGACCAAGGTGGCCGCCCCCATGTCTCACACGTGGTGGCGGCGTGCAGGGAAGATGGCAGCAGTCAAGATGGCAACCCCCACATCTCACACACGGCGCTAGTCGATCCAGCTTGCGGTTTGGACTTACAGACTTCCGTGAAGTGACCCTTCTTTCCGCAGCTGGAGCAGGTAGCCTCTTGGGCCGGGCAGCGTTTCCGGGGGTGCTTCTCGAGTCTGCAGAAGTAGCACTTCGTGGACTCGCGACTGGCAGCAGCCGAGGTCAATTCGCCGGTGGGTTGCGGGGTCTGCGGCGCCCATGAGGCCATCGGGGGATTGCATGCCTGGAGAGCCTCAGAGTTGTGCACAGCGGTCTCCAGCATATCGGCCAGCTCGATCGCCGAACGTAAGGTAAGATCGGCTTTTTCCAGCAGCCGCTGGCGCACATACACTGACCTGGTCCCCGTGACAAAGGCGTCTCTCACTAGGAGCTCTGCATGCTGTGCCGCCATCAGCTCCTGGCAATTGCAGGCTCGCACGAGCGTCCGTAGGGCCTGGATGAACTCAGCACTTGATTCCCCAGGCCGCTGTTGCCATGTCATGCTTAGACGCTGTTTATGGGCCGCAGGTATTGTCCTTTGAGGGCGCTCATCGCGCTGTCGTAGCTCGGCTGGTCTCTAATCAGCGAATAGACCCGTGGACTGACCCTGGAGAGTAGAACTCTACACTTCGCTATGGGGTCGGTCGTTTTAATCTCCTCTAGGTACGCTTCGAAGCAGGCCAGCCAGAGTTCGAAAGTGTTTCCAGCTTCAGGCGTTTGCGGGACGAGGTCTAACTTGTTCGGTCTCAGTGCGTGTTCCATGCTTTAAAACGTACAGTGAATAAAATTGAAGCACCTTCAATAACTCCAAAAGACTGAGGCTGGATAAAATACTGAAAGGTTTTTATTTGCTGTACAACAATACAACCTCCATGGTGAGTGTCTGCCCCTGGACTGAGGGGGAGGGGCAAGACAAAATCACCTTTATTCAGGAAGCTGTGGGAGGAGCCACAGGGGCAGTCAGCAGAGGGGCGTGTCCAGACAGTTAACCCAGTTACAACATATATATGGTTTATCACACCTATAGACAGTGCTCCCTTTACAGTTCTGGTTTCGTTATCAAAGTAAAGCATAGAATCAAACTCACTATGATTCAGGGGATTAAATGCATTGGCAAGTCACTATCTGTATGTATAGAATACAGCCAACAACCTGACTGGTTAGTCTGCAGTGCATATTCATGGCTATGGTGAAGAAAGTGTTAGAAGTATTACTGTCATGAGTTATTTTTGCACTTAGGAGGAAAATAGATGTCCAGATTACCCAAAATGTAAAATATGTATTGGCTACTTAACACAGCAAAGAGCAAAGATCAAGAGTTCAGTCCATCAGTCCTTATCATCAAGGTTCTCTCCAAGCCACCTTTTCCCTGGTCTGGTGCCCCCTCTGATTCAACGTGTGAGTTGGGTATCCATGCTGGATTTCCTTGGACCTTTAAAGTGGTGCATGTGGTCAGCAACACTTAGAATGGACCTTCCCAGGAAGGCTCTAGGTAATTCATTCATCAGTAGGCTCTCACCAATCCCCCAATCTCCCAACTGGTGGGTGTGGCACTCTGCAGCTGTCACGACTTTTTGGACTTCTAATGCTTGGTGATGGAGTTTGCATAAATGCCACACAATACTGCAACATTTTTTTCCTCACAGTCTGGAGGTTCGTCTGTTTTACCAAAAACGGAGGAGTTCCTGGCAAGTGTATGGGACGTCCCAATTCGCCCTCATGCAGAGATAGTCCCGTTATGCATCTTGGAGTACTGCACATTCTCATGGAGGCCACTGGAAATGCCTCTGGCCACATTAGTCCAGTTTCTTCACATAATTTAGCCAGGTTACTTTGCCGGACACTATTTTTTCTTTCAACTGCCCCAGTAGATTAAGGGCGGTAAGGACAAGTGAAATAGTGCTTACACTGTAAGGCTTTCATTAGTTCCTGTATCACCTTGCCTGTGCAGTGTGACCATTATCACTCGATCTTTTCAGGGCTTCCAAACCTAGAAATAATTTCTCATGATGAGAGTCTAGCAACAATTATAGCATCATTTCTATGAGTTGGATATGCTTCTACCCACCGAGAAAACAAACATACAATGACAAGTGCATAATTATAACCCATGCATTTGGATAATTGCATAAAGTCCATTTGGAGATGCATGAATGATCCCCAGGGGAAGGGTCCAACAGCAGCGGTACCAGCAGTGTTTTCCTAAGATTATGTCTCTGACAAACCACACAGTTTGCCGATATTTTTCTCGCTAAGGCCAGAAATCCTGGCGCATACCACTCCTTTTCGATCATGCCCATTATTCCCCCTTGTCCCACATACAGTCATGTACTGTACGGGCAAACCATGGGAGGAGAGCAGAGGGTGTCACATGCCAACCATTGTGGTAATGCTTGAGGCCCTGAGAGTCTTGTACACAGGGTGCTCTAGTCCATGAAGTCTTCTCAGGCTCAGGTGCATCACACTGAAATTGTGTAAGTTCATCAAATAGAATTTGATATAAAATTGGCAGCCTGAACACATTGGGGTACCAGATGCCTATAAAGATCTATTGCTACTGCCCTGGCAGTGGAATCAGTCCATTTAACACCTTAAGATATTTCATCACATCAGCCATACACTTAATAGCAGAATGTATATGAATAGCGAAGAGAGTTAACCTGCCATGTTTTATTGGATTTCCCAAAGAGTTGAGAAATCCACTTAGCTTCCATAATTTCCCATTGTCATGTGCCACTCGGAAGACATAATCAAAGTTCGTCACTAAAATTTCTTCCCATATCAGATCAGGAGAAAGAGCCGTCCACAAAGGAAATTAAATCTGGGTTTTGCGATGGCGCATCTTGTAGGTCTAGTCAAGGAAGGGTGGTAGTTTAAAACACTGCTTCACAATCATGGAGCTCCCTGTCATCTTCAGTTGGCAAGAGCATAGGAAAGCATACAGTGGATGACAGTAAGAGAGGGGTCAGACAGCAAAGCAGTCTTGTAACAAGTCACTCAGGTGGCTATATAATGTTGGGAGGCTGACGATTGAATAAAGCAGAGACACCATGGGGCATGTACAGCACAACTGGGCAGTCCAAGGTCAGATATTGAGATTAATTTATTTCATGGTAGGCTGCAGTCACAATTTTCAGGCAATCAAGATAACCTTGAACTACAGGGTCTAGGTGAGTATTGTAATAGGTTACTGGGCGATAAGCATCGCCATGGTATTGAGTAAGTATGGCTTGAAAAAAACCTTTAGTTTTGTGTACAAACAGATGGAAAGGCTCACCATAATATGGGAGTCCAAGAGTCGGTGCAGACATGAGAGCTGTAAAGGACCCGTCGACTTCAATCAAATACCTCAACTGTTCTGGAGCTGAAGGTGAAGCGAGGTGCTGAACGCGGTGACTAAGTCTGGCATAGTTAAGAACCTACCGTCAGCAATATCTGTCATACCCAGGAAGTGGACAAGGTCCTTCTTGAGGACTGGTTCAGGCAAAATGACACCAGCCCTCACCCCTTTTCAGAAAGCATTCAGCAGGCCTCACTCAAGACGTGGCCCAAATGGTGCGCTTTGGGTTGTCAAAGCTGCAATATCTCTCTTGACCCCTGGTGCACTTGTCTGCCAGGGTGAGCAAAAGGACTACCGAGTCTCGTTCAGAGGCTTCACGACCCAGAGAACATAACAGCAGATCATCACCTACATATTGTAGCAGCGTGGATTCAGGTGGGAAAATTACATCTGCCAAGTCCTTCTGGAGAATTTGAGGAAATACCATTTGGCTCTCAGTATATCATTGTGGTAGGCGGGTCCTGGTATATTGTTTGCCTTGGTGGGTAAAAGCAAACAAATATTAGGGATCTGCGTGGATTGGGATTGAAAATGCACCCCCCATATGAGTCAACAACTGTTAAGTATTTAATATCCAAAGGAATATAACTGAGGTTCATGGCTGTGTTTGAGACTAGGGAATACGTTGGTATCACAGATTTGTTGGCAGCCCTTAGTCTTGGAGAAAACACCAGGTGTTCTTCTCCAGCTTCCACACTGGCTATATAGTTGTATTACATGTATCACAGTTGGCATGACAATACCCCTTTTGCAGGGGTATTTAACGCCTTTCTCTGCCTCTGAGTTCAAAGGGATACTGAGATTTTTGCATGCAAAGGGTTTTGCCGAATCCAATCGCACTTTAAAAGGTTCTGCAGACAGTACTCCTCTATATCATTACTTCCTTTTGCCCACAGTATTTTTAGTACTTGAGAGGGTAAGCATTTGGCTGGGAGAGACTTAGACTTGATGTTCAAACTCAAAGGAATAGGAAGTACAGTTATTGTACATAAAAACAATTGCCTGGAGAAATACTGGAAGTTTTCCCTCTAATTGGGCATAGTTAATCTCTGATGGCTTCCACAGGAAATGATTAAGCATGGGTCCCAAATCCGGGGAGCGATTCAATGGTGCAACATAAAGGGTAATGTGTGTGCTCACGTCAGGTGGTATTTCAAAAAATGGTTCAGCATCGGGTTGCAGCTTTACAGCAGCAGCAATAGCTTCGGGGCCCACACAGGGAGCAAAAATAACAAGAGGGAATGACTTACTGTTACGATCTTGCAACAATTGTTTTGCTGTTTTTCTCGTGCACGTGGTCCAGATCCTCTGCAGAATAATGTGTCGTACAGTGGACAGTCATATGTCACTCAAATATCATGTCTGGATATTTCTCTGAAAGTACCAGCAGTTGCGTAACCATAGTTAATGTACAAACCCCATTTCCAGAAAAGTTGGGATGTTTTCCAAAATGCAATAAAAACAAAAATCTGTGATATGTTAATTCACGTGAACCTTTATTGAACTGACAAAAGTACAAAGAAAAGATTTTCAATAGTTTTACTGACCAACTTAATTGTATTTTGTAAATATACACAAAGTTAGAATTTGATGGCTGCAACACACTCAACAAAAGTTGGGACAGAGTTAAAATAAGATTGAAAAGTGCACAGAATATTCAAGTAACACTGGTTTGGAAGACTCCACATTAAGCAGGCTAATTGGTAGCAGGTGAGGTATCATGATTGGGTATAGAAGTAGCGTCCATCAAAGGCTCAGTCTTTGCAAGCAAAGATGTGTCGTGGCTCACCCCTTTGTGCCAAAATTCATGAGAGAATTGTTAGTCAGTTCAAAAGGAACATTTCTCAACACAAGATTGCAGAGAATTTAGGTCTTTCAACATCTACAGTACATAATATTGTGAAAAGATTCAGAGAATTCAGAGACATCTCAGTGCGTAAAGAGCAAGGTCGGAAACCACTGCTGAATGCGCTTGATCTTCAAGCCCTCAGGCGGCACTGCCTAAGAAACCATCATGCTACTGTGACAATTATAGCCACCTGGGCTCGGGAGTACTTCGGAAAACCATTGTCACTCAACACAGTCCGTTGCTGCATCCAGAAATGCAACTTGAAACTGTATTACGCAAGGAAGAAGCCATACATCAACTCTATGCAGAAACGCCGGCGAATTCTCTGGGCCCGAGCTCATCTCAGATGGACTGAAAGACTGTGGAACCGTGTGCTGTGGTCAGATGAGTCCACATTTCAGCTAGTTTTCAGAAAAAAACGGGCGTCCAGTTCTCCGTCCCAAAGATGAAAATAACCATCTAGTTTGTTATCAGTGAAAGGTGCCAAAGCCAGCATCTGTGATGGTATGGGGTGCATCAGTGCCCACGGCATGGGTGAGTTGCATGAATGTGAAGGTGCCATTGACTCAGGCGTATATTAGGATTTTAGAGAGACATATGTTGCCTTCAAGGCAACGTCTCTTCCCGGGATGTCCATGCTTATTTCAGCAGGACAATGCCAGACCACATTCTGCACGGGCTACAACAGCGTGGCTTTGTAGACACAGAGTGCGTGTGCTTAACTGGCCTGCTGCCAGTCCAGATCTATCTCCTGTTGAAAATGTATGGCGCATCATGAAGAGGAGAATCAGACAATGGAGACCACAGACTGTTGAGCAGCTGAAGTCTTATATCAAGCAAGAATGGACAAAATTTCCATTTGCAAATCTACTACAATTAGTATCCTCAGTTCCAAAATGATTAAAAGGTGTTATTAAAAGGAAAGGTGATGTAACACAATGGTAAACATGCCTCTGTCCCAACTTTTGTTGAGTGTGTTGCAGCCATCAAATTCTAAGTTTGTGTACGTTTACAAAATACAATTAAGTTGGTCAGTAAAACTATTGAAAATCTTTGTACTTTTGTCAGTTAAATAAAGGTTCACGTGAATTAACATATCACAGATTTTTGTTTTTATTGCATTTTGGAAAATATCCCAACTTTTCTGGAAATGGGGTTTGTATTATCAGACAAGGATTCAAATGGGAAATTCCATTTCTGAATGGAGTCTTCCAATAAAACAAAAATAATTGGTAGACTATCTCAGGCATCTCCAGTCATACCCCTTCTGGGGAGCATACTAATATACTTTCCAAATTACAAAGAAGGTCCCGGCCCAATAAATTAATCGGTGATTCTGGTGCTCTTGTAGGGTAACATAATTGGAAGAAATGTACAGAATTCACAACGGCCAATATTGAGTGGGGTTTCACTTTAAGAGGCTGGTCTGAAACGATGACATTATGATGTAAAGATTCTCAGTGCATTTTTTGTGTTTAGGTTATGGAGTCCAATAAAATGTGTTCTAGGTTTCATTAAGCATAAAACACCTCACTTCATTTTATTTGTGAGAGCCTACACTGGTGACCTTGATTCTCTAGGACGATTGCAGAATTATTGAACATGTCGGCCAATGCAGTCGCTTTGAAACTGCTGGAGTTTTGGAAGCAAAATGCCGTCACTTGGTTTGTACAAGCTGAAGCCCAATTCGTTCTGCAAGAAGTCGCCACCGATGACACCAGATTCTACTACTTGGTAGAGTATCTCAGCAATTCCATGGCTGTGAGAATAGTGAGGCTGCTTGAAAACCCACCTGAACATAATAAATACCAACCATTGAAAACTCACCTTTTACAGACTTCTGGACTACCACGCCAAACAGTCGTTCTCCTTGCCTGACCTCACCGATGTTAGACCTTCAGAGCTAATGGACCATTAGCTCTCCTAGGAAATAAGATATAGGAGCAGAATTAGGTCATTTGGCCCATTGAGTCTGATCTGCCATTTCATCATGGCCAATCCAATTTTCCTCTCAACCCCGATCTCCTACCTTCTCCCCATATCATGCCCTGACCAATCAAGAATATATCAACCTCTGCCTTAAATTTACTTAAAGACAGCCTCCACAGCAATTTGTGACAATGAATTCCACAGATATACCGCTCTCTGGCTAAAGAAATTCTTCCTCATCTCTGCTCTGAAAGGACGCTCCTCTCTTCTGAGGTTGTGTCCTCTGGACTTAGACCTTCCTACTATAGGAGTCACTCCCTGCTCATCCACTCTATCAAGGCCTTTCAC
This sequence comes from Mobula birostris, assembly GCF_030028105.1. Lineage (NCBI taxonomy): Eukaryota > Metazoa > Chordata > Chondrichthyes > Myliobatiformes > Myliobatidae > Mobula > Mobula birostris. Next base: position 56,461,083 of record NC_092381.1, on the reverse strand, counting down.
CATTTGATAGGTTTCAATGATGTCACCCCTCAGTCTTCTGAATTCCTGCCCAGAGCCACCAAACACTCTTCCATGAAATCCTGAAGTGGGAAGGTGAACAGCCAGAGGTGGGGTACATATTGGTATCAATGGCATAGGTAGAAAAAGAGAGCAGGTCCTGAAAAGAGATTACAGGGAGTTAGGAAAGAAGTTCAGAAGCGGGACCACAAAGGTAGTAATCTCAGGATTACTGCCTGTGCCACGCGACAGTGAGTATAGGAATAGAGTGGGGTGGAGAATAAATGCTTGGCTGAGGGATTGGAGCAGGGGGCAGGAATTCAGATTTCTGGGTCCTCTTTTGGGGCAGGCATGACCTGTACAAAAAGGATGGGTTGCACTTGAATCCCGGGGGACTAATATCCTGGCAGGGAGGTTTACTAAGGCTATTGGGGAGAGTTTAAACTAGAATTGCTGGGGGGTAGGAACCAAACTGAAGAGACAGAGGAAGAGGTGATTGGCTCACAAATAGAGGAAGCTTGCAAGCAGTGTGAGAGGGAGGATAGGCAGGTGATAGAGAAGAATGATGGTTTGAGATGTATTTATTTTAACGCAAGGAGTACCTTGAACAAAGCAGATGAGCTTAGAGCATGAATCAGTATTTGGAGCTATGATGTTGTGGCCATTATAGAGACTTGGATGGCTCAGGGGCAGGAATGGCTACTTAGAGTGCCAGGCTTTAGATGTTTCAGAAAGGACAGGGAGGGAGGCAAAAGAGGTGGGGGCGTGGCACTGCTGATCAGAGATAATGTCACGACTGCAGAAAAGGAGGAAGTCATGGAGGGATTGTCTACTGAGTCTCTATGGGTGGCCTCTCAACAGTGTTCCACACTTCTCAGTAATTTCAATTCCTTCTCACCTGTTCCCACCTCCCATCATGACGTACAGCGCCCTTGGGTTCTTGTTGACCTACATTCCGCCTTGATTGTTTTTGTCTGCCATGATGCATGGCAGCATCCCCTTAGGCCCCCTTACGATGGCCCATCCTGTGTTTTGGAACAGAGAGAAAAGACTTTTATCAGAGCTAAGAGGGATAAACCGGTATGTGTTTTGGTAGATCACCTTAAACCGGCCGACAAAGATTTGGAATATTCTGCTGCTGTGCTCCTGACTTCGCAGCGTGACCATGAATACATCAGCAAACCTCTGGATGAGCCAGGGGCACTTGCTGTTCCTCCACCTATGGATTACTGGACCCGTGCTGGGTGGCTGGGGTAGGGAGATGGTCCTGTGTAGGATAACATAATTGGGAGAAATGTACATAATTCTCGACCACCAACATCAAGTAGGGGTTTCACTTTAGGAAGCTGGTCTGACATGACAACGATATGATGTAAAAATGTTTTGCACATTTTTGTGTTTAGGTTTTGGAGTTCAATTAAAAGTGTTGCGGGTTTTATTAAACATAAAAAACATGCGAAAACCTACACAATTAAAAACTGATGGTCCTTTTCGTGTCTAAAAAGCCGATAAGTGACCATGTGGGAAAGGGGCAGAAGAACTGTGTGTCCCATGAGTCTTACGGCATTTACTGATTCATCACTTAGAGGTGCTCGTGGCCAGTCAGAAGCATGGATTGTAGGAACCATGGCTCCAGTATCAATCAGAAGGTTTAATTGTCATCCATCTATAGTCAAAGGAGTGACAGGCTCAGGATTTAAGCATGGCACCCCTGCTGTGGAGGCTGGAGATGTTGTCTAGATGGGTTATTTAAAGTAACCAATGTAGTCTGTGTGCAGGTGGTGGTGAAGGCATGACCTGACTGTTTTCAAAGTTGTCCTGGTGCCAAAGGCATCTTTGAGCCCAATGGCCAGGCTGCCCACAAACAAACTCAACTCCTGCGGGCATCTCCTTCATATTCATCTGCTGCACCGACCCCCTCCACAACCCTACAAGGTAGCCCATGGTGCAGATACAAGTATTTTATCCTCATTTCCTTTAACAGTTCTAATCTTTTGATATTGTAACTGCACCTGGTAATGTTGTAAAATGTTTACTACTTTGTTTAACTCTTCCTCCTGTCATCCCACACAAGTTGCGGTGAATGTTGTTTTCAATCTTGGCTGCAGGCATCTCTTGATAACATTTACCAAGGTAGCTTGCCCGCTTCTGAGAGTTATCCAGAATATTTTTGAAATTCATCACACATATGTTCCATGTATTCATCAACATTTTCATCTCTTCTCTGCACAACATTGTGTATCTTATGCTAATCTACGATGCAAGGGAAACATCTCATCAATGCTTTTAGTAGATTAACCTGTAGTGCATTCAGCTCAACATCTTGAGCCTGTCTTGGCCATTCAATATGCTCCTTAGCTCCTTTCCACTGAACCGACCACAAGCAGACGTCAGTTACTACATATATATCATCAACATTTGGAGTATGACATTTAAGGAAGATTTCCATCATAGGGATAAATTTATCCACTCCTCCTTAGGATTAGGAGTTGATTCCATTATAGCCCATAATTCAGATCTGGACCATGGTCTGCAAACTTCATCCAAGAGCCCCTCCAGCCCTACTAATGTGCAATAGGGTACAAACCTGGACTAGTGTCATGAAATCTATAACGTTCTGCCACTGGACCTTCATCTAGTGAGACAGTACCCCCTCCCACACCCCATTCTGCTTGTCTACCTTTCAAGGTGGTAGTCTGGAGCACTGGCTAGTGCAAACGGTCCTGCATAAACAGGAAGCTGCACCTGGTGTGGGCTCTGTTGTAATGGTAAATGAAGATTATAGTCATCTAATTCATCTTCATATTCTGGTGCCAGTTGTTTGTTGTTTCCTCCTTAAAGCAGAGACCGTCATATTTGCTGGTTCTTTTTGGATCTTTTCCATCTTTAGTTGTTGTTCATTTTGACAAGGTCCCACATGGGTGGCTGGTCAAAAAGATTCAGTGGCTCGGCATTCAGGATGAGATAGCATATTGGATTAAACATTGGCTTTGTGTGAGAAGCCAGAGAGTGGTAGTAGATGGTTGCCTCTCTGATGGAGGCCTGTGACTACTGGAGCATCGCTGGGATCGGTGCTGGGTCCTTTGTTGCTTGTCATCTGTGTCAATGATCTGGATGATAATGTAGTTAACTGGGTCGGCAAAATTTGCACATGACACCAAGATTAGGAGTGTAGTAGACAGTAAGAAAGGCTATCATGGCTTCCAGAGGGATTTGCATTAGTTGGAAAAATGGCAGATGGAATTTAATGCAGACAAGTGCAAGGTTTTGCACTTCAGTAGGACCATCCAGGGTAGATCTTACCGTTGTTCGTCCATTGTCGTCGTCAATGAAGACCTCGACACCATTGATGATGTCGAGACTAGCGCATGATTTGGATTTAAGTGAGGGAGAGTTGCGCAGCGTCAGCCTCACTCTCTCTTCCCAATTCCCATCTAGATCCAGTGGCAAGAGAGAGTTGAGACGGCTAGAGATGGGACTAGGTGCAATAGATGACCAGGACGTCTTCTGTGTCTTGTCGTGCTCTACACATTCCACAACGCTTGCAGAGACCGTTCTCTTGACCGTTGAACCTTCCGTTGGTCTTGTCCGCTCAATCCTATGGAGTCTGTCTTCACATTCTGGGATAGACATCTCCCTATCTCACCGAGGGTTTGAGACCCGTCGGCTACCCTCACCTGATTTAGCTGCTTGTCAAAGCCGTTGCCCGGGGTGTGGCCGCTGTCACATGCAAACAGCTACGAGGAGCCACAGGTGAAAGCTGAGTAGATCTTATACAGTGAGCAGTAAGACACTGAGGAGTGTGGTAGAACAAAGAGATCTGGGAATACAGGTTCATAATTCATTGAAGATTGCATCATTGGTAGCGAGGGTCATAAAGAAATCTTTTGGCACCTTGGCCTTCATAAATCAAAGTATTGAGTACAGGAGATGGGATGTTATATTGAAGTTGTGTAAGATGTTGCAGAGACCTAATTTGGAGTATTGTGAGCAGTTTTGGTCACCAACCTACAGGAAAGATGTGGACAAGGTTGAAAGAGTGCCGAGAAAATTTACAAGGATGTTGCTGGGTCTGGAGGACCTGAGTTAGGAGGACAAACTGAATAGGTTAAGTCTGCATTCTTTAGAATGTAGAAGATTAAGAGGAGATTTGACAGAGCTATACAAAATTATGAGTGGTATAGATAGAGTAAAGGCAAGTAGGCTTATTCCACAGAGTTTGGGTGGGACTACAACCAGAGGTCATATCTTAAAGATGAAAGTGAGCATGTGAGCTCAATTTCAACGTTTAGGAGAAAATTGGATAGGTACATGCATAGTAGGGACATGGAGGGCTATGGTCCCAGTGCAGATGGATGGTAGTAGGCAGTTTAAATGGGTTCTAGATGGGCTGAAGGGCCTGTTTCCCACTGTACTTCTCTACGATTCTATGACTTTACTTTTTCTACAGGATTCATCTACCTGTTTCTGCATTTCACCTTTCCATTGAACAATCATAGACCACCTAACAATCCTCCTACCTTTTCTTTTCTCTAACAACACGTCTGCAGGCATTCACTTTGTCACTCAGTTCTGAAGAAGGGTCTTGGCCCAAAATGTTGATTGTTTATTCATTTCCATAGATGCTGCCTGACCTGTTGAGTTCCTCCAACATTTCGTGTGTGTGGCATTGGATTCCCAGCATCTGCAGAAATTCTTGTATTTATGAATCACTCACTTAGTCCATTCCACCATACAATACACTTATGAAGATAGTTTCTGGTCAATAATATACAAAGAAGCACACTACCTGAGTCCTTTAGAGGCCCGGAACAGGGGATTTTCATGCTACCAGTCACGCACACACATACGCATACACATGTGCAATTTTCCTGGGGCTCCAGCCCAACCCACAGCAACACCTCATGTGAGGCTCTTACCTTGCCCACAGCAACCATGTCTTTTCTTATGCTGCAGCATTCTTATGTCAGTGACTAAGATGGTGTACCTTGACGAAACGACACAGGAGGAAATTTGCATCCCAGCAGCAATCTCAGTCTCTTGCTCAAATATAAGCAGCCTAGGGTTTCAGACTGATCAGCTACCGGGCTGAATTCCTTCCTCCTGTATAATGAAACAAAGATTTAGCCATCTCAGTGAAACCTCCAAGTAACTGTTGCAGTAACTGCCATTGCTGATAATAAAATAAAAAAACTAAAATAACTGGGCCCAAAACTCTTACAACTCAAACATTTTTTAGATTATGAGAACACTCAGTCCTCTTTTATTGTCATTTAGAAATGCATACATGCATTAAGAAATGATACAATGTTTCTCCAGAGTGTTATCACAGAAAACAGGACAAACCAAAGACTAACACTGACAGAACCACATAATTATAACATATAGTTACAGCAGTGCAAAGCAATACCATAATTTGATAAAGAGGAGACCATGGGCATGGTTAAAAAAATCTCTAAGTCCCCGAGTCGATCGACTTCCAAGTCCCCGATAGCGGCGGCAAAAGGGAGAAACTTCCTGCCATAAACCTCCAGGCACCGTCAACTTACTGATGTCTTCGAAGCAGCCGACCACAGCCGACACTGAGTCTGTCTGTCTGAAAACTTCGAGCCTCCGACCAGCCCCTCCAATACAGCCTCCCGAGAGCCATCCTCTGCCGAGCGTCTTCGACCTAGCCCCAGCTGCTAAAACAAGCAAAGCTGAGGATTCGGGGCCTACTGCTCCGGAGATTCTGGTTACCACACAGTAACAGCTGCAGCGAAGCGGACATTTCAGAAGTTTTCCCGATGTTCCTCCATACTCTCACATCCGCCTTCATCAAATCAGAATTGTGCACGGTCCCCTACTTGACAGATTACAGATATCATTCACCGGAGAGGCCGCGCGCGCTGCCGCCGCGGTGCCATCTTCTCCTCCTTTTTTTAATCTTGCTTGTGCACAAGGAGAACAGCATGGGATCTGTCACCAAAACAATTCTGAAATCTGAACAGAAAACTACGAATTTTATGCAAAATTGGCTAATCAGTTTGATCATTGTAAATTGTATATGTTCAAGTTCCTTAATCGCCATCCACAACGGATGTGTTAAAATCAATCAAAGCTTCAAGCAGACAAATGATGATACATTCAAGTTAGTAAAGACAGTAGAAACTCAGTTGTTGTGTATGTTTCACATCCTTTTGTTATCTTGCCTCTCTCTATCTATTGCATAAAGAGGCATTATGTTTTAGAAAGACTTTTCTGGAAAACTCTTACTACAGAGGCCTCAAATGTTTGGCTTGAGTGCACACTGCCGGTCTATATCATCTGTAGTAAGCAGAGCAGCCTCTGGCAATCTCACTTTAAAGATCTTGCTTGACTACAACCGCCCCAGGCTATCTTTGCCTTTCTGCAACTTCCACGGCAGAATGACTTTGGCAGCAAGGCCAAAAGAGAAGCTTACTTCAGAACCATGGCCAACATCCAGCGCAGGGTGAAGAAGCTAAAGAACTTTTGAAAGCCCTGGAAATCCAGAGACTGGCTGACTCTGGTAACACAAAGAGGCTTCTTCTGTCCATGTTACTGTGGATTAAACCCCCTGCACTCAAAGGACGGGATGAACTTGCTGAAGTGAAGGATATCAACAATTGATGGAGAGAGCACTTTTAAGAATTTCTTAAACACAACAGCACTGCCAAACCACAGGTTACAAACCAAATCCTCCAGAAACCTGTGATAGAAGATCATGAGGGAATCTCCCAGTACGTTAGAGGTCCACAATGCCATCAGGAGCCTGAAAAGCCACTAATCCAGACGGGATCCCAGCAGAGATCGTTACGTGCCTTGCTCCTGGAGGAGCAATTGCCATCAGAGCTCAGGGATACTCTAAAAGTGATAATATTCAAGAAAGGAAACAAAGCAGATTGTGGCAATTACAGGGACATCACTCTCCTGTCAACAGCAGGCAAAGTGTTTACACGTATCCTTGTCAACTGACTCCTTTCGCTATCTGAAGAGGTACTCTCTGAATAACAATGTGCTTTCCACCCATCTAGAGGTATCGCAGACGTAATCTTCACAGCATGCCAATTACAGGAAAAATGCAGTGAACAAAGGCACTTGTTCATAGATTTGACAAAAGTATTTGATACAGTAGACCGCCAAGCTGTATGTGCTTGAGAAGCGTATGCTATCAAGACATGGCAGCCCTGACATGTACTTATGAATACTGAGGGTACAGTGATGGGCACGTCAGCAATAGTGGTGCTGAATCAGAAGTTTGAAGTGCAGAGTTGGCAACTCCAGTTGTTGATCAAAGTTGAAGGAAAAATTGTTTGGAAAACAAGTCAGGAAATAAGTAGACAGCTGAGGAGAAATTTGGTACTAAGAACCTATGGGCAAATTAATTTTAATGATAAAGGAAATTCAAAGTGCTTATAACTGAAGAACTGGTGTGATATGATATATGTTTGTTGGGCTTATGTTAAGAATAAAAGCATATTTCTGTTGCAATTTTCAACTCGCAAGATGTAAAATCAAAATTCACTAAACTATGCTGATATGGATATTTGGATATAAACTCATGCTAGGTTTTCCCTCTGCCATTCAGCTTGGAATACAAAATAGTCTAGAAGTTGATGCCATTCTCGTGCACGTAGTGCTTCAATAACAATCTGTGTAAGTGGTGAGGAAAATCAAATTAAATTTGAATCAGTAGATTCAAACTAAATCCAATTTCTTAAACAAACATAAACAATACTAAGAAGGAGCATTATTTTAAGTATTTAACATTGCTTTGCATGCTTGACTCTGTAATGATTATAAATCGTTAGCAGAGAAAACTGAATTGATAATTATGACTGAAATCGTTGTGTGTGCCATAATTCAATGAACCTGATGGCATATGGTCAAATATGAGCTTTCTATCTTGGTTTCACAGTTATCAATCCAATCACACACCAGCCATTCAGAGTGGGATGCAGTGAAATTCTTATCAACACATGAATTCAATAATGAAGTCCTCCGTAGTCACTCATTCACTGCCACCAAATTATTCAATCATCCATTTTTTCACTTACACAAACAACTGTTCATTTATTCCAGCATATATCCAATTGGTCTCACACTCACCTATCTAGTCACCCACAGGCAGACTCTCATCATTCAGTAGTCTATAAACCTCATCCAGAAAAACACAAAAACCTGTACATCCGGCTACAACTAATCCTTGACTTCCTCACCAGGAGACCACGGTCAGTGCAGATCAGAAATGACTCACCTCAAGGATGCATACTTAGCCCACTGCTCTACTCTCTCTACAGTATGACTGTATGGGTAGGCACAACTCAAATGCCATCTAAAAATCTGCTGATGACTATTCGTTGGCAGAATTTCAAATACAGGAGTGAGATATATCAGTTGATTGCACTCAATGTTGGTATGGCTAAGGAATTGATGCCAAGGGAACACATACCCATCTTCATGGAAGGATCAGCGTGGAAAAGGTAAGCAGTTTCAAGTTCCTGGGCATCAGCATCCTCTGAAGATCTCTCCGGGCCTAACATATTGATGCAATTACAAAAAAGGCACAACAGCGACTATATTTCATTAGGAGTTGGAGGAGAATGGGTATGTCAAGATTCCCACAGATTTCTGTAGAGGTACCATGGAGAGCATTCTAACTGGTTGCATCACCATCTGGTATGGAAGGACAACAGCACAGAATTGGAAAAAGCTGCAGAAAAGTGTAAACTCATCATGGCCACAAACCTCCCCAACACTGATGATGCCATCACCAAAACTTGTCCTCATCAAGTCACAGTCATAAACTGCTACAGAACAGGAAAAGGCCCTTCAGCCCATCTAGGACATGCCAAACTATTAATCTGCTTAGTCCCATCAACCTGCACATGAATCATGGATCTCCATACCCCCCCCATCATGTACTTATCCAAGTTATCCAAATTTTTCTTAAGTATTGAAAGTGAGCCCACATCCAGCATTTTTGCTGGCAGCTCATTTCACACTCTCACCACTCTTTGAGTGAAAAAGTTTCCCTATCTCAAACAAGAGAAAATCTGCCGATGCTGGAAGTCCGAACAACATACACAAAATACAGAAGGAACTCAGCAGACCATGCACCACCTGGGAAAAGAGTACAGTCAACATTCTGAACGTCGACTGTACTCTTCCTAGACGCTGCCTGGCCTGTTGAGTTCCTCCAGCATTTTGTGTGGGTTGCTTGAAAAGGTTTCCGCTCATGCTCTCCTTAAACGTTTCACTTTTCTCCTTTGACCCATGATCTCTAGCTGCAGTCTCACCCAACCTCAATGGAAAAAGCTGGCTTATATTTACGCTCTCTATACCCCTCATAATATTGTACACTTGTACTCCTATCAATTCTCCTCTCATTCCCCGATGCTCTAGGGAATTAAGTCCTAACCTTTTCAACCTTACCATATAACCCAGATCCTCAAGTTCATGCCAAAAGATAATACAGGAAATATCAGTAATACCGAAGTTAGACTATTTAAATGATGCCGCTGGAACAAGATTGCCATGCCGGTAAGAGTTGGCTGTGCAGGAAGCAAGGAGATTACAGAGCAGCATAAATTTCAGGAAGAATTAGAGCAAGAGCAGAATTTGCCTATTTAGAGGGCTACATGCAATTAAGTGGTTGAGAGGGCTTCTGAAAAGAAGACTAACTTGTTTCAAAATAAGGCAGAACAATAGAAAATATCAGCATATCCATTAGCCATTCTGGGCTTACCCGTTCTAAGCTGAAATTGAAAGCTTCCTCTTGAAGGACCATCGTGTCAGAAGCTATTTCGTGGAGTGAGATAGTCTGTGGTTGTGATTATGAGTGGAACTTCTATACCGAAGATCTGCCTGAAGTTGAAAATAATTTAACAATCTCAAGAAGGTCAGCAAACATGAAAGAGCTTCAAGGTGAATACTGGGGCAGAATATTTAATCACAGGGCAATGTGAATACACACTGTGGGCCACTGTTAATTTGTATTGTATTTATTTCATTTCTTACATCTAAGAAATTGTCATTTACAGTGACATATTGTACAATGTTCTTCATCTCAGAAGCTAAATCATTTGGTAGTATTCATATTCAATTTATTTATTCTTACAAAGGTCACTGAAGACTCACAATTAAGTCCTTGTTCTTTCACCATTTAATCCTGATAAGGTCCAGTGACTGCAGCAGCTTATTTTCACCATGTATTTCCCTTGAAATAGTAGCTATTGCACATGGATGATGGATTTCAGCTTAAAGACTGGACACAGAAATCTGTGGCTTTTCTCCTTGGAGAGGAGATTTAGTTAAGGGTAAGAAAAGAGAAGTTATTCCAATTAGTGAAAGATTCAAAGATCAGGACACATGACTTTAAAGTGTTGGGCAAATGATTCATAGGAAATCTAATGAAAATATTTCTTTGGTAAAGAATAGTTGTGATCTGGGATTTGCTGCACGTAAGAACAATGAGAGTTTTCAAACACAGTTGACTGGGCATTTCAGGGCTCTAGGAAAAGAAATAGGGGATGAAACTGACTGCATTTGCTGAGCCAAAAGGCTTCCTTCCTTCTATAATGAGCCTATTATCAGGCCAAAGAATGCCAGAGTGTGTAGGAAAAAAATATCTACTAAGAGGAAGCAATTTCACTACTGACTGGGTAAATAAGATGGAAATGGACTGAGGCATCCTGACAATGAAGTTTTGGAAATAGAAAATGCAATCGGATTGCAATTATACTCCTTAACTATGGAACAAATTATGATGTTCCTGGGGCAGTACCACACAGGGGATGTTTGTCTATCACCTCAACCGAGATCTGCTAGAGCTCTCGCCAGGATACAGAAACTATTTGGGAAAAGTAGCAAAATCCCACGGTTGTGTTGTGTATTTGAGGTTAACCTAATTCATTCCCGGGCAGTCTATTAAAAGGAGCTGCTGCATGAACATGCTTTTCTTCTCGGTTTCATAACAGAACTAATTATATCCTCCCAACTTCCTGCGGAGGCAGTGAATGAAAAACTGCAGATCTTATTAATGAATTTGATGTTCAAATTTACAGGTATCTTTTTTATGGGAAAGAGTAACAGTCTATCTGACTCTATGAGGTTCATTTCGCACTGATCAACAATGAGGAGCAGGGGATGGAGATGAATTGCAAAGAATTTGACAGAGGCATGATAGACTAAATAGTCTCCTTCTGTTCTGAACTATTCTTTAATTCAAATGAGAAATTACCTTCTGATGCAAGAGGAAGACCTCCATCCATGAGGAGATATTGATTTTCTCACATCAACAACAGCAGACCAGATCGATAGAGTTAATGATAATCTGTCCTGTGTATCTCAGGATCAAAATCAGGTTTAGCATTACTGACATTGAAATGAAATCTGTTGTTTTACAGCAGCAGTACAGTGCAATACATAAAAATACTGTAAATTATAATAAGAAATATATATTTAAAATTAAATTATGTATATAGTACAAAAAGAGATCAAAAATAATGATGTTGTGTTTATGGGTTGGTTCATTGTCTGTTCAGAAATCTGATGGTGGAAGGGATAAAACTGTTCCTGAAACATTAAGTGTGTGCCTTCAAGCTCCTGTACCTCCTCTTTGATAGTAATAATAAGAAGAGAGCGCATCTTGTGTGCTGGGGGTCCTTAATGATGGGTGCCACATTTTGAAGATGTCTTCGATGCTTGGGAGGCTTCTTTTGGTGCCCCTGAAATGGGTCAGTTCATTCTGGCAGAACTTTTCCCTCTAGTTCCTGGGATTCCTGCGACAATCACTTGGACTTGATGTACGTTTGAGTTTATTTAAAGTCAGCAAAGAGCCAGATCTACCACAAAGGTGTTGTTATGTATGATTACGTAGAGTATGGATAGGAAGTGTTCAGGGTATGGGTCAAATGTGGGCAAAATGGGATTAGCTTGGTGGGCACCATGGTTGGTATGGTTGAGTTGGGACAAAAGCATGTTTCTGTGTTGTATTTCTCTGTGATTCCATTACTCTGAATCACAACACATAATATTCCAGGCAGTTGCTGCATGAAAGAAGTATTAGGATTTGGCAGGTGGGGAGAAGAAAGCTTTCATGTTGAATTGTGAACATAGCTGGTCAAAAGGCCAATATTCCTTTTGATGCACTAGGATGACTTTATAGGAAATAGGCAATTTACTGATGCTCGTGGATTTAGAAGAGTCGAAGACTTTGCTTGAGCTACAGCCTTGTATCTCATTCCTCCTTCTTTTCAACACTCCAAAACTCTTTCTGGCTGATGCAGCGATTCCTTTGTAGCCTCAGTTTGGAGTACCGTATTGACTGCACATGATGTAGTTTCCTCTGTAATGAAGAATGCAAAGGCAAATTGCAAATTTCAGGAGCATCTCCAATCAATCAACATTCCTGTCAACCCATCCCTAAATATCTATTCTACTGAAACTCAACATTAGCTTGAGGAACAGCATTTGATCTTCCAACCAGACACATTACAACCTCCATGCCACAATGTTAAGCTCAACAATTTCAGAAAATCAGCATTTCCAGTGCTCTCATTTCAGGCTTTGCACATTCACACCATTTTCCTTTGGTAATTTCAAATAATGATTCTGTTTCTGTATTCATACCTCCCCCACATTTACCTTTTTTATTATTCCCTAGGCAATAATTAAGAGAGATTCTGCAAAGCTGAAACATTAGCTCCCTGCACCTTTTCCCATCACTGTACATAGAACATTGAAATCTACAGCACATTACAGGCCTTTCGGCCCACAATGTTGTGCTGGTCATGTAACCTACTCTAGAAACTACCTAGAATTGCCCTACCACATAGACCTCTATTTTTCTAAGCTCCATGTACCTATCTAAGAGTCTCTTAAAAGACCCTTTTGTATCTGCCTCTACCTTCGTCATCAGCAGCAGTGCATTCCATGCACCCACCACTCTGTGTGAAAAACATCCCCTCTGTACCTACTTCCAAGCACCTTAAAACTATGCCCCCGCATGCTAGCCATTTCAGTTCTGGACAAAAGCCTCTGTGACCCACACGATCAATGCCTTCCATCATCTTATATACCTCTATCAGGTCACCTCTCATCCTGTGTCACTCCAAGGAGAAAAGGCCAAGTTCACTCAACCTATTCGCACAAGGCATGCTCTCCAATCCAGGCAACATCCTTGCAACTCTCCTCTGTACTCTTTCTGTAGTATCCACATCCATCCTGCAGTGAGGAGGTCAAAAATGAATACAGTACTCCAAGTGGGTTCTGACCAAGGTCTTATATAGGTAACTGTAGCATTACCTCAAGGCTCTTGAACTCAGTCCCACAGCTGATGAATGCCAATACACCATATGCCTTCTTAACAACACTGTTAACCTGCACAGCAGCTTTGAGTGTCCTAAGGACTCAGACCCCAAGATTTCGCTGATCCTCCACACTGCCAAGAGTCTTACCATTAATACTATATTCTTGCTTCAAATTTGACCTACCAAAATGAACCACTTCACACTTATCTGAGCTAAACTCCAGCTGCCACTTCTCAGCCCAGTTCTACATCCTATCAATGTCCCGCTGTAACCTCTGACAACCCTCCAGGCTATCCACAACATCCCCAACCTTTCTGTCATCAGCAAAATTACTAACCTACCATTCTACGTCTTCATCCTGGTCATTTATAAAAATCACAAGGAGGAGTTGTCCCAGAAGAGATCCCTGCTGAGCATCACTGATCACTGATCTCCATGCAGAACACAAACCATCTACAACCACCCTTTGCCTCTTGTGGGTAAGCCAGTTCTGGATCCACAAAGCAAGGTCTGCTTTGATCCCATGCCTCCTTACTTTCTGAATGAGCCTTGCATGGGGAGCCTTATCAAATGCCTTACTGAAATCCATATACCCTACATCCACTATTCTACCTTCATCAATGTGCTTTGTTACATCTTCAAATAATTCAATCAGGCTCGTAAGGCACGACCTGCCCTTTGCAAATCCATGCTGACTATGCTTAGTCAGATTATGTCTCTCCAAATGCTCATAAATCCTGCCTCTCAGGATCTTCTCCAACAACTTGCCCACCACTGAAGTAAAACTCACTAGTCTATAATTTCCTGGTTATCCCTACTCACTTTCTTGAACAAGAGAACAATATTTACAATCTCCAATCCTCCAGTACTTCTCCCATCCCTATTGATGATGCCAAGATCATTGCCAGAGACTCACCAATCTCTTCCATCTCTTCCCACAGTTGTCTGGGGTATATCTTGTCCAGTCTTGGCAACTTATCTAACTTAATGCTTTTCAAAAGCTCCAGCACATCCTCTTTCTTAATGTCTATATACTGATGCATTTTAATCCACCGTAAGTGATCCCCACAATTGCCACAATTGCCAGTAATCCCCCTTTGTTCAATCCCTTCCTACCTATGTTTGTGACACTTCTCACGCTCCGAAATTTTTCAATGATTTTAAGTTCCCTGGCCCCCATCGCTTTATTTTCACCATGGATGTCCGGTCCCTATATACTTCCATCCCCCACCAGGAAGGTCTCAAAGCTCTCCACTTCTTTTTGGATTCCAGACTTAACCAGTTCCCCTCTACCACCACTCTACTCCGTCTCGCGGAATTAGTCCTTACTCTTAATAATTTCTCCTTTAGCTCCTCCCACTTCCTCCAAACTAAAGGTGTAGCTATGGGCACCCGTATGGGTCCTAGCTATGCCTGCCTTTTTGTTGGCTTTGTGGAACAATCCATGTTCCAAACCTATACTGGTATCTGTCCCCCACTTTTCCTTCGCTACATCGACGACTGCATTGGCGCTGCTTCCTGCATGCGTGCTGAGCTCATTGACTTCATTAACTTTGCCTCCAACTTTCACCCTGCCCTCAAGTTTACCTGGTCCATTTCCGACACCTCCCTCCCCTTTCTAGATCTTTCTGTCTCTGTCTCTGGAGACAGCTTATCTACTGATGTCTACTACAATCCTACGGACTCTCACAGCTATCTGGACTATTCCTCTTCTCACCGTGTCTCTTGCAAACATGCCATCCCCTTCTCGCAATTCCTCTGTCTCTGCCGCATCTGCTCTCGAGATAAGGCTTTTCATTCCAGGACGAAGGAAATGTCCTCCTTTCTTAAAGAAAGGGGCTTCCCTTCCTCCACCATCAACTCTGCTCTCAAACGCATCTCCCCCATTTCACACACATCTGCTCTCACTCCATCCTCCCGCCACCCCACTAGGAATAGGGTTCCCCTGGTCGTCACCTACCACCCCACCAGCCTCCGGGTCCAACATATTATTCTCTGTAACTTCCCCCACCTCCAAAGGGATCCCACCACCAAGCACATCTTTCCCTCCACCCGACCTTCTGTTTTCTGCAGGGATCGCTCCCTAAGCGACTCCCTTGTCCATTCATCACCCCAATCCCTCCCCACCAATCTCCCTCCTGGCACTTATCCTTGTAAGCGGAACAAGTGCTACACAGGCCGTTACACTTCCTCCCTCACTGCTCACTCACCTCCCCCTCGTACCCCATCCGTTATTTATCTATATATATATATATATGTATTCTTTTTCTCTCTTTCCTTTTTCTCCCTCTGTCCCTGTCACTATACTCCTTGCCCATCCTCTGGGCTTCCCCCCTCCCCCTTTCTTTCTAGGCCTCCTGTCCCATGATCCTCTCATATCCCTTTTGCCAATCACCTGTTCAGCTCTGGGCTCCATCCCTCCGCCTCCTGTCTTCTCCTATTATTTCGGATCTCCCCCTCCCCCTCCCACTTTCAAATCTCTTACTAGCTCTTCTTTCAGTTAGTCCTGACAAAGGGTCTCGGCTGAAACGTCGACTGTACCTCTTCCTAGAGATGCTGCCTGGCCTGCTGCGTTCACCAGCAACTTTTATGTGTGTTGCCCACAATTGCCAGGATCCTTTTCCTTGGTGAATACTGAAGCACTGCGCAAACTCACTTATTAGTCTTTACGCCTCTCATGTTAAGGACATCAACAAGCTATTTCAAAGTTGTCCATTTCAAGTGAAGTGAAAAAAAGGAACTTGAATTAAGGTCGATAATTTTATAGCAGTTAATGATTGGCAGGTATGATGTGGGCAGCACTGAGTCGTAACTGAAAGAAGATCATACTCAGCAACACATTGCTTCCAAAGAACAGGCAGGTAGGCAATGGGGGTGGGTGGCTCTGTCGGTAAAAAATGAAATCAAGTCCTTAGAAAAGAGGTGGTATGGGATTAGAATGTGCAGATTACTTATGGGTAGAGTTAAGAAACTGCAAGACCCTGTTGGGAATTATATACAAGTCTCCAAATGCATAGCCAGGATATGGGTCACACTGTTGTGTACATAAATCTACTGATGCTTCTGGACACATCTTCAGTGATGTTCCTGGAATCATCGGGTGTTTCGGGTCTTTCAACATCATACACCCTCCTCCAGGTGACCCAGCTGGGGCTGATCAGACCCCGGCTTGTGTCCAGATGGCTAGCTACTTATGACTCCATGGCTCCCCTCTTTTGAGCCACAGCCATCTTGAGGCCCTCTCTGCTGCATCGGTGGTACTGCAGATGGCTCTCCTCTTCCTCTCTCCCTCGTTGCCCAAAATGCTGAAGGCTCTAACTAAAGAATGGGCTACGAATCCCCTACAACCAACCTCCACTGGGAGACACCTCGTTCTCCATCCAGCCTGCTGACAGTTGCTGACAAGTCCTGCGTACTTGGAGAGTTTCCTTTCGAAGGCCTCCTCCAAGCTATCTTCCCATGGGACTGTCAGCTCCAGCAGCACCACTTGCTTAGTAGACTCAGACACTAGGACAATGTCTGGTCACAGGGTGGTGGCTGTGATATGGTCGGGGAACTTCAGCTGCCTTTCAAGGTCCACCAACAGCTGCCAGTCCCTTGCAGAGGTCAGAATGCCTGCAGATGTTCTTTTGGCAGGTATTGGCTGCTCCCCAGCTCTGACAAAGGCAATGGTCTGCTTGGAGGGTCAGGACCGCTTCGCCCACTCAACTCCTGCGCTGACGGCTTCAGCGATGGTCTTCAGGACCTGATCATGCCTCCACCTGTACCGTCCCTCACCAAGTGCCCTTGCACAGCCGCTGAGGATGTGCTCCAGGGTTCCTCGCTTGGAGCACAGTGGGCACGCAGATGACTCTGCCTTGCCCCATGTGTGCAGGTTTGATGGGCTTGGAAGCACATCGTACACTGCCTGGATGAGAAATTGGATGCGGTGTGGTTCGGCTTTCCAAAGATCAGCCCAGGTCACTTTCCTCTCAACCGCATTCTCCCATCTTGTCCAAGCTCCCTGTTGCTTCATTCCCACTGCCTTGCAGGCTCTCATCTCCTCCACTACTGCTCTCACCTCCTCCTGAACTAGACGACGCCTTTCCTTCCCTCTGGTGTCCATTTGGGGAGTTGGAAAGGATCCTAGCCCAGCTCGGCCTCGTGTGACCACTCCCACCAGCCTCCTGTGACGCAGCCTCGCCTCTGCCTCCTGAACAGCTTCCTCTGCCCTCCATTCCTGCCAGTACTTACTTGGATCCCTGCTCTAGCCACCTTCGGGTCACTTGAGTCCCTATACTGTAGCACTTCTCTGGCTCTTGTTACCTTGAATTCTTCCTCCAAGGATTTGAAGGGCAGTTGCAGTTTGTTGTGGTGTCCATAGAGTGCGATGCCGCTCAGGCTCTTTGGCAGCCCCAGCCATCTCCTGAGGTGGTTGCTAACCCTCCTCTCTAAGGTTTCGACTGTAGAGATCAGAACTGCATAGATGAGGAGGGGCCACAGGATTCTGGGAAGAATGCCACACTGATACACCCGGGCTTTAAACTTACCAGGTAGGCCAGACTTGTCCACAGATTTCAGCCAGCCATCCAACTCGGTGCAGGTTGCCTGAATGGATGTTGTGTCCCTTAAATAGCTGTCAAAAACTTTGCCTATGCTCTTGACTGGCTTTTCTGTGATGGTTGGGATGGCTGTGCCTGCGATGCTGAACCGGAACTTGTTCTGCACCTTCCCTTTCCTCAGCACCATCGATCTTGATTTGGCAGGTTTGAAACGTATCCGGGCCCACTCCATCAGCTTTTCGAGCCCTTGCAGAATCCTCTGGCAGCCTGGGACTGATTCTGTGGTGACTGTGAGGTCATCCATGAATGCCCTGATAGGTGGTTGCCGTTGAGCAGAATTCATTCTGGGCCCTCTGCACTCTGGTTCAGCAGACTTAGTGAGCATATTCATGGCTAGGGAGAACAGTGTCACTGAGATAGTGCACCCTGTGATGATGCCGATCTCCACCTTGTGCCAGGTTGATGTATTTGCTCCTGAAGAGACCCTTATCCTGAAGTTGCTGTACTAATCAGCGATAAGGTCTCTGATTCTGCTGGGGGCGTGATATTTGGTCAGTGTGAGCTGCAGCAGCTTGTGCGGAACGGAACCATATGCATTTGCCGGGTCGAGCCACAACACTGACAGGTTGCCCTTGTTCTCTCTGGCCTCCCTGATGAGCTGTGTCACCACACTGATGTGCTCCAGACAGCCCGGCATCCCTGAAATGCCACCCTTCTGGACTGATGTATCAATATAGGTGTTCTTTGCTAGGTGCACATCCGGTTAGAAACTGCACTGAAGAAGATCTTCGCCTCGACACACAGCAGGGAGATGATGCGAAACTGATCTATCTGGGTGGCATTTTCCTCCTTCGAGATCCACACCCCTTCAGCCACTCTCCACTGTTCTGGGATTTTCCCCCTTCTCCAGAAGGTTCTCAGGATCTTCCACAGTTGCAGCAGGAGTTTGAGGCAGTTCTTGTACACATTGTACGAGGTGTTGCTTGGTCCTGGAGCCGAGCTTGCCCTTGCTTTGCGGACGACCTCTCTGACTTCTTTTAGTGGGAGATAGAAAAGGCACGTCTAAAGGGAAATGCTGCAATAATCACTGGGAATTTCTCTATGAAAATAGATCGGGAAAATCAGGTTTGTGCTTGATCCCAAAAGTGGGAATTTGTACAATGCCTATGAGATAGATTTTGAAGGCAGCTTATGGTTGAGCCCACTAGAGGAATGAAAGTTCGGGATTGGGTGTTATGTAATGACCCAGATTTGATTAGGGAGTTTAAGATAAAGGAATCCTTAGGAGGCGGTGTTAATAAGATGATAGAATTCACCCTGGAGTTTGAGAAAGAGAAGCTAAAGTTCAATGTGTTGGTATAACAGTGGAGTAAAGGGAATTACAGAGGGACGAAAGAGGATCTCCCAATGTTAATTGTAAAAATAGTGGGAAGGTAGAAGATTGGGAAGTTTTAAAAAATCAACAGAAGGCAAGGTAAAAAACTACAAAGAGAGAAAAAGTTAAATATGAAGGTAAACTAGCCAATAACGTAAAGGAGGATACAAAAAGTTTTTCCAGATATATAAAAAGTAACGGAGAGATGAGAGTGGATACTAGACCACTGGAAAATGGCGCTAGAGAGGTAGTAATGAGGGGTAAAGAAATGGTGGATGAGCTTAATAAGTATTTTGTGTCAGTCTTCACTCTGGAAGACACTAGCGGTATGCTAGAAATGTGAGTGTGTCAAGGGACAGAAGTGAGTGCTATTACTAAGGAGAAAGTGTTTGGGAAGCCAAAAAGTCTGAAGGTAGCTAAGTCACCTAGACCAGATAAACTAACCCTAGGGTTCTGAAACAGTTAGCTGAAGAGATCGTGGAGGCATTAGCAATGATCTTTCAGGAATCAGTAGATTCTGAATTGGTTCCAGAGGATCAGAAAATTGCAAATGTCACTCCACTCTTTAAGACGTGGGGGGGAGGGGTGCAGAAGAAAAGAATTATAGGCCAGTTAGTTTGATTTCAGGGGTTGGAAAAATGTTGTAATCTGTTATTTAAGGGGAGATTTTGCTGAGGAATATGTGGAAATTCTTTGAGGAAATTAAAGGCAGGATAGACAAAGGAGAGTCAGTGGATGGTGTTTACTTGAATTTTCAAAAGATCTTTGACGAAGATCTTAGAACAAGCTGAGATCCCCATGGTATTACTGCAAAGGTACTTGTGCAGAGTTCCCTAATGATTAAGCTGTAGGTTGAGTTGGTGTGAGGGAAGGCAAATGCAATGTTAGCATTCATTTTGAGAAGACTAGAACATAAAAGCAAGGATGTAATATTGACATTTTATATGGCATTTGCCAGACTGCACTTGGAGAGTGTGAGCTGTTTTGCGTCCCTTATCTAAGAAAAGACACACTGGCATTGGAGAAGGTCCAGAAAAGGTTCACAATAATGATCCCAGGAATGAAAAGGTTAGCATTTGAGTCGTGTTTGATGTCTCTGGGCCTTTGATGTCTCTGGGCCTTTGATGTCTCCATGGAGTTTAGCAGAGTGAAGGGGGAGGGATCTCATTGAAACCTTTTAAATAGTGGATGTAGAATGTATATTTCCGATAGTGAGACAGGAAAGGACTACAAGGCACAGCTGAGAATTGAGGGTCATCCATTTAGAACAGAGATGAAAAAGAAATTCTTTATTCAGAGAGTGGTGAATCAGTGATATTCATTGCCACAGACAGCTGTGCAGGCCAACTCATTGGGTATATTTAAAGTGGAGGTTGATATATTCTTGATTAATCAGGGCATCAATGGTTATGGGGAGAAGGCAGGAGAATGGGGTTGAGAGAGATAATAAATCAGTTATGATGGAATGTTGAAGCAGATTCGATGGGCCAACTGGCCTAATTCTGCTCCTATATCTTATGGTCTTAAGTACATTGCCAATCCACCTCAAACATTTCCTTTCATATAGTAATTGATTGTACTACACACGTACAGTAC
This sequence comes from Mobula birostris, assembly GCF_030028105.1. NCBI lineage: Eukaryota > Metazoa > Chordata > Chondrichthyes > Myliobatiformes > Myliobatidae > Mobula > Mobula birostris. The sequence goes on along the minus strand of NC_092381.1, from coordinate 56,440,261 downwards.
TTATAAAAAGAATTCACTACCCTTGGAAGTTCTTTTGTTTTATTGTTTTAAACATTAAACCACAGTGGATTTAATCTACACACATCAAAGTTGCTTCAGGGTCTCGGCCTGAAACGTCGACTGCACCTCTTCCTACAGATGCTGCCTGGCCTGCTGCGTTCACCAGCAACTTTGATGTGTGTTGCTTGAATTTCCAGCATCTGCAGAATTCCTGTTGTTTGGGGATTTAATCTGTCATTTTTTGGCACTAATCAACAGAAAAAGACTCTTTTTCTACAAAGTGATTTAAATTAATTATAAATATAAAACACAAAATAATTGACTGCAAAAGTATTCACCCCCTTTAGTATGACACACCAAATCATCACTGGTGCAGTCAATTGGTTTTAGAAGTCAAATCACTAGTTAAGTGGAGATCACTGTGTGCAGTCAGGGTGTTTCAGTTGATTGTAGTAAAAATATACCTGTATCTGGAAGGTCCAACTGCTGATGAGTCAGTATCCTGGCAAAAACTACACTATAAAGACAAAAGAACACTCCAAGCAACTATGTGAAAAGTTTATTGAAAAGCACAAGTCAGGGGATGGATACAAGAAAATGTTCAAGTCACTGAATATCTGTTGGAGTAGAGTTAAGTCAATCATCAAGAAATGGAAAGAATATGGCACAGCTGTAAATCTGCCCAGAGCATTCTGTCCTCAAAAACCGAGTGACAGTGCAAGAGGAAGACTAGTGAGGGAGGCCACCAAGAGACCTCTGGAGAAGTTACAAGCTTCAGTGGCTGAGATGGGAGAGACTGCACAGACAACAACTGTTGCCCGGGTGCTTCACCTGTCACAGCTTCATGGGAGAGTGGCAAAGAGAAAGCCACCGTTGAAAAAAAATCCTGTGAAATCACAGCTAGGGTTTGCAAGAAGGCATGCGGGAGACTCTGACACCAGCTGGAAGAAGGTTCTATGGTCTGATGAAATCAAAATTATGCTTTTTGGCCATCAGACTAAACACTAAATTTGGCATAAGCTAAACATTAATTAATGGCTCCGTCTGTCTAAGTAGACGATGGATGTGCCCGGTTTAGGACTGGGTGTGGAACAGCATTGACTGTGGCTGAATAAGCTGATTCTTGAGCGGCAATCCTTGGCACAGCTGCTGCACACGAAGGCTGATGTCTGTGGCTGGGTAGTCACTGCCGCAGCTTTCCTTCTCTCCCTTCCGCCCAACCACCGTCGAGTTTGTTTTTCCTCTGCATTGGTAATGCCTGTACGTACAGCCTGTCGCCAGGTGCAGCGATTTGCAACAGTCTCTTCTCAAGTGTCCACCCTGATATCAGCAGACTTCAGGTTGTGTTTACAAACGTCCCTGTAACGCAGCAGTGGGCCCCCTATGGGCCGGGATCCTGTGGCGAGTTCTCCGTATAGGATGTCCTTGGGGATGCGGCCATCCTGCATGCGGCGGACGTGGCCAAGCCAGCGCAGTCATCGCTGTGTGAGAAGGACATACATGCTTGGCGTGCTGGCCTGGTCCAGGACATCCTTGTTTGGCACGTGGTCTTTCCAGGATCCGACGCAAGCACCGTAGGTGGAAGCTGTTGAGGCGGTGCTCGTGGCACGCGTAGGTTGTCCAACTCTCACTGCGGTAGAGAAGAGTACTCAGTACGCAGGCTCTGTACACTGCAATCTGGTGAGCTTGTTGTTTTTCCACACTCCCTTTGACAGCTTGGCCATAGCAGCGGTGGCTTTCCCTATTCGCTTGTTGAGCTCCGGATCGAGGGACAGATGGCTGGAGGCTGTCGATCCTACGTAGGTGAACTCATCTACCACTTGCAGGGTGTGGTTGTCAATGCTGATGCTCGGGGCTTCGCTGATGTCCTGGCCCATGATCTCTGTCTTCTTCAGACTGATGGTGAGGCCAAACTCTTGGCAAGAATGTGCCATGGAACTGACTAGCCTCTGGAAACCAGACTACGTGTGTGATGTCAGGGCGGCATCATCAGTGAAGAGTATCTCCCGGATCAGGACCTGACGCACTTTGGTCTTTGCTCTGAGGTGTGCAAGGTTGTAGAGCTTGTCGTCGGACCTAGCGTGTAGGTACACTCCGTCATCAGATGTCCTGAAAACATACAACAGTACAAGGGAGAAGAAGAGCATCGGGGCAAGGACGCAACCCTGCTTCACTCCGCTTTGGATGGGGAAGGGCTCTGAGGATGATCCATCAAATTTTGCTGTCCCCTGCATGTCGTCAGGGAAAGAGGCAATGAGATTCAGCAGCTTTGAAGGGCATCCGATCTTCTTCAGGAGTGTGAAGAGGACTCTTCTGCTAACCAGGTCGAAAGACTTGGTCAAATCGATAAAGGCAACATACAAAGGCTGTCTCTGTTCCCGGCTCTTCTCCTGTAGCTGCCTGAGTGAGAAGATCATGTCGATGGTGGATCTCTCTGCTCTGAAGCCGCACTGGGACTCAGGGTAGACGCATTCTGCCAGTCTGCACTCGCTTCAGAACCACTCGGGCAAATGCCTTGCCAATGGTGTTGAGCAGGAATATGCCTCTGTAACTGTTACAGTCGTTGCAGTCTCCCTTATTCTTGAACAATGTGATGATGTCTGCATCTCGCATGTCTTGGGGAACTGATTCCTCCTCCCAGCCCTGGCAGAGCAGCTCGTGAAGATGGCTTAGGAGCACTGGTTTCCCGCACTGGATCACTTCTGCAGGGATGCCGTCTTCGCCTGGTGCCCTGCTATGAGCAAGCGAGTCGATAGCCTTGCTGAGTTCTTCCTCTGTTGGGGGTAGATTCAGCTCTTTCATGACAGGTAGGGCAGGGATACTGGCAAGGGCTAACTCAGTTCTCAGTGGAGTACAGATTCTGGTAGTGCTCGGCCCACCTCTACATCTGCTTGGCAAGATCTTTGATGACTTCACCGTCCTTGGACTTCAACAGAGCGATCTTGTTAGCAGTGGGCCCGAAGGCTTTCTTCATCCCCTCATACATGCCTTGCACGTTGCCACTGTCGGCGCAGGTCTGGATGTTCTGGCACAGGTTCTGCCAGTAGTCAATCGCGCGGCGTCTAGCCATCCTTTGAGCATTGTTTCTTGCCATTCTCAGTGCAGTGAGATTCTTTTCTGATGAGCCTCTTTTGTAGTTGATCAGAGCTTCTCTCTTGGCATCGAAGACAGGTTCAATCTCAGACAGGTGAGATCCAAACCAATCTTGGTTTTTCCTCTCTTTCTTCCCGAGGAATGACATGGCAGTGTTGTAGATGGTGTGACGAATGAATTTCCACCTCTCCTCCATGGTTGTGGCTGTATTTGCTTTGAAAGCCTGTTCCATTTGGTCGTTGAGTTTCGTGCGAAGTTCTGGGTTCGCTACCTTAGCGGTGTTGATGCGTGGCATCCTTTCTGCTTGGTGTTATGGATCTTCTTTGGTTTCAGTCGGACTTTGCTGCACACCATGGAATGGTCCGTGTCGCAGTCTGCACTATGTAAGCTGCGTGTTAGAAGCACACTGTTGAGGGCAGCTCTTCTGGTGATGATCACGTCCAGCTGATGCCAGTGTCTGGATCTTTGGTGTCTCCAGGAGACTTTATGGTGAGGCTTTGTCTTGAAGAACATGTTGGTGATGCACAGCTTGCAATAGGAGCAAAGCTCCAGCGGTCTCTGGCCAGTGTCGTTCATCTTGCCAACGCCAGAGTGTCCAAGGCAGTCTGGCCATGAGCTGTGTTCAGTTCTGACTTTAGCATTGAAATCACCAAGCAGAACAATGTGTTCAGATTCTGGTATTTTGCTGATGGTAGCATCAAGGTCCTCGTAAGACTGATCTTTTGTTTCTTGAGGTGAGCCCAGCGGTGGAGTGTAGACACTCAGAATGTTCACTCTACCGGACGACGTTGAAAGGCTGAGGGAAAGAATGCGTTCTGATCCACCGGATGATACATCTTTCAAAACACACCATCCCCACCATGAAGCATGGTGGTGGCTGAACATGCTGTAGGGATGCTTCACTGCAGCAAGCCCTGGAAGGATTGTGAGTGTAGAGGGTAAAATGAGTGCAGCAAAATACAAAGAAATCCTGGAGGAAAACCTGATGCGGTTTGCAAGAAAACTGCGACTTTGGAGGTTTGTTTTCCAACAAGACAATGACTCCAAGCATAAAGCCAAAGCTACACAGGAGTGGCTTAAAATAACAAAAATAATGTGCTGGAGTGGCCAAGTCACAGCCCAGACCTCAATCCAATTGAGAGTTTGTAGCTGGATTTGTAAAGAGTTGTTCACTCATGATCTCCATGCAATCTGACAGAGTTTGAGCAGTTTTGAAAAGAAGAATGGGGAAATATTCCAGTATCCAAATGTGCAGAGCTGATAGAGACCTATCCACACGGATTCAAGGCTGTAATTGCTACCAACTAAATACTGACTTGAAAGGGTGAATCAATTATTTTGTGTTTTATATTTGTAATTAATTTAAATCACTTTGTAGAGATCTGTTTTCACTTTGACACGTCTTTTTTCTGTTGATCAGTGTCAAAAAAAAGCAAAACTAAATCCACTGTGATTCAAAGTTGTAAAATAATAAAACATGAAAACCTCCAGGAAGGGGTGAATACTCTTTATAGGCCTTAATTTAAGATTGATATGGACTAAAAGATACAGATAATTTTTTCTGTGGCAGATTGTAGGGTATGTGTCAATACTTGTCATTCCCAATATTCAGCACTACAGAGAGGCGACCCTGATAATCATGAGCTTGGTTTAATGATGAATTTTAATAATAAACTGCTGTAGATGCTACTGTCTTTGTTCTCTCTGTTCCAGCTGTCCTGACTCATACTATCATCCTGGATAATGAAGCTATCCAGGAAGGAGAAAGAGATTCTCAGTCTATGCTGACAATACTGTTAAAGGTCATGATATCCATGCCATTGTCATTAATTTTCAGTTCAGTGTTCCAGCTAAATGCATTGAGTTCAGTTAATTTATCTTGCATGCAGGGCTGGGTATGTGATAGGAAAGTAAGATCATTTGAAAAGTCCAAGTTTCAAAGTATTAAAACAATATCAATTCAATGCCTCTGTGCATCTTTTCTGTTGAGCACCATATTACCCAAAGGGTGAGCTTGCAGACAAGACAGTTAAGACCACTGCAGACAAGGCATATTCCTGTTTGTGATGTGAAAACGTTGCAGTAACAGGGAGATGTGAAAATTTCTTACAGACGGCACCAGCACCAGAAGTTGGCACTAAACAGAGTTATGTGAGCTGTGAGACAGCAGCTTCCCAAGCTCTGTCATTGTCTCATCCTAGATGTTAACTCTGTTACTCTGCCCATTGATCCTGCTTTACCTGCTGGGTGATGTCATATTTTCTGTCTTTAATGTAGGGTTGATGTTAATTCTGTGAGCCATATGCTAATATATCAAGTAAATCCTATTTGTGTGTCAATGTTCTTTCCAAAGTCCTGTGAGAACACATTAATTTGCTTGTGATGTGCACTGGACCATGAGCTTATACAATACCAGAGTGCACTGGGGATGTCATCTCAACTGATGATGAAATGCCTGCAAGCTAATTGCCAAGATCAGTGAACACGGCAACATCAAACTACATCAGCAATTGAAATTATTAAATACTACTTTCTTTAATATCTTTACTGTGACTCCATGGGGTTTCCACTATACATCTCCTCCTCTCCCTCACTTACCATTACGTGTAAATTATTTTGTTTGTTCATCTTTTGGTATCAGACTTCACTGCCAAAGCCAGCATTTATTACAGTGGTCCCCAACCTCCGGGCCCGTGGACTGATACATTGCTGCGAAGAATGCAGGGGTGCAGCGCTGACCGGGATGCACCCAGCACATCTTTAAGAAAAAAGCCGAAATAAACAAGCTAATTAATTAGGTAACACACATCAAAGTTGCTGGTGAACGCAGCAGGCCAGGCAGCATCTCTAGGAAGGGGTACAGTCGACCTTTCGGGCCGAGACCCTTCGTCAGGACCGCTTCCTAGAGATGCTGCCTGGCCTGCTGCGTTCACCAGCAACTTTGATGTGTGTGGCTTGAATTTCCAGCATTTGCACAATTCCTCTTGTTTACCTAATTAATTAGGTGCCACCTGGCACGTAAATTTCATAAGGCCATAAGATATAGGAGCAGAAGTAGGCCATTTGTCCCATCGAGTCTGCTCCACCATTCAATCATAGGCTGATCCAATCCTTCCAGTCATCCTCACTCCCCTGCTTTCACCCCATACCCTTTGATGCCCTGGCTAATCAAGAACCTATCTACCTCTGCCTTAAATACACACACATACTGAAACACAATGACACACTCAGACTACCGTACTGTCATATACACACACTCACACTACCATACTCAAATACACACCCACACACACACTGACCCCCGTACTCAAACACACACACACACACACATAGATCCCTATTCTCAAATACACACACACGGAGACATAGCCCCATACTCAAACACACTCACACCCACCCTCCAAAGTGTCGGCCCAGATCAGAGGTGGTATCTCCTCTGGAGATAGGTGCTTCGCGGCAATGTATCAGTCCGCAGCCCGGAGGTTGGGGACCATTGATTTATTACTATTAAAGTGCCTAAAGATTATTGAAAAGGTGATAATAAGACATGGTCTTGAACTGGTATGGTCCTTCTGGTGTTAATACCCCAAATTGCTGTTGGATCGAAGAGTTCCATGATATAGACTTATTCTTCCAAAATGGCAATGGATGAAACCAGATAAGGATTTGGGAGATGCTGTCATATTAGCTTAGCCATGTAACTGCAATGCATTCTGTATCTGGTACACATTGTAGCCACTATGCACTGGTGGGGGGAGTGGACAACTGTTCAGTGTGACAAAATGGAGAATCAAACAAGCAGGCTGCTTTGAACTGGATAGTGTTGAGTTGCTTGAATGATATTGAAGCTACACTCATCTAGGCAAGTAGAGAGTTCTATCACACACCTGACCAGTACTTCCTAGATGATTGAAAGTTGGGCCATGAATCCCTTAGCATAGGAAACCTAATCTCTGACTTGCTCCTGTAGCCATGGTTTTTATGTGGTTCTGCTCAGTGGTGATCAACGTAAGGACTCAACAGTAGTAATGCCATTGAATATCAAAATAGACGGTTATACACTCTCATATTGGAAATGTGTTTAGCCTGTTTCATAGTCGTTGTCTATTTCTTTTCTAACTACTTATCAATTCATTCCTGGTAATGCTGCATGCAGTCATGGACTGCTTTATGTGCCGAGGAAGTGTGGATGGAACTGAGCACGTGCAATCATCAGTCAACATCCCAGCTTGCAAACTTGTGTTAGAAGGATGGTCACTCATGATGGATGAAAATGGATGAGCCAGGACAGGCCCTGGGGCCATTACGGCAGAGATGTACAGGGGTAGATGATTGATTTCTAACAACCACAAACAACTCCATTTGTACGAATTGTGTCTAGTGAATTAGTTTCTCTTGATACCAGTCTTACCATATCGTTGACGTCATCTCTGGTTCCATGTTGCCTTTGGTACCAGGAACGGTAAATTTAACCTTCTTTCCTAGCTATAGCTCTTTGATCTACGATGAAACAAGGCACAGAATCTGAAGAGAAGTATTGTGAGGACACTGCTAAATTACAAGAATTGAATCACTCTGGCAAAGGAGTCACAGGTAATTTACTTTATGGAGGAGTGTGCAGCAAATTGATTTCCCAGAAGTCTGCAATAGCTCTCTGGAATGAACTTCTGATGTAAAAGTTGAGTTACGGTCCTTTTTATTGCCATTGGATGTGTGTCTTACCTCAGGGTCTGCCGCAGTGAACAGAGTTCATTCAAGGATTCAAAACCAACGCGTAGCCTCTTGTGGCAGAGCTATGAAAAAATTTGTTTCGGTCAGTGAATCTTGTTGGACATGTTGTGCTCTGCTACAATGCTCCAGGTTTAATTAGGCTTCTCTTATAGCCTCTTCTTCCAATTTTCTGATCGCAGGGACTAGGATTCCCATTGGAAGGTTCGTTTAGATGTGAGCTCCATTATTCTATCAAAACAGTGTGCTGTCCGAGGGTAACACAGATTGTAGCAGAAGGATCAGCCATATATGAATGAAAATATTTGGATAATAACTTTATCTGTTAAAGAATGTGACCAAAAGGTTCTGCAAGTTACTTCAGCAGAGTATTTTATTGAATTTGTACTCGCAAACGATAACTATTAAACAGTTTCAAACAATAGTCCCAGAAGTCATAACACTTGGGGTTGACTGTTCCCTAATTGGTTGTACATGACCATTTTAAGCTGATTAAATGCAATCTTTGCAGGACTTACTTGTGCACATAGCACTTAAATTCCACCCAAATTAAATTCCACTTAGTTCAGTAAATGTGAGCTTTTTTTTCACCCAATCGCCTGCAGTCATTGATGAATGGTTACTCAAAATTAGACAAGGAACTATGGCACTTGCCTCAGTATTCATTATCTTAGGGAAAGGAAAATAAACAGCCCGAGGTCATGTTCTTAATTTTTACACAATGATAGCTGCTAGAAAATTGGCCTAGTGGGCCGGCTGGTGGCAAAATGACATCGGCGCTAGACCTGGGAGCGGAAGTTCCCGGGTTCAAGATCAGTCGGGTCGGCTCTGAAGTATGCTTTCCATCCGTGCCGGGTTGAGTGTCGAGATCGCAACTCGACCTCGTAAAATAGAAGGGAAGAATACTGTGAAGGTGTCTGTGTGGGGAGTGGCGCACCACACAGTCTCTTTCTTGCTCCGTGCCTTGGAAAAAAGCCATGAAAAAGACATCATCATGGACGCACGCATGGACGCACAGGCACAGACACGCACACACGCACACACAGACTCACACACACCCAGGCACACACCAAAAAAAAAGAAAATTGGTCCAGAATTTCCTGCTTATCTTGATACTGGACATCAACCCTGATCTATTTTAGACATAAGGCCTTAAGACATAGGAGCAAAATTAGGCCATCTGACCCATTGAGTCTGCTCCGTCATTCAATCATTGCTCTGATCCTTTTTTTATGTCCTCAACCCCACTCCCCAGCCTTCTCCCCGTAACCTTTGATCCCATGTCCAATCAAGAACCTATCAATCTCTGCCTTAAATACACCCGACCTGGCCTCCACAGCTGCACATAGCAACAAATTCCACAAATTCACCATCTTCTGGCTAAAGACATTTCTCCACATCTCTGTTTTGAATGGATGCCCCTCTATCCTGAGGCTGTGCCCTCTTGTCCTAGACTCTCTCACCATGGGAAACATCCTTTCCACATCTACTCTGTCTAGGCCTTTCAACATTCGAAAGGTATCAATTTTCTAGAATTAGCTGGATCTTCTTCACCAGAAACAGACAATACAGGGCAAATTTATTCAAATGAGGTCCAAATGACATAATTTAGAGTCAAATGCAACTTTTATATTACCAGTGTTCACACTTCTCCTTCTTGAACTTGCCAAAAAAACCTGGGTGATACAGGTTAGATGAAGCCATTTATAGTGTTATGCCTTGTTGCCTCCAATGGTTTACCAGTCTGAAAGACATTTTGATTGGGATTTGTTGTAGCTCTTAGTAAGTTATTTGGTTTTATAGTGATGGGCAAATTTAAAGCAATAGCCAAAAGATTCATGGGACTTTAGAAAAATATCATTATATGGTTAATGGCTATGTTCTGGAACAATCCACCTGCAAGTATAATGAATACAGAATAAACCAGGACTTTCAATAGAGGATTCAATAGGAAGTTGAGCGAAGATAAGTTGCGGGCTGCTGGGAATGAATAGGGAATGGGATTGGCTGAATTGTGCTGCGAGGACTCGGCACAGATTCAATTGGCAAAATGGTCTCCTTTTGTACCATAATGACATGATCATGGAATCATTACTTAGAAAGGTAGCATTCGCAAAACTGGTGAATGCCACAAAATTATATTACTAATTCATTCAATCCAGCACAACATGTGGCCTTAAATTGCCCAGCATGGTCAACCATCTGCAATACCTTTAAATGTCCTTATTAACTTGCTGCCAGGAAGAATTGTCAGTAGGTGCTCCTATAAATCAGCACATCAGTTGTGAAAAGTTGAAAATGATGTGATTATGACATAATAGGCTTGCACAGGCAGGATCCATCAGAAAAGAGGCCACGGAAATTTATAAAATAACTTTGGTTGAGTGGAGAGTATGAACTGTTTGTAACTTCATTATTTCATTCAAATCCATCAAGCAATAAACTATTTTAGTAAGACCAAATTAGATTACAATTTAAGTAATGATACTGACAGGAAACATTTTATTAATTTGCAGAATGCGTACACAGGTGTAATTTATTTTCTGCAATTAGTATTTGACTGGGTTTGGTTAACTTTAGATACCTGAGACATTGATCAAAATTATTATAGTTGTAACAAAGATTGTATATAACTTATAACTGGAATTTCTGAACAAGATTGTTGATAAAGTGTTTTTTTCACTTATTACTTAACTTTTTAATTTGTTTTTAGAAAGCAGTAAATTTGAAACGTTTATCTCTTTTAAATATTCAAAGCTTATGGTTATTACCATCATATATATTCATTTCCATATGCCAATTTCTCAGCATTAATAATGCAGATGTTATCTAACTACTTCTGTACATTAAGTTACTTTTAATTAAAGCTCTCTGTAATAATGCACTACTTTAATTGCAAAATTATTTATATTGTAAGGCACTGGGGTCAGGGCATCTAAGTTTTATTACCATGAACACTTTTATTATATGGCTTTAAAATGTTGTGTTGTAAAATACAATCAAATAACACATTTTTTTTGCATTATGTTATTGGGAATCTTTCTCTCCCAGAATGAAATGTGATGTTGACTATTTCAAAGCTATAGGCCTGCAAGGACTGACAACTGGCTGAGTGGAACTCCCAGAAATACAAGTTGAGTGTAGACTATAAAAGTGTATATTCCAGTCTTCAATATCTGAGTACTGCAGTGCAGAAGGCAGAAATGTGCCAGAGGTCAGAAGTATGCTCTCCCCATTAAATCCAGGGATGGTCAATAAGTTATCACATTCTGGGGTCAGATAACTTTGTAATAACCATAGCTGTTGGTATGAACATTTGTTTGAACCTCATTCATTAGCTCACCAAGCTTTATTTAAGTCCATTGTTTGTTTTTATTTATTTCAATGTCTATCTATGTTTTAATTAATGAAAAGAATCACTCATATTCAGAAATTAACCTATCATTACTTCTTTTTTTATTTAACTACCTTGGAATTTTCTCTTTCTTTTTTTTCATATCGTTAGATTTGGAAACAGAGAGATGACCTTTGAAAGTATAAACTGTCAGAAGGCCATAGACTGGTCTAGAGATGAGTCCTTGGTTCCCCTTACCTATGGCATGCTCTCTACCTGTAGACCACTGCTCCTTAGGAAATGGCTACAATGGCACCAGATGCATTAGTGCATACAGCAGCAGGGATGGAATCAGTGGCTGGTGTGAGGCTTGTGCCAGGACCAGCATATTCTGGGCCATAATATATCAACTTGAAAATACGATTGGGCAGTTAACCTTGTGCTTGAATATTCTTCCCTTGTCAGAGCTCATGACTTGATGTCATTCCCAAAACGCACAAGACGTTCTGCCAGACTATTTCCTCATTCTGCACCCGCACCCCACTACTGTACTGAACACCCCCACTGTGCAAACCCTCTCTCCCTATATTTCTTACTCCTCTCTGACCTTTTAGTATCCCTGGCCCTGATCTCCCAACCTTCCCACATATGCTTCCCTGAGGCCCAGGTCTTAATCTTCAAACTTCCTGATATACACGTGTAAATCCTATCTTTGACTTAGATAGCCCAACCCAACTTCATACACATTATTGCTCCAAAATACATCAGGGCACCACCACCAAAGTGCCACTGTGAAGTGTATAATACCCCTGTGCCTTCATGTGCAATAACCATTCTCTGTTAACATTAGCCTCAGTTCTGTACTTTACTGAATGCTATTTGGACAAAGAGAATGCAGTTTTAGTCAAAGGTCACTTGCTTTGCATCACTGATAGTTAATTTGAGCACAGCAAAAATCTAGCTGATGTTTGTAATCGGCTGATTAAATCAGACCCAACTACTCACGTGTCCGGGAGATGTGGTAATAAGTGTACAGGCACAACAAGTAACTTAAGACTAATTTATTGTCATAAAATAGCTAGCACAAAAAAAACACTCAAAATACTATGTAGATAGCAAGTCACAAATATTTCTGGGTATGGAATTGTGGGCTATGTCTAGAAATTAAGGACCAACAACTTTTTAAATGATCCTTGGCTGCCATTTGCCCTGCTCCGATTTGGCAAATAGGTTACGTTGTTACCCTTCCTTTAGAATCATCTTTTCAGATTCCAAAGTTGAAGTCTATATAACATCTTTATTAAGAAACTAGCAAAACAAACAATCTTGAAGCAACAAAAACTAATGTAACTAAAACTAGCAATATAACAAAATAAACAGTCTTAGCGTATTACTTGGGAATCTGGATCTATATACAGGGGAGTGAGTGCATATTTAGGGATGTGAGGATCAGTTATGGATGCTGTACAAACAAATGTCTGCTTCGCTATTAGTAAGGGGACTCCTCGGTCTGTCCCTGTGCTCCTCTCCCAGGTATATGACAACATTTTGGGAATTGATTTGTCAATGGGAACCTCTATTATGACACCCTTTAGCAAATTTGCTGAAGGGTGGAAATATTCTCGTTGGAAAGGCAAACTGGGAACCTGTTCTTACGCACCTGCCATCACAAATAGCAATTGCCAAGCAATGTTGGATCCCAAGAGGGCATAAAGAAATCCATGAGACAGTCCATAAGACCACAAAACCATAAGATATAGGAGCAGAATTAAGCCATTTGGCCCATCAAGTCTACCCCACCATTTCACCATGGCTGAACCTTACAGCCCAATCTCCTGCCTTCTCTCCATATCCCTTCATGCCCTGACCAATCAAGATTCTATTAACCTCTGCCTTAAATATACAAAAAGACTTGGCCTCCACAGCTACCTGTGGCAAAGAATTCCATAGATTCACCACTCTCTAGTTAAAGAAATTCTACCTCATCTCCATTCTAAAAGGATGCCCTTTTATTCTGAGGCTGTGTTCTCTGGTCTTAGAATGTCCCATCATAGGAAACACCCTCGCCACATCCACGGTATCAAGGCCTTTCAACATTCAATAGATTTCAATGAGGTCACCCCTCATTCTACTAAATTCTAGTGAATACAGGCCCAGAACCATGAAACGCTCGTCGTATGACACGCCATTCAATCCTGGAATCATTTTCATGAACCTCCTTTGAACCCTCTCCAGTTTCAGCACATCCTTTCTAATATAAAGGACCAAAACCTGCTCACAATACTGTGAGGTCTCACTAGTGCCTTATGAAGTCTGATCGTTGCTTTTATAATCTAGTCCTCTTGAGATGAATGCTAACATTGTATTTGCCTTCCTCACCACAGACTCAACCTGCAAATTAACCTTTAGGGAATCCTGCACAAAGACTCCCAAATCCCTTTGCACATCAGAGTTTGTATCTTCTCTCTAGTTAGAAAATGGTCGACACTTTCATTTTTTCTACCAAAGTATACATACAGTACCATATATAACAATATATACCATCTGCCATTTCTTTGCCCATTCTCCTAATCTGTCCTTCTGTAGCCTCTCTACTTCCTCAAAACTACCTGCCCCTCCCAGCTATCATCATATCATCTAAAAACTTTTCAACAAAGCGGTCAATTCCATATCCAAATCATTGATATATAACGTAAAAAGAATCCGTCTCAACACACACCCCTGTGGAACACCACTCGTCACTGGCAGCCAGTCAGAAAAGGCTCCCTTTATTCCCACTTTCCACCCCCACCCCCCACCAATCAGCCACTGCTTTATCCATGCTAGAATCTTTCCTGTAATACCATGGGCTTGTAGCTTGATAAGCAGCCTCATGTGTGGCAACTTGTCAAAGGCCTTCTGAAAATCCAACCAATTCAGCATCAACTGATTCTTCTTTGTCTATCCTGCTTGTTACATCTTCAAAGAATTACAACAGATTTGTCAGGCAAGGAAATCATGCTGACTACAGCCTATTTTATCATGTGCCTCCAAATACCCTGAGACCTCATCCTTTATAATCGACTCCAACATTTTCTCAACCACTGAGGTCAGACTAACTGGCCTATGGTTTCCTTTTCCCATCCTCTCTCTTTCTTGAAGAGTGTATTGACATTTGCAATTTTCTAGTCTTCCAGAACCGTTCCAGAATGAAGTAGTTCTTGAAAGATCATTATTAATGCGTCCATAATCACTTCAGCCACCTCTTTCAGAACCTTGGGGTGTACATTATCTGGTCCAGGTGACTTATCAACCTTCAGAGCTTTGAATTTCCCAAGAAACTATGGTAACTTCACACATGTCATGACCCCTGACACCTTGAACTTCCACCACACTGCTAACGTCTTGTGAAATGTCACAACCACAGATTCGGCAGCACAGCAGATACTTTATACTTTATATTTTATTGTTGCCAAACAATTGGTACTGGAACTTACAATCATCACAGCAATATTTGATTCTGCGCTTCCCACTCCCTGGATTACAAATATTAAATTAAAAATATTAAAATAGTAAAAAATAGTAAATATTAAAAATTCAAATTATAAATCATAAATAGGAAATAGAAAAATGGAAAGTAAGTTAATGCAAAAAAACCAAGAAGCGGGTCCGGATATTTGGAGGGTACGGCCCAGATCCGGGTCAGGATCCATTCGGCAGTCTTATCACAGTTGGAAAATCTGGCCGTACGAGTCTTCAAGCTCCTGAGCCTTCTCCCAGAGGGAAGAGGGATGAAAAGTGTGTTGGCTGGGTGGGTCGTGTCCTTGATTATCCTGGCAGCACTGCTCCGACAGCGTGCGGTGTAAAGTGAGTCCAAGGACAGAAGATTGGTTTGTGTGATGTGCTGCGCCGTGTTCACGATCTTCTGCTGCTTCATTCGGACTTGGACAGGACAACTTCCATACCAGGTTGTGATGCACCCTAGAAGAATGCTTTCTACGGTGCATCTATAAAAATTAGTGAGGGTTTTAGGGAACAGCCCAAATTTCTTTAGTTTTCTCAGGAAGTAAAGGCACTGTTGGGCCTTCTTGGCAGTGAACTCTGCTTGGTTGGAACAAGGCAGGTCATTTGTGCTGGCGAATATGCACGTGTCAGCTAATTATTATTATTTCATTGTGATAGCATTTAACTCCATTCATTCCGTCGTAGTACTTGTCGAGACCTGGACAGAGCAACACTTTGCTGCCTACATTCCACCTTGCCTGAGAAATTGGACTGTCGAGTCAACTGACTCTGAAGACTAGTGGTATTCATTTTATTCTTAGTTGTTCTTCTCAGCCACAGTGTAAGCTTTGTTTTCTATTTGAGAGTTTTAGTTAATGGGCCTGTTTTGGCCTAGTGTTTATTGTTTTCTTTTCCGTTTAACAATATTTGCATTAAAGTCCGTGAACTATCAACCTACATCAGTGTCTTATTCTGCACTTGGGCCATATCTGAACCATGGAGATGTGAAGACTGACGCAAAATACTTATTCTTTTCATCTGCTATTTCACTGTAGTCCATTATTATCTCTCCAGCATCATTTTCCAATATCCACTCTCACCTCCCTTTTACACCTTATGTATCTGAAGAAAGTTTTGGTATCCCCTTTAATGTTATTGGCTAGCTTACTTTTGCATTCCACCCTTACCTTCTTAATGACCTTATTAGTTGCTTCCTGTTGGTATTCTATCTTCCTGCTAATTTTTGCTCTATTATATGTCCTCTCTTTGGCTTTTAGGTTGGCTTTGACTTCCCTTGTTAGCCATGGTTGTGCCATCCTACCTTTAGAATACTGCTTCCTCTTATGTATATAACCTGTACCTTCTGAATTGCTTCCAGAAATTCCAACCATTGCTGCTCTGCCGTCATCCCTGCCAGTGTTCTTTTCCAATCAATTCTGGCCAACTCCTCTCTCATGTCTCTGTAAGTTCCTATCGTCGTCGTTAGGTCACATCTGGAATTTCCAGTTGGCAGACGATTTCTCTCCACGCCCCTCTGACATATTGGGAAATCATGTTCGTGGCAAGTTACGGCAGTGGTTTGCCTTTGCCTTCTGCCGGACGAGTTTAAAGAGATCACCATCTCTTGCAGTGGATGACCAGGACGTCTAAGTGCCTTGTCATGCTCTCAGCGCTCCACAACGCCTGCTGGGGCTGCCTTCTTGACCGTTGGACCATTAATTGATCTCTTCCGCTCAATCTGCCAGGTCCAGACTTCACACGCTGGGACAGGCAAATCCCCTACTTCACCGAGGGTCGAAGACCGTCGGCTACTCTCACCTGGTTTGGCCCGTCTGCCGAGACAGTTTACCAGGGTGTGGCTGCTGCGTGTGTTACAGCTTCTTGGAGCCACAGGTGAGAGCTGAGTGCCAGGTGGGGACCAAAGGTGGATGAGCTGCCCTGAAAATGGGCACGGCAGGCCCCTCATCAGAGGTGCTACCCCTCCTTAGACACCCCACACACCCCAAATTCCCTTTACTCCACTGTAATACTGATACATCTGACTTTAGCTTCACCTTCTCAAATTTCTTGGTGAATTCAGTCATATTATGATCACTTTTCCTAAAGAGTTCTTCTTCCTTAAGCTGTCTAATCAATTCTGGTTCATTGCACAACACCCAGACCAGAATAGCTGATCCTCTAGTTCGTTCAAGCACGAGCTGCTCTAAAAAGCCAACTCACAGGCACTATAGAAATTCTCCCTCCTGTAATCCAGCACCAACCTGATTTTCCCAACCTACCTGCATATCGAAGTCTCCTATGTCTATTTTGACATTGCCCTTTTGGCATGCATTTTCCATCTTTCATTGTAATTTTTAGGCCACATCGTTACTACTGCTTGGGTCCCATCAGGGTCTTTTTACACTTGCAGTTCCTTAGCTCTGTGCACAATAATTCAATACCTTCCAGCCCTTTGTCACCTCTTTCTAATGATTTAATTCCATTTTCTACCAAAGGAGCAACGCTGCTACCTCTGCCTCCCTGCCCACCCTTTCGATACAATATGTATCCTTGAACATTAAGCTCCCAGCTATACACTTTCAACCATGATTCAGTGATGCCTACCACATCATACCTGCCAATCTGTAACTGTGCTGTAAGTTCTTCTGCCTTATTTCGTATACTGTGCATATTCAGATACAATACCTTCAGACCTGCATTCACCTTTATCGTTTTTGTCCACTCATCCTGTTGACTGCAATTTTGCCCTATCAACAGCCTCTCCTCACTGCATATTGCGTCTGTCTGCAAACCAGCTATCTCATCTTCGACACTACTATCCACCTTTCATACAATACTTCTTGCATTGAAATATACGCAGCTCAGGATACTCGTCCTGACACTAGATATACAGTAGATTTCAAACAACAATGGACCCAGCACCAATCTCTGTGGCGCTCCGCTACTCACAGGCCTCCAGTCAAAGAGGTAACCATCTACTGCCACTGGCTTTTCCCACAGTTCTAACTTACCACTTCATTGTTGCTATAGGGGTAACTTCAATGTCCTCCTCGCTTGTGAATCCATCTCTTGGTCCCAGCGCTACCACAATCCTGGACCAGGGTGAAGTCCAAAGAAAAGCTCAAAAAGCAGAGCAATATATACCGAAGTATTACAAGTGTGGAGACAGACAAACTCTTTGATCTTTTGCTTTCATGCCAATAATGCAGTCTGCTTTTTTTTGTCAAAACACATGGGTTCTTTAACACAGCTTTCAGTGTACCCTTATAAATCAATCTGACATGTTAGTGGCAAACAAGAGAAGATCTGCAGATGCTGGAAATGCAAGCCACACACACAAAGTGCTGGAGGAACTCAGCAGGCCAGGTAGCATCTATGGAAAAGAGTACAGTTGATGTTTCAGGTCAAGACCCTTTATCAGGACTGGATAAAAAAGACGAGGAGTCAGAATTAGGAGGTGGGGGAACGGGGAGGGAGAAACACAAGGTGATGGGTGAAACCAGGAGGAGAGGTGAAGTAAAGAGCTGGGAAGCTGATTGGTGAAAGAGACACAGGGCTGGAAAAGGGGGAATCCAATAGGAGAGAACAGAAGGCATTGAAGACAAAAAGAGGGAGGAGAGCCAGAGAGGGGCGATGGGCAGGCTAGGAGATAAAGTGAGAGAGGAAAAATGAGATGGGAAATGATGAAGTGGGGAGGGTGGTTGAGCAATGCCGAAAGTTCGAGAAATCAATATTCATGCCATCAGATTGGAGACTACTCAGAGGGAATATAAGGTGTTGCTCCTCCAACCTGAGTGTTTGGCCTCAACACGGCAGTAGAGGAGCCCATGGGTTGACATGTCGGAATGGGAATGGGAAGAGCAATTAAAATGGGTGGCCACTGAGAGATCCCGCTTTTTCTGGGGGACAAAGGCACATGGAAACATAAAAAACCTATGGCACAATACAGGCCCTCCGGCCCACAAAACTGTGCCAAACATGAACTACCTAGGCTTTACCCATAGCCCTCTATTCTTCTAAGCTCCACGTAGCCATCCAGGAGTCTCTTAAGAGACCCTATCGTTTCCGCCTCCACCACCACCGCCGGCAGCCCATTCCACACACTCACCACTCTCTGCGTAAAAAACTTACCCCTGACATCTCCTCTGTACCTACTTCCAAGCACCTTAAAGTTATGCCCTCTCGCGCTAGCCATTTCAGCCCTGGGGAAAAGCCTCTGACTATCCACACAATCAATGCCTCTCATTATCTTGAACACCTCTATCAGGTCACCTCTCATCCTCCGTCGCTGCAAGGAGAAAAGGCCGAGTTCACTCAACCTGTTCTCATAAGGCATGCTCCCCAATCCAGGAAACATCCTTGTAAATCTCCTCTGCACCCTTTCTATGGTTTCCACATTCTTTCTATGGTGAGGCGACCAGAACTGAGCACAGTATTCCAAGTGGGGTCTGACCAGGGTCCTATATAGCTCCAACATTACTTCTCAGCTCTTAAACTCAATCCCATGGTTGATGAAGGCTAGTGCACCGTATGCTTTCTTAACCACAGAGTCAACCTGCGTAGCAGCTTTGAGTGTCCAATGGACTCGGGCCCCAAGATCCCTCTGATCCTCCACACTGACAAGAGTCTTACCATTAATGCTATATTCTGCCATTATATTTGACCTACCAAAATGAACCACTTCACACTTAACTGGCTGAAACTCCATCTGCCATTTCTCAGCCCAGTTTTGCATCCCATCAATGTCCCGTTGTAACCTCTGACAGCCCTCCACACTATCCACAACACCCCCAATCTTTGTGTCATCAGCAAATTTACTAACCCATCCCTCCATTTCCTCATCCAGGTCATTTATAAAAATCACAAAGAGTAGGGGTCCCAGAACAGATCCCTGAGGCACACCACTGGTCACCAGCCTCCATGCAGAATATGACCCATCTACAACCACTCTTGACCTTCTCTAGGCAAGCCAGTTCTGGATCCACAAAGCAATGTCCCCTTGGATCCCCTGCCTCCCTACTTTCTCAATAAGTCTTGCATGGGGTACCTTATCAAATGGACCATAGGTGGTCAGTGCTCATCGAACGGATGGACCATAGGTGCTTGGCAAAATGGTGCCTCAACCTATGTCAGGTCTCACCAATATACAAGAGGCCACACTGAGAGCACAGAATACAGTAAATGATCTCAACAGACCCATGGGTGGAGTGTCGCCTCACCTGAAAAGACTATTTGGGACCCTGAATGGTAGTGAGGGAGGAGGTGTAGGAGCAGGTGTAGCACTTGTTCTGCTTGCAAGGATAAGTGCCAGGAGGGAGATCAGTGGGGAAGAATGAATGGACAAGGGAGTCACGTAGGGAGTGATCCCCGTGGAAAGTAGAAAGTGGGGGAGGGAGGGCAAGATGTGATTGGTGGTGTGATCCCGTTGTAGATGGCAGAAGTTATGGAGAATTATATGCTGGACACGGAGGCTGGTGATGTGATAGGTGAGGACAAAAGGAACCCTACCCCTGATGGGGTGGCAAGAGGATGGGGTGAGGGAAGACTTGCACGAAATGAAAGAGATGTGGTTGAGGGCAGCATTGATGGTGAAGGCAGGGAAGCCCCTTTCTTTGAAGAAGGAGGACATCTCCTTCGTTCTGGAATGAAAGGTCTCATCCTGAGAGCAGATGCGACAGACATGGAGGAATTGAGAGAAGGGGATGGCATTTTTACAAGTAACAGCGGTAGGAAGAGTAAAATCAAGGTAGATGCGACAACCAGTGGGTTTACAATAGAAATCAGTCGATAAGCTATCTCCAGAGATAAAGACAGAGAGGTCAAGAAAGGGAGGGGAGGTGTCGGAAATGAACCAGGTAAATTTAAGGGCAAGATGGAAGTTGGAGGCAAAGTTGATGAAGTCAACGAGCTTGGCATGGCTGCAAGAAGCAGCACCATTGTAGTCATCGATGTAGTGTAGAAAAACAGGGGGAGCGACACCAGTGTAGACTTGGAACATAAACTGTTCCATTTAGCTGACAAAAAGGCAGGCATAGCTGGGACCCATGCGAGTGCCCATGGCTACACCTTTTAGTTTGAAGGAAGTGGGAGGAGCCAAAGGAGAAATTATTGAGAGTGAGGACAAGTAATGCCATACAGAGGAGAGTGGTGGTAGAGGGGAACTGGTTAGGTCTGGTGTCCAGAAAAAATGGAGAGCTTTGGGGTCTTCCTGGTGAGGGATGGAGGTGTACAGGGACTGAACATCCATAGTGAAAATAAGATGCTCGGGGCCCGGGAACTTGAAGTAATTGAAAAGATCCAGGACATGTGATGTGTCACAGATTCAGGTAGAAAGGGATTAAACCAGGGGGTAACACAGAGTCAAGGTATGCAGATATGAGTTCAGTGGGGCAGGAACAAGCACAAAGAACGGGTCTATCTGGGCAGGCAGGTTGAGTGGCTGCATTTTAGAAGTCACACTTTGTTCATTAGTCTCCTTGGGCCTACAGAGTACATTAAAGCTTACACAAATAAGTGATAAACACAAATCCAGACATTCACTTTTTAATGGTTACTCATTGTTATCTCATTCATCCATGTCCAGACACACAACCTTCCTTGGGCTTACAAACTATAATAAACGTTACAAAGAACAATAAACCTGAATTCAGCAATCAAACCACTCAAAACACATTCTCAGAGTTTAATCTACAGACCTCACATGCTACAAGATCTGAAAGAGTTAATTGACCTGACAGACATTCATTCAATGTTTTACAAAATAATATGCTACAATGTTAAATCTCTGTTTGGAATGTGTTATCAAGGAATCTTTGGCAAGTAACTACATTATATTTAATAGTGCATGCCAGAAGAGTAATGGTGCGCCAGAGGTGCAGGGAATGAATGTGAAGAATGATAAGATGAGTTGCCAGGGAAGGAGACTGCTTTGTCCTACATGGAGTTGAGCCGGATGGCATTGAACAAAAGAGTGGTGTTTTAGCTTGATCTGATATAATGCCATCTTTTCCTCTTATCACTTTCTGAATCCCTGGCATATGCTTCTCAATTATTCAAAACTGACGTTAACCATCTGGGAAAATCTAGATAATCACATTCATTAATGATACCTACTAATGCAAAATGCATTAAGAAAATCCATCAATGGTTTCATCAGTTGAACAACCATGAGGACACTGTAGGGAATAACAGTGTATGGGAATTTTATTGCCAATTAGGATACATGGTCCCAATGACTGGGATAGCAAAGCAAGTGAAAAACTGCATCTTCACACAGATATAAGAGAGCATATGTATCAGTCCAATTATGATCATCTCCTCACACATCTAATCTTATATTTTGTATGTACAAGAAGTGTGTTTATTTCTTACATGGTCTATATTAAGACCATACGACATAGGAGCAGAATTAGGCTATTTGGCCCATCGACCGCCCTGCCATTAAGTCATGGCTGATCCTTTTTTCCGCTCCTCAGCTCCATTCCCTAGCCTTCTCACCATAACCTTTGATGCTGTGTCCAATCAAAAACCTATTAATCTCTACCTTAAATATATCCAACAACCTGACCTCCACAGCTGCCAATGGTAATAAATTCCACAAATTCACCATCCACTGGCTAAAGAAATTTCTACGCATTCCTGTTTTAAATAGATGCCCCTCTATCCTGAGGCTGTGCCCTCTTGTCCTAGACCCCCCCCCATGGGAAATATCCTTTCCACATCTACTCTGCCAAGGCCTTGCAATATTCAAAAGGTTTCGATGAGAACCCCTTCAATCTTCTAAATTGCAGTGAGTACAGACCCAGAGACATCAAACGTTCCTCATATGATCAACCTTTCATTCCCAAAATCATCTTTGTGAGCTTCCTCTAAAACTTCTCCAATGCCAGCACATCTTTTCTACGATGAGGAGCCCAAAACTGTTCACAATACTCAAATTAAAGCCTCATTAGTGCCTTATAAAGCCTCAGCACCAGATCTCTGCTCTTGTATTTTAGATCTGTTGAAATGAATGCTAACATGGCATTTGCTTTCCTCACCACCGACTTTATCTGCAAGTTATCCTTTACGGTGTTCTTCACAAGGACTCACAAGGCCCTTTGCATCTCAGATTTTTAGATTTTCTCCCCACTTAGAAAATAGTCTGCATCTTTATTTCTTCTATCAAAGTGCATGACCCTGCACCTTCTAACATTGTATTTCACTTGCCACTTTCTTGCCCATTCTCCTAATTGGTTTACGTCCTCTGCAGCCTTCCTGTTTCCTCAACCCTACCTGCCCCTCCTCCAATCTTCCTATCATCTGCAAACCTGGCAACAAAGCCATCTATTCCATCATCTAAATCATTGATATACAGAATAAAAAGAAGCGGTCCCAACACCGACCTCTGCGGAACACCACTAGTCACTGACAGCCAACCAGAAAAGGATCCTTTTATTCCCACTCACTGCCTCCTACCAATCAGCCAATACTCCAACCGTGCCAGCAAATTTCCTGTCATCCCCTGGGCTCTTAACCTGGTAAACAGCCTCATGTGTAGAACCTTGTCAAAGGACTTCTGAAGTCCAAATATACAACATCCACTGAATCTCCACTATCTATCCTATGTGTAATCTCCTCAAAGAATTCCAATAGGTTCATCAGGCAATATTTTCCCTCAAGGAAACCATGCTGACTTCATCACATCTTGTCCTGTGTCACCAAGCACTCCATAACCACATTCTTAACAACTGAATTCAAGATCTTCCTAACCACTGAGGTCAGACTAACTAGTCTATAATTCAAAATTCAAGATTCAAGATTCAAAAAACTTTATTGTCATTCTAACCATACATCAGCTCTGCAGGGCAGAATGAGACAGCATTTCTCAGGGGCAGTGCAATCATAACATAACAAACGCAACACTAAATAATAAACATAACAATAAATGGTAAAACACAACAGCCACATGTCAATTAAAATCAGTTATAAGTGTCCAGTGCAAGTTAAAAGTGTCCAAAGCAGAGTCAGGTGGAGCAGCTATTTAGCAGTCTGACTGCCTGTGGGAGGAAGCTGTTTAGTAGCCTTGTGGTTTTAGTTTTGATGCTCCTGTAACGTTTGTCTGATGGCAGAAGAAAAAACAGTTCATGGAGAGGGTGTGAGGGGTCTCTAATGATGTACCGTGTCTTCTAGAGGCATCGACTCTGAAAGAGGTCTTGAACAGAAGGTAGGGAGACCCCAGTAACCTTCTCTGGTCCCCTAACCACCCTCTGCAAGGCTTTTTTGTCGACAGCACTGCAGCTGGAGTATCAGGTTGTGATGCAAAAGGTCAGCACACTCTCAACCACGCCTCTGTAGAATGTAGTTAAGATGTTAGTGGGGAGTGATGCTTGTTTAAGCTCCCTCAGAAAGTGCAATCTTTGCTGGGCCCGTTTCACAATCCCAGTGGTGCTCCTGGACCACGCGAGATTGTCCGAGATCTGCACACCAAGGAACTTGATGTTTTCCACTCTCTCCACTGTGGAGCCGCTGATGCTGAGGGGTGTGTGCTCAGGCTGAGACCGTCTGAAATCGACGATCATCTCCTCAGGTAATTGCTTTACGTGAGGAAACTGCAGATGCTGGAAATTCAACCAACACACATCAAAGTTGCTGGTGAATGCGGCAGGCCAGGCAGCATGTCTGGGAAGAGATACAGTCGACGTTTCGGGCCGAGACCCTTGGTCACTAGCTCTTCTTTCAGTTAGTCCTGACGAAGGGTCTCGGCCCGAAACGTCAACTGTACCTCTTCCCAGAGATGCTGCCTGGCCTGCTGCATTCACCAGCAACTTTGATGTGTGTTGCTATAATTGCTTTACTGCTGCCTTCCTCCTTTCTTAAAGAGTGGAGTGACATTTGCAATTTTCCAGTCCTCTGACACCATGCCAGAGTCCAATGATTTTTGAAAGATCATTACTAATGCCTCCACAATCTCTACCACTACCTCTTTTACAACCCTAGGGTGCCATTGATCTGGTCTGAGTGACTTATGTACCCTTAGATCTTTCAGCTTTTTGAGCACCTTCTCCCTTGTAATAGTAACTGCACTCACTTCTCTTCCCTCACATCCTTCAACATCTGACACAGTCTTAGTGTCTTCCGCAGTGAAGACTGATGCAAAATACTCATTTAATTCATCTGCCATCTGATTGGCTCCTGTTATTTCTCCAGCCTTGCTTTCTAGTGCTCCTATATTCACTTTCATTTGTCTTTTATTTTTACATAATTAAAAAAGCTTTTACTATCCACTTTAATATTGTTTGTTAGCTTGCTTTCATTTTTTATTTTTCCTCTCCTAATGATTCTTTTAATTGCTCTCTGTAGGGTATTAGAGGTTCACCAATTCTCTGTCTTCCTGCTAATTATTGCTTTGTTGTACACCCTCTTTTTAGTTTTTCGTTAGCTTTGACTTTCCTTGTCAGCGAAGGTTGTACTATTTTGCCATTTGAGTATTTCTTCATTTTTGGAATACATCTATCCTGTACCTTTCTCATTTTTCCTAGAAACTCACGCCATTGCTGCTCTGCTCTCATCCTTGCCAGCATCTCCTTCCAATTTACCCTGGCCAACTCCTCTCTCATACCACTGTAATTTCCTTTATTCCACTGAAATACTGCTACTGTTAAGCTGAACTCAATCATATTGTGATCACTGTCTCCTGAGGGTTCTTTTGCCTTAAGCTCCCTAATTGCCTTTGGTTCATTACATAACACCCAATCCAGTATAACTGATCCCTTAGTAGGCTCAACAACAAATTGCTCTAAAAAGCCATCTCATAGGCATTCAACAAGCTCACTCTCTTGAGATCCATCTCCAACCTGATCTCCCAATCAACCCGCATGTTGAAATCTCCCTTGACCACAGTAACATTGCCCTTTTGACACATCATTTCTATTTTCGGTTGTAATCTGTAGTCTACACCCCAGCCACTGTTGGGAGGCCTGTATATAACTGCCATCAGTGTACTTTTACCCTTGCCCTTTCTTAACTCAACCCACAAGGATTCAATATCTTCTGATCCTATGTCACATCCTTCTACTGATTTGATGCCATTCTTTACCAGCAGAGCCATGTCATCCCCTCTGCAGACCTTCCTATCCCTCCAATACAACATGTAGCTTTGGACATTTAGCTCCCAACTACAACCATCCTTCCGTCTTGATTCAGTGATGGCCACAAAATCATACCTGACAATCCGTAATAGTGTAACAAGATCATCCACCATATTTTTTATAATCTGTGCATTGAGATATAATACTTTTCTCAAATCAAATAAAGGTTCAAAGGTTCGACTTCTAATTTTCTCCAAACTAAGACATAGCATCACTTGAGAGAACCATTGTGACAAAGTGGGAGCTGATGTATCCTTCCACTTCTACAAAATGGCCCTCCTAGCTATCAATGTAACAAATGCAATAACATGGTGGTCAGACACAGAAATACCATGAATATTTTGAGGAATTATTCCAAAAAGCACAGTTAATTTATTAAGTTGTAGATTAATTTTAAGTGCTTTAGAAATTGTTGAAAAAACCAACTTCCAGAACTGTTCCAATATAAAACAAGACCAAAACATATGTGCCAGTGTAGCTATCTCAGTTTTACATCTATCACAATGACTATCAACATTAGAAAAGATTTTAGAAAGTCTCTCCTTCGTCAAATGATAGCAATGTACAATTTTAAATTGAATCAATGAATGGCTAGCACAATTTGAAGAAGAGTTAACCAACTTCAAAATCCGCATCCAATCCTCCGTCATAAAAGTCAAATTGAGCTCCTTTTCCCAATCCTGTTTAATCTTAGATAAAGGACACTTATCCCATTGTAATAATAAATTATAAATTTTTCCAATAGAACCCTTGATTGAAGGATTCGTACTCATAATAGTATCTAACAGGTCAGCCTCCAATATGTAAGGAAAATTACTTATGGGGCTCATTTGCTCATTATTATCATTTGAGCTAATTGATAGATTTTTTCCATGATCTAAATGTAAATTTTTTGGTGTATTTTCTTTTCTTGCTGGCGGGTTGATGTTTATTTTTAGAAGCTTTTTGTATGACACATGGCTCCAGGTTTGTACACCTAATGGGTTCTTCTTTTTTTCTCACTTTTTCTGCTTAGTAGGTTTTTTTTGTTATCACAATCTTTTTTCAATCTTTAAGATAATGTCTTTTTTGACACATTGTAAGTGTTGTTACTTCAATGTACTCGTGTTATTTCTTTTGTATAATATAACAATAAAAGATTTGAAAAGAAAGAGCTATAATACTTTGAATGCTGCATTTGCTACCCATTTTGATTCTGCATCCCTAATGCACTGATACTCACATTGCTGGCTGTAATTATGTCCTATCATCTGCCTGTACTTCCTGACAGTCTGGCTGCACACTATCTTTGCTTTTTACTATCCATCCTACCCTGAGTCCCTTCAATCCAGTTTCCATCTTCATGCCAAATTAATTTAAACCCTCTCCAAAAGCTCTAACAAACCTGCCCTCGGGTTCAGGTGCAACCTGTCACTTTTGAACAGGTCATACCTCCCCCAGAAGAGATCCCAATGATCCAAGAACCTGAAGCCTTTCCCCAAGGACCAGCTTCTCAGCCACGTATTGTTTTGCCAAATCATCCTGTTTCTACCCTCACTAGTGCATGGCACAGGCAGCAATCTAGAAATTACTACCCGTATTACACTGAAAAATTTAATAAAATCTACTATTATCATTACTATTTAATCAAAGACTACTATTTCTGTACAGTGGAATTTATCTTTAGTTGTTTCATTGGAATATTTTATTATTTTCTTTAATTTTACAATAGTTTCTCCTGTTCAAGCTGACATTTCATAATTTCCTTTTCATGAGGAGAGAACAATTTTATTCATGCTGGTCTTCAGAAATCCTTGAAACTCTCCTCTGGGTGGCTGAGCTAGCACATCAATAGTAAGAAAGTATTTATTAAAAATTGTTAACGATTATATCACTGCACCTTTTTTTTAAGTTCATGCCTGGTCCCTTCTGTATGAGAGCATCTGCTATTTTCTTGGTGTAAAAAGTCTTGGGCTCAGATCTAAAATGCTGAAGGTCTGCCTGTTGTCAAAATAGGGAAGATAAGAACGGAAAAGGAACCAGGAGTATCAAGAGTGCATTGGCACAGCAATCACAGTTCAGTAGAAATAGGGAGATCTATGTTGTCTACCTGGTAATGACACCAGTGAATGCAGCGATAGAATCTGTACCTGGTCATTCCATTTTTCTCTCCTTTTTGATGAACTTATCCAAAGGCTCAGGGTAAAAGCTTAAAATATCGATTAAAAAGCCTGACAAAAAAATTCAGTTAGGAAAACAGCTGCAGATCATGATTTGGAAACTAAATTGAGTCCTAAAACACGAAGGAAGAGGTAAACCATTGGAATAACTCAAGATGATGTTTCATTAGCCTTGCCTACTCTAACGTACTATCATATTTTCCATTAGGGGTCATTCACATTTATCTCTGACTGTTTTTTGCTTGGGACTTGTAATTCACTGAAACACGGTCTGTGTCTTACTGCGGGGAAGCAAGCAGACATTTAATTATTGGAGATCCTGGGCCACTGTGTTAACTTTGTTGAAAATTAAGGTAGATTCACTCCATTCTAATGGAACAAGGAAGACATGTGATATACCTACTCCACAACAATAACAGTAACTTGAATAATCAGTCTAGTTAGGAGCTTTGTGCAGTTGCGTGAATATAACTTAGGAGTTTTGCACTTTCTGCACACATGCAATTATCTCATTGCATCATGCACACAAACATGTGATTCATTTACATATCCACATGCTTAAAAAAATTAATTTCGCCTTCAAATGTTTGCAGATTGTCTGTTATTAGGCTTACTCAGATACCTGGACTTCCTAAATTGCACTTGGATCTTTGTCATTTTACTAATTTACTGATCTGGGCAATGTATGACACATGAACTCAAGTCACCGTTCAACTGAGTCCTCATGAGAGGGCTTGGCCCGAAAAGTCAACCATGTTCTTTTCCATAGATTCTGTCTGGCCTGCTGAGTTCCTTCAGCATTTTGTCTGTGTGGTGCTTGGATTTCCAGCATCTGCAGATTTTCTCCTGTTCACCATTGACCTCCATCTTCTCTTCCATGGTTGTTTATCCATAGCTGAAATAACTTCATCAACACAAGGCTAGAGCATGTCACTCACTACAATCATTTTGTCAATATGGATAAGTCTGACCTTACATCAATTTGAACAAGATTTCGCTGAGTACTGCAGACATTTACTGTCACCCCAGGATTCCATTACTATGTCTCATATCTGTTCATGATCTTAGCACTTTCGCTTTTTCATGTTACTTGAACAACTTTGGTTCGGAGCTAAATCATGATTTGGCTTTCTTTAACTCCTGTTCCTCTGCCTTCTTCACTGAACTGCACTGTAATAAACCCAACCAGGTACGAAGTATGAAATATTTCACCAGATCTGCTGGTGAATCCTATGGTGGAATTTAGTTGGTCAGACTCAAACAATTTTGGAAAACTTGTCTTTTCAAAGCTTCCTTAAGAATGCTTACAGACCTCCCAGCTGCATTATTTGAGGGGCAGATGATCTTTGGGAATTAATGCATGTGTGGCATCATTCCTCCAGATAAAACATTCAAGTCAATATGATCCGAATTGAAGTCCAATATCTGACACCAACTTTCTAGTAGTGAGAACACATCTTCACCTTACAACTGGTGGAAGATGACTTTTGCTAACACATTCAGTAATCGGCGCTGACCATTCAGATTTTTACAATGGACGGAGAAATCTCTGAACTGAGAAGAGCTGTGCAGTCAAACATAGAGAGGAGACAGTATTTCCAACAGGAGGTGACGTGAGACAGGGTAGGATCCAGGTGTTCATCGACTATGTGAAGCAGCCTATGCTAATTCCAAGTAACAGTATATATGTGTGCACACACACACATCATGCCATCCAGTACGCAGCTTTGAACCCCTCATCTCAGCTCTGGGCAGATGCATCCCTCAGAAGTAGTTTCTTCACACTCAGCTGTGGGAAGTACATTGCCAGAAAGATACCCGGTTCCCAGCCTGGCTGTACTCTGCCGCAGGGATCTCAGGGATCCATGCCGTGTTCTTGGTGCAGTAGTGAGAAGGGGAGGAATTCACACCAGAGTTTTGACTCTGCTGTTGTGCACAGTCTCAAAGAAAGCAGCAGTTTGTGCCTGGTTCTCAGCACAGCAGCACATAGTACGTAACCTTGAGTAAATGGTTTTATTTTAAAGACAGGTAAATACCTGTGAATGACCTAGATCCTGATAACAAATCAGCGGTTCTGAGTGGTATACTTCAGCAGAGTATGCTGAGATTAACTGTACTTTCTGTCAGAGACAGATGGTTGAGTTTACTGCTGCTGTATTGATGTTTATCTCCACTGAATAATCATTTATCTGCACTTTGATTTTGAACTCCTAATTCCTACCACTACCATTGATTATGCTAATACCACACCACCCTAATTGGGTCCTTTCCAAACTGTCCAAATTTCCAATTTTTTTATGAGCTAAATGCTATTAACTTTCTGTTGTAGCTTCCAGATTAGTAAGCATGTGACCCTAATATAGTTGATTCTTCACTGCCTCCCCTGGTCAAGGACAATTACTAATGGGTAATTAACAAGGGCTTTCTTAGTGATATCTGCATCCAATTTGCAAGCAAATAATAAACTAAATATTTTCCAGGGAAAGGATTATGATCATGCTTTTTGATCTATTTTTAAAAGTAGTGAACATGAATTTAATGCAATTGTTTTAAATATGGAGACATCCGTTAGTCTTGCGAGACCATGGATCTGCGCCTGGAAAGTCTTCACTCTCCAGGGTGCACGCCTGGGAAAGGTTGTATGGAAGACCAGCAGTTGCCCATTCTGCAAGTCTCCCTCTGTCCACGACACCAATGTTGTCCAAGGGAAGGGCATTAGGGACCCATACAGCTTGGCACCAGTGTTGTCGCAGAGCAATGTGTGATTAAGTACCTTGCTCAAGGACACAACACATGTTGCCTCAGCTGGGACTCGAACTCACGACCTTCAGGTCGCTAGTCCAATGCCTTAACCACTTGGCCACGTGTGCGCGCGTGCGCGCGCGCACACACACACACACACGCACGCGCGCGCACACACACACACACACACACACACACACACACACACACACACACACATATATATAATTTATATAAATTGAAGGCTAGGTTTGTGTTTTTTGGTGGATAATAGTCATAGTTTTGTCATTCAATCTCCAAATCTGTATTAAAAGAACCTAGATTATCATCTCTGCTCAGCCTTGGTGGAAGACACAGATGGTACAAATATGCTGGTCGTCCCAACTGACTCGTCATGAGAAAAAAAACTAGATATTATAATTGCTGATAGATATTATTTCATTTACAATTCTACATGCATTCAGAAATGACAGAGGGAAAATAGGAGGAAAATTACGTGTTCTTTAATGCACATTATTATAATTACATCTGTAAAATTTGGAACTGTTTACATTTTGAGAGAACGTGACTGTGGAATTTGTAAATCTGGTCTTGTTAATCAGATGTGCATGTAATCACCTCAGAGTAATCAATCCTATTTCTACAGAATGCACAGAGCCAGTGGAAAAGCTTTTGTTGTGGGCACTTCCTGATATGATTCTAGATGTTAATGCTTCACATCTCCAACCATAGTAAATATCAATAAAGCAAATGGAATGTTCAGTAGATAGTCAAATTAGCATAGCACAAAGTGAACGATGTCAAAATGATGAACAGGCAACATCTCTGGAGCTAGGTATAACTTTCTCACTGATTTTCCAAGATGATATTCAAGTTCCAAATCTCTGGAATAAGGGAAATAATTAATAAGGAAAGACTGGAAAATTTTGAAATAGTTAACCTTATGAAGTGGCAGCAAGGATTGAGTCCTTTCAGAAGTTTGCCAGACAGTAAATATTGTTCGACTTTTGGAATACTATTTCAAATTAAGATCTAACAGTAGCATAGAAACACTAACGAAGAATGATATCAGAAGGTACCCACGACAAAAGCTTTTCAACGTGTGGAATGCATTTCCATTTCCTTGTTTGAGGAAACAGTCTCTGTTATTTAGAGAGCACTTGGGTTATGTGATTGAGAGATGGTCTGCTTTGTTTTGGGACAGATACCTAGGACAGACCAAAATAATTTCTTTTTTGAATTTGGTGGTTTTTTCAGTCACCCTTGCAGAGTTGAAAAGAGAGTCAGAATGTCCCAATCACTATTCATGATTGTTTTATGTTGTTTGAATTATTATCAAATAGCTAAACCTCTCTCTAGTAAGACCATCTATATATTTGCCTGTGGAAACTTCCCTGAATACACTTAACAGATCCTACCCCATCTCAGTTCTTAGCAATATGGCAGCCCAGTCTGTATTAGGAAATCTAAAATCCAAATATGACAGCCCTATTATTCTTGCAACTCTATGCAATCTCCCTGCAAATTTGTTCCTCTAATTCCTGTTGAATATTACGGGGCCTATTGTGCAATCCCAACAAGGTAATTATCCCTTTCTTATTTCTCAGCTTCATAGATGAAATCTCACTGGATGTTTCCTCAGAAATTTTATCTTGTACCATTACCATAATGTTCTTAATCAGAAATATCACTGTCCCTTTTCTCCTTTCTCCACCTCTATCCCATCATGGAATATTAGCTGCCAGTCCTGTCTCTCCCTTAGTCATGCTGATTTTAATATCTCAGCTCCATATAATTATTAATGTCCTGAATACATTAGCCTCTTATTTTCAAATAAATGCACTGTAATACAGCAGTCTTTCCTCACCCCCTGCCACGCTGCTGCATGCCTTGCCTACTGAATTCTGTATCAGCTTCCAGCCTACCGTCCGCCTCACTGCTGTGTTAGATCCCACCCTCCTGCCAATTTAGTTTAAACCCTCCTTAGGGGCACAAACAAAATCTGTCCATAGGACATTGGTCCCCTCCATTCAGGTGCAACCTATCCCACTTATACAGGTCACACTAGTCCCACAAGAGATCTCAACAGTCCAAAAATCTGAATCCACGTCCGCTGCACCAACTCTTAAGTCATGTGTTCATTTGTCATATCCTCCTATTGTTATCCTCATTAGTATCTGACATTGAAAATAATCCAGGGATTACCAATCCTTTACATCTTGCTTCTTAACCTCTTTCCCAATTCCCTATGTTCACTCCACAGGATCTCATCCCTCTTCCTACCTTGTCATTTGTGCTAACATGCTCAATGACTTCTGGCTGCTCACACTCCCCTTTGAGAGTATTCTGCAACTGCTTAGAGATAGCCTTGATCCTAGCTCCACTGAGGCAACACATCATCCTGGAGTCCCTTTTGCAGCCAAAGAATCTCCTGTCTCCCACTAAATATCAAGTCTCCTATCACTGTAGTCCTATCTTAACCTTTCCCCACTGAGACTCAAAGGCAGTCCCAGTGCCACAGGCCTGGCTGCTGCTGCTGCCATCTCCTGTACAATCACCCCCACGTCCCACACCCCCAGCAATGTCCAAAATGGGATACTTTCTTTCAAGGGTAATCCTGCACAATTGGCTCATTTTCTCAACCTCTCCCGCTGGTCACCCGATTACCTGCTGCCTGCACCTCTGTTGTGACCCTCATCACCTGGATGATTGTAAGTGTACCCAGCTCTAGCTCCAGTCAGCCAGGAGCTACAGCTGTACACCTGTCCCATGTTCCAAGGGTGCAGTCGTCAGAGACACTGGATGTCACCCCAATCAGCTACATCTGGCAGGAGGAGAATACCATTGTGCTAATTGAAGGTCTAACTAATTAAGTGTGAAGAACAAAGTTGAAGCACCTTAACTGTGGTTACCTTTACTCTTATCTCTTTTCCGCCTCGTCAGCAAAGCCTTATAGCTGACACTTTGGCATTTTGACCTCAAGCTTAGCTATTAAAATTCACACAGGCCATTCTCAAGATGGCTACTCTGAAGGTCTAGGTAGGAATAAAATTTAATAACAATCTGTGATTTGAAATTGTACTGCCTTCACATCACAGCTAGATAAAATCTGCTGTACTTAAATGGATTTGATTTTCACATGAAATCTTTCCAAAGTTACATCACATTCCTCCAGCTGAACTCTTCTTCCTCCAGCATTATCCTCCCTGGTCATGAAGGTAAGATATCTTAAGACATAAAATGCTTTTGCCTTTACTGAATCACATCTTTAATTATTTTTGCGGCAAAGTAGAGCAGCAATAAACAAACACACTTGGGACAATAGTGTTTGCGTAGCTGCCTGAAATCATATTTGATAGCTTCATTCTCATTGCGGAACAAAGTCCATCCAGCCAAGTGAATGGGAAGGGCAAACAAAATGCTGAAGGAATTCAGCAAGTCAAGCAGCAGCAATGGAGACCAAATCCCACACTCCTTCTCTTTTCATTTCCTCATTCTGTTTACCTTTTCACCCTTTCTGTTCTCTTACCTTACCTTCATGGCCTGACAATCATCTCACTCTGGTATCCCACCTCCTTTCCTTTATTCCATGGTCCACTGTCCTCTCCTATTAGATTCCTTCATCTTCAGCCATTTACTTCTTCCACTTATCAGCTCCCAGCTTCCCACTTCACCCCTCCTCCCCACCCACCCATGTTGCCTGACACGTGGTCTGACCTATCACCTGCCAGCTTGCACTTCTCCCACACTTCCCCGAGTCCAACCTTATTCTGGCTTTTTCCCACTTCCTTTCCAGTCCTGATGAATTGTTTGTTTATTTCCTGTCTGACTTGCTGAGTTCTTCCAGCACTTTCTAGGTGTTGCTGAAGATTTCCAGCATTGATTTTGTGTTACGAATGGGAAATTTGCACATTTATGATCACAAAAGCACTGCGGGTGAAGAAAAGACAACTGTTCAGTGTTCTTTGTGTTTCAAACAACAACACCACCTCTTTTACCTCAGGACAATGATTTCAAAGAACAGGTGTCCTCATTGGTAGTGGTGGTTTGGATGGACTCAGTCAAAAAGCCATGGTCTGACATAATTGAACGGCCACTGATTCAGCACTACTTGCTATTCTTACTCAGAGAAGACGCAGCTTGGAAACTGGTCACAAGCAAAGTCAAGTGAGTTCTTATTTGAGATTGGAATTGAGGCATCTTATTGAAAAAGACCAAAGGGCACATTGCTTTTACTTAAACCTTGTGCTCCTCACAAGAAATTACTTAATACTGTCTTTAGATCAGGGGTTCCCAACCTCTTATATGCCATGGACACCTACCAATATCCAAGCAGCCTGTGGACTCCAGGTGGGGAACCCCTGCTTTAGATGCTTCACTTTCAAGCATTAACTTGATTTGACATACACAAAATTTAATAAGTAATATCTTAGAAATCTAGTTAAGATTAAAAGACCCTCGTCTTTTTATCATCAAATCGTGATATTCCATTAAATTTTCCTTTGAATACATAGTTAAAATGCACTTTAATTATATACCCTAATGACAATCTAATTTTTAATATAAGCTATGTATCTTACAGAAACTATTGAAAATATATCTCTGGAGTAAATATATTCAGCATAGGGATCAAGGTGTGATGATTCCTTTAATCAGTCCATGCTGCTTTCAAACTTGCAAATGCATTTGTTAAGCATAGGTTTCATTGCGGAGATTTGTCACTCTTTGAGGAATGCGAAGAGTTAAAACAGTTTTATTCATATTATTCCTTGATTTACAGTAAATATTCAGTATCTGTTGTAGTGGGCTGGGTTGATCAGACCCAAATAAGTGTGCAGGAAATGTGGTAATAAGCGTACAAGTCCAACAAAGTAATTTACAGCAAGCCTAATTTATTATCATAAAATAGAGAGCACAAATAGACCACGCAAAATAGTACATAGCAAGTCACAAAGATTTCAGAGCTCATGGTTCTTAGTCACTAATTGATCGTTGCTGTTGTCAGGGGAACTCTGATTTCTGCCTCACTTGTGAAATCACCTCTGGGCCCTAGACCCCAATCAAGATTTCTGGCCCTCAGCTGAAGCTGACGAAATCAAGAAAGGCACCCCAATAAATACGACTTTCACGCGGCAGAGACAGACAAACTCTTGGATCTTTTGTCTGAATACAGCCTGTCTTTCTTCAAACACATCCGGTGCCAATAAACAGTGTTCAGCATATCCGCATAAATCAACTCGGCACTTTAATGGTTGCTCTTCATTCATTAGTCCAGCAATGTTTTGGACACAACATTCCTCAGACTTATAAAAGGACATTACTATTATATATAAGTGATAAGCCAAATCCAAAAGAGGATCCATCAAGCCAATTTGACAGATATCCACAATTTGATGATGCCTGAGACTAAGAAAGAATCCAGCTGCTATCAGCAAACATTCTACAGACATTAGCAGTGTTTAATCTGTATAGGCACTTGTCAAAAGTTGCCTTCTAACAGGCATATAGGGTTCAGAAAGAGTTAAGTTGTCACTGTTTTACAAAATTTAGTGTAATACATCTGGTATGGCAAATAACCAAATAAATTCGGACACTAGAAATTATGAAAAGTCATTAAGCATGAGGCTTGCTCTGAGCCATAAAGGCGTCCGTTAGTCTTACGAGACCATGGATCTGCACCTGAAAAGTCTTCACTCTCCAGGGTGCAGGCCTGGGCAAGGTTGTATGGGAGACCAGCAGCTGCCCATGCTGCAAGTCTCCCCTCTCCACGTCGCAGAGCACTGTGTGATTAAGTGCCTTGCTCAAGGACACAACACGCTGCCTCTGCTGGGGCTCGAACTCACAACCTTCAGACGGCTAGTTGAATGCCTTAACCACTTGGCCACATGACCATAAAGGCTGTTTAATATTATGGAAGCAAACTTTCATCAAGATGACATATCCATGATGGAAAACTGTCCTAGCTCTGACTAAAATAAGGCATGCCCTTTCACTGGGAAACAGCAACAAAAATGCATAGTGGAGACCCCGTGCAGAGCCTGTATCTGAAACAGTGACTATCCCTTTGCCTCCACAGTTCCTTGACCTGCTGACTTCCTCTTGCAGATTTTGGGTTGCACTAAGAGCGTTGTATCTTGTTTTCTGCAAAATGGAGAGGTGGACACTCTAATTCCACAGAGAATTCATCCATAAATTTGAGCAACAATTTTCAGTTGATGCTTCAGTGCAGTGCCAAAGGAGTATCGAGTCGTAGATGTGATACTTTTCAAAATGTTACTGGTCCACCTTCTTGGTGAGCATAAAGCTCCCAAAGCAGAATTCAAAGCAAGAGAATTTTTCCGCTGTCCTTGTAATAGTTATTCTGCAAAAGCCATCCCATTGAAAAAGATTATCTGATCACTTATCACAGTTTTGTGGAATCTGGCTATGTACAAATCTGCACAGCAGAAGCATGGTCATTAGCCAATGAAACCTCAGCTTATGGAAGATAATCTATATTAATGTTTTTCTGTTTCTTGAAGATTACTAAAACCATGGATTCTACAATAAAATATTCTCTACACAAGGCCTCATACAGTGAAAGCACATGTTGTGAGATTCAAATACATATGTTCCGATGCATGACTCCATCAGATCTCCACTCTTCATTTTCAGATCATCAATTCATATCCAAATTTTTATTGTGCATTGGGCATCTTATGAAGCTCAATACCAGAAGAACTAAGTAGCAAATTTAGCTCACTGTTTTGTAGACAATGTGCATCTTCTGGGATCTTCATCTCCATTTTAAATACAGCAGGACTAGCC
This sequence comes from Mobula birostris, assembly GCF_030028105.1. Lineage (NCBI taxonomy): Eukaryota > Metazoa > Chordata > Chondrichthyes > Myliobatiformes > Myliobatidae > Mobula > Mobula birostris. The sequence continues at coordinate 56,402,786 of NC_092381.1, read as the reverse complement.
CGCTCTCAGCAGCTCCTGAAAATGGTAATTCAAGTTCAGTCTTTTGGGGAACTGCAAGCACGTGCAACCTGCTTGCTTCATGTTGCATTGGCTACTGAGATTGACAGATTCGAAACTGCTCACATGTTCACAGATGAAAGCAACAAAGGGCAGCAAATGGGGAAAAAATATAAAAAGATAATAAAGGTCAGGATGAGTACTGCCGCTCATGGCTTCTCTGATGCTCTGAACTAGTCATTATAGTTACCAAATCTGAGTCGAAACCATCTGAGGTTTCCCAATTTATATCAGGTTGATTGGGTTGACCTTTACTGTTGACACCGAGGAGAGGCTTTCATCCTATGCGTTCGGATTCAATTCAAGCCAGGTTCCAGGAGGAAATGACAGTGTGTGCTAACCCACTGTGATTGTACCAACTGCACTCAGATGCTTTTTAAAGTCCCTGTTATAGTTTCATTCAGCAGTTGTTCAGCTCATATCAAAAGGTACCAAAAGGCAAACGGACAAAGCAGAGCACCCTAGATCTGGAAAATGGAGACAGTGAATATAACCTTATGCAGTTGAATTTCTGTGACTCTTGCTCCCAAATGTCCACTTACCTTTTTAACCAATTACGTGCAGAAACACCATATCCGTATCCAATCCTTACTCAGTCTTTTCTTTCACATATTATCACCTTTTTCCCTCCTTTTTCTCTCTGCGATTTCTTCCTGACCCAGTGTATTTCTTCATGGTTCACATTGACTCCTGCCCCGTAGACCTTCTTGATCTTCAATCTCCCTTTTTCTCCAATCCTGAGAAAACCCTCATGATAATTGTAAGATGTATTTGAATATCTCTTACAGTCTGCACTGGGAGCCACTCTTTTAGTACGAAGGAGAATCCATCTCCACCGCCTAGAAAGGATGCACCAGGACCCAACAACTCAATCGCAGCTCATTGGGACACTGCATAATACACACATCTGCCAATATCAGATGGGAGGCTGCAGTGTCCCAGAAGCTTTAGAAGAGTTAACTGGTAAGTTGGTGTACTAAAACTTGTCTTGCATAGCTTGTACAGATCAAATTGTTACAACAGTGTATTGAGGTAGTATGAGGTAAAACAATAATAGAGTGCATAATAAAGTGTTACAACACATAGGAAGTGCAGTGCAAGTAAACAATAATGTGCAAAGTTAGAATGAGGTAGATAGCGAGATCAACAATCCATCTTATTCAATGTTCTTATAATAGGAGCTGCCATTGAGCCCAGTGGTATGTGCTTTTAGCATTTGGATCTTCTGCCTGATGGGACGGGGGAAGAAGTGAGAATATCTAGAGTGGGTGGGATCATTGATTGTGCTTGCTGCTTTATCATAGCAGCAGGAAGCGTAGACGGTAGAGGGGAGGCTGGTTTTTGTGATGTGCTGAACTGTGCTTGCAACATTCCACAATTTCTTGTAGTCACGGGCAGAGTAGTTGCCATACCAAGTGCCAACGCATCCAGGAAGGAGGCTTGCTGTGATGCATCAATAGAAATTGATGAGAGTAAAATGGGACATGCCAAATTTCTTTAGTAGAGGCACTAGTGAGATTTCTTGGCTGTGGCATCAATGTGTCTGGTCCAGTACAGACTTTTCATTCCTGGGAACTTGATACTCTCAACCCTGCAGGGGTGGATCCCTGCCAGAACACGTCTCAGGTACTCTATCATGGGAAAGTCATAATAGATATCCTTCTCAACTTCCTCTCCTAATTGAAGAACTATTCCTTGAATTACATTGTGGACTGTAATAATATGGAATTGCATCAAAGATGCAGGGAGCAGCGTCTGCCATTACACTTCTTTATCAACTGTACGTTTCTGTGGAGAATTCTTATCAAATTTGACTGAACTCAGACATTTATCTTCATTCTGTGTCTGCTGTTTGAAGGCATTCAATCCTTGACCCCACCAATGTTGTGCAAATTTTGGTTAAGCAATGCTACAGCATTGTCCCAGTACTTGCCCCAGATTTCTTGTCACATCAAATACATTATTTTTAACAATCTGGAGGGGAGATAATCTAAAGGACAAGTTCCAACTATTCCATTCAAGAATCAAGGCCATCCTCAGCCTTCAAGTGGCAGTATGCAGACAACTCTTGCATATGCACAGACTTGGAGGTATCATTGAACGCTACAGGCAATTCAAGAAAGGTGAAGAAAGAGTAAATCATGTTTTTTTGCTATCACATTGGAAGACACGTATCGCCTTGTTAAGAATTTCATTTCAAATTTTCAAAATCACTATCTTAACCTCCCTTTTTAAACGATAAAAGCACATTCACATAAAAAGCAGACTGGTACAATATGAATTTCTGCAGTTCCGAAATCCCTGAACTCTTTTGCACTTCAGAAGGCATTTTATTACCTTTGTTCATTATAACATATTCATGGTTTATTCCACTTTTATTTTAAGCAAATGTTCAGTTTTCTTTAATCATTTTCTCTCTGTTTGGTGTGTATGATGTATAGGTAAAATAGCTCAGACTGAAAATGAGGAGGTGTTATTTTTAGAACATATATCGTAGTATTTGATGAGGGTTGTTGGCATTCTAAATTGGAATATTTTTACCTTGATGTATTTATTTTGCTGATTGTGTGATGTATTTAAAGTGACTCTTTCTGCTTCCAGTATAAAAATACTGACTACACACTAATGATTGTCAAATTTGTTAGGCTGAGGAGTCAAAATGAAAATTAAAAATTGCAGTTGAGTTTATAAAAAATCTCTGCTTCTGTCATGATCAGAAATATTGTACTATATTAGATAATTTATGTCAGGACAGTAAAAAGGATGCTGTAACACACACAAAATTCTGGAGAAACTCAGCAGGCCAGGCAGCATCTATGGAAAAGAGGGCAGTCAACGTTTTGGTCCAAGACCCTTCAGCAGGACTCAGTCTTGTTTATAATAGGATGCTATAATTTGCTGTGGTACTCTTTGGATTCTCGCTCTTCATTATTGTTCAGTAGCTCATAGTGAAGGGTGCTTGCATCTTGGTGCATCTAAACAGCCATTGAGGAAGGGACTGTTGGATGAATTCCTTACTGTAGGTGACACCTGCACAAGCAGGTAGATGTTGGAAGAATCACAAAATGTAGAGATTGGCAACATTATTAGTGTGACTTGCAGGTCAGGCTCTGGCAGCTGGGTGATCATTAGAGCAGGAGAATGGAGATAATGAGGGATGGCTGGTGGTCTGAGGAGTGGGAGAATGCTTATGCCAAAGGCTGTTGGGTCAAGAAAGTTCTTTCCTGGAGGTGCTCCCATTCTTGCCCAGCAGTGAGAAGATTGTGCTTTTCTCCCCAGGAATAAGCAACAAATAGTTAGTTTGGTTAGTTAGTTCGGGTAGTACTGAATGACAGCAACATCTCCACATGCACCGTCATCACAGGTGCACCGCAGCTCCAATGCCATATATACGCTTGCAGTCGACACCACTATTGTTGGCCAAATCAAAGGTGGTAATGAATTTGGCATTAATGAGGGATATTGAAAATCTGGAAGAATGGTGCCTAAGCATCAACATCTCACTCAATGCCAGCAAAACCAGAGCCAATTATGGATTACAGAAAGTAGAAACCAGAAGTACATGAGCCGGTCCTCAGTAGGGGAATGGAGGAGGTGAGGGTCTGTAGCATTAAGCTCCTTGGTATTAACATAGCAGGGGATCTGTCCTGGGGCCAGCACATTACTGCCATTATAAAGAAGGCATGACAACATCTCTAACTTCTTAGAAGTTTCCATAGATTCACATGCCACCAAACTCTTTGTCAAAGTTCTGCACCAATGCACAGGATCTGAAAAACCTACAAATAGTACTGGATACAACCCAATCTATCACAAGAAAAGCCCTCTCCACCACTGAGCTCATCTTCGTGCAACGCTGCCACAAGAAATTAGCATTCATCGTCAAAGACCCCCACCATCCAGACCATGCTCCCTTCTTGTTACTGCCATTGGGTAGGAGGTACAGAAGCATTAGCTCCCACACCATCAAAGTTTAAAGTTCAAAGTACATTTAATATCAAAGTACATATATGTCACCATATATCACCTTGAGATTCATTTTTCTGCAGGCATTCACAGTAAGTACTAAGAAGAGCAATAGAATCAATGAAAACTACACGCAACAAAAACAGAAAAACATACAATGTGTAAGAGACAACAAATTGTGCAAATAGAACAAAGGAAAGTCAAATTAATAATGATAAATAAATAAGCAATATATATTGAGAACAAAGAGAGTCCATAAGTTGCGGAATCAGTTCACTGTTCGGGTGAGGTAACATCTCCGATTCTAGAGACTGATAGTTAAGGAGTAATAACTGTTCCTAAACCTGGTGGTGTCAGACTTGAGGCTCCTGTGTCTCCTTCCTGATGGCAGCTGGGAGAAGAGAGCATGCCCTGGATGTGGGAGTCCCTGATGATGGATGCTGCTTTCCTGTGATGTGTACCTTGTAGATACACTCTATGGTGGGGATGGCTTTACCCGTGATGGACTGCAATGTATCCATTACTTCTTGTAGGCTTTTCGATTCAAGTGCATTGGTGTTTCCATACCAGGCTATGATGCAACCAGTCAATATATTCACCACCGCTGGTCTACAGGAGTATGTCAGAATTTTACATGACATGCCGAATCTTCGCAAACTTCTAAGAAAGTAGAGGCAGTGCTGTGCCTTCTTTGTGATGACACTTACGTGCTGGTCCCAGGACTGATCCTCTGAAATGATAATGCCAAGGAACTTTAAGTTGCTGACCCTCTCCAACTCTGATCCTTGATGGGAATGAGCTCATGGACCTCCAGTTTCCTATTTCTGTGGTCAATAATATGCTCCTTGGTCTTGCAGACATTGAGTGAGAGATTGTAGTTATGCCACCATTCAATCAGATTTTCTCCTTCCTATATGCTGATTCATCTCCGCCTTTGATTCAGCCAAAGACAGTGGTGTCGTCAGCAAACTTAAATATGGCATTTGAGCTGTGCTTAGCCTCACAGTCATAAGTAGAAAGCAATTAGTGCAGGTGCTAAGCACACAGTCTGGTGGTGCACCTGTGCTGATGGTGACCGTGGAGGTGACGTTCTCGTCAATCCGAACTGTCTGGAGTCTGCAAGTGAGGAAATCAAGGATCAAGCTGAACAAGGAGATATTGGGTCCTAGGTCTTGGAGCTTATGAGGAAATTGAGGATTCAGTTGCATAAGGGGGCATTGTGGCCTAGATCTTGGAGCTTATTGATTAATTTTGATGGGTTGCATTTCATCTGGAATGCCACTGATCTGACCCGCAGCAGATTGTGGATTTCTGGTTTCATCCAGGGCTTCTGGCAGGGAAAGGCTCTGAATGATTTTGTGGGTAACAGTTCAGGAACTGTTGGTAGTCCACAACTATTCGGCTGCTGAATCGACGTGGATAACTTCCTTCACAACTACTCTGAACTGATTCTACAATCTACAGGCACACTTTCAAGGACACTTTAGATTTTATGTTCTCAGTATTACTTTCATTTGCACAGTTTGTCTTCTTTTACACATTGGTCAGCTGTGTCCATGTATAGTGCTTCATAAAATTCTATTGTATTATTTCTTTCCTGTAAATGTCTGCTAGACTATGAATCCCAAGGTAGCATATGGTGACACAAACGTACTTTGATGGCAAATCTATTTCGAACTTTGAACAATTGTACAACCAGGAGAAGGCATTCCAGGGTTTTCTGAAATGTTCCAAAGGAGGCATTGCATGGGGAATGACCCAAACAGGGAAATCACAGGGAATGACCCACGCAGGGAAATCGCAGGGAATGACCCACGCAGGGAAATCACAGGGAATGGCCCAAACAGGAAAATCACAGGGAATGACCCACACAGGGAAATCACAGGGAATGACCCACACAGGGAAATCACAGGGAACCCCCCGCAGGGAAATCACAGGGAATGACCCACACAGGGAAATCACAGGGAATGACCCACGCAGGGAAATCACAGGGAATGACCCACACAGGGACAGGGAATGACCCACTCAGCAAAATCACAGGGAATGACCCACACAGGGACAGGGAATAACCCATTCAGCAAACTCACAGGGAATGACCCACGGAGGGAAATCACATGAGGGCTCGAGAGTGGCTTCTGCCCAGATGTGTTCAAAGTGATGTAAAAATAATAATTTGCTGCAGTTTGTCAAAAATGAACTTCAGTTATGTTATTGAATTTTTAAATAATAACCTTTCATTCTTCTCAGATAGTACATTATTTCTCACTGTAGGCGATATACCATTGGAATTCATGCAAAGGCAAGGGGCTATTTAGCCCCAGTAAAAAATATGAGTCACTTAAGCTAGTCAAACGCCCTGGCTCTCAGCCCATACTTTGTGTAGGAGTTACAAGGAAGCAGGTTCACAGTTCTGGTAAGTGAGACAGCAGACATTGATTACGAATAAGCCCATTGATCATTTATTTACAGTCAAACAGAAAAATATTCACTATAAGTTACACAAACTACAGTACTAAACATTCAGTAACACTTCAAACTTTCTTTCTCTCTAGGCCTCCTGTCCCATGATCCTCTCATATCCCTTTTGCCAATCAACTGTCCAGCTCTTGGCTCCATCCCTCTCCCTCCTGTCTTCTCCTGTCATTTTGCATCTCCCCCTCCCCCTCCCACTTTCAAATCTCTTACTAGCTTTTCTTTCAGTTTACCCTGACGAAGGGTCTCAGCCTGAAACGCCGACTGTATCTCTTCCAATAGATGCTGCCTGACCTGCTGCGTTCACCATCAACTTTCATGTGTGTTGCTTGAAATTCCAGCATCTGCAGATTTCCTCGTGTTTGCGGTACTTCATTAAGTCTCGCCAAGTTGCACAGCTACAAAACTAAACATTCAGCAAACAGATACTTAGCTAAGTGTACGTGTGGGCCTCCAATATCTGCAGCACACTTTTCCAATGGTTCTTCAGCACTGGCCGCAACCTCAGTGTGAAGATGAGTGCCTGGAAACAAAGGGAAGCCCCTGAGATACCAGACACTGGACACTGGCGCCATGGCACACAAGGCATAAGGACATAAGAAATAGGAGCAGGAGTAGGCCATCTGACCTGTCGAGCCTGCTCCACCATACAATTCATGGCTGATCTGACCATGGACTCATCTCCACCTACCTACCTTTACCCCATAAAGCTTAATTCCCCTACCATGCAGAAATCTATCCAACCATGTCTTAATACTGAGGTAGCCTCCACTGTTTCATTGGGCAGAGAAATCTACAGATTCACCACTCTCTGTCTCCAAATCTTGAGGTTATGTCCCCTAGTTCTAGTCTCACATACCAGTGGAAACAACTTTCCTGTCTCTATCTTATCTATGCCTTTCGTAATTTTATATGTTTCTTTAAGATCTCTTCTCATGCTTCTGAATTCCAGTGAGTACAGTCCCAGGCAACTCAATCTCTCGCCATAGTCTAACCCCCTCATTTCTGGAATCAACCTGGTGAACCTCCTCTGAACTGTCTCCAAAGCCACTATATCCTTCCTCAAGAAAGGAGACCAGAACTGCACACAGTTCTCTAGGCGCGGCCTCACCAGTACCCTGTACAGTTGCAGCATAACCTCCCTGCTCTTAAATTCAATCCTCCAGCAATGAAAGCCAACATTCTATTTGCCTTCTTGACAGCCTGCTGCACCTGGAAACCAACCTTTTGTGATTCATGCACAAGCACTCTCAAGGCCCTCTGCACAGCAGCATGCTGCAATTCTTTACCATTTAAATAGTAACCTACTCTTTCATTTTTCCTTCCAAAGTAGATGACCTCACATTTACCAGCATTGTACTCCATCTGGCAGACCCTTGCCCACTCACCTAACCTATCTATATCTCTTTGCCGACTCTCTGTATTTTCTGCACAATTTGCTTTTCCACTCAGTTTAGTATCATCAGTAATCTTGAATACCCTACACTCAGTTCCCTCTTCCAGATCATTCATGCATATCATGAACAGTTGCAGGCCCAGCATTGAACCCTGCCGCACACCGCTCACCACAGATTGCCAACTAGAGGTACACCCATGTACCCCAGCTCTCAGCTTTCTATTAGTTAAACAATCATCTAGCCATGCTAATACATCCTCAACCCTATGCATCCTTATCTTATGGACATCTTTTATGTAGCACCTTATTGAACGCCTTCTGGAAATCCAAGTAAATAATGTCCATCTGTTCCCCTCTATCCACTACACTCATTATATCCTCAAAGAACTCCAGTAAGTTTGTCAAACAGGACCTGCCTTTGCTGAATCCATGTTGCATCTGCCTGATGGATCCATTTCTTTCCAGATGCTTCGTTGTTTCTTCTTTATTGGTAGCTTCAAGCATTTTCCCAATTACAGATGTTAAACTAACTGGCCTAGAGTCACCTGCCTTTTGCCAACATCCTTTTTTGAACAGTGGCGTGACATTTGCCGTCTTCCAGTCTGCCGGGACCTGCCCAGAGTTCTCTCTTTGACCAATCTATTGGAGTTTTTCAAGGAGGTTACCAGGAAAGTGGATGAAGGGAAGGCAGTGGATATTGTCTACATGGACTTCAGTAAGGCCTTTGACAAGGTCCCGCATGGGACGTTAGTTAGGAAAATTCAGTCGCTAGGTATACATGGAGAGGTGGTAAATTGGATTAGACATTGGCTCAATGGAAGAAGCCAAAGAGTGGTAGTAGAGAATTACTTCTCTGAGTGGAGGCCTGTGACTAGTGGTGTGCCACAGGGATTAGTGCTGGGTCCATTTTTATTTGTCATCTACATCAATGATCTGGATAATAATGTAGTAAATTGGATCAGCAAATTTGCTGATGATACAAAGATTGGAGATGTAGTAGACAGTGAGGAAGGTTTTCAGAGCCTGCAGAGGGACTTGGACCAGCTGGAAAAATGGGCTGAAAAATGGCAGATGAAGTTTAATGCAGACAAGTGTGAGGTATTGCACGTTGGAAGGACAAACCAAGGTAGAACATACAGGGTTAATGGTAAGGCACTGAGGAGTGCAGTGGAACAGAGGGATCTGGGAATACAGATACAAAATTCCCTAAAAGTGGCGTCACAGGTAGATAGGGTCATAAAGAGAGCTTTTGGTACATTGGCCTTTATTAATCAAAGTATTGAGTATAAGAGCTGGAATGTTATGATGAGGTTGTATAAGGCATTAGTGAGGCCGAATCTGGAGTATTGTGTTCAGTTTTGGTCACCAAATTACAGGAAGGATATAAATAAGGTTGAAAGAGTGCAGAGAAGGTTTACAAGGATGTTGCCGGGACTTGAGAAACTCAGTTACAGAGAAAGGTTGAATAGGTTGGGACTTTATTCCCTGGAGCATAGAAGAATGAGGGGAGATTTGATAGAGGTATATAAAATTATGATGAGTATAGATAGAGTGAATGCAAGCAGGCTTTTTCCACTGAGGCAAGGGGAGAAAAAAAAAAAAACAGAGGACATGGGTTAAGGGTGAGGGGGGGAAAGTTTAAAGGGAACATTAGCTGGGGGGCTTCTTCACACAGAGAGTGGTGGGAGTATGGAATGAGCTGCCAGACGAGGTGGTAAATGCGGGTTCCTTTTTAACATTTAAGAATAAATTGGACAGATACATGGATGGGCGGTGTATGGAGGAATATGGTCCGTGTGCAGGTCAGTGGGACTAGGCAGAAAATGGTTCGGCACAGCCAGGAAGGGCCAAAAGGCCTGTTTCTGTGCTGTAGTTTCTATGGTTTCTATGGTTTCTATGTTAGACATGTCCTCCATCATGAAGATCGACACAAAATAGTTATTCAAAGCCTCTGCCATTTCCTCATTACTCAATATCAATTCCCCCTTCTCGTCCTCCAAGGGACCCATGTTTACTTTAGCCACCCTTTTCTGTTTTATATAATAATAAAAAACTTTTACTATCTGTTTTTATATCTTGTGCTAGTTTATCTTCATAATCTAGCTTCCCTTTCTTTATTGCTCACTTTGTGGCTCTTTGTTGCTTTTTAAGTTGTTTCTTTTAAAGTTTCCCCTATCTTTCAGTATTCCACTGCTCTTGGCGACTTTGTATGCATGAGTTTTTAGTTTGATGCTTTCTTTTATTTCCTTAATTATCCAAGTCTGGATCTTCCCCAACCTGACTGCCCTTGCTGGAATATACTTTTGTTGAGCACTGTGAAAAACCTCTTTGAAAGTCTTCCATTGTTCCTCAACCATCTCACCATATAGCATGTGTTCCCAGTCTATACTAGCCAAATCCTTCTTCATCACATTGTAGTCTCCATTGTTTAGGTATAATGCACTGGTTTTAGATCGAACTATTGCACCCTCCATTTGTATGAGAAACTCAGTCATACTGTGACCCCTCTTTCCAAGAGGATCCCTAACTACAAGATCACTAATTTTACCTGTGTCATTGTACAGGACCAGATCTAAGATAACACGTTCCCTTGTAGGTTCAGTAACATGCTGTCCAAGAAAGCCATCACGATACATTCCATGAAGTCCTCCTCAAGACAGACTCAACCAACTTGAATCACCCAATCAATGTGCAAGTTAAAGTCCCCCATGATAACTGCTGTTCCATTCTTACATGCCTCAGATATTTCTCTGTTTATTGCAGGGCTACTGTAATGTTATTTTTCAGTGGCCGATAGACAACTACCACCAGTGATTTTTTTCTCCTTTACTGTTCCTACTCTCTACCCAGATGGATTCATCATTCTACTCCTTAGATCTTATGTCATCTCTTACTATTGCCCTGATCTCATCTCTAATTAAGAGCACCTCCTTTACATTCCTGCCTATCCTTCCGTATTACCTGATATCCTTGGATATTTAATTCCCAATCCTCTCCACCTTGTAACTATGTCCCTGTAATGGCCACTAGATGGTACTGATTTGTGCCACAAGTTCACTGACCTTTTTTCGAATACTACGGGCATTCAGATAAAGTGCCCTTACACTCATTTTGCTTTTAAAATTACATAATCTTTTACCCTTTTGCACTTGACTTTTCTTCACTCCACTCTTACTTTCCTCTTGGTTATTCTTTGCTTTTACTTTATCTTTATCCACACTTTTCTTTTTTACTTTATCCCTACTTCTCCAATCTGTTGAACCCACCCGCTACTATTTAGTTTAAAGCCCAATCCACAGCCCGAGTTATGCGATTCACTAGGATCCAGGTCCCATCGCAGTTCAAGTGGAGTCTGTCCCATTGGTACAGTTCCCTCCTTCCCCAATATTGGTGTCAATTTCCCATGAATTCAAACCCACTTCTCCCACACCAATCCTTGAACCACACATTTAACTCTCTAATCTTCTTGACCCAATGCCAATTTGCATGTGGCTCAGGTAGTAATCCAGAGATCACCACCTTTTTGGTTCTGCTTTTTAATTTAGTCCCTAGCTGCTCAAGTTCCCTCAGCAGAACTTCTTTCTTCATTCTACCTATGTCGTTGGTCCCCACATGGACCACGACAACTGGATCTTTCTCTTCCTGCTGCAAATTCTTCTGCAGGTCAGGTAAGATGTTCCGAACCTAGGCACCCAGCAGGCAACACGGCCTTCGGGACACTCTATCTTCATGACAGAGAACTGTGTCTATCCCTCTGACTGTACTATCCCCAATTATCACAACATTTCTCTTCTCTCCCCCCTCTTGAATGTCTTCCTGAACTACAGAGTCACAGTTAGGTTGCTCATCCTTCCTATAGCCCTCACTCTCATCCACAAAGGGAGCAAGAATCTCAGACCTGTTGGACAAGCTCAAGGGCTGAGGCTCCTCCAGCATTGTCTCTTAGATCCCACTACCTGCCTCACTCGCAGTCACACCCTCTTGTCCCTGACCACAGACCAAATTTGAGGCAGCTGATCTAATGGGTGTGACTACCTCCTGAAACAGAGAATCCAGGTAACCCTCCCCCTCCCTGATGTGCCACAGTGTTTGAAGCTCAGATTCCAGGTCAACTTTGATGCCAACCAATGGGAAAGAGCAGCTGCATAATTCAAACAAGACAATTAATAACCGGCATGGCAGAAGCAGATTTCGACCGACGAGTAAGCTAACCTTAAACATTACAGGAGGTTACATGATGAAAGAAACTGTAAAATGTGATGCACAGAACTGCACCTTATTGTCATCAGGAAAGGAGATGACTGATTTGGAAAGGAATTAAATATATATTAAGGACAAAGTAAGATCTTATTTACAGCATAATATGCTCACTTGGTGCTTTTAGTCTCAGATTCTGGTCAATATGGTTGAAAGGGCAATCAAGTAATTAGTTAATCATTAAATTAATCATTTATATCTGCGAAATCAATTCCAACAGAAAGCTAATAATTAGAGCATCTTCACTCGAGTGCAAACAAAAGAGTATCTCCCTTGAGGGACTATGAAACCTTTAGTGAAAATTACATTTTCATCACTGTTCTTGAAAGACCCAATTTTCAGTGCGGCTTTGATAAACACTTAAAGTGCAGCTTCCACACACAGTAGTGGTAAGTTAATTTAGTGTAATGTATTGTTTCACTAAACGTCAGATATAAATATATGGGACAAATAATCTTTTATATGTGCTTTAGTTTAAGATTAAATAGTGTGTGAACTATTTAAACATTAAACTGAAGCACATATGAACAATGGGCCTCTGAATCACACAACTCTCAGATTAACGGACTGAAACACTACACCTTCGAAGAAATGGCCATTAGTTTGTACTCTGCCAACTCAATGACAAACCAATAAAATAAATTACTGTTGGACGAGATAGGTTTAACATAGCTAAAAATAATGACCTCACTGATAATATTCGGAGGAAAGGCCGTGAAATCCTTTCTTGCTGCTCCCCCTCTGTGATCCTTGCTGCCCTCTGACTCTTTGACCATGTGCTCAATCAAACCCACTACCACAGCCACGTATCCTTCTACCTCCCCTCCCCCACCTTCTCACTCTGACTTCTCACCCCTTTGTCCCAGTCCCAATGAAGGGTCTCGGCCCAAAACATCAACTGTTTACTCTTTCCCATAGATGCTGCCTGGCCTGGTGAATTCCTGCAACATTTTGTGTGTGATACCTCAGGTTTTAGTATAACTTCACTTTGACTTTGTAAAAATATCATAGTCATGTGTTGCTGATTCACAGCTGCCAATTTACACAATCATATTGAATCTTCAATTCCACAGAGGGTTTTTGCTAACGTTTTTAGTTTATTTGGTCTCTAAATTGTTCTTGCTGTCTGAATCCACAGACTGTTGTACAGCTTGGAATCAATTTTTTCTCTAACAAATCAGTTACCAGAACAAATCCACAACTCCTCTACAGTCCCAGCATGGACTTCTGTCCATTGAACTTTAAACTTTTCATTGCAGCATTGAATTAGTAACATAGACTCTATCTGCCTCATAAGTATTCATTACAGTCGTTATAATTTGTATGACCTTGCCGTGTCTTAATTAACTCTTGAAAATGCTTCCAATAGTTGATTGTAAAGATCTTTGGATAATCTGAGGATGCTAAAATCACTACATAATTGCAATTTATTTGCCCTTCTTCACAGAACTTCATTTTGATTGCTGCAAAATCATTTTTCTTATAAATCGGAAGTCCAACATACCTAATTTTTTACAACTTGGTTAGGATACAGTTTTTGTTTATCAGAGTGCTATTCCTGAAACTAAAAATAGTGTTCATGTGTGCACACTCATGGTACACATATTGGTGAGAACAATTAGTGGGTGTATATATTAACACACATCTGAGATATCCAGTTTGTGTCGTCAATCGTCAAGTAACACAAGGTTGGCGTCAGTGTTACAGTCCCGGAGCTCAGCTCTCCAGCTGCCCTACTCTGGTGTATGACCCGAGGCAGCAGATCATGAAAATCAGTTTCCACCATTCTAAGGGAGCTAGGACTTTACTCTTTGGAGAGAGGGAGGATGAGAGGAGACGTGATAGAGGATACAAGATATTAAGAGGAATAGATAGAGTGGGTAGCCAGCGCCTCTTCCCCAGGGCACCACTGCTCAGTACAAGAGGACATGGCTTTAAGGTAAGGGGTGGGAAGTTCAAGGGGGATATTAGAGGAAGGTTTTTCACTCAGAGAGTGGTTGATGTGTGGAATGCACTGCCTGAGTCAGTGGTGAAGGCAGATACACTAGTGAAGTTTAAGAGACTACTAGACAGGTATATGGAGGAATTTAAGGTGGGGGGTTATAAGGGAGGCAGGGTTTGAGGGTCAGCATAACATTGTGGGCCGAAGGGTCTGTACTGTGCTGTACTATTCTATGTTCTATGTTCTAACAGTGATACTTCTGATAATACGATAAAATAACTAAAAGAAGAGTATCCTGCACCCTCTTCTGTGAAAAGGGAAACTATAGTATGTTCTTCTAGTTTGTTTACACACTGCCACAGTCATTCTCGCCTATCTGTCTGCAAATAGCAAGATTGGCTCTAGTGGTCTCACTTTAAATGTCTCCCTTGTCTGGGTTTAACTATGCACTGCCACAGTCATTCTCGTCTGAATATTAAACACAAAATAATCTGCAGATGCTGAGGTCAAAGCAACACTCACAACACGCTGAAGGAACTCAGCAGGTCGGGCAGCATCCATGGAAAAGATCGATCGACGTTGGGTTCTGGCCCGAAACGTCAACCGATCTTTTCCATGGATGCTGCCCAACCTTCTGAGTTCCTCCAGCGTGTTGTGAGTGTTGCTCGTCTGAATACTGTCTTTTACTCTTGCCCTACGGTAGCTTCCACAGCAGCAGTAATGATGTTTTCATTGTGTGGTGACCTACTCCAATGTCTACATTAGGTATGCTTTGAAAAGGAGAGCGACAGACCAATGTGAGCAACCGCAGCTCTTAGCAATCCTGTGATCTCGGTCTCTGACAATATCAGAGCTTACTTCAGAAGCATGAATGCACACAATGCAACCAGCTCAGAGGGCATACTTGGCCAAGTGTTGAGGATTTGTTCAGACACCTGGCCAGAGCACTTAACGAGATCTTCAACTCCTAGTTTCAAAAGGACATTGATAATATCAGTGCCCACAAAGTGACTGGAGATGCCTCTAGACACATTTTTAATGCACAACACAGTCACATGAAGGTATTATGCATAGAACAAAAGTAATGGTACCAAGTTAAGTACAACAAAGTAAACCAATGGCATGTAGAAACACCACTTACACTGGTTGGACCACACTGGAGAAGCCAGCAGAGTATATTTCAATCCTTGTAGTGCACAAACTCACATCCTTAAGTCATGATAATTGACACCAATTACACAGTAAGCAACTGAGTGTGATGATAGAAAAGGGAAAAAGTAATCTAGATAGCTTTTTTCTAGTGAGACTCTGATGACACAACAGGGCCCTCAAAGTGCTAGTGGAGTTGTTCTCCACTTCTACATTGGCACCTTCCACTCTTGGCATTAATTGCCATTACTCTCTCAGTAGACCATGAGACATAGGAGCAGAATTAGGCCATTTGGCCCATCGAATCTGCTCTGCCATTCAATCATTTCTGATCCATTTTTCCTCTCCTCAGCCCCCACTCCCCAGCCTTCTCCCCATAATCCTTGAAGCCACGTCCAATCAAGAACCTATCAACCTCTGCCTTATATACCCCCAACTACCTGGTTTCCACAGCTACCTGTGGTAATAAATTCCACAAATTCACCACCCTCTGGCTAAAGAAATTTCTCCGCCTCTCTGTTTTAATGGACGCCCCTGTATCCCGAGGCAGTACCCTCTTGTCATAGACTCCCCCACCATGGGAAACAACCTTTGCACATCTACTCTGTCTAGGCCTTTCAACATTTGAAAAGTCTTAATGAGATGCCCCCTCATCCTACTAAATTCCAGTGATTACGGACCCAGAGTTATCAAATGTTCCTCATATGATAACCCTTTCATTCCCGGAATCATCCTTGTGAACCTCCTCTGAACCTTCTCCAATGCTAGCACATCTTTTCTAAAATGAGGAGACCAAAACTGTTCACAGTCCTCAAGGTGAGGGTTCACCAGTGCCTTATAAAGGCATCACATCCCTGCTCATATATTCTAGATCTCAAGAAATGAATGCTAACATTGCAGTTGCCTTCCTCACCAGTGACTCTACCTGCAAGTTAACCTTTAGGTTGTTCTGCACAAGGACTCACAAGTTCCCTTTGCATGTCAGATTTTTGGATTTTCTCCCCATTTAGAAAATAGTCTGCAGATTTATTTCTACTACCAAAGTGCATGACCATGCATTTTCCAACATTGTATTTCATTTTCCACTCTCTTGCCCATTCTCCTAATCTGTCTAGGTCTTTCTTCAGCCCACCTGTTTCCTCAACACTACCTTCCCCTCCACCAATCTTTGTATCATCTGCAAACTTGGCGACAAAGCCATCGATTCCATCATCTAAATCACTGATATACAGCATGAAAGGTAGCGTTCCCAACACCAGCCCCCGTGGAATACCACAGGTCACCGGCAGCCAACCAGAAAAGGATTCTTCTGTTCCCACTCACTGCCTCCTACCAATCAGCCAATGCTCTAACCAAACCAGTAACTTTCCTCTAATACCATGGTCTCCTAACTTGGTAAGCAGCCTCATGTGTAACACCTTGTCAAAGGCTTTCTGAAAGTACAAATATACAACATCCACTGCATCCCTTCATCTATCCTACTTGTAATCTCCTGACAGAATTTTAACAGGTTTGCCGGGCAAAATTTTCCCTGAAGGAAACTATGCTCCCTTTGTCCTATCTTGTCCTGTGTCACCAAGTACTCCATAACCTCATCCTAACAATTGATTCCAACATCTTCCCAACCACTGAGGACAGGCTAACTGGTCTATAATTTCCTTTCTGCTGCCTTACTGCTTTCTTAAAGAATGGAGTAACATTTGCATTTTCCAGTCCTCTGGCACCATGCCAGAGTCCAATAACTTTTGAAAGATAATTACTAATACCTCCAGAATCTCCTCTGCTACCTCTTTCAGAACCCTAGGGTGCAGTTCATCTAGTCCGGGTGACTTATGTACCCTTCGGTCTTTCAGCTTTTTGAGCACCTTCTCACTTGTAATAGTAACTGCACTGACTTCTCTTCCCTCGCACCCTTCAACATCTAGCACACTGCTAGTATCCTCCACAGTGAAGACTGATGCAAAATACTCATTTAGTTCATCTGCCACCTCCTTGTCCCCTGTTATTATTTCTCCTGCCTCATTTTCTAATGATTCTATATCTTTCTCACCTCTCTTTTTTTTACATATTTGAAAAAGCTTTTGCTATCCATTTTGATATTGTTTTCTAGTTTGCTTTCATATTTCATCTTTTCCCTCCTAATGATTCTTTTAGTTGTTCTCAGTAGGTTTTTAAAAACTTCCCAATCCTCTATCTTTCCATTATTTTTTGCTTTGTGTATGCCCTCTCTTTGGTTTTACATTGGCTTTGACTCCCCTTGTCAGCCGCGGTTGTACTATTTTGCTATTTGAGTATTTCTTTGTTTTTGGAATACACCTATTCTGCACCTTCCTCATTTTTCCTGGAAACTCACACCATTGCTTCTCTGATGTTATTCCTGTCAGTATCTCCTTTCAACGTACTTTGGCCAACTTCTCTCTCAAACCACTGTAATTTCACTTACTCTACTGAAATACTGCTACATCAGACTTTTCTTTCTCCCTGTCAAATTTCAAGTTGAACTCAATCATGTTGTAATCACTGGCTCCTGAGGGTTATTTCAGCTTAAGCTCCCTAATCGCCTCTGGTTCATTACATAACACCCAATCTAGTTAAGCTGATCCCCTCGTAGGCTCAATGACAAACTGCTTTAAACAGCCACCTCAAAGGCATTCAACAAACTCACTCTCAACTTTGCCCTTTTGACATGCTTTTCTATTTCCTATTGCAATACGTGGTCCACATCCCAGCTACTGTTGGGAGGCCTGTATATAATTGCCATCAGGGTCCTTTTACCTTAAAGTTTCTTAACTCAACCCACAAGGATTCAACATCTTCCGATCCTATGTCACATCTTTCTACTGATTTCATGCCATTCTTTACCAGCAGAGCCACACCAACCTTTCTATCCCTCCAATACAATGTCTGGCCTTGGACATTCAACTCCCAACTACAACCATCCTTCAGTCACAATTCAGTGATGGCCACAACATCATTACCGACAATCTGTAAATATGTAACATGATCATTCACCTTGCCTTGAGATATAACACTTTGAGTACTGCATTGCTACCCTTTCTGATTCTGCATCCCTAATGCACTGACACTCACCATGCTGGATGCAATTATGTCCTGTCATTTGCTTGCCCTCCCTGACAGACTGACTGCTCACTATCTTTGCTTTTTTATCATCCATGATCCATGAACCTGAAGCCCTGCCCCCTACACCAACTTCTCAACCATGCATTAATTTGCCAAATCATCCTGTTTCTATCCTCACTGGTGCGTGACCCAGGCAGCAATCCAGAAATAACTACCTTTCTATCTAGCTCTCTAAATTCTCTCTTCAGGATCTCTGTTTTTCCTTCTTATGTCATTGGTTCCAATATGTACCAAGACATGAGGCTGCTCTCCTTCCCTCTCCAAAGTGCTGTGGACGTGATCCAAGACATCCCTCACCCTGACACCTGGGAGGCAACATACCACCCGGGTGTCCCGTTCACATCCACAGAACCTCCTGTCTGTTCCCCTATCACTACCGCTCCCCTCTTCTCCCTCTTTCTCTTCTGCACCACGGACCTATGCTCAGTGCCAGCAACTTGGTCTCCGTGGCATTCCCCTGGAAGGTCATCCCCACAACAGTATCCAAAGCGGCATACTTAATTTTGAGGGGAATGGCCAAAGGGATGCTTTGTGCTGACTGCCTATTCTCATTTCCTCTTCTCCTGATAGTCACCAAGCTACTTTCCTCCTACAGCTTCAGGGTGACTACTTACTTTCCTGTTACTCTGATCGATCATCTCCTCACTCTCCCATACAAGCCAAAGGTCATCCAGCTACTGCTCCAGATCCCTAACATGGTCTTCAAGGAGCTGAAGCCGGATGCACATCACACAGATGTAGTTCCCTGGGAGACTCTGGGTCTCCCAGGACTCCAACAGCCAGCATGAAGAACACACAAGGGCAAAAGAGAGAGAAAGAAAAGAATCTTAACAGAAGCTTACACAGAGCCAATGCCTCTTACAAGCCGAAGCCTCCTTTGAGCCATAGCCTGACACTCCTACTCTCACCACTGGCCTACTTCCACAATGTTTGCCCGCTTGTCCCTTCTGTACTTTTAAACAAGCATCGCCAACCTGTGAGAAACCTCGTTGTTGTGGCCTGCTCCTGCCACTGATTGAACTGTTGGAATAAGCCTGAACGTCAGCAAAGCTCTCCTTTTGAACAAGCGTCACTGGCCTGCAAGAAACCTCATCACTGTGGCCTGCTCCTGCCGCTAGTTGGACCATCGGAACAAGTACACTTGTTTCCCAGTGTATTTCTGGAAGTCAAATTGACCCTTACAATTAGAGCAATGAAGCTAAAACATAGACAAGCTTATTCAAAGTTCAAAAATATATTTCTTGAATCTAAAATCAATTTTACTGATATCCATACTTATAAAATTAGATATTTGGTCAAGATTCTTAGCGAGGCATAAATTGTGGTTTAGTAGATCGTTAAAACCTCACATAATTTATGCATTACAATTATATTTTCAGGGTTTTTCCCTATGAGAATAGTTAATAAATACTTGGATTTCTTGTGATTGTACTGGGGAATGTTGTAAAACACCACAAACTTGTAAGGAATAGGAAATAATTAGCGACAGCTTCTGACCACAGTATTTACTACAGCCATTTGTGCTCCAGAAGTTGTTGATATTTTCATGATGCAATCTTAGCAAATTCACCACTGTGCTGTAATTACAGTTGCAAAATCTGATCTAATTATTGAGATGCTGAAAAAAATATCCAATTTGAACTTTTTTTATGGGAATTTTTGATAGCCCAGAACAGCCCTGCAATATTGGCATAACTTTGCCAGATGAAAGGAAGTATACATGCAAGAGAAATCTTAGTGCACAGAGAGATGACAGAGAGAGAAAGAAAGAAAGTTAGTTGTTATACTGACACATGAACTTTGAAATCCAGCAAGATAAGCCATCAATTTATCTTCTCTATAAAAGTACCCATGACAGTGCCATATTCACTCAATCATACATGAAGGACCAATCTACTTTCAATTTTGTTGAAAGGGAGTTGCACCAACAACCTTCGAATTTGAAAGCAAGATTGCTACCAGCTGTTAAACTGCCACTTGAGCCTTTCAATCATAAAAATGATAGATATTTGTGAAGTGAAACCAGGCCATTTGGTCAATCATGCCCATATCAGCCACATGGAGTTTTCTTTCTGGTTACTCTGCCTCCCAGCTCTCGTCGTGTAGCATTCAAGTGCTTATTGTGATATACTTTATATGTGAATGTGGTGTCAACTTCCACCATCCCTTCACGCAGTGAGAAAGAACACAGAGTAGTCTGACCTCTTGTACTGGATTAACGGACCTAGAATAAATCAAATCTCCCAAAAGAGCAGAGATACAAGGGCTTCAGGATTAGCAAATCTTGGCTAAACTTTCCCAGTGGAGGATTCTTTCATTAGTAGAGGTCATTGGTGCCCTGGTGACCTGCAACAACGTGGGCAAAACCTTTTAACATCTATTATAATGAATAAGAAAATTTCCATTGCATTAACATTTACTGATAGCTTAAGGGTAAAGGAAAATAATAGATAGAGATTTTTCAGCTCACTAGTGATAAAAGATTGCCTACCCAGCTAGAAAATGACCGCTGATACATAACAATGTCCTCAGGCTCCTTCTTTCAACATCTTATCTCTGTTTTCCATAAGCAACAAATAACTTACTGATAAATGTTAATTACACTATGGAATTCTTTTCTCTGAGATCTATTGGTAATGGTGCTGAAGCAGGGAAACGTGTGGTAGGATAATTATCTATACACATCAACCAAGACGTGAATTTAGTTTCCATCACTTGTTAAATTTTATTTGCAGATAAAAATGTGTAAAATAGTATTTCTTATATAGCCCTCAGTTTTTAATTCAGTTTCTTATTGAAGTATTTATAGATGACTGTCATGTCATGTGATGGATTTCCCTGTTAAATCTAAAGCTGTGTCTCCAATGGAAAGGAGATTACAGGCTAATATTGTACTGTATAGCCATTCCATCTAGATACAGACAGACATACTGTATTACTTAGGAATGTCTCTGGAATAAAGAGTGCTGAGATTTAAGCCAATTAATCCAGATGTTACTCCTACAGAATATAGGAGTGTAGATTTTTTCAAGAACATGGGATTTGGATAGAACCTCTATTTATGGGGGTTCATCAGTAGAGGCTAATAACAGCCTACCAGAGGATGCCCATACACCCAAGCCAGATTAAATTGGCAATAATGCAGCACTTTTGGAAATATTGTGAGCTACAGCTATATAAATGTGCAGGTCACCTCCCTGTCTGTTTATTTGTCAAGTAGTTAAGAAGTCTAATCTGAAATTAATTTTGCTAATTTATATTAATCTCAGCTCTAAATTTATAATCAGCAATCAGGAAGAAACATTCAAACTTCATTTACCTAATTATGTTAATGTTCATCTTTAAAATAATCTGCTTTAAAAAAAACCTTTCAAAATGAGCAAGAAATCTAATCAAACTGTTTATGAAGTAATTAGCAAGTAAAAAGAGATATTTTACTTGTAGTCGTTCTGATTCTTATTTTTGTAGAATAGCAAACCAAAAGTTACCACACAGAAAAGTGTGAAAAAAATGAACTAGACATTAATTCACAATTGCAAAGCAAAAGCAAAAAGAATGTGAACAGAATTTATGGGGGAATCAAATTACTCTAGATAGTTTTTTTTAGCACAGATTAAGAGATTCTAAATGTCAAAAGAAATGTCGTTTGCACCATATGTATGATCCTTTCAAAATTAACTGCCTTCAATATTTCTATGTCAAATTCTTCAATCAAAATGCCTGGCTTTCTATTTGGGGGAGGAGAGCTTATACCAAATGTAAACAAGGATGAGCGGAAATCTTCCATTTGAAGTTTAACAGCATATTTAAATTAAACTATAGTATTTTTATCTTAGTTAATGAAGTACTTGGGTGCTCCTGAAGCCCAGTCAAGGAAAAGCAGATTCCTGCTGTCAACTAGTAATGAACAACACTTAAGAAAAATTGCATATTCAAGTACACATATGAAAATGTTCTTTTATGTGCAGCAGATTCCGGTTAATTGGGCCATCAGTTAATCTGGGCAGCTGCTTATTTGGGGAAATTCTTAAAGAACAAAAACTAATTGAGAAAATTGCCAGAATTCCTTTTGTTTATCTGAGATGCTCTGCCACTTAACTGGGGCCAGCGACTGCTGCCAAACAGTTTCTAACTAGTGTCAGTCACATACATTCGTATGGTCGTTAGACACTACACCTTCCTTAGAGCCAACAGGTTTTAAATCGCGTCAGCTGCATGTGTTTGTGTTCAAAAAGCAGTGATTTTTATCACTGACAGTTGATGAGAAATAAGCATTAAGACAATTTAGAACTGTTTTGCTCAGTACAGTTTCAAACATTCAGGCTTTGCAATCCAGAAATAGCCAGGAATGAAAATGAAATAATTTCACTACTCCAGTGAGTTAGGAACAATGAATGATTTGAAGGCACCGACAATCATCTTGAATGTTACAATGAAAAGGAAGATTTGGATGATGTAACTATATGAAGACAGCCCATTATCTGCACTGGGTGTCCGCACTGATTTTGTTCATTTTCAGTCAATCAAAAGAACACAACAGCATACACTGGTACATTATTATACTTTCTTAACACTGTGGTAGTATTGGAAGTGTTCAAATTTACTCTGTACTTCATTTAAATACATAATTTGTTATACCTTTTAACTATTTCCATGAAACTTCAGCTAATTGGGGAAGCTGGTTAATCAGGTCAAACTGTACTGGTGCTGATGTGTCCCAATTGGTCGGAATCCACCACACTGTTTGCATGAGCGAGTGGCCGCAGTCCGGTATACTGCTTTGACAGGTGGGCTAAACCAGATGAGGGTGGCCGGGAACCTCCAACTCTGGTGAGATAGTGATATGCCTACCCCAGCATGCAAAGCCAGTTCTGACGGACTGGGCGGATGAGATTTGCTACAAATTCCAATGGCGAAGGCTGCGCTGCAATGCTTCGTGGAGAGTGAGGGGCATGACAAGGCACAGAAGGCGTCACTGTTATCCACTGCAGCTGAGGAAGTCTCCAGATGTGATGATTTTTTGTGCCATTGGACCGAGATCTTTGAGGCCAGGACAGTGAAACTGCCCTACTGCAACAGCTTTTTCACTATAAATCCTCTCCGGCACAGATTTTTCTCCGTGCAGCTTGATGAGCTGCACAGACAAATGTCATTGTTGGAAACGACAGACAACCAACACACTCCACTTTCCTCTGTGTTAGGGGAGACTAAGAGGAAACAGAATCTCAGACAAAACAGAATGTGTGGGCTGCCCAAAGGGATACTGTTAGCCAGAGGAAGAGCAAAAAATATAAGTCCTCAAAAAATCTCTTGTGTACCCAACATTCCCTTTATCCTGATGATGATCACTATACGTGGCTGTGTCAGTTGGAGTGTGGAACCAAAGTACATGGGCTCTGATTGTCACCCTGTACAGAGGTTCTACCTGTCCTCAGGGTTGCAGAAGGTAGACCCCTCTACCACACAATGCCCCAGGCAGCTTGTCACTGCCATACTGCCTGTCCTTCAGGGAAGAGTTCTGCCCGGTAAACATCTTTGACCACAAGTCCATCATGCAGAAGTCAACACAGAATATACTGCAGGCACTGTAGAACAGGGACACTATGGATTCTGTCCTGAGAAAATAGTCCAGATCCCATGACAGAATAACTCATCGCCAGATCTGACCAACGAGCACCAAGACTTCACTTGGGTGGTGGTGAAAGGCACTCCCCAATCAGAGCTTTCCTCTACAGATGACAGACCATCTCCAATGTACACTGCCTGTGGTTGGGAAGAAACTGTCACCCATCTTTCTGTTAACTGCAGGTTTGCTAAGACTGTGTAGAGACGGATACAAGGGTCCATATCCCACTTTATCCCCAGCGGCTGTATAACCAAGAGCTCGCTGATTTACTGGCTGTTCCCATGCACACACACACTGAGACAAAAGTCAAGTGCTGCTGAAAGGTTATCAACTCAGTAAAGGATGCCCTTTGGTCTGCCTGAAACTTGCCAGTTTTCCACCACACCAAGTTGCGTGTGAGGGAATGCTTCAGATTGGCACAGCCTAGGCTGCAGGAGTACATGCTGAGGGACACACTGAAGTTTCGTGCAGCCAGTGCTAAGTCTCTGTGGAGGAGGGCCACAGTCTAGGTTCCTTAAACTGCTATGCATGGGGAGGCAGAGTATCACCTCAGCGAGCCAAGTGAAGGGTAATGGAGCTGAGCTTATTCGTGGCTTTTTGTATACAGGGTTTTTTTTAAGAGTTTACACTGCCATATTTTTATTTTAAATCCTAAATAATTAGACATAAGGCTCTTGCACAGACCTCTAATACTATAGAGATAAACTTTTGATCTGTCATGACCCCTGCACTTTATTTATCTCCCTGCACTGCACTTTCTCTGGAACTGAAACACTACATTCTGTTTTCTGTTTTTGTTTCTTTTATACTACCTTGATGTACTTATGTATGGAATGATCTGTCAGAATGGCATCCAAACAAAAGCTTCTCACTGTATCTCAGTGCCTGTGACGATAACAAGCCAAAAACCAGTAAGAGAAGGTAATCAATAAAACGATGCATATATACAAATACCAGCCTTGTTAGAAACAGGAAGCAGGAACTAGGGGCTGCCTGGGGAGTAGAGAAACACAGTGAGGTCAGAATATTAGAATAATCCACAAAGAAAATCAATACACTTTCAGGAAGCTGGAATGCTCAAGAACTTCAGAGTGGGTGAAAAATGACTGATAAAATACGAGAGGTGATGAAAAGTTCGTGGCCTAAGGTGGAAGGAGTCAATTTTAGAAAACCTAGCAATTTTCAATTACTTGAAACAGAAATACCACAGAAGTTATCAGCTTCAAACTTTCTGCATAATCACTCAGAGTTAAACAGTATGTGCATGTAATGAGAGCCGTATAACCTGAGGCCACAAACTTATCAATCACCCCTTGTAGCATATGTCAGGCAAGGTGCTCGCATGGGTATGAAATTAGTTTTCTAATTGCCATATCTTGAGTCAGTTGTAGAATGGGGTAATATCACAGCAGCACATGCCTCAAATAGAGGGTTCAGTCATTGATATCAGACAGGGTTCCCATTAATAACCCAACAATATTAAACATAACGAGCAATTATTTCACTCCTATTCATTATTGATGGAGGAAAATTGGACAGGCCACCCAGCAAAATCCATGGGATGATGTAGATAACATATGAAATGGCAGATACTGATTCGCCCACCCAGTACATATCCATTGAAGTCAAAGATAATGAAAATGAACAGATCAACACCTTTGCTTAAAATCCCAATGCTAGGTTACTAAAATTAATAATGCTAATAATACTAACATAATTTAAAATCAAAGTTAAGAACAATTTTGCTCTGCTTATTTTTAATTGTTGTAGACATCGGATCCAAGCAAGCTGTCAGTGTAAGCTTTCACTTTATATCTAAAGGTTAGACTACTCAACCTCTATTAATAGATGAGAACGGTCTGCTCTAATGCACTTGAGGTGATAGTGATGAAGTTTCGACTCAAAGCAGTATTGCTTTATTTAAATTGATCTTCACGAATTACAGCTATTAAGCACAGTGAACAATTTCCAACACTTTTAATAACTTGCTTCTATGTTTTTCTAATATTCCATGTCTGACAATCTATATTAATGCAATAGTTTTAGTGTTTGAAGTAAATTTATTATCAAAGTGCATATGTCATCAAGTACTGCCCTGAGATTCATTTTCTTCAGAACAAAGAAGTACAATAGAATCATTGAAAGACTATGCACAAAGAAAGACTGACAAGCAGGCAATGTGAGAAAGAAGACAAACTGAAAATACAAAAAGAAACAGATAATAATAAGTAAATAAATAATACTGAGAACATGAGTTGTAGAGTCCTCAAAAGTGAGTCCAAATGTTGTGTTCAGTGCTCAGTTCAGTGCTGCGGTGAGTGAAAATGTCACACTGGTTCAGGAGCCTAGTGATTGAAGGGTAATAACTGTTCATGAATTGGGTGATATGGGACCTAAGATTTTTGTACCTTCTTCCTGATGGTTGCAGCGAGAAGAGAACATAGCCTGGATGTTGAAGGTACTTGAAGACTGACGCTACTTTCTTGTGCCATCACTCCATGAAGATGTGCTCAATATTGGGAGAGCTTTTCCAGTGATGGACTGGGCTGTATTCATTACGTTTCTCTTGGTTTTTCCATTCTTGGGCACTGGTGTTTCCATACCAGGATGTGATGCAGTCAGTCCCGATACTCTCAACTCTACATCTGTAGAAACTTGTCAAAGTTTTGGATGACATGCTGAATCTGTGCAAACTTCTAAGAAAGTAGACGTGCTGCCACGCTTTCTTTGATATGGAATTTATGTGCTGGATGTTATCATATTAAAGGACAGATCCTTTAATATGATAACATCCAGGAATTTAATGTTACTGAACCTTTCCTCCTCTGACTTCATAATTGGCATTAGCTCATGGACACCTAATTTCTTCCTCCTGTAGTCAAAAAGCAGCTCTTTGGTTTTGCTGATGTTCAATGAGAGGCTGTTGTTGGGGGACCACTTAACCAGTGCCACATTAGAAATCATGAACACAAGAAAGACTGCAGATGCTGGAAATCCAAAGCAACACACACACACAAAATGTTGGAGAAACTCTGGAAGTCAGACAGTATCTATGGAAATGAATAAACTGTCAACGTTTCAGGAAAGGAAGGGGGAAGATACCAGAATAAAAAAGATAGGGGAGGGGAAGAAGGAAGCCAGGTGAGTAGGAAAGATGAAGAGCTGGAGAGGAAGGAATCTCATGGGAGACGATAATGGACTATAGGAGAAAGTGGGGGGGGGTCAAGGGGAAGTGATAGGGAGGTGAGACATAAGATGAAAGTGTGGAGAACAGAAGAAGAGGAGAGGGAGAGGGAATTTCTTAACCAGAAAGAGAAATCAATATTCATACCATCAGATTGGAGGCTATCCAGACGGGATATAAGATGCTGCTCCTCCACCCTGAGGGTGGCTACAGACTGACATGTGGGAATGGGAATGGGAATCTGAATTCAAATATTTGGCCATCGGGAAGCTCTGCTTTTGGTGGATGGAGCGAAGTTGCTCAACAAAGCAGTCCCCAATTTATGATGGGTCTCTTCAATGCACACATCAGAAGCACCGGACATGATAGATATCCCCAGCAGATTCACAGGCAAAGTGTGGCTTCATCTGAAAGGACTGTTTGGGGCCCTAAATGGAGGTGAGGGAGGAGGTGAGTGGGGAGGTGTAGTACTTTTGCCACTTGCAGGGATAAGTGTTGGGAGGGAGATTAGTAGAAAGGGATGAATGGACAAGGGAATCGTGGAGGGAACAATCACTGTGGAAAGCAGAAAGTGGGGGGTGGGGAGATAAAGATGTGTTTGGTAGTAGGATCACTTTGGAGGGAGCAGAAGCTGTGGAAAATGTTCTGTTGGATATGGAGGCTCATGAGGCGGTAGGTAAAGACAAGAGGAACTCTATCACTGTTAAAGCAGAGGAAGGTGGGGTAAGAGTGGATTCAGGAAATGGATGAGATGCGGGTAAGGACAGCATCTATGGTGGAGGAAGGGAAACTCATATGATAAGCCTTTCAATCCTGGAATCATTTTCATGAACCTACTTTAAACCCTCTCCAACGTCAGCACATCCTTTCTTAGATAAGAGGCTCGAAACTGCTCACAGTACTCCAAGTGAGGTCTCACCAGTGCCTTATAAAGCATCAATGTTACATCCTTGCATTTATTTTCTTGTTCTCTCAGAATGAATGATAACATTGCATTTGCATTCCTCGTCACTGACTTCGCAAAATAACATTTAGGGGATACTATATGAGGACTCCCATCCATCTGCACCTCAGTTCTCTGCATTTGGAAAATACTCTACATTTTTATTTCTTCTACCAAAGTGTATGATCATATACTTCCTGACATTGTATTCCATCTGCAACCGCTTTGCCCATTCTCCTAATCTGTCTAAGTCCTTCTGTAGCCTCTCTAATTCCTCAACACTACCTGCCCCTCCACCAATCTTCATATCATCTGCCATCTTGGCCACAAAGCCATCAATTCTGTCATCCAAATCATTGACATTTAACGTGAAAAGAATTGGTCCCAACACAGACCCCTGTGGAACACAACTAGTCACTGACAGCCAGTTGGAAATGTTCCCTTTATCCATACTCTTAGGTCTTGCTAATCAGCCACTGCTCTATGAATGCTAGTATCTTTTCTGTAATACCATGGGCTCATAGCTTGTAAAGCAGCCTCATGTGCGGCAACTTCTCAAAGGCCTTCTGAAAATCCAAGTACACAACATCCACCAATTCACCTTTGTCTGTCCTGCTTGTTATTTCTTCAAAACATTCCTACAAATTTGTCAGGCAAGATTTTCACTTGAGGAAACCATGCTGAATTTGGCTTATTGGATCATGTGCCTCCAAGTACCCTGAATGACATCCTTAAAAATCAGCTCCAACACCTTCCCAGCCACTGAGGTCAGAATAAAAGGCTTATAATTTCCTTTTTTCTGCCTCTCTCCCTTCTTGAAGTGTGGAGTGACATTCCAATCCTCCAGAACCATGCCAGAATCTAGTGAATCTAGTGGGGTTTTGAAAGGGGTGGTTGAAGAAAATGTGGAGGCATTAGTAATGATCTTTCATGATCATTACTAATGCCTCCACATTTTCTTCAACCACCCCTTTCAAAACCCCAGAGTACACACCATTTGGTCCAGATGATTTATCTACTTTCAAACCTTTCAGTTTCCCAAGCACTTTCTCCCTAGAAATAGTAACTTCACTCAATTCTGCTCTCTGACACATTCAAATTTCCAGCATACTGTTAGTGCCTTCCACAGTGATTCTGCAGGATTCCCTAAAGGTTAATTTGCAATACTTGGTTCTTCTGATATTTCCTTGTCCCCCATCACTACCTCCATGGTATCATTTTCCAGTGGTCCAATATCTACTTTCAACTCTCTTTTACTCTTTATATATCTGAAGAAACTTTTGGTATCCTCTTCAATATCATTGGCTAGCTTACCTTCTTATTCCATTTTTACTCTATTTATGACTTTTTAGTTGCCTTCTGTTGGTACTTAAATGCTTCCCAATCTTCTAACTTCCTATTAATTTTTGCTCTATAATACACCCTCTCTTTGGCTTTTATGTTGGTTTTGGCCTCTCTTGTCAGCCTCAGTTGTGTCACCCTGCCTCCAGAATACTTCTTCGTTGGGATGTATCTATCCTGCACCTTCTGAATTGGTCCCAGAAATTCCAACCACTGAGAGAGAGAGAAAGAGTGAAACTTTTAACTTAACACCATCATTCCCACAACCCTGATTTGAGCAGTTACAGAACCTGGGCCTCTGTACCTCCTTCTACAATTGGATCCTCAACTTCCTAACTGGAAGACCACAATCTGCGCGGATTGGTGATAACATATCCTCCTCGCTGGCGATCAACACTGGTGCACCTCAGGGGTGTGTGCTTAGCCCACTGCTCTACTCTCTCTATACCCATGACTGTGTGGCTAGACATAGCTCAAGTACCATCTATAAATTTGTTGATGTTGACCATTGTTGTAACAATCTCAGATGGAGACGAGAGGGCATACAGCAGTGAGATATGACAACTAGTGAAGTGGTGTCGCAGCAACAACTCAGCGTCAGTAAGAAGAAAGAGCTGATTGTGGACCTCAGGAAGGGTAAGACGAGTGAACACATACCAATCCTCAGAGGGATCAGAAGTGGAGAGAGTGAGCCGTTTCAAGTTCCTGGGTGTCAAGATCTCTGAGGACCAAAGCTGGTCCTAACATATCCAAGCAGTTATAAAGAAAGTACAACAGTGACAATACTTTATCGGGTGTTTGAAGAGATTTGGTATGTCAAGAAATACACTGAAAAACTTTTATAGATGTACCGTGGAGAGCATTCTGACAGGCTGCATCACTGTCTGGTATGGCGGGGGGGAGGGGTGGCTACTGCACAGGACTGAAAGAAGCTGCAGAGAGTTGTAAATTTAATCAGCTCCATCTTGGGTGCTAGCCTACAAAGTATTCAGGACATCTTCAAGGAGTGGTGTCTCAGAAAGGCAGCGTCCATTATTAAGGACCCCCTGCACCCAGGGCATGCCCTTTCCTCACTGTTACCATCAGGTAGGAGGTACAGAAGCCTGAAGACACACGCTCAGCAATTCAGGATCAACTTCTTCCCCTCTGCCATCCGATCCCTTTATGGACGTTGAACCCGTGAACACTACCTCACTTTTTCAATATATATTATTTCTGGATTTTGTACGATTTTAAATATATTCGATATACGTATACTGTAATTGATTTACTTATTTATTTATTAGCATTATCTTATTATTTGTTTTCTTCTTCATCTATATAATGTATCGCATTGAACTGCTGTTGCTAAGTTAACAAATTTCACGTCACATGCTGGTGATAATAAACCTGATTCAGATTCTGTATTCTGATTATTTTGAAGTAGAGATTGATAGGTTCTTAACCTTAAAGGTGCCAAAGGTTGCGGGGAGAACGGGGCTGAAAAAGACTATAACTGAATGCAGAGAAAACTCATTGGGCTGAGTGGTCTAATTCTGCTCCTGTGTCTTATGGTCCTGACAGGGTGCATGCGAAGGGAATGTTTCTTCCTGTGGGAGAACCCAGAACTGGGGGCCACTATTTGAAAATAAGATGTACCCCATTTAAGACAGAGATAAGACAATTGTTTTTCTCTGAGAGAGTCATACACCTTCTCTGAGCCGAGGAAACAGAATCTTTGAATAGTTTTAAGGTTGAGGTAGCTGGATTCTTGATAAGATAGGAGGTGAAAGGTTATCAAGGATAGGCAGGATTGAGGAGTGGTGGTTACTCGGCCATTCAATAATAAGTTAGAATCATTGAACTCTACAGAACAGAAACAGGTCCTTTGGCCCATCTAGTCCATGCTCAACAATTAATCTGCCTAGTTCCATTGACCTGCACCCACACCATAACCCTCCATTCCCCTCCCATCCAGGTACCTATCCAAATCGAATCCACATCTGAAGTGTAACACATCATTGAAAATACCATTTGTAGATTGACTTGACTATTTACAGTGAAGAAACTTCATTTCCTTGTGTTTGCATGAGGGGTTATGTGGTTATTCGTGACATCATATGCAAATACAGTGATGATGCTCTTGATGACATATTCCAACATGGACATACTGACTGTGACAAGTTATTAGAGTACAATTGAATAAATTTGCACACTTTATCTAATCTCCTGAGTCCTTACGTAATTCTTTAGGCACAAATTGCTAAAGTCTCTCCAGAAACCAGACATAAACCTGGAATGGGATTCTGCATGTGCAGTTCCTTTGATAGAAAATTATGCTGTGGAAGTGGTGTAGTCACATTATTGTTGGCAGGAAATCTTTGACTTTGGTAGGAAATCCCTGACACGAAACGGGGCTATTTGTGAATTAAACAAAGCTATTCTGCCAGTGAAGATGGGTTCAGATACCTGTTCAACATGAGTTAACATGTTATTACCTCAGAGGACAATTGATGTCCTATTCAGTAAGGTTGTGAAGTGCTGCAAAGCACCATCTGAAATCTTTGAACCTATAAATCTAGTATCTTCTGCCCCAAAGCCTGAAGAAACAATCTGCGATTCTATGGTTGAAATAAATAATTTGCCACATCACTGCAATTTTGGGACAAGATCATGTTGACAACATCCAGACAAAAGCAAAATTGAAAAATGTAGTCTATTTCAAATGGCACAGGATATGAGTGCGATGGCAACAGTTACATCTCTAGTAACAATGGTGGATTCTTTATAAGACCCAAGTCATGTAGGCACAAAGAATTGATTCTTTGGGAAGCTCTTCCAACATGGCCACCATTCAGCTGTGTTTGTTAAGGACAATAAATAGTTTCAGGAGCAGGAAAACTGAATGCATAGCATCAGGAAAATCCCAGTAGAAAACAGCAACATGGTATCCAAGTGAAGCACTAAACATTGATCATTGTAATTGAAATGTTAAATTAGTGAACTGGGGCAATTCTGTTCTTAGGTTACTTCTTGAGAAAAAAAATCAAACTGATTATAAATTGGACAGTGCTTCCATTTAATTGGCCGATGTAAAAAGACCAAGGAATGCAGAACTAGTGTGGATGTCCTTTTGATCTCAGAGTTAAAAGATTTCTGTCAGCATTATCCTCATTTGCTGCAGCCAATTTTAATATAGCAAAATTGTAATGTTTTTCAGCATCTCCAGGGCAAGATTGCATGGGAAATTACTATTTGTACCGAATTTGAAAAGGCACTCTTTCTCAGGGTGCACTTTGATGCAAATGAGCAGCACATATGGTATTAGCATTCATATAATATCTGTTTCGCCTTCTCCAACCTACATGTCAAAATTCTTTGAACCAGAGATGCGCAGATACACTTCAGTCAGGTACACTTCTACAAATTTAACTAAGGGCATCTAGACAGCATGCTTACTGATCTCATAATGAGACTGATCTATTTTCTGCAAACACCATCAACAGTTTTAAATTCTTATTAACTCCATCCAGACCTTGCCCCAGTTCTATTATCCTCCCCCAAGTTCCATAAACTGAATAGCTATGAGAGCCTAATAGGTAAAGATATAAAAACAAAAACGGTTGCGAAACAGGAGGATTCAAAAGCCGAGAGCTGAGAAGAACTCTGGATAAAAGTTTTGTGACTAGTGGAGTAAAAGAGTGATACCAAGAACTACAAGCGGAGCCTGAGTAATTACATTATAATTATGCATTTAATCAGTTTAATCACAATGCACAAAGAAGCTGCTTCCAGCAGTGTGAATTTGGAAGCAGATAGCTCTGCTGAATTATTCCAACTGGAAGAAGGTTTAGTAGTACCTGGGGAACAGCCACACAAGGAAAGCAAGCCAGGAAGATCAGCAGGTCCAGCAGTAGGAGAATTGCTTATTGAAATGTTTTTCTAGGAATCTTGGACATCAGGTTTTCTGTAGACACCTGAGAAACAACTTCTGACCTCACGTAACTCAATGGGCAAATTTCCCCCTGTCTGTCACTGCAGTTTTGAACTATATGCAGCTCATCCTCCTCCACTGACCTGAAGTCTTTGGTGCACGGTTTGGGTGGGAGGAGATGGGGCTGGTCATTTTAAACTGTCCTTATCTTCAGGCTAGCAACTCGGTTTGCAGACACATCACTGCTCCAATGCAGGTACAATTGGATCATAAATTCCCACAATGGGAAAACAGTGCTGATTTAAATGATTCTCAGTAGAGATTTATTTGTTGAATAGAATGTCTTTGTGTACAAGAGTTGCCCGTTAACGCAACTCATGGCAATTAATGACTTAGTTTAAATTGTTAAATTCCTACTGTTCAGTGCTGGCCCTCAAGCTCTGAGATGTGGATGCGATGTCACTAAACGTCCAGTAACATGGTCAAAATCAATGAATAAATTATTTTTTTCATCTGCTATATTCCACCAAATTATATTTCCGTACAAAGCAGAAGGATGCCATTCAACCCATCGAGTCCATGCTGTCTCTCAGAGCAATCCTATTAATCTCAATCCCTTATTTCTTCGTGAACTATTGTCAAAGTATGCATGTACAGTACAACTCTGACATTTGCCTACTCCCAATAGCCATTAAATACAGAAAGACTATGGGCGCTGATGAAAAAAAAGACATCGACTTCCCCCCCACCACCAACCAGCGCGAGAAAAAAAACAAAACCTGCAAACCCCAAAATACCCCCTTTGCCCACAGCATAGAAACAGCCACAATAGCAATCAATGACCCTCTACACAACAATCCCCGACCCCTCACTCGCAGAAAAGAACAGCAACAGTAGCAAAAACCCCCAATACCACCTCTTACACATAAAAAATTAACAGATCACTCACCCACCAATCGTCCACAAGAAGACACCAAAAAGCTGAAGGAAACCAATATAAAGGACTGTACAATAACCACATAAATCTCCAAATATGGGAAATGTCTTTTCACTGCATACATGGACAGCAGCAGCACTAACCCAGTCCTTACGTAGAGTTACCGCCAACCTGGGTCCCAACAGTGCCGACCTAGGTCTGAATACTACCGATCCAGCTGCTAATTGTCATGCACTGAGCCATTGCTGACCCCCTCTGCATTCAGACCAATGCTTCAATCTTCCTCGCCACCTCGAGATGGAGTTATTCATGACCCCACGTATCATCTCTGATCCCCAGGAGGCAGTTCTCTGGACACGGCATAGTGCTGGATCCTTCGACCAAGATTCAAACTATATTCCACAGGCTCCAATAGTTTCTGCGGCACAAACAAAACAAAAAGAATAAGCAGAAGGCATAGAAAGGGTGAAATAATTGGAAAGATTTGCTATCTGGAAGATGTCGCCCGAGGAATCATTGTTCAGTGGCGCCATCTTGACCGGAAATACTCTCTCTCACATGCCCACCAACAGGCACTGATGTTAGGGGCAATTTGCAGAATCTAATTATCGTAATAGCCAACATGCATTTGGGATGTAATTGGGGGCAAGTGAAATAGGAACATCTGGGTGAAAGGCACACCATCACAGGGAGACTCCACAGATACAGTGCTAGCTGCTCTGAGTCAGCTGTATTGTGCCAATTGCACTGCTAGATTCAGCAACCGGTCAATGTATCACTCTCCTCCAGCAGCCTCATACCAAAGTTCCAAAGGTTTGTCACAGCCTTGTGCACTTAACAATCCTGCAGTCATCATGATCTCATCTCACACACCACCGGCTATTCATCTGTGGCAGGCGCAATGCAAACAGTTTTGCTTTTTATCAAATGATGTCTCTATTTCTATCCCTTTGAATATAGGAGGCCGCATCAGATAATCAGAGGTAATCAGGGCGGACTACGTGACAGATGGAATATAATGCAGACTAGCACGAAGTTTTGCACTTCAGTAGGACCAACCAGAATAGGTCTTGCACAGTGAATGATAGGGCAGTGAAGAGTGTGGTAGAACAAAGGGATCAGAGAATACAGGTCCATAATTCATTGAAAGTGGTGTCACAGATAGAGAGAGCCATAAAGAAAGCTTTTGACACATTAACCTTCATAAATCAAAGTACTGAATACAGAGGATGGGTTGTTATGTTGAATTTGTATAAAGCATTGGTGAAGCCTAACTTGGAGTATTGTGTGCAGTTTTGGTCATCTACCTACAGGAAAGATGTGAACAAGGTTGAAAGAGTGCAGAGAAAATTTACAAGGATGTTTCCGGGTCTGGAGGATCTGAAATATAAGAAAAGATTGAATAGGGTAGGACTGTATTCTGTAGAACGTAGAAGATTGAGAGGAGATTTGGAAGATGTACAGATAGAATAAATGCAAGCAGTCTTTTACCACTGAGGTTTGGTGGGACTACAATGAGGGGTCATGGGTTAACGGTGAAAGGTGAAAACTTTAAGAGGAACTTGAGGAGAAATTTCTTCACTCAGAGGGTTGTGAGGGTGTGGAAGGAGCTGCCAGCACAAGTGGTCCATGCGAGCTTGATTTCAACATTTAAGAGATGTTTGGATAGGTGCATGGATAGTAGGGATATGGAGAGCTGTGGTCCCTGTGCAGGTCATTGGGAATTCATTGGGAATAGGCACTTTCAATGATTTTCAGCATGGACTAGATGGGCTGAAGAGTCTGTTTCTGTGCCGTACTTCTCTATGACTCTAAAGTGCAGCATTCTAACAGGCCAGTATGAATCTCAGTACTGAGATTTTCTCCAGGGGCTCAGAGAGTGAGTGAGTGAGTTAGTTAGTTGCTTTGGGACATCAGTGGCCTGCTCCATCTTATTTTCTGTGGCTGTACTACTTTCATTGTTGTCATACTTCGTGCCCACCTGCAAGCTACAACTGGAGTCAGAAACTGTGACATTTGCAGATAACTTTGAATCGTCACCTTTTGATTTTTCATGGTGGCCCAAATACATGAGATAACAGACTGCTGCAGAGTGAAGTTTTCATAATTGTTGCTAGGATATTGGGCCCTGCTCCAAATGATGTACTTGCCCTGTGTCACACTCCAGCTCGATAGTGCCAGAGTGGAATCTCTTCTGGTTCTACCATGGAGTAGAGCTGAGTACTCTGAAATAATGAACTATGATCAACTCTCTTCCAACAGAGACTATCAGTGACTTCCTTTATATTGCATCAAGGAAAAAACAACAAAAAGTTGCACATAACCCCAGCACCAGACTTGAAAGCGTCCAGTGCATTAGTGTTTACACCCAAGTTCACAAGGACAGAGGTTGAAGTTGTCAGTGCAACTGTTCTTAAAAGAAAGGACTTGAAGATGTAATCCAGCAGTGTAAATTCCTTTCTGTTGTGCATAATTTTGGGGCTTGAAAATTGCATTTCTTACTGTTCTTTTCACATCTTTATGGATAATTGTCATGTGAGGCAGTTTGTAAAAATTTCTAAACTGCTTTAATATATGCTGTGAAACCTCCTTCATATTATGAATATTGAATTCCCCCTCAAATCAAGCAGCTGTTACTCTCGTCATTACATTGCTTACTTACACCACCTACTTACCTATAAACTTGTTTTAATTTACATTTCATTTGGTTCAGGTTTCCATAGCATTTTTCCCTGAATGATACTTGTTTTTAATTCCACTTTTCTCACCTCCTATTCTGAAAGTTCATAATTTGCATGAAGCTAGATTAAATGTGTTCACATCATTTTAACATAAGTGCATTATGGTTAGGTTGATCACATCTTACCAGATGATGAAATCTCTACTTTCTAGCAAGGATCACTGGAGAGATGAGGAGACTGCGAACCATATTTAGATTTCCTCTGCCTTGTGCAGAGGTATGATGGTAATTATATTCCTGAATAGTGCATGGTGCACTCTTTGACGCAGAACAGGAAGTTAAATTATTGTAAAATTATTTCATTTCTGTTTTTGCTCCAACATTGCTGTCACAACCAACCACAGACTGGGCCATGGAGTTTGGGTGCCTTCGCAGGTGGGCAGCCGAAAGGGATCAGCGATCACGCTCACAAGAATGCATATTCTGGCCAATTAGGATTTCTTTATGGCTATGTTTACTGTAACTCCTTTCCTTTAGTTTCAGCCTTGATTGACACTCAGCAACAGCAATGCTCCTCCACTTACCCAGTCCCTGTTCCGCATAAGAAGACTACAAGTTATACTGATGCTGTAAAAGAGCGGTACTAACTTAATATTAAGTTACAGCTTCCAAGCTTTGGTGTCAGTGTTAGATTTTTAGTTCTCGAGTTTTATTTAGCTCGTATCCTGTGCAGTTCTTACTAAAATTCGATGAACAGCTCATTCTGCTTCAGTGACTCGTTCTACACGTGGGCTATCACCAATATCACGTTAATTACTAATAGATTTTAACTCTTTGCAAATGCTGAAAACCTGAAATAAAAAAATGGAAAAGCTAAAGATACTCAGTAGCGTCAGAGCAAAGCAAAACAGAATTAACCTTTCATCAGAACATGGTCTTCAATTTGAAATATTAACGTTTTCTCTTTTCCTCAATACTGCCTGACTGGCTATAGAAATCCAGCATTTTGGGAATGTAACCATGACGTTTAGAGCTCATATGTTTCATACCTTACAGAGTAGGTCACCAATCTAACTATGCTAATCATAATTGCAAGGGTATTTCAACCTACATTCATACTTAATGGTTGTGTACATGTTTGGAGCCTTGCAAAAAGGTGTCACTATAATCAAAGGAAGAATACAAAGGCAATTGTTCCATAGAAGTTCAATAAAGCTCCAACAAATTAAGGAAATAATACTCAGCACTGATGATTATTTTAAGGAAGTGTGTGTGCTCAGATTACTTGTGGAAAGGATTTGCTCCTGAACTCTGAAATTGAATGAGAGTGGGTGGTTCTTTGGCTGTTGAAGACTGGACGTGCATTCTGGGACAATAGGCGCAAACGCGACTTCCTGTAAAGCAACCAGAAGGCATTGGAGAGAGTGAAACTGCAGGAGGGATGGAGCTTGCAGGAAATGCTGGCCATTTACTTAGAGGCAGTGTCCAGTGCAGAGGCCGTTCAGATGGTAGCACTCATCTGCAGCCTCCCAGAGGTGGAGATCTTTCGCTCTGCCCTGGCCAAATACCTACAACCAGAACCTGTCAAAGCGACTTCGTCCTTACTTCAAAAAGTCTCCAGATTTTTGTCATGCACTGCAGGGGACATATCCAGAATCTTCCAGGCAGGGACCAAGGAACGCATGAAGTAAGTCACTGCGGAGAGTTTTGCCATGACCGGAAATTGTGCAACATCTGTGCTAAATATGAGATTAAAGATTCGCTGTATTTGTCACATCAAAACATTGAAAAAATACAGTGAAATACAGGAGTGCATTAAATCAAATCAGAGACAAATTGTGCTGGGCAGTCCACATCTTCACCTGAGACTTATCAGAAAGATCAGGCTGAACTCCCATAGATGCAGTTTATCTCAGCACATGGAGACATATATATAGGCCCAGCAATGGTCCCTCTCCATCAGTGTAACTAACATACAGTCACAAGAAATGAATGCAGGTGTGGGAAGAATTTCAGTGGAACCACGCTAACATTTTCATGTCTTGTCAATCCAAGCTGTCTCACACCAACGTACATGAACATAGGCTGAAGGAGTGGTCGCTAGGATACAAAAGATGCTCTTCAACTTGGCTGATGATAGCCACAAAAAAAACCCTGACCATTGAAGTGACGACCAGATCAGCACGTTGAAGATGCAGTTCAGGTGACTGAATAATCAGTTCACTGTACTTTGGAGTATTCAGAATGGCCCTAGTTTGTTGTCCGCGGCACAGCAGCGGGGCTCAGAATTGCAGGAGGAGGAAGGTGTGGAGTGCACATTGTCGGTAGACAAAACAGAATGAGGAGAAGGATAACCACTCATCAATAACACTTCTGAATATTGCTAATGCTGGCAATCTGAAATAATAACTGAAAACATTGGAAACACTCAGGGAATTAGGCAACATCTGTGAGAAGTCAAAATAAACTTAATATCAAATTACACATCACCAAATACTACCTTGAGATTCATTTTCTTGCAGGTATTAACAGGAAAATTCAACAATAGAATTTATGAAGTATACATAACAAATACTGACAAACAACTAGACAAAGACTGACATGCAACCAGAGTTAACATCTCAGGTTGAAGAGATAATGATCCCAATCCAGCAATAACGACCCACACTGCTGCCTGGCATCAGTTACTTACTGCAGTAGGGCTTTAAGTTGAGCCCAATATCCATTACTCTTTTCAATAACTTCTCACGGGCCAGAGATGCATTTCACTCTTAACACTCAGCTAGATGCCAGCTTAATCCAGATAAGAGACACATCGAAGGCACAAGATGTTTTTGCATCCAGGTTCTGCACGTCAAGGATTGAGGGAATTATCTGATGACCTGCCAATCCTGAGCAGGACTTCAGACAGGAAACATCTGGGCTCTTCAGTTATACCCTGGCCACCATCACCTGCTCTTGCTCACTTGAGTCAGAAAACTTTCTATGCAACTCGATCAGCTGACATGCAAGTACTTCAGCTGCGATCTGGTAAGCACGAGTCCTGTAATGGTCTACTTTTACAATGAGTCAACCTTCCATTGATATATTGTTCCTAAAATCTTCTGATTTTTGCAGATATGAAATACCCAACAGATAGTAGAAAACAAGTTCAAGATTGTTGTATAGCACTTCCTGTACACAAGTGTAAAATAGAATGAAATAACTCCTCCAGATTTTTGCAGTACAAAAATGATAATAAAAACAATAAATATAAATACACAAGATAGCTTATACACATTGATTGTGTGTCCGTAATGTGATGCTGGGCTGTACACAAGGTGACTGACAGGAAATAAAGTAGTCTTGGACTTCATGGGTGAGGGGTTGATCAGACTAGCTGTTTGAATTCTAGCCATTGAGAAAGTAACTTTTTTTTATTAAATTTCATGATTCTGGTGTGGATGCTACATGGTCACCTCCCTGATAAGACCACAAGATATAGGAGCTATTCAGCCCATCAAGTCTGCCCTGCCATTCAGTCATGGGTTGATCCAATTCTTCCAGTCATCCCCACTCCCCTGCCTTCTCCCCATACCTTTTTTATGCCCTGGCTAATCAAGAACCTATCTATCTCTACCTTAAATACACCCAATGACTTGGCCTCCGCAGCCACGTGTGGCAACAAATTCCACAGATTTACCACCCTCTGACTAAAGTAACTTCTCCACATCTCTGTTCTAAATGGACATCCTTCAATCCTGAAATCATGCCCTCTTGTCCTAGACTCCCATACCATGGGAAATAACTTGCCATATCTAATCTGTTCAGGCCTTTTAACATTCAGAATGTTTCTATGAGATCTCCCCTCCTTCTCCTGAACTCCAGGGAATACAGCCCAAGAGCTGCTAGACATTCCTCATAGAGTAACCCTTTCATTCCGGGAATCATTCTCATGAATCTTCTCTGAACCCCAAGAGTGAGGCAAACAATCCATGAGCAGGGTGGGTTAATGCTAGACAGTAGGGTAGTTAATTCCAGAAAGGCAAGAATGCTAATATACAGAGTCTATTTCACCCTCTGCTGAAATCACCTTAATGACAAGTCAGCTGATGATATAGCAATTCCTGACAGAGATTTCAGTTTATCTTGTCCAAAGATCAAAACACCATTGATTTTCAGTGCTTCCTCCTCTGCATTTACTAAGCGAGGCATCAGTGGAAAACTACCTCCCATCCCCTCCTTCGCGCATAGGATTTGAGCTCTTTTTATGAGATGGGGAAGAAAGGAGATGAACAACTAATGGGGTGCGTATGTATTGTATTTGGTCTGTGCGCTCAACAGAGAGGGTGTGTGATTGAAGAATAAAGGAACCATGTAGAAAGGGTAGACAGGTTCTTCCCAGGTTACAGCAGGGAGCAGGATTCCATTCCTGAGAAGTCAGTAACCCGAACAGTTCATGAGTCAGAAATGTGGCCATGAACTGAGTTCTCATGCAGCAGAAGATGCTTGCAGCCCTGTAGCTACCAGCAAAACCATCCCCAAGTTTCCAAAATGCTCATTCTATATATATAGCTGTACAGAACTGATTTGTAGACTGGAGAGGTTCCGAATCAATAACTGTGCAATTTTAGGATCAGGTTAGTCCATTAAGAGTTTTCCTGCACAAAATCCTGCAACTTGATACAATGCTTCTATGCTGACCTCCTGAGGTCCTCCAGCTATATTTTGTTTGGTTCATTCTTCCCATGGTTACAGTAGAGCAAGCAGTCATGGTACTGTCCTTCACAGTCATGGCAGTGAAAACAGTGTGCACCCTTTGAACAATCCCAGTTTCCCGGTTCTGGAACTATAGCCTCTGTGCCAAACCTTCCAACTTGAAATTTCCTTTTAGGTTTGGCCTTTTAAGCACAGAAGCAGAATTTGTGTTATTCAAGGCCACACCACTGTCTATTTGTGTGCAAACAATGTCACACCAAGAAATAAAGTTAAAAGAGGTTTAAGCTTTAAAATGTCACAGATAAACACCTTGAAATCGATTCTGATTTTCTCACTAGATATTGGCCTAGCCCACTCTCAGCAGCCCAGAATTAATATTGTTCAATGTTAATGTTCAAGTTCACTATCATCTGACTGTATGCATATAAAAAAATGAAGTTTTTCCAGACCACAGTGCACCCACAAAACAATTCACTCAGCATATAAATCAACATTACCACACGCAAGTCAATAAAATAGAATTCAAAGTGCATGTAGCGTGCAGTAAAGAACTCACTGTCTTGGTGACAAGACCTCAGTGGTGGAAGAGTATGCACAGTGTAAGGAAAGATGCTGTTACTCAGTCTGGCAGTCCTAGTCCTGATGGTCTTGTACCTCCTCCCTGATTGTGGTGGGTCAAAGAGATTGTGGAATGGGTGGTAGGAATCCTCGACTATGCCTTGGACCCTTCATATACAATGCTCCCAGTAAATGTCATAAATGGGGAGGGGCGTAGGGAAAGGGAGACCTCATGATTCTGTTGGTAGTTTTTACTTTCCTCTGTAGGGTCTTGCGGTCTGATGCCTTGCAGCTTCCCTGCCACAAAATGATGTATCCAGACAGGACAATCTCAATGGTGCTCCTGTAGAAAGTTGTTAGAATGGTGGGGAGCGAGGAACCTCGTACGTTTCAATTCTCCTCAAAAAATGAAGACACCACTGTGCCTTTTTGACTAATGAGATGTGGATCCAGGTTAGATCTGTCACAGCTGACTAGGTAACTTCATCAGTTTAACTTCCTTCATACAGAATATGGGTGGATCCAATTGCAGAGAAAAGTCACACAAAATTAGAAGAAAAAAATCCAACAAGACTTTACTTGATTCCTCAGCAGGCAAGGTACAGGCAGCAGGTCCAGAAATCTCACAAGCAAAGTGAAAATCCAAAAACAAAACTAATTGGAGTTTCAGAAACTAGAGATTCCTATAACAAAGGTTAAAAAGTAGCCCAACAGGCAAGTGAGCAGGAAGGAGTTGGCCTTGTCATCTCTGTCTCCCTCTGGTGGCCAATTCAAGGAGTGACAGTGCCCCCTCCTCCTGACAGCCCAGGACAATCAGGATGGTGGCAGTGGAAAGCCTGGATCAGATTTAGGTCTAAGATATGTCATGCTGGCACCTCACTACACTCCTCTGGACCATATCCCTCATAGTCAACCAGATAGTGGAGGCTGTGACCATGACATCAGGAATCAAGCAGCCTCCTCACCAAAAAATGAGGCCACCACCTGCAATGCAGAGGGAGGATGGGAAGGGAGCTGGAGGAGAGAGGAGAGCTTTCTACTGAAAGACATGGAAAGTGGGACTTACTCGCTGATGTTGGCAGAGCCAGCTTGTACATGACAGAGTTAACCCGTCTGATGATCTTAAATGGCCCAACCAATCTGAGCCAATTTTCTGGACTCTACTCACAAAGGCAAGTCCTTAGCTGGGAGCCAGACCTCCTGTCCTGGCCTGAAGGGACAAATAAATCTTTTCCCATCGGCTTGCTTCTGACGATAGGTTAAGGTGCACCTCAGGGCTGCCCGAGCCCTTCTCCAGTCTTCCTGCATCAAGCAACAAACTTTCTGCAGTCGGAACCCCACCTCCACGTCCTGACTGGGGGAAAAGTGGCAGCTGAAACCCGAGTTGGCATTCAAATGGGGATAAGCCGGGGGAGGTGCTCTGCAGAACGTTATGTGCCAGTTCTGCCCAGATCAAGAGCTGGCTCCAGGAGGATGGCTGGCAGCAGAGGCATTTCACGAGGTCCTAATTAACCCAGTTCTGCTTGACCATTGGACTGGGGGTTGAAAGCTGAAGAGGGACTGATAGATGAGCCAAAAAGAGACCACAAGTCTTCCAGTAATGGGGGGCCACGATCAGGCACAGTGTTGACAAGAATGCCATGAATCCTGACAATATTCTGCAGCGAAATATCAGTTTCTTTGGCAGAGGGAAGTTTAGGCAGGGCAATGAAGTGAGCAGCTTTAGAAAGATGATCTACCGCCACCAGAGTAACAGTGTTACCTTGTGATGGTGGCAGGCCAGTATTGAAATCTATACAGATGTGGGATGAGTAGAGGGTGCAGAAGCCCAGCAGAGTGCTGATTAGAAGATTTATATTTAGTACAGACAGAACAGGCATTAACAAATGATTGGATATCCCTCATCTCTGGCTACCAAAACATCTTCAAATACACTCCAGTGTCCTCCATGCCCCAGGATGCCTACCAAAATGGGAAGTGTGATCCCACTGGAGGACCTCACACCTTACTGCCTGCGTAATAAACAAACATCCCACTGGAAACCTATCGGGGATGGCTTCATGCATTGTGCCTCATGGACAACAGGAGCCAGAATGTTGTCTCCGGATACGATGGGCTCTGGTGAACGGTCCTTCTCTGAACAGTCATACTGCCAGGGAAGGGCACTGACTTTCACATCCTTTGAGCCTGCTCTGTAAGAGAAAGTACAGTTAAAGTGTGTTTTTAGAAAAGTGCCCACCTGGCCTACTGGGAATTCAGGCAGTTAGTCTCCTGGTTAGCAGCAAGGTTTTTGTGAGCCATCAATACAAAAACCTTTCAGCCAGCGGTGTCACTCTTGACTGCTAGGATCCCTCAGTTACCGACATTATAGTTCCTTTCCGCAGGGGACAGGCATCTGTAAAAGAACGAACAGGGGTGAACCCTACTGTCAGTCACAGACCTCAGAGCAGCTCCAACACCAACCTCCGACATAGCTACCTCACCAGTAAAGGGTAGCTCAGGGTTTTAGCGCATCAGTATTGGGGCCAAAGTGAATCGCCTCTTG
Source organism: Mobula birostris (assembly GCF_030028105.1). Taxonomy (NCBI): domain Eukaryota; kingdom Metazoa; phylum Chordata; class Chondrichthyes; order Myliobatiformes; family Myliobatidae; genus Mobula; species Mobula birostris. The sequence continues at coordinate 56,357,981 of NC_092381.1, read as the reverse complement.
AATTCATCAGTCATCCAATGAATACGGGACTGGGAGCACTTAGTAAGTGCAGAGGTGGGTGCAGTAATCAACCTGCAATTGGCAATGAAGCACCTATAGAAATTGATAAAGCTGAGATGGGTCTGCACCTGCTTTAAGGTCTCTGGCTGTGGCCTGTCAGTGATGGCTATAACCTTTACTGGCTTCATCTCATGTCTTCTGGAGAGACAACATAAGCTAGGAAGACGGCTTTGGAATGGAACTCAATTTTCAAGCTTCACAAGGAGATGACTTTCACAGTTTCTGGAGGAGCTGCTGAACATGCTCCAGGAGAGAGTGTTTGAAAAGGTTACACAAAAACAAAGCGGTTCAGCATTTCACAGAATATCATTTATGGAGGCCTGAAAAACTGCAGGGGCATTTACCAATCTTAATGGTATGACGAGATATTCCCAGTGGCCAGTAGGGGTGCAAGAGGCAGCCCTCCATTCATCACCTTCTCTGATGCATATCAGACTCTAGACATTATGCAGACTGAGTTTATGAAATGGCGGCTTTCTGTAGAATCTCAAACATAGACAATATCAATGGGAGAGGACAACAGTTTTAACAGTAATTTTACTGAGACCTCAATAGTCAATATAGGGACAGAGGCCACCATCTTTCTTAGAAATTAAGAAGCTAGGACTGGCTGATGAGACGAAAGGGCAAATAAAACCAGTTTCCAGAGTATCCAGGATATATTCGTCCATGGCCATGGTTTCTGGTGTAGAGAGAGAATACAAACGACCTCTAGAAGGAACAGTACCCGTGAGAAGTTCAAAGGCACATTCATGTGGTCTGAGTGGTGTCAACTCAGTCAGGAAGCAAATGCACAAGGACTAATGAGTAGTCAAGAGAATCTCCAGGATTACCCCTTCAGCTGCTGCAGCTGCTTCCTCGTGCACCGTGGACACTGGGAAAGCAGAAGAGTTGCAGGAATTCAAGCATGCAGAGCTCCAAAGAGATCCAGTGACCCAGAAGAACTATGGGTCACGAAGCCTCAGCCAGGGATAACCAAGGGTCAAAGGGTCTCCAAAGGACTCGAGGAGATACAGAGAAATTATTTCAAGGTGGGTTTACCCTGTGGTCAAACAGAGAGGCTTATCTGTACTTGATTACTCTCGAGCCAGTGGGCTTGCTATGTATAGCATGAACCTTCTGGGGGAGAGACAAGCCTCAGAGTGAACACGCATCTTCCATGCCAATTTAATATCAAGGAAGTTATCAGCTGCACAGTAGTGCATAAAAATGCATAATGCACCACGGGTCCACTCATTTGGGTCATTCCAGGCTGGTAGTAGTAAACAGGAGTGGGGGTCTCAAGTTGGGGCATTCCGCTCACTAAAATCCTCCCAATCCCCAGTGAGTTTTTGGCTTTTACTGCTAGCTCAAGGTAGGAGAGACACAGGTGGCCACTAGCTCCACAGTAAAGGCAATACCATTCTCTTGCATCTCTCAGCCTCCTCCGGTGTCAGGCAAGTTCAGCCTAACTGTCTCAGTTCATTTTCTGGCTGTGGACTAGAATGGGAGATGGTGATCTCAGTAACGATGGGCTTGGATAAGCAGTGTTTGCTCCTCCTATCACAAACAGTTGTCAATTCAGATGGCCACAGTTATGAGCTCCTCCAGGCTGGACCCCCATTCCCTACTGGTAAGTTCATCCTTCACTTCTTTAGAGAGGCCATTGCGAAAGATTGTGACGAATGCTTCCAAGTCCCACTTGCTTTCAGCGGCCAGAGACCAGAATTCTATTGCAAACTCCAACAGATCAGGTCCCTGGCACAGATCTAACAGCCACCTCATTGCTTCCCAGTGAGTGGGTGGTCAAAAACCTGTTTAAGGTTGTCCATGAACACCTTTCGATCACTGCAAATTGGAGATTGCTGGGACCACAAAGCAGTTGCCCTCTCTCGTGCACAATCTGACATTAGACATAACATCAGTGTTCTTGGATTTATCAGACTGAAGGCAGGAGCTGAAAGACAAGGACAAACTGAATCAGAAAACCTCTGCAGCTACCTGGATTGCCACAACACCAGGGAGCATGGATCTTGAGCTGGCACATTTGCAGGTGGCACTGTCCCAGGAGTCTTTGTGCAGTGTCAATACCAAGAACTTTGAGTAATTCATGAATGTAACAGCTGAAGAGACTCTGATAACTATTTAACAGCATCCACAAGCTGTAGCTGTAGTTGATCCTAATGTGTACCCAGCAAGGCTCCGTGCTTAACAACAGCAGCTCAGAGCTATTCCCTCCCTGCTGGGTCTATCTTGATAGCTCAGTCTTGCTGTCACAACTGACTAGGCAAGTTCTTCAGTTTTAACTTCCTTCCCACTGAATAATGGTGAACCCAAATGCAGAGAAAACTCACACAAAATTAGAGGGAAAAAATCCAAAAAGACTACTTAATTCCTTAGCAGGCAAGATAACGACACTGAGTCCGAAAACCTCATAGACAATGTCAAAATCCAAAAACATTAACCCATTTCAGAAACTAGAGGCTCCTACTAGGCTTCACTTACAAAAGATGATTCTAAGACTGCAAAGGAATAAGGGATGATGAAGTTATATAGAGCTACAAACAAGACTCCGGTGATAACAATGAACTAATAAGCAGGTGAGCAGAAAGAGATTGGCCTTGTCATCTCTGCCTCCCTCTAGTGGCCAGTTTGAGGTGTGACAAGATCCTCTGTTATGCGTACGTACACCAAGGAATTTAATTGAGAGTTCAATCAGTTGACTGCATTGAAATTAAAAGATGACAAACTGGCTAGATAGTTTATTCGTAAACTCTTATAGAAGAGTTTGATGATCATGAAATTAACATGGATTTATAGCGGAAAGCCAATTGATGTAGTGATTTAGCAAAGAAGAGTTAGGATGAGGCGCTGGATGATTGTCAGCAAAGTAAAATAATAGGCGAATTGTAAGGTGAATTTCTTGGCCAGCTTAGGGGAGTAGGAAGAACAGCTAGTAAATCCAAACTGCAAATAAGTGAGGTATTGAACATTTTTCTTTATGCCGTTGACATATAGCTCACAGGAGACCCAAAATCCAATGCTTGTATAGTTCTATATTGTTACGTCCACATATGAAGAGCATTTGTTTTGAAAAATGGGAACTACAATAACTGTAATAATTAATAGTTGAAATAGAAACCTCAGACTTAGCTGTGTTGAATCATGCGAGAGCAAGATAAAAGACAGAGAGAGAGAGAGAGAGAGAGAGAGCAAAAGATTATAAAAAAAAGCTGTGTTGTGAGAAGACTGAATGGGAGCTTCATGACTGATTGCAGGCTACTCCTTCCAAGGTCTAGAGAGCGTGCAGATTTCAGTATGAGATGTGTTCCTCAGTGATGATGGACAGCACCTATTACTGGAGACATTGTTATAAATGGCAAGCAGGGGGATGGAAGGCCAATTATGGAAGCCAGGGCTTGTCTATCTGCAAAGAGATACAAGAGACAGATCTGGAGCAAAAGTCAAGGTGCTGGAGGAACTTAGCAGGTCTTCAACATCTGAGAGAGCAAAGAGATAGACAGCCTTTTGGCTCAAGATTCTGCATCAGAAAATTCGACTAACCTTTTGCTGTCACAGGTACTGTCCAACCCACCAAGTTCCTCTAGCAACTTGTTTTTATGCCGCATCTGAAAAGAGTCTAACCCACAAAATACTCCAACATTCCACATTCTATGTGGATCTGTCTGATGCAGGCTGCTGTGCTGTGACTGAGATATGTAAAATGCTGTGGGAAGACACCCACACTTTTGTGCTCTCTCTCTCTGCAGGAGTTACGGTCATGCTGTTTCTCAGCTTTTTTTTTAATCATAAAATCTTTCCACACAGCCACCCCAGATTTATGCCACACTTCACTATATGCTGCAGGTGACACCCTGGGGTTTGGAATTTGCTAGCATGGCTGCCTTGCCACAGTGCAGGCAGACAATACCTGTTCTCATATGCCCAAAAGGACTCCTACTATCAATCCAGACCTTTTCCTTCATAGAAAGGATTTCCAGTTCCAAAGTCTACAGTAGTTGTAGATCACCAGATGTTCCTGATGGTGAAAGCCATTTTCCCAGGATTCACATAAGGCATATTGATTATTGGGAATATATTTCTCTTCATCATCATTTGCTGTCAATCTTGGAACTTCCTACCTGACAGCAGAGTTACAGTAGTTCAGAAAGGCAGCACACCAAGAGTAAATCTGGAATTGCTCTGGCCTCTTCAAGAGCTATTTGGGATGGACAATAACCACTAGCCTTCTCTGCAACAACCCAGCAGCCAAACTGTGTGTTGCGATTACAGCAAGGAATGTGCCTATCAGATCCTGATAGGTGTGACATCAAGATTTACACAGATCTCATTTTAGAACTTAATTCCAAGTGAAATCTCAGTGGTGACGCTATCGGGCACCTCCTGTACCTAATAAACTAGCCACCGTGTGGTCTTCTGATACCGTAGCCAACCCACTTCAAGGATTGACGTGTTGTGCGGTCAGAGATGCTCTTCCGCACACCACTGTTGCAACATGTGGTTAGTTAAGTTACTGTCGCCTTCCTGTCAGCTTGAACCAGTCTGGCCCTTCTCCTCTGAGCTGTCACTAACAAGGCGTTTTCACGCACAGAACCCACTCACTGGATCCTTTGCTGTTCTTATACCATTCTCTATTAGCTCTGGAGACTGAAAATCCCAGGTGATGAGCACCTTCTGAGATACTCACACCAACCCATCTGACACCAGCAATCATTCCACAGTCAAAGTCGCTTAGGCAACATTTCTTCTCCATCCTGATGTTTGGTTTGAATAACAATTGAACCCCTTGACCATGTCTGTATTCATTTAAGCATTGAGTTGCCGCCACATGATTGACAGATTAGATCCTTGCATTCACGAGCCGGTGTACAGGTGCATTGACGCAGTGGCCATTAACGAGCCGGTGTATTAACACGGTGGCCACTAATGAGTCGGTGTACAGGTGTATTAACACGGTGGCCATTAACGAGCCAGTGTATTAACACAATGGCCATTAACGAGCCGGCGTATTAACACAGTGGCCATTAATGAGCCGGTGTATTAACACAATGGCCACTAATGAGTCGGTGTACAGGTGTATTAACACGGTGGCCATTAACGAGCCAGTGTATTAACACAATGGCCATTAACGAGCCGGTGTATTAACACAGTGGCCATTAACGAGCCGGTGTATTAACACAATGGCCACTAATGAGTCGGTGTACAGGTGTATTAACACGGTGACCACGGAATGTATGCTTGTATGCTTCCAGGAACCTTTGTTGAGAACAGGTACCGGTCGACCCGTAATACATTGCTGTTTCTTATTCTAATTCTGGCATATAAATTTTGTTTTTGTTTCTTACACACAGACCTCAGACTTTAGATGGCCTTTTCTTACTAATCTTCTTATTTCCTACACAGAGAGGTGACAGAAATACTGATTTCCAGAGCACTGAAAGGAAGACTGTGCTGTTATAATACTGACCTGTGGTAACATAAGCATGTTACTAACAAGACACCTGCTGATTGAGAATAGTCTTTTTTGCCCTTGATGCGTAAGAAGATAGCCGGCAATAGATCAAAGCCTGGAAATTCAAACAACCCCAAAAAGGAGCACAAAGGGAGCAATCCCTGAGCATGGATGGAGGGGCTGAGACACACCTGATACCAGATCTTGTCTCATTAAAATCGAACCGGCAAGATGAAGCAGTCTAATAACTATCCCAAGGCAGTGCTTCAGAGAAGATGACTTGCAGATTGAGTTGCTTCTTTGCTGGCAATGACTCCCTTATAAGACCTTAGAGGAGACTGTCACAGTGGGACGTCTGTCAACATAGGGATTGTGGTGTGAGAACAAATGATAGAGGAATAGTGTTGTCAGTCAGGAGACAGAGTTCTGATGCCTGGGAGCTGGAGGGCAGCTAACGTCAGAATCTGAGAAGAAGGTGAAATTAACGATCGGAAGTGTAATGCTGAACTCTGGCAATCACATACATGGGTCACGCTGTCAAGTTAAACCTCCAAGACCATAAATGCATATATTTGCACAATCATATAGATGACTTTGTTGTTTTAATCTGAATGGTTGTTTTAAACTACTGGTGGGAAATGAGAGTGGTTAATAAGTTGTCTTTGACATTGCACGTAGATAGTGAGAGTGAAGTGAATTCTAGATATTTCAGCACAAGAGCCACACGTATCAGGTGATGTGCACAATACTGCATGATGATGTATGCATTTATTGTATTTCTTCATACAACCCATATTTAATCAATTAAATAAATAAGAGAACTTAATCAACAATCAGATTTCTGGATCATTGGGACCTCTTTTGGGGCAGGTGTGACCTGTACAAAAAGGACAGGTTACACTTGAATCCCAGGGGGACCAATATCCTGGTGGGGAGGTTTGTTAAGGCTATTGGGGAAAGTTTAAACTAGAATTGCGGGTGGGTGGGAACCGAACTAAAGCGACGAAGGAAGAGGCGGTTGGCTCATAAATAGAGAAAGCTTGGAGACAGTGCAAGAGGGAGGATAGGTAGGTGATAGAGAAGGGACGTGCTCAGACCGATGGTTTGAGATGTGTCTATTTTAATGCAATGAGTATTATGAACAAAGTGGATGAGGTTAGAGTGTAGATCAGTACTTGGAGCTATGATGTTGTGGCCATTGCAGACACTTGGATGGGTCAGGGGCAGGAATGGTTATTTCAATTGCCAGGCTTCAGATGTTTCAGAAAGGGCAGGGAGGGAGGCAAAAGAGGTGGGGGCATGGCACTGTCAATCAGCAATAGTGTCACGGCTGCAGAAAAGGAGGAAGTCATGGAGGGATTGTCTACGGAGTCTCCGTAGGTGGAAGTTAGGAATAGGAAGAGGTCAATAATTCTACTGGGTGTTTTTTATAGACCATCCAATAGTAACAGGGATATCAAGGAGCAAATAGGGAGACAGAATCTGGAAAGGTGTAATAACCACAGGGTTGTTGTGGTGGGAGACTTTAATTTCCCAAATATTGATTGGTATCTCCCTAGAGCGAGAGGTTTAGATGGGGTGGAGTTTGTTAGGTGTGTTCAGGAAGGTTTCTTGACACAGAATGTAAATAAGTCTACAAGAGGAGAGGCTGTACTTGATCGGGTATTGGGAAATGAACCTGGTCAGGTGTCAAATCTCTCAGTGAGAGAGCATTTTGGAGATAGTGATCACAATTCTATCTCCTTTACCATTGCATTGGAAACATAAATTGGAAACCGATGTTCTCAGGGAAAAGTATGGGAGAAATGTGGCAAATGTTCAGGGGATATTTGCATGGAGTTCTACACAGGTACATTCCAATGAGACAGGGAAAGGATGGTAAGGTACAGGATGGTAATGGCAGAGCAGACACAAATAGCCTAATTCTGTTCCTATATCTTATTGTCTAAATTCCATCTGAGGATTTCCTGAGAGTGTGAAACAACAGTTATGATAATGCTGTAGCAATTGTAGAAACTCTTTAAGTTTTACTTCAGTGCAGGACTGCTAGACTAAGTCAAGTTATAGCTGAGCAGTTAAAAATGGGAAATCCTGTTAGGATATGCAGAGTTATAATAGAGAATTCTGATAGCCAACCCTTGACATTTTAACATGGTGAATGTTTAACTCTAAAAGACTGTGCAACACAATCAATTCTTTTGCTATTGAGCTGCCAGGTAATGTAGCTCCTTCTGTCGGGAAGCAGTATCTACTGGCAACACAAACGGGAGAACTTTTTAATCGTCCGGTATGTTTTTGAATGAGATATTAAACCAAACATGTTTTACTGTTTAAGTATGTGTAAAGAGGGAGTGGTGGCTAAACCTTAAAAATACAGGCTGTTGGAAGCTCAGTGCCGCACAGAGAAAAAAGCATCGCACAAAACAGCCATCGAGTCTGTTACGGTTTATTAAGATAACAGAATCCTATTAATGCAGGCTTTTTCCACCGTCAGCCATCACATTCTAAAAGATCATTCCAGACATTTTTAAAATGTATTTAGAGCTCAAAGAATGTATATTTTACCCAAGATTTTCAGTTACATTGAAGTCAATTTGGTTGTCATATTTCAGAGCTTTGATATATCATTAGTAAATAGGGATTTTCAAACAATAGAGGTGAAGGGGGACTTTGTGCAAGACTCCCAGAAGGTTAATTTACAGGTTGAGTCTGTGGTAAAGAAGGTAATTGCAATGTTGGCATTTACTTCAAGGGGAATCGAATATAAAAACAAGGAGGTAATGCTGAGCCTTTATAAGACACTAGGCAGGCCACACTTGAGTATTGTCAACAGTTTTGTGCCCCGTATCTCAGAAAGGATGTGTTGTCATTGGAGAGAGTCCAGAGGAGGTTCACAAGGATGATTCCAGGAATGAAGGGGTTAACATATAAGGAGCATTTTGTAGTTTTGGGCCTGTACACACTGGAATTTAGAAGAATGCGGGGGGTGGGGATATCATTGAAACTGACCAAATGTTGAAAGCACTAGATAAGGTGGATGTGGAGAGGATGATTCCTGTAATGGGGCTATCCAGAACTAGAGGGCACAGCCTCAAAATTGAGGGGCAACCCTTGGGAACAAAGGTAAGGAGAATTTTTTTAGCCAGAGAGTAGTAAATCTGTGGAATGCTCTGTCACAGACTCTAGTGGAGGCCAAGTCCACGGGTATACTTAAGGCGATCATTTCCTGAGCAGTCAGTGTTATGTTACTTCTCTTTAAACGTACTGTGGGTTAACAGTAAAGAATTATATTCTGGAAGGATTAGAGAACTTTTATTTACAGTAATAAACAAACACGTCTTAACCCAGCCACGTGCTGGAACATTCCGGCAATCCCCCACATGCTCAGTGCTCTGTCCAATCATGTACTAGCACATCATTGCACGTGATATCACCACATCTTCCTTTCCTTAAAAAGAAAAACAATTAACAACGTTAGTCAAAACACATCTATATCAGATAACTGAAACTCTGAAGTTGGCTCTTTCTTCAATCATTTGTGATTCTTTCTTAACACCACTCCCTCCTCTGTTTGGACCATGTATGATCTGATCTGTGTCCATGTGTTCCTTTTATCTTGTATCCTCACTTTGTCTCCTTGTCCTTCGGACAAACATCTCCTTAGATCAGTCAGTTCACGTTCCACTTCCATTTGTAGTGAAATATGAATCTTCTTTTCATAAATCTAATTCATTCATTATCTGTGTAATCTCTTTCTTATGCTGAGACTTCATAATTTCAATAATACTTCTCAATTCCTTCACCTGTGCTTTCACTTCTTCCATATGCTGTGAGCGTTCTTGCTCTAGACAGTGATGAAACTGAATCTCATATTCTCTCAGTGTCTCGTTCATCATCGCTTGCGTTGAAGCAACCTCCTCCTGCCATTGCTTTTTCACATCATCAGTTGCCTCCTGTTTGGTCATCTCAGACACTACAGCTACTGCTTTTATATTCTCCATGTCAGCATTTGCCTCCATGAGCTGGACCTGCAGTCGATTTACATCACCTTCTGCCGACTGTAATGCAACATTCTGTCACTTCAGCACTGTGTCACCATCCAAGACAAAAATTCTTTTCACCAAATTAAATCTTTCACAGGCAGATAAACCCAGAATTGACTGTACATTTTTGGCACGACCACAAATGAAAGCGTATGAACAATATTTTTGTATGATAGCTTTGCCACGCATGTTCCTTTAACTGCAATGTCTGCACCTGAGTACCAGTCACTATTATATTTGTCTGATGTAACTTCGGTCTTGATTTTAAAGTATTAAACTCAGATTCTGCAAGAACATTTACTTGCGCTCCAGTATCAAGTTTAAACAGAATATTGTTTTGATTCACTTGCAATGGAATAGTCCAGTCATTCTTTCTTTGTATATCTTCACAAAGCACATCTATATGGGAGGAGAAGATGGTGGTGCGACGCAGCTTGCCATGGGCACTCCGGTGGTGATGTCTGTTATTTGTCAGGTAGGGGTGCTGTGCACAATCCTGATTTGATGCAGACAGATGTGAGAGCACAGAGGAACATCTGGTGAAACTTCTGAAATGCCTGCTTCGCTGCTGCTGCTACTGTGTGGTCCAGAATCTCCGGAGGAGAAGGCCCCGAGTCCTCGACTTTGCCTGTTGCTTGGCGGCCGGGGCCGGGGTCGAAGCGCTCGGCAGAGGATGGTGCTCAGAGAGGCTGTGTCGGAGGGGCTGGTCGGAGGCTCGAAGTTTTCGGACGGACTCAGAGTCCGCTGCGGTCGGGTGCTTCCAATGGTGCTGCATCGGTAAGTTTGCAGCGCTCAGAGGTTCATGGCAGGCAGGGTTTCTTCCTTCTGCCGCCGGCGTGAAATGATGAGTCTGTCGAGACTTTGAGACTTTTTTAACTGTGCCCATGGTCTGCTTTTTATCAAATTATGGTATTGCTTTGCACTGTTGTAACTATATGTTATAATTATGTGGTTTTGTAAGTTTTAGTCTTGGTTTGTCCCGTGTTTTTCTTGTGATATCATTCTGGAGGAACGTTGTATCATTTTTTAATGCATGCATTTCTAAATGACAATAAACAAGGACTGAGTGTCCTCATAATCTATATAAAATTCCTCACCTTCATCTTCAAGCACAGCATTTACTTGTTTCATTTTATTTTCCTTCTTTCTACTTTTACAACAGTGTGATCTTACCGCAGCCATTGCAAATTTTGCCATATGCAGGACACTGATTTGTACAATGTTCCCACGCATAGCGATCACATGACTTTTTTCTTTCCAATGGCGTCTTGCTCTCTGTCAGTTTCGTCAAAGTATTATTATATTTCTTGATGTATTCGTGCTTTTTTACAGCATTTATATTGCAGTTTTTGACAAAAAGCTCTTCAGCCTGCAATGTCACGTTCTCAGAAGCTTTGCAAAGCCCCAAAGCTTTTTCAAAATTTAAACCTTGCTCTCTCAACAGCCTTTCTCTCAGAACGTTATCTCAAATGCCACAAACAAGTCTATCTTTAATGAGAGAGTCTGTGAGCAATCCAAACTCACATGTTCTACTACGCTTTCTTAACTCAGTAACATACTGATCAATTGTTTCAGCGGCTCTCTGTGCACATGTGAAGAACTCATATCGCTCATACGTTAAATTATGCTTAGGTATACAAAATACTTCAAATCTGTCTTTTATTGACTTTAAATTGAAATTATCTCCATCTTCAAAGACAAAATTATTATATACCTCTACTGCGTCATTCCCGATTACATGGAACAAAAACGCAGCTTTGATTTTTTCCGATTTTCCTTCATAATTGATCACTGATAAGTACAGTTCAAGCTGTTGCCTGAATATCCTCCAATTCTCAGCTCCATTGCCAGTCAGCTGAAGTTTTGGTGGGGGTTGTAAACCTTCCATTTTACCGTTTACAGTTTGAACTTTTCTCTTTTTTTCTCGATTATCTTCGATTCTTGATTCTCGATTCTCCGGTATTATTCTTCCAGAACCACTTCTAACACCATGTTATGTTACTTCTGTTTAAATGTACCGTGGGTTAACAGTAAAGAATAATATTCTGGAAGAATTAGAGAACCTAGAACACTGAGCATGTGCAATCCCGCACATGCTCAGTGCTCTGTCCAATCATGTACTGGCACATCATTGCACGTGATATCACCACAGTCAGGGCATCAAAGGATATGGTGAGAAGGCAGGTGTATGGGGTTGAGTGGGATCCGGGATCAGCCATGATGGAATGGTGGAGCAGACTTGATGGGCTGAATGGCCTAAATCTGCTCCTTTGTTTTATGGTTTTATAGTCTTATGGATTCAACAGTGATAGTAAGAAATTCATCTACCGCAACTAAAAACTCAACAGTCAAATAGAGAGACACACAAATGGGGAAGTAATAGTCCAGATATCCATAAATGAGACCAGGAAGTTTCAGGCTTATCCTGAGCCTAGTCTGATTTAAATATCGCTTTCCAATATTTTTTATTATTAAATTTACATATAAGAATACAGAGTACAAGAAATATATATATATCAATACATTATACTAAGTCGCATATAAAGTCTCCTTACCCTGTATTCATACAGATTAATTAATTCGTAACATTGAAATATAGTAATCTTATTATATAAAAAAAATCTAACCCACAACCAAGACCGAAGCTGATTAGTAAAGAAGAAAGGGGAAAAAATTGTTAGTCATCATCTGTGCTTTAACAGCAAATCAAAGGTTTTGAAAATATTTCCAAAAAGGTCCCTGCAATATTTGAAAGTCTTGGCTAGATTCAGAGATTGAATATCGAATCTTCTCGAAATTTAGATCTCTGATTTAGATATCTCAATCCGGTTTTAATCAATGCTTCTTCCTCTCAGCTTGCTTTTCTTACCAATACACTAACATTTAAAGCATTGTTGTACTGTTCAGTCTGGACAGTAGATTTGCCTGTTGGAGTACCATATCTGCTATCTTTCCCCCTTCTCCTGGGTTTGTACACCTCTGGGTCTCAACTGCTGTCCTCTATTCCACACTCCTGTGTTTCTAATATTCCAAATGGTGCAATGAGAATAAGATCAAGGGAGAATGTAGCCTCATAACCACTCACATCCTCTACCTGGAAATCCCTAAACCTTTGCACTCTGAACCAAGATGTGGCTATGGATTGAAATATGATGTGGGGAGAGGAAAGGGAGAAGATTGCTGAGTCCAAGCTCAACTTCCTGTCTTTGCTTGGAGGTGAAGCATTCTTCCACTGTTTACCATATTCTGTTTACCATCTTCCTTGTGATCATGTCTTAACTTATTTATTTACTGCGACACAGTGTGGAATAGACCCTTCTGGCCCTCAAGCTGCGCGCCCGGCGATCCCCCTATTTAATCCTAGCCTAATCACGGGGCAATTTCAAATGACCAATTAACCTACCAACCAGTACGTCTTTGGACTGTGGGAGGGAACTGGAACACCGAGAGGAAACTCACGTGGTCCAGGGAGAACATACAATCTCCTTACAGCACAGCAGGAATCGAACCCACATTGCTGATACAATAACGCATTGTTCTAACCATTATGCTACCATACCATTAAAGCAAGAATATACTGTATTCCCTTATTACAGATTTTACAAGCTTTCATCTGTAAAATAGGAATCATAGAAGTGGATAGAGTGATGACACCTATAACTCAGGTCCTCAACTCCTGGCAACATACTTGTAAATTTTCTCTGCACTCTTTCAATCTTATTTCCTATAGGAAGGTGACGAGAGTTGCATAAAATACTCCAAATTAGGCCTTACCAACATCTTAAAAACTTCAACTTAACATCCCAACTCCTGCATTCAATGCTTTGATTTATGAAGTACAATGTGCCAAAAGCTCTCTTTATGACCCTATCTGCTGGTGAGACCAAATTCATGGAGTTATAGATCTGTATTCCCATACTCCTACACCACTTACCGTATACATAAATCCTACCCTGGCTGGTCCTCCCAAAGTGCAACACCTCACACTTGTCTGCATTAAATTCCATCTGCCATTTTTCATCCTATTTTTTCAGCTGGTCCAAGTCCCGCCGCAGACTTTGATAGTCTTCTTCGCTGTCCACTATGCCCCCAATCTTGATATCATTTGCAAATTTGCTGATCCAGATTACCACATTATCTTCCAGATCATTGATGTAGATGACAAACAGTGGACCCAGCACCAATCTTGTGGCACTCCACAACTCACAGGCCTCCGGTCAGAGAGACAAGCATCTACTACCACTCGCTGGCTTCTCACGCAAAGCTAATATAGAATCCAATTTACTACCTCATCCTGAATGCCAAGTGACTGAGCCATCCTGAGCAACCTCCCATGTGGGACCTTGTCAAAGGCCTTGCTAAAGTCCATGAAGATAACATCCACTGCCTTGCCTTCATCAACTTTCCTGGTAATTTTCTTGAATAGGCATGACCTGCCATGCACAAAACCACGTTGGCTATCTCTAATCAATCCTTATCTATCCAAATACTTATACAGTCACTACATCTGGTTCCTTAGACTATCTTCCAATACCTTACCCAATACTGGTGTTATGCTGACTGCTATAATTTCCCATCTTATTCTTAGAGCCTTTCTTAAACAACAGAACAACATTAAATATCCTCCAACCCTCCAGCACCTGACTCATGGCTAAGAACATTTCACAGTGTACAGTATGCTAGAGCCCCTACAATATCTGTACTAGCCTCCCACAAGGTCCAAGGCAACACCTTGTCAGGCCCTGGGGATTTATCCACACTAATTTGCCTCAAGACAGCAAACAGCCCCTCCTCTGTAATCCGTATATAGTTCATGAACTCACTGCTGTTTTTCTTCCCTTCTACAGACTCTGTACCCATCTCCCAAGTAAATATAGATACAACAAAAAGATATCACCCACCTCTTTCAGTTCCATGCATTGATGAATACTCTGATCTTCAAGAGGACCAATTTTGTCCTTTGTTATCCATTTGCTCTTAACATTTCTGTTAAAGTCCTTGTGATTCTCTTTCACCTTGTCTGCCAGAGCAAACTCATGCTTTCTTTTAACCCTCCTCATTTCCTTCTTAAGTGTTCTTTCATTTATTATATTCTTCAAGTACCTCATACCTTCCTTCCTGCTGATACCTACGACACATCTTCTCTTCTTAATCAAGACCTCAGTCTCTCTCAGGGTTTCCTAAACCTTTTATTCTATCAGGAACATACAAACTCTGTATTACTTTTGAACGCCTCCTACTTACCAAGCACACCTTTGCCAGAAAACAACTGGGCCCAATCCACACTTGCCAGATCCTTTCTGGTACCATCAAAATTGGCCTTTCGCCAATTTAGAATCTTGCCTGAGATCCAGACCTTTCTTTCTCCATAATTATCTTGAAACTAATGGCATCATTAAATCGAAATGCAAAGTGTTCCACTGCACAGACTTCTGTCAACTGCCCAGCCTCATTTCCAAATAGCAGGCCCAGAGCACATTTGGCAAGCTCTATCCCATCCAGCTCCTTTACAGTGTGGGAGTCCCAGTCAATATGTGGAAATTTAAAATCACCTACCACCACAATCTTATGTTTCTTGCAATAGTTTCTCCTCTTAATCCCGCTGAGATTGGGTTGTTTATAATATAGTCTTATTAACGTGGTCATTCCTTTTTCATTCCTCAGGTACACTCATAGAGCCTCAGTAAACAAGAAATACAGTCTGTCCTGTCTGAGTACTGCTGTGACATTTTCCCTGACTAGAATTGCCATGTCTAAAACAATAGAACACAAGAACATTAAGCTGCTGGTCCTATCCCTCCTGCAGCCAAGTCTCACTAGTAACTACAATGACATATTTCCACATGCTGATCCATACTCTAAGCTCATCTGCCTTTCCTACAATGCTCCTTGCATTGAAATAAACGCAACTCAGAACATTAGTCGCACCATGCTCAACCTTACGATTCTTGACTTTGTACGTAGGTTTAACAGCATCTTTCTACACAAACACTCCACTGTCCGCTCCGGCACTCTGGTTTTCATCCCCCTGCAAATCCAGTTTAAACCACCTCCTGTCACATGGGGCGCTGGGAGCAGACCCAAATGCAAGACACAAACACTGTTTGTGAGGTTAATTAAATTGAGTTTATTGCTCGTTACAAGGAGAGCAAAGCAGAAGCGGGAATAGCGTAATGGACAAGGACTCAGGCCCTGGACTAGGCCAGGACTAAGGGTCTGGGCTAGGACTCGGAGCTCGGACTTGATACTTGAAACCCCCTGAGCCAGGACTTGATACTTGAAACCCCCTGAGCCAGGACTTGACACTTGAAACCCCCTGAGCCAGGACTTGACACTTGAAACCCCCTGAGCCAGGACCCGATACTTGAAACCCCCTGAGTCAGTACTTGATACTTGAAACCCCCTGAGCCAGGACCCGATACTTGAAACCCCCTGAGCCAGGACCCAATACTTGAAACCCCCTGAGCCAGGACTTGACACTTGAAACCCCCTGAGCCAGGACTTGATACTTGAAACCCCCTGAGCCAGAACCCGATACTTGAAACCCCCTGAGCCAGGACTTGACACTTGAAACCCCCTGAGCCAGAACCCGATACTTGAAACCCCCTGAGCCAGGACTTGATACTTGAAACCCCCTGAGCCAGGACCCGATACTTGAAACCCCCTGAGCCAGGACTTGACACTTGAAACCCCCTGAGCCAGGACCCGATACTTGAAACCCCCTGAGTCAGTACCTGATACTTGAAACCCCCTGAGCCAGGACTTGATACTTGAAACCCCCTGAGCCAGGACCCGATACTTGAAACCCCCTGAGCCAGGACTTGACACTTGAAACCCCCTGAGCCAGGACCCGATACTTGAAACCCCCTGAGTCAGTACTTGATACTTGAAACCCCCTGAGCCAGGACTTGACACTTGAAACCCCCTGAGTCAGTACTTGATACTTGAAACCCCCTGAGCCAGGACTTGACACTTGAAACCCCCTGAGCCAGAACCCGATACTTGAAACCCCCTGAGCCAGTACTTGATACTTGAAACCCCCTGAGCCAGGACCCGATACTTGAAACCCCCTGAGCCAGTACATGATACTTGAAACCCCCAGAGCCAGGACTTGATACTTGAAACCCCCTGATCCAGGACCCGATACTTGAAACCCCCTGAGCCAGGACCCGATACTTGAAACCCCCTGAGCCAGGACCCGATACTTGAAACCCCCTGAGCCAGGACTTGACACTTGAAACCCCCTGAGCCAGGACTTGATACTTGAAACCTCGGAACCAGGGTCTCTTCTTATTCACGGGACAGACTCAGACACAGGACATAAAACATAGAGCCGGGAATCCTCCTTAGACACAGGACGGAGTCGGGACTCTTCTTGACACAGGGTCAGGACCCTTCCAGGGTACAGGGCTGGGACCCCTTTTAGACGCAGGACATGGATATGGAGACCACACAACGATGGACAGTACTATAATTGGGCACAAGTACGCTCCAAGCCGTGGCGAGCTCTTGACACACCCTGGCGGGTTAACTTTGAATGACCCCCTCTGGCAAGGGAAGGCGGCTTGCTGGCACTTGCTTTGGGAGGAGACTAGGCTTGCTCTGGCAAGAAACTTAGTTGGCTCCGGCCAGATGACATTGGCTCGCACTACCTTCGGTGACTTCATTAACACTCTCGCGCCGAACAGCTGAAAGCCGGAGACATATAAACTGCCTGTCCAGCCAAGAGTAAATTGCCTCTAATCACCAAGCCCAAGGGACACGGGAAAACCGGGAACCAAAGGGAAACAGGGAGTCAACGGTCCAGATCATAAGACAAGCAAAGTAAACTTAAAGGGAATCTGATCCGGACCATGACACCTCCCCTCCCCTATGCAGCACTAGCAAATTTTCCCAGAAGGACCTTAGCCCCCACCATCGTGCCCCGCCCCCACTCCAGCTCAGGTGCAAACCTTCCTGTCCTTACAGGCCCCAACTTATCTGGAAGAGAGCTTAATGATCCAAAAATCTGAAGTCCTGCCTCCTGTATCATCTTCTTAGCCACACGTTAAGCTGTATGATCTTCCTATTTCTGGCCTCACTAGCATGTGACACAGGTAGCAATCCTAAAATCACAACCCTGGAAGTCCTGCCCTTTAACTCAGCACCTAACTCTCTGAGCACTTTCCAGGACCTCGACACCCTTCCGATTCATGTCACTGGTGCTAAAGTGGGCCATGAACTCTAGCTACTTACCCTCACACTTAAGAATACAAGTAAGAGTTGATGACTATTATGAGGCAGGTGACATTTTGTCATGATTACAACCTTCCTTTAACGTCAGCAAAACAAAAAGTGCTGATCACCGACTTCAGGAAGGGGTTCGATGTACAATCCCCTGTTTACATCAGTGAGATCACAAAGGTTGAGAGCTTCAAATTACTAGGTGTGAACATCACCAGTAGTCTATCCTGGTTTAGGCTACAGTTAAAGATGCTCCCTAGTGCCTCAACATTCCTAGGGTATGTCTCCTTTAACCCTTCACAATTTTTATCGATGCACCATAGAAAGCATCCTATCTGGGTGCTTAATGACTTGATATGGCAACTGCTCTGCCCGTGGTCACAAGCAACCTCTGACTAGTGGACACAGCTCAGGACATCACAGAAACCAGCCTCCCCTTTGTAGACTCTTTGCACACTTCGCGCTGTCTCATTAGTAAAGCAGCCTACATAATCAAAGACCCCACCACCCCGGATATTCTTCCTTCTCGCCTCTCCCATCAGGTAGAAGATACAAAAGCCTGAAGGCTTGTATAATTAAGCTTAAGGGCAGCTTCTATGCTACTATTATAAGACTAATGAATCATTCCCTTGAACAATAAGATGGACTCTGGATCTCACAATCTACCTCATTATGGCTTTGTAACTTCTTGTCCGCCTGCTCTGCATTTTCCCTGTAACTGTAACACTCTTTTCTGTGCCTTTTTATTGTTTCCCCTTATGCCACCTCAAAGAACTGCTATAATGAACTGTCTGTATGAATGGTGTGCACGACAAGTTTTTCACTCTACCTCAGTACATGTGACAATAATAAACCAACTTACCAATTTATTACCATCAGAAATGAAGGCCTACGCTCAACAATTCGGAAGCAGCTTCTTCCCCTCCACCGTCAGATTCCTGAGCAATCCACAACCCATAAACACTAACTAGTTATTCCTTTGTTCACTATTTATTTATTTTTGTAATTCATAATAATTTTACGTCTTGGCACTGTAGTATTGTTGCAGAATAACAAATTCCACAGTGATAATAAATCTGATTCTAATATTTTAGCAACAACGAAACCCAAATACACTTTCCCATTTCACATTCCCATCTTGTGTCTTTTAGCCAACACATCACTTTTCTAATTCACTTTTGCCTCTGTGGCTGTCAGGAAATGCACTACATACTCAAGTCCTGGCCACCCCACCATCATCTATCCCTTCCAGCAGCAACTCATTTATTCTGGTCCTTCCTTTTCGCAAATAAAATCTCTTCCTGATGACGTGCAGAAGAGGAGATTTTGGAAGGCAGCTTTGAATACAAAGTTAAAACGTGAGTATTTTGGTTCTAGCAGGGTTGCGAGCAAGAGGGTAGTGAGACAGCTGTCCTATTTATATAGTTTGCCTGCACTAACCTCAGGAATTACTTTGCCAGCTCCACAACTTCCAGTTTTATTCTGAAAACTCTCTCTCCAATATCCAGCCTTTTATTTTTTTAATGTATTCACTCACACGATGTACATGAGGAGACAATTAAGAGTCAATCATATTGATGTATCTGGAATCACATATAGGTCAGACTAAGCAAGCTGTGATTAGTAAGCGACATGGGTTATAAAACGATGCACTTGTTTCATGTTTATCATTATTGAAACTAGCCTTCTGCTTAAAGTCCCGATTTATTTAACTATTTGAATTTAAGTTCATCAGCTGACTAAGTCCAGAACTTAGGCTAGCAGTTCAACAATTTAACCTCTATGCTTAAAACCTACCCATTTTTAACACATTCGGGAGACCTTGTACCCTCAAAAATGTAGGCTATTTTACTTAATTAAGTAGGTATCTGTTAAAACTAGTTTTGCATTTTGTAGTAATCACCACCATCTGTCATACCACTGATTCTTTTTTATTTGGTCATATCATGCTGAAATTTTCATTAACTAAAGAAAATGTCCATATACAAATATATACAGCTAAATAACTTCCCTAAAATCTTGAGCAATCCAGTACTTCCCATTAATTTTGAAAACATTCTGTTGACTTGTAAATAAACTACTTCAAAACTTAATATAATGCATTTTATTAATGGGAAAATTGTATTTATAATATTATATACAAGTGTCTGGTTTAGTATTCATCAGAAATTCTGGAATCTTAATTTGAATGCAGGCACTGCATGAGGGGTGAAAGATTATTTTCTCAATTTTGACTGTAAGAGACCTGGGTCAAATTATGCAGAATTACTGGATCATAAATACAAATAAATTTTTATATAATTGAACAAAGTTCAATTTTCTTTTCACCAGATTTTCTTTTCACCAGCAGTCCTTGGCATTTGGAAGATCCTGTATTTCTTAATCACTCTCTACACAGAATATCACAGAGAGAAAAAAGAGCCAGTCTTAAATTTCTTTTTCACTTAATTTGATCATTAACAACACTAGTGTTATATGTAAGAACTATCTATTTCGTAGTTTGAATTGGGCAGGGTCTGAAGAACAAAATACGTATGAACTTTTATTTTCATCAATTGGGATCCTCCAGAAGGTTCTACTATTGAAAATGTCTTCACACACATTTATTTCAGTATTTGCCAATTGAAATCCCTCATTTAATTACTTATTGTGAAGCAATTAGATGCTTTGTTCAATAAACCTGTGATTAATCTGGTAATGTTGATTATTTCATTGAAAAATGAAGCTCCTTTCCATCCTCTTCCCTATCCACAGCCCTACTCGACTTTGTATCACCACTACTGAGCAGCATAGTGCCAAAACAAGGAAGTGAGAACAGTGAATTCAAAATCAAATTTCATGGAGAATGAAAAATAAAGAACAAATTAAAGGTAGATTTGGAAGAGATAGAAAAAAAAAGATAAAGGAATTACTTTTAAAAGCTCAACTTATTTTTTAAACAACAAAAATGTCTAATCTGATCTAATGAGCCTTCCCATTTATAAAAAATAATCCATACCAGAGAGGTCACATGGCAGGGGTTATGTCTTATTATTTCAGTAATGGGATACTTGCATTCAAATAATCAAAGAGTAAGTGCTTCCCTCAGGTTTAGTTCATATTTTAAAGGGTACTTAATCTTGTTCACTGCTTGAATAGGAAGTCAAAGAATGAGATTTTGATTCTGGGGAGCAGTTGGAGGAACGTCATATTTTCAAAGCTTCAAAGTACAGTATGTATGCAGTATACAACTCTGAGATTCATCTTCCCACAGACAACCATGAAACAAAGAAAACCATGGAACGCATTCGAAGAAAATTATCAAAACCCAATCTGCAAAAAAAACGTATCATGCAAATGGGAAAAAAATGAGTGAAAAACATAGAATGGAAACCATCAAACTACAAAGTCATTGAAACAGACCAGGCACATTCAGTTCAATCCAGCACTGTGGCGTTCATTAACTGCAGACCACAGAGCCAATTCACCCCTTTCCGTCTACACCTTCCGCTCTTGTAATCATTGATTCAATCTTCCTTGACACTTTAATTGGCAAGATCAGCGAGAAATGAAGTCAGTCATGGCTCACTCCCTGTCTCCAGGCTGCACACTTTGCACGAAACCTCTCCTAACTCTCTCAGAGACGGCAAAGTGCCAGGTTGCTCCATCGGCCCAAAAAGCACACCATCAAAATGTAGATCACAGGCCCCACAGTAGGAGAAAAAGAAAATAGTTTGAAGGAAAAAGAAAAAGTAAAAGAAGTGAAAGAAGTAGTTTTGTGAACTGTCGGAGGGGATATCGCCTTGTGCTGCACTGTTTGCTGGCGCCATCTCTTGGGCACTGCCTTCGGGGGTTTTCTGCAAAGATACAGCCAAGATAATTTGATGGCTAGATAATGCATTATTTCTGATAAGCACCATTTGTTTTCCCATTACTCATATAATAAACTTAGGTCCATTATATCTGGTGGTAGATTAGTTATTTTTCACACATTTGTTAAGGGACAAGAAAAAAACCATGCTTCCAGGCATCTGGGATGGAATCCACTCACCCAATTTTTTCTTTGTAAATTGCAAATTGAGATAGCTCCAGAAAAATGCAAATCTGAAGCAGCTTCTAATTATGCAAAGACACAAAACAATATTCTTCCCTGTAATTTTTCTAATTCCTCTTGGGGAACTTAGCTATTACATCTGTTATAAAACTGCAGATATTACACCTGTAAAGTCACTAATTAGTTGTGAATCACTTTGGGACATTCTATGGAGATAAAATATGCTTAATATCTGCAACTGCTTTCAAACTTACATCAGAGGATTTCAGAAAAAGCTTTTCAAAGATTCTATAGCACATATTAAATACTCCATTAGGCAACTAGGTTGAAAATGGAGACCTTTCTGATGTGTCACAAAGGTTTCAATGGATCTGCTTCTATCATTTACTTATTTGCAAAAAAAAACCATATATATATATATATATATGAAATTCCTTGGTAATCATTAGCACCTGCCATTTGTCCAGCTGGAAGGGAGAAGCTAGATGTAGGAGCTGGAGACACCGAACCCGGTTAGACAAGTGAACAGAAAGGCACACCTAAGTGGGAATTAATGAGCGCAGAGGCAGATTCTTTTTCTCTCACTTCCTCCAATTTGGGAGTAGATTGAAATCCAAGTATACATCAAGATGTTGAAAAATGGAATACTTCCATATCAGGTGGAATGGACATTTGACAATCAGATACAATTAGAGGAAGTTCCTTAATGCAAGGCTTACTCAGTAACAATCTATTATAGATCTGACATGGGAACGTTTATTACCTTGACTGTACTCAAAGAAGTTTGACTCCAGACTGGCACTTCTTTCCTCATGATTGTAAACAGTTTAAAAATACCTTTGATAAGAAGGATATTGAGACTTCAGTGAGACTCAGGAAAAAGGATAATCTGGACCAGAAAATATTATAATGAAACAGAAATGAAAGGAATCACAATAGCCTGACTGGAGAAAAGCAGTTTGGTTTAAATCTTGCCGAAAAACATGGGCTCTGGCCACGGATATGAATAAAATATTAGCATACTTCACATGAGAGTAGATAAAAAAACAAATCCACAGGTCAACAGATAAATGGAATATATTCACTCAGTAATTAATAATATGCTTTTATCTCCTCCATTAAGGGGATTGACTGTTTGCAGTGGAATCTGAAGGTTAAGGGGATAAGTGTTGTTTAACAAATATGGTATTAAGCACTTCAACTGAAGTTCTGTTGAGACCATTGAAATCTCAGTCATGGAATATCAGTGTTCAGTAAATAAAGTAAGATTACCTAGCTTTAGCATAATCTCTTATTCTTTGAATATTTTAGCTACATCAAGGATAAATCCACTTTCCCCTCGGTGATGATAATTTCTTTGGAGTAAGCTGTCTGTAGTAATGCAAGAGGAAAGAGAATTCCTTACTGATGTTAAACAGTGCTTAAATGAGAGTTTTCTGGATAAACACTTATGTACCCTGTGGAAATAGTATAAAGAGCTGGAATGTAAGGAAACTGGTACAGTTTAAAGAAAAAAATAAACAGTTCAGTATAAAGCTAAGGAACAAAGAGATAGTCACTTAATTGACTGCTAGCTAATTTCAGTGCCTCTCTCATCAATTATTTCTATTGATTTTTCTAGAATTATATCCATAGCAAGAACACTCACACCAAGTATTAAGCGATGCAGTAAATGCAGCATCAAGCAGGAGAAGAGTTTCTTTATATTAGCTTCCGATATCAAAGCACTTCTGAAAAAACATGGAGTAATCAACCCAAGGGAGAGATAGCACTGGCAGGTGTACCAACTCCTTCACTCCCAGGATTACAGACCAATACAAAAAGAAGTCCAATACTATCACTATGGGAAGTAAAGCAATTCTTCTTTACTCAATCTTAATACTCAATTCTTGCACAAAGCTAGCATTTAGCCTTTATTGCAAGAAGGATAGAGTACAAAGCTAGGGAAACAATTCTGTGCAGAGGCTTGGTAACACCACAACTGGAGTGCTGTGTGTCATCACTTCAGGATAAATATATTAACCCTAGAGGCAGTCCAAGGAAGGTTCATGATTGCTGCAATAAAAGAATTGCCCTGTTAGGTAAGATAGAAAAGAATGAGCCCTGAAGAATGAAAGGTACTCGACCTGAAACATAAAAATTCTGAATTGAAGCAGAAAACGCTGGGAAAATTTAACAGGTCAGGCAGCATCTGTTGAAAGAGAAACATTAGTATCTCAGGTCAAAGATGGTGTTTCTTTTTCCATAAATTCTCAATAGGTTTCAATAGGTACATTTAATGTCAGAGAAATGTATACAATATACATCCTGAAATTCTTTTTCTTCACAAAACTCCACAAAAATAGAGGAGTGCCCCCAAAGAATGAATGACAGTTAAATGTTAGAACCCCAAAGACCCCCAGCTCCTCCCTCCTACACTTAAGCAGCAGCAAAGCAACGATCCCCCCCCCCCACCAGCAAAAAAGCATCGGAACCCCACCCCCCCATCGAGCACTCAAGAAAAGCATCAATAAAGACACAGACTTGCAGTACCCCAAGGACTACGAGTTCACCCGGTAATTCAACATACCACAGACTCTCTCTCTCTCCCTAAAAAGGGAAAAAGAGATGTTCCCATTTCACAGCAAGAGGGGAAACATAACAAAACAACTTGCTGTTTTATGGTGTTAAAAGTCTGTTACGTCACTTCTTCCGAGTTCTGTGTCCAAAGAACTCGGGTCTGTGGGCACACAGCCAGCAGCCAGCTCGCTGCGTTCAATCTTCCGTCTCCCATGACACAACAGGCGGTGGCACCAACCTTGAGTCCTCCCGCTTCCAGAGCCACAAAAGTCCAGCACCCTGAAGGAGTGCTAGTTTTTTAGGCCACATCCTTGGCATTACGAAAAGCGACCGGTCGTGAGACCTGAGAGCGGGTCCCATTTCCGCAAAGGACCGAAGTCAGCTTGTAACTCCAGGTCAGGGTCTTCAAAAGAACCCTGAAAAGGTGAAAAAGAGATATTAAAGTTAGAAATAGAGCTGCTTCTGAAGATGTAAGTAAAGGAGTCGCCATTAGGCGCCATCTGTCTGAAATTTCTACCATTTTCTGATTTCTTTTTCAAAATTCTAGAAGTGTTTGAAGGTGTAAAAGTTAGAACTAGATGATGAAGTCTATAAATAAATGCTAATATGTTTACAGCTGAAATAAGTGTTGAGTATTTAATATTTCAGTAATATTTATGTAATATTTTAAATATATTGTTTGGTTAAGCATTCTTTGTTGACATAGTCATTAAGTATTATATGTTAAAGTATGTGAATGGCATAAGTCATTATGCCACTACGTCATAATTATGTGCCTCGCTAGAAGTCAAAATGGAACTAACATTTGTTACCAATCTCCCCATATATTTCTTCCAATTAACTTAATGTTTGGAGTTACAAAATATAACAGTAGTGACAAGGAAGTTTTAAAATGAGCCCAAGATGAACCCGAAATGAACCTGTCAAAGCAGAGCTAGATGTTCAAGTTTAAAAAAATTGCAGCACTTATTTTTTTCACAAGTGGATAGAGGCATTCAAGTTTAAAAGAAGAAAGAAAATGGACAAATTCAAGTGTCCATAAACAGTGAGTATCAGTTGATAATAATCATAAATTAAAAAAGCAGAAGCGGTTGGCTACATCAGAAAGATAGATATGTTTGATTGCACAAATGATAACCAGCTGATGTATACTGAGCAAATTGAGCAGTATTTCAAAGCAAATGAAATAGCCAGTGAAAACCAAGTGCTAGTTTTGATGAGTGTAATTGGCAGAAGTGCATGCAGTTTGTTTAGATGTTTAACCGCTCCAACAAAACCAGCCAAAATTAGCTTTACTGATATTATGAAGGTAATGTAGGAACACTTAGTACCAAAACATTGTTTATTGCAGAACACTTTAGGTTTCATAAGTGGAATTAATAGGAAGGGGGATCTATTTCAGGTTATGTGGCTGAACAGAAGAAATTGTCTGAGTATTGCCAGTTCAATGATGGCCTTAATGATGCATTCAGAGATCCTTTAGTTTGTGAAATCTTAGAAAAAAGCATTCAAAAATGGCTCCTAACTGAAGCACAACTCACATTTAAAAGAGCAGTTGAAATTGCTGTATCAATGGAAACAACATACAGAGACACAATTGAGTTACAGTTATGAATGGAAGTGAGAATGTACAAAATTGCAGCATCTAAACAGAAACTGGCCTGGACAAACAAATTGTGTTACCATTGTGGCATAGACTTAGATAAGCCAGACCAATGTAAGCTTAAAGATGAAACTTGCAGAAAATGCAACAAGTAGATCACATACAAAGAGCATGTTGGTAGACAAAAACAAATGGACTACACAGAGAAAAGATAAAGATAAAAAGACAAGTTGTAGTTTCAAAAAGAGCACTAATCTGAATGCTGTTGATAAAAAATCTGTTAACGATGAGAGTCACACAGGACTAGGAGCCTTGAGGTTTACAGTGTGAAAAATAACAAGAGACAAACAATATAGCTTAAACCAGAAGTGAACAGCAAATTAATTAAAATGGAATGGGACACTGGCTCTGATGCTTCAGTCATTCCACAAAATTAGTTTGAACGACTGTTCAAAAATACTGAACTGAAGCCTGCAGATATACAACTATACCGGAGAAAAGATAACTCCTGTGTGAATGGCACTCGTTAACAATGAAATACAACAACCAACAAGCCGCATTAGGTTTGTATATGGTAAAAACAGGAGGACTAGCACTGTGGGTACATGCCTGGCTGGGACAACTATAACTTGTTTGGAGATCCATCCACAATTTGTATGCCACATCTCCTGCAATAAAGTGAACTAAAAGTGAATTAAGAAAGTTACTGAATGATGCCACAGCAGTATTCAAGGAAAAATAGTGTTGAATGAAAGTGCCACATCCGCATTTTACACAGCCCATCCAGTTCCTTAAACCATCTATTATCAAGTAGCTTGTGAGTTAGATCGCATGGAGGCTGAGGGAATTCTTTCCAAGGTTGAGAGGAGCCCATTGGCAACTCCAGTGGTTCCACTATTCACAAAGAATGAGTATGACTGGATCTGTGATGATTTTAAGGTCACCATCAACCCATAATGAAAGCAGATCAATACTTTCCTCCCAGGACAAAGGATATGTTTGCAAACCTTTCTGGAAGTAAACACTTCAGTGAAGTGGACTTAGCCGAGGCTGACTTACAGATGGAGTTGGAAGAAGAGTCCAAACTGTTTCAAACAATAAACACTCACAAAGGGCTTTGTCACTATTATAGGCTGATTTTTGGGTTAGAAACTGAGCCTGCACTCTGGTAGTAAGCTATGGGCCAACTGCTGTAAAGCTGCCAAGGCACCCAGAGTCATCTGGATGACATCGTTGTCACTGCTGACGATGACAAGGAACATTTCCAAAATCTCAAGACAGTGTTAAAAAGATTAGAAGATTCTAGGCTCAGAGCACAATGCAACAAGTAACGGATGTCTTTAAACGATGCATCACTTACTATAGTCACAGAATTGAGGTACAAGCTTTACACAAGTGTGCTGAGAAAAATTAAGCAGTAGTGGATGCCCCAAGGCCAAAGGGCATGTCACAGTTGTGGTTCTTTTTAGGATTCATTAATCACAATAACAGGCTCCTGCCAAACCTGGTTACTGTTCTCCACCCCTTGAAATCATTGGGAAGAAATGGCAATGGACAAAGCAGTAAAAGGTGGCCTTCCAAAGGGTAAAGGAAATGGTGGCATCAGACACTGTACTCACCTTATGATCCATGTCATCCAGTGAGGCTTACAGGTGACACTGCTCCTTATGGTATATATGCAGTCGTGTCACATGTTATGAGTGATGGAAATGAACACGCCATAACTTTGCATCTCATTCCCTTACCACTGCAGAGAAAAATACACACAGATTGACAGAGAGGCCTTGAGTCTGGTTTAGGGCGTAAAAAGTTTCAGCCAGTACCTCTACGGGAGAGAGTTTGCCCTCATTACTGATCATCAACCACTGGTGCCCATTTTCAATCCACAGAAGTCTGTTCTACTAACAGCAGCAGCACGAATGCAGAGATGGGCTCTGTTTCTTGCAGGACACAATTATCAGGTAGAATTCAAGAGAACAGCTCATCATGGAAATGCTAATGAATTGTCCCATTTACCATAGGAAAAGAAAATACCTGAAAAATTTACAAAAGAGGACTTTTGTAAACATGTCCTCTTGACATATTCTCCCTAATGTAATTTGAAGATCTCACTATTATAGCAGAGGTAATCCAAAGGGAAACTAGCAAAGACCCTTCACTGTCTCAGGTCTACATGACAACCCAAAGTGGTTGGAATGTGCAACAGAAATTCCAGTTCCCTCATTTTTAGCAGTGTAGGAAAGAACTTGCCATTGATGGGGATTGAGAGTTGTTGGACCATCCAAGGTGAGAGCTAATGAAAGTGTTGACTTGAAGCTTTGTCTGGTGGCCTGGGATAAGTCAGCCAATTGAGTAGCTCACCATGCACTGCTCAGCATACAAGCACATCCAAGAGATACCAAGATCATTTTGGTGAAGAAAGAAGAAAGGGGAAAAAAGGTATTCAGAGCTGTCAGAACCTCCTCATGCAGTCCCATAGTCAACTCCTTCAACCGCCACAGAGGAGACCCCAGAACCTGAGATTGTTTCACAGCCATAAGTCTCACTTACCAAGCAGAATGATCCCTATTTGTCAGGAAAAATGTTATCCCACAGTGATTAAAATTTTAGCCCTGAATGGGATGAATTAAAATTTATTCTGTCTATAATAGACAGAGTACTTTTGGATGTCAATATAGTAGTTGTATTATATAGTATTCTGTCTGTATATACGTTGAAATGTATTGTAGATTGAGTTGGAGTTTATAGCTAAGCAGGTCAGAGTGTTGTGTGTTTAATATTTCAGTAATATATTTATTTGGTTAAGCATTCTTTGTTGTTTATATATTTCATTACGGGTTATATACAAAAGTACATGAATGGTATACATCATTATGCCACTACGTCATAAGTGCACGCCACGCAAGAAGTAAAAATGAAACTAAGAGTAGACACGTTTTTCCCAGTCTCCCTATGTTTTTCTTTCACTTAGTTTTATATGTTGGAGTTACAAAACATAACAAGTCCCTTTTTCTATTTCGGAGGGTTTTGAGACTTGGAAGTTCAGCTGTGGAGGCTAAGTGCTAGGACCTTCTACCTGGAATCAAGGACAAAGACCCTTCCTGCTGCTCTTAACTGTACTATTGTCTGGCAGTGAGACATAGCAAGAATTAATGGTGAGTCGGTCTTGAGAGACACTTATAAGCTAATAAATGCGATGTGAATAAATTAAATAATCATGATAAAATAAGAAAAGCTAACTAAAATACATCAATTGAAGAAGTTAGATGTTGTTCTTAGGGGTAATTAAACGATATGGGGTGAAGCTTGATCAATCTGCTCAATGCAAGTGTTCTCCCATGAGGACATAAATGGTCTCCTGGTCTTAGATTTATTGTCCTTTATATAATTATAAATCAATAAAAATTTTTAATGAAGGTAATATACTTTAAACTATCTTTCTAAATTTCCAGGAGGGAAATTTCCTTTGAAATGAATAGGGATCATCAAGTATGTTTGCCATTGGGATATGAGAAGTGTTTTACAAATGAATATTTAGAAAACCAATCACATTTAGCTGCACTACTGGGCACTGCTGCCCTGTGACAGAGCAGATTAATAAATACAGTGGACTCTGTCACTCCATAAATCCTGGACTTAAAATGGATCTGCAAAGGTTTGGGATTTTCTGAACTGCCAACATGATGCAGCCCTCCAAGTGTATTCGAAGCCAAGATAAATTGGTAAGTTGCTTTATTATTGTTGCATGTACCTAGATGCAGTGGAAAAACTTGTCTTGCACACCATTCATAAAGATCAATTCCTTACAACAGTCCATTGAAGTAGTATAAGGAGTAGAATAAGTAATTTCAGTTACAGAGAATTTTTCACCACAGGTAAACAATAGGGTACAAGGTCATAATGAGATTGAGGTAGACAGAGAGATTTTTGGACTAAAGATAGTGGACAGGTTAGGGTATTCATCA
The DNA here is from genome assembly GCF_030028105.1 of Mobula birostris. Classification (NCBI taxonomy): domain Eukaryota; kingdom Metazoa; phylum Chordata; class Chondrichthyes; order Myliobatiformes; family Myliobatidae; genus Mobula; species Mobula birostris. The sequence goes on along the minus strand of NC_092381.1, from coordinate 56,328,043 downwards.
TCTTGTTTGATAGTGCCTTGCAATATGTTGCATTTAGCTCAAAAAGCCAACAAAGTTGAAAGTTTAATTTGAAATATAACATTCCTGAGATGGCCATGGTTTAGCCACCTACTGGTAACCCTTCCTGGAAGTACAGGATATTAAATATAACTGTGGTGTATTTATATCAAAATATTAATGCTGACCAACTACAGCAGATTGGTGTAGGTTCAAGCATTGAACTACTTACCTTTGAGGCCTAATGATAAAGGGTTAATGCAATCTATTAAGAACGGTACCAAAGGAAAAAACCAGAGGAGCAGGTAGTACTGCAGCAAAAGCATTTTAGAATAAAGTAACATTGATGTTAGTATGTCATATCAGAGGCCAATCTAGTAAAAGCTTTTTTTATTGAAATAACTCTGAACATTCCTTTGCTACTCAGTCGACCATGTTTCTTTTTCTTACAACCAACAGTTACTGTAAGAGTTGTATACCATTAGATTATAAATGGAAGGTCAACTCTGTCCAGAAATGATCAGAGTTGATGTAGACTCTACAGGAGTGAATAATGCAATAATGCAATCTTCATCTGTTTCATTAGGCATGCTGCTGGATTGAGAGCAAGTATTATAGTTGCTGTGCATTGAGGGTAAATATCACGGAAGAAAACCTTTATCATAATGGTCATCAGTGAGAATAGCCTTTCAACTGCAACTGTGCAATAATAAATGTGCTCACTTCAGTCAAGAACAAGTATGTGAATACCTGATATTGATTGTCAGCTTTCCAGACCGCCTACAATATAAAATCACAAACGTCACAAATGGCATCTACTCATTTGTAGCAAAAATAAGCTAACCTCTCTCTTCCTTCTTGATGTTCCCATAGCCTTTGAGAAGGTTGACCGCACATCCTTCTCCATTGCCTCTCCACTCGTTCGGAGCTGCCTTCAGCCAATCTGTTCTTATCCATCTAGTCAAAAGCTTGTCTTTGTTCTCCCAAACTGATACCTCTGGTGTTCCCCAAAGGGCTTGTCCTCTGCCTCCTCCCATTTGGCATCCACAGTCTGTTTCATATTGATATCAGCAAGATATCTTCCTTGTTGCCAATTAGTGGGCTGGGGGTTTAGGTGATCTGTTAGTTTTTGTGCGAGTGAGGGCTTTGGAGGGGTTGGGATTTGTGAATTTTTGTTTCCTTTTCTTTTTGTGCGGGGTGCAATGCCTTTCTTTGGTTTTTTTGTATTCTATGACCATCTGAAGAAGAGACAAATTTCAGAGTTGTCTCAGTAGCATCTGTTTCAAAATGTACGCAGACACGGCTCTACACTTCCATCTAGATTTAAAAAGAGATAGTTTCCCTCAACATTGTCCCTGCAGGTGCAGCCAGCAAATGCAAAGTGTGGTTACCACAGTCAGGATAATGAGAAGGCAGTATAAAGTTGTCATCATGCCTGATTCCCACTCAGCAGGCATGGGTTGGCTCTACTTCATGAATTGTACGCAGCAAGTGTGAAGTGTGCACAGAAGCTATTGAATTGCATTCATTGAGCTGCAATTCCATTATTTCATTAACTAACTTTGGGTCAAAATCCAACCAGACAATCCACAGCAGAGTGGCTGTGTTACCTATTTGTAACAACGCTCAGAAGTTCCACCTTCATTTCCTACTGTGAAAAAGTGCACTCTAATTGGTATTATGAGGGCACCAGATCTAGGGAAACCATAAAAATAAATGGTATAAGAAATGAAGGAGTATTCATGCAGGGAGAAGTGTTTCTCTAAGACTTGGGATCAAAATACAGTTTTAGGATGTCAGAGTGAATGCTTGCACCTGCGTTCAAACTGAATCATGCTTGTTCTGGGGGTGTTTAATGCAAACAAAGTTTCATCCAGCAGAAGTAGTTGCAATGAAAATTATAGTAAGTTCCATTGAAGTGATTCCACTTACTTTCTGAGAATTGATATAATTCAGAATTACCACTTTTTCTTCCTTAACTTAATAGAATGGCATTTTTTTAAATGGAAATTAATTTGAAATATATCATTCTCATTTATAATTATTGTTGGAAGTACATTTTTCCTTGGAACCTCTTGCCTTTGGATCACCAAAGTAAAAGTATCTTCTATTATAGTATCTCCTTGTCATTAGCTTTTAAACAATATTCAGCACTGTTTAGTAGATTTTTAAATGAAAGATCTTTACAGATGAATGTGGAATTTGACTGAACTAGACACGTATGACAAAAGATCCTAGATCATGTATACCTGTTGTGAGATATTTTTATGTAGGAATTGGTTCTGAGTGTTGTAGTGCCTTTTCACAAATTGTTGATTAGTTCTTGAGGAAGGTTTTGCAAGTTTTATATGAAAATCAAATGAGCTGCAATGTTAGAAATGTAAAAGCAGGATATGCTGGATACTCAGCAGGTCATGTACGTAGTACCTGTAGAAAATGTATCAGAGCTAACACTGCAGGATGATGATGTTTTGTCAGATGAAAGGTCTTCGACCTGAAACATTAACCGGCCTTTCCGTAGATGCTGCCATGTCTGCTGTTTGTTTCCAGCATTTTCTTCTTTTATTGTGTTTGTTTTACTAATGTTTGTCTGTCAATCCGACAGAGTTTCAAATAATTAGTGTAAATAGAAAGATGATCTAAAGGGTACCAGTTTCTCCTTGAATCTGTCAGTTCTCTATGCTCAAAGCTCAAAGTAAATTTATTATCAAAGTACATAGATGTTACCATATGCTACCTTGAGATTCATTTTCTTGCGGGCCTTTACATGGAAAAAATAAATAAAGCATAATTTTTATGAAAAACTACATGAACAGACTAAGACTGACAAGTGACCAACATGCAAAAGAAGACAATCTGTGCAAACAAAACTAATACTGAGAACGTGAGTTGTCAAGGATCCTTGAAAGGCAAGTCTGTAGGCTGCAAAATCAGTTCAAGCTGGTGGTAAGTGAAGTTAGTCATGCCAGTTCAGGAGCCTGATGATTGTAGGGCAATAACTGTTCCTAACCTTGTGATGTGGAATCTAAGGCTTCTGTACCACCTCTCCTATGGTAGTAATGAGAAGAGAGCAAGGCCTGGATGGTGGGGGTGGTCTTAGATGGTCGATGGTGCTTTCTTCTGGCAGTGCTCCATATAAATGTACTGAGTGGTGAGGAGGGTTCTTCCTGTTATGGATGGGGCTGATCCATCGCGTTTGTTTCCCTTCCTGGGCATTGGTGTTTCCATACCAGGCCGTGATGCAATCAGTCAGGATACTCTCCACTCTGCACCGAGAGAAGTTCATCAGAGTTTTCGGTGACATGCTGCATCTGTGCAAACCTCTAAGAAAATAGAGGTGCTGTCATGCTTTCTTTCTTACATGTTGTTCCCAGGACAGATTCCTTGAAATAATAAGCGTCAAGGAATTTAAAGTTACTGACTCCCACCACCTGATGAAGGCAGGCTCTGAACCTCTTGTTTCCTCCTCCTGGAGGCAATAATCGGCACTTTGATTTTGCTGACATTGAGTGAGAGGTTGTTGTGGCACCACTCAACCAGATTTTCTGTTTCCCTCCTATATGCCAATTTGTCGCCACCTTTGATTCAACCCCAACAACAATGGTGTCATCAGCAAACTTGCATTTGGCACTGAAGCTGTGCTTAGCCTCAGAGTCATAAGTATAAAGGGAGTATAGCAGTGCTGATATTGGTGTTCTAACGGTGCTAGTCGACAAAGTGGTTAAGATTGCCACCTATTGTCAAGACTAAAATTAGATGAGATGCAGGGTGAAGACAGAAGAAGAAACGCATAACTTGAGTCCCAATGTTTGCTTCAAGCAAGAAAGAGAAGTAAAAAGGAAGTGCAGAAATTTTACTTCAATATAAGAATATTTTGGGCGTACAATTAACATTCAAGGTAGAAACTATATCTCACCATCTTACCGCAAGTGTTAAATGATATTATAAAGCCTGGGGAAGACAAATGGAAGGATGGGGGATTATATCACTGGGGGAACAACCACTAAAATAGAGCTGGTGATGGCAACTTCTGGATGAAGTTATATTATTCTGAATTCCAAAGCTCCAGGAAGTCCTTCACAGGAGAGTGCTATAAATCAGGGATACCAATGATCCGTCTATTAGTAAAATAAGGTACTTCATATTGCAGTACATTATTCCCTGCTGCATGAGATGTCATCTAATGGGAGCAAGAATGAACTACAGGAGTGTGCTTGTCGGAAGTGAAAGGCGTACATTTTATAAGGTAGCTCTGTATTTTATTTATATCTCTTATTTCACAGGTTAATGTTAGTCCCTCACTTAGTCAATGTGATTCATTTAAATTTTGAAACACTACACAAGAACAGAAGTAGGACTTTACCAGAATAATTAGTTTAGGAATATTGTATATTTACATATGTTATTAGGTCATTCATTATGTATGGAAATCGTCGTTTCGATTGAGGAATGGAAAAAAATGGAACTGTATGTTCCAGCAATACCACTCCATGAATAGCCTTTGGGAATCTGCAAATAATGTATCTGACTGCATATCATATTATAAAACTTCAAAGTAGTTCCATAGTAATATTTCACAATATGCCCCTGAAAATCAGGTGCACACTGTCTGAGGATATGTCATTGCTGGGTGCCTTTAGTTTGCCTGAATGTGGTATTGAGACTCAGGCCTCGTTAAATCCAGCTTGGTGATTCAAGATCACTCTGTTATCTTCACAGGGCTCCAAGTAAGAAGTTGTGTGTGCCTGATACTGCCTAACCTGATAAATGTTGAACAGAGGCAAAAGATTGCAGCTGCTACAAATCTGGAGCAACACACAAAAAGATGGAGGAACTCAGCAGGTCAGGCAGCATTTAATGGACTGACAACACAGTGGGTTAAAGCCATCAGGACTGGAAAGAAAGAGGGGAGATATCCAGTACAAAATGTTGGGGAGGTAGGGAAGATTAGAGCAAACATTAGTGGATAATGGATGGATCCAGGTGACAGGTTGATAGGCAGCTGAGGGAAAGGGAGAGTGGGAATCATTTGGAAGGAAGGTATGGGTGGTGGTTAGATCCAGAGGGTGGGAGAAGGAAAGAACCTCAAATAAATGTTGGGTCCCGAGACTAAGGGAAAAACATGATTCAAGCATAGGTAAGTAATGTACATTTTTATCCATGATGAATATGACCACAACCTCACTTCTGACAATAATATATATTCATATGTAGATATATAAAGGAACCACAATTACAAGTGACAAACTAGCTCAATATTACACATGACAGAAGCACATAAAAAAGGGAATATTAATTTTTTACAAAGAAGTAACATACATTCTGAACTTCCCAATATCTCCAGAGTATTCCATTGGGATAGATATCCCAGGTCACTTCAGCTCGCAATACAGGTGTTTTAAAAAGATGAAGATAAGGGCTGGTGAGAAAAATATGGCACATTTTGAAAAACTACACAGACAAAGAAAATGACTGGGATATCAAAGGTTTTAATGATCATTGGAGATTCATGAGTCAGTGAACTTGTGACTAGTATTAAGGCAGCATCAGTTATGAAGACAGTGAATGCAGATCTCTGAAAGGCAGGGAGATAATGATAAGGAGAGAAAGCACAGGAGAATTAAACCCAGGTAACATAGTGCAAAGAACTTGAATGCAATGCTGTCACAGTTAATGAGAGAAACGATAAAATGGCAGTGCAAGACTCACAAGATCTATAGTCAGACTGGAAAGCACAAATGAATGTCTTATTTTTCACAGCTTATATTGGAAAGAGTAGATATGTTTTTATTGCAAATAATGTTTTGGAAGTGGAGGCTGCAATGAAAAGGCACAGGCACAGAATTACTATTATAGGGAAGTATAAAATGTTTATTATGTTGGTAGAGATTGGATCCTAGGCTGACATGCTCATGAATATGGTAGTGTAACAAAACCGCAATAACGTCTGGCTCACTGGCATAGAGCAGAAATTAGAGAAAGATCGAAGGTTTGCATGAGGAATCAAAAAACAGAATAAACAGTGAATAGGTTACATAGCCACAGAAAATTGTTCCTGGTGAACAGAAGAGATTCTGCAGAAGCTGGAAATCCAGAGTAGCACACTCACAAAATGCTGGAGGAACTTAGCAGGTCAGGCAATTTTCATGGAGAGGAATAAACAATCGATGTTTTCAGCCAAGACCCCTCATCAGTACTGGAAATGAAAGGGGAAGGAGCCAGGGTAAGAAGGTGGGAGAAGGCAGGCGACAGGTGAGACCAGGTGATGGAGCAGGTGGATAGGTGGGGGAAAGGGAATGAATTAAGAAGTATAAGTGTGTCCTTTGTGGTCTGCTCAGAACTGGTGGACTGAAGGACATGTTCCTGGGATATGTGAATCCACGCCTCTAATTTCCCTGTCATAAATTCATGTTGATTCTTCCTAGTTATATTATGATTTTCCAAGTGCCTTTTTACTGCTTCCTTAATCATAAATTCCATCATTTTCACTATAACTGAGATCAGGCCAACTGATCTATAGTATTCACCTTGCCTCTTTTTTAAATTGTGGAGTTATATTTTCTACCCACCAATGTGTGGTTACATTTGAAAATTTATGAAAACTTGAAAGAAAATAACATTGCATTCACAGTCTCCATGGCCTACCTGTCAGACCCCCAGGCTGCAGGTCATCAACACCCAGACATTTATCACTTAATGTTCTCATTAATTTCCCAAGGATTGGTTTTCATTTACAGACGCTGGTTTCTTTGAGCTCCTCATATAACTTGGACTTGTAATCCTCCAGTATTCTACTGTCACTACTACTGAGAAAACAATCCTTATACTGAATGGAAATTTTCTGATGATACAACCATTGTTGGTAGAATCTCAGATGGAGATGAGAGGGCAGACAGGAGCAAGAAATGCCATCTAGTGAAGTGGTGCCACAGCAACTACCTGGCACTCAGTGTCAATAAGACGAAAGAGCTGATTGTGGATTTCAGGAAGGGTAAGATGAAGGAACACATACCAATCCTCACAGAGGGATCAGAAGTGGAAAGAGTGAGCAGTTTCAAGTTCCTGAGGACCTAACCTGGTCCCAACATATTGATGCAGTTATAAAGAAGGCAAGACAGTGATTACACTTCATTCAGAGTTTGAAGAGGTTTGTCATGTCAACAAATACACTCAGGAACCTATAGATGTACCGTGGAGAGCATTCTGACAGGCTGTATCACTGTCCGGTATGGGGAGAATGGGGAGCTACTGCAGAGGATTGAAAGAAGCTGCAGAGGGTTGTAAATATAGTCGGCTCCATCTTGGATACTAGCCTACAAAGTACGCAGGACATCTTCAAGAAGCAGTATCTCAGAAAGGAAGCGCCCATTATTAAGGACCTCCAGCACCCAAGGCATGTACTTTTTTCACTGTTACCATTAGGTAGGAGGTACAGAAGCCTGAAGGCACACACTCAGTGATTCAGGAATAGCTTCTTCCCCTCTGCCATCCGATTCCTAAATGGACATTGAACTCATGAACACTACCTCACTTTATTAATATATGTTATTTCTGTTTTTTTTGCATGATTTTTAATCTATTGAGTATACGTATATTGTAATTGATTTACTCATTTATTACTATTATTATTTTTTCTTTCTTCTTCTATATTATGTATTGCATTGAACTGCTGCTGCTAAGTTAACAAATTTCACGGCACATGCCGGTGATAATAAACCTGATTCTGATTCTGAGAACCGCGTTTGAAAGGGAAAGAAGACCTCATCTCTTTCTTAAAAGGGCAACCCCTATATTTAAACAGGTTCTACAATTTCCCACAAAGAGAAGCATTTCTCCAAATTCACTTTGTCAGGACCTTATACAGCTATGCCTCAATCAAGTGTCCTCTCACTCTTCTAAACTTCATCAACTACTAGTCAATCCTTGCTTCACAAGACAACCCTCCTTCCTAGGCAACACACACAAATGCTGGAGGAACTCAGCAGGCCAGGCAACATCTATGAGGAAGGGAGTCGCCTAGAGACTGTATGCTTTCCAGGGTGTAGCATGACAGGTTCAGACTTGATGTACCACACAGTTCCTTGTTTCAGCTCATCATCCTGCTTAGGAGGAACATGCACCTTCTCAAAACATAAGAACATAAGAAATAGGAGCAGGAGTAGGCCATCCAGCCCATCGTGCCTGCCCCGCCATTCAGTAAGATCATGGCTGATCTGTCCATAAACTCAGCTCCATCTACCTGCCTTTTCCCCATAACCCTTAATTCCCTTACTATGTAAAAACCTATCTAACTGTATCTTAAATATATTAAGTGAAGAAGCTTCAACTGCTTCCCTGGGCAGAGAATTCCACCAGATTCACCACTGTCCGGGAAAAACAGTTTTTCCTCATCTCTGTCCTAAATCTTCTCCCCTGAATCTTGAGGCAATGTTCCCTAGTTCTAGTCTCACCTACCAATGGAAACAACTTTCCTACTTCTATCTTATCTATCCCTTTCAAAATTTTGTATGTTTCTATAAGATCCGCTCTCAATCTTCTGAATTCCAGAGAGTATAGTCCCAGGTGACTCAATCACTCCTCATAGGTTAACCCCTTCATCCCTGGAATCAACCTGGTGAACCTCCTCTGCACTGCCTCCAAAGCCAGTATATCCTTCCTCAAGTATGGAGACCAGAACTGCACACAGTACTCCAGGTGCAGTCTCACCAGTACTCTGTATAGTTGCAGCATGACCTCCCTGCTATTGAGACCACACCTGGAATATTGTGTACAGTTTTGGTGTCCAAATTTGAGGAAGGACATTCTAGCTATTGAGGGAGTGCAGCATAGGTTCACGAGGTTAATTCCTGGGACGGCGGGACTGTCATATGTTGAAAGATTGGAGCAACTGGGGATGTATACACTGGAATTTAGAAGGATGAGAGGGGATCTGATTGAAACATATAAGATTATTAAGGGATTAGACACGCTAGAAGCAGGAAACATGTTTCCGATGTTGGGGGAGTCAAGAACCAGAGGCCACAGTTTAAGAATAAGGGGTAGACAATTTAGAGCAGAGTTGAGGAAAAACTTTTTCACACAGAGGGTTATGGTTCTGTGGAATGCTCTGCCTCAGAAGGCAGTGGAGGCCAATTCTCTGGATTCTTTCAAAAAAGAGTTAGATAGAGCTCTTAAAGATAGCAGAGTGAAGGGATATGGGGAGAAGGCAGGAAAAAGGTACTGATTGTGGATGATCAGCCATGATCACAGTGAATGGTGGTGCTGGCTCGAAGGGCTGAATGGCCTACTCCTGCACCTATTGTCTATTGTCTATTGAATTCAATCCTTCTAGCAATGAAGGCCAACATTTTGTTTACCTTCTTAATAACCTGTTGTACCTGCAAGCCAACTTTTTGCGATTCATGCACAAGCGCTCCCAAGTCCTTTTGCACAACGGCATGCTGCAATCTTTCACCATTTAAATAATAATCTACTCTTCTATTATTCCTTCCAAGGTGGATTATCTTGCATTTACCATCATGGTATTCCATCTACCAGACCTTGGCCCACTCACTTAACCCAATTCTCCAGTCTCCCACTACTCTTTGCAACTTTGTACACATGAGCTTTTAATTTGATATTATTTATTTCCTTAGTTATCTAAGGCTGGCTCTCCCACACTTACTGTCCTTACTTTTGACTGGAATATACTTTTGTTGAGCACTGTGAAAAATCTCTTTGAAAGTATTCCACTGTTTCTCAACTGTCCTACCAAATAGCCTGTGTTCCCAAATCCACATTAGCCAACTCCTCCCTCATCCCATTGTAGTCTCCCTTGTTCAAGCATAATACACTAGCTTCAGATCTAACTATTTCATCCTCCATCTACATGCAAAATTCAATCATACTATGAACGTTCTTTCCAAGAGGATCCTTGACTACAAGGTCGTTAATCTTAATTGTCTCATTGCACAGGACTAGATCTAAGATAGCATTTTCCCTTGTAGGTTCACTAACAGACTGCTCAAGAAAGCTATCACAGATACATTCTATGAAGTCCTCCTCAAGATTTCCTTGACCAACCTGCTTCACCCAATCCATGTGGAAGTTAAAATCCCTCATGACAACTGCCGTTCCGTTCTTACAAGCCTCAGTTATTTCTTGGTTCATCACCTCTGCCACTGCAATATTTTTATTAGGTGGTCTATAGACAACGCCCACCAGCAATTTTTTCCCCTTACTATTCTTAATCTGTACCCAGATGGGCTCAACATTCTGCTCCATAGATCTTATATCATCTCTCACAATCACCCTGATCTCATCCCTATTCAAGAGAGCCACCTCACCTCCCCTGCCTTCCTGCCTATCTTTCTGTATTATCTGATACCCTTGGATATTTAATTCCCAGTCATCTCCACCTTGCAACCATGTTTCTGTAATGGCTACTAAATCATATGCCTTGGTACAGATCTGGGCCGCAAGTTCACTAACCTTGTTTCTAATACTACGGGCATTTAGATAAAGTGCCCTTATACTCATTGTCCTTTTAGAATCTAGTGACCTATGCGATTTTTGCTTTTTACTTTTATGCACTCTACTCTTACTTTTTTCTTCACTAACTCAGCTTTGGTCTCTGCACCACTTCCCTCTTCTTTTCCGCACTGGCTCCAATCCCCCTGCCATACTAGTTTTAAACCTCCTCAACAGCACTAGCAAACAATCTCCTAGGACATTGTTCCCGGCCCTGCCCAGATGTAGACTGTCCGGACGGTACTGGTCCCACCTCCCCCAGAAGCAGTTCCAATGCCCCAAGAATTTGAAACCCTCCTTCCTGCACCACCACTCAAGCCACATGTTCATTCTAGTTATCCTGATATTCTCATTCTGGCTAGCATATGGCACCGGTAATAATCCTGAGATTATTACCTTTGAGATCCTACCCTTTAATTTATCTCCTAGCTCCCTAAATTCAGCTTGTAGGACCTCATCTCGCTTTCTTCCTATATCGTTAGTACCTACATGCACCACGACAGCTGGCTGCTCACCCTCCCCTTTCAGAATGCCCTGCAGCCTCTCCGAGACATCTCTGACCCTTGCACCCGGGAGGCAACACACTATATGGGAGTCCCGTTTGCAGCCACAGAAGCTCCTCTCTATTCCCCTTACCATGGGATCCCCTACCACAACAGCTCTGCCACTCTTTTTCTTGCCCTCATGCGCAGCAGAGCCATCCACGGTGCCATGATCCTGGCTACTGCTGTCTTCACCTGATGAGCCATCTCCCCCAACAGACTCCAAAACGGTATATCTGTTTTGGAGGGAGATGACCACAGGGGACTCCTGTACTACCTTCCAGCTACGACTCTTCCTGTTGGTCACCATTCCCTGTCTTTCCTTAGATCCTTAAACTGCAGCTCGGAACGCAGGGAGAATGGACAAGGTGTTCAAAAAGTTCTCTCCATTTCTCTCTTTGCAGTTTCCAGGAGCCTTCTCACAATGGCAGTATTTGTTCCCACAAGAATGGATGCTCCACACTCTTCAACCAGATTCGGGCCGACCAAATCTGATGTGTCAATAGTCTCAGTTACTCGAACATCTGCTTCCGAAAATTCCAGCTTCACCAACAAGTAACTGTGGGATGGGTACTCATCAGTACTAAGCTCAAGGGCACTGAGTGCTGTCAAAATACTGGCTGTAGAAGGATCTATAAAGCAAGGTAACTTGACAACCTGTGTCAAGTATGGCTCTAGCATAAACACCTTCAATCTGTATGGATACTGCAGAGCATGGTCCCATTAAACGTTCAGGAATAGTGTTTCGTACTTTACTATTTCCCTTGGTGCACTGATTGGAACGTATCCTCTCTGAAACATCGGCCTGTTCTTTTACTTGGTTCCTCCATAGCTTTCCCCCCTTTCTTCTCTGTTTAATTAGCCGCTGATTTATTTTCCCAATATTTTCCTGTCCTTCACAATGTCCATCTTCTCCAAAGTTGTAACAGAAAATACTGGTCATTTCCCTAGTCAAGAGACTCTGCTCAGTACCAGCCCTTGCCTTGGTACGAGCCACCAGTGAGTCAGGCCTCCGATCGGCCTTGTCATGCTGGGTGGCAGTCATCATCAGGTGCCGTGCCCAGTTTGAGCTTTGACTGCCATGGCCCACACACTCCTGTTTCGGGTCAAGTGGATCAATTCATTGGTATTCATTTCCAGTTCTCTGGCTGCTGTCTCCATCATCATTTGTCTTTGCCTTCCTTTTGCTTCCTTCCCTTCAATCTTTCCCATAATTACCGTGCATTCTAACTCCTCTTTCCTAATCACATGTCCAATAAAGTTATGTTGCCTTTTCATGATCTCATACATTATTTCTCTTTTTGTGTTTGCTCCGTTCATGACATCCTCATTAGATATTCATTTTGTCCATGATATTCTTTGCATTCTCCTCAAAAACAGCATCTCTGCTGCTACAATTCGTTTCCTCATGTTACTAAATATTGTCCAGCATTCTGAGCCATATAACATAACTAGATAAACATAACATTTCAGTACTCTTGAGACGGGTTGTCATGCCTAGTTTAGTATTGGTCAGTATACTCTTCATTCTCATAAAGGTGTCTTATGCCATCCCTATACTTCTTTTGATGTCCATGTCGCACCTGCCATCTGATGTCACCCAGCTTCCGAAGTAGCAAAAGTTCTGTACTTGTTTTATGCAGTACCAACCGGTATCATCAGTAATACTTTAGCCCTCAGATCTTTTACAACATCCTGCAAAACCCCTGCGTGTGTGGTACTAGGGGTCATGTTAGCTACTACTGAGGACTTTGCCCTACTGACGGAGACCTCCCATTCCTCCATCGTGTTTTCCTCCTCTCTAACATCTGTGAGTAACTTGGTAAAAGGTGGAGGAGGGTGCATCTTGTGTGTCAATGGAGTATGAAGAGCGATCGCATCATGTGACCAATGCGCCCTTCACAACTTGCTCCATCTTCAAACAACTTTTCTCAGACAGTTGAATGCCCCCTTTTTGGTGCAGTGCAGCAGTTTTTCCAACTGAAAATGTAGACAGACAACTTTTCTGCTTCCTCCTGAAATATGTGCCTAAATTTCATCCTAAGTTTGGCCGCACTTCCAGCAGTGCCAAAAGCATCTTGCAGCGCTTGCTGATAATTAGCTGACATAGCTAATGGATTTTATGTCTTGTAGAACCTTACCCTATCAGCCACCAGCCCCTTTAAGCTCTCTTCCAGTCTCAGTTTCATATTATCTGAGCACTGCCATTCATCTAGTAACTAAGATGTCTGTTCAGCCCAAGCCTCATGTTCTTCTTCCTCATTGGCTATGGGCTTGACTCCAAAAAACACTCCCAGCCTACGATAACTTTAGCTCTCCGCAGATGTACTTCTGCATTTATCAACCAGTGGCGTAATAGCCAAAACGAGCTCAGAATTTAAATCAACTGCTGAAGAACTCATTAGACCTTTCACATCAAACAACTCCTTACCCTTTCTCAGCAGAAACAAGAGCAACTTTTCTTTAAAGTCTCTGCCCTCAGCTATGAAACCCCACATCCAGTTCAGCACCCTTGCGTAGACTCCCCTCTTATCTGAAAGTATGGACAGCCCATGTCCCCGCCTCTCCTGGTACCTCAATGATACCTGGCAGATCCACTGCCATCACATCATCACTAGTCTGAACTAAAATCACATCTGTGCACGCCGTTCGATCAAACTGCCACTCCATGATCATATCTTTCCCTAGTTCTTTAACAGTACTTAAAACCTTAGTCAATGATTCATCTGGGCTGTGGATGTACACTCCACTCAGAACATAAGTATTAGTTACAGGTATTCTCCTAGAATCACACAAAAGCTTAACTCCTAAGGTGCCCATAAACACATATCTTAATCACTTTCCAGGACAATAGTTGAACACAGGTTTAAACACAAAATCACTTAATCAATTCTTAGGGCAATGACACAGCATTCAACAAATTCAATCCAGGACAATGGCCCCCATAACAAATCCCCCTTTTACTAGGCGTCTCTGGAAATGTGGCTCATTGGCCCCTCACTAACAGCCACTGGACTCTGAGGCGAGGAACCCACCTTTCTCGGGATCTGTACGTCTCGGATGTATACGACTTTAGTCCCACCAAACCGTGAGGTAGGGATGTCTTGCCCACCCAAACCCCGGTGTGTGTGAATGCTGTGTGATTTACTGCCCGTGCAATCACCCCTTGGCAAGAAATAACAGACCATACACTTCATACAATTATAAAAGAAGTATCTTTATGAATGTTAACTTAACCAAAGACTTATTAAATAAAAGAAAGTTAAAAAAGGGCCCATTATAATTAAACAGTCAAATGTGCACATAAGTTGAAGCTCAACTTGAAGTTGTCTGTAACTCACGCTGGATCCCCAGTCCACGTGAAAGCACACACTACCTTCGGAATGTTGCCCGAAATCCATCTCAAACGAACGGGCTCTCCCATGGGAGTATTGGTTCTTTATCCTTGAAGCCATTCATCTGCACAAAGAACCTTTTACATCAGGGATGCCATCCTCAGCCATCTTCCCTCCTGTCTTTTCCCAGCTCCCGCCGAAAAGACTTTGACCCATGCCAGTGTCCATCACAAAAAACCTCTCCGACCTGTGCTCTGCAGAACTTTCTCCCAATTCCACCATCCTGATTGGGTGACACCACATTCCTAAGTTGAATAACAAAGCCTCTCATCTTAGCTCAAATCCGAACGGGCTGAAAGCAGAACTGACTGCTCTTACAGAATGGTTAAAATGATATATCTACACTGGAAATTGTCAGGTGTTAGTCTGCAATCATTTTGGCAAATTTGAGTTGTCCACTGATAAAGGCCTTGGGATTGTCATCTCCAATACTTCAAAGATGAATCTTTGATTGTAAATAAGAATGCTATTCCCTGAAACTAGGTAGGAACACTTGATCTTTAGAAAGCGTGCTTGGCAGGCAAATCACCAATCCCAAAATGTTATTATTTAGTGAGTGAAAGAAAAAGCTGATGACATTTCTCTCCCTTAGTGTGGATTTTTGGGTGATGTGCATAATTTAGCAATGAATGACAAACTGAGAGATGTGGCAGAAATGAGCAGCAGCCATCTGGAACATTCACGAGGCTATAAAGATGAGAGTGCCCATGGCCTTGATCTCCAGTGCACACTTGTGAAATTGTATCATACATCACAGAAGAGGGCACCGAACTCAATGAAGACAAATAATACACTTTGAGCATTGGTCTTCTAAAATGTAAAGTTTCAGGAGGTATTGGACTATTTCTTCTGGTTGGGCCTTTTCAGAGCAATGAGGTTGAAAGTTTCACTGAATTCTATGTGTCCTATATTTTATGCCTTATGGTCTTATTCGGTTCTTAATTAGAAAGGGCATCAAAGATTAGGGGAAGAAATCAGGAGGATGGGGTTGATGATGCTGATGGCGTCCACCTGCCTCGAAGGACAACGTAGTTGTTGTGAGCTCTCTGAGACACAAGCCTGGGCAGATGGCATGGAGATCCTGGGATGCCCAGTAGTCAAGATCCCTCTCTTGACCTCACTGGTGTAGTCCAAAGGAAAGCAATCCAATACATTTGGCACCAGCTTGGCTGCAGAAACTGCCGGAAGGATGTTCAGTGGGATCCAGCCGCCTTAGGGGCTCCACTCCAGATTTTCTGCCTGGGTTTACTCCAGTGGCCTTTGTCCCTTCCAAGGCTGCCCACAAGGCAGTGGGGATATTTACTCATAGCCAGGGATCTGGGAATGGGGCTGAGAGGGATAATAAATGAGTTGTGATGGAATGGCAGAGCAGACACAATGGACCTAATCTTCTCCTATGTCTTTTGGTCTCACTGTTGTCTTTTAGGGGAGTAATTACTGACCGGGAAACACAAAGGAATATAACTGTGTGTCACAAAACAACAGCAATTTAACAGCTGATTGTGATATAAAAGCGGGTCCTTGATACAGGATTGTTGAGTGTGACATAATTAAATTAAATGGAATCATGTTTGTACCTCATGAAAAGTAACTTTTCATTCACACTGGTGAAATAATTTGGTTTGCAAAAATGTTCCCTGTGAGAAATTTCATGCATGTGGTACAAAGAACAAGCACCAAACTTGATTCAGTGCCATGTTCATGATTATTCTTTCTCTGCAGAAGCAGCCCATGGATTTCTCTTGCCACTAAACATTTTCCTCAATTAACAAGCTCTCATTATGTGGTTTTTGTAATCATCTCTTCAAAGTCACTGCCAGTAACTATTCATCTCAAATACTGATCCAACATTCCTTGATCCAATGGGAATCTGGACAAGATCTTCAAACATACCACTCCTGTTTTGCATGACCCAGCCTTTGATTTACCATGTGTTAAACTTATCTGGCAGCTAAGGATGCTAAGACACAGGAAAGATTTTTCAGGTACTCTATTTAAAGGAACCAGGCGCTCAGAACTACATAGCTGGATTCTCTTTCAGTTTTTAGCAACTCGAAGATGTTTTGTGATCTGTTATCAGACAAACAGTAGACAGTTTGGCTGTGGAAGGCCCACCATTTGAGCTGGAGGAGGAGGGAGGGTAACAGAGTGTTGGAGGAGCAGCAACAGAGGAGAGCATGGTGCAGGATAAAGATCCACAGTGTATGCTCAGTAATTTTCTCCAAGATGAACTTGTGATTCAGACTGAGATCCAGATTTAAATTGATATCAATTTATTTATCACATATCTGTCAGGAGGAGAGGAAATGCACAGTCAGTGCAGAGTACACCTGCGGCCATTCCGCTCAATAATAAACATCTAACTTTAGATACTATTGAGGAGGTCGACCTACCCTGGGGAGCCACATTGACCAAGTCTCTGGTGCTATGACTCAGAAGAAGAGAGAGGTGAGGAGGACTGCGGTGTTGATAGGACATCATTTAGTCAGAGGAACAGAGATGAGGTTCAGTGGGCACAATAGAGACACCCAGATGGTATGTTGCTTCCCTGGTGCCAGGATCAGGGATGTGTTGAATTATGCCCATGGCATTCTCAACGGTGAGGGTGAGCAGCCAGAGTCTTGGTACATATTGGCACCAATGACATTGGTAAGAAAGGTGGAGATGTCCTGAAGAAGGTTTTAGGGAGCTAGGTAGAAAGCTGAGAAACAGAACCTCCAGGGTAGTCTCTGGATTGCTGCTTGTGCCATGTGCCAGAGAGAGTGGGAATAGGATGATTTGACAGATGGATGCATGGCTGAGGAACTGGAGCAGGGATCAGTGGTTCTGATTTATGGATCATTGGGATTTCTTCTGCGGGAAGGTATGGCCTATACAAAAGGGACAAGTTACACCTGAACCTAAGGGGGACCAATATCCATGCAGGCAGGTTGGCTAGTGTTGTTCAGGTGGATTTAAGCTAATGTGGCTGGGGGATGGGAAGCAAAATAATAGTGCTGAGGATGAGGTAGTTGGTTTAGAATTAGAGGAAATGTGCAGTGAAACTGCTAGCAAGGAAAGGCTGATGATAGGGCAAAATTGGAGTCAACAGGATTTGCAACAAAAAAGGACAAAATTGAAACAGTTGAATACAGGACTAAAGGTGTTATATTTGAATGGCATGCAGTATATGGAATAGGGTCAATGAACTTGCAGCACAGTTACAGATTGGCAAGTATGATGTTGCAAGTATCACTGAATCAGGCTGAAAGAAGATTATAGTTGGGAGCAAAATGTCCAAGGATACACATTGTATTAAAAGGATAGGCAGGAAGACTGAGGGGATAGTATGGCTCTGGCTCTGTTGGTAAAAAATGAAATTAAATCACTAGAAAGGGGTGTCATAGGGTTGGAAGGTGTTGGATCATCGTGGATAGAGCTAAGGAATTGCAAGGGTAAAAAGACCCTGATGGGAGTTATATACAGACCTCCAAACAGTAATAAGGATGTGGGCTACAAATTACAATGTGAGATAGAAAATATATGCAAAAAGGGCAATGTATGGGGGATTTCAATATGTAAGTAGATTGGGAAAATTAAATTGGTGCAGCAGTCCAAGAGGGAGAATTTCTAGAATACCTACGAGATAGCTTTTTAGGATTGGGTGTTGTGCAATAAACTAGATTTGATTAGAGAACTCGGCCTTTTCTTCTTGGAGTGACAGAGGATGGCAGGTGACCTGATAGAGGTGTATAAGATGATGAGAGGCATTGATCGTGTGGATAGTCGGAGGCTTTTTCCCAGGGCTGAAATGGTTGCCACAAGTTTAAGGTGCTGGGGAGTAGGTACAGAGGAGATATCAGGGGTAAGTTTTTTATGCAGAAAGTGGTAAGTGCGTGGAATGGGCTGCCAGCAACGGTGGTGGAGGTGGATACAATAGGGTCTTTTAAAAGACTTTTGAATAGGTACATAGAGCTTAGAAAAATAGAGGGCTATGGCTAAGCCTAGTAATTTCTAAGGTAGGGACATGTTCGGAGCAACCTTGTGGGCCAAAGGGCCTTTATTGTGCTGTAGGCTTTCTATGCTTCTCTGATAAGGAAAAATAACCCTTAGGGGAAAGTGATCATAATATGGTTTTGAGAAGCAGAAGCTAAAATCAGATCTATCAGTGTTACAGTGGAGTAAAGGCATGAGAGAGGAGTTGGCTAGAGTTGATTGGAGAATAACACTGGCAGGGATGATGGTAGAGCAACAATGGCTGGAATTTCTAGAAGCAATTCGGAAGGCACAGGATATATATATCCCAAAGAAGAAGAAGTATTCTAAAGGCAGTATGACACAACTGTGGCTAACAAGGGACACCAAAGCCAACATAAAAGCCAAAGAGAGGGCATATAATAGAGCAAAAATTGAGCAGGAAATTAGAGAATTGGGAAACTTTTAAACATCAACAGAAGGCACTAAAAAAGTCATTAAGAAGGTAAAGATGGAATATGAAAGTAAGCTAGCCAATAAATTAAAAGAAGATACCAGAAGTTTCTTCGGATACATGAAGTGTAAAAGAAAAGCAAGAGTGGATATTGGATTGCTGGAAAATGATGCTGGAGGGTTTTTAATAAGAGACAAAGAAATGGCCAATGAACCAAATAAGTATTTTGCACCACTGTGGAAGACACTAACAGTATGGTGGAAGTTCCAGGTGTCAGTGGTCATGAAATGTGTGAAGTTACCATTACTAGGGAGAATGTTCTTGGAAAGCTGAAAGGTCTGAAGGTCAGATGGTGTACATCCCAGGGTTCTGAAAGAGGTGGCTGAAGATGGTAGAGGCAATAATAATAATCTTCCAATAAATTCTGGAATATTGGAAAATTGCAACTGTCACTCCACTCCTCAAGAAGGGAGAGGGCAGAAGAAAGGAAATTATAGGCCAGATAGTCTGACCTCAGTGGTTGGGAAGATGTTGGAGTCTATTGTTAAGGGTGTGGTTTCATGGTATTTGCAGGCACATGATAAAATAGGCCATAGTCAGCATGGTTTCATCAAGGAAAAATCTTGCCTGACAAATCTGTTGGAATTCTTTGAAGAAGTAATAAGCATGATAGACAAAGGAGATTCAGTTGATGCTGTGTACAGGGAATTTCAGAAAGCCTTTGAAAAGGTGCCACACATGAGGCTGCTTAACAAGCTACAAGCTTATAGTATTACAGGAAAGATTCTAGCATGAATAGAGCAATGGTTGTTTGGCAGGAAGCAAAGAATGGGAATAAAGGGAGCATATTCTGACTGGCTGCCAGTTACTACTGGTTTTCTACAGGGGTTTGTGTTACGATTGATTCTTTATACATTATACAGCAATCATTTGTACAATGGAATTGGTTTCTATGTTGCAAAATTTGCAGAAGATATGAAGATAGGTGGAGGGGCAGGTAGTTTTGAGGAAATAGAGAGATTACAGAAAGACAGATTGAGAGAATAGGCAAAGAGGTGGCAGATAGTATAGAGTGTCGGGAAGTATATGGTTATGCATGTTGGTAGAAGAAACGTATTATATACTTCATGGATATCTTGTGACTGTCTTACGAGGATGATGTAATGGTCCTGCGGAAGTCACATGATGTAGTTTTCCTGCCAGTGACGTCACATGATGACCTGTTCTCAACAAGTACATAAAAGAGACTCCTGATGTGATGCAGTTAGTTTTCAGTTAGTTTTGTGTTAGATACTCTGTTTTGCTGCGTATTCGGCTTATGACACAGTTTTGTTTTAAAGTGGCGTTCTACTTTCTATTGTAAGTAGTATTGGAGAGTGAAGACCTTACCAAAGTGCAGGAATTCACCGAGCCGAGTAAAGCTGATATCGTTTGGCGGTTTTGGAGAGGATTGACCTTTTATTGAATCTTCATTCAAGAAAAAGTGACCTGCAACTGAGATATCCCCTGCTAAAGTAGGAAGGATAGTGCAGTGTCTATTCTCCAGAGGAAAAGGTCAGTTCCTTTAAACCGTTTTATTTCTGTGGTCGTGAATCCTGCGGACAAGGCAGATTCCGGGCTGGGATCAGCAGTAATGACACATCTTCGAGGAATTCTTTACTTCAGGAAAGTTTCTCCTAATTGACTGTATAAATCTCTTGGACTTTAGAGTTTACCATTCTAAGAACTGTGTTCAAATTTACCACTTTAAGAACTGTTTTGGCATATACCCTTTTAAGAACTGTTCCAGAGTTGCCATATAGCAGTTAACTTCGGGTTAAGTTAGTCGTTTAAATACATTTTGCTATTTTTGAGCAAAGTTTAATAAATATTTGTTTGTTTTTATAAAATCTGACTCAATTTTATATTCATTGTTGCCGGTCACGTGACAAATGAAAGGGTTGACTATTTTCTAAATGGGAGAAAATACAAAAATCTGTGGTGGAAAGGGTTTTGGGAGTACTTGTGCAGGATTCCCTAAAGGTTAATTTGCAGGCTGAGTCTGTGGAGAGGAAGACAAATGTAATGTTAGCATTCATTTCAAGAGGACTAGAATATAAAAGCAAGGATGTAATTTTGAGGCCTCACTTGGAATATTGCGAGCAGTCTTGGGTCCCTTATGTTAGAAAGGATGTGCTGAAACTGGAGGGAGTTCAAAAGAGGTTCACGAAAATGATTCCAGGTTTGAACAGCTTGTCAAATGAAGAGCATTTGATGGCTCTGGGCCTGTATTCACTGAAATTCAGAAGAATGAGAGGTGACTTCATTGAATCATGTCAAATAGCGAAAGGCTTTGATAGAGTCCACATGGAAAGGATGTTTCCTATGGTGGAAGTGTCTAAGATCAGAGGACACAGCCTCAGAATAGAGGGGCGTCCTTTTAGAACGGAGATGAGGTGGAATTTCTTTCGCCAGAGAATTCTTTGCCACAGGCACCTGTGGAGATCAAGTCTTTCCGTATATTTAAGGTGAAGTTTGATAGGTTCTTGATTGCTCAGAGCATGAAGGAATATGGGGAGAAAGCAGGAGATTGGGGCTAAGAGGAAAAATAGATCAGCCATAATGAAATGGTGGAGCAGACTCGTTGAGCCAGTTGACCTAATTCTACTCCTATACCTATGGTCTTATGTGCATTGAAACATACAGGGAAATGTATTGTTTACATCAATGTCCTGGGAGGCAGCCCACAAGTGTTACCACGCATTCTGGCACCAAAATAACTTGCCCACCATGCTTGGCAGAACAACAAAGAACACAATAAAATGTAACACAACTAGTAACAAAACATCAACTGCAAAACAAGCCCCTTTCCTCCCTTCCACCCACATACAGACAGATCTCCAATCCCAGGACAGACCTCCATGTCTCCAGTCTCCATTGGGCTTTGATCTTTGGTATCAAACCAGAATTGCAGACGATGGAACCCCAAACTGCTGTCCTCGAACTCCGGGCTCCCTGACTCACCAGCCCTCATGCCTCCTGCTTGCACAAACATCCAATCCTGAAACCCACCAGCCTTGGACAGTTTGACGTCCACTGACATTCTTCAACATTCGTCCATTTTGCTGGCATTTGGGCATAGAGCAGAGGCCTAGACTCCAGATGTCCTTTGTCTCATGTCCACATCGCTGGCTTTCAAATGTGGAGTGTGGAGCAGAGGCCTGACCTTTAGCTCTTCCACATCCATGTCTGATTTCTAACCATCTGATTTCTAACCATCACCCCCCCAAAATCCTGACCCTAAACCCTAACCTGACCACTACCTCCTCTTTTATGTCCCCAGAACCATCTCTACATACTTAAAATTAACAATCAAGTTTGAGCCATCACCTTGATGGAGACCACAGCTTAGGACCATCTTGACCAGCAGATCTCCTAGGAGAAGCTTGCAAGGTGCCTTTGCTTCTCTGTCACCAATTGCATCTGAAGTATTCAGAATTCGAACCTCAACACAGGCTAGTGCTATTCAGGGCCACACAGCTCTTCCCTTTAAACCAGTTTACCCTTTTCACCCTGTGGCACCTGACACCTCAGTTTGCCAATGTATGAGAGAATCTTTCTACCCTCAGGGAGCAGTAACACCTCTTTCACCAAAGGTGGAAAACGCAAGAGCAGCTCTGACCATGAGGATCGCTGTTCAATTGATGAAGTTCATTTTACCCTCCAGTTTAGACGGAACCAAGATCAGAGCAAAATATTGACATAAAATACACTGAAGCTCTATGACATTTAGAGACTGTGAAAATGAAGATACGTGCCTGTGATTTATTGATGCTCATTCCTCCTGGGTGTGATTTCATTTTAGTGACATGATTTAATCAACGCAGCTGAATATTTTGAAGTCTCATTGTTTCTTGACCCCATTTTACAGGAATATTGAAACAGTAGTACATCATCAAACCTTTGTGCCTGTTCCACCATTCAATGTAATCACAGGAACTTACATCCATTAATCTATCCTTTCTCCATGCCATTTATGGCTTCTGTTAAAACAGCTCATGTTTAAAATGAACACATGGCTTAGCATTAATTCCTGAGCAACAAACACTAGAGGAACTCAACAGGTCAGGCAGTATCTACGAAGAATAAACAGTCAATGTTTTGGGCTGAGACCCTTCATCAAGACTGAAAAGAAAGGGGGCAGAAACCAGAATAAGAAGGTCAGGGGGGAGGGGAAGGAGTTTATCACGTGTATGGAATTTCTGGTATAATCCCATTGTTTAAGTAATTGTATTGTAATGACTTACCATAATTCCTGTCAAATGTACCAGTGAGGTACCAAGGGGTGGAGTGTAAGGAAAGAGTTCATTGTGATTCCTCCTTGGTACATGCCAAAATAAAATAAAAGTTCAAAGATAAAATAATGTCAGTTCGGAAAGTTGTGATACTCTGGAGATGTTCAGGAGTGTATCTTCCAGAGATGAGATAATGAGTGATGTTTTCTTACTTGCAGACCCGTTGCCCCTGCTGTCCTAGATTATGCGTCTTGCCTGGAGGTTGCAAGAGATAAAGGGGTGCATCTGGTACCACCAAAGGATGGAAAAGGATTCTTAAAGGAGCTTTGTCTTAGGTTACTTCATGTCCAGTACTAGTGCTAAGAGTTGGACAAAATAGAAACAAGTACATTGAAAGAGTTAGAGCAGTGGTCCCAACCACTGGGCCGCAAACCAGTACCGGGCCGCAAAGCATGTGCTACCGGGCCGCGAGAAAACAATATGATTTGGCGATATGAAACAATATGAGTCAGCTGCACCTTTTCTCATTCCCTGTCACGCCCATTGTTGAATTTGAACGCATGCAAGATCATCAGTCGGTCATTAACCTACAACTACTCGATGAGTTAAAAACAAACATCGCTTGAGAGTTTCTTTGGAAGAGGTGGTAGGGGACATAAAAGGCCTAACGATGATGATAACGCAGAGACAGCTGAGGCCAAGTCTGTGATAAAAAAGAAAGCTCCTTCAACAGAAAATACGATGAGTCGTACATAAAATATGGCTTTATTGCGACCGGCGACTCACACGCTCCAAGCCCCCTGTGTGTGATATGTGGAGACAAGCTGCCTAATGAGGCAATGAAGCCCTCAAGACTGCTTCGGCACCTTGAGTCCAAGCATCCTGCACTTAAAGACAAACCCATTGAGTTTTTTGAGCGGAAAAAAACATGAGCAAGCGGGACAGAAGCAAGTGCTGAGAGCCACCACCTCCACAAATGCTGCTGCTCTGAGAGCGTCATACTTAGTGGCTAGCCGTATTGCTAAGGCTAAGAAGCCTTTCACTGTTGGTGAAAAATTAATCCTGCCTGCTGCCAAGGACATGTGCCCTGAGCTGTTGGGAGAAGCTGCAGCTAACAAGATGGCACAGGTTTCTCTTTCAGCTACCACAGTTTCAAGAAGAATCAATGACATAGCGGAGGACATCGAATTACAGCTGTTGGATTGGCTTAACGAGTCACCATGGTATACTATCCAGGTTGACGAGTCTGCCGATGTGATAACAAAGCAATACTGCTGGATTATGTGCGATATATATTTCAAGACGATGTGCACGAGGATATGTTGTGTGTACTGCCACTGCCAACTAACACAACTGGGGCAGAACTATTCAAGTCTTTGAATGACTACATGTCAGGCAAACTGCACTGGTCATTCTGTGTTGGAATATGCACAGACGGGCTGCAGCTATGACTGGACGGCTGTCTGGTTTCACTACCCGAGTCAAAGAGGTTGCTCCTGAATGCCAGTCTACACACTGTGTCATACATAGGGAAATGCTGGCTAGCCAAAAAATGTCACCTGATCTTAACAGCGTATTGAGTGACGTTGTTGAAGTCATCAATCACATCAAAGCAAAAGCCTTTAACTCACGTCTGTTTGAGCAGCTTTGCGAGGAAATGGATGCAGAGCACAAATGCCTTCCGTTACACATTGAGGTCAGGTGGGAAGAGTATCAAGGGGAAGAGTACTGGCCAGGGTTTTTGAGTTAAGAGAGCAGCTACAGAGATTTCTTTCAGGAAAAAAGTCACCACTGGCAGCACACTTCAGTGACAAGGAGTGGACAACAAAACTTGCTTTCTGTGTGACATCTTCAACCTGCTCATTGAACCCAATTTGTCACTTCAGGGGAGAATGATAACTGCCTTCAAATTGGCAGATAAAGTGTCTACTTTCAAAGTTAAACTGGAACTGTGGGGACGGCGAGTGGACACAGGCATATTTGACATGTTCCTAACATTGGCTGCGATTTTGGGAGAGACTGAGGCTGCACCGTCCTTCTCACAGCTGGTGCGCGATCACCTATCTTCGCTGTCGACAGAATTTGAGCGTTACTTCCCAACCACAAATGACCCAAGACGTGCAAAGGAATGGGTCCGTAACCCATTTGTGAATGTCCCCGGTGAATCATCCATGTCAGCGCCGGAAGAAGATCAACTCCTCGAGCTTGCAAATGACGGCCGGCTGAAAAGTATGTTTGACATAACATCTCTGCCGGCATCCTGGATCAAAGTCAAGGCTGAATATCCTGAGATAGCCACGGAAGCACTGAAAACGTTGCTTCCATTTCCAACATCATATCTCTGAGAAGCGGAGTTTTCTGCAATGAATGCAATGAAAACTAAATTGCGGAATAGACTGGACATAAGGAACCCCCTTCGAGTATCGCTGTCTCCCATCACCCCTCGATGGGACCGTCTTGTTGCAGGGAAACAAGCCCAGGGCTCCCACTGATTCAGCAATATTGGTGTGTTGCAGTGATTTTATATGTTCATACGAGGAAAATACGTGCTGTGTGTTTAATATCCAAACGTTACTTAAAATGTTATGATGCTATTGACTTATAAGTGACTTATAATTGACTTATCACTATATTCATGCGAGGAAAATATGCGCTATGTGTTTAATATTAAATTCGTTAGATAAACTCTATTAGAAACGAAATTGAGTGTATTAGCCACTTATAAGTGATTTACAGTTGACTTATCACCTACATTCTGGTTGTGATTAACACCGCACCACCTCCCCCACCCCCGCTTTCCCACTGTGTCGGCCGGTCTGTAAGAATATTTCAAATATTAAACTGGTCCACGGTGCAAAAAAGGTTGGGGACCCATGAGTTAGAGTATTTTGAGTCAGATTTAAAGAGAAAGAAAGAGAGAGAGAGAGAGAGAGAGAGAGAAAGTTGTACATAAGATTGACGTATCTGCAGCTCCATTCCAATATTGTAGATCTCGGTTTCTTTATTTACTTATTTACGGGATGTGTCGTCATCACCTAAGCCAGCATTTATTGTTCATCCCTAGTTGCCCTTGAGAAGGCGGTGATGAGCTGGCTTCTTGAACCACCATGTTTAGTGGATGATAAGTATATTTTGATTTCTGTACTGCTACTACTGTAGAATGTTGTTTCTCTTTCTGTGTTACATTTGTGCTAGTTCTAATAAACTGTTTTCTTGTGGCCTTGAACATGTGTGCAGTGCCTCCCTTTGTTTACGAATACCACAGTACATATGCGAATACCTTCAGATGTATCAGAAAAGAACAGAGAACAAATTTTAAAATGATTTTGGTTACACAAGCTTGTTTATTCCATTCCACAGATCCTGCCAGCCTGCTGAGTTCCTCCAGTACTTTATTATGCTGCTCTGTATTTCCAGTATCTTCAGAAGCTCTTGCATTTATATTTAACATTCATCTTGCACTGGTTAGCTCCAATTTTCACCATCATTTTTTCTGCACATAAAGTGTTTCTTCATTTTATTCTGTGTAAATCATGCCCGATAAAATAATGGCTTCTTGTCATAGAGTTGTGGAGTTGTATTGCATAGAAATGTGCCTGATGACCCTCTACTTCTATTCCAGCCAACATGCCTGCATATACTAATTCTGCTTGCCTATATTAATTCTACATCCCTCCACAGCTTGTTCATTCAAATATCTGTCTGGAAGCCTCTCAAGTATTGTTATTGTTTCTGCCTCTACCATCTCTGCTGGCAGTTCCTTCCAGTTAACACCTCATCTATTTGTGAAAAATGCATCCCGCAGATGCCCTTTAAACCTCTTACCTCTAATCTTAAAATAATGCCATATTAATTTTGACAGTTCTATCATGCATAACTGAGCCTAGCTAACTAGATATCTATGTCTCACCTAATCTTATACTGTACTTCAACCTCTTTTGCCCCAGGGAAACAAACCCAGGCTATCTGATCTCTTCATTTAATGCAAGCCTTCCAGTCTGGCTGTCTTACACTCCCCAACAAACAGAAAGCGTTTTAATTTATTTATTATTTATTTAGAGATAGCGCGTGGGACAGGCTCTTCCGGCCCGGTAAGTTACACTGACCAGCAACCCACCTATTTAACACCAGCCTAATCACAGGACAATTTACAATGACCAATTAACCTCCTAACCAGTATGTCTTTGGACTGTGGGAGGAAACCGGAGCACCTGGAGGAAACCCAAGCGTTTCATGGGGAGAATGTACAAACTCCTTACAGATGCTGCTGGAATTGAACTCCAAACTCCAGAATCCCCCGAGCTGTAATAGCGCAGTGCTACTGTGTTGCCCCTCATTTTCTGCTGCCAACCTCACTGATTCCCCTTAATCTCTTTAAAGCTTGATTCAAGTCACCTTATAAACATTGAAATTGCAGAGAGTACAACTCTATTTTGTGCAGTTTCTCTTCATCATATCAACAGCATGAAGGCATCATTTTGATAAATCGTGTCTTCTAGACATATCACCAGTTGTTTTGATTGTTTTGTACATCAGTCCACGATAATTGGGCATGTGGCCAAGTGGTTAAGGCATTGGACTAGCTACCTGAAGGTCGTGAGTTCGAGCCCCAGCCGAGGGAACGTGTTGTGTCCTTGATCAAGGCACTTAATCACACAGTGCTCTGCGGCGACACTGGTGACAAGCTAAAAGGGGTACTAATGCCCTTCCTTTGGACAACATTTCTGTCGTGGGGAGGGGAGACTTGCAGCATGGGCAACGGCTGGTCTTCCATACAACCTTGCCCAGGCCTGCGCCCTGGAGAGTGAAGACTTTCCAAGCGCAGATCCATGGTCTCACAAGACTAACGGATGCTATGATAATTACTGATCAAAGTACAAGGATCTTTATTTTTACATGAACCTCCACAGCTTAGCCATCAGCTGTAGAAAGTTTGCCACTCTATCATCTTAGGTCTAAAGTGGTCTAAGGTCTAAAGCCTTACATCATTCCTGGATAGTTATCTGTTTTCCATCGTGCTGTTCATTTGCTTAATTTCTAAACTTGTAATTTAATACTTCCATCTGCAATGCTTAGGTTGCCACCAATCTTTGTATCATCAGCAAACAAGAACCACTGGCTTTCTATCCCATCATCTAGGTTGTTTATAAACATGGTGAATAGATGTGGGTCCAACATGATCCTTGGGGATTGCATGCTGCCAGTCTGAATGCCTGCTCATTATCCCTACTGTTTGACACCTGCTGCTCAGCCAATTTCTTAAGCAGATCAATAGCTTGCCTTCAGTTGCATAAGAATTAATTTTTGCTAGCATTACTTATGAGTGAATTGATCAAATACCTGCTAGAAGTCTACATAAATAAAATTCATAGGCACTTTAGTCACCTCTGCAAAAAGGATTCAAGATATATCTTTTCTCCAATGTTATTTTTCTCAGTATTTTCTATGTGCAATGTTGTTCTAGCTGTAGCAAATGCTGGCAGAATGAATTGAATTCTGAGCAATTGCCAAAGCTGCATGATGCAGCTGGGGTCTCTAAGATACTGAGAAATGAATCAGCCCTCAAACTGCATAGATCTTTCTGGGAGTTTGTCAGACTGTAATTCTCTGCCATGGATTTTACCTAATGAGGCATTGACATAGTGCAAATTATTTCTGGTTCCATTCTAAAAGACAGGGTCACTTTCTTTAAATCATATGGGTTCATTCTGCTGCCTAGAATGTGTCAGAATGAACAGATGAATGCCACCACAAGGTCTTTTCCGTCAGGTCTCAAGACTATCTCTTCTCTCACACCATCTGTTTCAGTCCTACATGAGGGAAGGTAATCAAGTGTTGAAGTGTGTTATCCTCTCAGGCAGATATACGCAGGCCAAGTAACCTGGCGGCAATTCATTGTTTTCCTTAGTGAAACAGTTTCTGAATGTGTCTTGCATTGTTGCTTGTTATTTTCAATCTTAAAAGACTTCAGCATCGTCAGACTAGCCCTGTGCCAGGCTATTACACATCCCTCACACGAGTGATAGAATGCATTTCGTCGGAAGAAGCGTTCTTTTTACTTTTCCCTCAGAGTACTGTGTCATTGTGGTCCACTGCTTCAACTCTCTTTCAGATTTCCACAGTCCTTCTTTGGTACTTTTATTTCCAAAGGCGTGCTGGTGGGTAGGTGAATGAACCCCAGTGTGTAAGAGAGTGGTAGAATTTGGGGTGGAGTTGATGAGGATGTTGGATTAGTGTAAATTTGTAGCTTGTGCACTGGAAGTCCTATTACTGTGCTCACTGGACCTAATCATTTATAACTTTTTAGCCGTTTCACCCTTACTTACAACATTATCCCAGCAGTCATTACATGATTAATCTGTAATTTGGAATTCTTATAACATTTTACTCTGCATGTTCATCCAAACTTACCTTGGTCAGATCTCTGAAAGAGGGAAACAATTAGCTGTCTCTTTCTGAGGTCTTTACCCCATAAAGTGGTGGAATGGTACAAAATAGAAATGGCCCCTTCAGCCCTGCACACCTATGCTGTACCAATCCTATTTGACTGCATTAATTCCATGTCCCTCCATGCTCTGCTCATTCAAGTACCTGTCCTGATGCTTCTTAAATGTTTCCACTGTTCCTGCCTCCACTAGCTCCTCTGGCAGCTCATTTGAAACACCAGCCACTGTGTGAAAAACTTCCCCTCAGATCCCTTTTAAACCTCCTCTCACCTTAAACCTATACTCACTAGTTTTAGACACTCCTACCATAGGAATCAGACTCTGGCTATCAACCTTCTCTATGCCCCTCATAACTTGTTATATCTCTATCACCCTCTCTGCTCCAAGGAAAACAGCCCAGTTTATCTAACCTCTCATTATAAGCCAAGCTTTCCAATCCAGGCAACATCCTTGTGAATCTTTTCTGCATCCCCTCTGATTTCATTATATCTACCCGCATTATGGCGACCAAAATTACCACCCCTGTGGCTTAGAAGTCTGTTTTGGGGACCCAGCGACTTATTACTTGTTTCTCATGACATCCCAGGATACACCTGGTCATGCTTTGGGAAGTTATCCACATTTATGTGTTTCAAGACCTGCAGCATCTCCTCCTTCATTATGCTGACATGCCCCAAGATGTCACTGTTACCTCATCATCAGGAGGTCAAATGAGGCCAGCTTGAGCAACAGATCTCGGAGCTTAACCATTGGCTGGAGGCAGTATAGTTCACCTGTGAGGCTGAGAGATTGTAGGTAGCACATTTTTCTGAGACAGTCTCGCCAAATCTTAAAGGAAAGCAAGGAAATTATGATCCTGAATAAGAGGTGGCCAATTTTGATGACTTATGGCAGGGTCTACCAAAAATAAAATGGGACCAATTAGTGTGCAATCAACATTCAGAGAGAGATGAGGAGCAAAATGTTCCCATAAGGATGCTTAATCAAACAATATATTTACAGTATTACTCAAATATTCCTGAAATATTAAATGCACAACACTCTCAAATTGGAAGCTAGTGCCAATACTATGGCTCAGAAGCAGTAACTTAAAGCTAAATAAATTCTGCTCATCTATAGTGCCACTCTAAACTGTAGACTTCCTTCTAGAACAAGGGTTAAGTTAAGCAGGGAGCATTGCAGTTGCTGTGCTTTGATCAAGACACGGCAAGACTGAAATGAAAGGAAGGGTTAAACACAACCACAATGGAGAATTAATTGGCTGGAAGGTGCATTCTCATGTGCATGATAATGGATCCGTTCAGATGCCCGCCTGCGGTAGAGTCCATAGTTGTGACAGATAGTGAGAAGGACAGTCTTAAGTAGTGTTGGAGTGTGGCCAAATGGTTAAGGCGTTTGTCTGGTGATTTGAAAGTCACTAGTTCAAGCCTTGGCTGAGGCAGTGTGTGTGTTCTTGAGCAAGGCACTTAACCATACATTGCTCTGCGACGACACCGGTGCCAAGCTAATGCCCTTCCCTTGGACAACATCGGTGGCGTGGAGAGGGGAGACTTGCAGCGTGGGCAACTGCTGGTCTTCCAAACAACCTTGCCCAGGCCTGCGCTCTGGAAACCTTCCAAGGCACAAATCCATGGTCTCATGAGACTAACGGATGCCTATAATAGTTTTAAATAACAGAACAGTGTTGCTGAGGTGATAATATAGGCAACAGGAGATGGAATTTAATCCTACTGCGTGGGAGGCGATACATTTTGAGAAGACCAATAGGTTCAAGGAGTATTGAGAAATGGACCCCTGAAGGGACAGCAAAAGCAAATAAGATTGTTATGAAGGCACGCAGGGTACTTGCCTTCATTAGCTGGGGCATAGAATACAAGAACAGAGACATAGTAGTAAGTCACAGTGAGAGTACTGTGTGCAGTTCTGGTCTCCACACTACAGGGACTGGGGTGCAGAGGCGATTCACCAGGATATTGCCTGGGATAGAGCATTTCAGCTCTGAAAGACTGATTGGCTGGGTTTAGTTTCTCATGAGAAGAGAAGGATGAGAGAGGGCCAGATGGAGTAATTACACGGGCTGATAGCATAGCAAGAAACTTCTGAATGTAGCAGAGGTGTCAAAAACCAAAAGGATAGGTTTAGTATAATCAATAGGAAATATAATGGGGTTCTGAGGAAAACTTCTTTTCATACAGAGGGTGGCTGGAATCTGAAATGCATCACCTGTACTCCAGACACCTTGCCACCTGCTTCCAATACCCAGAGCACCTGCGAAATAAGGGCTCTTTGTCCAGACTTACTGGGGACCAGAGGCAGCTCCTTCATATGGTAGGCCAGTTCAATGTTGTTCAGTTGAATAAAGCAGGCATCAGAGGCAAAGTTTTTAACCATTACTTAAGATTTCTGAAAAGCGGATTATCACGCTAATCAGGCACAACCAGGAGAACATCTGCAGGTGCTGGAAATCAAAGCAACGCATAGAATGGTGGAGGAATTCAGCAGGTCAGGCAGCATCACGGAAAAGAGTAAACAGTCGACGCTTCTGGCTGCGGTCCTTCATCGGGACTGGAAAAAAAAGATGAGGTCAGAGCAAGAAGGTGGGGGAAGGGACGGAAGAAGTACAAGATGGTAAGTGATAGGTGAAACTGGGAAGGAGGAGGGGGAAAGTAAAGAGCTGGGAAGTTGAATGGTGAAAGAGATAAAGGACTGGAGAAGGTGGAAACTGGTAGGAAAGAGTAGAAGACCATGGAAGAAAGGGAAGGGAGGAGAGCACCAGGGGGAGATGATGGGCAGGTAAGGAGCTAAAGTGAGAGAGAGAAATGGGAAGGGGGGAATGGTGAAGTGGGGGGCAATTACTAGAAGTTCAAGCAATTGATGATCATGCCATCAGGTTGGAGGCCAGCCAGATGGATTATAAGGGGTTGCTTCTCCAATGGGAATGGGAAGTAGAATTGAAATGAGTGGCTATTTCAAAATGCTGATGGAACTCAGCATGTCAGGCAGCATCTATGGAAATGAATATTCCGTTGACGTTCAAGGCCGGGCCCCTTCATCAGGATTATTGCCACTTTGTCAATTGCAGAAGCTAGCTAAGTGCAAATTATTTGCCATGCATCATATGACATGACAGTATCGATATTTCTTTGTCTGTTAAGTCCTTTTGGCTGTTATGTTGCACCCTTTTCAAGGCAGTTAGTCCACCTTTGGTTCCCACCTGGCACTCAGTTCTCACCTGTGGCTCCCTGTAGCTGTTTGCATGCGACAGCAGCCACACTCCAGGCAACGGCTTCGACAAACCAGCTAAACCAGGTGAGGGTAGCTGATGGGTCTCAAACCCTTGGTGTGATAGGGAGTTGTCTATCCCAGCATGTGAAGACAGACTCCAGCGGATTGAGCGGACGAGACTAATGGAAGGTCCAATGGTCAAGAAGGCGGTCTCTGCAAGCGTCGTGGAACGTGTAGAGCAGGACAAGACACAGAAGACGTCCTGGTCATCCACTGCACCTAGTCCCATCTCCAGCCATCTCGACTCTGTCTTGCCACTGGATCCAGATGGGAATTGGGAAGAAAGAGTGAGGCTGACGCTACGCAACTCTCCCTCACTTAAATCCAAATCACGCACTAGTCTCAACACCATCATAATGGTGTTGAGGTCTTCACCGACGTCGACGATGGACAGTCACAAGTCCTTTCATCAGCACAGGTCTGTATGTAGATATAACTCTTTGATTTCATGCTTGATTCCATAATCTTTCGCTGATGTTTTCCATTTAACTTGTTATTGTTAGGTCAAAAATAATTTTTAAAAATTAATATTTAAAACATTATTTTAGCATCATATTTATTTTGAAAGATTACATTTAGAAATAAAACATTTTGGAGAGCAAACTGTGGCCTTAAACCTTATTTCCCCAGGACTGAGTCCAGCCATTGAACAACTCGGAGGACTATAACAACCTTTTGGTAATGACTTGCCTTCATTTGTTATAATAATAAAATGCACTTAAAACTGCTAACAGTGTGACTAATTCCTTAGTCTTTGTTGCTTGAACCCCTACATAAGAACAAAAGTGTTTATTTCTAAATCCGAAAGCAGGCAAAAATCCCAAGGTGATCCACAGAAACATCAACATACAAAATTTGACAGTGAGCCACACAGTGCGATAATGGGACAAATGATCAAAAGCTTGGGAAAACAGATAGATTTTATGGATTATCTTAAAGAAAGAAATAAAGCTAAATAAAGCTAGAGATATGGCAAGGTTTAGGAAGAGCATTTACAGAGCTTAAATTCTTAGCAGCTGAAGGCGTAGTTGCCAAAGTAGAGGGATTAAAATCAGAGATCTTTAAGAGGCAAGTGTCAGAGAAAGGCAGATACCTTGGAAGGTTGTAGGCCTGAGGAAGACTGAAGAAATAGGAAGGAAAAGCGTTGTATGAAATCTGAAAAATGAACATGAATTTGAAAATCAAAGTACTGTATGCTTAATTGCAGGCAGTGTAGGTCAGGAAGAATATGGCTAATGGTGAATGGGACAGTGAGAGTTAGGGCAAAGGCAATTATCTCAATTTTAATAATGGACGAATATCGCAGGCTACCTGGGAGAGCTTTGGAAAAGTCAAGTCTAGAAGCGTCCATCGTTAAGGACCCCTGCCACCCAGGACATGCCCTCTTCTCGTTGTTACTGTCGGAAACCTGAAGGCAAACACTCAGTGATTCAGGAACAGCTTCTTCTCCTCTGCCATCAGATTTCTGAATGGACGTTGAACCCACGAACACTACCTCACTACTTTTTATTTGCCTTTTTTGCACAACGTATTTTAACTTAACTATTTAAAAGACATGTATCTACTTACTGTAATTCAGTTTTTTCTCTATATTTATTTATCATGTAATTCAATGTACTGCTGCCGTAAAATTAACAAATTTCACGACATATGCTGGTGATATTAAACCTGATTCTGAATAGTAAGGCACTTAACAAGGTCCCACATGGGATGCCCGTCAAGAGGGTTCAGTTGCTCGACATTGAAAGATGAGGTTGTAAATTGGATTAGACATTGGTTTTGTGGGAGAAGCCAGAGAGTGGTAGTAGAGGGTTACCTCTCTGATGAAGGCCTGTGACTAGTGGAGTGCCACAGGGATTGGTGCTGGGTCCTTTGTTGTTTGTCATCTATATCAATGATCTGGATGATAATGTGGTTAACCGGACCAGCAAATTTGCGGATGACACCAAGATTCGGAGAGTCGTGGACAATGAGAAAGACTATCATGGCTTGCAGAGGGATCTGCGTCAAGAGGAAAAAAATAGGCTGAAAAATGGCAGAAAGAATTGAATGCAGACAAGTGCGAAGTTTTGCACTGGGTAGGATCAACCAGTATAGGTCTTACACAGTAGGGCACTGAGAAGAATGGTTGTTCAAGGGGATCTTGGAATACGGGTACATAATTCATTGCATTGCAGGTAGATAGGGTCGTACATAAAGCTTTTAGCACATTAGCCTTCATAACTCAATGTATTGGTACCAAAAATAGGATGTTGTGTTGAACTTGTACGAGATGTTGGTGAGGCTTAATTTGGAGTATTGTGTGCAGTTTTGTTCACCTACATACAGGAAAGATGTAAACAAGAGTGCAGAGAAAATTTACAAGGATGCTGCTGGGACTGGCAGACCTGAGTTGCAGTAAAAGGAAAGACTGAATAGGTTAGGACTGTATTCTTTAGAACATAGAAGATTGAGAGGCGATTTGATAGAGGTGTACAAAATTATGAAGGGTATAGATAGGGTAAATACAAGCAGGCTTTTTCCACTGAGGTTGGGTGGGACTACAACCAGAGGTCAAGGCTTAAGGGTGAAAGGTGAGAAATTTAAGGGGAACATGAAGGGAAACTTCTTCACTCAGAGGGTCATGAGTATGTAGAATAAGCTGCCAGCAAAACTGGTCCATGCAAGCTCAACTTCAATGTTTAAGAGAAGTTTGGATAGGTACATGGATAATAGGCATATGGAGGGCTATGGTCCTGGTGCAGGTTGATGGGAGTAGGCAGCTTAAATGGTTTCAGCATGGACTAGATGGGATGAAGGGCCTGCTTCTGTGCTGTCATTCTCTACGACTATTACTCTAAATGGATGTTTGCAGGTTTTTCTAGCAGATGTACTGAGGCTGGGACAGGGTTGAGTAATGAGAGACAGAGTGAAGAGATAAGGTCAAAATGATGGTAGGAGTGGTTTTAAAATGTTGCTGTAGAGTGACCAAGGTTGCTAGGCAAAGCATTGGAATCAGTAGTAAGGGGAATTTGGAAATGGGATTTAATATCTTCACACAGTGTACATTCAGTTGTCAAACCTGAGTCAATCAGGTACAGTTGAGTGTATGATCAGATGTTGCTGGTGTCATTCGCTGCCTGAACAACTCATGTGAAGATATTCTTTCTCTGGCAGTTTCATGAATAGATCTAATTATGGGAGTAAATGGGGGTCCCTGACTACCAGGAAGACATCCTTGGATGACACTTTGGAGCTACCTTTGTACTATAGGAATCACCTTGGAACTAGACTTGTTATTCCTAGATGCTTTCTTGTATATGGCTATGATATCTTAGGCCTGTAGCCCTGGTATATCTAAGGTCTTATTATTGAGTATGTTGTTCCTCATCTTGGACCAGTGAGCTCCCATTCATCAATTCCTCACTGTGTCTGCCACCTCTATAATTTTAATTACTGTATATACTGGTGCTATTTTATGATCACAGTTAATCTATTATGTTTCAATTTTCTTCCTTCAACAGGTAGGTTAGTGGGAATGAAGAATGATATTTCTCTCAAAAAAACCTTCTGCCACCATATCTGTTTGAATCTGCATCACCTGGATAGAATGAGCAAAGGCCAATCAAAGGGAAAATTTTTTAAAAAGTTAAGAGAAAATAGTATTTTTTCATGGGGAGGAATATACTGAAGGTGGAGGGAAGATGTGGTTGAATAGATTAATAGATCAATATCATTGTGAATGGAGGGCCAAAGCCCTTACTGTATAATACACCTACTGGGGAAAAAATAATAGAAAATCTGCCATTGTATAACCTCCAATGATAAAAGGCAAGTGAATCAAAGATCAAGAGTAACTAGTTATTGCAACCTCAAATCACTTAATCTCTGTCAGAGGACTGACAGAACCTCTCAATTATATTTTAAAGCATTCACTGAAGTTCGGCGAAAGGAAAATATTTTCTGTAAAGTATCTACTCAATTTCCTGTCAGACAAATGACAAAAAATCGGAGTCAAGACAGCAAGTTTGAGAAATCAGAATATCTTTCAATCAATGTCCAGAATGTAATCATTTTCACCTTGGCCTGACTGTTTATTAAAACAATCATTAAATTTCCTACTTTCTCTGCTCTTCAAAGTGCCAATCAATACCACGTGATCACTTTGTTACTAGCACAGTGAAATATTGAACTGCAGAAAATAAATTGTCGAAAACTTCAAGTTAAAACTCTTGATGTGCCATCTGACTTGTAAACTTAATATCTGCTAATTCAGTAAATATTATGATGAGTTCTGAGTGTAAATATAACATTAGAGTAAATGGAAGCTCAGTCAATGCTCCCATTCATTTTCACTCCCTTCTATGTTCTCGAAAACTGCAAATTCTAAATCTACACACCTGAAAATGTTTTTTCTCCAGAGCAAAAATATGATTTGAATATTTAAATATCAAAGTTAAAAAATACACATGGACTAAGATGTTAACTGTCCTGTGCTATCACCAGTGGGATCATCAATTGACCTGCCACCTGTCTTCAGGAGTTTCGGCCCGCCTATGGTGGGCCAGCAGTGCTAAAGCACCACCTCCCACTGGTGAGCTTAAAAACTTGGCATCTGCCTCTATCAGAGTTGTTGGTCACTTCCATCCAACAGATAGTCTGCTCTTCAGGTGTCTATGCAACTACTGAAGGGTTTGCAAGATATGTATACACTGTCTGACATGCTGATCCTGTCTCTGCTGCCTCAGCTACAGCCCTGCTGGTTGACTTGATCTCTCTTCTCATGAAGCCAAGGTCACGCAGCCACTTCTGGAAAGTGAGCGCAATAAACCCACTGCAGCCTACTTCGAATGGATAGCATGAGACCTTCCACCCTCTGTCTCTGCATTCTGATCTCAACTCTGCATACTTAGTTAACTTGCGCTCATGGGTTTCATCGATGTTGTCTTCCCAGGGGACTGTGAGTTCACCAATAACCACTTCTCTACTGGTGTCAGACCATACGATTATATTTGCATGCAATGTGGTAAAAGCTATTTGTTCCGGGAAACTGACTTTCCCGTCCAGGTCGGCCTTGACACACCAATCATTGGCTGGAGAAAGTATGCTTGATCATGACCCTGTGCTATACACCTTGACTTGGAGCCTTCTTTCACAAATGATATGCGATGTTCTGTGCAGCATGGGACATGAGATAAGTTGTGCTGCAGTACTCTCTGCTCAACCGCTTCTGTTACAACTTTGAGAATGTTGTTATGTCTCCAAGTGTAAGTGCCGCTGGAAAGATTGACTCTGCATGCACTCAAGATATGTTGAAGTGTTCCCTTCTCGCCACAAGCAGCACACCTGTCTGTCTTATCTTCATACCAGGTGCTGAGGTTGGCAGGTGTTTGGAGCAGATCGTACGCTGCTCTGCATAGAAAAGAAATGCAGAGCGGTTCCATCTGCCACAGAACATTCCAAGATTGATGTCGTTATTCAACACTTTCCCACCAGGTCCAAGCCCCTTGTTTGGCCAGGCCAGCTGTTTTATCTAACCTCTTCTCCTCTTCTACCTCTCGTATTTCTTGTGTTACAAGCTCACGGCGCTCCTTACCTGTAGAAGATGACCAGCACTTGTGAGTTGTCCATCCAAGTCCCTGGTGGCCTAGCTGGATAGCCCCATCCGCCTCCTTCTGCTTCAGTCTGGACCCTGCCTCATCAACTGCTACATGGGCTGACCACTTCCTGCCTGATCTCACATCCAGCTGGGTGTTCTTGATGACAGGGTCTTTTGAGTCTCGAAGCATCAAGAATGATCTTACCTTGGCTACCTTGACCTCTTCAACAAGGGATTGCACTGGGATGGTAAGCTTTGTCTGGCTACTGTGGATTGCAACATTGGTGAGGCTGCTCAGTACTCCAAGCCACTTCTTCACTTACTTGCTGATCTTCTGTTCCATTGCCTCAACATGGGACATTGCCACTTTGTAGACAGTTAGTGGCCACATTATCCGTGGCATCAGTCCGTACTGCAAGCTCCACAACTTCAACTTGCCAGGCAAGCCACACTTGTCAACAGACATCAGACCTCTGCTGATCTGTTCTCCTGTCTCTTGAACCCTCTTGGTGTCTCTCAATGCCTCTGTGTACCAACGCCCGAGGCTCTTAACTGGTTGGTCCTGAATGGATGGAATCTCCTCTCCACAAAGGGTGAAATGAAAGTCAACCAGCTTTCCTCTCCTAAGAACAAGGCTCCTTGACTTCTTGGTCTTGAACTTCATTCTTCCCCAATCCATTAGCTCCTCGAGTCTAGATAGTACCTTTTCCACTGCCTCCGTGCTGGGACCCAAAAGGGTGAGATCATCCATGAACACTCATATTGGTAGGAACTCCCCTCCACCATCAAGTGCGACACCTGGTCCCACTGATTCTGCAGCCCTCACAATAACCTCCATGGCTAACACAAAAAGGATGCGTGAAATCGCACATCCTATTGGGATTCCAACATCCGAGCTCTGTCACCTAGTTGTAAACTGCTGAGTGGAAAACCTCATCTGGCAATCGTTGTAGTAGTGCATAACAAAGTTCCTCACCTTAGCAGGAATCCATAGGAATTCCATCGCAAAATCAATCAGGACATGGGGAACAGAATCATATGCATTTGCCAGATCAAGCCAAACTACAGCCAGATTTCTTCTCAACCTTTTTGACTCCTGGATGGTATGCCATATCATACTAGAAAGTTCTAGGCATCCTGGGAAGCCTGGTATTCCTGCCTTCTGCACAGATGTATTTACTAATCCATTATCTATCACAAATGAAGATATTTTTTCTGCCAGAATGCCAACGTAATCTTGCCCTCTACATTCAGGAGTGAAATTAGTCGAAGCTGTTTCAATGTAGAAGAATTCTCTTACTTCCGGATGTATACTCCTTCAGCCTCGCTCCATGCCATGAGGTGGAGGATAAATGCGTGGCTGAGGGATTGGAGCAGGGGGCAGGGATTCAAGTTTTTGGATCATTGGGACCTCTTTTGTCGCAGGTGAGACCTGTACAAAAAGGACGGGTTACACTTGAATCCTAGGGGGACCAATATCCTGGCAGGGAGATTAGCGAGGGCTACTGAGGTGACTTTAAACTAGAATGGTTGGGGGATGGGAATCAAATTAAAGAGGCTAGGCGTGAGGAGGTTAGTTCACAACAGGGGGATGGGAACCAGTGCAGAGAGACAGAGGGGTGTAAAGTGAGGGTAGAAGCAAAAAGTACTAAGGAGAAAAGTATAAATGGCAGGCCGACAAATCCAGGGCAAGCATTAAAAAGGGCCACTTTTCAACATAATTGTATAAGGGCTAAGAGAGTTGTAAAAGAGCGCCTGAAGGATTTGTGTGTCAATGCAAGGAGCATTCGTAATAAGGTGGATGAATTTAAAGTGCAGATTGTTATTAATGATTATGATATAATTGGGATCACAGAGACATGGCTCCAGGGTAACCAAGGATGGGAGCTCAACGTTCAGGGATATTCAATATTCAGGAGGGATAGACATGAAGGAAGGGGAGGTGGGGTGGCGTTGCTGGTTAAAGAAGATATTAACGCAATAGAAAGGAAGGACATAAGCCGGGAAGATGTGGAATCGATATGGGTAGAGCTGCGCAACACTAAGGGGCAGAAGACGGTGGTGGGAGTTGTGTACAGGCCACCTAACAGTAGTAGTGAGGTCGGAGATGGTATTAAACAGGAAATTAGAAATGTGTGCAATAAAGGAACAGCAGTTATAATGGGTGACTTCAATCTACATGTAGATTGGGTGAACCAAATTGGTAAAAGTGCTGAGGAAGAGGATTTCTTGGAATGTATGCGGGATGGTTTTTTGAACCAACATGTCGAGGAACCGACTAGAGAGCAGGCCATTCTAGACTGGGTTTTGAGCAATGAGGAAGGGTTAATTAGCAATCTTGTCGTGAGAGGCCCCTTGGGTAAGAGTGACCATAATATGGTGGAATTCTTCATTAAGATGGAGAGTGATATAGTTAATTCAGAAACAAAGGTTCTGAACTTAAAGAGGGGTAACTTTGAAGGTATAAGACGTGAATTAGCTAAGATAGACTGGCAAATGACACTTAAAGGATTGACGGTGGATATGCAATGGCAAGCATTTAAAGGTTGCATGGATGAACTACAACAATTGTTCATCCCAGTTTGGCAAAAGAATAAATCAAGGAAGGTAGTGCACCCGTGGCTGACAAGAGAAATTAGGGATAGTATCAATTCCAAAGAAGAAGCATACAAATTAGCCAGAGAAAGTGGCTCACCTGAGGACTGAGAGAAATTCAGAGTTCAGCACAGGAGGACAAAGGGCTTAATTAGGAAGGGGAAAAAAGATTATGAGAGAAAACTGGCAGGGAACATAAAAACTGACTGTAAAAGCTTTTATAGGTATGTAAAAAGGAAAAGACTGGTAAAGACAAATGTAGGTCCCCTACAGACAGAAACAGGTGAATTGATTATGGGGAGCAAGGACATGGCAGACCAATTGAATAATTACTTTGATTCTGTCTTCACTAAGGAGGACATAAATAATCTTCCAGAAATAGTAGGGGACAGAGGGTCTAGTGAGATGGAGGAACTGAGCGAAGTACATGTTAGTAGGGAAGTGGTGTTAGGTAAATTGAAGGGATTGAAGGCAGATAAATCCCCAGGGCCAGATGGTCTGCATCCTAGAGTGCTTAAGGAAGTAGCCCAAGAAATAGTGGATGCATTAGTGATAATTTTTCAAAACTCGTTAGATTCTGGACTAGTTCCTGAGGATTGGAGGGTGGCTAATGTAACCCCACTTTTTAAGAAAGGAGGGAGAGAGAAACCGGGGAATTATAGACCAGTTAGCCTAACGTCGGTGGTGGGGAAACTGCTGGAGTCAGTTATCAAAGATGTGATAACAGCACATTTGGAAAGCGATGGAATCATCGGACAAAGTCAGCATGGATTTGTGAAAGGAAAATCATGTCTGACGAATCTCACTGAATTTTTTGAGGATGTAACTAGTAGAATGGATAGGGGAGAACCAGTGGATGTGGTATATTTGGATTCTCAAAAGGCTTTTGACAAGGTCCCACACAGGAGATTAGTGTGCAAACTTAAAGCACACGGTATTGGGGGCAAGGTATTGATGTGGATGGAGAATTGGTTAGCAGACAGGAAGCAAAGAGTGGGAATAAACGGGACCTTTTCAGAATGGCAGGCGGTGACTAGTGGGGTACCGCAAGGCTCAGTGCTGGGACCCCAGTTGTTTACAATATATATTAATGACTTGGATGAGGGAATTAAATGCAGCATCTCCAAGTTTGCGGATGACACGAAGCTGGGTGGCAGTGTTAGCTGTGAGGGGGATGCTAAGAGGATGCAGAGTGACTTGGATAGGTTGGGTGAGTGGGCAAATTCATGGCAGATGCAATTTAATGTGGATAAATGTGAAGTTACCCACTTTGGTGGCAAAAATAGGAAAACAGATTATTATCTGAATGGTGGCCGATTAGGAAAAGGGGAGGTGCAACGAGACCTGGGTGTCATTATACACCAGTCATTGAAAGTGGGCATGCAGGTACAGCAGGCGGTGAAAAAGGCGAATGGTATGCTGGCATTTATAGCGAGAGGATTCGAGTACAGGAGCAGGGAGGTACTACTGCAGTTGTACAAGGCCTTGGTGAGACCACACCTGGAGTATTGTGTGAAGTTTTGGTCCCCTAATCTGAGGAAAGACATCCTTGCCATAGAGGGAGTACAAAGAAGGTTCACCAGATTGATTCCTGGGATGGCAGGACTTTCATATGAAGAAAGACTGGATGAACTGGGCTTGTACTCGTTGGAATTTAGAAGATTGAGGGGGGATCTTATTGAAACGTATAAAATCCTAAAGGGATTGGACAGGCTAGATGCAGGAAGATTGTTCCTGATGTTGGGGAAGTCCAGAACAAGGGGTCACAGTTTGAGGATAAAGGGGAAGCCTTTTAGGACTGAGATTAGGTAAAACTTCTTCACACAGAGAGTGGTGAATCTGTGGAATTCTCTGCCACAGGAAACAGTTGAGGCCAGTTCATTGGCTATATTTAAGAGGGAGTTAGATATGGCCCTTGTGGCTACGGGGATCAGGGGGTATGGAGGGAAGGCTGGGGCGGGGTTCTGAGTTGGCTGATCAGCCATGATCATAATAAATGGCGGTGCAGGCTCGAAGGGCCGAATGGCCTACTCCTGCACCTATTTTCTATGTTTCTATGTTCCTATGACAAAGGAACAACACCTTGACTCCACACCACCTTTAACAATCTCCACAAGTATTTCCTCAGCTCCTCACACTTCTTGAACACCTTATACGGCACTCCATTAGGTCCTGGCACTGCGCCTGACCTTGCCTTTCTGATGAACCGTTCGACTTCTGCCAGTTTGGGTTCTGACAGATCGAACTTCACTCCTGGCTTGGTAGGCTTCACAAGCCCTGAAATGTCAAGCAAAGGAGCCTCCTGCTGTTCGTTAGAGTAAGTGCTTGCCAGGTGATCCACAAGTTCTTGTTGAGAGATGTTAAGCTGCCCGCTCTTACTTTGTTCAAACAGTTTCTTTGTGAACTCGTGAGGGTTCTCAAAGAATGACTTTCTTGCCTTCTCTCTCTTCTTTCTCTTTTTACGTTGTGACTCTGCACGATGGAGTAATGCTAACTTTATTCAAAAATGCTCTCGGAGATCAGCAAGCCCTGGCTTGACACCTTCACTTGCTACCTTCCACCTCTGTCTCAATGATCTAAGCTCTCTCCTCAATCTACTAACCTCCTTCTGGCATCTGCTTCGTTGCTGTGTAGGCTTTGCTTTCTTCAACTCAACCAAACCAAACCTGTACTTTCCAACATCGTAAATCATATTGCCCGTCACTTCCAACTTTCTCTTTGAAGTTCCCTTGAGAGTGTTCTCCAACATCATACTGATATTCTCATCAAATACACGCCAAGACTTCTCATCTGCCATTGCTGGCCACTTGACCTTCCTCTTCTTCTCTACCTCCTCATCACCGCCATCATGCGAAGGGTCTACCTGGGTACTGTGGTCTGAAACCTGACCTGGGTTATCTCTCATCTGACCTGGAGTATGGTGACACTCTCCAGAGCGAATCATTGTGGCTTGTGAATCAGTGATTGAAAAGACCACATCATCTGTGCTTGGTGAAGTAATCTCATCTTCATCCACTGGGATGGAATAGCACCTCAATTTTGCTTGGTGGACTCATAAACCTTTAATGCTGGAAAACGCCCTCCCACACCAACACCCTGGACACTCGGAGCCTCTTATCCTAGCTCTTGGTTGTAGTCATTCCCTGTAATTAACTGTATCCGTCCAATTGGGTCCATCATTCTCCCTCCTTCTCAGAGGATCCCGAGGGTATGTTTCAAATCACACCATAGCAAAATTCAGCAAAGTGCTTCCAGTCACAATTCCTTCCTCTTCAATGTCTATCACAGTTATACAAGAGATGGCATCATTCATTTTGCAATACATCTTTTGACGCATTACAGTAAATATTGTGGGGCATTCCCAAGACATTTAGGTCTGCAAAGTTCAGCATTGGTTTGGGGTCCAGTGAGCTAGGTTGTGCACTTACTTCACATTTATTGGGTCTGTGAACCCAGAACATAACATCAATATCACTCTCTCCCACCCCCACCCATTCCAACCAATCCACCCTCCCTCCAGACAAACACATCTGCCTCCAGAGCCACCACTATACCTCCTGACTCACTATTCTCCCTTGCACTTTAGAGTTATGGAGTCACACATCATCATGACTCTGTCAGCCATCAGTTATCCAGAACTACTAATCCAATTTTAAAGCACTTGGCCTTGGTGATTCAGGTGCTTGTCCAGATGCTTCTTATTTTGTGAAGGCATCATCTCAGGCACCGTCTGGGTGAAAAATCTTTACCTCAGATCCATTCGATCCCTTTGATCTTCACTGCTAACTACATCTTCTGGTTTCTGACATTTAGTGGAGTAAGGTTTCTTACTATCCCTCCTACCTATTCACACAGAACTTTGTAAGCTTCTTCTATTCCAAGGAAAATAAATTTAGCCTATCCACTCTTTTCTGGTGAATCTTCTCTGTCTCCCTCTGCTGTCCTACTTGCCATCAT
Source organism: Mobula birostris (assembly GCF_030028105.1). Lineage (NCBI taxonomy): Eukaryota > Metazoa > Chordata > Chondrichthyes > Myliobatiformes > Myliobatidae > Mobula > Mobula birostris. Next base: position 56,283,057 of record NC_092381.1, on the reverse strand, counting down.
ATTCCTTGTCTCATCTAATCGTCAACATCTCTCATGCTTCTTCACCATCTTCTTGTCCAGTTCTGCAAATGTTCTTCCTGACTCCCTCTCCATTACCACTGATCTCTTCTCCTCTCAGACAACCAAACTCCTTCCCAGCCCATCGGTCTCCCTTCAGACCCACTGAGTTTTCTGTCACCTTCAGAATCGGAATCAACTTTAACATCACTGTTATATGTGGTGACATTTGTTGTTTTGCAGCAGCAGTACATATTAATAAAAAAAACTATAAATTACAGTAAGATGTATATATAAAAATAAATTAAACAAGTAATAAAAATAAAAAGAGAAGAAAAAAATTAAGATTAATGTTATTTCCTATACACAAATGTAAAGAAGAATGAAATAATTGTTATTCTAGATCAGATGCAGCACAAAATAACACAGAAGACAAATAACACAATAATAATTAAAACACTATAAATGTAAATATAAAAGATAGTTTATATACATAGATTGGTTGTATGTCAATGAAGTGATGCTGGGCTGTGCATAAGGTGAACGACAGGAAATAATAAAGTATTTGTGGGTGGAGCTGATAATGTGCTGGACAGTTTGACTATCTGTTGTAGAGCATTCCTGTCCCTGACAGTGCAGTTTTTGTACTAAGCAGTGATTCAGCTTGCCAGGATGCTCTCTACTGCACATCTGCAGAATGACCTGAGAATGGATGTGCAAAGTCCAGCTCTCTCCAGCCTCCTCAGAAATTAGATGCATTTGTGGGCTTTCTTGACTGCATAGTATGTGTTCTGGAACCATGAGTGGTTATGCAAGATGTGCACCCCCAGGATCTTGCAGTTTTGACTGCTTTGTCACTGATGTAAAGAGGGGTGTGAGTGATCCTTCTGATTTCAATAACCATCTCTTTTGTCATGTTGATATTGAAGAATAGTTACTTGCCTGGCATAAGGGCCTTGAGCTCTTTCACCTCCTCTCTGTAGGATGCTTCATCATCATTAGGGATGACCCCTACCACTGTCGTGTCATCAGCAAGCTTGGCAGAATGATTACTTGAGTTAGTTATGTATGAGTAGAGTGTATAACAGTAGACTCAGTACTTAGCCCTGGAGGGCACCCATATTAAGGATGATGGAGAGGGATTAATGGTTATGCATCCTGACTATCTAAGGTCTGTTTGTTAGGAAGTCCAACACTCAGTTGCACAGTGGTGTATTTAGACAGAGAAGTAGGAGTTTGTTCACAAGGTCTGGGGGACAATAGCGTTGAATGAAACAGTGTTCTGACATAAGTATCCTTGTTTTTAAGTACATCAGGGCCAGGTGCATGAGAGTTGCTTTGGCATCTGTCGCAGAGTAGTTCTGTCAGTAAGTATATTGATGAGTGTCCAGTATGGTAGGAATGGTGCTTTGATATGTGCCATTATCAGTCGTTCAAAGCACTTCATGATGACTGGCATCAGTGCCACTGGACTGTAGTCATTTAGTGCTGAAGATGTAGAGTTCTTTGGTACAGGAATGATGGTGGCTGATTTGAAGCATGTAGGTGGTGAGGTAGTGTACATGGGTTCAATGTCCATTCAGAAAGCTGACGGTGGAGGGGAAGAGGCCGTTCCTGAAAAGGAGACTGTGTGTCTTCAGGCTCCTCCTTGACGGTAGCAATGAGAAGAGGACTTATCCTGGGTGATGGAGATCCTTAATGATGGATGCCATCTTTTTGAGGCATGGCCTTTTGAAGGTGCCTTCGAAGCTGTGGAGGCTAGTACCCATTATGGAGGTGGCTGAGTTTACAAATATCTGTAGCTTTTTCCGATCCAGTGCAGTGGTCCCTCCATACTAGATGGTGATGCAACCAGTTAGGATGCCCACCATGGTACATCGGTAGAAATCCTTGAGTGTCTTTGGTGACTTACCAATTGTCCTCAAACTCCTAATGAAATATAGCTGCTGCCATGCCTTCTTTGTAATTGCATCAATATGTTGAGCCAGGATAGATCTTCGAGATGTTAACACCCAGAAACTTGAAATTGCTCACCCTTTCCACTGCTGATCCTTTGGCAAGGACTGGTGTGTGTTCCCTCAACTTCTCCTTCCTGAAGACCACATTCAATTCCGTGATCTTACTGATGTTGAGTGCATTGTTGTTGTTGCGACACCACTCAACCAGATGATCCACCTCGCTTCTGTACACCACCTTTTCACCTGCCAACATGTCCTAAATTCTACTAACAATAGTTGTATTATCAGAAAATTCATAGATAATGTTTGAGCTGTGCCTAGCCACACTGTTATGGGTGTAGAGAGAATAGAGTAGTGGGCTAAGCACGTATGTGTGAGGTGCACCAGTGTTGATTGTCTGCAAGGAGGAAGTTTTATTTCTGATCTGCACAGACTGTGATCTCCCAGTGAGGAAGTCAAGGATCCAATTGCAAGGGAGGTACAAAGGCCCCGGGGTTTGAAGCTTGTTGATTGGAACTGAGGGTATGATTGTGTTGAACGCTGAATTGTAATCAATAAACAGCAGCCTGATATTGGTATTACTATTGTCCAGGTGATCCAGGGAGGAATGAAAAGCTGGTAAGGTAGCATTCTCTGGAGACAAATTGCAGTGGGTTCAGTCTCTTGCTTAGACTAGGGTGGATTCTAGCTATGATCAATATCTCAAAGTATCTATTCACAGTAGATGTGAGTGCCTCAGAGCAATTCTCATTGAAGCAGCTCACTCTGCTCCTTCTTAGACACTGATATAATTGTCATCCTTCTGAAGCAGGTGGGAACCTCCGTCTGCAGCAGTGAGAGATTGAAGATGTCCTTGAACGCTCCCGCCAGTTGGTTGAACGCTTCCAATCAGCTCAGCTAAGGCTCGTGAAGTAAACCCTCATTTCCATCCACCCACCACCTATTTTGCAAGTCTGCAACCCCACCCACCAACCCAATCCTAATGGTCAGTTAACAGGTTATAATTCCAACAAAGATCCTGGTCTCAATATACATAGTACCCCTGATCTCCTCACTTTCTCCCCAAGCCAGGCCTAGTATTGCACATTGCCAGCCGCACACTCACACAATATCCACTGTATTGCATGGGGACATTGGACTTCAGGTGCTATTGAATTATGTGACAGTAGGCCTGCAAATGGAATTGATGGCAGCAGCCTACCACAATTTCTAGGACACTGCAGTTTTGGAGACACTACTCCAGAGAAATGTATTGTTACTTGCTAAAGGGTGATAAAACATAGGTTAAATATTCATTGAACAAGAAACTAAATTTCTTAGGAGCATTCCCTTAGGTGGGAGGAAATTCCATATTTGTTGCTCCACCTTCATATTTTGCTAAGCTGACCAAAACAACACCCAGGTAAGAATTTTTGTATTTCTTCTTTCAGTCTACACCATTTCCTTTAAGCCACAGATTATCTTAGTTTTTAAAAAAGGAGGGAGAGAGAAACCGGGGAATTATAGACCGGTTAGCCTAATGTCGGTGGTGGGGAAACTGCTGGAGTCAGTTATCAAGGATATGATAACAGCACATTTGGAAAGCGGTGAAATGATCGGACAAAGTCAGCATGGATTTGTGAAAGGAAAATCATGTCTGACGAATCTCATAGAATTTTTTGAGGATGTAACTAGTAGAGTGGATAGGGGAGAACCAGTGGATGTGGTATATTTGGATTTTCAAAAGGCTTTTGACAAGATCCCACACAGGAGATTAGTGTGCAAACTTAAAGCACACGGTATTGGGGGTAAGGTATTGGTGTGGGTGGAGAATTGGTTAGCAGACAGGAAGCAAAGAGTGGGAATAAACGGGACCCTTTCAGAATGGCAGGCGGTGACTAGTGGGGTACCGCAAGGCTCAGTGCTGAGACCCTAGTTGTTTACAATATATATTAATGACTTGGATGAGGGAATTAAATGCAGCATCTCCAAGTTTGCGGATGACACGAAGCTGGGTGGCAGTGTTAGCTGTGAGGAGGATGCTAAGAGGATGCAGAGTGACTTGGATAGGTTGGGTGAGTGGGCAAATTCATGGCAGATGCAATTTAATGTGGATAAATGTGAAGTTACCCACTTTGGTGGCAAAAATAGGAAAACAGATTATTATCTGAATGGTGGCCGATTAGGAAAAGGGGAGGTGCAACGAGACCTGGGTGTCATTATACACCAGTCATTGAAAGTGGGCATGCAGGTACAGCAGGCGGTGAAAAAGGCGAATGGTATGCTGGCATTTATAGCGAGAGGATTCGAGTACAGGAGCAGGGAGGTACTACTGCAGTTGTATAAGACCTTGGTGAGACCACACCTGGAGTATTGTGTGCAGTTTTGGTCCCCTAATCTGAGGAAAGACATCCTTGCCATAGAGGGAGTACAAAGAAGGTTCACCAGATTGATTCCTGGGATGGCAGGACTTTCATATGAAGAAAGACTGGATGAACTGGGCTTGTACTCGTTGGAATTTAGAAGATTGAGGGGGGATCTGATTGAAACATATAAGATCCTAAAGGGATTGGACAGGCTAGATGCAGGAAGATTGTTCCCAATGTTGGGGAAGTCCAGAACGAGGGGCCACAGTTTGAGGATAGAGGGGAAGCCTTTTAGGACCGAGATTAGGAAAAACTTCTTCACACAGAGAGTGGTGAATCTGTGGAATTCTCTGCCACAGGAAACAGTTGAGGCCAGTTCATTGGCTATATTTAAGAGGGAGTTAGATATGGCCCTTGTGGCTACGGGGGTCAGGGGGTATGGAGCTGGGGCGGGGTTCTGAGTTGGATGATCAGCCATGATCATAATGAATGGCGGTGCAGGCTGGAAGGGCCGAATGGCCTACTCCTGCACCTATTTTCTATGTTTCTATGATGAATGCAGCAGGCTCGATTCAAGGCAATTTCCAATTCAATTACAGGCCTTGGTAGGTGGTAAACACCTAGTGTTGAATGTGTGTCCACACCACCCACCACAGTGAGCAATAGTTAATGTTTAGGTGACACCAATCAAAGAGATTTTAGAATCTGCCATCTCTACCTGTGAACAGAGTACTGAGAAGCTATTTATTTTTACCTTTTTCAAAATGTGCATGATATAAGAAAATATTTCTGAACTTCATATATTTTTTCTGAGAATGCAAACATAAATCAGCAAATACATAATCCAGTATTCTGTTTTATCTTTTTTTTCTGGTCTTTCCTTTTTCCACACATAGAACAAGCATACTGTTTCTTTTGTTGGTTTAAAATGTAGTATTAAGTCTCAAATGGGGTCTTAAAATGTGTTCTCTGTGCTGTCTACAAATAATTCTTGATAAAAGAAACAGTGCATTCTAAACAGACCCATTCCAGTAATACAGCTGACTGAACAGTATTCTCCGGCACAAATTTACAAAGGACATCTCACCTTCCAAATCTTTTTTTTTAGATTATGAGGACTCAGTCCTCGTTTATTGTCATTTAGAAATGCATGCATTAAAAAATGATATAATGTTCCTCCAGAATGATATCACAGAAACACAGGACAAACCAAGACTAAAACTGACAAAACCACATAATTATAACACATAGTTACAACAGTGCAAAGCAATACCATAATTTGATAAAGAGCGGACCATGGGCACGGTAAAAAAAAGTCTCAAGTCCTGATAGTCCCATCATCTCACGCAAATGGTAGAAGGGAGAAATTCTCCCTGCTGTAAACCTCCAAGCGTCGCAAACTTGCCGATGAAGCACCATTGGAAGCACCCAACCACAGCAGAATCTGAGTCCATCCGAAAACTTCGAGCGTCCAATAAGCCCTCCGACACCGAGCACCGAGCACCATCCTCTGCCGAGCGCTTCGACCCCGTCCCGGCCACCGAGCAACAAGCAAAGCCGAGGACTCGGGGCCTTCCCCTCTGGAGATTCTGGATCACAGAGTAGCAGAGTCAGTGAAGCAGGCATTTCAGAAGTTTCACCAGATGTTCCTCCGTGCTTTTACATCTGTCTCCATCAAATCAGGATTGTGCACGGCACCCTACTTGACAGATAACAGATATCAATCACTGAAGTGGCCGCTGCGAGCTGCGTCACACTGCCATCTTCTCCTCCCACCTTTGTGCGGATTAAGCCTCTGTGTACTCCTTGGATGTGAAACAACTTTTGGCAGGGGAGGAAACATTTTAAGTGAAATGTAACAAAAATCTGTGATTATTTAAAATTTTGTACATGTCCACAGGTAATTCCAAACTGCTTTACACCAAATTAATGCCTTGTGTTTTCACCCATAACACTAATCTGGCACAGCGGAAGTGTAAGTGTCCATTTGTTTTGTCAGTTAAAAGATCTTGAAATTAGGCAAAAAGACATTTAAACCTGAATAAAATAAAAATGGGATTAACTGTTTACTCATCAGATCAGACAGTATTACAAAGAGAGAAACATGGAGTTAATGTTTAAGGATGATATTCCTTCATTAGAATTCACATCAGATGGTTTATACCAAAAATCATGCACTAAAATATGTGTGTGTCAAGGTCAAGGATGATGGTCTTCGTTCTGAAGAAGTGATGTACAGAGTGAAGACGCCTGTGCATATATTTGTTTAATGTGTACTTGATGTTGCACTCCATGAAGCACACGATACTTCACAAATCAACCGACTGATTCCAGTGGCATCTAAACCACGACGATTGGAGCTGATGGATTTGTTGCAGCCTTCATCCGCCTTCACGGCCGTTGAGTTCAAAGTAACTTCGTCCGCCTGTTCTACCATTGAGGTCTTGGTTGGATTGTTCTTTGTCAGGGACCTCACCCTCGACCTTACCGCCATGGGTGAGCCTACCAGGAGCATAGCTCCAGAAGGCATCACTCTTGGGATCACAGGATCACATAAGCTTCTCCACCATGACAAGGTGACAATCCACCGAGAAGGCACTAAAACAGGACCACACCAAACTGACTGTGGCTGAGGAAACAATATTGCCCTGGCAACCAGACTGCATCAAATGTGATTGCCATGTGGAGATACAGCAGGGGTAGGTGGAGAGGATATATTGTACATTATTGCTATTGCACACACTCTCACACACACAAATTGCGCAAACTAATATCCATCCACACCCTCCGTTTACTCTATCTTATCCCATCGTAATCACTGCCCTTATTCCGCATGTGGCATTTTATCCTCTTCCTCATCCACATCAACGTCATCCCTCCAAAAGGTGATAATGAAAAGCTTACTCAGTGTTCTTCATTTCCTCCACTTAGGCTAAAAGAACAAGGAATAGCTGTGAGGCAATCCACACAGGAGCTGGTAGTTGGACAAAGCAATACAGATAGAATTTAATCATAAAAGTGTAATATGATACATATTAAGAGGACTAGTAAGAGTAGGACATACACCATGTGGTAGAACTTTGGGAAGGACTAAGGAACAGAGGGTCCCTAGTGTACCTGTTAGAGAAATGCTGGGGAATAGAATTAGTAGAGATACAGTAGGTGCTTAATGACCAGCATGGGAGGAAGATCCTGCTTCCATGTTATATAACTCCATAACTTCTGACTTCACTCAGGAGATCTGAACTCTTGTCCTGTTGAAATATCCAGGCAGTATTTCCACCCAACATTCTGTCAAACTCTACCTCTGCTCCTGCACATAATGTATTCATCCCATATCCTCCTCTCTCTGGTGCTCCCCCTTACTCCCACTTTTATTTCAAGGGATCAGTGCCCTCCAATTATTAATCTACTGTTCTTCCTTCGCTTATCTTCCTAATTGTTTCTGTCAGTCATCAGTTTTAAAAACAGAATAAGGGAAGACATTGGGTATATATTTATGGTTTTCACTATCTCTAAGGTTTTAGAAATTACATTATTTTTGTCACAGCTGTAACAATTGCATCTCTCAGCTGTCTGTTAAACACAGATGCTACAATTGGTTTTAAAATCCAAGTTTCTTTGAAAAATGACTGAGATATGTTAAGTCTTCGAGGATGATTTTTCATTTAGTTGAGCACCCTATGTGATGTCCAGCTGTTGGAAGCAAGAATGAAGCATTTTAACCAGTCCCGATATATACTGTAGATCCACTCTCAAAAGAATATAGGTAACTAGTTCAGAATGTTATGCAAATCATAATTGTAGATTCTCAAGGCACCATGATGTGTTATATTTATACGCTGTACGCCATGTTCTTTTGGTTGACTCTGAATAGCCAGCCTTACTTTCGTACTCAACCATCTAAGCTCCAGACCAGAACATGTTTTCTCTCTCTCCTCATGTTTTACACACTGAGACACCTGATCAGCAGTTCCTTTTCACATTTTTTCTTTTTTCACTCAACTACCTGCTCAACTAGCTCACAATGTTATCTTTCCTTCCACTTCTATTATCCCAAAACACGCCCTCCCACCAGCTTGTCTGCTCATTGCAAAACATAGTCAAATTAATGCATTCCTCTCCAAATAATGGTCTCTTCTCCAAAGAATATGTGGAACTCCCAAAAATGATCCCTATTCCAACTTTCCTCTCTCTATCCCCACCAATTTTTATACACCCTTCTACTTCACACATCATTAATTAGTGCCATTAACCTGTCGAATGAATCAAAGTATGTCTGCAAGTTTGGATATTATTAGGCCCGAGTTTTATATTCTGAATTATAATCAGCAAAGAGAAGCAGGTTACAATAGCTTTACGAAATATTTGAAAATGTAAGTAGAGCTCTTTATATATTTAGATGGTCATTTTTGGTAATATTCCAATATGTAAAGGATATACCCTTGGACGTCAAGCTGATTTGTGTTATTATTGATTAAAAAATAACTAAATTGGAATATAATTATTACCATTTTCATGGACAAATCATAAGCAAAATATGTTACATACCTTGGGAAGATATTTACGCTAATTCAATATATTTCATAATCTTCTTTAGCCAAATCCTAACATGCCAAGCTATCAGGAAATAAAGAGCTGCATTCTGGATTTCTCAGTTCCCAATTAATTTTAATCTTTCACATCGACATCTACTTCAAAGTCAAAGATTAGGTTAACCATAATACAACATATCAACTAAAATTTATATTAAGAAAAATAATTTTTCAGCTTAAATAAATGCTAGAACTATAATAAGTTAATAGGAATGTAGGAGTCTATAAAGTATAAATGTAGCTAGAAGCAAGAGATAATTACAATTGAGGTTATTGTCTCGATGTATTGCATTTGACAAAACATATTCATTTAATACTGCTTAAAATTAAACATACTTGAGCCACTCAAAAGAATATTGACTGCAAGTACTGCTGTAATTGCCATTGCCAGTTACTCAATTACTAGATCCACTCTAGTATCTAGACCAGCCTTTCTCAACCCTTTTGCCCTGGAGGAACCCTAAAAATAATTTTCAGGTCTCAGGGAACCTCTGCATAAAAATTATTATATCTACAGCTCACGGTACATTAGCATGATCAGCAAGTTTAGATACAATAATCCAAAAAAAATTGTTAATTTTTTTTTGAGTAGGGAATGAATTTTTAGCCAATCTTTCTGAAAAAAAAAACAGGTAGTTAAGCTTGCCTTATCATTTTTGGAATTAACCTCTTTCTTTCCCTTTCATAAATTTTAAAAACTCCTAAGGCAGACATAATTTGTCAATTCTGGTTTGAACTTGAGATCAGCACACATAGATTACACCTTCAACTGAAATGAGACGATTTCTATCCTTACTCTTGATGCTTGTTAAACAAGAAAAAGCTTGCTCACACATGTAAGAAGTTGAAAGCAACAGTATGTTCATTTCTTTCCTATGAATGGCAAGATACTTTTCTTTCACAGAAATCTAGAAGTTGCCCAGGGACAGGTCAGTAAATCTCATCCTGAGTGCATGATCAGAGTGCAGCTCACAAAGTTCTTCCTCTTCTCTCAAAGTCAAGTTCTCAGGCTGAGCAGAAGATTCAAAGAAAGGGTCCCTCACCCAATCATACACTTGCGTTGAATGGGAGGAAAAATGTTGTTCAATTTTGTTCTGCAGTTCTTCTACGTAGTTTTCAATAACTCAAGACTTTCTGATATCCTGTTACATATCCCGTGAGCATGATGTAATTATCTTGTGAACATTATGTCATTATCTAGTGATGGGCATGATGTAATTGTCTCATGACTGTGGGGTGATGTTACGTTATGTGATGGCATGTTCCAAAAAGTATTTAAACAAAGCCCGCCAATGTGATGCAGTTCTCATTTTTATTTGTAGTGCAACGTTGTCGTTGCTGGTCGGGTGTTTGGAGACACCACTGGTTTTGTTTGTTGCGCATTTATTTTTCCCTTACAGTCCAATATCGGAGAGTGAAGACTTTACCAGAGTTATCTGAGCAAAGGATTGGATAAAGTTAATGTTGTTCAGTGTCTTGGGAATGACTGACCTTTTTGAATTCGTTCGGGAATTGTGGCTTGCACATTTGAGTTAAACCCCTGCAAGGTCGGGAAGATTTGTGCAGTGATCACCCTCCAGCCAAAAGGTCAGTTCCTTTATTTCTTCGTGATTCCTTCAGACAAGGCATCTCTCAGCTGTGATCGGCAGATTCGTCATTACTTCAAAGGAATCGTTGTTTCGGGGAAGTCCCTCCTTAATGACTGTATAAATTACATGGACTTTTGAATTTACCATTTTATGTCTGTGCTTGGATTAAGCACTCATTAAGAACAGTTAATAAGTTTGACTGTTTGTTCGATATAATCGCCTGTTAACTTCCAGTTAAGTTAGTCGTTCATTTACTTTTCGATGTTTTGAGCAGAGGTTAATAAATGTCATTGTTTATTTTATGAAAACTCAACTCAAATTCATCTCTGTTGCTGTTGATTTATAACAATCCTTCCTCACTCTCAAGACCAAGCAGCAGTGGAAACGTTTCAAGATTTCCTTTTGCAACATGATTTTTCCAAAGATTCAGTTTCCTTTTAAATCTAAGAACCTTGTCACTTGCAGTCAATGCATTTTCTCCAGGGCTTTGCAGAGTCTTGTTCAACTGGTTCATATAATGAAAAATATCTTTTCAATAGACTATCTTCTGCAGCCATTCTTCATCTTCAAAGTGCTTAGCAAAATCTGGCCTACTATTTTCTTGAAAGTACTCCTGTAATTCACCTTTTAGCTCAAACACCCTGTTGAGGACTCTTCCTCTGCTTAGCCGCCAGATTACTGTCTGAAGCAGAGGACTGGTATGCTCTTTGTCCAGTTTTTCACACATTCTCAACTGAAATGGACTTAAAGTTACTAAATAACTTGCTTCCTGATCTTCCTGACTGCAACTTTACTTTCAAAAGCTTTAATCTGTTTTGAGATTCCAATAGTCATTTAAAATAATCCGCACTTTCACGTGTCACATGGCTGTGATTTGTAGTTAGGATTCTTGTCTTTTCAATTTTGCTGGAGTCATTGCTGTATTTGTAGGTTGTTTGCCACTAGGACAACTTGGATCACCAGTCCATGTAAAACCCATTGATAAATAGATTTCATTGTAAAGACAGACTTTTTTGTTTCCGTTATTACTCTAGTGCAGTGAAGTGATTCAGAACGCTATAATTCTTCTGCATTAACCTTACCAGAAATGTCTGTAGGCCTAGGCCTAGAATCATCCTCTTCCATCTCACACTTCCTCTTCAAAAACTGCCACACTGGGCTGTCTTTAGAATGGAAATTTCCCTCCAAGTTTCTACTACGCTGGTAGTTTGTTCACTCCCATAAGTGAGTCAGCAGCGTATAAGGGGAAGTTGGGGGAGGTCATTCAGGAGGAAGAGGCTGACATCATAGCCCAAGTTGAGCAATTCCATTCAATGCTCAGAAAACGCACTTCATTCTCCTCAACAGCCTACCGTCCTCCCCTCCGGGCAATACAGTGTTCATCGATTATCAACTGCCTCCCCTATTTTCCATCAAAAACTGAGAATGAACTCAACCAACTAAACAAGGTCCGACTGCACACTGCCGTACAGCGCTGAAGAGCCCTCTGATGGGACTACTCATTCACTGCCCACCACTGGAAGCTAGCATCACGCTTTGCATGAAGTTAAAAAAATGATATTTATTTACTTTTTAATCACAATCTTTCACGGAACCCCTCGTGACTTCTCACAGAACCCAAGGGTTCTACTGAACACCAGTTGAGAAACCCTGATATAGACCTTTGAAAGTAGTTTACTACTTTGTAGTTAAGTAGTGAATGAAATTTTTTTCTGATAATTTTAGAAATCTGCATTTAAGTCATAAAATTCATTGTAAATTAATTTTTATTTGTGGTGTAATTCATGGACAACTTGTCACTTCTGGTACACCCACAAGTTATGGGTCCTTTAACTCTGAACTAAACTTTACCACATTGACACCCTCTACTGGAAGGAGCTACAACATTTCCTATGATCCAGGCCTTTGAATGCCTCCCTTTGTACATAGCCCTGCTCTGCGTGAAACTTCATGAGCTGATGTATAAGCAAGAGCAAGTAGTTTCAAGCTGGTACACTGGGGAGAATGTAACCAGAATAATATGAACCAGGAAATGGGAAACTAGGAATGAAATGGCCTTCATCTCCCTGCCCATCATCATCCAGAACAAAGTTCCCCAAAACATCCTCATAAATTCCTTCAAGTTTGCTCCTCATTTTTGGAGCAGATTCAATGGCATTACCATCGGCAAGTTCTTCACCATCCATAGCCTGGCAGGAAACTGTTGGAGGAGTCAAATAAACATTGTCTACAAGAGCAGGTCAGATGTTAAGTAATTTGCAACAAATGATTCACCTCATGACACTCCTACCCACTTATGATGGACAGGAGGTCATTGATGAAGCAGCTGAAGATGTTTAGGTTCAGGATATTGACCTGAGGAATTTCTGCAGTGATGTTCTATAGCTGAAGTAATTAAGATCCAGCAACCATAACTAACTTCCCAGATGTAAGGTATATCTTCAAACTATAGAGTGTTGTTCCTTTCATAACTGTTAACTTCAGTAACATCATGGTACCTTGAAGCCACACTAACTCAAATTGACTTGATATCTGTAATGTACCCACAAGTTTCATATTTTCTATGGACTGACACTTTAAAATGTCGGGAGAATGAGACTGACTTTTGGACACTATTTGAGCTGCTTCAGAGAGGAGGGAGTGGAGTTATTTGATGGACAATCGATGTTATGGTTTCTCCGCAGCTTGTTTTGAATATACAAGGACGCACAGACACACACAGTTAGAGTCAAGATGCATTCAGTCAATGGAAGACACCAGTGAGTCGATCGCTGGTTTAAGCTTTCAGTAGCCCAAAAAGGGTAAGTTGAGATCGATCCTAAGTATTGATAAATGACTGTCACAAGTTTTCTGCAACTAGAACAAGTTTGCAGGAAGAGAAGAGAGGACAGATAGGTTTGAAACAGAAGAAGCCTAGTGACAAAGAGATCACTGTTTGGACTCTATCTCTAAGTAGCCTGTGAGGGTGAGTTTGTTTCCATCCGACTACGAAAGTGTGATTGTCACTTAGTTAATCCACAGGAGTGGGTTCCCTAGTGAGGGGAAAACCTTTGTGAATAACATGTATGCATTTACCCTTTGTCTGGGTGTGGTAGTTCACGGAAGAAAGGCATCCCTATGGCAAATCACTGTTGGAGTTATTTCCTATGTCATGGAATTGGATAAGTGGCTATCACATTGTGTGTTTGGGATAATCTTGTGGAATCTACCGGTGTGTCGAACCTTGCCTGGGTGGTGGTTCCCTTGAAGAGAGTCCCCTTTGTGATAAGCTACTGTTGGTGATAATCCATACGTGGATTCTGTTGGTATCCTGTGGCCACCACTTTGAGTTGTCCCGTAGCTGAATTCGGGTGAAAGGATATTCGTTGAAGATCACTGTCGGTGATATTTCGTGTGTGGATTGGAACAACCTTGGAGATAAAATGTACTACTATTGTTATTTTGTATTGCTGTCGTGGAATCTGTGGAATATCGATGTAATTGCCTTCTCACAACATTCGCCTTTGGATTACAAACATCTCACATTAACCAACCTTTGCATCTTAAGACCATATCAATTACCACCTAAGTTTGAAGAAGTTTGGGTTTTATATTTCCACACCTATATATGCATAAACTTTGCTAACCTGTTCAATTTTTCTAGTTATATGTTACTGTATTGCATAGTTACTAATAAGGTAGTTTTAGTTAACATCAAAGCAGACTCCAGGTGTGTTCCATTTCTGCTAGTTCTTTAACCCGTTACGAGGTACATAACAATATCGAGGACAGTGATTATCCTTTCATTTCTGGAATTCAGTTCCAAGGTTCATGTCTGGACATCTACTGTAATAAGATCAAAAGCTGAGCTGTCTTGGCAATGCCCAAACTAGACATTGATGATCAGGTTATTGGTGAGAAAGTACCACTCATGCCACTGTCATAAAACTTCCCATCACTTTGCTGATGAATGAAATGAGATTACAGTATACAGTGAATAGTTGGATTTGATTAGTCCTGCTTTTTACAGACAAAATGTCCTGCACAATTTTTAAACATTATCATTTAGGTGCCTTGCAACAGTACCAAAACAACTTAGCTTGAATTATGACTTGTTCTGAAGCATAGCTGTTTTAGCTGGGATATTATCTGGTTCCATTGCCTTTTCTGTAAACATTGCTCTCAGCTGTTTATAATATCATGTAATATTAGCTGAAGATTTGCTTTGGCAATGGCGGGATCATTGGAGGAAGCCAAAATGAATTATCCACCCAGCAAATTCAGCAGATTGAGATTGTAGGTACTTATCTTTCTCTTTAATTTTCGCACATTGGACCCAGCCCTTATTATGGATGAGGATATCCTTGAAACTTCTTCCACTTTTTAGTTGTTATGATTCAGAGTAAAATGAGGGAACACTGACAAACTTTGATCAGCTTTCTGAGCCATGAGATGAATTAGCTCAGTCTATTGCACACTATTTTTGTTTCTTGGTATGGAAGTAGTCCCATGTTGTAGCTTTACTACATTGGTACTTCATTTTAAGTCTGACTGGTGTTGCTCCCAGGTTGTCCCTCAGCATTCCTCATTGATCTTGAATTGTTTCCTTGTTTGGTGGCAATGATAGAGTGAAGGGAGTGTACACCCAGCAGGTGACTCACTGTGAAGTTGTGCATTTCTGCTGCTGTTGATGGTCCGTTGTCCATTAGAGATGTTCAGTTTTAAGCTGATGTATCTGCTCTTAGATAAATAATAACTCTTGTTTCTCTCTTCACAATTGCTGTCTGACCTGTTTGAAATGTATGAATCTATTTCTTTTAGAGCAATGACCTCCCACCCCATTAGCACTACGTATTGATTTGTTGTCTGTGCATGCCCTGTTCTCTACGCATGCACATTGCTTGCTCTCTCGCTCCCTCACTGCGATGTGAATACACCAGTTAAAGCCATCTCCCTAGTCTATGCTTTTATTTAGTAAATATGTAGTTGTGCAGACACAACAAATTGGCGATGAGTATGAACCTGAATGTCAGAAAATATCATGAACTGCACTGACGTTTACAGGACGATTATGGGACAAACAGCGAGAGTTAAATAGTATAGAGAAGGCTGTCATGAATGCTAACAAAGGCATGAGTACAGTGCTTAGTAACAGCGAAAATCACGCTGAAGTTAAAGTGAAAATAACGTGGCGGTGACTTCAGTTGGGAAAGATGATGAATTTGATAGTCCTAATAAAGGCTGGGAGTCATATATTGAGAGAGAAGAACGATATTGTAACATGAAGAATGTGGAGGAGCAAAAGAAAGCCCCTACACTTCTTGGCTTAATGGGCCCAAGAATGCACATATACCCCTTAAAAGCCAGCAAGTAAGATGTTCGACAAAATTGTTAAAATTTTACAAAAAATCACTTGAGCCCTAAACCACTGGTAATAGCTGAGAGATTTAGATTTTACAAAAGGAACCAGTCAAAAGAGGAATGCATTTCAGAATACATTGCAGAACTGCACAAAGTTTCCCAGTATTGTGATTTTAGAGGTGGACCTTCTGATGCATTAAGGGATAGGTTTGTATGTGGCATACAAGCTCAAAAGAGGCTATTGTTCAAAAGAGACCTAACCTTAGAACAGGCATTGACTGTTGCAATATCATTAGACACTGCAGCAAAGAACTATAGAAAAGGAGGTTAGAATGTGAAATGCATAAAATGACCCTGAATGGTGCAAAAAGCCAAACTTATTATCGATGTCGCAACTCCTCCCATGATGCAGATGATTATTGGTTCAAAGAAAAAGTCTGCAGAAAGTGTCACAGACAAGGTCACATACAGAGAATGTACAAGGCAAACGAAAAACACAACCGAGTGAAAAGCCGCAAACACAAAACTAAGCAAATGCATAAAGTTACCGAATTTAAAACAGAATCAGACTACACAGAGTCTGAAAAGGCTGAACTGTCATGCCTAGAACTGCATAGTATAACTGAAGCAGATCACAAAATCAACTGGATCACAATAGATGCGTCTGGTGTAAAACTGAAAATGGAGCTGGATACATGGTCAGTTTTGTCCATAATTCCAGAGACTAACTACTACTGTCTGTTTTCTCAGATACCATTAAAGAAGACCTCAGTGATGCTGAAGGCTTACACAGGTGAAAAAGTGGCTCCCAAAGGCAAACTGAAAGTAACTGTGATCTGGGAAGGCCAAACACAACAGTTAGAACATTATGTATTGAAAAGTGAAGGGCCAGCACTTTTCAGATGTGAATGGTTGAGAAAAATCCAACTAGACCAGCTCTCAGTCAAATCTCTCAATGTGGCATCAACAGGCAATGGCAGCCCAAATGGTAACATTAATCGGAGACTGTCACAGCTGCTTAACGTTAATGAGAAGGTGTTTGAGAAAGGGATTGGCATGAAGGCTAGAATTGCAACACCAAGATTCCATAAAGCGCATCTAGTGCCTTCTGCACTACGTCCTAAAGTGGATGTTGAATTGCAGAGCTTGGAGGCATCTGGGTTTCTCTCAGATTAAGTGGAGTGATTGAGCCATGCCCATTGTTCTGGTGATCAAGGAAGGAAAGGCCTGGAGCTGTTCACATATGCTGAAATTTCAAGATGAGCATCACCCTGGTGCTGCATACTGTGCAGTATCCCCTGCCCCAAATAGAAGACAGTTTTGCATCTTTGGCAGGTGGGGAAAGGTTTTCAAAGATTGACTTGTCACAAGCCTATCTGGAAATGGAGATTGAGGAGTCAAGCAGGAAGTTCCTCACAACCAACACTCACAAGGGACTGTTCCAGTATAATAGTCTTAGATTAGATTATATTATAAGGACATTCAGTCCTCGTCTATTGTCATTTAGAAATGCATGCATTAAAAAATGATAAAGCATTCCTCCAGAATGATATCACAAGAAAACACAGGACAAACTAAGACTAAAACTTACAAAACCACATGATTATAACATACAGTTACAACAGTGCAAAGCAATACCATAATTTGATAAAGAGCAGACCATGGGCATGGTAAAAAAAAGTCTCAAAGTCCCGATAGCCCCATCATCTCACGCAGGCGGTAGAAAGGAGAAACTCTCCCTGCCATGAACCTCCAAGCACCTCAAACTTGCTGATGCAGAACCATTGGAAGCACCTGACCACTGCGGACTCTGAGTCCGTCCGAAAACTTCGAGCTTCCTACCAGCCCCTCCAACACAGCCTCTCTGAGCACCATCCTCTGCCGAGCACTTCGACCCCACCCCAGCTGCCGAGCAACAAGCAAAGCCGAGGACTTGGGGCCTTCCCCTCCGGAGATTCTGGACCATACAATAACAGCAGCAGCGAAGCAGGCATTTCAGAAGTTTCATCAGATGTTCCTCTGTGCTCTCACGTCTGTCTCCATCAAATCAGGATTGTGCACAGCACCCCTACCTGACAAATAACAGACATCACCACTGGAGTGGCCGCTGCGAGCTGCGTCGCGCTGCCATCTTCTCCTCCCTGTAGTCTTATCTTGGGCATCGCATCAGCTCCAGCAGTTTGGCAAAGAGCAATGGACCAAGTGATCCAAGATATCCCAGGAACACAATGTTACCTTGATGACATCATCCTGACTGGCAAAAATGATGAAAAGCACCTCCTGAAACTCAATAAAGTGCTTACCAGGCTGAGTGAGTATGGTCTGCATGCAAAGAGAGAAAAATGTGAGTTTTTCAAGAAGGAAATCTGATATTGTGGATACGTCATTGACAAGCATGGCTCACATAAGTCACAATGGAAGATTGAAGCAGTGCTACAGCCACCCAAACCAGAAAATGTGTCACAACTCAGGTCATTCTTGGGCTTTGTAAACGACTACCATCTTTTTCTCCCAAACATTGCTACAGTGACTGCACTGTACAGACAGGAGCAAAGTGGGAATGGTCAGAAAGATGTAAAAGAGCATTCAAGGAAGCAAAGAGACTAATAACATCCAATGAACTGCTCACCCATTATGATGCATCCCTGCCCATCAGATTGGTATGCGCAGTGTTCCCTTATGGCATTGGAGCCATTGTGTCACACATTATGAAAGATGGATCTGAACGCCTGATTGCATTTGCTTCAAGATCAATGATGAGCACAGAATGCAACTACACGCAGATTGACTGAGAGGCCCTTAATCTAGTATGGGAAATGAAGAAGTTTCTTCACTACCTCTACGGACACAAGTTTACGCTAGTGACAGATCACCAGCCCCTTGTGTCCATTTTCAATTCCAGGGAGGGAATTCCAGTGATGACTGCTACCCTAGGAGCCCACTCTTATGACATAGAGTTCAAGGGTATCAAACAACACAGCAATGCTGATGTCTTGTCATGCCTTCCACTACTGACAACTAAAGAAGAAAAGTCTTCATATTGTGACCCAGCAGAAGTGGTCCACACTGCACTGGTGGACCAGTTCTTGGTAACAAATTCTAAAATACAAACAGAAACAAGGAACGTCCCAACATTGTCAAGAGTCTATGAAATCAACATGCAAGGATGGCCTGCCAATGGTAACCTAATGTTATCAGATTTCTTGGCGAGACCAACTGTTGCTATGTCAAAGAACGCTGATGTATGGATCTCATGTTGAGGTTCCCAGAGTGACGGAAAATCTGCATGAAAGACACTTGGTTACGGTCAAGCTGAAGAGTCTCACCCAGAGCTATGTGTGGTGGCCGGGAATAGATAATCAGATTGAAGACTTGTCCAGAAGCTGTTCAGGATGCCAAAAAGTTCAAAATGCATCCTCATAGGCATCGTCATACCCATGGAAGTGGCCATCATCATCATCGCAAAGAGTACATATTGACTTTGCTGGGTCATTCATGGACTACATGTTCCTGATTGCTATGAGTGCTCATTTGAGGTGGCCGGAGGTTATATCATGTAGTCAACCAGCTCAGAAAAGACTGTCTCCGTTCTAAGAACTACCTTCACCAGCAATGACTTACCCAAGCAAATTGTGAGTGACAATGGACCACAATTCACGTCGGAAGAAAATGCAACTGTTCTTGAAGAAAGATGGCATCAGATATTTCAAGTCAGCTCCTCACCACCCAGCAGCAAATAGGTTAGCTGAAACGAATGGGTTATCCAAATCTCAAAAAGTCAATTAAAGCGATGGACAAGGTGGACATTTCTCTACAGCACAAGATAGACCACTTCCTTTATGTGTATTGGAACTCTGATCACGCAACGACAATTCACAGATCAGTATTGCTGCTCATGAACAGGAATCTGAGACCTCGCATAGACTTCCTGAAACCAGACCTCTGCAAGGAAATACAGAATAAGCAGTTTAACCAGTTGCCAAGTGAATCAGCAAGGAACTTCGGAATTGGACCAGAAGTCCTAGTGCGTGATTACCAAGAAGACAAGTGGGCCCTCAGTAGGATAGCTACAAGAAATGGACCACTGATGTACACAGTGGATGTTGGAGATCAGACATGGAGACGTCATGTGGACCAGCTACTGGATGCTCAACCGAAGAACACACTGGAGCCAATTGCATCCAACAAGACGGACACTTCACAGCCACCGGACTGTTCTCTTTGTGATGATCATGTTACTGCCAGTAATGTGACACCGGAAACCAAGAACATTGTCTTAGACAAGGCACCTACCAAACCTGATACCCCTCAGCAAGCCAAGAGGCACTATCGAAAAAGAAACAGAGCACCACCAAAAGACTGAACCTTTAGAGCTGTTAAGTTAGTTATGGACTGTTATTATGAAAGCACGTTTATTTGGAATATGGATTTATGAAAGGGAAATTGAATGCTTTGTACATATGCAGCATTATGTTGCATTAATCTAAAAGGGGAGGAAGTGTAATCTATGAATCTATTTCTTTTAGCACAATGATCCACCCTCCCCCCCCCCCGCCTTAGCACTACGTATTGATCTATGCGGAAAGTTTGAAGTTAATAATTCATCAGTTAATAACTCATCAGGGGTGATTGATAAGTTTGTGGCTTAAGGTAGAAGGAGATGAGTTATTAACTTCAAACTTTCTGCATCATCACTCAAAGAGCTGAACTGCATATGCATGTTACGAGAGCTGTACAACTCATCTCCTTCTGCCTTAGGCCACGAACTTATCAATCACCCCTGCTGTGGACACTTTCTGGAGGTCCAAGATCCGTATGCTCCACAACCGCTGGACTAAGTGTGTAAATGTAGGAGCGGACTATGTTGAAAAATAAATGTGCTAGGTTTT
Organism: Mobula birostris; assembly: GCF_030028105.1. Classification (NCBI taxonomy): domain Eukaryota; kingdom Metazoa; phylum Chordata; class Chondrichthyes; order Myliobatiformes; family Myliobatidae; genus Mobula; species Mobula birostris. The sequence goes on along the minus strand of NC_092381.1, from coordinate 56,262,344 downwards.
CTAAAATTGACTCCTTCTACATTAGGCCATGAACTTATCAGTCACCCCTCGTACATCAGGTTTGATTATACTGTAGGACTCCTGTGTATGATATCAATCCCAAACTGTTTTTGAGGGGAATTTGTAAAGTCACCTGAGCAGAAGATGACTTTGCCTTGTCTAAATCAAGTGTATGGTATGTTTGATGTGTTACTTTCCCAGCCCTGGTGAGATCATTGAACTTCTTGTCACTCTCTCTGCAACTCTGATATTGAGTGAGCTTGCTCATGGAGGCAGTGCTATCTGCCTCAAATCAACATGAGTGGACATGCTGGCTACACACAGGAAACAATGCTTCATCTTTTCAGTCTCAAGCTGAAGGCTTGGAGATCTGCGTCACCGTTCCTTGCTGCTTTCCATCAGTCTTCCAAATACACCCAGGTTGGAGGAACAACACCTTATATTCCATCTGGGTAGCCTCCAACCTGATGGCATGAACATTGACTCCTATAACTTCCGTTAATGCCCCTCCTCACGTTCTTACCCCATTCCTTATTTATTTATTTGTTTGTTTGTTTGTTTGTTTATTTCCTTTTTTTCTCTCTCTGTCCCTCTCACAATAACTCCTTGCCTGCTCTCCATCTTCCTCTGGTGCTCCCCTCCCCCTTTCTTTCTCCCTAGTCCTCCCGTCCCATTATCCTCTCCCTTCTCCAACTCTGTATCCCTTTTGCCAATCACCTGTCCAGCTCTTGGCTCCATCCCTCCCTCTCCTGTCTTCTTCTATCGTTTAAGATCTCCCCCTCTCCCTCCCACTTTCAAATCTCTTACTACCTCTTCTTTCGGTTAGTCCTGACAAAGGGTCTCGGCCTGAAACGTCGACTGTGCTTCTTCCTATGGATGCTGTCTGGCCTCCTGCGTTCCACCAGCATTTTGTGTGTGTTGCTTGAATTTCCAGCATCTGCAGATTTCCAGCATCTGCAGAGCTGTCATCGTTCCTTTAAGTAAAATATTTGTCAAGCATGCAGTAAAGTCATCTGAGAATGAAGAGCTGCTGAAGAGGTTTGCAAATTATAAAAGCTTGCTCAGAAATCTGTATTTTAACTACTTATGATACATTTACATCAATTGTTGTGCAAATGTTTCTGTTAATGAGCTCATTTAGGAAATTTAAATGTTTACCCTTGTTTTCATTTCCTCCATGATTATGCTTTACAACTCATCTGGGCTCCTCCAGTTAAAGCTATTTGTTCAACCTAAGATTTAATTACTCGCCCTTTGCCAGTGGTACATTCACCTCTCCCTCTCTCAAAGCTTTACACCTCTCTGCTGCTAACTGCTTCGTCTCAAACAGAGCTTTTGACTCATGGTCCCTGTGTGGCTCACAGTCCATTTTGTTTATTAAGACCTCCACAACATTTTAACTTAAAATAGAAAATAATTAAAATGAGGAGGAAAGATCATATTAATTAATTGTTTCTTCACAGCTGCTTTCCAGGCTGCTGAATATTCTTAGTATTTTCTGTTTTATTTCAGATTTCCAGCATCTGGTATTTTGCTTCTGTGACATTGAGTTATCTTATAAACACTCTGCATAAGCATGTACATTAGAACTGTCAATCAAACCTGTGCATTAAACCCAATTTGAATTCATTGATATGTGAAGAATATGTTTTTTCTTTTTTTATTCAATTTATTCCATGAAACCAGCTTTGTTTGTCAGTGACCCAAAGAAGGAACCCCAGGGATGCACAGTAAGGTCAAGATAATATGGCAATTGCTGCCTGATTTTGGATCATGGTCTGGATTGCAAAATTTAATTTTTGTTTTATTTTAAAATTTCCAGAGATGGTTAGGGAAGCAGAGCTGGGGTCTGGGGCAAATAGGGATCAAAGATCACACGCAGGCTGGATTTGGTCCTCGAGAGACTGTTATGCATTTTCCCTGCTGAAGCACACGATTAACAGATGAATTAACAGAACCATCCTTAAGGTTTAAGAAAAAAGATCAGACATGCTCTAGAAAATTACAAGTTAGCCAGGAAGCATCTGAAGAATGGGCTTACAAGAGCTAGAAGTGAACATGAGAAGGCCTTTACGAATAGGATTAAGAAAAACCCAAAGGTGTTCTACACGTACATGAAGAATAGAGGAATGACTAGGACCAATCAAGAATACAAGAGGAAACACATGCTTGGAGTCAGAGAAGTAGGGGAGGTCCTTAATTAATAATTCACTTCAGTATTCACCTGTGAGAGAGACCTTGACAAATATAAGGTCAGTGTAGAACATGCTAATAGACTGGAACATGTTGAGTTTAAGGAAGAGGATGTGGTAGAACTTTCACAAAGGTTGGTGGAGTTGTGGGGAGTGTAGAAAGTTCCCATAGATTAGAAGAAGACATTGACAGGATGCAGAGATAAGCCAAGAAATCACAGATGGAATTCAATCTTAAAAAGTGTGAAGTTGTACACTTTGGAAGGTCAAATTTGAAAGCAAATTACAGGGTTAACAACAGAATTCTCAGCAGTGTGGAGGAACAGAGAAATCTTGGGGTCTACTTCCATACATCCTTCAAAGCTGATGCACAAGTTCATAGGTGGTTAAGAAGGTGTATGGTGCGTTAGCCTTCATCCTTCTTTTTATTGAGATACAGCACAAAACAGGCCCTTCTGACCCTTCAAGCCACTCCACCCAGCAACTCCTGAGTTAACCCTAACCTAATCACGGGACAATTTACAATGACCAATTTAACCTATTAACCGGTACATCTTTGGAATTTCGGAGGAAACTGGAGCACCCAGAGGAAACCCAGGAGAAACTCCTCACAGGCAATGGTGGGAGTTAAACCTGGGGTGCCTGAACTGTAAAATATTGTGCTAACCACCGCAATACTACGCCACCTCAAGTATTCAGGGGATTGAGCTCAGGTATTGCAAAGTAATGTTCAAAGTCCAGGTTCAAAGTTCAAATTAAGTTATTATCAAAGTACATATATGTTACCATATGCAACCCTGAGATTCATTTTTTTTCTTGTGGGCATACGCAGTAAATCCAAGAAACACAATAGATTCAATGAAAGACCACACCCAACAGGACGGACAAATAACCAATGTGCAAAAGACAACAAACTATGCAAATACAAAAACAAAATAATAATAAATAAATATGCGATAAATATCAAAATCGTGAGAGGAAGACTCCTTGAAAGTGAGCCCATAAGTTGTGGGAAGAGCCCAGTGATGGGGCAAGAGAAGTAGAGTGAAGTTATTCCCCTCTGGTTCAAGAGCCTGATAGTTGAAGGGTATTAACTGTTTCTGAACCTGGTGGAGTGGATTCTGAGGCTCCTGTACCTTCTTCCTGAGAGTGCATGTCCTGGGTGGTGAGCATCCTTAATCATGGATGCTACTTTGCTGCAACAGTGCTCCGTGCAGATGTGCTCGGTGGTTTGGAGGGCTTTACCCCATGATGGAATGAGTTATATCTATTACTTTCCATAGGATTTTCCATTCAAGGACATTGGTGTTTCCATACTAAGCCGTGATGCAACCAATTAATATACTGTCCATCACACATGTATAGAAGTTCGTCAAAGTTTTAGATGTTGTGTCGATTCTTTGCAAACTTCTAAGGAAGTAGATGTGCTGCTGTGCTTTTTTTCATAATTGCACTCATGTGTTGGGTCCTCTGAAATAATAACTCCAAGGAATTATCATCTCTGCAAAACTCTACTGAGAACAAACTCAGAGTATTGTGTTCATTTCTGACCTCGTCATTGTGGAATGGATGTAAAAGTTTTAATGAGGATGCAAAGGAGATTTACCAGGCTGCTGCCTGGATTAGCGTGCATGTCTTATGTGGATAGGCTGGACAGGCTAGGGCTTTCTCTTTGGAGCGAAGGAGGATGAAATATGATTGATAGAGTATTTAAGATGATAATAGGCATAGTTGAATTGGACAGCCAAGAGACTTTTTTCCCAGAGCAGAAATATCTAATATGAGGAGGCATAATTAGATGGATAGATTATGAAGACACACAGTCCTCTTTTATTGTCATTTAGTAATACATGCATTAAGAAATGATACAATATTTCCTCTGGTGTGATATCACAAAACACAGGACAGACCAAGACTGAAAAAAACTAACAAAACCACATAATTATAACATATAGTTACAACAGTGCAACACTACCATAACTTGATGAAGAAGTCCATGAACACACTAAAAGTTCAAAATCTCTCAAATGTCCCACATCTCACGCAGCCGGGAGAAGGAAGAAAAACTCTCCCTGCCATACCCGACCACAATCCGACTCTGAGTCATCCGAAAACTTCGAGCTCTGATCAGCTCTCCGACACCAGGTACTGAGCGCCATCTCTATCCGAACGATTCGACCTCCACCTTGGTCGCCAACAGCAGGCAAAGCCAGGGATTTTGAGGCCTTCCCTCCGAAAGATTCCCGACTGCGCAGTAACGACAGCAGCGAATGAGCATTTCAGAAATTTTCCAGATGTTCCTCTGTGCTTTCACGTCCATCTCCATCAAATCAGAATTGTCCACGGCCCCTATTTAACGGATACGATACCATTTTTCACTGGAGGGCTGGGCCATTAGATGCTAGTGGATATATCAGAGATAAGAGTACATACAGAGTGGAAGGTGCATGGAATGCACTGCCAGGGGTGGTAGTAAAGGCAGACTCATTGGGGACACTTAAGCGACTTTTAGATTGGCACATGGATGAAAGAAAAATGGAGAGCTATGTGAGAGTGGTTAGATTTATCTTAGAGTAATTTTGAAAGGATCAACACAAGACACTTGAGCTGACACTAGGCTGATATTCCAGTACAGTACTGAGGGAGAGGTATACCAAGTTGCTATCTTATGAAGACATTTAACTGAACAGATTAGATTAGCACTCCAACATGTGGTGAAAACTGCCCAGCAGATTATCAGCACCCAATTGCCCACCTTTGAGAACATCTACCATAAATGCTGCCTGGGCAGGGTGAAAAGCATTATCAAGGATGCATCTCACCCTAACCATGGACTTTTTACTCTCCTCCCATCTGGTAGGCGGTACAGGAGCCTCCGCTCCTGCACCAGTAGGCTCAGGAAGAGTTTCTTCCCTGTGGCTGTGACCCTGCTGAACCTCACATCACAGCGCTAAGTAGTATTGCACCCACATTTTACTGTCTCAGTACTTTCATACTTGTGTGCTGTAGCACTTACTTTTTATTCGCAGTTATTTTGTAAATAACACTATTCTTTGCATTTCTGGTTAGATGCTAACTGCATTTCATTGGCTTTGTCTCTGTACTCGGCACAATGACAATAAAGTTGAAGCTAATCTAATCTAATCTAATCTCCTCTCTCAGATGGGCTGTAAAAGATTTCATTGCACTCAACAACAGAGAAATTATCCTTCGTGTCTTGAGCATATTCATCTCCCAAAACAGTATCACTAAAACAAACAGATTAATTGGTTATTATCACATTGCTTTTTGTGAGATCTTACCGTATGTGTATTGGTTGAGAAATTCCCATGTTAAAACAACATCTGAATTTCAAAAATACTCCAATGCCTTGGGATGACTGTGAGGCCATGAAAGAAAGGTATACATAATTGCAACACATTTTTAAAGGTGTATAAGTCATACTGAAATGATTATCAATGCACTTTCACTTGTGATGATATTACCATTACACACGACATAGATAAATTGTAATAACAGTTTCCAGCATTCTCTCAGGATATATTACAATTCTTTATTATAAATTGGAAAAGTCCATTTTCTAATTATAGGTTTCACTTAATTATTACTTTTTTGGTAGAGGGTGTTCTGAATCAAATTCTTGTCAATAATTGCTCAAATTATTGTATAATCAAATCCACGCATATGCAAATTAAAATGCAAAACATATTCATATATACATTTTCAAAATCCCAATTCCACTGCCTCTGTTCGTTTAATTGCATTCAAGTCTATTTGAATGCAAATTAGATACATATTCTCGATGTTTATAGGGGGGAAAAGTCAAATTTGCATGCATTTCATAGGCAGTGACCATTTATATGCTAGTCAAGTGGTTTAAAAGCTGGGTCACTATATTACTTGAAATGCAACTGTAACAAATTACAGTCGTTCTTACTTGATACTTAGAAATAAACCCAGGTTATGAAAAATCCATGACTGTATAACAAAGATTGAAGGCAGATAATCATTTTTCATTCCTAGATTATTAATAGCATGACTCAAACCTGCAGCCATTTGATGAGGCTAAGCTTTTTGCAGAACCTTGATTATTGACCATCTTAGCCCAAAACTTAATGTACATAAGACATAAAAAATGGCAAAAGTATGCATCAAAAACACATTTCATTTATCTTTAAAAATGCTGACTGCCTTGCAATGCTTCTCCATTATTCTCTTTCTACTTGCTGCATTTTATATTTAGCTGATCTAATTGATGTCAACAGATTTTTCCAGATCTTTTCAGTATTTGAAGAACTGTAGTGATAATAAGGGTTGAACTCCTTGACAGACCAGCATTTATTTATAACCCGTTTGCACAAATTAAAGCAAAGTGTCCTTTTACTCTCCTGATAATACTACACAAAATGTATATGGTTCCATCAGTAGGATATCACAGTCACAAGCTCTTGGATTCAATCCAACAATGGTGTAGATCTTTATGGAACAGGTGAGAGAATACGAGCTGTTCCTGTTCCCCAGGGACAGAAGAGGTGGGAGGATACATGCAGCTTGCCTGCAGGCAGCTGCTGGCCAATATATACGCCTCCACATCACTCCCACAACATGATAAAGGCATGAACGCTTCAATGACCAAACTCAGATACTGATATAATATTTTTCCTTTCTCTGAGTTTTTACAGACCATGTTCCCTAACTCAACTTAAATATGAGTATTTCCTCCCTGCTCCAAATGCTTCTTGCCCAATCACAAAAGACACAGCCATTAACTCTTCTGTGCATTCCAATGTGCTCAATTGCTTCTGTATTTATGACAGAAACTGAGAGCATTTTGCTTTTCTTCCTGATAGTAGCTGCAAAGAATTCAGTCCCCTGCTGAATACTTTAACATTCACTTGCTTCTGAAAATTCATTCCTGTTTCCTGTCACGTAGCACACCATATCTGCTCCTCAGAGATGACAGTCCAACCACACACTAAATCTCTTTGTTTTGTTTTGCAGATGGCCTGACTTGCAATTACCAAAAGAGGACCAGAACCAAGGAAGGCCAATTCAGATAACAGAGGACTAGTGGAGATCATTAGACCAGGATCATTGATTCTGATCATGATGAAACCCAGATTCATACCCATGTCAATGCCAATAGTCATCTGTGGGATGTGACCTTCTTCATAGTTGTGACTGTGTGTTGTTGCCAAGATGGACTCTCTGAGATGTTGGCACCCAAGAATTTGACGTTGCTTTCCACTGCAGACCTTTTAATGAGGACTGCTGATTGCTGATCACTGGATTCCCCTTGCTAAAGTCCACAATCAGTTCTTGGCTTTGCTGATACTGAGCACAAGATTGCTGTTATGATACCATTCAATCTGTCCTATCTAATTCCTGTACGCCTCCTTGACACCATCCATGATTCTGCCAACAGCAATGGTGTCATTGGCAAATTTGTAGATAGTGTTCGAGCTATGTTTAGGCATACATTATAGAGATAGCAGAGAAGGGGCTAAGCCCTGAGGTGAGCCTGTGGTGATGGACAGTGAAGAAGTTGTGTATCTGATCCACATGTATTGTTGTTTCCCAATGAGATAGTTGAGGATCCAATTGAAGAGGTCCAATTGCCCAGGTCTTGGAGATTGGCAGGTTTTGAGGGGATGATGTTGTTCAACACTGAGCTATAGTCAATGAATAGCAGTTTGATATAAATGACTAATAGATAAATGTTCTGGTTGTCCAGATGGTCAGGGTAGAGTGGAGAGCCAGTGAGATAGCACCTGCTATACCATTGTTGTGGTGATAGGTTAATTGAAGCAGGTGCAGGATCTTGCTGAGGCAGGAGCTGACTTGGGCAATAACTAACTTCTCATAGCAATTCATTATGTTGCATGTAACTGCTACCAGACTGTAGTCATTGAGGCAGGTCACTCTGCTCTTCTTGGGCCCCTTCACAATCGGTGCTATCTCGAAGCAGGTGAGAGACTTCAGCCCCAGAAGTGAGAGGTTGAAGATTGCTCTGAGCACATCAGCCAGTTTGTCAGCGCAAGTTTTAGCACTCCACCACGTACACCGCCAAGTCCTGAAGCCTTGTGAGGGTTCACCTTCCTGGAGAATGTCAAGTTCTGAGACTGAGATAACAGGGTCAGCAGATGGTGTGGGGACCTGTGCAGGTGTGCCATTATTTTCCCTCTCAACAGCTACAAAAAAAAGGCATTAAGCTAATCAGAGAGTGATGAGTCATCGCAATTCACATATATTAGTCATTCTCGCTTCACAGGGAGTGATGATGTGTCAACTCTGCTATAGCTGTCTAGCATCCATTTGTATCTCTAGCTTCATCCAGAATTGCCTTTTTATTCTACGATAGCCTTCTGGAGATCTTACCTGGATTTACTGCAGGTTGTTGGATTGCCATTCCTGAATGCCACGGATCTAGCCCTCAGTAGACTACGAATCTCCTGGGTCATCCAGAGCTCCTGGCTCGGTATGTTTTTGTGAGCACGAATTGGTAATGACCATAGTAAAATACTTACTCAGATCCGATGAATTCCTGAATATGGTCCACACTTCTGATTCAAAGCAATCCTGTATATATTTTTCTCCCTTCCATAAGCATACCTCTGAGCTCCCACCAGCTAGGGCTGTGCTCCTCAATTTTTCCCACCCTCCTCATCACCTCCACCAACCTAGGGAAAAGTAGACAGGATGGAGCAGTGGGAATTGGAAGGTGCAGCGGGCAGGCGGTCAGATTTCCCGAAGAGTGGGTGTGATTGTAAGTGGTGCAAAAGTGGTCAAATATGTTGGGTCCTCTGGTGTTACAGGTGTCATGCTGGGTGATGGTTCAGCAGAGGCTTCTTCAGGGCAGCTCATTAGGTGATGATGGGGAAGCCATTGTGTGCACTATTTCATGCTTGTTAATCACAATTTCCAATTCTTCCAGTGCCAGCTTGCCTGGGGTGAGACGTACACTGCAATCAGTATAACAACACAGAAGTTTCTTGGAGGGAAACCTGGATGACACTTGCATACCAGATGTTCCAGGTCAGGGGAGCAGGACTGAAACAGAACTGCCACGTCTGAGTGGGTTCTCTTCGAGTCCAGTGCATCGAGCCACAGGCTTGTCTCTTTAAAAGCCAACTACCTTCATGAATGCCAAAAGTCCTCAAGGTGTGTGTGACCTCAGCACTGCAGCCACAGCTCTAATCTGCTAATTAAATTTCCTGACGACCCTACATTGATTGGCCTAATCTCAAATAATAACGAGGCAGCCTACAGAGAAGTCATCATCCTGACACAGTGGTGTCAAGAGAACAGCCTCTCCCTCAATATTGCAAAAACAAAGGAGCTGGTTGTGGACTACAGGAGGAATGGAGACAGGCTAACCCCTATTTACATCAATGGATCTGGGGTTGAGAGGGTCAACAGCTTTAAGTTTCGAGGGATACACATCACCGAGGCTCTCACATGGTCAGTACATATCAGCTGTGGGGTGAAAAAAGCACAACAGTTCCTCGTTCACCTCACATGGTTGAGGAGGTCTGGTATGGGCCCCAAATTCCTAAGGATTTTCTACAGGGGCACAGTTGAGAGCATCCTGACTGGCTGCATCACTGCCTGGAAGGGGAACTGTACTTTCCTCAATCGCAGGACTCTGCAAAGAGTGGTGTGGACTGCCTAGCGCATCTGTAGATGTGAATTTCCCACTGTTCAGGACATTTACAGAGACAGGCGTGTAAAAAGGGCCCGAAGGATCATTGGGGACCCGAGTCACCCCAACCACAAACTGTTCCAGCTGCTACCATCTGGGAAATGGTACCACAGCATGAAAGCCAGGACCAACAGGCTCCAGGACAGCTTCTTCCACCAGGCCATCAGACTGATTAATTCACGCTGACACAATTGTATTTCCATGCTATATTGACTGTCCTGTTGTATATACTATTTATTACAAATTACCATAAATTGCACATTGCTCATTTAGACGGAGAATAACGTAAAGATTTTTACTCCTCGGGTATGTGAAGGAAGTAAGAAATAAAGTCCATTGAATTCAGTTCAGCTCTCCTGACAGCTACATTGATACTTCAGTTTTGTAAACTACCATCCTCTTTGTCCCACACATAATCAGGCAGAAAATGCTGGTAAAATTCAGCAAGTCCAGTGGTATCTGTGGTCAGAGAAGGACAAATGATACAGTGGCACGGCTAATAGAGCTGGTTCCTCAAAGCTTCTGTGACCCGGGTTCAATCCTGCCCTCTGTTTTCATCTGGGTGGAGGTTGCTCATTTTCCCTGTGTAGGTGAGTGGTTACACTTGGGTTGAGTTGATGGGATGTGGGAAGAATGAAAATAGGATTAGTGATAATGTGGGCTTGATGGTGGGTTTGGAATGCTTCTGTGCTGTTTTTCATCGGAAGTAGTTGCTTTGTGTACATGATTCAGCCATTCACAATGAATCCACACTTTTTACAGCATCTTGCTAAGACCAGATACCAGATACGTAGCTGGGAAAGCTGTTTTTGAAGCAGACATTTACATTTCCAAAGCAGTGTATTTGGTGGTTTTCTTCAAAACAGCCCATATAATGGTGTACTTCTGTAAGCTGCCTGATTTTGCCTTGGAAGAGGATGACACAATTAGCTGTCATCTGTGGGATGAGAGAATCAACATTGATGACAATGGGCGCAAAGAAACAGGAAGCCTCCAACTTCTGCCTGCAACCAGAGCTCTTTGTCAGCAGCTCATTCAAGAGTATGTCAGGTGATCAATCTTTGTTCCCCGGTATTAACTGTCCACAGTCTCTCTCAGCTCTTGCAGTGTTCTGCCAGTTACATCTGTCAAAAGGCCACCACTGCCGTCCAAGTTGTCATTGTGGAGTCACTATAGACTCTCAGAAAAAAAAACAGCACAAAGTATTTCGGAAAGTTTTATAATTGTATTCTTTCTTAAAAGCCTACACACTGATTAGCTCCTGAATGTCAGCCTATGGTGTCTGCCTTAATCTATCTCTTTAACCTACACCTCTGTTCATTCAAAATGCACTGGCCGTGACTTCAGCTTGAGCAGTGAAAGGCTGCCGATGTTCAGGTGAGAGTTTCTGAGGTGCCAGGTGTGGCTCTGGAAGCTCAGGTTTCATGGCAGCATTTGTGTTTGAAGGTGGAGTTATGCCACCCTTCTGAAAGAGAACACAGATTACTGAGCATATAGCACTGTCTTTCCCACACACCTCATCACCCTCACTAATTAGGGGATAGTAGACAGGATGGATCTGCTTCCATTCTGTAATCTCCCTTTTGGACTTGAGCTTTTAAACCACCTGACGACCTTGAATTCTTGCGGTGTGAACTGAAGTCTCACGAGTGCAGGGTGATTGCAGCACGGTGTGTATGGTCTGAATTGAGGCAGCGGGGCTTGGGCCCAAGAGCTGGAGACAGCTGAGCTTTGACCAATTTAAGTGCCGGGCCCAACTGGAAAGGTCCAGTATTGGGGGAATTGAGGCAGCGGGGCTTGGGCCTGAGAGCGTATCGACGTGGCAGGGCCTGAGTCCAAGAGTGCGGCACGACCCGCTGTTTGGCTGTTTTAAGCACTGGGTCAGATTGAAAGAATGAGGTGGGGGACACGCTGGTGTTCAGCTCATTGCTTGGCGAGGTTTACTAATCTCTGCGCTGAACTGAGGCTGTGGCCTCCACTAAAGGGTGCTTGGATTGGCTGTGACTGTCTTTATGGCTGTGGACTCACTTCTGTAGACTTCAGTTCTGAATGTTACTTGTTTTTTTATTGTTTGCATGGTTTGCTCCTTTTTCTGCACACTGGGTGTTTGATGGTCTTTTTTTAATGGGCTCTATTGGTTTCTTTGTTTTATGGCTGCCTGGAAGGAGATGGCTCTCAAAGCTGTATATAGTATTCATACTTTGATAATATCTGCACTTTGAAGTCTCTAATCAATGACTTTCTCAAATCTTTCAATGCCAGAACAGATGGAGAGGCCCAAGTCCTGTTCGAGCTTTGATCAAAGCTGTAAGAGAGAGGTGTGGCATCCATGAAGGTGACCTTGCACACCATGATAGACAGCAGCTTGCCGAAATCTTACATCAGTGGACACACAATCCATGAAAAACCTGCTCTGCACCCCAACAAAGACAGCTTGTTTCAACTCAACAGAGATGAAATTGTCTTGAAAGTAGTATTTTTTTTTCAATTTAAGCTGGTCTTTAAAGTTGGCATTTCTGATCTGGCATTTCTAAAGCGGGCATTCTGATCCCAGGGCTATTTTTCACTTGTTTATTCACCAAATACAGAACTGTCCAATATGCTTACAAGCCCTCAATCTGCCCATTTAGATCATTCTTGCAGAGAGGATATGGGTATGAGAATTTGGCAGGATTCTCCTCGAACAGATGTAACTGGCTGAACACTACAAGAGCTGAGAGAGACTGTGGACAGTTAAAACCGGGGAACAAAGATTGATCACCTGACATACTCTTGAATGAGCTGCTGACAAAGAGCTCTGGTTGCAGGCAGATGTTGGAGGCTTCCTGTTTCTTTGCGCCCATTGTCATCAATGTCAATTCTCACATCCCAGTCGCAACTATGAAGATGGTGTGCTAGCATCATTAACTTTCTGAAAAGTTTAATGAGATTTGGCATGACATCAAAGATTCTGAAAAGCTTTTGATAAACTGTTACAGATGTACAGTGGGAGGCATTCTGACTGGCTGCATCATGGACTGATATGAAAACTCCAGTGCAGAGATTTACAAGCCTGAAAAGATATGGTTCAGGTGAAATAGCAAGATATTCTACCCCAGAAATATTGATTTGGGCGAGAAAAAAGAAGTGGAAAAGCAAAATTTCAAAGACAGTATGAACTGCAGTGACAGACATAAAATTCATAGAGGACCAGTGGAATCCCCATGGTCATGCATTAGTGCAGTGGCATTTAACTCACCTTTTAACAGAAGAGTTATGGAATGGAAAATAATAATTGAGTATTCAGAGTGCTCACAACACAAATATTTGTTTCATACATTTATCATATGATTCCAGAGACCCCTGACATTTATAGATAACAGATTTTTCATCATTCTAAAAATAGACATGATTACACAAATCAGGTTGATCCGGTGTTTATAAGAAATTGAAATGCAAGAAATTTAATTTTCAATCCAATGAATTTTTTTTGGGGTCAGTGGCTTCAGACTGATGAGTCTTCTAAAGCAATTGGCAATGCAACTTCAGCTGTCAATTAGACAAAGATGCAATCAGATTAAAAAGATGCGATTTAAAATTAACCAATAATATTACGATAAAGCTCACAAAATAACAACATTAAGGAGATGAAATTGGAATTATTTATATGATACATTTGATTCAAATCTTGCATCTGACATTTACTGTTGCTGAGGCTTCAATTATAAGAAAAGCAGAACCAAGTTTCTAGGATATTTACAGGTAGCACCCGAAACAATTATTTTTATGTTGGAGATCTTACCTCTGGGGGAAAAAGCCGTCATTCTCCTTATATCAGCAATGTGACCAGTTTCAGATCTTCCAGCCTCCAAGGTTAGAATTAATGAAGATAGAGGGAAAGATGTATCTCCCGGAACAGCAGCCGTCTATCATAAGATGGATTGAAAATCCCAATAGCTAGGTTGCTACCACACTATATATTAATTATAGGTACAAATGACAAAGTTTGAATCAATAAGCTAGTTTATTGATTGTTATTTCATGTGGAACATGACAATTTTGTGTTATACCTGTTCAGGTTAATCCAGCTACTGATTTATCACTTGATATTTGTACTGGTGGGTTATTAAAATGTTTTTACAGTACTGATCACATGCATTTTATAGCTGATAGGACAAAATGTAAAGAAATATATACAGTATTATCCTGAAATATGTATTGCCAATTGAATGAGTAATGCCACAGTTTTGTTGCAGAGACTAGCCTTTTTTATTTCCGACTGTAATTACATTTATGACCTTCATTCGAGCATTATACTAGCTGCATTTCTCTCTCCACTTCAGTATAGTGAGCATACAGGCACTTGAGTTCAATGCATTTGCCAAATACTTCCTTATTGTATTGCCTATTCAGGTATTGTGTGGATCTGAGCGAAAGCTGCTAGAATAAACTGTAATACTGAGTGAATGCAATATAATTTGCATTTTTCAGGGTTGTTAAAGATTGAGTGAAACATGGGTGTATGTTAACTATTTGGTTTGCTCCCACTCCAGCCCTGAAATAATACAATTCATTTTCTCTAGGGATTAGCACTATTAGGTATCACTAGATATGAAAAACTCAGCTTTGATTGAATTACGTAGTTGACTTGATGGGACAAATGACCTAATTCTGCTCCTTTATTTTATGGTCTTATAGTCTATACAGACATTCATAAGTCAGTGTTATCTGTAATTCAGAAAGTACAGGAAAATCGCTAGATATGATTACTATACATCCACAGTATTGTCATGAATGGCATCAGAAGCACATAAGATTGATAAGAAAAAACAATTACTGAAAGTGAAAAAAGAGAAAGGAAATTACTTTTGCCTTTCATAGAAACAAAATGTTTGAATTTAATAATATTATGGGAGCCCGTTCATAAGGAAGGAAGTGCATAACTCAGTGCTTCTAACTTGGAGGCCATCCTGTATGTTGGGGGTAAGTTAAAGTAAACAGGCAGAGTTAGGAAACACCACCTACAGTAAATCTCTAAATTAACAAACATAAAATAATTTAATGCTGCACAATAACTAGGACAAGTTTGGTTTTCACTTGGTAACATAGGTGAGGATGGGGGAGCTTATTTTTGTGGGATGTTCAGGGTATTGAAACATCTCCAGAAACACCTTTAATATTCAAAAATAATCCATTTGTCCTTCAGGAAGAACACTTTGGGTCGATTGATAAATTACAGAAACAATAATGGATGTTCTTCCTGATAGTCATTTCTGCAATTCCACTCATGAAACACTACTAATTAGATTTGCATAAATAAATATTCATTGACATGTAGTGAATAATAAGTATGTTAGATGAATAACATTCAACTAGAACTTGGAATTTCTGCTACTTTTTACTTTGTTGATTTTTAACATTTTCTTTTTATCTTTCTCAGATTAATGCAAATGATAATGCAATTATTTCAATGTCTTTGCAAAACTGCAAACATAAGAACATAAGAAATAGGAGCAGGAGAAGGCCATCTGGCTTGTCAAGCAAGCTCCGCCATTTAATAAGATCATGGCTGATCTGGCCATGGACTCATCTCCACCTACCTGCCTTCTCACTTTATTCCTCTACTATGCAATAATCTATCCAACCTTGTCTCAGATATATTTACTGAGGTAGCCTCCACTGCTTCACTGGGCAGAGAATTCCATAGATTCACCACTCTCTGGGAAAAGCAGCTCCCCCCCACCTCTGTCTAAATCTACTTTCCCGAACCTTGAGGCTATGTCCCCTAGTTCTAGTCTCACCTACCAATGGAAATGCCTCGATCTTATCTATCCCTTTCATAATTTTATATGTTTCCATAAGATCTCTTATGGATATTCACAGTAAAGTAGACTTTTTGATGCTACTTCCAACCCATTGCTCTGCTGTAAGCATTTTGTCCTATATCTTTAACGTCTTGTTGGGTAACCTTTTAGTTTGAGGGTTCCCTGGTGACTGATAAGGACAACGCGGGAAGGAACCAGAGATTCTTCAATGAGGTGGCAGGAGTTGGCTAAAGGGGTGGCAAGTTGGTAGTTTGTGAGGTGGTGCATTTCTTCTGCCATTTTCAGGGGGTATCTATGTGCTTCAGATGCATGGACTCAAGGTCTGGAATCCCATTCCCAGTGTTTCATTTCTACAGGGGCGACATAGTGGCACAGGTAGTAAAGATGTTGCCTCGTAGTTCCATGGATTCTGATTACTCCCAAGTTCAGGTGCTGTCAGTGTGGAGTTTGCATGTTCTCCCTGTGACTTTGGTTTCTGTTTCTTCCCACGTCTTAAAGACCTACGGGTTGGTATGTTAATTGCCACTGTAAATTGCTCACGGTGCACAGGTAAGTAGCAGAATCTGGAGGGGTCGATGAGAATGTGGGGAGAACAAAAAAATGGGCTTTATTTAAAATTAGCATAAATGATGGTTGAGTGGGCATTGCAGGCTTGATGGTTTGTTTCTGTATTGTATCACTGTGCAATCCTATAACACTTCGAGCAGTCATAGGCCACTGTTTCGTAGGATTCATATCTACCTCTAACCTCATACGATGACAGAGTCTGGGACTGTGGATATTGGCTTGGAAGAAGATATTGACATTGGTTCCCTTCTTCTTCCAGTAAACGGAAAATTTTGTGACACTAGTGCTCCTGGCATTTGTCCATTGTCTTGAAATACCAGCATATCCAGGTCTCAGCAATATACAAGGGCAGGTATCAGGTCATCAGCATCTAGTGGACTTTCCGTACTCCAGAAGCCACCTCCTGGCAACACTGATGATATATTTACCACCAGCTTTTATCCACTAGCACAGCTGAAGGTCAAGTGACTAAAAGGCTCTTTGCAGATCCAGACCCTGGTCCCATTATGGTCCACAGACACCAGTGATCCATATCCTCTGATTGCATTATTTTATTTTTGAGATATAGTGGGGAGCAGCCCCTTCTGGCCCTTCAAGCCACGCTGTTCCAGCAATCCTGACAAACTTGATTAACCCTAACTTAATCACGGGACAATTTACAATTACCAATTAACTTATGAGGTATGTCCTTAGACTGTGGGAAGAAACCAGAGGACCCGGAAAAAACCCATGCATTCCATGGGGAGGACATATAGAGACTCCTTATAGAACAGTACTGGAATTGAACTTTGAAACTCCGGAATGTCCCAAGCAGTGCTAAGCACTACGCTACCATGGAGCCCAGAAAATATGGAATGTTTCACGATTTTGCTTGTCACCCTATGTGCTTATGACACCTGAATTACCTCACATGTACCTCAAAGCAGTGGGAAAGTACCACTGGCACTGTTTCCAACATTAACAGCAATGAGGTCCTAGTTACACTCAATTGGCTGCATCAAGCAGGTTATGTTGATCATAAACCTGGCAGCAAACTCCCAACACTCTGGAAGAAACTAACAGGTGGACAGAGGAAAAGATTATGCTCAAAACCATAAATTCAGCATTCCCACTGATTCCAGGGAATCCCTGGTCCGTGACTCCTTAATCTAGAGGAAGAGTATTCAGGATGATTTGAGAATCTCAAGGCCATGCAGAGACTCTATATAAACAGCAAAAGAACCATAATAACTCACAGGATACAGACCAGCTTACACCAATGGCTACTATCTACCTCATCTGTGGAAGAGTCCACAATTCCCACACTGATCTCATTATCCACCAGGTTCAGGATCCAGAGGGGATAACTTCACTCAACTACACTCATCCCATCACTGAATTATTCCCACAATCTATTGGCTCACTTACAAGGACTCTTCATCTTATGTTCTCAATATTTATTGCTTATTTATTTCTTATTATTACTATTATTTTCCCTTTTGTATTTGCAAGTTTGTTGCCGTTTGCACATTGGTTGTTTGTCCATCCTATTGGGTGTGGTCTTTCATTGTTTCTATTGTGTTTCTTGGATTTACTGTGTATGCCCACAAGAAGAAATGAATCTCAGGGTTGTATATGGTGGCATTTATGTATTTTGATAATAAATTTACTTTGAACTTTATACTTTGTAAAATTGTAGCACATTCCAACCAGTAGAAGCTCTTTGAATATTCAATACTGGTGTCTGTTCCAAAGGCCAGACACCCAAAATATATCCCTTTTGTCACAATGTTGAAGGATGACTCTATGAATATACAACTAACCCAAAAAGTTAAGAGACAAAAAGTAGCTGACCTGCACTAAGTGGCTGGAATACCCCTTTAACAATGTGCTATCAGTAGGAATATTCATCTATTGTCTTCCCATATGTAGTTTCATTGGGACAGAATCTGAATGCCCCATTAGATTATGTACAGTTTTATTTCTTGAAGACCAGTTCTTATTTTAGTTAACCCATAATTATGATATCCATAATGTCATAACTCCAGAATAATCCCTGACACATTTCACTGGAGAAATGGTCCTGATGAAGGGTCTCAACTGTTTATTCATCTCCACAGAGGCTAACTGACCTGTTGAGTTCCTCCAGCAATTTGTGTGTGTTACTCTGGATTCCCCACATCTGCAGAATCTCTCGTGTTTACATTTCACTCTATCCTTTCCTTGTTTCATTCTGTAACTACTCCTGAGAGTGTCCGAATCAATTCCATGGACCTGCAGAGGGCAGAAGATTCCACCAGACAATTCACTCCACAATTTGTGTGTAACAGAATGGAGCCATCTTCATGAGATTGGGAAATTGTGTGTTTCTGTAGACTTTGTACTAAATTCTACATTCCGAAATAAACCATGGTAATATAAGTTTTGATAGAGCCATGAAAATAATTAACGATAATTAATGAAAATTGACATTACGTGAATTCTACATGACTACACAGCATCTCCTTCTTTAGTGACTACCTGTCTTAAACAAACATTGAAAACTATCCCTCATTAAAATGAACTCCTGAAGTTTCACACTTGCTGTCTCGAAATTATCCTGGGGACTGTCAGTTTTTGCTAAGCTCAGCTTTTGTCTGGCATGTTTCAACTTCATCACTGATGTGACTGGCAGGATGGCTGTCAAATGCAAGAGTGGCTGCCTTCATTTGTTCTTTCTTAGTATTAACTAAGGCTGCAGTTACTATGTTTTACTATGCTATGCATACGAGGATTCTATGGTTAAGATACCAGTCGGGGGCATCAGCACCTCCTTTCTAACAAGCACACTTGAGCAGTCTTGCATAAGAATCAAGGAACTGTTGTTGAAACTGTCTTGCTGCGAGACCCAGCTTTGAAATAGCTGCAAGAGTTTTCAGTTGTGTTATATGTTGGCTATAAATACACTAAATACATCAGAAAAAGTTAAGATTTGTCCATTGAAGTCTAAGTGAATTTAAATAGTGTGATAATTCTTAATTACTACCAAGCAGCCTCTCTGACCTGCAAATTAACCTTTACAAGCATGGAGTCTCATTTCTTCAGATTTTAATTATCATTAACAGTAATTTCATGCTGTTTTGTCATTTAAATAATTTCCTCACACAACCAGTGACATGCAGTAGATTTGCTGGACATAATACCAAGGGACCAATAAAACTGGTTAATTAAAATAAAAACTAGCTTAACTAAAACTGCTTAAAACCAGTCTGTATTCCTTCAAGATACCTTGTGGCTTCTGGGAAGCAAGGGGATCAAGCCTGTTGTTGGGGTTGCCCTCAGGCAGGGTTAGGGTAGAAATGGCAGGATGTAACGAAGAAGTCAGAGGTAGTGAAGAGAAGGTGGTATTGAGTGATAGGAGTTGTATGGAGGAAGGAAAATAGCAGGTCTCTAGGAAATGGAAAAATAAACTGTGAGTTGAGGATTGTCCAGTGAAGAAGGTATTAGACAGGATTTAAATAAAAGAAGGATGGAAAAATTTAAGGTTTTGCTGAGTTTTGAATGTGAACCTATTTCTGATATCAATATGATTAGATTAACCAAGGATTTCAAAAAACAAACGTTAGAAGATATTGTGGGTGTGAGACCTTTAAAAGATGGGGCATTTATTACATTTTGTAAAGATAGTAAGCAAAGTGAGAAAGCTTTAGGGTTTAAAGCTGTGGGAGAAAGGAAGTAACGGAAGGAATTATATTCAATGACAGTGACTTTGGGAAATCATAACAGGATTGCTTCAAGGTGTATCCATTGACCAAGTTAAAAATAGTTTAGTCTGGGGAAAAGTTGTAGATGCTAAACGTTTCAAAGGGTTTCAAAGTGGATAGTTTATCAGTGGTGATCGTTATAGATTATAGAATACACCTTCTGGTTCTACTTGGACATGTCTTCAGTGATGAACCCGGGGACATAGGACATTTCAGATCTTTAATCATCAGACAACCTCGACTGGGTGACCCAGCCGGGGGAGATCAGCCCCCGACTTGTGTCCAAGTGGCGCACTAATCCACAGATCCCGCCTCCGGATCCACAGCCACCGCGAAGCCTTTTCAGCAGCCTCCAGAATGTTCTTGGTGGCTCTTCTGCACTGCAGTCCTTTAACTCCAAGGAGCAAATTTGATGGAAAAACATTGCAGTTAATTCAGGTTATACAAGTTATTTTGTTCAAGTCTATGTGCCACCCCCACTGAGATGTTTTCAGTGCCAGAAATTTGGTCATATAGCAGCTGTGTGTAGGGGTAAAAAGCAGTGTGGTAAGTATGGTGGAGAACGTGATTATGGTAATTGTGAAAAGGCATTATGCAATGTAGCAATTATGGAGAGGATCACCTCTGCTTATGCAGGGTGTCCTGTGTATAAGAAAGCTGTGGAAGTGCAGTGTGTTCAGATGGAAATGGGCATTTCATATGCAGAGGCTCAGCAGAAAGTATAGAAGACTGTGTCAATGGGACCTATTAATATCCAGAATACAGGTAGTTTAAAGAGTGTGTAAAGTGCATGATCTTATAACATAGGATTCGTTGATTATTGATAAACTAAAGTTTCTCACTTTCTTGGCGGATGTGATATATTGTACAGCACTATCTAAAAGTAGGACAGAGAAAAAATAAAATTATATTAAAAGCTGGAGAAAACATCTAGAGATAAAGATTAACTCTGAAGTAAATAAACAGAGTTCAAAGGAGGGCTGATAATGTTTTTTTTCTAATCTTACAATGGAATGCTAGAAATTTGTTAGCCAATGGTCAGGAATTTTAAAAATTTTTTGAAGATTTACCAAATAAGCCTGATATTATATGTGTACAGGAAACCTTGAAACTTTATCTATGTTGTAAGATACAAAGTTTTTTGATGTACTTTAAGATACAATCATAAAATGGGTAATGGAGGAAGAGAGCCTACTTTGTTAAAGATGGAACACCACAGAGTTTTGAAAATTGTAGCTGTTTATAAGTCAATTGTGGTTGAAATTTGGGGAAGTAATAGTAAATTACAGGTAATAATTTTTATAACCCCTGTGAAAGGTTAACACCTGATATATTGGAAATTTTGGTTAGAAATAGGGAAAAAAAAGTTCATATGGAGTGGGGATTTTGATGCTCATTGTACTAAGTGGGGTTGTAGTGACACAAATGTGGATGGGATGATGGTGGAAATCTCACAGGAAGAAATACGTTTGGTGAGCTTGAATGATGGGGGGAGTTCAAGGATAAATCTATTTAATAATACGATTTCCGCTGTAGACCTTACACTAGTATCTGAGAAAATAGCCGACAGCCTTGCAGCTTAAACAGTGCCAGCACATCAGGACATTGGAGGTCTGTGATCACCTTGGGTTCCAGCTGCCAGGGACATCTACTATACATCATGGACACCTTTTCAGGGCGGTGTTTCTGTGTGACACGGGTGCTACCAGCATCACCTATTGGTGAGAAGGTAAAGAGCAATGAAACTCGCTGGAGGCCACCAGAGGCAGCACGAGCCAGACATACAGGACACGACAGGTGACAGTCTGCTTCAATGAGTGATGCTACACATGGGACTCCATCCCGGCTAAAGTGCCTAGACCTCTGCAGGGTGCAGGTTTCCTGTGTGCCCAAGGATGATTAGTTGATCTTAAGAGCTGCTGGCTTCTGGATGTCAAGGACTTTAAGTCATTAACCTGCTCCCTCAGTAAGTTCCCCACAACGACAATGTCAAGCACATGCACCAATGCATGTGAATTTACTCGACGCCGGGTGAATTCCCAGACCTCACCAAGCCCACGTTCTCCACTACAGTCACAAAACAGGGGCCAACCACCACATTCCCACAATTGATCCCCTAATCCATGCCCGTGTGCCTAGACTGGACCCAGAAAAGGTGTGGAGGCTGAGTTTGCCAACATGGCCATACCTGGCATTGTACGTCCGTCGAGTGACCCCTCCATATAGTCCCTAAGTCCGATGGTGGTTGCCAGTCATGTGGTGATTACCAACGTCTTAATGAAGCTACCACCCCCCAATCGTTACCCGGTCCCACATATCCAAAACCTTTTCAGCACGTTTAGCTGGAAAGTTAATTTTTTCCAAAGTCAATCTAGTTAGGGCTACTATCAGGTGCCTGTGTGATTGGAGGACATTCCCAAAACAGCTGTGATAACCCCATTTTGCCTCTGAGTTTCTGCACATGCTGTGAGAGACAATCTGCCACAGCATTATTTTTCCCCTTGATATGTTGTATATCAGTTGTGAACTCGGATATGTAGGCCAGGTAGTGTTGCTGCTGTGTAGACCAAGGGTCTGATATTTTGCCCATTGCGTGCATGAGGGAGTTTGTGGTCAATGACCATTGTGAAATTGAGAAGAAAACAAAGACAACAGAGAGCCAGATAGAGACAGAGAAGCTTATGGTCAAACAGTTTCCTTTCGGGGGAGGGGGGTAGATCTGCCGTCTGTAGAAGATGACCGCTTGCCACTTGCCACATGGTTCATGCATAGCACCCATAGCATAGTCTAAGGCATCTGCAGTAGTGGCTATTTACCACTGGGGAGCGGGTGATGCTGTGGCTGAGCCAGCCATTGAGGCTGTACACATAGGGGTTGACTATGCTGGCATGGCAGCCGACCAAGTTACTGACCCAGAGGTCCAGGCTTACCAAGCAGCAGTCACGGGCCTGCGGACGGCTGACATTAAGTTCAGGGAAGCTGGGGTTTCCCTCCTGTGCCACGTTTCAACTGGTCGCCCTTGCCCCATCGTGCCTGCAAACTGGAGACAGACTGTTTTTGACTCCACACATAGCTTCGCCATCTGAGCCGGAAGGCCTCACAGAAAGTGGTTGAACTAAGGTTTGCTGAGCAGCGCCTCCGTGCGTGATTGAACTGCAGCTTGTGTGGAGTGCCAGTGGGTAAAAATTAACCTTGATCTTCAGGTGCCATTGGCACCTTTTGAGGTCCCTAAGTGATGGTTTGACCATGTCAATGTGGAGCTTGTTGGCACTCTTACCCCCTCCCGTGGTTTCACGCACCTTCTTACCATAGCAAACGGTACCACCAAGTGGCCAGAAATCATCCCCCTAGCATCGATGCTTCATCAGCACCTGGGTTGCTCGGTTTGGCACCCCATCTGACACTTCTTCTGACCGTGGTCCCCAATTCATGCCTGACCTCTCGGGTGTGATGGCCCAGAACCCCAGCATTAGACTACATCACACCATGGTGTATCACCTGCAGTCCAATGGCCAATGCGAGCAGTTCCACCATTCCTTAAAGGCTGCTCTGAGGGCTTCCCTGAACAGTGAGTGTTGGCATTATCATCTCCCATGGATCCCAGGGTTCAGAACAACTCACAAAAGAGGACCTGCAGTCATCTACGGCTGAGTTGGTATATGGGCAGCTGTTCTGTGTTTTGGGACAGGGAAAAAGACTTTTATCATAGATAAGAGGGGTAAACAATGCATTTTGGTCGATTACCTTAAAGAGGCCCACCAAGATTTGGAGTATTCCACTGCCATCCCCCCGACATCATAACATGACCATGTGTGTGTTTATGCACCTCTGGACGAGCCAGAGGCACCTGCTATTCCTCCACCTATAGAACACAGGACCCGGGCTGGGCAGCTCATCTCAGCTCCAGACAGGCTCACAATGCCGGTTTTAGTGAATTCTGGGGGGCCCGTGTAGGGTAATGTAATTGGGGGGGCCTGTATAGGGTAATCCAGATCATTGATATAGATGGCAAACAGCAATGGACCCAACAACGATACCTGCAGCACTCCACTAGTCACAGGCCTCCAGTCAGAGAAGCAACCATCTACTACCACTCTCTAGCTTCTCCCACAAAGCCAATGTCTAATCCAATTTACTAACTCATCTTGAATGCTGAGCAAATGAACCTCCTTAACCAATTTCCCATGCAAGACCTTGTCAAATACCTTGCTAAAGTCTATGTAGACAACATCCACTGCCTTGCCTTCATCCACTTTCCTGGTAACTTCCCTGAAAAACTCTATAATATTGGTTAGACATGACCTACTATGTATGGAGCCATGCTGACTATCCAAATACTTACAGTATGAATCCGGTCCCTCAGAATACCTTCCAATAACTTTACCACTACTGATGTCAGGCTCACTGGCCTATCATTTCCTGGTTTCTGTTTAGAGTTTTTCTTGAACAGCAGAATAACACTACCTAACCTCCATTCCTTTGGTATCAAACCTGTTACTAAAGATGACTTAATTATCTTTGCTAGAGCCCCAGCAATTTCTGCACTTGCCTCCCGTAGGGTCTGAAGGAACATCTTGTCAGGCCCTAAGATTTATCCATTCTAATTTGCCTTGGGGCAGCAAACACCTCCTCTTCTATAATATTTATAAGGTGCATGAAGTATGTGCCACTTTGCCTCACTTCTATAGACTCTGTGTCTGTCTCCTGAGTAAGTACAGGTGCAATGAAATTATTTAAGATCTTCCCCCACCCCCATCTCATTTGGCTCCATACATGGATTACCATTCTGGTCTTCCAAGGGACTAACTTTGCTCTTACATATTTGTATAATCCCTTCGGATTCTCCTTTACTTTGTCTGCTAGGGAAACCTCACACCTCTTTTAGCTCTCCTGCTTTCTTTCTTAAGTGTTCTCTTGCATTTCTTATGCTCCATAAGCACCTCATTTGTTCCTGCCTGCCTCTATCTGCTATGCACCTCCTTTTCTTAACCAGGGCCTCAATATTTCTTGAAAACCCAGGTTCCCTACACTTGTTATCCTTACCTTTTATTTTGACAGGCATATACAAACTTTGTACTTGCAAAATTTCATTTTTGAAGGCTTCTCACTTACCAAATACACCTTTGCCAGAAAACAGCCTGTCCCAATCCACACTTGCCAGGTCCTTACTGATACCATCAAAAATGGCCTTTCTCCAATTTAGAATCTCAATCCGCAGATCAGATCTATCCGCTTGCATAGTTACTTTGAAACTAATGGCATTGTGATCACCAGATGCAAAGTGTTCCACTACACAAGCTTCTGTAACCTGCCCTATAATAGGAGATCAAGTATCTGACATTCTCTCATTGGGACTTCTACTTACTGATTAGGGAAACTTTCCTGAACACGCTTGACGAACTCTATCCCATCTATTCCTTTTACAGTATGGGTGTCCCAGTCAATATGTAGAAAGTTAAAAAACACCTAATATAATAACCTTATGTTTCTTGCAACAGTCTGCAATCTCTTTACAAATTTATTACTCTAAATCCTTCGGACTGTTGGGTGGTCTGTAATATACCCCATTAATGTGGTCATACCTTTCTTATTTTTCAGTTTCACCCATAATGCCTCACTAGATGGGTTCTCCAGTCTGTCCTCACTGAGCACTGCTGTGATATTTTCCCTGACTAGTAACGCAAGCTCCCCTCCTTTAAGAGATTGTGAGAATGGTTAATTATGTTAGCTGATGATGAGATTCAGGATCTCAGAAATTGAATGTAAGGCTAAAAAAAACTTAAATGCTTTGCTATAACTGGCCCTAGTCAGTGATTTGATCTCCAGTTACCATGTGCTGCTAACTGCACTGTTCTCCTCATGTTGTCATTATTAATGCATAGGGCTGCCAACAGGATAATATTAAGTGAGATATATTTACTCTAATGGAAATTTTGGGGTGGAAAGTCTGATGACTTCCCAGTGTGGGAATTATACCTACAAGGGCTGAATCCAGGACCAGGAGTGGTATGGTGACCTTGAACTTGTAAATGGTTTAAGCAACCTCATCAGAAAGACAACACATGTTTGAACAAAAAACGTGAAGTAAATTAATAATGGGCTTGAAATGTGACTTCTGGTAGAAACACCTATCTCTTTTTTAAATTTCAGTAGCTCCTGAAGTTGAATTGGTTTTGTTTTGCTTGATCTTAAGAAGATGTGTTCTTTTACAATAAAAACATTTTTCACTATTGCATTTTTTCCTTTAGTTTCTGCTCTTGAATTCTACATCCATCTTATCTCTTTGAGGTTTTCCTTCTTCAAAGCATTACTTAAAGCGTCTGCTGATAACAATCCCTCCCTCTATTGAAATGCTGTCTCCTTGGCTACAATAAGCTCCATACTCCTCCTCCAGTGCAATGCAAGTGCATTAGATTTACTTCTGTTGTCTCTTTTTATTCTCTATGCATGTTACTGCACTTGGCTCCTTGTAACACCTGACATCTTCACAACCTTTCTTTCCCTCCACTCTACCATTATTTAGCCACAGTACTTCAAGACGGTTGGGATTGCAGAATGTGCCTCTCTTACAGTGACTGACTCATACCTGATCTCAACTGATTTATTTTAATAGTATTTCAAGACATGATCTGGTCATAGATCATCTCATTGCTTGTCCACTTACAATCCCAGTCAGTTTTCTCAAAGGTGTATTTTATTAACTATTTCACTTTCCATTGCTAATATACATTTTCTATTTATTTGATATATTGGATAGTATGGAAAAGAAGTTATAGATATATTTTGGTTTTCAAGAGATTAGGACTGTGAGGACCACAAGAAGGTCAACTCAGATTAAAAAAAACATTGAATGGGTAGAAATATTGGCGGGAGGGGGGTATTTTTATTTTTAATTACTTGCCTGAGCAGAGATGAAAGTGAAAACAATGACTACTTGAAGAATGAGCTGCAAACTGTACCTCTGACTTTATAGCTAGTTGGCTGTAAGGTCTGCGTAGGAGGAACACAATTCTAACCATGCAAGCATGTGTAAAATATAATTTTCATTCCACTTGAGGAAAATGTGGAGTATTTATATGTTTGCAAATTTGTTGAAGCTATTCCCAGTAGTAATGGGTCGTGAATGAGCAAAATGCTGATTTCAATTATCATTGGATCACAAAAATGTGTTTAATTTTTTTTAATTACCCAAAATAAATTTCACACACTTATCTTCCAAAACGGATTGTAATTTTAATTGTTACAGAATCTATCTAGTGGTAAGATTCCATCTTATTTATAAGTTAAAGGTTTCAGATCTGATGAAATAAATGGCAAACTTGATAAGACGATGAGATAAAGCACCGGGGACTTCACTTCTGTGGAGACTCTCCTACAGAACTTGTTTCTTACCATGATTTCATCCTTTCTCACATGGACCAGTCTCTCCCAAGTGCATTGGCTATCATATTTGACAGTTTCCAATTCATTGATTCTATCTGGCTCACCTTCACCATGCTGGCTCCACACCTCCATCCCACACCAAGATGGTTTGAGGGACCTCAGTTTTTGCATTCCCTGAAGAGAGATTTAAATAGCTCCCTGTCACCAACACATTTATTTGCCTGTATGATTTCATTCTCCCATTGAACAACTTCTCTTTCAACTCCATTCATCTTTTTTGCAAAGAGTTTTAGCTATGATGATGTCCAACTTATGCCTGTCTTTTTGTACAATACATGGAACAGTCCATGTTTCAGTTCTATTCTCAATCCATCATTTGGTACATTAGTGACTGTATCAATGCGTCTTTCTGCACACATACGGAACTCAATACTAGAAGCTTGGAAAGCCTACAGCACATACTGGCCCTTCAGCCCACAAAACTATGCTGTACATGTCCTTACTTTAGAAATTATCCAGGGTTACACATGGCCCTCTATTTTTCTGAGCTCCATGTACCTATCCAGAAGTCCCTTAAAAGACCCAGTCATATCTGCCTCCATCACTGTCACAGGCAGCCCATTCCACGCACTCACCACTCTCTACGTAAACAACTCACCACTACCATCTCCTCGGTACCTACTTCCAAGCACCTTAAAACTGTGCGCTCTCATGTTAGTCAGTTCAGCTCTGGGAAAAAGCCTCTGACTATCCACACGATCAATGCCTCTCATCATCTTATACACCTCTATCAAGTCACCTCTCATCCTCCGTCGCTCCAAGGAGAAAAGGCCGAGTTCACTCAATCTATTCTCATAGGACATGCTCCCTAATCCAGGCAACATCCTTGTAAATCTCCTCTGCACTCTTTCTATGGTTTTCACATCCTTCATATAGTGAGGTGACCAGAACTGAGCACAGTACTCCAAGTAGGGTCTGACCAGGGTCCCATATAGCTGCAACATTACCTCTTACTCCTAAACTCAATCCCACGGTTGTTGAAGGCCAAAGCACCACAGAGTCAACCTGTGAAGCAGCTTTGAGTGTCCTATGGACTCGGACCCCAAGATACCTCTGATCCACCACACCACCAAGAGTCTCACTTTTCTACTCTCCCCTCCTACCTCTCCTCACAGTCCCCCACCCTGCTCTCATGGCTTTACCCTTTCTCCACACGAAACCACCACAGTAAGCTTCACAGCTGAACGGGTGAGAAGACAACTGAAACGTCTCAACCCAAGCAAGGCTGCAGGACCGGATGGTGTCAGTACCAGGGTGCTCAGAGCCTGTTCCCCTCAGCTATGTGGAGTACTTCGCCATGTATTCAACATGAGCCTGAGGCTCCGGAGGGTTCCTGTATTGTGGAAGGCGTCCTGCCTCGTCCCTGTGCCAAAGACACTGCGCCCCAGCGACCTCAATGACTATAGACCGGTGGCATTGATGTCCCACATCATGAAGACCCTGGAGAGGCTTGTTCTGGAGCTACTCCAGCCTATGGTCAGGCCACACTTAGATCCCCTCCAGTTCGCCTACCAGCCCCGACTAGGAGTTGAGAATGCCATCGTCCACCTGCTGAACCGTGTCTACGCCCACCTGGACAAGCCAGTGAGCACTGTGAGGGTCATGTTTTTTGACTTCTCCAATGCGTTCAACACCATCCGCCCTGCTCTGCTGGGGGAGAAGCTGACAGCAATGCAGGTGGATGCTTTCCTGGTGTCATGTATTCTCGATTACCTGACTGGCAGACCACAGTATGTGTGCTTGAAACACTGTGTGTCCGACAGAGTGATCAGCAGCACTGGGGCTCCACAGGGGACTGTCTTGTCTCCCTTTCTTTTCACCATTTACACCTCGGACTTCAACTACTGCACAGAGTCTTGTCATCTTCAGAAGTTTTCTGATGACTCTGCCATAGTTGGATGCATCAGCAAGGGAGATGAGGCTGAGTACAGGCCTACGGTAGGAAACTTTGTCACATGGTGTGAACAGAATTATCTGCAGCTTAATGTGAAAAAGACTAAGGAGCTGGTGGTGAACCTGAGGAGGGCTAAGGTACCGGTGACCCCTGCTTCCATCCAGGGGGTCAGTGTGGACATGGTGGAGGATTACAAATACCTGGGAATAAGAATTGACAATAAACTGGACTGGTCAAAGAACACTGAGGCTGTCTACAAGAAGGGTCAGAGCCGTCTCTATTTCCTGAGGAGACTGAGGTCCTTTAACATCTGCCGGATGATGCTGAGGATATTCTACGAGTCTGTGGTGGCCAGTGCGATCATGTTTG
Organism: Mobula birostris; assembly: GCF_030028105.1. NCBI lineage: Eukaryota > Metazoa > Chordata > Chondrichthyes > Myliobatiformes > Myliobatidae > Mobula > Mobula birostris. The sequence goes on along the minus strand of NC_092381.1, from coordinate 56,232,651 downwards.
CTGTTGTGTGCTGGGGCAGCAGGCTGAGGGTAGCAGACACCAACAGAATCAACAAATTCATTCGTAAGGCCAGTGATGTTGTGGGGATAGAACTGGACTCTCTGACGGTGGTGTCTGAAAAGAGGATGCTGTCCAAGTTGCATGCCATCTTGGACAATGTCTCCCATCCACTACATAATGTACTGGTTGGGCACAGGAGTAGATTCAGCCAGAGACTCATTCCACTGAAATAAAACACAGAGCGTCATAGGAAGTCATTCCTGCCTGTGGCCATCAAACTTTACAACTCCTCCCTTGGAGGGTCAGACACCCTGAGCCAATAGGCTGGTCCTGGACTTATTTCCTGGCATAATTTACATATTACTATTTAACTATTTATGGTTTTATTACTATTTAATTATTTATGGTGCAACTGTAACGAAAACCAATTTCCCCCGGGATCAATAAAGTATGACTATGACTATTAATACTATATTCTGCCATCATATTTGACCTATCAAAATGAACCACCTCACACTTATCTGGGCTGAACTCCATCTGCCACTTCTCAGCCCAGTTTTGCATCCTATTAATGTCCCGCTGTAACCTCTGACAGTCCTCCACACTATCCGCAACCCCCTCAACCTTTGTGTCATCAGAAAATTTACTAACCCAACCGTCCACTTCCTCATTCAGATCATTTATAAAAATCACAAAGAGTAAGGGTCCCAGAACAGATCCCTGAGGCACACCACTGGCGACTGACCTCCATGCAGAATATGACCTGTCTACAATCACTCTTTGCCTTCTGTGGGCAAGCCAGTTCTGGATCCAGAAAGCAATGTCCCCTTGGATCCCATGTCTCCTTACTTTCTCAATAAGCCTTGCATGGTATACCTTATCAAATGCCTTGCTGAAATCCATATATACTACACCTACTGCTCTATCTTCATCAATGTGTTTAGTCACATCCTCAAAAAACTCAGTCAGGCTTGTAAGGCACGACCTGCCTTTGACAAAGCCGTGCTGACTAATCCTAATCATATTATGTCTCTCCAAATGTTCGTACATCCTGCCTCTCAGGATCTTTTCCAGCAACACACACAAAAAATGCTGGTGAACGCAGCAGGCCGGGCAGCATCTATAGGAGGAGGTACAGTCAATGTTTCGGGCCGAGAACCTTCGTCAGGACTAACTGAAAGAAGAGTTAGTAAGAGATTTGAAAGTGGGAGGGGGAGGGGGAGATCCAAAATGATAGGAGAAGGCAGGAGGGGGAGGGGTGGAGCCAAGAGCTGGACAGGTGATTGGCAAAAGGGATACAAGGCTGGAGAAGGGAGAGGATCATGGGACGGGAGGCCTAAAGAAAAGGGGAGGGGGGAAGCCCAGAGGATGGGCAAGGAGTATATTGAGATGGACAGAGGCAGAAAAAGGAGAGAGAGAGAGAGAGAGAGAGCGAGAGAGAGAGAGAGAGAGGGGGGGGAGAGGGAGAGAAATAATTAATAATAAATAAATAAATAATGGATGGGGTACGGTGGGGCATTAACGGAAGTTAGAGAAGTTACTGTTCATGCCATCAGGTTGGAGGCTATCCAGATGGAATATAAGGTGTTGTTCCTCCAACTTGAGTGTGGCTTCATCTTTACAGTAGAGGAGGCCGTGGATAGACATATCAGAATAGGAATGGGACGTGGAATTAAAAAGTGTGGCCACTGGGAGATCCTGCTTTGTCTGGCAGACAGAGCAGAGGTGTTCAGCGAAATGGTCTCCCAGTCTGTGTCGGGTCTCGCCAATATATAGAAGGCCGCATCGGGAGCACCGGATGCAGTATATCACCCCAGCCTACTCACGGGTGAAGTGTCGCCTCACCTGGAAGGACTGTCTGGGGCACTGAATGGTGGTGAGGGAGGAAGTGTAAAGGCATGTGTAGCACTTGTTCTGCTTACAAGGATAAGTGCCAGGAAGGAGATCGGTGGGAAGGGATGGGGGTGATGAATGGACAAGGGAGTCACGTAGTAAGCAGAGGGGGGCAGGGAAAGACATGCTTAGTGGTGGGATCCCGTTGGAGGTGGCAGAAGTTACAGAGAATTATATGTTAGACCCGGAGGCTGGTGGAGTGGTAGGTGAGGACAAGGGGAACCCTATTCCTAGTGGGGTGGCGGGAGGATGGGGTGAGAGCAGATGTGCGTGAAGTGGGAGAGATGCATTTGAGAGCAGAGTTGATGGTGGAGGAAGGGAAGCCCCTTTCTTTAAAAAAGGAGGACATCTCCTTCGTCCTGGAATGAAAAGCCTCATCCTGAGAGCAGATGCGGCGGGGACAGAGGAATTGCGAGAAGGGGATGGCATTTTTGCAAGAGACAGGGTGGGAAGAGGAATAGTCCAGGTAGCTGTGAGAGTCCGTAGGCTTATAGTAGACATCAGTAGATAATCTGTCTCCAGAGATAGAGACAGAAAGATTAAGAAAGGGGAGGGAGGTGTTGGAAATGGACCAGGTAAACTTGAGGGCAGAGTGAAAGTTGGAGGCAAAGTTAATGAAGTTAACGAGCTCAGTATGTGTGCAGGAAGCAGCACCAATGCAGTCGTTGATATAGCGAAGAAAAAGTGGGGGACAGATACCAATATAGGCTTGGGATCTTTTCCATCAACTTACCGACCACTAAAATAAGACTCTCTGGTCTATAATTTCCTGGGCTATCTCTACTCCCTTTCTTGAATATGGGAACAACATTCGCAACCCTCCAATCCTCCAGAACCTCTCCCATCCCCATTGTTGATGCAAAGATCATTGCCAGAGGTTCAGCAATTTCCTCCTTTGCCTCCCACAGTAGCCTGGGGTACATCTTGTCTGGTCCTGTTGACTTATCCAACTTGATGCTTTCCAAAAGCTCCAAGACATCACTTTTTTTAATATCTATATGCTCAAGCTTTTCAGTCCACTGGAAGTCATCCTTACAATTGCCAAGATCCTTTTCTGTAGGCAAAGTATTAATTAAGTACCTCTGCTATCTCCTCCAGTCCCATACATGCTTTTCTACTGTCACAATTGGTCCTATTCTCTCATGTCTTATCCTCTTGCTCTTCACATACTTGTAGAATACCTTGGGGTTTTCCTTAATCCTGTCCGCCAAGGCCTTCTCATGGCCCCTTCTGGCTCTCCTAATTTCATTCTTAAGCTCCTGCTGGCCTTATGATCTTCAAGATCTCTATCATTACCTAGTTTTTCAAAACCTCGTAAGCTTTTCGTTTTGACTAGACTTACAACAGCTACAGTTCCTGTACCCTACCATCCTTTCCCTGTCTCATTAGAACATACCTATACAGAACTCCACGCAAATATCCCCTGAACATTTGCCACATTTCTGCTGTACATTTCCCTGCGAACATTTATTCCCAATTTATGCTTCTAAGTTCCTGCCTGATGGCCTCCTATTTTCCCTTACTCCAATTAAACACTTCCCTAACTTGTCTGTTCCTATCCCTCTCCAATGCTACGGTAAAGGAGATAGAACTGTGATCACTATCTCCAAAATGCTCTCCCACTGAGAGATCTGACACCTAACCAGGTTCAATTCCCAATACCAGCTCAAGTACAGCCTCTCCTCTTGTAGGCTTTTCTACATATTGTTTCAGGAAACCATCCTGAACACACCTAACCCCATCTAAACCCTTCATTCTAGGGAGATGCCAATCAATATTTGGGAAATTAAAATCTCCCACCATGACAACCCTGTTATTATTACATCTTTCCAGAATCTGTCTCCCTATCTGCTCATCGATGTCCCTGTTACTATTGGGTGGTCGATAAAAAACACCCAGTAGAGTTATTGATCCCTTCCTGTTCTTAACTTTCACCCACAGAGACTCAGTAGACAACCCCTCCATGACTTCCTCCTTTTCTGCAGCCATGACACTCTGATCGGCGGTGCCATATCCCCACCTCTTTTGACTCCCTCCCTGTCCTTTCTGAAACATCTAAAGCCTGGCACCCTAAGTAACCATTCCTGCCCCTGAGCCATCTAAGTCTCTGTAATGGCCACAATATCATAGCTCCAAGTAGTAATCCACGCTCCAAGCTCATCCTCTTTGTTCATAATACTCCTTGCATTAAAATAGACACATCTCAAACCACTGGTCTGAGCGCGTCCCTTCTCTATCACCTGCCTATCCTCCCCTTCACACTATCTACAAGCTTTTTCTATTTGTGACCCAACTTCCTCTTCCTCTGTCTCTTCAGTTCGGTTCCCACCCCCCAGCAATTCTAGTTCAAACTCACCCCAATAGCTGTAGCAAGCCTCCCCACCGGGATATTGGTCCCTCTCAGATTCAAGTGCAGCTCGTCCTTTCTGTACAGGTCACACCTGCCCCAAAAGAGGTCCCAATGATCCAGAAATCTGAATCCCTGCCCCCTGCTCCAATCCCTCAGCCACGCATTTATCCTCCACCTCATTCTATTCCTATACTCACTGTCATGTGGCACAGGCAGTAATCCCGAGATTACTACCTTTGAGGTCCTGCTTCTCAACTTCCTTCTTAACTCCCTGTAGTCTGCTTTCAGGACTTCCTCCCTTTTCCTACCTATGTCATTGGTACCAATATGTACCATGACCTCTGTCTGTTCTCCTTCCCACTTCAGGATATCATGGACTCGATCAGAAACATCCCGGACCCTGGCACCTGGGCAGCAAACTATCATCCGCTTTTCTTTCCTGCATCTACAGAATCGCCTGTCTAACCCCCTAACTATAGAGTCCCCTTTCACTGCTGCCATCCTCTTCTTTTCCTTACCCCTCTGAGCTACAGGGCCAGACTCTGTGCCGATCAGGACTCGATTTGTAAGGAGTTCATATGTTCTCCCCATGACCGCATGGGGTTTCTCCAGGCGCTCTGGTTTTCTCCCACACTTCAAAGATGTAGTTAGAGTTAGGAAGTTGTAGGTATCCTATGTTGGCGCCAGAAGCATGGCGATACTTGTGGGCTGTCTCCAGCTCAATCCTTGCTGATTTGAAATGTCACAAATGACACACTTCACTGTATGTTTTTGTATTTTCAATGTACACTTGACAAATAAAACAAATCTTTAATCATTAGCCATCTCTTGTAAAACTAACTGTTTTCCTTTCTTTGCTATACGACCTGATTTGCTGAGCACTTCCTACAACTCTGCATTTCACAAATTTTACATGTTTCTTTTATTTGTATTATTGGTCTCTGACCAAACTTACTAACAGTTTATCTATCTGGCCTCATCCTCGAGATATTCACTTCGTGCTCTACCTCTCCCTCTCTGCAACTTAAAACTATTTTGATTTCATTTTCTTACATCTGATGAAAGATCTTTGACTTAAAACATTAACTGTATCTTTCTCACATATCCTGCCTAGCCTGCTCAGTTTTTCCTGCATTTCTTGTTTTTAATGTTTTCAAAGAGAAAGTTTAAATAGAGTTTATTGCCATATGCACAGGAGTAATGATAAACATACTCATGGAACCATATGAGATTTAGATTTATTTATCACATGTACATCGAAACATACAGCGAAATGCATCATTTGTGTTTCTAACCAGCACAATCTGAGGATGTGTTGGGGGTAGCCTGCAAGTGTCCCCACAAAATCTGGCACCAGCATAGAGTGCCAACAGTATCCAGTGGAATAACACGCAGCCAAAATACACAAGCAACAACAGGAACATGTTCACAAGAAAAACATGCATTTAAAGCATACCTTGAATATGAAATTATGTTGCTGTTAGCTGCCAGCAGAGTGTCACCTCTCTCCAGTGCCATTATAACACTCATTCTAAAATTCTTCAATATTTTAACTATTTATTGCGAATTTATTAATGTAGGCTGTTAAGATAGTTATGCTAGTTCAGGAATACTAACTATTCAGCAACTAATCAATGGAAATTGGACAAGTTTACTGTAATAATAGGCAACAGTGAATAGGATTAGTGTAAATAGGTGTGAGTTGATCAATGGGGACTTGATGGACCAAAGAGACTGTTTCCATAGTTTGTGGGTCTGGCAGTCATTATCAATGGGTGTAGTTCAAAATGTGTGGCCTACACTATGTGCTTGATGTGTGGAGAGAAGGAATTAGACTGGAACAGCATCCTGGTTGAATGGGCTAATCTCTCTGTTGTCTTTTTGTATCTCAATGAACAATCTGCTAGCAGAACTGGGCAGGAAAATTGTGGATGTATCGGGTTGCGATCTTGCTTTAGAGCTTTCCTTTCCTCCCATTGATTCGTCTTTTACCAGCTGAGTTCCTGCAGCAGGTTGTCTGGTTCTCCAGATTCCAGTATCTGCAGCCTCTTCTGTTTCTATTTTTATTTCATTCCGATAAGAAAAAATTATCAGTATGAGGAAGAAACATGGTTTCATGACATTTCATGACACTGAAGGTAAGGATCTGCTTTACATCCAGACTCAAGCTTTCAGGGTATAGTTAATAATTTTTAATTTTTCTTAGCACTTGGTCTTTATTCTCAGCAAAATATGTGCTCTCACCCATCCCATTATTTCTGTAGCATTTGATTAGTTGCTCTGAGGTGTTTTGAATGATGGTTCACAGTAAATTAAAACATAAATATTCCCAAATTCATACACGATTAAAAAGTTACTTGAAATTTTTGATTTGGTATGAATTAAAAATTCTTCTTATGAAAGTTTTATTAGTTTCTTGGATTTTTAAAAATGAAAGTGAAGTGGATATTGTCTATTTGTTCTTTAGCAAGGAAATCAACAAGGTCTTGTAGGATAGGCTGCTCTGAAAGGTTAAGTTCCACAGAATCCTGGGAGACTTAGGTGGGTTCAAATTTGTCTTTGCTGTCAGAAGCAGAGTGTGGAGTTGAAATAAGAGGGAGTTGAGGCCGAATTGGGGAGAGGCGAATCGAACGAACAGAACCGAATTGTGGAGTACCGAGCCTGCACATTGCGGGCAGCAAGGAACGGAGGGCGACAATGTCGCTTGTTTTCATCACCGATTCAAGCCAGACCGGAGTGCCGATCGTGGGCAGAACTGCTGAAGAGGAGATGAGTAAGGAGGCCACATCTGCTGAGTTGTTAAAGAGAATATCCCGCAGGATGAACTGCTGGTCGATGGATAGTGGAAGTGAGTTAGAGATGGACGTTGGCGAGAAAGAGGAATGAAGTGGAAAGAGTAAGAAAAGAAAACAGAGGTATGAGATGTCAAACTCTGAGGAGCCAGGGGACAAACAAAATTGGATAGCAAAACAACGGAAAGAAGATGAGATTAAAAAAACTGAGCGAAGACGGAGCGTCTTTTGGTGAATGGAACCCGATTCATTTGACGAAGATAATCAACAAACTTATGGGTGAAGTCAAAAGTGCAAAGATTTTACGAAATGGATCGTTATTAGTGATTTGTCGGGATAGTGCTCAACAAGGCAAAGTGATATGATTAAATAAAATAAACGGCAAAAAAGTACAATGCTCAATACCCGACAATAGCAAGTGGACTAGAGGTGTTATTTTGGGGATACCAACAAAAGTTACTCTGGATGAGATTAAACAGAACAATAAAAGGAGCAAAAATTGTTGAGGCCAAACGTTTGAAAGCTACAAGAAAAGGGATAGAGTGTGATAGTTTATCGGTTATGATTAAATTTGATGAAGAGAGATTACTGACTAAAGTTTATTTAGGGTATATGTATTATAAGGTCAGAATATACATACCACTGCCTTTAAGATGCTTTAAATGTCAGAAATTAGGGCATATTGCGGCGGTCTGCAGAGCGAAACAAAGATGTGGAAGATGCACTGGAGAACATGAATATGGGAAATGTGAAGTGGGAGCTAGGCTGAAATGCTGCAATTGTGGCCAGGAACACAACGCAGCTTATCAAGGGTGCGTTATTAGCAAGAGAGAAGCTGAGATACAATATGTAAAAGTAACTCAAGGAATCAGTTACGTAGAGGCAGTGAAAGCATTTGCTGGAGAAGAGAAGGCTATCACGCAAACAAATTCAGAGAATAATAAACCGCTGAATTGTGAGGGCTGTAATATGACAAATAAGGATACACTAATAATGAGTAAGAAGGATTTCGTACTGTTTATGGTAGATGCAATTAACTGTTCAGCGCAAACAGACAAAAGAACCGAAAAAATTAAAATTATAGTCAAGTCTGCAGAAAAATATCTTGGTATTACAGGGCTTAAGTGGGAAGCAGTCAAAGACACGCTGAATGGAGGATCAAACAGTTCACAGGCAGGAAAGGAAGTAAATTAATGGCTGTATGTATATTTATCACAAAGGAATGCAAGGAGTCTTATCGCAAATGATCAAGAATTTATGAAGTATGTACCAGAATTTAAGGGGAAAACCTCAGGTTTTATGTTTACAAGAAACATGGTTGAAACCCAGGGTAAATGTGCAGAATTCCATCAACAAATAGAAGTACTCAATAAGAAAACTGTGAGTTGGAAAGAGATTGGACAAAACAGTACTGCATTTAAAGGAGACGGTTTCTGAAAAGATGCTTGTTGTCAAAATTCAGTGACATGGAAAACAGATTAAAAATGGAGGAACTTATTCCAAAGTTACAAAAGGAAAAAGGAACTTGTTGCAAAGTGAATTATCTACATTCGGATTATAAAATGGAAACATGGAAATAACTGAGGAAGAACTTCAAGATCTCTTAAGAAACAACTTTGATTCAAGAAAAGGAAGACTTGGAAATAGCAGATAGACTTGGAAAACAGCAATTTTAAATGCTAAGCATGCGATAATGAATATTCTCAAAAAAGAAGCTTTTAGTTTTACAAATGATTCAAATGAAATTAATGTGATTTGAGGCAATGCAATTATTTGGAAACCACGTGACAGTTTATACATGAGACTAGGTTATGCTCGAGAATTTCAGTTCCTTGAAATTCTATAATTAATTATACACCCTGCAGAGGGCAGTAATAGGCCTAGATAGGTCTAAACTGCCGGAAATAGAAGAAGAAGCAGAGGGTGGTAGTTGAAGGAATGGAGACTGGTGACTAGTGGTGTGCTGCAGGTCCATTGTTGGAAGCTTTGTTATGACTTGAATGTAAATACACAAGGCTTGGTTAGTAAATCTGTGAATGATTTGAAATTGGAAGGTGTTGCTGATAGTGAAGATTATCGTAGTTTCCAGGAGGATCTTGATCATTTAGAGGAGTGGCCCAAGGAGTGGCAAATGGATTTCAATATAGATAAGTGTGAGGTGATACATTTTTGAGAGTCAAACCAGCAGAGGGCCTACAATGAATGGTAAGGCATGAGGAAGTGGAATGGAACAGAGGGACCTAGGAGAACAAGTGCATAGTTTATTGAAAGCAGCATCACAGTTAAACAGGGTGGTGAGAAAGGCATTTAGCACACTAGTCTTCATCACTGAGGGCACTGAGTGCAGGAGCTGGGACATATTGCAGATGTGTAAGTCATGGGGTGAGGCCGTGGTTGGAGCATAGTGTACAGTTTTGGTCATCCAATTATGACCTGGTTAAACTGAAAAGAGTGCAGTAAAGGATGTTTCCAGGACTGGAGGGCCTGAGATATCAGGAGAGGTTGGTTTGGCTAGGTCGTTGTTCTTGGAAATGTAGGGGAATGAGGGATAACTTCAGAGAAATGTTGAAAATTATGAGAGGCATAGCTAGGGTGGATGGTAAATGTCTTTTCCCCAGGGTAGGGGAGTACAAAACTGAGGCAATACATTTAGGGTGAAAGGGCAAATATTTAAAAGGGACCTGAGGGGCAAGTTTTTTACACAGAGCTGCCTGAAGAAGTGGTTGAGGCAGGTACAATAGTATCATTTAAGAAGCACTTGGTGTGGTGGAGTTTAGGAATATGGGCCAAATATAGGAAAATGGGACAAGCTGGTCCGTGTGGACTTGCTGGGCCTGTATTCCTCCATGACTCTATAAAGATATTACTGAAGGTTTAATTGAATAGTGACATTACATCATCAAGCACTGAGGAAATAATAGGTGAATATAGGAAGGTATGCACAGTGCCAGGAAATTATAAAAGGAAGACAAATTTCCTATTAGGTGAATATAGGAAGGTATGCATAGTACAAAGAAATCATAAAAAGAAGACAAACTACCTAGCTGTTAGGTGAATATAGGAAGGTATGCACTATGCCAGAGAATTATAAAAGGAAGACGAATTACCTAAATATTAGGTGAACATAGGAAAGTATGCACAGTGCCAGGAAATTATAAAAAAGACAAATTACCTATTAGAAATTCAGTATAAAAACTCCATTGACAGTTTGGAATGGATGAAACTGAAGATGAATCATTGAAGTAACGTAGCGGTTGGTTGAATACTGAGCCATCATTGGGCCATGATTCTAATTCAATATTATGTTGACCTAAAAGCAATTAATGTGATCAGTCTTCTACGCAGTGGTGTGCTGGGGCAATGGCATCAACATGGGTGATGCAACAGGCTCAGTAAAGTGATCAGAAAGGCTGGCTCTGTCATAGGAGTTAAACTGGACACACAGGAGGCTGTGGTAGAAAAAAGGACCCCACAGAAAATCCTGGCAATCCTGGACAATTTTTCTCACCCTCTGCATGCTACCTTGGCTGAACAGAGGAGCACTTTTGGTGATAGACTAAGACAACTGCACTGTTCCAAAGAGTGCTATATGAGATCATTCTTACCCTCAGCCATTAGGCACTATAGTGAGTCAGCCAATAGCTGGGGAAGTGATGACTCCCTTCTGTTAAGCTGTTTGAGGTAACATATTTTTAATTCTTTCTTATTATTCTAATATTTGTATATCTGTGCACTTGTAATTTATATCACTTATATCTGTGACACCGTAATTTCTTTTGGGATCAACACAGTATCTGTGTTTATCTATCCATCAATGAAGCAACCATTTCCATTTTTGGCAAGATGGCAATGTTGGAGGTTTAAAATACTTGGAGTTAAATAAATATAAAATATGTCAATATATCATTGTTCTTCAGAATTGGAGGTACATTAGGCAATGTGACAGATGTATAGGACCATATGGTAGTTAAATAGGGTTCAATCTATTGATCTTGATTAGAATTATGTTTATGTTGTGACTATTACAGCTAAATATGACACTTCATACTAGGTGATGCAAATTCCGGCAACATTTTTCTGTGGGAAAAGATAGTGTATTTGTGGCCTGCTTGACCTGATTAACTTAGCACTTCTCTCCTAACTCTTCTTTCACATTCTAAGTAACAGCTTACATCTACTTTATCCTGCTCCTTATTAATCAGTTAATTAAAATTAATAAGTTTCTGCATAGTTCTATTGTTAAACTATGTGCAATTTGCTCAGTACACTAATGTTCTGAGGAAGGAATTCAAAATTGTACTCAGATTCTAACTATTTTCACTATTCGTGTCAAGGTAAGTGGTATGGCACTAAGGAATGTTAATGAACCATGTCCATAGTTCCCTGAAAATGGCCACAAAGGTAGATAGGGTGGTGAAAAAGATACAAGGGGTGATTGATAAGTTTGTGGCCTAAAGTAGACGGAGTCAATTTTAGAAAACCTAGCACATTTATTTTTCCTACGTTTACACACTTAGTCCAGCGGTCGTGGAGCATACGGATCCCTTCTTTGTAGAAGTCGGCGTCTTTGACCTCCAGAAGTGGTCCACGGCAGGGGTGATTGATAAGTTCAAGGCCTAATGTAGAAAGAGATGAGTTATTAACTTCAAACTCAAAGAGTTGAACTGCACATACATGTAACAAGAACTGAATAATTCAACTCCTTCTACCTTAGGCCACAAACTTATCAATCACCCCTGCTGTGGACCACCTGGAGGCCCAAGATGCTCTCGTTAAATGCATGTGCAGTGTAACTCTTTGAGTGATAATGCAGCAAGTTTCAAGTTAATAACTCATCTCCTTCTACCTTGGGCCACAAATTTATCAATCACCCCTGCTGTGGACCACTTCTACAAAGAAGGGATCCGTATGCTCCACGACCGCTGGACTAAGTGTGTACATGTAGGAGGGGACTATGTTGAAAAATAAATGTGCTAGGTTTTCTAAAATTGACTCCTTCTACCTTAGGCCACAAACTTATTAATCACCCCTCGTATATGGCATGCATGCCTTCACAAGCCAAGGAACAGAATATTACATCTTTACCTTCAGGTTGCACTTGGAGTATTGTGAGCAGTTCTGGCTACCATTCTGGATGAGTGCAGAGAAGATTCACCAGGATGTTGCCCAGATTGGGGGAGTTTAGCTCAGGGGTATTTCAGAACATAGATCTTGGAAAGGTTGGGCTTGTTTTCACTGCAGTGAAAGAGGCTGAGGGATGACCAACCCCCACCTCCCATGCCCAGAAGTATATAAGATTATAAGAAACATAGGGCAAAATCTTTTGCTCATTTTGGCTGTACCTAAAAAAAAGAGGCATAGTTTATGGTAAGATATAAGAAACTTTATAGGATCTGAGGGATCATTTTTTTTGAAGTCGTTGATATCTAGAACAAGCTGTGTCGTGGACATTTGACCTTAGTCAGGTGAAAAGAATACTCAACTCCTGAGTCTTGTTTCGGGACCTTTATTTTACTTGGTACCAAGGAGAAGAGAGCTGGTCTCCACCAGCACCCGACTTTGCTCTCCTGTTACAATAGGACCCTTTTATACAGTTCAGCATAGCAACAGCAGACTTAAATACATACAATCATTGTATAGAAATATTACCACACTAACAACATGTTACCGTTCACTGAAAAAAAAGTTCGACTGAAAGGAGCAGTTACTATCCTGCTGAGCTCAGTACAGCAGTTTCTGTGGGCGCAGCAGATTAGACTCGTAACTTATCTCGCAAGGGTTACACATTCTGTTCTCTATTTGCGCACAAGGGTGTTTGCTTGGCAGTCTCCAATGTCCCTAGTCACATAATTTATTAACCCTTTTCCTCCACGAGCTGCCAGAGGAGGTGGCGGAATCAGATAAAATCACAAAATTTTAATAAAAATTTAAACACTTAAATAGGCAAGACAAAGGATACAATCCTAATATCGGCAAATGGGGTTACTAAATTGAGCCAACAGGGCTTGTCGTCAAGGTTTAGAGCAGGGGTATCAAACTCATTTTAGGTCACAGGCCAGATTGGGTAAAATACGACTTCATGTGGGTGGATCAGTTGTGCACGTCTGCTCCCACAGCTTTCGTTGCCTTCGTTTTTCAACCTGCTCTCATGTGTCTCAGTGTCTGCTATAACCACAAAGTGTTTCACTTAACAAATTTTGTTTCTTATGAAGAAGATTGCCGAGCAAGCATTATTTTTATGATTGGTATTAACTTACAGTCACAGGCTACAAGAAAGTTGTGATGAGAGAGAGAAAAAATAATGCTATTTTGGCTAAGATTGTTTTGGGAGCCACACCTTTTCAATAAACCATTTAAAATCGAACATTAGCAGACACAAATGTAGACCTAATGAAACAAATTGTAAATGTAGGCTACACAACTGCACCTAATTTTTATTAGCCTGCTTCCAGCAATCAAACTCAATGAACACAGTTAGCCTCTAATTTTTATTGAAGTGATCACATTTACAATAATAGAATAGTCAGAAAATAAATGAATCACAATATTATGACACTCAATATTTCATAATGCATTTTGCTTACATGTAGCAGTGTATTGAACAGTGTCACTCATTTTTCACTTGCTGCTTCCAGACACCTGACATTTCTTGGTTTTAACCAGCCTGTCAACATCAGGGACCAGTTTCTGGGCAGTTGTGATTTTCATAATGTCATTTAGATGTCTGTGTGTCAGCTGCAAGTGCAGTTTGGATTTGTTAATGTTCATTATGGAGAACGCCTGCTCACAGAGATACGTTGTCCTGAACATGCAAAGGATCTTTGAGGCAAAGTCTGTTACCTTGGGGTACATCGGTCCCAGGTATTGATAGAATGAGTCCAGATCCACAGTCTCAAATTTATATTTCAAAGCCGAGTTACACTGAATTTCAATTAGTTCCATTTGGAGTTCCTCCGGCACATCTGATGCTGCGTTGACAGCAAACGGCGAACAAAATAGTGAGAATTCCTTCTTCAGCTGAGTGAAGACTTGGAAACGATTCTGAAACTCACTTTTCAGCTGTGATATTTTGTCCTTGTACCTGTCCATGTTGTCATTATTCCCATGAGCGACACACACAGACTGCAAAGAGGGGAAATGAGCTGGGTTGCTCCAGGATAGTTGCAGCTCCCACAGGCCTAAGTTAATTTGCAAGGCACAAATGCTGTCATCGTATTCCGTAACAAGTTGGTTGCGGCCTTGCATGTTAACATTAAGCACACTTAAGTGCTCTGTCATATCCACCAAAAATCCAAGATCATGAAGTCAGTCTGGGTCATTCAACTCTGCCACTGGCTTCCCTTTCTCGTTCATGAATAGTCCAATTTCCGCATGTAATTGAAAAAAACGTTTGAGCACAACCCCTCTGCTCAACCAGCGGACTTCAGTGTGGTAGGGTAGGCCGTGTCCAATGTTATTTTCGGACAAAAGAGTGTCAAATTGCCGATGGTTGAGTCCCTTGGAACTAAAAAAATTGACCATTTTGATTACTACATCCATGACATTGTCCATTTTCAGGCTCCTGCTACATAACGCCTCTTGGTGTATAATTCAAAGAAAATTCCAGAATTCCTGCTCTGCGTTCTCTGTCTGAACTTTCTGAGTTTCACAACGACACTTGCCTTTTTCCCGACCAAGGACAGTGCGCCATCTGTTGCCATGCTGACAGCGTGACTCCAGTCAACCCCCAGTCTGTCGAAGGCCTCGACGAGGCTGGAGAAAATGTTTTTCGCCGTTGTGGTGTTTGTCATGGGCACCATCTCCACAAACCCCTCGGTGATGGTCAAAGATGCATCAACACCACAAATAAATATTCCCAATTGAGCTACATCAGTTATGTCGGTGCTCTCATCAATTGCAATAGAGAAGGCCGTAAATGACTTCACTTACTGCAAACCCTCTTCCAGTGATGCCTACTCTGAAGAAGTTTAAATCTTCTCTTCGATGGGAGTTCAGTGAAACCATCACTCACTGCTCCCCATCTCCTATCATTTTGGATCTCTCCCTCCCCCTCCCACTTTCAAATCTCTTACTAGCTCTTCTTTCAGTTAGTCCTGACGAAGGGTCTTGGCCCAAACCGTCGACTGTACCTCTTCCTAGAGATGCTGCCTGGCCTGCTGCGTTCACCAGCAACTTTTATGTGAATTAAATGACCCCACTTTGTCTTTTAATTGACTGTTCAAATCTCCTGCCAGGTTCCCGATTCTCTCTGCCACAGTATTTCTTGACAAGCTGACATTACCAAAGACCTCTCAGGGCACACCAGCTCAGCCGCCGTCAGCATGCATGCTTTGATGAATTCCCCCTCTGAGTATGGCTTCGACACAGCAGCTATTTTGTTGGCAATAATACAGCTGGCCTTGACAGCTGCATCATGAGTCTCTTGACTTTTGGTGAACACTGATTGCTGTTTTTTTCAGAGCTGCTTCAAGCTCATTTACCTTTTGCGTTCTGAGTCGTCCTGCATACTTGTCATATTTTTCGCCATGTGACGTCTCATAGTGTCGTTTGATATTGTACCCTTTTGCCACAGCCAATTGTTGCGAGCATATCAGACACACAGGTTTGCCATTGACCTCACAGAAGAAAAAATCTCTTTCCAATTATCGTTGAATATCCGACCTTCGATGTCAACTTTTCTTTTCTTGGAAAGCATTTTGAACCACAGCAGCAAACACCGTCATAGTCAGATTACAAACCCAGCATCTGAGTGTCCTCATTACCATCTCGGGTGACTTCAACCAGGTTACCATGGCTAGAACACTGCCCAACTTCACGCAGTATGTGAGCTGTACAACCAGAGGGGAGAGGACTCTGGATTTGATGTACGCTAATGTTGAGGATGCATACAGCTCCTCTCCCCTCCCCCCACTGGGAAGGTCAGATCACAACCTGGTGCATCTAAAACCCTGCTACGTGCCTCTGGTAAAGAGTAAACCTGCAACCTCGAGGACAGTGAGGAAATAGTTGGAGGCTTATGAGGCGCTCCAGGGTTGTTTTGAGGTGACAGACTGGCAGGCACTCTGTGAGCCACATGGAGAGGATATTGATGGGCTCACAGAGTGCATCACTGGTTATATCAACTTCTGTGTGGACTGCAATGTTCCGACAAGAACTGTCCTTTGTTATTCAAATAACAAGCCATGGGTAACAAAGGACATTAAGGACATCTTGAATGCTAAAAAGAGAGTGTTTAGAGATGGAAATAGGGAGGAGCTGAGGGCAATACAGAAGGACCTGAAAGCAAGGATCAGGGAGGCTAAAGATGGGTATAGGAGGAAGCTTGAGTGGAAACTCCAGCAGAACATGAGAGAGGTCTGGAGTGGGATGAGGACCATCACTGGGTTCCGGCAAACTAGTAACAGAGGAACTGAAGGCAGTGTGGACAGGACCAATGAACTTAACCTGTTCTTTAACAGATTTGACAGTGTGGCCCCTGCCCATCCCCCACACGATTCATCTGTTGTCGGCCCCCAACCAACACATATTCCACTCTCCCCTCCTACCCCTCCACAGTCCCCCACCCTGCTCTCATGACTATACCCCTTCCCCACACGAAACCACCACGGTGGGCTTCACAGCTGAACAGGTGAGAAGACAGTTGAAATGTCTCAACCCAAGCAAGGCTGCAGGCCCAGATGGTGTCAGTACCAGGGTGCTCAAAGCCTGTTCCCCTCAGCTATGTGGAGTACTTCACCATGAGCCTGAGTCTCCAGAGGGTTCTTGTGTTGTGGAAGACGTCATGCCTCGTCCCTGTGGCCTCAATGACTACAGACCAGTAGCATTGACCTCCCACATCATGAAGACCCTGGAGAGACTTGTTCTGGAGCTGCTCCGGCCTATGGTCAGGCCACACTTAGATCCCCTCCAGTCTGCCTACCAGCCCCAACTAGGAGTTGAGGATGCCATCGTCTACCTGCTGAACTGTGTCTATGCCCACCTGGACAAGCCAGCGAGTACTGTGAGGGTCATGTTTTTTGACTTCTCCAGTGCGTTCAACACCATCCACCCTGCTCTGCTGGGGGAGAAGCTGACAGCGATGCAGCTCGATGCTTTCCTGGTGTCATGGATTCTTGATTACCTGACTGGCAGACCACAGTACGTGTGCTTGAAACACTGTGTGTGTCTGACAGAGTGATCAGCAGCACTGGGGCTCCACAGGGGACTGTCTTGTCTCCCTTTCTCGTCACCATTTACACCTTGGACTTCACTACTGCACAGAGTCTTGTCATCTTCAGAAGTTTTCTGATGACTCTGCCATAGTTGGATGCATCAGCAAGGGAGATGAGGCTGAGTACAGGCCTACGGTAGGAAACTTTATCACATGGTGTGAGCAGAATTATCTGCAGCTTAATGTGAAAAAGACTAAAGAGCTGGTGGTGGACCTGAGGAGGGCTAAGGTGACCCCTGTTTCCATCCAGGGGGTTAGTGTGGACATGGTGGAGGATTACAAATACCTGGGGATACGAGTTGACAATAAACTGGACTGGTCAAAGAACACTAAGGCTGTCTACAAGAAGGGTCAGAGCCGTCTCTATTTCCTGAGGAGACTGAGGTCCTTTAACATCTGTCAGACGATGCTGAGCATATTCTACGAGTCTGTGGTGGCCAGTGCGATCATGTTTGCTGTTGTGTGCTGGGGCAGCAGGCTGAGGGTAGCAGACACCAACAGAATCAACAAACTCATTCGTAAGGCCAGTGATGTTGTGGGGATGAAACTGGACTCTCTGACGGTGGTGTCTGAAAAGAGGATGCTGTCCAAGTTGCATGCCATCTTGGACAATGTCTCCCATCCACTACATAATGGACTGGTTGGGCACATTCAGCCAGAGACTTATTTCATCGAGATGCAACACTGAGCGTCATAGGAAGTCATTCCTGCCTGTGGCCATCAAACTTTACAACTCCTCCCTTGGAGGGTCAGACACCCTGAGCCAACAGGCTGGTCCTGGACTTATTTCCAGGCATAATTTACATATTACTATTTAATTATTTATGGTGCAGCTGTAACGAAAACCAATTTCCCTCGGGATTGATAAAGTATGACTCTGACTATGACTGAACAGTCTCAGCCTTGCTACAGGTGTTACTTACCTGAGTACTCTGTGTGTTTGTGTTTGACGTAAGTGGGGCCTCAGTGGTCTTCAGTGCAGGGTGGTAGGTGCTTATGCACAGCGGGTGGTTGACTGCCACCTATTGTTTTCTAAGTACACACAACAAGCTGCTGGCACAGCAGGCAGCACAGACAGCGGTGGGAGAGAGAGTGGCTGCTGTACAGATACATAATAAATAGACGCGAATATATTTTTCTTTCTCCAAATCATCCCGCGGGCTGGTAGTTTGACACCCCTGGTTTAGAGACTTATATGCCTTAATGACCCAGAGAGCTATGCTGGCTGGAGTCTGGGCTTTATGCTTTGGCTCTTGGTAGTGTCACCCATGTCAAACAAAGGGTAGAGGCCAGACTAAGAGAGGTCCACCAATCTTAAAGGTTCAGGGGATCTGCTCAGGGCAAACAGCTTCTGGACACGATGCTGCCTGATTTAGACAGATTCAGTTAAGAGACACCGACTAGTTGGCCTCAAGGGCTGAAGAGGAAAAAAAACCATACCTATAACTTGAGTGAAATACACACCATTGGAACTGGACTCATTTTCTTATTACTTCTTCAAATTTCAGAGGATGTGTAAAATTTCTTTACCACAGTTGTCTTGACTTTAATCATGTGCAGTTTAATACATACCAGCTCACAAGAATATATGTAAAACTGCTCATTAATTATTTGCCCTGAGAAATCCTCTGAAAGTTTGAGGAGTTTGAATACAGTATTAATTCTAAAGGAATTGATTCAAATGAAAACTATGGCTTCATATGTACTAGCTTTATCTTGACCTGTAACCACTTTACTAAATTAGTAACTGCAATACTATGAAAATAATAGTGAGAGTTTTAAATTCAATGGCAGCTAAACTTTATCCAAACTCTAAATGAGCATGGGCTCTTACAAATGGGGGAAGAAACAAAGTGCCAAAAAGCCTTGCATAATCTTCCACTGATCGAGCAAATACAACAGATGGTGTTACAGAAACTTAGTTTTAATAAGGTAAATAGCATTAGTTCGTGTGTACTTCTGGACCTAATATTTCTAATCACAAGAATTCTATTAACGGTGAAATATTAAAAGTCATGACAGATCCACAACACCAATGGAACATTTATCACAAAGTTGAACTGAAATTGGAATAAGGTTTTTATTGCTTGACAAATTATAAATATTTTGATCATGACATGATATAAAACATGCAAAACACAAGGCATCAAGACAATAGTTATTACTTTAATACAACTAACCCTTTTATTGTAGGAATAACATTTCAAAAATATATTTTGGTACATTGTATACAATTAAAGGAGTATTTAAATATTTTAAATTTCACAAGATAATTATGGACTACCATACAAACAGTAGTTCCAAAATGTCCCAGCTCCGAAGCAGTTTTATTCAAAGCATTTGCCTAGCATTCAGCCTTAGGCATCACCACCAGCATTGTGTTTATAATAAGTATATAATTTAGCCAACAACTAACAGTGCAAACAACATGAATTTCATTTTCTCCCTGTACCCAGTTTACAAAATTAGACCAACCTTTCTACAAACCTCTGCAAAACTGAATAACACAAATACCGGAAAGGTTGATCTTATTGCTAGTATAATTAAAGAGGCCATTATTGGACAAGATCTATTAGTTTACAATAAAGTTAAAATTCTGATTAAAAACCTGTCCATAAAATACTATGATTCAATAATAAAGCCCGTGTCCAGGAATCAATGAGAATTGGGAAATCCTGTATTCTTATACCAACAGTTAAAACTCTTCCACAGTTGCCAACTTAATTTTTGCATTTGTGAATTGTATTGGAGGTGAGCTTTCATTCAGAATATTATGTTATCTTGGAATCAAAAATCAATATCAAATGAAATCTCTTAGCCAAAATGTTACTTTATTGCTAAGCATATGCTAGGGACATCAGTTGCTGATTTTAATTTCAACATTAGAAATATATTGTTGACTATCTACATTTATATTTTACAATTATTTTGTCACCTTAAAATAAACTGTGAAAAATTATTCAAGTCAAAGAAAACTTTGTACAAACTTTATAGTCCTGTAAACCACTAAGTGTACTTGTTAGCTCTGCAGTTAAATAAATTTATGACTGAACTACAGCAACTAAGAGAGAGACTCATGTCAGAGACTTAAGTTAAAGATGCACACATTTTTAAACTAGAGAATGATTTAAAAGTAAATCTGTAAATTAATAAAAACAAAGACAAAATGCAGCATTTGTTTACAACACTTTACACTAGTTTTGAATTGTGTCAATGTACTATGAGACTCAAACTGACAGCAGAAACCTCAAGGAAACTTGTCACATTCATGAAGGCAAGCCTTTTAACGCACCTTCCAAATAGCCAGTATAAGTAAATTCCGCAAGTTTAATTTTGCTGGTAACTGCTTATAATTTGCACATTGTGAATTGCAAGCATTAAATCACAAAACTAAAATGAAGGCCATTTTAATTACCTGCACAAAAGTGGTTCCATTTACATATGGGACACTTGCTGATCTTTGAAAATTTTCTAAGATGGCAATGCTATGTAGATCAGGAAATGTAAACCTCAAGAAAAGCAGTCACAAATTATTCCAGTTCTCAAAGCTGACTAAAAAGTAATCTTCCCATTTAAAATGAGAAAAATTTCTGAAAGTACTGGATAGCTATGTAGGGCAGGCGCGAGGTTGGGGTGGGGGGGCAGTGCAGGTTGCTGGTGCAGACACAAATGTGAGCTCACACTGGCAAACTTCCTTCTTTCAGCACCAGTGGAAGGTTCAAAATATGAATTAATTTACTTTAATCTTCTCCCAGTAGTTTGATTTTGTATAGTGTAATAAGCCAGTTTATTCTTAGAGTGAAATTTTAAACGAAAAGAATTAATCCTGAATGATTGAACCCTTGCTCAGGTATCTCAATTCAATGCTGTCTGTTTCATTAAAACACTGTCTGGGCAAGCCCAAAGCTAAAGTTAGGAATATTTATTCTAAGTATCCTAAACATAATAATGAAACACTGTTTAAAAAGTGCAATTGTAGCAATCACAAGTCAGTACTTCAATTGTTAAAAAAAATCCCACCAGTCCAAATAGAAGTTTGTTCAGTTTCCTATGAACCAATTGCATTGATGAGTTCTGTTTGGGAGAACCTTCCATCTTCATTAGCATCAAACTGTCGAAGTTCTTCAGGATCAGGGGTTTGCGTACCAAATAATTTGTAAAGTTCTTGGTAAGAAAGTTGGCCATCAGAAGAGTGAAGGAACAGGTCCTGCAGAGCTGTAACATTTAAAACAAAATTGCAGTTGTAGAACAGAAAGGCGTGGTAGCACAAGTACACAGTTTCCAGATAGACGGCAGTGAGGAAGATTTTTGGCACATTGCTCTTCATCAGTCAGGGCATTAAGTATAGAAGTGGAATATTATGATATGGGTGAACAAGACATACAAAGAATGATCTTGTAGAACTGTATGAAATTATGAGGCATAAATAGGATGAATGCTGTTGACTCTTTCCACATTGTCACTTGTAAAAATGCTATTCCCTTTTTTAAGTTCCTCCACCTCAGCATCTGTTCTCAGGATGATGCACACCATTCTAGAATAGAATTATCTCTTTTCAAAACAGAAGGTTTCCTTTCCACAACCACTGATACTGCCTTTATCTGGATCTCCTCCATTTCCCACATATCTGCCCTCACCCCACCCTCAAGCCATCATAACAGGATAGGGTTCACCTTGTCTTTACCTGCCATCACACAAGCCTCAATCCAGCACATTATTTGCCCTAACATCCACAATCTGTAACAAGGTTCTACCACTAAGCACGTCTTTCCCCGATCCTTCCACTTTCTGGAGGGGTCTCTCTCTCTCTACATGACTCTCTTGTCCACTTGTCGCTCCCATGATCCCCCTCCTGGCACTTATCCCTGCAAGTGTGTCAAGGGCTACATCAGCCCCTACACCTCCCTCGCCACTATTCAAGGCCCCCAAATAGTCCTTCCAGGTGAAAGTCTACCAAAGTGTGTCAGGGTTATCAACTATATTTGGTGCTCACTGCTCTACATTGGTGAGACCCAACATATATTGGGGGACCACTTTGTTGAGCATTTTCCCTTCATCGACCTCCCATTCCCATTTTGACGTGTTGGCCCATAATCTCACTACCACCACAATGAGACCACACTAAGATTGGGGAAGCAACATTATATTGTCTGGGTAACTTTCAACGGTTGGCATGAACATTGATTTCTCTAATATCTTCCCCTTTGTCCTTCTCTCTTTTTCCATTCTTCATTCAGGCTGCCCTCTCATCTCTTTTCACCTGTCCATCACGACCCTCTGATGCCCCTCTTCCTTCCCTTTCTTCCATGGTCCTCTCTATCAAACTCCTACCAGCCCATTATCTCTTCTAGCTATCATCTCCCAGCTTCTTACTTCATCCCCCCCCTCCTTTCCCTATCCATCCATCTTCCCCCTCACCTGGCCTCTCTTATCACCTGCCAAGTTGTACTCTTCCCCCACCCCCCACTTTCTTATTCTATCCTTTCCTCTCCAGACTTGAAGGGTCACTGCCCTGAACATCAACTATTTATTCCCCTCCATAGATGCAGCCCGACTTAAGAGTTCCTACAGCATTCTGTGTGTTGTTCAAGATTTCCAGCATCTGCAGAATCTCTTGTTTATGAATATATAGTTCGTTTCCGAGGATTGGGGAATTAAGAACTAGAGGGGATACATTTAGGTGGGGGGGGGGGGGAGAAGAAGAAGCTTAATCTGTGGGGCAACTTCTTCACTCCGAGGATAGACCATATATAGAATGAGCTGACGCTGACAGAGGAAGAAGTTAAGGCAGGAACATGCAGGTCAAAGGGCCTTTTTCTAATCATGAATAGTATTAAGTTTTAGAACTGGCAGTACTAAAAACTTAAAACATGAAAACAATACTTTTAGTTTGCTACATACGTTAAAAATGTTATTAGCCCAATTATTTTCAAAGGAGTCAGGATGATTGTGGAAATAGGAGATATATATAATCTCACCTACGCAACCCTAGCCAAATCACAGGACAATTTACAATGACCAATTAACCAGTACATCTTTGGACTGCGGAAGGAAACCAGAGCACCCAGAGGAAACCTACAAACGTTTGTACATAGTCATGGGGAGAAGGTACAAATTGCTTAGACGACACTGGAATTGAACTCCAACATCATGCTAAACACTACGCTACAGTTGCATAGTGATATTGTTGGCAAGCTGCACAGATTCAACTAATTCCTGTCTTTCAACTGTAACAAAGGTATCCAGACCCATTATTAAGTAAATTTTTACTTGTAGTGAAGTGTGCAGTTTACCCAAACAAAAACCCAAGAGGATTTCTCAGTGGCATAGATTGGAGATCAACTATGATACCGTTACAAAATTAATCAACTTATTAATCTGAACATCAGTTAAACACTTTATTTACATTGTGTATATCAGCAAACTGGTTGTGAAGCTGCATGCAGACACACATAAAAAAGGCTTAATACTCCAAAATCACATCTTTTTAATGAAGATAAATAAGTTTCATATCCTGTAACGGCAGGAATAATATTGATCAAATAGTGACTGATGAACAAAGAATCTCTTAAGGGAGATTCAGTGATCTGATACTAATTATGATGCATCCAAAGACAGAGGTAAAATCATGTACAAATAAATTTCAATGCTTAGTTTAATGTAAATTAAGATTTTAGCCACAGCTTTTGCAAATCCAGAAGGAAGTCCTAGATAATGAATTTCCATAATTGTACTGTCATTCTAGAGAATATTGATATCTATTTATAGATAAGGCCATTCAGTTTTCATCAGTTTATTCATAGAGCCCTCTCAACGCCTCCCCGCCCCCGTTTAAGTGTCCAACTGTTTCTCAATTTTAAGTTATTTCTCCTAATAAAGCTAGCATGGTACCTTGTATGTTGATCAAATTAACTATAGATTTAGTCCTAAATTGCTTTACTAGTTTCTCTTGATTCTTACTACTGAACTTCATGGCCTTGCAGAATGCAGCAATTCCCAGCATTCATTCAGGTACTTAAAAAATCTTTTAATACATTTCTTCTTTCACCATCCTACTATCAATTTTTTTTTTACTTGTCAGTAAATGACCCATCTGCTAAGGGAAAAGTCTCAATTTTATACATATTTGCTAATTTCCCCTTCACTTTATTTCACCCTGAAAGAAAGTAACTGAATTCCAGACAATACTCTCTTGAAACTAAAATTCTCTAATCTTGACAACAATCAGCTACATCTCTTCAGCACCGTCACATGCCATCACATTCTTCTGGGGACCCAACAGTGTATAGTACTTCAGCTGTAGCCTGTCTGGTATTCTATGCAATTCTAGAAATACATTCCTACTCTTGCTTTCTATGCTTCAGTTAAGTTTCTTCATTTGCTTTTGTGCTAATCTGCTGCCTCATTACTTTTAAGAATCTGCTGACTCACACTGAGATATTATTTCTTGCTCTTTTCAGTATTCTACCACTATTGTTTATCCTGTTGCCACATTTGCCCTCTATATGTATTGCCACTCATATTTCCACAATGAATACCATTTGGTACATTTTTGGCTCACTGAGCAATCTATTTTGCTCACAACTCTCTTACTCACAATGAACAACTTACAAAGTTGGTATCATTTATGAATCTGGGGCTTCCTTATTGTTTAATCAAATCCAACTTATTGATCTATACCAAAAGGTGCAAGATTATACCTATATAACCTTCAAATTATTCCAGATATCACCACCGATTAAGCTGAGATCCTATGCACTGATCTTTAAAGTCCAAATAAAATTATAAATAATGTACATTGGATGTGAAGAATGCAGAATGCTCTAGCTGTAAAACTCACCTTTTAAACTATTAATCCCAGGTAATGATAGGTGTTTTAATTTGACATTCCTTTTACTGTTTTTATTAGCTGTTGCTTTTACTGGAATTCTTGGAGAAATTAAGGGATTCACTGTAGAAGTTGAGCTTGTGTTAGCTGTAAAACAAAAGTACAGCTGCAAATAATTATCTATTCACTTACTGCTTACATTCCAGACTTTAGGGAAAGCAACCATGGATTCTAGAGCATAGAATCAGGCCATATTGTAGAGCTGCTTTACTTGTAATTGCTCTGCCACATCAATTACTTTGTCACCCTGCCTTTGTACTTCCTCTTCTCTCTCACACTTGAATCAAGCCTTCTTTAAAATATGTCCATGCTTTTTCTATTACCCATGTGGCAGACTACATCTGCATTTTTACAACATAGAAAGTGATCTGAGTTTTTTTTTTGATCTGCTAGTTGTCACTTATACCTTTGTTTTACTAGCTTATGTTTAATAGATTTTCCATATCCATCTTAACAAATTACTGCACAATTCTAAAAACCTACAACTTCCAGAATGTTCTCTTTTCAAGAGCCTTAAACTTCTGTTATTACAACACTCAATTTTGTCATCCTTGAAAATAGTTTCTGCACTTTATTCACTTCTCTTGTGTGACCCAACAAAAAGTCTACATAAATTTAATATTTCAAATACTTTTTCCCCTTCTTCCAGAAATTAACTGCAGCCCTAGGCTTGTACTTTCCAGCTTCAGTAATATATGTGTACCCATTTCCAGATCTCATTGTTCATTTATCCTATTTAGTTACTCAGCTTCCAAAAAAGAAACAAGTGGCCTCTTTCTTTATTTTATAGGTAAGCATTCTCATGTTTGAAATGATAAATTCGCCCAAGATTCATGCATATGCTTTTTGTTCTAGTTAATTACATTGTAATCAACCTCCCATCTCCAATTTCGTATAATGATTAAAAATCACAGCTCCAGTTCTATTATGTGAATAACAATGACTGTTTTAGCACAAATTCCTATGGATCATATTTCGTAAGACACTTCCCTTAAACTAAGCATCTATTTTCAATCTATTAACCACCTTTCAATCCATTCTGTAACTGGTCCCTGACTCCTTATGCCTCTAGCTTTACCAATAACTCTTCATACAATACCTCACTGAAGGCATTCCGAATATTTCACACATTACTATTTTCTTCCAACAACTCCAATGGCTGACACATCTTTGCCAAAGTCCCAAAATGGTTCAGAATAAGTTCAGCTTTCTTCCGAGATTATTTAATCATAACCATTATCTGTGTATAAATATTGTACTAACTTTCTTGATATTCTGATCAACCTGTAGTAAAATTGCACGATGTTTTCAATGAAAAGGCAACAAGAGGCCAGAGGTGCTTCAACGCTGAAGTTCAGAGTATTCAGGCAAATTTTTCCTTTCATATTTACTATAGTGGCCATATTTCACTACTGAAATGAATTAGAGCTCTTTTCAGTGATCTGCG
Organism: Mobula birostris; assembly: GCF_030028105.1. Classification (NCBI taxonomy): domain Eukaryota; kingdom Metazoa; phylum Chordata; class Chondrichthyes; order Myliobatiformes; family Myliobatidae; genus Mobula; species Mobula birostris. The sequence continues at coordinate 56,206,071 of NC_092381.1, read as the reverse complement.
ATATAGATGTAGGAAACTAATGGATGTACTGTATTTATATTTCAAACACTTGATTCCAGAAAACCATATTGTAGAAAATGAAACTCATAATTTAAAAAAGGTAACACATTACCATGAACACAAGATTGATTGGCTAGTAGGAAACAAAGTAGGCAGGAATGTTTTTTTTTCAGGTTGCAATCTAATTACTGACATCGGGGATCATTTTGGGGGCTGAACTTTTTACAATTTACAGCTCTTCCCCAAGTTACACAAGTCAGGGCTTGTCTTAAGTGAATTGCATGAAGGTACCAACAAATACAATTGCTAAATTTGTTTATGACCAAAAATAGCAAGTTGTGAGGCACATTAGCAAGCTATAAAAATACACATTAGGTGAAGTAAGTAGGCAGAGATCTGAAAAATATTGTGGAAAAATTAGGTACTTTCCATTTTGGCAAGGGTAAAAAGGACATTACATAAACGATGGCAAATTGCAGAGCCATAAAATGCAAAGGGATCTGATGATGCATCATTCACAATAATCTATACTCTAGCTAAAATAAAGCTAACAAAAAACTTTCATTTACCGTTCTGGGAACTAAGGATATAAGTACGGTATTAAAGTTTATTTACTGTATATAAGGCATTGAGATCACGTGGAGTACTATGTAGTTTTAAGATATAAATACACTGAAAACAGTTCTTAGAAGGGTTATTAAGCTAATACCTGGAAGGTGCTGGTTATCTGAGGATAAATTAATGTTGTAGTGCCTGAAGTTTAGAGTGAGAGAACTAGATTGAAACAAGAGCCTGTGTATTAGTGAGGACGTTTTATCTTGTAAGAAAAGCTAGAACTAGGGTTCAATACAAATGGTGCAAAATGTTTTCTAAGGGCTGACAGTCTCCAAAATGCTCTCTCAAAAAACAGTGTAAGCAGAGTCTGAATATTTTTAAGGAAGAGGCAGATACATTCTTGATCAGCAAGAATGCAAAAAGGTCATTATACTTGGAGGGAATGTAGAGTTGAGATTAGTCTGATCCAGACATCCCACCCTGCAAAAACTCATTTCAGGGAGGTAGCACCCCCACGCCCCCCACCCCCACAACCACCCCCACCGCCGCCCGGTCGACCTCCAAGGGTGTATGTAATACTTCGTTTAGTGATTTTGTCTAATCTGTAAACCAAGTTGGGTATATGCAGAAAATGTGGCATTAAAATATGTACTTACATTATCATATTTATTCTATTACAACTTTAAGTCTACAGGGAGTTTGGCCTCGTCACGTAGGACATCAATAGCGTAGTTCCTTAGCAGCCAACCAGCTAGTTTAAATAACGTTAGCTATGCTAATGAATGAATGACACCTGTTAAACTCACCTCAACATGTCTTTTACATTCTAACTCACCATGGGCAATAGAAAAGTCACTGTTGCAAATAGTGCAGCGAGCAACACTGTCATTATTTTTGAGGTTGACTGTAAAGCCCGCCAACAGAGAAAACTGATAGGTTTGCTTAGCAGGGGTCCCCAACCTTTTCTGCACCGCGGACCGGTTTAATATTGACAATATTCTTGCGGACCAGCCGACTGGGGGCGGGGGTTTTAATCACGACTGGAATATTGGTGATAAGTCAACTATGTCAGTTATAAATAGCTAATACACTCAATTTCGTTTCTAAAAGGGTTTATCTAATGAATTTAATATTAAAAACACAGCGCATATTTTCCTCGCATGAATATAGTGATAAGTCAATTATAAGTCAATAGCATCATAACATTTTAAGTAATGTTTGGATATTAAACACACAGAGCATATTTTCCTCGTATGAACATATAAAATCATTGCAACACACCAATATCGCTGAATCAGCGGGAGCCCTGGGCTTGTTTTCCTGCAACAAGACGGTGCCATCGAGGGGTGATGGGAGACAGCGATACTCGAAGGGGGTTCCTTATGTCCAGTCTATTCCACGATTTAGTTTTCGTTGCATTCATTGCAGAGAACTCTGCTTTGCAGAGATATGTTGGAAATTGAAGCAACGTTTTCAGTGCTTCCATGGCTATCTCAGGATATTTAGCCTTGACTTTGATCCAGAATGCCGGCAGAGATGTTATGTCAAACATACTTTTGAGCCCGTCATCATTTGCAAGCTTGAGGAGTTGAGCCCCTTCTCGTGCTGACATGGATGACGCGTGCGTAATGACCTCGTGTGCGTTCAAGTTCAGCAGTGCGTGACAGGGAATGAGGAAAGGTGCAGCTGACTCATGTTGTTTAATATCGTTTCCTTGCAGCCCGGTGGTTGGGGACCACTCTTAGCATGAAGAGAGACCTATCAGGATGCTCGCTCTCCCTCTCAAAAAAAAATCAATTTCTGGGATATTGTATATAATTTCCGGGCATCCTGGAGCCACTATCAATATGTGGGAGACTCCTGGAACTTCCGGGAGAGGTGGGATGTCTGCTGATCTGGCATATCATTCTTCTGCCATGACATTACTAAATGAGGAACAAGCATGAGGGCCCAAGTGAGTTCTTCTACCCCAAATTCATATGTTCATATATTGGAAGAAAACTTTAAACAAGCCATAAAGTACAACTAAAGAAGTTTAAAAACTTCACGAACTGTTTCCATCTTGTAGCAGGACAAAAGTCTGCAACAAAATTGACTGACTTTTCTCTCAAACGATAGCTAAAATGAACATTGATTTTGATTTTATGTCTAAATATGCATATACCAATTTGTCTTTTCTTCAATGTCATTCAAGCTAAAAAAAAATATCTAAAATCCTGCTTCCAACAGGAAATCATGCTGACAGTAAGCAATGCATCATTCCATTTCAAGATGCATCTGTGACCCATAATCTTTCCATGAAAAATTATCTAATGAGGATTAATGAATTTACATCATTTATTCATCCTTTCATCTTGGAAATCATAACCTCTTCTGCCTTTTTTCATCTTTGGTTTATTTTCTCTTCACAAAATTTACAACAAAGGTGCTCATCATGCCTCTGCCAAAGGACAAACAGCCTAATCTCACCTTCCAGTTCTAGGTTCATATTCTTGCAGGTCATGACTTAAGTACACAACTATATATTAATTAAATGTATTATATGTTTTTGTCTCTACTACTTCCCTGGAGTTCCAGACCCCTATTACATTGACAAAAATACCCATCTCTACACTACTATATTCCATTACTTCAAATCTATGCCCTGCTTCTTTCACTGCTAGAGAAATTAGACCCATCCTTTTAGCTGTCTGTGCCCCTCAATTTTATTCACCTAAATCTTTTCTGTTCCAAAGAAAACAACATAGGCCTATCTAATCCTTCCTTGATTTTCCAATTCTAGTAGCATTTCCCTCTATATGTTAAATATTGGATTAAACATATTTTAACAAAAGGGATGTTGAGTAACTGTGAATGCACAAGAGCGATATAATACATGGCTTACTCCATACTAATTCTTCAAGTATTCTCAGAAACAACAAACTGACCACCCCAACCGTGATTTCCAAGCACCACACTCAACATAATTAAATTTGCCATCAAGTTACACGTCATTGATCAGCTCTAATTTCAACATATTTGTGATATCATTCTTCAAAGTATACAGCAATACCGGCTTTCAGGCAATATTAATTTTACCCACTTTTAAACAAATGTCAAAAATGATTAATATTATATACACAATAATTTCTTAGAGAGAATAAAACTCATGCTATTTCAGAAAATTTTCTACAAAAAAAAAACAAGATTCTCCTTGACAATCACAATCACTTTTACTAAATTTTAATTAAACCTTTTTAAATTCAACTATTGATGACTTTCTGAAAACAACAGTATGCCATTCAATTCTATTCTCTCTTATATTGGAAACAGCTTATCAGACAGTAAATTTAGCTCATAATAACATCTTGCAAATCTATGCCACCACTGCTTCATCAACATCAGTTGGTATTTAGTGCACAGATGCATTCATCATTCGTAATCTTGTGCGAAATCCAAAGGTTATTTAATTTTGGACAACGTTAAAACAAACTTACATCTCTTCCTCATTTGAGGCCAATACACCTACATATTCCAGATATCTATTATAAGTAGATTCCCTCAGTTCCTTTTCCAGCTTTAGTGGCACCTTGGCCCCACTTTCATATACAAATTTGACAATCTCAGGCAGTATAGCTTCATAAACTAAACTGGAAGAAACTACATGACATATGCAAATCTGAGAAATGAAGATCTCCAAAATAGCTGTGTAGATAGCCAGCTGGAACAGAAACATTTTGCTCAGGAAGGAAGGTTCCCATCTATTTTAGGTTTTGCATTGAAATCTATTGGGCAACACCAAAACACAGCTAACACCAAAAAAGCAATTTAAAATGGTGTGTGCCTTGAGGTAAATGATCCGGGAAATTTGAAGGCAAATATTTCAACTATTATAAGATGTTGGAGGGCTCACTTTTTTAAAGTTTGCACTTTTTTTGCTGTTGGTAAAACAGAAGAATGTTCCTGGAGAAAGAGAAACATAATAATGCCCTAGAAAAGTTCATTTTAGTTTCTTTATATCAGTAGCCTCTAGGGAAATTATTAAAAGGTCTATCTGTACATTTCGTACAGATTAATTACCAGGAAGTATCTTTGAAATTCTTCATGCACTTGCACACAACGGTAATAATCTGCATTACTATGAACTAGTGCACAAACCAGATTGTGGTCAAATGAAAACATACCTGGCATCGAAATCTCCAAAACCATTCAAGCAAAAACTATGGTAATTTCAACAAACATGAGAGCTTTGCAATTTTTTTTCTAAGAAAATTTGTTATCCAAATTTATAGTTATAATGAATTTCAAATCAAATACTGCTACCTCTTTTTGGCTGGCAGCTAATTTAGCCCAAACCTGGGTTCAACTATTTAAAGAAATGACACAACATCACTTCTGCCATGGTTGTGAACTTTCTACCTGCTCTTAATTTGCAAGTAATGTTACCAATGAGCAATGTGTTTTAAATGAGTATTATGATCCATGGCGGTCCTTGGTTCAAATCTCATAAGAAACACTAATTTTATATGCAAACTACTTAATTTCAAGTTTCTTGTGCTAAAAATGTCAATTAACTAATCATCTGAATTAAACATAAGCCCCAAAGTGTTCCAACATTGATTTAACATAATTCAATGTTTTATGTTACACACTATTGCACTTGGGGGCATGTCTTTCAACATACTAGAATTTTCATGTTGAGTCACTTATTACTTTGCAATAAAACTCAAAGCACAGTATAGTCCTAAAGGTATATAGACATTTAAAACACTACATCAAAGTTTTGAGTATTTATTATTTTGCCATTTTATTTGCATTGCATGGTTGTTTCATTCCTCGGATTCTTCTCCATTCTACGCTTATAGTTTGCATAACACAGAAGAGGTCACCTCAGAAATACAAAGGATTTCATTAGTTATTCACCTGACTTAATTGAAAAGTTCAGAAGAAAAGCTTCAATGATGAAGAGACAGAAATACAAGAGGAGGGCATAGTTAGAGAAATTATACAGGTGTCCCCCACTTTTCGAACGTTCGCTTTATGAAAACTTGCTGTTACGAAAGACCTACATTAGTTACCTGTTTTCGCAAACAGTAGGTGTTTTCACTGTTACGAAAATAGGCAGCGCGCGCCCCGAACAGCCAAGCTCCTCCCCCTGAACTGCTTTCTAGCCAGCATTGTTTAAACACGTGCCTGTGAGCAGCTGTTAGCAAGATGAGTTCTAAGGTATCGGAAAAGCCTAAAAGAGCTCATAAGGATATTACACTTTGCGTAAAACTAGACATAATTAAGCGTTTCGATCGTGGTGAACGAAGTAAGGACAAAGTGAGTTTGGCTTGTGGAAGTTGACGAAGATGATGTTGAAGAGGTTTTGGCATCCCATGACTAAGAACTGATAAATGAAGAGCTGATGCAATTGGAAGAGGAAAGGATAACAATCGAAACCGAATGCAGTAGCGAACGGACTGAAAGTGAAGTCGTCCAGGAACTGAACGTGAAGCAACGGCGTGAGATTTTCGCTTCAATGATTGCAGAAAAGTACGACTTTCATTTTGAAAGAGTACGTCGGTTTAGGGCATATTTTCAAGATGGTTTGAGTGCTTACAAAGAACCGTATGATAGAAAAATGGGCGAGGCTAAGCAGTCAAGCATACTGTTGTTTCTCAAGCCTTCCACATCAGCCACAGGCAGACATAGAAGAAGATGACCTGCCTGCTCTGATGGAAACAGACGACGATGAGATGACACCCCAGTGTCCTACCACCCCAACCCCCAGGCCGTGGACCGATACTTTGCCGCGAAGAATGCAGCGGTAGCCAGGACACACCCAACATATCTTTAAGAAAAAAGCCGAAATAAGCAAGCTAATTAATTAGATGCCGCCCGGCACGTAAATGTCGGCCCAGATCAGAGGCGACGCAATCGGCTATCGCCTCTGATCTGGGCCAACATTTATGTGCCGGGCGGCACCTAATTAATTAGCTTGTTTATTTCGGTTTTTTCTTAAAGATGTGCTGGGTGCGTCCCAGCTATCGCTATACCCCTGCATGCTTCGCGGATCGGTATCGGTCAGCAGCCTGAAGGCTGGGGACCACTGCACCACCCCAACCTCCAACGACTCAGCCCAACACACCATCATCAGTGCGCTCGGCACTGTCTTCCCAATTCCGGTAAGTGATACTACACTGTACATATATTATTTCTACTTTACATAGGCTGTGTATTTTTATGTGTTATTTGGTAGATTTGGCAGTTTCATAGCTTAAAGGTTACTGGAGAATGTTTTTGCCGAGAGCGCTTGCGTGAGATTTTCGCTACGGAGAACAGTACAGCAATGATTGTAGAAAAGTATTTCTACTTTATATAGGCTGTGTATTTATCATATCATTCCTGCTTTTACTATATGTTACTGTTACTTTAGGTTTTATGTGTTATTTGGCATGATTTGGTAGGTTATTTTTTGGGTCTGCGAACGCTCACAAATTTTCCCCATATAAATAAATGGTAATTGCTTCTTCACTTTACAACATTCCTGCTTACAAACCGTTCCATAGGAACGCTCTATCTTCTGATGGCGGGGGAAACCTGTACTCCTGCTATATTACAGAATCTTCTTTCTCCTCTACCTTTAACCCTCCTGAATACACGAACCAGAAAATATAGAAATGCATCTTAAATACATTCCCATTCCAAAATGTCGGTCCAAGACTGCCTCTACTGCTACAATGAGGCCACTCTCAGATTGGAAGAGCAACACCTCATATTCTGTCTAGGTAGCCTCCAACCTGATGGCATCAGCAATGATTTACTGATCTTTCCCATAATTTTTCCCCTCTCCCCTCTCCTTCCATTCCCCACTCAGGCTTCCCTCTTACCTCTGTGTGAAGTTGCCATTACCAGGGAGAAGGTTCTTGGGAAACTGAAACATCTGAAGGTAGATAAGTCACCTGGACTAGATGGTGTACATCCCAAGGTTCAGAAAGAAGTGGCTGAAGAGATTGTGGAGGCATTAGTAATGATCTTTCAAGGATCACTAGATTCTGAAATGGTTCCAGAAGACTGGAAAATTACGAATGTCACTCCACTCAGGCAGAAGAAAGGAAATTATAGGCCAGTTAGTCTGACCTCAGTGGTTGGGAAGATGTTGGAGTCAATTATTGGGATTCAGTGTACTTGGAGGCAATGATAAAATAGGCCATAGTTTGCATGGTTTCCGTAAGGGAAATCCTTGCCTGACATATATGTTGCAATTCTTTGAAGAAATAACTAGCAGGATAGACAAAGGAGAATTGATGGATCTGGTGTACTTGGATTTTCAGAAGGCCTTTGCTATGGTGCCACACGAGGCTGCTTAACAAGCTAAGAGACCATGGTATTACAGGAAAGATACTTGCATGGATAAAGCAGTGGCTGACTGGCAGGAAGCAAAGAGTGGGAATAAAGAGAGCCTTTTCTGGTCGGCTGTCAGTGAGTAGTAGTTTTCCACAGGGGTCTATGTTGGGACCAATTCTTTTCACATTGTATGTCAATGACCTAACTGATAGAATTGATGGTTTTGTTGCAACGTTTACAGATGATTCAAGGATAGGTGGAGGGGCAGGTAGTTTTGAGGAAGTAGAGAAGCTACAGAAGGACAGATAGATTGGGAGAATGGGCAGAAAAGTGGCAGATGGAATACAGTGTCATACACGTTGGTAAAAGAAATAAAGGTGTAGTCTATTTTCCAAAGAGGAGAAAATTCAAAAATCTGAGGCGCAAAGGGACTTGAGAGTCCTTGTACAGGATTCCCCAAAGGTTAATTTGCAGGTTAAGCCTGTGGTGAGGAAGGCAAATGCAATGTTAGCATTCATTTCAAGACGACTAGAATATAAAAGCAAGGATGTAATGTTGATGCCTTATAAAGTACTAGTGAGGCCTTACTTGGAGTATTGTAAGCAGTTTTGGGCTCCTTAACTTAGAAAGAATGTACTGAAACTGGAGAGGAGTCAAAGGAGGTTCATGAAAATGATTCCAGGATTGAATGGCTTATCACATGAAGAGGGCTTGATGGCTCTGGGCCTGTATTCACTGGAATTCAGAAGAATGGGGGGGCGGGGGGACCTCACTGAAACCTATCGAATGTTGAAAGACCTCAACAGGGTGGAATTGGAGAGGACATTTCCTATGGTGGGAGAGTCTAACACCAGAGGATACAGCATCAGAATAGAGGAGCATCCCTTTATAATGGAGACGAGGAGGAATTTCTTTAGACAGAGTCGTGAATCTGTCGTAATTCGTTGCCACAGGCGGCTGTGGAGGGTATCATTGAGTATACTGAAGGCAGAGGTTGATAGATTCTTCACTGGTCAGGGGACGAAGGGATACAGGGAGAAGGCAGGAGATTGGAACTAAAAGGGAAAATGGATCGGCCAAGATGAAATACGGAGCAGAGTCAATGGGCTCCTATTTTGCCCCTATGGTCTTCTTTGCCTCACCCGCCTATCAACTCCCCAAGGTGTCCCCTCTCTTAAAAGACCCTATCATATATGCCTCCACCACCGTCGCGGGCAGCCCACTCCAAGTACTCACCACTCTCTGCGTGAAAAAACTTACCTCTGACACCTCCTCTGTACCTACTTCCAAGCACCTTAAAACTGTGCCCTCTTCTGCTAGCCATTTCAGCCCTGGGAAAAAGCCTCTGACTATCCACATGATCAATGCCTCTCATCATCTTATACACCTCTATCAGATCACCTCTCATCCTCTGTCGCTCCAAGGAAGAAAGGCCAAATTCACTCAACCTGTTCTCATAAGACATGGTGCTCCAGCCACATTCCAGAGGCTTATGGACAGAGTGCTGCAAGGTTGTGAGGACTGCAGCGCTGCCTATTTGGATGATGTGGTCATTTTTAGCCTGACCTGGGAGGAACATCTGGAGCACCTTAGTTGAGCCCTAGGTGCAATCAATGCGGCAGGACTTACGGTCAATCTGCAGAAATGTGAGTGGGCCAGGCAGGAAACCCGGTACCTGGGGTATCAGTTGGGGAGAGGTGAAGTCCGGCCTCAGGTGGATAAAGTTGAGGCCATTCTGAACAGCCCCAGGCCCCGTACCAAGACCCAGGTCCGGTCTTTTCTTGGCCTAGTGGGCTGGTACCGACAGTTCATCCCTCACTTTTCAACCCTGGCACCCCATTGACCAACCTCACCTGCAAGTTGGCCCGTAATCCTGTGGAATGGAGTGAGGAGTGTGAAAGTGCTTTCCAGGGCCTGAAGGAGAAATTATGCTCTTCCCCTGTGATGCAGAGTCCTGACTTTGAACGCCACTGCCTGGTGCAGGTGGATGCCTCAGGTGTAGGCATCGGGGGAGTACTGGCTCAGGGAGAGCCAGGTGAGGAATGTCCTGTGTTGTATCTCAGCAGGAAACTTCTGCCCCATGAAACCCGGTACTCCACAATCGAGAAGAAGTGTCTGGCAATCAAGTGGGCGTTGGACAGCCTCAGGTACTACCTTCTTGGGAGGGAGTTTGACCTCCAGATGGACCACAGAGCCCTGACCTGGATCCAGACAATGAAGGACCAGAATGCCGGGGTGACTAGGTGGTACCTGGAACTTCAACCTTTCAGGTTCTGTGTGCGGCACAAAGCAGGCAAGGAGAACATCACAGCGGACTTCCTGTCAAGACTGCCAAACATTGCTGCTGCAGGAGAGGAGGGTGGTAATGTGACAAAGGCTAAGTCACTAACTACGGACGGTACATAGTGCACTCGGTAAAACACTCATTCCCAGCAGTAATAGTGACTGGGTCTGGAACAGAGCTGCTACATGGAGCTGTCTCATAGAGGCAGCAGCTCTGTTCCAGACCCAGCCACTATTACTGCTGGGGATGAGTGTTTTACCAAGTGCACCATGTGCCGTCCGTAGTTAGTGACAGGCCTTCATCACAGTCTTCTTTGCCTCACCTGCCTATCAACTCCCCAAGGTGTCCCCTCCTTCTCTTTCTCCCACGATCTACTCCCCTCTCCTATCAGATTCCTTCTTTTCTCACCCTTTACTTTTCCACCTATCACATCCCAGCTTCTTACTTCATCCTCCTCCCCACTCAACCGGCATCACACATCACCTTCGAGCTTGTACCCCTCACCCCCACCTTCTTTTTCTAGTTTCCATACGTTCTGCATGACCTAAGTTCCTCCAGTACTTTGAATATATTACTCTGGATTTCAAGCAACTGCAGAATCTCTTACGTTTAATACATTTTAAAGCAGTGGGAAAGTTCAAAACATCTATACCTGTACAGATGGCTGAAATTTCTAGTAATGAGGGTAAATGCTGACAGTTCCAAATGGAATTGCCAGCTTTTATAAGGAAGACTTGAGCCATTATTTTCAAAGAATGGTTGGAACTCTCACACTTGATAGGTATATGAAAAAAAATAACTTGATGAAAAAAAGACTAGCAAGATGGGAGCAGAATATGGCAACTCAATGCAAGCTGCTCTGTGTAAAACTATTCATTACTTCTATTACAATCATTCTACTCTTAAAACTAAAATTCTAAGTCTCTTAAAAATTACTAATAATGCTCTTAAGTTTATTTACGGGTTTGGTGATATTCTAGCGATCTGAGCAAATGAACCGCCAACCCAACTCTACATACCACATGGAACCAAATAGCAAGCCCTAGAATGGTCCCATCTACGCAGCAGCTTGTATAGAGGGCAGATCCAACCTGACAGAACTGTTGCCAAGATTCAACTCCTGGATCCCAGCAGAATGCCTGACCTGCAGGAGCTGAGATCCAACCCACTCTTAGGGCACTGTCATTGGAGGCCCAATCAACAGAAGCTCCAGCAGTCAAGTCTTGATGCCTGACCTACAACAGCACCCAACATCAAGGCCCAACAGGATCAAAGACCCAACCCTACAAAGCATGTGAGACAGAATCCCAATGGAGAGGCTCCACCAGACACCTTCACTTACTTGTTGGTGCAGTTTATTCCTCACCACAACCTCTGTATCTGTCCAGAAACAACAAGTTACCTTCCAGTCCAACTGATTCCTCTCCAGAAACCACAAGAAACTACAAAGTTGTGGGCACAGCTCAGAACATCATGTGAGCCAACCTTCCCTTCATGGACTCTGCCTAACTTCGTGCTGCCTCAGTAAAATAGCCAAGCATAATCAAAGCCCTCTCCCAACCCAAATGTATTCTCTTCTCCCACCTCCTATAATGCGCAAGATACAAAAGCCTGAAAGCACGTAGACCAAATGTACCACCACACTTAAGGACAGTTTCTACCCCACTGTCATAAGACTAACAAATGAACCTCTTGTACAAAAAGATGAACTCAACTTAAATCTACAATCCACCTCATCATGGCCTTGCACCTTATTGCCTGCCTGGACTGCATTTTTTCTGTAACAAAAAAAAACACTATATTCTGCATTTTTTTTTTCCTCATATTACCTTGATGTACTGATAACGATGAAATTATCTGTATGAATGGCATGTAAAAGTTTTCCCACTGTACCTCAGTACACGTGACAATGACAAACCGATTAGGAATACTGCAGATTTACTGGACAGTTCATGGATGAGGAACAACTCCTAGAAATATCTAGTTTTTAAACTATTAAATGGACCTAATTTTCTGTGAAGTTAGCTTCTTGCACCTTCCATTTTATTTTGAACCTTTGTCTCAAAAGAATTTAAAAAGACAATTACCCACTTCAGCTTTTGCTACAGAATTTTCCAACCTCCTGACCACTACTGCCAAGGAGGACAAAGGCAACATAAAAATGGGAATATCACCACATACAATGTATCCCTCCAAGTCACATACCATCCTAATGCAAGAAATATTGCCTGTCCTGTATTGTTGCTTTAACTCACTTCCAGAAAAGATGTAGCAGGTCAAGGCAGCAGTTATCCATCCCCTTCAAAGACCTTTTAGAGAGCAGCAGAACTGTCAGCCTAGCTAGTGATACCCACATCCCCTCAAAGACAAACTGGAATGAAACAACAAGTGCTTAGCAGTATTAGACAGACAAAGCAGAACAAGTTAGCAACCGAAATTCAGAAGTATATCACCACTGACATCTGCTGGTAATTATTGAACATGTAGTTGAGTCTTCAATTTCTCACTCCATTCACACAAACACATCTAGTTTTCTCCTTCTGCTCTTCCTTTACTTCCCTTTGCCCTTTCTGGTCAACTTCCTTATCAAAAATTTAAAAAAGTGCTAAACTCTCATGTCACATCTAATTGGCTGGCTTCATGAATCCTAGGACATCATAAGAACTAATATAGATAAAATGGTGCATGTCTAAAAGGGAGAAATCCTCAAATTTGTTTTAAGTATTACCAATTTTCCAATCAACAAGAATACAAGTTAATTAGATTTTATTTACACACTTTATCATTTGATCATACAATAGCTAACCCCTCTAACCTATTAGCAGTAGCATATAAAACTTAACTAAATATATTACTGCAAATGGTCCGAATAATGACCGGACTTCAGAAAATGCAGAAAGACCTGCCCCCAAAACAATTGGTAGAACTAGTGATAATGGAGAAATTACTAGAGATAAAACAACACACGCACACACAGAACTGCATTCTTCTATTTTGCTGCCACTTTCTTACACATACTCAGTGAATGAGCCTTCACAGCTCTCTTGGGTCGTGATACCTGATGTTTCAGCATACCAGCTGAAGAAATCTCACCTCAGCCCAGCCTGAATGCATAACCCTTATTTTCAGATTGTGACCCTTGGTCGGAAATACCTCAGTTCACAAAAAACACAGGGCAGGAATCAGCAAAATCCAGCTATTTATACCATAATTGTAGGTACAAATCTTACTTATATCTATTATTTCCTTAATCAAGGCAAGTTAAAATTTTAAAATACTATTCTTCCAATTTCCTACTTAATTAATGAAGCATTATCCTTTTAAACACTCAATTCCACTAAGCTTATAACCCTCTTCGCCTTGTGCCTTCCTGAAAGCACATCTCTTGGTTTGCTTCAGGATTCAGTTTCTCTTCCTTGCAGCCTCAAGATATTTTTCAAGGTACATTCCATATAATTCATTTTCTATGTAATATAATGGAATTTAGTGAACGTTCTATGACATTAAAAGTACTGAGACAAAGTTCAAAGTTTTGAAGTACTTTGAACTTTTAAGACTATTCACATAGTGCTAATAAACAAAATTTGACATTGAATTACAACAAGAACATTAATCAAAGAGGTAGGGTAATGCGGCATATGCTAACGGGGAGAGGGACAGGGAAACACGGGTAACCTGATTATAAGAATATCAACATGGAGATTCGCAATGTAGTTTAGATATAACAAAATTCTTTCTAGTTTATCACATATGATAACTCAAATGTGCAAACTTTAAATATTGTATTATTAGGGAAGAATATGAATAATTGATTATTAATCTGTTCTGATACTGTAGATCAGAAATCCATAATGATGAACATCCTTATGGTTGTTTAACTATGTTGTACTTTAACTATGAAGGAACCAAACAGATGCTAACATTATCTTTTACAGGGAGAATTTTTTTTAAATGAATAGCATTTTCTTAATACATCAAATCCACAAGCAGCGTTTCCTATCTCTAAATTAGCTTACCTTGATTGTTGACTACACTTGTATTACCTAGATTATCTGATTTGTTGGCGAGAGCATTGACCATAACCTTCAACCTTTCCCTAAAATTTGGCACTTGAATGTTGTCATTTTGCTGAAAGAAAAAAAGTATTGAAAATAATTATTTAAGATCAGGAATTATCAGAAATAGAGAAATAAGGAATTCAAACTATAATGGTAAGAAAGCTCATTTCAACGTTAAACACAATTAAAAGGTTTTAGGGGTCTTGCACATGTGAAAAATATGGTGCGTATGAAAGGACAAGATGCAGCCTCTTTTTTTGGGGCCACAAAAAGGGCATTAAATATGAAGATTTACTGATGTCAAAGCAACAATGAGTGCATCCTGTCAACAATTACGGCAAAGGGAATTGAATAATTCATTAAATCATGTGACATCTTTACCACCTGATTCAAGAACAACAGATGAATTCGTTTATACTTTCAAATACTGAATAAGGACTATTCCCGAGGTATATTTGATATTCTAACTCCTGAGCGGTAGGAAACCTATGAAACTTTACGATCAAATTATTTGTATATGGAGTTCGTAAGTTCCTAGAAGAGACTGGGGCTAAAACAAATGAATTGGCAATAATACTGCTGAAAAAATTGTTTTATTCTCTCAAGATTGCATTACAACACAAATATACTCCCTAATTAGTCATGACTATGAAACAAAAATGTGGGCACCTATTGTGCTTGATAGGCAGAGAGGCAGAGAGGCAGAGAGGCAGAGAGGCAGAGAGGCAGAGAGGCAGAGAGGCAGAGAGGCAGAGAGGCAGAGAAAATGTTCAATCTGTTGCAAAGCAGTGATAACAGGGCAATTAGAAAATTATGACATGATTGGGCAGAACTGACATGAGTTTTGGAAGAGAAATTATGTTTGACAAATTTAGTACAGGTCCACAATCCCTTATCCGAAATCCTTGGGGCCAGTTGCATTTTGGCATTCAGAATTTTTCGGATTTCAGACCGCCCCACCCCTGATACCAAAAGACACATACGCTCAAGTCCCTTATTTAACCTGTCTCAGTGCGGTGGACTTTAAGACCCAGCGGCACACCAAACCTACACACATCCTCCCATATACTTTAAATCATCTCTAGATTACTTATAATACCTAATACAAAGTAAATGCTATGCAAATAGTTGTTATACTGTATTGTTTAGGGAATAATGACAAGAAAAAATTTTATTTCCAACAAAAACGTTCAATAAAACATAAAAATATACAGCTTCAAACGAACCAAATCAAACACATGGTAAATGACTTATTGGAATAAATGTCGAATGTCACTGTCACTATAAAACTTCAGTAATTTGTCTTTCTGTCTATTTAAATCATATACAGTGGTAGTTCCAACACTATTTTCTTCAGTAAGACGCCACACAGACACACTACGATCAAACTTCTGCAATAACTCCACTTTCTGCATTACTGATAATGATAGATGCTTCCTTCTCTTTTTCTCATTGTTACCCATAGGGGTATCTGCAGCTCTTTTTGACATTTTCACAGTGAAATTAAACACAAAGTCAACACTGAACACAAAATATCAGCGAACAGCAAATGCACATGTAACCATTAGGAGCGCTGAGCCACAACTGATGTCTGGTGGCCCCTGCTAGTGCTGCCACGTCACATCTGAGTGAGGTCAGCTGTTGGCAAAAAAAACTTCAATTTTCGGAGCTTTTTGGATTTCAGAATTTCGGATAAAGGAATGTGCACCTGTACAGTACTCTAATGCTGCAAATGGCAGAATGGCCAGTGGAAAGCCAGAAAATACAGTGAATTTGGATTCTCTCTGCAACTTCCTTTTAGTGAAAATCATAATCTTTACAAACCACTCCCATGAAATGACATTTTCCATATAACCATAGAAAATATCTGCCCATCTTTCCTGTCCCTTCTCTCAATTCCTGGACCAAAAACAATTTTTCCACGAGACTGCATTTAATTTGCATTCCTTCAATTTAATGTATTTGCAGCTCCTCCACATTGGACAATACCAAACACTGATCTTTTTGAAGAATATCTCGAAGAGCTAAGGCAGCACCTAATTGAAGATCTTGGCACACTGATGGCAATTGAACCAAAGAATATGCTCATCTTATGCATATGCTGCTGAGCTTGAATTACCTATCACTATCTAGATTTATACATGAATAATCAGCATGATAAGGCAATTGAGAACCGAGCCTTAAACTTCTCGTTAAAGCTTCAAGATCCACTAAAAGTAAAACATTTTAAGACTATAGAAATCTTTACGTCCTTACGGTCAGCATCAAGGCTCTTTTTTTTCTTGTCTGTCAAACCTTTTAATTCTCAAATTGTGAGATATTTAAGAGGCGCAGGTGGTGTAATAAATTGAGTTTCATTTTGTATTTGACCTTCAGCACAGCTATCTGAAAGCTAACAGCCTTTTGCTGCTAGGCAAGCAATAAATGTCAGCTAGTTGGGAAGCCTTTGTGGAAACAACTATTGGCAGTAATTCCCCCTTATGAGGTACGAACATGCTAATTAGCATTTCCACTAGCTACATAGTTTGACATTTCCAAAGTCCATTAAGTGTCTATTTGTACTGCTCGTTCATGTTTTTTCTGCAATAAACTGAAGCAGAAAAACACACCTCAAATAGTATTTTTATAAATGTCAAGATATCTGTTCTTGAGGTTCCATTCGTTTTATAGTTGAAATGACTTCAATGACAACTTTGTAAGATATGCATGAAATTGCCTCAAGAAGGACAATCTTAGACAATTCATATGGTTATTTTTAAATATATCAATTATAATTTGATTTGAACCATTCAAGACTAATGTTATTTGACCTGCAGAAATTTTTGTTCTTTCAAGTAATTTTCTTTTCACTAATATTCAGATAGTATCTGCATTTGATTTAATAACAAAAACAGTTGATTAAATGAAAAAAAAAGTTTTACATTGAAATACCACACTAATAGTCCAAGTTTTAAGGTCAAGCTTTGTGTTTTATCTTATTTATCTGTTAATTGTCTTTAAATTCTTTAAATTGCTGTACTGAACATTTTATTTTCTTTCTATTCAGAACTTAAAACAATTGCTTTACAGAAAAGTTATTAATTTTAGAGTCATAATGTCATAGAACATTACAGCACAGAAACAGACACTTTGGCTCATCTTATCGGTGCCAAGCTACTAATCCGCCTAGTCCCATCAACCTGTATCCGGACCATAGCCCTCCATACCACTCCCATCCATCCATCCATGTGCCTATCCAAATTTCTTTTAAATGTTTAAATCGAACCCACATCCACCACTTCCATTGGCAGCTCGTTCCACACTCTCAGCACCCTGAGTGGTTGTTCCTCATGTTCTGCTTAAACATCTCACCTTTCAACCTTAACCCATGATATCTCGTTCTACTCACACCCAAGCTCAGTGAAAAAAGCCTGCTTGTATTTATCCCATCTATTCTCTTCATAATTTTGTAAATCTCTATCAAATCTCCCCTCATTCTCCTGTGCTCTGGGGAATGGAGTCCTAATCTATTCAACCTTTCCTTATAACTCAGGTCTTCAAGTTCTGGCAATATCCTTGTAAATTTTCTCTGCACTGTTTTGATTTCATCGATATCTTTCCTGTAAGTAGGTGACCAGAACCCCACACAATACTCCAAATTAGGCCTCATCAACGTCTTAAACAACTTCAACATAGCATCCCATTTCCTGTACTCAATATTTTGCTTTATGAAGGCCAAGGTGCCAAAAGCTTTCTTTACGACCCTATCTAAGTGTGACACCACTTTCAATGAATTATGGACGTGTATTCCCAGATCCCTTTGTTCTACCACACTCCTAGTGCCCTCCCGTCCACTGTGTAATACCTACCCTGGTTGGTCCTACTGAAGTGCAAGACCTCAAACTTGTCTGCATTAAATTCTATCCGCCATTTTTCAGCCCATTTTTTTTTTTCCAGCTGGTCCAGATCCTTTCGCAAGCCACGATAGTCTTCTTTGCTGTCCACTACATCCCTAGTCTTGGTGTCAGCCGCAAATTTGCAGATCCAGTGATACACCTTACCATTCAGATCATTGATGTAGATAACAAGCAACAACACACCCAGCACTGATCCCTGCAGCACTCCACTACTCACAGGCCTCCAGTCAGCAAAGCAACCACCTACTAACATTCACTAGCTTCTCCCGCAAAGCCAATGTCTGATCCAATTTACTACCAAATATGCTTATTAATTTTCATTCCTATGCTTTGCTCCATAGATTTTCATTCAAAACAAAGAGCAAAGAGCACCAGCAAGCTATTTATTAGTATGTGCGGAGTTGCCAGTGTGGGTTTGAAGAAAAAAATCAGGAACTGACAAACGGATGAAATCAGAGAAACAAAAAATCTAGCAGAGTAGAACTAGAGGAGTTTGGATAAGCAAATGTAAACCCACAAAGAGATTAAAATATGAAACTTTTATATTTCATTATTCAGTTACAAGGCAAACAACATGTTCCATGTGAAAATGCTAGCACTCTAGTAGTGTGATTAAGACCACAACTAACATGATTATTAAGTAATTAATCTCAATCTAATATCTTTCAACAGTTTTAACTGAGAATAAAGCAAGCTTTGCGTGTCAAATTATTTTACTGTATTTTTGTTCGCTTCAATTTTTTTGTAATACATGTGCATTCTTCAATCAAATGCAAGAAACTCAAATTGTTTACACTTCATTTGGATGAACCCATCATCAAGCACTGATTGAATTAAAAAGTATACTTACCATAGTGCTATTCATGCTCTTGATTTTAGCACCATCAGTAATTGGAAAATTCCTTTCCAGCAAGGTAACTCTCTGGCTCAGATTACGAACACTTAAATCAATATATTGCAGCTTTTGGTCATTACGGGTGTGGTAAAACAGAAGGGTGGCATTCAACTCATTTAATTCATCTTGCACGTCCAGGATTTCCTGAAATGAAAAAAAAAAACGCTTAATTGCTAATGGTGTTAGAACACAAATTAAAACAATAGCCAATCCAAACCCAACACAGTCCAGGTACCTGTAATTTTCCCAAACCCAACTCAATTTGCAAAGTTTACACAGAAGCGGGAAAAAAAAGACTGGTTTAAATAACAATGCATGGGCAGCTAGAGCCAAAGAGCACGTGCAATAATATTAATAAATTATCCTGACCCAAAATACTAAATAATGCTCAATCTCTTCCCATTGTTTCTTTCTCAATGCATGAATCTTATTAAAGTTATGATTTGGAAGATTGGCTGTTTTAAGTTTCCCAATATCCATTGCCTTCAGTCCAACAAGCCTGCTCCAACCTAATCAAATGTTCTATAAAATAACGTGTATCTGAACCTGGCACATTAATTGCCCCTGTATGGTAGCAGATATCTGGTACAATAACTTTCAACAGCAAACTGACAAAAGCCACTACTTGAGTAATACTTCAATTATGCAAGTATCAACACTTTGATTGGTCACATCTTGAGAGATTTGCCTTCAAATAATTATTCGCTTCAAGAGAATTTGCTGCGGGTTTAAAAAATGAGGCATCATTTTGTCTGGCAGTTTTCAGTCTACATCTAAATAATTTGTAAGTAATGTAAACAAGTAAATAATTATTTCAAGATTGCATTTGTTTTTTTTTTGGCTAGCCTTTCATGGTAGGATTGCTATTCAGAAAAGCCTCTAACATTTCTGCATTTATGTCTGTCAAAAATGAAATCCAATTTTCATCTCAATCTCTTATTTCACTACTTCAAAACAAGTTTTTTTCTATTCTAAACATTCAAGAAAAAGAGTAATGGAATGTGTTGTGAAATGCTCTGTTCTAACAGAATTTGCTTAGTTAGTTGTGCAGCCTTTCTACTCTCAACAGATTACAGCACTTGGAATTTACATAAATAAATTTACCCCAATCTGTACAACAGGTTCCTTTCATTGACCCTAACAATTTACTGTACTGGCAAAAGTGAATAATGTTAACTGTTGAAATGAAAACTGCTCTGTATTAGGAGTATATAATCAAATGTGTGCAAGCAGGATAAGTATATCGTAAGAATAGGCTTCATTGTAGTTCCTGGGAATTTCCAAGAAATTTATTCTCAATACATTTCTTCCTACCCATTAGAGAAATTGATTTAATCACTAAACACAGTACAGTTAGACAATACTTGAATATTTCCATGCTTTTTATACAAATAGCAAACAAAATTACCACTTTCTTTCTCTACTTAAACAGATCTCTGATATACATTTCCAAAAATAATATGTTAAACTTTTAATTGCTCACTTTCACTTAACTTTCAATCTGTAGTATTTTTTCCTGCAAGGTTTTTTCTTTGGATTATTGAGTTTTTTTTTACACTCCATAATAGAATCACACATCACAGAAACATGCCTTGAGGCCCAACATGCCCCTACCAATCTATACCAATTCCATTTTCCAGTACTCAGTCATAGTATTCTTTGCAATGGCATTCAGCTGCTCAAATGCTAACATACACCACCCTTCAGGCAATGCAATTCAAAATTCAAGCGCCCTCTGGGTAAAAAAAATCCACAAATTCACTCCAAATCTCCAACTGCTTACCTGAAAACTATGCACACTGGTTATACATATAAACTGCAGCTCATGGAAAAAGTTTCTCACCTTTTCCCTCCTATCACTGCTCCATCAATTTTGTATATCTCTATCAAATCACCCCTCAGCTTTCCTTGCACCAAAATCTCATTATTGAAACTCTTACTCCGAGACAACATCCTGGTGAATCTTCTCTGCGTCCTTCCAGTACGTGCATCAAGAAACTTGTTGAAAAAAATTGTTTATTTATTTCACAATTCTGTTCTGTAATTCAAATTTTAAAAGCGATCTGTCAATTCGGTAAGCATCTGTATCCTATCCACAGCAAATATGAAGGAATGTATTCTATATGCCTTCTATACGTACCTATTTGTGCTGCTGCCTTCAGACCATTGTCCCTCTGCTCCTCAGTACTTAAGATACGACTATTTATTGTTTGCATCCTAGCCACAGCCCTCCCAAAATGCTCATATTCTACAGGATTATATTCCATCTGCCATCTTGGTCCTTATTTAATCTAAAGTACAGTATCAGTAGCATAGTGGTTAGCACAATGCTTTACAGTTCCAGCAACCCAGGTTCATGTCCTGCCCCTGTCTGAGGGGTGTCTGTGCTCTCCCCATGACTGTACGGGTTTCCTCCGGATGCTTCAGTTTCCTCCCAAAGATGTACAGGTTGGCAGGTTAATTGGTCATTGTAAATTGTTCCGTGATTAGGTTTGGGTGCCATCTCACTATCGACAAAATCCACAATGGCATCTGTGAACTTACTAAGTATACTTTCTACATTCACATTCATAAGCAAGGGTCCCAATAGCTGTGGTACATCAAGTCTCAGGTCTTTCAATTGTAAAAATAACCCTCTACCTCTCAGTACTAAGCCAGCTTGAAATTCATTTCCCAATTTGCCCTGGATCCCATACAGCACACGGTCAAAGGCCTTACTGAATTTCATACAGACTGCCAACTAAACTGTTATCATCAACACACCTCCTTGAAAAATTCAAAATTATTCAGCAGGAACTTCTCATACAGCCATGCCGACTCTGCCTGAAACCCTGTCTCTCCAAGTGCAGAATGTTCTCAACAAATGGTTATGCTTCAATCTTTTGTGATCGCATCTGACTTTCTTATTTGCATTTAAACTATCAAGTGGTTTATCTAGAAAAAAAATTAAAACAAAATAGCAGCAATTAAAGCAATGGGCTAGAACATGCACTACTACTACTACGTCGACTCAGGCCTGGGGGGGGGCCGGAGTCGGGCAGAACATGCAGGGCCCAGTTTACTGCCTGGATCACTCCCACAACTTTTCCAGATGTAGAAAGCTGAACAAACTGACCTTATGTACCCAAGTTGCAACCTGTAGATTCTGAAAGGGAAGCAGGCCTTGAACTCATCCAGGAAATTATGGTGATCCAAAGCTATCTCATTATATATTATAAAATCCAAGAACATCGGGAATCTGAAACACTTCCAGCCCCAAGCATTTCGCATAAGGGGTATGTACTCAACCTGTATCCAAAATCTAAAATAATGCAACGTAATTATCCTGAAACACCAGCTACTTATCTTTACAGAGGAGACACCTGATCAATTAAAAACACACCCTTTTTAGTTTTAATCTCAAGTTCCTTATATTTTCAGTACTTTTCAAACTTTCAAAATGTAGGTCAGCTGCCCACAATGTTACAAATGGTAGAATGTGCTTATGCCAATTCAAAACTTGGCATAAAACATTTAATGGGTTTAAAATTAGCATTTCTTTTTCCAGTAAACCATAAAGTATGAATGGAACTCATGAGAAATTAAGCAAAGCTAAGTAGTTTTTAAAAATTACTTAATAAATGCAGCAAATAAAACAAATAAAATTCTTAGCAGCGATCATTTTCTAACAATTAATTTGTATTATAATCACAGTTTAGATTGCAGGTTCAACTACAACATAGTTCTAAACTTTCCACTTTGCTTGTAATGATCCCACACAAATTGATTTTAACACCTGCAAAGAACACTCAAGTGATATGAAGAAAACACATAACAATAATTTCATACAGGAACTAGTGTATGAAAAATGTTGGCAGAAAATAAAAAGAGACTGTAGACTAATATTACAGAAGAATTTGTGTGTCAAAGTAGCAACCCGCATGGATATGTCTGTCAATCCTACAAAGACAGCAGAGCACATTGAAACTGAAACTTATTAAAACATATGAGATGCAGGGTTAGATAAGCAGAAGCAGAAAATAAAACAGGTTATGCAAGCATCCCAACTTTGGTTAGGCTAAAGCTTGAGTAGTGTGTCCAAATCTAGTCACTATACACCAGAATGTGAAGCTTCTCAAGAATGTAAAGAATGTCCAAGAACGAGGAAATTTTGCTTCGTTGGATTAGAAAGGCTGTGTTATTCTCCCTAGAAAATGTTCAAAGATATGATAGGGATGGCAACAATTAATCAAAAAACAATTGTGGAATATCCTCCTTGAATTCAGCTGCCCACAAGGATTCATCTCTCCTTTATAACAGTTGTCAAAAGGTCTTCAACGGAGCCAAATCTTACTTAAGGTCAGAGTCAAATAAGGCAGTACTTTACTTGCACCCACATCAAATAAACTCAGTGTTATTAATCTTCTTTACTAATGAAAAACTGTTCAACTCATTGTGACTACACAAGAGCCAAGGTCATCCAAACTTCCAATAGCCTAACTGCAATATGCAGATGATGGTTGCAGTTGTAGACATTCAAAAGGCCAAGTTCCAACCCCTTGACACTCTTTCCCTAAAGCATACCAGAATGGGCCTTGTACTCCATAAAATGTTTGCAATTCATGTGTTTTGTTTTGTGTGTGATATACACAAGAATGTAGGGGATCTGATTAATAAGTTTGGAGATAGTAACAAAAATTGGTGAAATTCTGGATAGAGTTAAAGGCTTCAGTAGGATTCAGACCAGTTGAAAATGTGGGTAAAGAAATTGCGGATGGAGTTTAATCCAGACAAGTGAGGTGTTGCATTTTGGGAGCTCAAATGCAAAAAAGTACACAATAAAAAGCAGGACCCTTTGGGGCACTGGTATACAGAGAAGTCTTGGGGTGCAGGTCCATTCCTCTCCGAAAGATACAACACAAAAGAAATATGGTGGTAAAGAAGGTCTGTACCTTTAGATGTAGGGATGTTATGTATAAAAGTCAGTCATGTTACAGTTGTTTAAAACTTTTGGTTAGGACATATTTGTAGGACTGTGTTCAGTACTGATCACCATGTTACAGGAAGGCTTTTGAGAGGGTGCTGAAGAGGTTTACCAGGATGAATGATACTGGATTAGAGAACACTAACTATAAAGCAGAGGTTCCCAACCTTTTTTATGCCATGGACCAATACGGTTAAGCAAGGGATCCTGGAACCCCAGGTTGGGAACTCCTGCTATAAAGTGAGAATGGACAAACTCCACTATTTTCTCTGAACCACCCACCTACCTCCCCCCTCACCTGGGCTTAACTATCACTTGCCAGCTTACACTCCTCACTCTCCCCCTACATTTTATTCTGCCTTCTGCCCCCTTCTTTTCTGGTCCTGATGAAGGGTCTTGGCTTGAGATGTCAACTATTTATTTCCCTCCATAGATGCTTCCTGACCTGCTGAGTTCCTTGATATTTCATGAGCATTGCTCAAGATATCCAGTATTTGCAGAATCTCACGTCCTCACACTTAGAACACAATATTCCAAGTATGATCTAGCCTGACTTTTATAGAGCTCCAACATTACCTCATGGCTCTTAAACTCAATCCATGACTAATGAAAACCAACACACCATACGCCTTCATAACCACCCTATCAAATTGCGCAGCAACTTCGAAGGATCTATGGATAGGGACCCCAAGATCCCTGAGATTAATGGACTTCTGTTAATCAAAAGATATTAAACGGCATAGCAAAAGTCACTGTATCCATATCTTGGGATTAGGAATCTTAAGGATTTAACAGCCTATTTCTATTCCTACATTGGAGTGCATTTTCCTGTGTCGAAAGTGAGCAGGAAGCAAATAAAAACAAGCCAGAAAAATAAAACAGTCTTTTATAGAACAGTGAGGAACAAATGGTAAAATGAGAATAATAGAAGGAAAAGTACTATCAATTCAATCATTCAGGTAAACAGAATGTTCACCCAAGATGTCATCCATGTGTTTGGCCTCTTTAGAGGTCACACTGGAGCAGTATTTACTGTATGGTAGCTTCAGCTTGGCACATAAATCGATATCCCAGATGGAAAAGCATTTTAGAATGGAATTGACAAGCACCATATCTATTGCAATTGTACTGAAAACATACAGTACTAAAGTAAAAGAAGGGATATTGGAAAAGTAAACACAAATACTCCAGATGTGTTGAATAGCAGGCAGGATAAAATAGAAACTGTATATTACACTGGGATTCTGGAGTGACTTGTGGGGTTGGGGGAACTACTACACGTAAACAGTGAAATGGTAAGAGCAAAGATTCAGGAAACCAGGTGTAGACAAAATAAAGATAGATTAGTATAGATACATCAAAGAGGAAAGCAAAGGGTGCAGCCTTTGTAGGAAGTGAGAGACAAAGCACAGGATCTAGATGACCTAGAAGATTTAGAAAAGTGCATGCAAAAAGGGAAGGGAAGACAGGTTACAAAAATCAAGAGGATAACATTTACCTGATAAAACTCTCTAGATCAGAGTGAAAACAAAATGGAGCAGTAACATTTTCATCATAAAGGAATTGGAGAGGATGTCAGCAGAAATGGAATGTTTCTCAGATACTCAAAAGAAGGTAGGCCTATTTTGAACGCAAGGTTTCCAGATACACACATTTTATCTCAAGAAAAGGACCTAGGAGGTCAGACTGTGTGGACTAATGCTAGCAGTTCAATGGGAATTGCCTGTATTAAGCTGCTAAACTGAATGGTGGCAAGTAAGAGAGAGAATGAGGAAGAGCAAAGAAATTGTTAGCATAATCCAATGGAAAACAGGATGCCACGTACATAGCCGACAGTCAACTTTAGCCGGATAAAGATGCTTCCCCCAGTTTTAAATCTGATACTGGCAGAGAAAATGGAATGCCCCAACTACAGAAAACGTTACTCAATTTCAGGGTAATATTGCTATTTTTAATGCATTCAGGTAAGAAAGGATTTTTAAATTAACCAAAGAAAAATTATGCTTAAAATTTGGCAATTTCCATTTTGCATCCAACTGGTCAACAATATTACAAGCACAAAAATCCACATTATTATTCAACATCAAAGACAATCCATTTAGTATTCCATCCTACAAAACAATTGCCAGTGGGGACGAGAAGCCTATCGGAAAAAGTTTGGGAAACTAAACCAATCAGACTGGAGAATGAACCTGATATTTTCTTTTCCTGAATGACTTAATGCTACACAAGACAGGTGACCCCTGTATTGTAAATGTTAGCCTTTCAGGTAACAAAAACACTCTTGCAGAATTCACAAATAACGATTCAAAAATTTATGAAACAGGATTAGATTCAGTTTTACAGAATATATGTGAAAAAGTTAGTAAATCAACAAGTTTATCTTTTCTTTAAACTCGTATATACAGATCCAACTTAGTACAGGTAAATCATGATATGGCAGCTTCCTGCATATTAACTTTTGTCCCTTTTTAATGTACCCATCTACAGAAATACAGAACAATTTTAATTTGTCAAATTAGACTGTTTTGTTTACATTATCAACACCAGAAACTAACAGATTTATTATTCAAAAGGGTAATTGAGGTAAAATCTCCAAATAGCACTTTGACGATTAGCCTGTTTAATCACTAAGCAATATTGATAGAAATTGTTAAATTAACAATTTATGACTGATAGAAAAGTTGAAGAATTTACTGTTAAATCTCAGTAATATTCTTCTACTTCCTTTCAGATATTATTTTGATGAAATGTCAACAGCAAAAATAGAACACCATTACATCAAAGCAACCTATTTTATTGCAACTCCAGTATGACAAATAAATTACAAAATGGAGGATATAGGGAGTGAGTGAGTATTCTACATGACACTGAAAAAAAATAAAATCACTTGATTTGAAATATTCTCATCCTCATTTCTTTCAAGTGCATTCCTTACCTCATTTTGCTGAAGTGTCTCCATTTTTTTCTTCTGATCTTCTAAGGTTGCTTTTATAGTACCAACATCATTCTGAACACTAGTAAGCGTGCTCCCAATTGTGGCAACACTCTGTAAGGATCAATGTAATGAACTCAGGTTTTTCCCCCACATATATTTATATATTACAGCTTTTTTGAAAAGTTTTATAATCAGAAGCATTTGTTCCCAAATATTAATATGCATAACCATTTTTAAATATCAATTTTCTGGATGATAGTAATCCATTTATGGCTCAACCCAAATTGCTATTCAGAAGTGATGATTGGCTGTTTCCTTCAGACAGAACAAGTCAAATGGCCAAATGCTCCCACAATTCTCTTGGATAAAGAATTTGATTAGTTTAAACTCCAACAAAACATTCTATACCTACAATAGGAGAACGTGTACAAGTGGAGTGAGTCTACATATTTTGTCTATTCAGTGAGTCATTTCAACAATCTATAAATCAGCAAATCACATGTTACAGGCATTTTTAAACTGATAGATTGGATTTTATACCTTGTACAGCTTTTATATTGAATTTGTTTTTCACTGTGGCAGTTTATCAAAACCATCCTTACAGCCAAGCCCACTGTTGCATCCAACACAAGTCCTACTCTTCTAGAACCCCACATAAATGATTTTTACCTAACACTCCCACTGTGACCAGCCTCCAAAGGGATCAAAATTCTGAAGTGTACATATTAATTTTGTTTTCACAGATCTACTCTTCTCTGCAAACTGCCTTAATGTAATCATGCCAAAGTACACCTATTTTCTGTTCTTCACTCACATATAGTTGAAATATTAGGATTCCTCCTCAAGAATAAAACACAGAATCTTGCTAGGCCATCTCTTAATTGATTTTCAAAGACCACATTGGATATATCCAATGTATGCTCTGCAGACCAGTTTTTGCAAGAGTTTGATCAAATGATAGTCAAGTGATATAAAAAACTATTCTCAGCCTATTGTGTGTATCTATATATAAAAAAGCTCCTTTGTAATATATTCTTCTGCTTTTAATATCTTCCTTTATCTTTAACCTATTAGGTTTAAATCCCAACTGAGATATCAAATATATTTTACTGTTGTAATCAATCATGCATAAAAAAACAAGTAATTGCATTGATGACAGAAAAACTGCTTTATCTGATGTAAAAACTTAAAATGACGCAAGTGATTTCAGTCAATTAGATCAAGCAAATAAAAGTACAGAAACCTTCTGGAGTTCTTCCACAGTGACTGGAAGGTTGATTAGATCAGATGCTGATTTGACGTTGGCTTTTAAATGAGCAACAGCTGAATTCAGTTGGTTAATCTGGTAGAAAACAAAAATGTGAATTGAGTTACATTTAAGTATAAGCTGGAAGTCAAACAAAAATCTTACAATCAGTCTCTCTTCCACTTATGTGCCAGTATCTATTGCTTTCTCAGACACAAACATTATCTTCAGCTTGTAATATTTTAACTCCAGCAAATTGTTGGCTTCAGCCAAAAATAAATACCTTTTGCTGAAGTTGGCCAATGTGCAGATTTTGAGAGCAGCAATGGAAAATTTGACCAAATTTCAAACGTTTAAATAATATTAAACAGGCATAGCAAATAAATTGCATAAATTAAAAGCATTCATCAGGTTTTTTGAATATCAAAAACAGGCAGATTCAACATTAGACTTAGATAGGAAGTAATGAAAATAGTGAAACATCAGAAACATGGCACTTATACAGACAAAGGCAAAGAACGGGCTGAAGATCAGAGAAGCAAAGATAAGCTACTGTAGAAGAGATAAAGTGGGGCTATAAATAAGAGCTGGAAGCATCAGAACAAAACAGACTTCTCAGAATTTTAATAATTGTTCTATTTCAGTAGTAATCATGCTTGCTCACAATGGAATATCGCACTTTAAGAACCCCAAGTATCATACAATATATTAAAAAAAATACTGGGAAGGGTGAGCCTGACATCAGTGATGGGAAATTTATTGGAAGGTATTCCAAGGGAGGGGGTATACAAGTATTTGGATAGAGAGGCACTGATTAGGGATCGTCAACATGGCTTTGTGCATGGTAAATCTTGTCTAACTAATCTTAGTTTTTTCAGGATGGACGTGTCTACTTGACAGGGACTCCCATGGGAGGTTGGTCAAGAACGTTCAGTCACTCAGCATTCAAAATGAGGTAGTAAATGAGATTAGACATTGGTTTTGCGGGACAATCCAGACAGTGGCCTTAGATGGTTGAGTTCTCTGATCGGATTTCCGTGATTAATGGTGTGCTACAGGATTGGAGCAGAGTCTATTATTGTTTGTCATCTATATCAATAATCTGGCCTAATTTGAAGGACTGTGTCTGTCCAGTTTTGGTCACCTACATACAGGAAAGATGTAAATAAGATTAAAAGAATATAGAGAAAATTTACAAGGATGTTGCTAGGACTTGAGGACTTGCAAAAGGTTGAATAGGTTTGGGCTTTATTGAGGGCCAATTTGATAGAGGTATACAAAATTGATAGGGTAAATGCAAGCAGGCTTTTTCCCACTGAGGCTGAATGAGATTATAACTAAAGATAATGGATCAAGGGTGAAAGGTGAAATGTTTAAGAGGAACATGTGGGGGAACTCCTTCATTCAGAGGGTGGTGAGAGCGTGGAGGATACTGCCAGCAGAAGTGGTGGATGCAGGGTTGACTTCAACATTCAAAATATATTTGGATAGGTACGTGGATGGGAAGGATATGAAAGGTTACGGCCCAGGTGCAGGTTGATGGGTCCAGGCAGATTAATGGTTTGGCATGGACCTGATAAGCTGAAGGGCTTGCTTCTGTGCTGTAGTGTTCCATGACTCTACACATTTCAACTGTACCCCTCTCTATCATTTCCTCTGTCACCTGTTCCACATACCCTCGGCCAGCATCTATGGAGATATAATGAGTCACTGTAACAGGCTTGAAAGCACAGAAGAGAAATAAGAAGAGGGGTAAGAGGGATGATAGAGCCAGGTAGGGTGAGGAGAGGTAGAGCTGGAGAGAGAGTCTGGAAGGTGATAAGTAGAGACACAAGAGATTACAGTGCTGCTATCTGATGAGGAAGGAAGGTGATAAGGGAGGAATGATAGGCAGTTGGAACCAGTTGGAGGAGACTCAATGTGTGTGTAGGTAATAGGCAGATGGAACCAAGTGGATCAGAAGGAGAGAGAACAGACCACAGGTTCCCTGAAATTGGAAAATCCCATGTTCATACCATTGGTTTGTAGACCAGAAACAGAATAAGAGACAATGTCTTCTAGTTTACATTTGGCTTCACTTTGGCAGTGAAAACATAGAGGACAGACAGGTAGGTGTGGAAATGGGGAGTTGAAATGCAATGTGACCAGGATGACCAATGTGGATACAGCACCCATGTTCTGCCAAATGACGTCTACACTTGTCTCATCATTGTAGAGGAGGCCACATTTGGAGCACTGAATGCAGTAGACAAGGTTGGAGGCAGTGCACGTGAATCTCTTCTTCAGTAGAAAGGGCTATCTAGGTCCCTGGATGGTGATAAGGGATGAGCTGTAGGAAAAAGTGCTGTAGGGGACGAGCAGGGGTGAACAGGTGGAGATGAACTAGACAGGGTTACGGTGAGAGTGGTCCCTGCAGAAAGCAGAAAATGGTGTGCAGGAGAAAATGTGATTCATGGTGGGATCTTATCACAGAAATGACAAAGGACGAGGTGCTGGATCCCAGGTCTGGTACGGTGAAAGACTAGGACCAAAGGGACTCTGTTCTGTCTGGGTGGAAGCAGGGTGAGAGCAGAAGTATGGGAGATGGAGGAATGCAAATTACAATTCCATTAACCACAAGAGTTGAAGCTATATTTCCTGAAAAAGGATTCTGCAGACATCCTGGAATGGAAAGGCTCAATTTAAAAACAGATGCAGCATAGACAGCTTAAAAACTGGGAGAAAGGGATGGCATTTTTACAAGAAGCTGAGTGGAAGGCAGTTTAATCAAGGTAGGTGTGAGTGTCAGTTGGTTTAACGTAAATGTCAGCAGATAGTATGTCACCTGAAATGAAGATAGAGTGATCTAGAAAAAAAAAGTCAGAAATTGTCCAATTGAATATTCATTTCCTGCTGATCTGCCCATATGCAAAATATCACTAACTATGGATGGTGTTCTCCAGGTATTTTTAAAAGCCTTTTGCTCTCATCATTTCTTTTGCTCCTTGCCATCCTCTGATCCCTCCCCAGCTTTCAATTTTCATCTGGTTATATATTCATTGCCACCTTACTGACCAATACTCAAGTAAATTAATATTCACAGCTGCAAGAAAAAGTTTGTGAATCCTTTGCAATTACCTGCTTTTCTGCATTAATAATTCATAAAATGTGGCCTGATCTTCATCTAAGTCACAATAATAGGCGAACACAATCTGCCTAAACTAATATCACAAACAGCTGTACTACTACTCATCAATACTGAGTACATCATTTAAACATTCACAGTCCAGGTTCAAAAAAGTGTGAATCTCTGGGAGTCAGTTGTTCCAATCAATGAGACTGAAGGTGTGGATTGTAGAGGTGCCCTACCCTATATAAAAAAAGACACACAAAGTCAGGTTACTGACAGAGCCTGCTCTTCTCAAGAAAGATCAATTTATGTGCACCATGCCTCAATCAAAACAATTTTCAGAGGGCCTTAGAAGGAGAAGCTGGAAAAGGACACAAAAGCATTTCTAAAGACATGAGTGTTCATGAGTTTTCATGTATCCACAAGAAAAACACTAAAGAAGAATGGTGTTCATGGAAGGACACTACAGAGGAAACCACTGCTCTCCAAAAAAAAACTATTGCTGCACGTCTCAAGTTTGCAAACGACCACCTGGATATTCCACAACACTTCTGGGAGAATGTTCTGTGGACAGATGAGACAAAAGTTCAACTTTTTGGCAGAAATACACACTGGTATGTTTTGAGGAAAAAGCGTACTGTACACCAATACCAAAACCTTAACCCAACCGTGAAGCATGGTGAAGGAGCATCATGGTTTGGGTCTGTTTTGCTGCCTCATGGCCTGGACAGCTTGCAATCATTGAGGGAACAATGAATTTAAAATTGTATTAAGACATTTTACAGAGGAGTGTCAGGGTAATGGTCCATCACCTGAAGCTTAATAGAAGCTGGATGATGCAAGACAATGATCCTTGAAGACAGAAGTGGGTGAATTCATTATGGGGAACAAGGAAATAGCAGATGAGTTGAACAGGTACTTTGGATCTGTCTTCACTAGGGAAGACACAAATAATCTCCCAGATGTAATAGTGGCCAAAGGACCTAGGGTAATAGATGAATTGAAGGAAATTTATATTAGGCAGGAAATGGTGTTGGATGGGCTGTTGGGTCTGAAGGCTGATTAAGTCCCCGGGACCTGATGGTCTGCATCCCAGGGTACTTAAGGAGGTGGCTTTAGAAATCATGGACGCATTGGTAATCATTTTCCAATGTTCTATAGATTCAGGATCAGTTCCTGTGGATTGGAGGGTGGCTAATGTTGTCCCTCTCTTCAAGAAGGGAGGAAGAGAGAAAACAGGGAATTATAGACCAGTTAGCCTGACATCAGTGGTGGGAAAGATGCTGCAGTCAATTATAAAAGATGAAATTACGACACATTTGGATAGTAGTAACAGGATTGGTCTGAGTCAGCATAGATTTACAAAAGGGAAATCGTGCTTGACTAATCTTCTGGAATTTTTTGAGGATGTAACTATGAAAATGGACAAGGGAGAGCCAGTGGATGTAGTGTACCAGGACTTTCAGAAAGCATTTGATAAAGTCCCACATAGGAGATTAGTGGGCAAAATTATGGCACATGGTATCGGGGGCAGAGTACTGACATGGAGTGAAAACTGGCTGACTGACAGAAAACGAAGAGTAGCGATTAACGGGTCCCTTTCAGAATAGCAGGCGGTGACCAGTGGGGTACCGCAGGGTTCAGTGCTGGGACTGCAGCTGTTTACAATATATATTAACGATTTAGATGAGGGAATTAAAAGTAACATTAGCAAATTTGCCGATGACACAAAGCTGGGTGGCAGTGTGAAATGTGAGGAGGATGTTATGAGAATGCAAGGTGACTTAGACAGGCTGGGTGAATGGGCAGATGCAGTTTAATATGGATAAATGTGAGGTTATCCACTTTGGTGGTAAGAACGGGAAGGCAGATTATTATCTAAATGGAGTCAAGTTAGGAAAAGGGGAAGCACAACGAGATCTAGGTGTTCTTGTACATCAGTCACTGAAAGCAAGCATGCAAGTACAGCAGGCAGTGAAGAAAGCTAATGGTTTGCTGGCCATAACAAGGGGAGTTGAATACAAGAGCAAAGAGGTCCTTCTGCAGCTGTACAGGGCCCTGGTGAGACCACCCTGGAGTACTGTGTGCAGTTTTGGTCTCCAAATTTGAGGAAGGACATTCTTGCTATTGAGGGAGTGCAGCATAGGTTCACAAGGTTAATTCCCGGGATGGCGGGACTGTCATATGTCGAAAGACTGGAGCAACTGGGCTTGTATACTCTGGAATTTAGAAGGCTGAGAGGGGATCTTACTGAAACATATAAGATTATTAAGGGATTGGACACGCTGGAGGCAGAAAGCATGTTCCCACTGATGGGTGAGTCCAGAACCAAAGGCCACAGTTTAAGAATTAGGGGTAGGCCATTTAGAACGGAGTTGAGGGAAAACTTTTTCACCCTGAGAGTGATGGATATATGGAATGCTCTGCCCCAGAAGGCCGTGGAGGCCAAGTGTCTGGATGCTTTCAAAAAAGAGATGGATAGAGCTCTTAAAGATAGCGGAATCAAAGGTTATGGGGATAAGGCAGGAACTGGATACTGATTGTGGATGATCAGCCGTGATCACAGTGAATGGCGGTGCTGGCTCAAAGGGCCGAATGGCCTACTCCTGCACCTATTGTCTATTGTCTAAAACACAAGAGGAAATCAACAACAGAACGGTTTAAAAAGAAGAAAATTCATGTTTTGTAATGGCCAAGTCAGAATCCAGACCTTAACCCAAGTAAAATGCTGTGGCATGACCTGAACAGGTCTGTTCATGCAAAGTATCCCAGATATCTTGATGAACTGCAATAGTTTTGTATGGAGGAATGGTCTAAAATTCCTCCACACCAATGTGCAAGTCTTATCAGCAGCTACAGATGGAGGTATTAAATACAGGATTGACAAACCTTTTTCCAGCCCGGACTATAAATGATTAAATGTTTTTGATAAAGACATGAAAAGTACAACTGTTTGTGTATTAGTTTAGGCAGATTGTGTTTGTCTATTATTGTGACATAGATAAATATCAGACCACATTTTGCGTAATTAATGCAGAAAATCAGGTAACTGCAAAGGGTTCACAAACTTTTTCTTGCAACTGTATTTGGCATATTCCACATTTACAATAAATTATTTATTTTCTTCTGAGCCATTATGTTTTCCATTATGCAGACACCGCGCATTTGCTTACTTGTTTATTTAGTTCTGTGATGTTGGTCCATATTTTGCTAATTCCTTTGTCACCAGCATCTAGGTTAGTAAGATCCTTCTGGATTGCAAGAAGATCTTCATTTAACTTTGGAATGTCACTAAACGAGGCCTTTTGACTAGATTCCACTACAAGGACAAAAACATGTTTTAGTCTTAAAACTAAAATTTGAAGGAAGATCAAATGAAAAGCACAAGTCCAATGGAAAAGCTGATTTGCTCCATATCTATGCTCTCAAATATATATTCATGAAAGAAATGGAAAACCAGAGCAGTAGTGATTTGAGTGCAGGCTTTGATGGCACAAACTTTACATCTAAATACAAGAAAATAACTGAACATTACAAAACCTACTTTAATCAGAATTACCAGGAGGGAAACTCGCTAATAGGGGCAAATACGTTCCCATAAATGCTGCTTCTGACAACTTTGTTACTGCAGAAGAATAAAGGTAATAGAAGGCTGAATGCAAAACCCTGTACGAAGAAAACATACAGCAATCACTCATGACACTTTACATTGGCATTCATATTGTGAATGTGCCTATTATTACTTAGGGCAGAAAGTAAAAGGAGGAAGATAGGGTTCACAATTTATCAGTCAACCACATAAATCACATTGAAGACATGTGTTGAAGTCAAGAGTTACTGCCAGCAATCAGTAAATAGAGCCATTTAGCTGGAACAAAAACAGTTGAAAAATTATTTAAAAGAGCAGTTGTACTTGTGTTCCTACCATCAGCAGATGTGCAACTTAACCTCAGCAATTCTAAGTAATCACCACCCAACTATGATTGTGCTTTCCTAATTGCTTAATTTTTTTTAAATATAACTTTTGTGGGACAGAAGAGGGAAACTAGGGTCAGGTTAGGGTTTAGGGAAAAGGACATAGGTGAATTAAAGGTCAGGCTGGAGTCTAAGTCTTCGCTCCACATCTGAAAACCAGAGATGCAGATTTGGGACATCAGACTAGAAGTGAGTGAACAAAGGCTCCCCCCTCCCCTTCCCGGGGTCAGTGAGTTGTTGACAGATTCTGGAGTCAGAGTTCCATGCAGAAATAGGTAAGGAGTTCCAATGACCCTTCTGGGTTTACAAATGAGTAAGAACAGAGTGAGTCACAGGGTTCAGGGTCCTGGGGTCATTGAGTCTGGAGTTCAAGACCTAGTATTCAGTGACTGGCGTGTCTTGGGATCGATGCTGAGAATTAAGACCCAAGAATCAATCAGAAGTCCGGAGGTCAAGGCCTATTGGCCAGAGCTGAGTCTGCAAGTCAGATGAGGAGGTTGAAGCCTGATGTTTGCAGATCTGAGTCTGAGTCCACTGGAAACTGAAGGTTTGGGGCCAGAGGCCTGTCCTGGGTTTAAAGGACTGTGTTTATGCATGGGAACAGGGTTGTTTTTGCTGTTTTTGTCTTATTGTTTGTTGTGTTCTGTGTCCTTCTGCCAAGCATTGTGCGCATGCTATATTGCCACTGGAATGTGTGACAACACCCTCAATGTACTGGTTGTTAATGCCAAACGACGCATTTCAGTGTATGTTTCAATTTACATGAGACAAACAAAACTGGAATCTTGCCAGTTATGACAATGGAATATAACATATAATATTTGATCAGTGCTTCCATTTGTGAAGGCAAAGAGTTAGTCCAGTTACTTTTGTAAAGCACTGAGTTTTGTATTTTGTATCTAAATAGATCAACTGCTGCAATGAATCATTACAGTTTCAAAGAGATTTTCTTATATTCCAAACAGATCAAATTTTAAAAATATAAAACGGTGTCACAGCTCAATGACTGAAAATAGTGAAAATCAGCACAGCTATTATATTAAACTAGTAATTGCCTTTCTCAGCAAGTAACAAAAACACAGCTTTACTCTGCTTTCTTTCAGCATGTCTTAATCAATTTACAATCCTTTTTATTCCCTGCAACCAAAATATCTTTTCCTCATTATTTTTCTCTATTTGTAACTGTCTACATACTACAAACTGCTCCACTGACTGTATATCTACCCCCAATTAGCTTGTTTCGTGATTTAATGTGTATAAGATGCTGAGAGACAGTGATCATGTGGATAGTCAGAGGCTTTTTCCCAGGACTGTAATGGCTAACATGAGAGGGCACAGTTTTAAGGTGCTTGGAAGTAGGTACAGAGGAGATGTCAGGGTTAAGATTTAAAAAAAAACGCAGAGGGTGGTGAGTGCATGGAATGGACTGTTGGCAATGGAGGCAGGTACGATAGGGTCTTTTAAGAGACTCCTGGATAGGTACATGGAGCTTAGAAAAATAGAGGGCTATGGATAACCCTATGTAATTTCAAAAGTAAGTATATGTTTGGCACAACATTGTGGGCTAAAGGGCCTGTATTGTGCTGTAGGTTTTCTATGTTTTTAATGTATCCAGCAACGGAATCTGTTCAACTCCCCGGTCAAGGCCAAGTAATAACGATCATATTTTATAATAACAAAGACATTACATAACACTTGGATCACAAAACTGTACACCCTCCAATATCACAAAAGCTTTTCATAACTTCTGAATATAATTAAGTGTCCGCAAACCAATAACCCCTTTTCATAGTGTGCTTATTGTAATCTGGCAAGATAATGGACAATTCACACAAGGCAAGCTCCCACCAGCAAGTCTGATAATGACTGTTTAATTGTATTTTGAGATTCTGAAGAAAGCTGGCCATGACTTTAAAATCACATCCCACAACTTTCATCATGTTTAATTGTCACTGAACCACACACAGAAGTAAAGCCAAAGGAAACAAGTGTACCTCTGGGACCAAAGTACAATGCACAATACCAACAGTCATACACAGCACACAGCATATATAGCACATATAATTATGATTTTTAAAATTCCTAAGGCAATATTTTAAAATATGCACATGTGGGGGAGAAAAGACCTCACGGGGGGTGGGGAGGGGAGGGGGGATTGTTGCTCACTGCTGCTTACGTGCGGGGGGACTTTTGGGTTCACACGTTTAACTGTCATTCATTCTTTGGGGTACCTCTCTGTTTTCGTGGATGTTTGCAAAGAAAAAGTATTTCGGGATGTATATTGTATACATTTCTCTGACATTAAATTGGTCCTTTGAACCTTTAATGTTGCGCCTAAAGATGGGCTTTCCTAACTGTACAATACTCTCTAAGTACTGCAATGCAGCATCCAACTGTAATGCAATGAAACTTCAGACTGTTGTAAAATGAGGCTTGAACCCACTGACGTTTGACTCAGAGGCAAAATGCTACATGTTTATTAACAGATTTCATATTTATCCAGTCAGACACTGTATTCACACCAACAGTTTAACCTCAATGAAGAAACCAGATGAATAAAGAAATACATTTCTAAACAGACTACAAAATATGCTTGTACAATTCATAAGTTCCCAAAAACAAACAACACAACAAACAGCCAATCCGTTTAGGCAAATGTTAAATATGGGATAAATCTTGACTAAGTCTAGGAATAGCATATTATTCAAATTTATTTAAGGATGGTGAGCAGGGCCTTAAATTTTAATGCCTTATGTGAAAGCTGGAGGCTCGGACAGTATCATTCTCAAACTGTTATGCTGGATGTAAGCCTTAGTTTTTGTATGCAATTCTCTGCAATGAGACTTGAACACTTGACCAATTTTGATTTAACCAAAAAAGATCACAAGATCTCACATGCCGGTACTCAGCTTTGCCAGATCCAGAACCTGGAAATTTTGTGAACCAGTACCTGCTAAGAAAACAGGCCTACACATTGTAGAGCGTTATAAGCAAATTCTTAATAAATAAATCAGGGAGTGAAATTTTGGATTAGGTCTCCAATGGTAAAGAATCCTCTGAAATGTAACCCCCCATGAAACTATTTAGAGCCCATCGTAATCTCGTTAAAACATAACACGGGGTGGCGGGATCAGTACGTGTACTCAGTATTGAGTTTACAACCACCATGTACAAAAGATTAAAACGAATGTGATATGATGCTGGCTTCAAGCTGAAGGTTGTTGATTTTGCTAAAGGAATGAATAATTCTGCAGCTGCTAAGAAGTTTAGTGTAAATGAGAAACAAGTGAGAGAGTGGAGAAAGGCAGGACACGCTGAGGGAAATGCCAAAGGCGAATGTGCAAACCGCGGGAAAACATGCCAGTGGCCAGAACTGGAAGAAAAAATTTTTAGAGTGGGTGAATCACCAGCGATCGTCTGGATACGTTGTTACCAGAGAAATGATTAGCGATTAAGCATTGAAATGGGCCGAAAAACACCGTGAGGTCAGTGAAAATTTCAAAGCTATGCGAAGTTGGTGCACCCGATTTATGAACAGACGTGATCTTGTGTTGAGACAAAAAACAAAGATTGCTCAGAGAATTCCCGCAGGATGTTGTTGATTACGTCCAAAACGCTGCTGGATGGACAAAGCGGGTTGCTTGAAGTGGGTTAAAAAGGTGTGGCATCAATGTCCTGAAGGTTTTGGAAAGGAAAAGTCATTACTTGTCTGGGACATGTTCAAAGTGCACTTGTCAGGTGAGACAAAAGCAGCACTGAAAGCTGAAGATACGGACACTGCAGTCATCCCCGGTGGTTTGATGTCCGTGCTCCAGCCACTAGATGCGAGTTTAAACAAACTGTTCAAAGAATTCATGCGTCGACAGTGAAACGAATTTGACTCAAAAATAGCTAATAAATATGACCTGTCTTCCGTGTATTCGTTTTTCCAAACTTGGCACCCTCTGTATAAGTCGACCCCCTAATTTTAGGACCAAAACTTAGGGCCAAATTCTCAGCTTATACACCGGAATTCAGGGTAATTTATTTGGTTTGGCACAACATTGTGCGCCAAAGGGCCTGTTCCTGTGCTGTTCCAAGTACGTACTTTGATAATAAATTTACTTTGAACTTTGACGACATGAATAACAAGTTCTCTAACTTACTGTATTGCTCCTCCTCCATCCTTCTCTTTTTCCATTCATCATTCTGGTTACCCTCTTCTCCTCAGCTGCCCATCACACTTTCTGGTTCCTTCCTCTTTCCATCTCTTCCCTGAGCCACTTCCACCTATCCCCCCTCCCAGTTTCTTATTTCATCCCTCCTTGCCCCATCCACCCACCTTTCCCCTCATTTGGTCTCACCTATCACCTGCCTGCTTCCCTTCCCCCCACCTTCTTTATTTGGCTTCTGCCCCCTTCCTCTACAATCCTGAAACAGGCCCAAAACATAGACAATTTATTCCCCTCCATAGATGCCACCTGACTCGCTGAGCTCTTCCACTATTTTGTGAGTATTATTCCAGATTTCCAGCAACTGCAGAATCTCATGTGTTTAGGACAATTAGGTTTTGATTAGCATATCAAGGAAATAGTTTTCCTTTAACCATGACCAAACGTTCCTTCCATTTCGCTCATTCAGAGAAAAACACCACAGCCTAGTTTCCCCTCATAACAATAATTCTCCGACCTCAGTAGCACCTTCATAGGTCCTCTGAACTCCTCCAATACTAATGTATTTGTGTAATATGGGGTCCAAAACAGTACACATACAAACATGATACAAACTGAAGTCAAAGTTAATGTTTTTATACTATGATGTCCATGCTCATGTCCTGTACTTCAACCAATAAAGGCTAGCATGCTACAGGCCTTAACTACCCATCTACCTGTCCCACTACTTTCAACTATTTGTGAACTTGCACTATAGATTCCCACTGATTCTCCATACTTTTAAGTATCCTATTAATCATGAATTTCCTAGCCATTTTTGCTCACCTCATTTGTTATTCCAGAAAGTAGGCCATTCATACCATTGCATCAATAGCGGCTCTCAGAAATCTCATTCCCCTAGTTATTTCCATCTAACCTAACCCTTCTCATTTGACAATCAAATCTACCTGATTCTACCACCCACCTGCTCCCTGGATTATTAAAATCAGCCAATTGACCTACTAACACACACACGCACAAAATGCTGTGGAGGAACTCAACAAGCCAGGCAGCATCTATGGAAAAAAGTACAGTTGACATTTCGGGCTGAGACCCTTCGCACATTCTGAAGCTGTGGGAGAAAACCACAGCATGTTGGAGAAACCCATGCAATCACAAAATTTGGTGATTTAACCAGGCTGCCGGAGCTGCCCGGCAGCACAGGTAATTTGTGTAAAACTACGCCACTATCACATATTACTGCTTTTATGTAGAGATACAACATGGTAACAGGCCCTCCTGGCCCAACAAGCCAGTGCCATTCAATTACACTCATGTGACCAATCAGCCCACTTGTCTGTGGAGCACGAGAGGAAGCCCGAGTACCCGGGGAAGCCCATACTGTCACAGGGGAACATGTATACTCCTTGCAGACAGCGGCAGAATTGAACCCGAGTAGCTGGTGCTGCAACAGCTGACTTACGGAGGTGCAATTTTTTTCTCCCACAGGCTGGAGAATCTAATCTAGCTACAGACCTATTCCTTATCTTAATGCTTTCAGTATTTCTACCAACTGATGCTCAATATAGAGAATTACTGTCTCTAGCTGATAAGTTTGAAGTAGATGGCAATCTGGAGGATACCTTAACTTTTTTTAATATGACAGAACAAAAAAATGCTGAGATCCAGTGTCA
The DNA here is from genome assembly GCF_030028105.1 of Mobula birostris. Classification (NCBI taxonomy): domain Eukaryota; kingdom Metazoa; phylum Chordata; class Chondrichthyes; order Myliobatiformes; family Myliobatidae; genus Mobula; species Mobula birostris. Next base: position 56,165,017 of record NC_092381.1, on the reverse strand, counting down.
ATTCTGAAAGCTTATGTGTATGGACAACGAAACATGCATGCTGTCCCTTTTACTTGTCAATCTAATGGGACTGGAAGACCCCATCAACGAGTGCCAACCAAGGACAATTGGACAAGGACAATTATTGCTGAAAAGGATATTTCGACACGACTGACAGCTTAGCCTCTTGTTTGTCTGAACTGTGGAACAACACTAGCTATTCTTGTCACATTCCCAATGGTAATGAAGTGGTTCAGCAGGATCGCCCAGGTTAGTGTGCCTGTCTTCTCCAAATTAAGTATTTAGGTCAATGGTGGTCTGTTCAGTTTTAAGATGATCGCACTTCCTTGGAGAAGGTGAAAAGTTCACCATTTCCATGGACTGTTAAAACATGGGTAAAATGGCAGATTTACTTCTCTGAAGAACTACATGGGGTTTTTACAGCATTTTATTCCATGCTCATTTCATTAACTGAATGTGGAATATCCAGCTGCCATGGACATAATTTGAATGTATCTGCAGCTCATTAGTTCAAGACTCTGAATTTCCAGTGTATTAGAGGGTTTGAACCTCAACCATCAACCCCATTTCAAGTTCCAAATCTATGCCACTTAGCTGGAAATCTTTATATTCATCCCTCTGTATAATCCTTCTACATAGAACAGTACAGCACAGGAACAGACTCTTCGGCCCACAATGTTGTGCAAATCAATTCAATTCATTAAATGGCCAACTAAACTAATCCCTTCTGCCTACATAATGTTCATATCCTTTCATTTTCCTCACATTCATATGCCTAGAAGTCCCTAGTATATCTACCTCCACCACCACCCAGGCAGTGCATTCCAGGAAACCATCACTGTGTTGTGTAAAAATCTTGCCCCTCACATCATCTTTGAAATTACCCTCTGCAACCTTAAATACATACCCTCTAGTATCAGATATTTCAGAACTGGAAAATAGATACTATCTATTCGATCTATGCCTCTCATAATCTTATAAACCTCTATCAGAACGTCCCTCCATCACTTTACAGTAAAGAACCCAAGTCTGTCCTACCTCTTTTTATAGCACATGCCCACTAATCCAGACAGCATCCTGGTAAACCGCCTCTGCACCTTCCCCAAAGCCTCAACATCCTTCTCTAATGGGGCAACCAGAACCATATGCAATACTCCAGATGTGGCTTCGCCAGAGTTTTATAAAGCTACAATATAACTTTCTGCCCTTTGCACTCAATGCCTCAAGCATGCTATATGTCTTCTTAACCACCCTATCAGCCTGTGTAGCCACTTTCAGAGAGCTATGAACGTAGACCACAAGATCCCTCTGCTCATCAATACTGCTAAGGGTCTTACCCTTAACAGTGTACTCTCTCTTTACATTTGATCTGCCAAGATGCAAAACAGCACATTTGTTCAGGTTAAACTCATCTGCCCATATCTGCAAAGAATTCATATCCTGTTTTATTCTTTGCCAGTCTAAGTTATCTATAACACCAATCTTCATATAATCAGCAAATTTATCCACCCATCTGTATTTTCAACCAGATGTTTTATATACATCACAGACAGCAGAGGACCTAGTACAGATTCCTGTGGAACAGCACTAATCACAGACCTCCAGTTTGAACAAGTCCCTTCAACCAGCACCCTCTGTCTTCATTGAGTAAGCCAACTCTAAATCCAAATGGCTGATTCAGCATTGATCCCTTGCATCTTAATTTTCTGGATGAACCTTGTCAAACGCCTTACTAAAATCCATGTAGACAAAGATAGAGCTGTGGATGTTGTTTATCCATCACTTTTGTCACCTCGTCAATAAGACTCAATCAAATTAGTATGACACAATACAATGTCATGCTGACTCTCCCCAATTAAGGCATGGTTTTTCAAATGCTCATATCCCTAAGATTCTCTCCAGAAACTTCCCAACCACAGACACGAGATTCACGAGTTTAGTTTCCAGGATTATCGCTGGTTCCCTTCTTGAATAATGAAACAATATTAGCTACTTGCCAGTCCTCCGGGACCTTGTCTGTGGCTAGAGGACATGAAGATAATTTATCAAAGCCCCAGAATTCTTTTCTCTTGCCTTCTCAATAACCAGATGTATATCCTATCAGGCCTTGGGAGCTTATCCACCTTAATATTCTATAATGGACGCAAAACTATCTCCTCCTTTACCTTAAAATGCCCTAGCATATCAATACGCTCGGCACTGATCTCCCTACCTGCCACATCCTTTGCCTTGGTAAATATTGATATAAAGTACTCATTAAGGACCTCACCCACATCCAAGACATGTTTCTCCCCCCCCCCCACTTTATCCTTGAGTGGTCCTACCCTCTCCATTCTTATTTGCTTCCTCTTGATACATGTATAGAATTCTCTATAATCCTACTTCCCAAGGACATTACATGACCCTCCTGACACATAATTCCCTTCAGTTCTTTTCTGACTTCTTTATAATCCTCAAGGGCTCCATTTGATTCTGGTTTCTGAAGCGTTACACACTTTTCCTTTTTTTTTTTAAATTCTGGATTAACTTCATCACCTCCCTCGACATCCAAGGTTCTCTTACCTTACTATCCTTGTCCTTCCTTCTGACTGGAACATACCTGTCCTGTACTCTGTGCTGTGGTACTTTAACACCCTCCATATGTCCGATGTGGACTTGCCCCAAATCATTTGTTTCCAATTAAATCTTCCCTAGTTCCTGCCAAGTACACTCATAATTTGCTCTGCTCCAAGATAATACTCTCCCGCAAGGTCCATACTTATCCTTATCTGTAGCTAACTTAAAACTTACCATAAACCCATTGACTATACAGCCTGTAATTAGAAAGCTTGAACTAAAATTAATATTCTAGTCAAAATAATATTTAAATAAAAGTTCAGCAGGAACTCAGCAAGCCAAGCAGCATATATGGAAAAGAGTAAACAGTTGACATTTCAGTCCAAGACCCTTCTTCAGGCCTGAAAGGTCGATTGTTCACTCTTTTCCATAGATGGCGTGGCCTGCTGAGTTCCTCCAGCATTTTATGTGCATTGCTTGGATTTTCAGCATCTGCAGATTTTCTCGTTTGTGAAAAAGTTTAGCAGGGTTTACTTCTGAAGAAACTCACCACTTTAGTCTACCTACCTGGAATTTAATATCTTAATTTCCATACAGGCTTTTATTTTAGTTTTTGACATTCAACTCTATCATCCCCTCAAAACTTACCACTAAGCTGCAAAACCTGGGTTTCTGTACCTCTGTGTAACTGGATCCTCAATTTCCTCACTGGCAGAATCCAGTTAGTATGGATTAGTAATAACATCTCCTTTATACTCATCATCAGCACAGGTGCATCACAGGGCTGTGTTCTGCTCTAATCACTCTGTATTTATGACTGTGAGGATAAGTACAGCTCCAAAGCTCTACTTAAGTTAGCTGATAACAAACACCACTGTTTTTTGCCAAATCTAAGGTGATGATGAATCAGCACATAGGAAGAGATTAAAAATCCAGTTGAGTGGTGCCACAACAACCACCTCTCACTCAACGTCAACAAAACCAAAGAGCTGATTATCAACTACAGGAGGAAGAATCCAGAGGTTCACGAGCCAGTCCTCATTCGGGGAATGGAGATGAAGAGGATGAGTAGCTTCAAATTCCTTGATGTTAACAAATGAGAGGATCCATCCCAGGACAATCACAAAGAAGGCATGACAACATCTTCTAAGAACACTTTCTTAGAAGTTTCTGCAAACTTAGCTTGTCACCAAAAACTTTGACAAACCTCTATAGATGTACAGTGCAGAGTATCACAGCCTGCTATGGAACCACCAATGCCCTCAACAGAAAAGGCTACAGAAAGTGGTGAATGCAGCCTAGTCCATCACAGGCAAAGCCCTCCCCAACATAGAGTACATTACATGGAGTGCTGCCACAAGAAAGGAGCAACAATCATTAAAGATTCCCACCAACCAGGCCATGCCTGCGTCTCACTACTACCATCAGGCAAGAGGTACACAAGTCTTAGGATCCACAACAGCAGGTTCAGGGACAGTTATTACCCTATAACAATAGGCTCCTGAATTGGAGTGGATAACTTCACTCACCACAATGAGGAGCTGATTTTATGACCTCCAGACTCATTTTTCCTGTAAATGCCCACAATAAAACTGAATCTCAAGGCAGTATATGGTAACATATACATACTTTGATAATAAATTTACTTTGAACAGGAATAACCTTGGGCTATACACAACATCTCTAGGGAAGCATGCACCAATATGAACCTGGTAGCCTTTTCCCCATTCTAAATCAAATTCTTAGTACTGCTGCAACTTAGGCACTACCCCGCAACATTTAGAATGAAGTCTTGAAGTCTGAATGAAGTCACTACTTATGGGCTGAAAGTACCTCTGTAGTTTTCACAACACCAACTTTGAACTATTGCTCATCAGGATATACAAGTGATCAATACAGAAACTCCATGTGTTTTGAGATATGAGCACTGTGTTTCAGTACTAGCTTATTCAATCTTTCTTCATAAGACATGTCCTCTGATCTAGGCAGCACCCTGATAAATTTGCTCTGCACCATCTTTAAAGCTTCCATACCATTCCTACAATGAGGAAACCACCAGAATTGAGCACAATATTCCATGTTCTCTAATCAGTCTTACTGATACCTGCAAAATGACCTCGCAGCTCTTGAACACAATTCTCCAACTAATGAATTCCAACACACCATATGCCTTCGTAACCACCCTAAGGGACTTGCCTGGCAGCTTTGAGGGATCAATGGACTTAGACCCGACTCTGTTCCTCCACACTGCCAAAAGTTCTGTAATTAACCTTGTACTCTGCTTTCAAGTTCAATCTTCCAAAGTACGTATATCATTTCACTTTCTGGATTGAACTCCATTTCTCTGCCAACTCTGCAGCCAGTCTAAATCCTTTTGTAACGCACAGCAACTTTCTACACTATCCACAACACCTGGAACCTTCATAGCATCTGTAAAATTACTAAAGCGGCCCTCTACTCCCTCAGCCAATCATCTGTAAAAATCACAAACAGCAGGGTTCCAAGGAGAGATCCCTGTGGAACACCACTGGTCACCAAATGCCAAGCTGAGTTGCTCCATCTACTACTACCCTCCTTTCTGTGGGCAATCCAATTTCAAATCCATGAAGCCATGTTTCCATGGATCACAGGCCTCATGAATTTCTGGATGAGTCCAAAATGGGGAGCCTTGTCAAATGCCTTACTAAAATCTCTATATCTACTACTCTACCTTTGAAGCTTTGTTTTGTCACTTGAGAAAGTCACTTAGGTTCATGAGGCACTACCTGCCCTTTACAAAGCTATGCTGACTATCCCCATGCTTCTCAATGCTTTTAAATCATGCCCCTAAGAATTCTCTCCAACAGTCAGCCCACCACCGACTCAAGTCTCAATGGTGTACAGTTCCCATGATTATCCTTGTTACCTTTCCTGAACAACGGAACAACATCTGTCACCCTCCAATCCTTTGATACTACTCCTGTGGCCAAGAACACAATGATTATCACCTCGCCAATACCTCAAAACTCTCTTCCGTCATTTCCTAAAGTAACTTGCGGTATATCCCAACCTGCCCCATGGACTTACCCATCATAATATTTTTCGAAAGCTCCAACACCATCTCTTCCAGCACATTAGCCTGTTCCACACTGACCTCAGGTATGTACAAAGTCCCTCTTCCTGATGAACACTGAAGCAAAGTATTTATTGAGAACTTCTCCTACCTCCTCAGCTCTGGGTACATTTCCCCCTTAATTCCCAAGCTGTCCTACCACTCTTGTCATCCCCTTGTTCTTTGTGTGGAATGTCTTGGGATTTTCCTTAATCCTACAAGTTAGGCCTTCTCACGGGCCCTTCTAGCTCTCCTGTCACTACTTAAGTGCCTTCCTGGCTACCTTATAATTCTCAAGAGCCCTGCCCGATTTTTGCTTCCTAAACCTTAAGTATGCTTCATTCTTCCTCTTGACTAGATATTCCACCTTTCTTATTAACCATGGGTTCTTTACCCTGTCATTCTTTCACTATCTCAGTGGGTCAAACTTATACAAAACCCCATGCAAGTGGTCCCAAAACAATTTCCACATTTCTGCTGTGCATTTCCCTGAGATCAAGTTTTCTCTATTTATGTTCTCAAGTTTCTTAACATTGTAATGATCCCTCCCACCTAGTTAAATACTTTCCCTTAGTGTCTGCTCCTAACCTTGTCCATAGGTATGTAATAGGTCAGGGAGTTGTGTTCAATATCTCCAAAATGCCATCAAGAAGACTATCAACTGACCAATACCAGATCCAGTATGACCTAGTTGGCCTCTGTGCAAGATATCCCAAACTACACATTAAAAAAAAACACTTCTTTATGACTGATTGTACATGCATATTCCAATTCTACTTACATGTTCTAAACTTTTCCTTCAGTGCATCCAAATCTTCTTTGAGAGCAACCTGCATCCAGACCAAACCAACACAAGCTACTACACAAGCAGCGAGCATAACAAATGCGCACAGTGGATAACAAATCTTGCAGCATTTCACATAGCCTGCCCTGCAAAAGAACAAAAGGCAAAGATTGAAATGCATACGGATAATCGGGAAACTTCAAACAAAATAACTAAAGTTTTGATCCATTTAGTTTATACGATATCGGAATAAACTAAAGTAAGGACAACAATGTTAACTCCACAATTCTATTGCTATTAATTTTATTGGCAATAAATAAAATATACACCTAACATTTGAAAAGTATTACTTCAGTGATAAAAATGTCCAGTTAAAGTTGTATTCTATAGATTGATTCTTAAAATTGTGCACACTTTTGCATTCTAAGAGCCTGCGGAAATGACAACCACTGTACAAGGAAGCAATCTATACGAGGGCGTCATCCGATTTTGTGCTAAAATGCAATATTTCATCCTATTACACCTACCCCACACCTAAAACAGGTAGCCACTAAGAACATTTCCTCAGATTTTCCCTCCATAATATGGTAGAATTTATTATCAATTCTGGATTCACTTTTTTTTCTCCCATCTGTTTTTGGCGATCAATTTGAACATGCTCTCTAGTTACACGGAACAAATCACAACAAAATATTGAAATTAATTACTTTTGATGTCTATTAAAATGGGCTGTCTTCTTTGAAATCTTTGAAATAAAAGGGCCTTATACATTGTCAAACTTAAATTGCACACCATAAACTCAAGAATTCTCATATGTGATGAAAGTATGGCAAAAACATGTCCATACATAGTTTAAAAGAGCAGAATGCATATTGAATTAAAACATTAGTAATTGAAATTAACAAAAACTTAGTTAAAATTGTAAATCTTAGGTGAAGCTACAGTAAACAGTAATCGATAACCAATGCCCAGGAGAAACTTGGATACAGGTCTTAAACAGACTGAACATGCAAAGGGTCATGGCCACGGAGAACTTTGAAATGGATATTTCGGAATTAGGTACTGTGTAGTCAATGCAAGTCTACATAGAGGAATAAAAGGACACGGTGCGGGACAGAATGCATCCCACATGCTTTGGTTAAAGATAGTGAAGAGCCAGTTTTTAAGGAAGGTGGGGTTAAAGCACTACTCTCGTAACAACGCACATAAAATGCTAGAGGAACCCAGGAAGACAGGGTCTCGGTCCGAAAAGTCGACTGTTCATTCCCCTCCATAGATGCCTAACAGCCTGGATTCCTTCAGCATTTTGTGTGTGCTGCTCACGAGTTCCAACATCGGAAGAATTTCTTGTGGTTACTGCTTCATAGCAGAAAATTTGCAAAATCTGCCAAAGTCAAGTAACTGGGTCATCGTGGCAAGTCGTATTTTAATATACTGCTTCAACTACATGCCAGAGAACCACACGACGCTGTTTCGTTCCCAAACCGGAACATCTCAAACGCAGTTTGAGTTAAAGGGCCTTATCCTGCGCTCATTCTTACTTTGCGAAGAAGGAGCCGGAGGCCGGTTCAGCGAACTCGTCGAAATCGGAGGACGATTCTGATTCCGAGGCCGTGGGCTCGGTCCTCAGCAGCAGTTGGTGCCCGGAGCTTTTCTTCGACTTCTTTTTCTTGCCGTCGCCGGTGAGACCGATGAGCGCATTCAGCTCCTTCCGTTTCTTCATTTTCTTCTGCGGGGTCGCCGCTTTATACTGCACATCGAGCTGCGCGTGCTTGCTCTCCAGCTTGCAGCGGTTCGTAAGTGAACATATAACCCAGGAGACAGGGTGACAGAAGTTGGTGAAACGAAGGAAGGAGAGAGGAGAGAAGGAACCCGCAGATACCGTCCCAAACAGTAACACGGCACCACCCCGTTACATCGGATCCCCTCGTTGGCCAGTGCTCGGGTTACGTCAGAAATGCAGCGACGGTGTGACGTGCTAAGAGCGCGCGAGCTCCGGGTGGAAGAAGAGGGAAAGGATGCTGGTTGGCGGAAGTGTTGTTTGTCTGTCAGAGTTTGTAGCTTCAACTTTGTCTCCGGCAAAACAAATCCTGCGGTTGATAGAACTCCAGGGGTCAGCAAGGAAATCGGATATAAGAAGATGTTGTTGAGGTGTCTGGGTTGCTTCATGGAAGGTCTTTGCCTTCCGAACCCTGAGGTGAATTCGAAAGGATAGTCAGTGGGAAACGGAGCAGATGACTGTGAGACCAACGAGGAAATTGACACCAAAGGTGATTAAACTATTAATAATCTGTTGGAGGAACTCAGTGGTTCGAGCAACATCTGTAGGATGAAAGGAATTGTCGAGTTTACAGTTGTGATTTAGAGATCAAGGGAAAAAATGTGTGAACCTCGATGCTATCCTGATTTGGCACAGTGAGGACCAGGAAAGTGGAAATAATCAGCGGTGTTGTGGATATAAATGTGAAGGGACTGGAGAAAGGGGGAACGAATAGTCAAGAAGGAAGAAATTTTGTGCGAAAGGAACAAACAGACACTTTGGGGCTACTAGCATAATTCTCTTTGTGGATCTTAAAAAGGAAGTAAAAGTTACATTTGCAGACCTTAAGGCTAAAACTTGGGAGGGAAGATCTGAAGAAATGAGGTCGCTAACTGTCTAGGAAGCAATGGGATGATCATTTGTAGATTCATGGTCAGCGGTGTCAATGTTGCTTTCTGACTAAACTACGTCATAAATCTGTCCATCTGGTCTTGGCTCCATAGCATTTTATATCCAACGGGAACAAAGCTCTTTCAAACTCAGATCTAATTACTTTGAAAATAGAACCCATACTTTCAATCATGTGATGAAATCGTTGTCGTCATCTCTAAAGTTTTCTCTCATTTTAGGGGTCATCTGTACTTAGAACAGAAAATGTTTGTAACATCTATGCTATTATTTTCTTTAACACAAAGTAATCAAATAAACAATATTCTTGGGAAGTGCAATACCAGTTATTTAATTCCTCTTTATACCTGGTGCACAACAGATGATTGTGTGTTGCCTGCATTGAAATCCATCTTTCAATAATACTTTTAAAATTTTAAGGGTAACAGCTACTTCAGAACAACTTTAATAAGTAACCCTTAAAAGGCTCTGTATACTACTTCCAAAAGGTGTTATCCTCAATTATTTTACCTACTTGTACAATAAATTCATCTATTAGAAGCATCCACCTTATTAAAAATTCTTTGGCTAATATTAAGCTACTTGTATTTCTCTTCAAGTGCTTTGTTCTCAATTATATATTCTTATAATTTATCCATAATAGAAATTAGATTAACAGTTGAATAATTTACTGTTTTTCTCCCCCTCGCAAATTTCTTAAGGAATGGAGTTACACCTGCAGTTTGCCTACATCAAGAGGTAAATTTAGATTTCTGAATTGAGAGAGCTGCAAAGATTATGTTATGTTTCTGGCATCCCTACTATATCTGTATATCTTGATCCTCTTCTATTTTGCCTCCTAAAGCTGTATGTTTCTTGCAACTCTCCAGAGCTGGTGTAGAATTAAATTATGATATCTGACCAGAATATTATAAAATTTAATCACATCTGGCCTGCGTTTTGTATTGTCTAAATATCTCAATATACCATTTTATTGATTGTTGCTCCTCATTGATTGAAAATGTTCACAAGGCTTGTTCAGCTTCACCCATGACTGTCACATGAAGCTTATTTTTCCTTTGTATGTCTTGTGTTTTGTAACTTAAGTAATAAATCTCATCTGCTAATGACCTGTCTACATAGAAACCGATTCATCCTGTAATTTATATTTGATACCTCCTGCTTTGGCATCTGGAAACACTATTAAATTGGTCTGCTAAATCAAAGGCATTTACTGAATTTAAGAACCAGAAGGACATCAGCACTAAGCTCTGGCACATTCCACTTTGGTTTGTCAAGTAGGATTCTCCTTTTGCATCAGTTTTGATAGCTATTGATTGTTTCATTTATAGTAAATATTACACTTCCTGCCTAGTTTTGCACAGCATTTTGGTACTGATGTGATCTATCCTTGGAAATTGGGAAATGGCACTGATTTACGTAGAATATATGGTACAGGAATTCAGTGTAGGTGCTTTCATTTCACACAAGTGCCTTTCCATTCCAATCAACTCTTTTCAGTCTTCTGCACCAATTTTTCATCCTTATTTCATAATGTTGGTCTATTTTCCTTTTGAAAATATCTAGGACATGACAAGACACAATCTCTCTCTCTCACTCTCTAATATTATAAATCCAGTCGTGATTATATATTTGTGGCTCATAGTTCTGAGTTTTTCTGAAAGAGGATTAATCTTAAGCCAGGAGACGTAAACACAGAATCCCATTTCTAAATCGGTGAACACTTTCACCATTTTTAGTTCTCCATTTAGCCATCTCAAAATGTTCTCTTTCCTCTGAAAATAAACCACTAATTCATTCAATCTTTCCTATTTATTTTCATTAATGTCATTTCTGTGTTCAGTTTATCGGTTCTATGTTTAATTCATCAGTGTGGCCTGATCAAGGCCCTTCTTCATTGCTTAGAATTCAGATCCCCAGAAATACTTCTCAGTGTTTTGCCAACTTAATTGCTTTTGAGATCCTTTTGCTTCTCTGTTTCAAAGCTTCTAAGCTGTTAATATGATGGTTCTGAATTTGACCAGAGTGAAACACCTGTTTGTGCCTGTTACAAAAGGAAGGTGTGTGTTGGCAATAAGCTCCACTGAAGCAGTCATTCATTGAAGTTGCTCCTTGGAGGCCCTGATTCAAGCAGTTGACAGCCAAAGATCAAGTTTGGCAGTGCAACTTTTTAAATATTTTATCTGCCTTTTGCCTTTATGAATTCTTCTGATGAAATTTTTTTGGATGTAAGTGAGAAAGCTATTCAATAGAAACACACCCTCAACATCCTCCATGTGTCCTGATTCAAAGTCCAATAATCAGTTAAATGTGGCAGATATGACATGGGTGAACCTTTAAACTCATTTACAAGCCATTTGATATTGTTTAAGTAAATATAAGAATTGTTGCCTCACAATTAAACTTTTATGTTGAAATCATGACTTCGATGATAGGTTTCATTGATGCAGTTGAGCAAAGTGGCAATCTTTTTACTTTCAAGATTGTAAAACATCTGTGTTGCATGTTTTTTTAAAAATATCTTGCTGGTGTTCTTTCGTGTTTAAGTGAACCATCATCAACACTAGAGGATTTCCTGCATTATATTGGACACACAAATGAAAGCTATTCTAATAAATCCTATTTAAATTTGCTCATTCTTTGATCTAACAAAAAATACAGCTTGACCATAATGTTATTAATCTGAAAATGTGCTGTGAGAATGTTTATGCAAATTGGTTACTGATGTACAATATATTAATGAATTAGTAGATTAATATTTTTTCATTAGTTGGGCATTGATTTAATTTTCCATAGCAGTCATAACAGAGACTTGGTTGAAAGAAAGACAGAAATGGATGCTTAAATGTTCTAAGGTTTTGATGTCTTAGAGAAAATAGAGAAGTAGTAGGAGAAAGGGGATACAGGGAGTTGTGCTATTAATCATAGCTGCAGTCAGATGACATAATAGAGGGTTCATCCACTGATCCTGTATAGGTAGAACTGAACAATATGAAAGATGTAATCACCTTGATGAGACTGTACTACATAGTCATACTTTATTGATCCCAGGGGAAATTGGTTTTCATTACAGTTGCACCATAAATAATAAATAGTAATAGGACCATAAATAGTTAAATAGTAATATGTAAATTATGCCAGTAAATTATGAAATAAGTCCAGGACCAGCCTATTGGCTCAGGGTGTCTGACCCTCCAAAGGAGGAGTTGTAAAGTTTGATGGCCACAGGCAGGAATGACTTCCTATGACGCTCTGTGCTGCATCCCGGTGGAATGAGTCTCTGGCTGAATGTACTCCTGTGCCCACCCAGTGCATTATGTAGTGGATGGGAGACATTGACCAAGTTGGCATGCAACTTGGACAGCATCCTCTTTTCAGACACCACCGTGAGAGAGTCCAGTTCCATCCCCACAACATCACTGACATGCACCCCACCCCACCCCACCCCACCCCTTCCCAATAGCCACTGATACATTGAGGAATAGATATGCAGGCAGATTAAGGAAAGGTGTAAAAACAACAAGGTTGTTGCTTCAACTTCACTAATATAAACTGGGATCTCCTTGATGTAAGAGCCTTAAATGGGGTGAATATTGTTAGGTGCTCCCAGGAAGGTTTGTTAAAAATCAATATGTGGATAAACCTACAAGAGGAGGGATCATTCTGGATCGGACGTTGGTAATAAGCATGTCTAGGTTACTGATCTTTCAGTGGGAGAACAGTCAGTGATCACAAGTCCTTAAATAGATAAGAATAATTGTGGACCTTGGAACTGGACAAATTACAAGGGCATTAGGCAGGAACTAGGGAGAGTGAACTGTGAACCACGAGCAAGTTTGTATCGACGTGGAGGTGTTTAAAGAGCAACTGTACAGACAGGTACAGTAAAGTCGGACAAGGATGGCAAGGCAAGGAAGCTTTGGATGTCAAGAGGGGTGGAGAATTTCATCAAGGAGAAAAGGGATGCTTATGTTCGGTTTAGGAAGCTAATATCAAATGGACCTCTTGAGGATCATTTAAAAAAAGCCAGAAGAGAACTGAAGAAGGAATTGGGAGAGTGTGGGGTGGGAGGGGCATGAAAAGTCCCTGGAAAGTAGGATTAAAGAGAATCCCAGGGCACTTTGTATATACATCAGAGCAAAGGAGATAACTATGGGTGGATAGGACCTCTCAGGGATAAATGAAGGAACATATAATGTTTCATCACAGAGGATATGGTTGAGGACCTAAATGAGTATTTTGCATCAGTATTACCGTGGAGGACAGAGAGATCAGTGTGGAGTGTCCTAATGTGCTAGAGGATTTTGAGATGAAGAACAAAGAAATGTCTTAAAGAACATAAAAACATAGAAAATGGTGCAGAAGTAGTCCATTCGGCCCTTCCAGCCTGCACCACCATTCAGTATGATAATGGCTGAGCATCCAACTCAGAACCCTATACCTGCCTTCTCTTCATACCCCCGATCCCTTTAGCCACAAGGGCCATATCTAACTCCCTCTTAAATATAGCCAATGAACTGGCCTCAACTGTTTCCTGTGGCAGAGAATTCCACAGATTCACCACTCTCTGTGTGAAGAAGTTTTTCCTCATCTCGGTCCTAAAAGGCTTCCCCTTTATCCTCAAACTGTGACCCCTCATTCTGGACTTCCCCAACATCGGGAACAATCTTCCTGCATCTAGCCTGTCCAATCCCTTTAGAATTGTATACGTTTCAATAAGATCCCCCCTCAATCTTCTAAATTCCAGCGAGTATAAGCCTAGTCGATCCAGTCTTTCATCATATGAAAGTCCTGCCATCCCAGGAATCAATCTGGTGAACCTTCTTTGTACTCCCTCTCTGGCAAGAATGTCTTTCCTCAGGTTAGGGGACCAAAATTGCACACAATATTAAGCTAGCTAGCCCTTAGGGCCTGGTGGGATATACCCAGATTATTGAGAGAGGCAAGAAACAATACTGCTGGGGTCTTGACCAATATCTTCATGTCCTCTAGCCACAGGTGAGGTCCTAGAGGACTGGTGAGTAGTTAATGTTGCTCCATTATTTAAGGAGTGAGTTGTGAATAATCCTGAAAAATCTCGACCACTGAGTCTCATCGGTGGTTGGGAAGCTACAGAAGAAAATTCTTAGAAATAAGATTTATGAGCACCTAGACAACAGCAAAATATACATCCAGTACTAAGTCTGAAGTAAATTTATTATGCAAGTATTGCACATAATGTATATGTCACCACATATAACCCTGAGATTTATTTTCTTGCGGATGTTCACTGTAAATCCAAGAAACACAATAGAATCAATGAAAGATCACACCCAGCAGGATGGTCAGATAACCAATATGCAAAAGACAACAAATGGCAGATACAAAAAGAAAAATAATAAATAAATAAGCAATAAATATTGAGAACATGAGGTAAGTCCTTGAAAATGAGTCCATAGGTTGTAGGAACGTTTCAATGATAGGGCAAGTTAAGTTATTCCCTCTGGTTCAAGAGTCTGCTGGTTGAGAGGTAATAACTGTTCCTGAACTGGGTGGTATGGGTCTTGAGGCTCCTGTACCACCTTTCTGATGACAGCATTGAGAAAAGAGAAGCCCCTGGATAGTGGAGGTCTTTGATAATGGATGTCTCTTTCCTGCAACAGCACAGTGTGTAGATGTGCTCAATCGGGAGCAGGCTTAATCCATCACGTGCTGGGTCGTATCCACTACTTCTTGTAGGATTTTCCATTCAAGCGCATTGATGTTCCCATACAAAGCCATGATGCAACCAGTTAATATACTCCTCACCACATATCTATAGAGGTTTGTCAAAGTTTAAGTTCACACATGCTGAATCTTAACAAACTTCAAAGAAAGTAGAGGCGCTACTATGCTTTCTCTGTAATGGCACTTGCTGGACCCAGGACTGATCCTCTGAAATGATAACACCGAGGAATTTAAATTTGCTGACCCTCTCCACCTCTGATCTCCCAATGAGAACTGGCTTATGGTCCTCCCAATTTCCTCTCCCTGAAGTCAATAATCAACTCCATGAACTTGCTAACATTGAGTGAGAGGTTATCGTTGTGGCACCGCTCAGCTAGATTTTCAATCTCCCTCCTTTCTGATTCATCACCATCTTTGATTCAGCCAACAACAGTGGTGTCATCAGCAAACTTAAGTATAGCGTTGGAGCTGTGCTTAGCTTCACAGTCATAGGCATAGAGTGAGTAGAGCAGGGAGTAAACACACAGCCTTGTGGTGCACTTATGCTGATGGAGATTGTGGAGGAGATGTTGTTGCATGGGGTCTGCAAGTGAGGAAATTAAGGATCCAGTTGCACAACATAAGTATTGAGGCCAAGGTGTTGAAGCATATCGATTAGTTTTGAGGGGATAATAATATTGAATGCTATAGTCGACGAAGAGCATCCAGGTATTTTCATCTTCACTGTTTACCGATATCAGCTTGGCATTAAATACCATTGTCCTCTCAGTACTAATCAATAAGCTTCAAAATCTGGGCCTCAGTACCTCACTCTGTAACTGGATTGTTGACTTCCTTATTGGAAGATCACAAGCGGTGCAGATCAGTAGTAACAGGTTCCCCTTGCTGACAATCAACACAGGTGCACCGCAGAATACGTTCTTAGCCAACTGCTCTACTCTCTACATTTATTTAGAGACACTGTGCAGAACAGGTCCAATGAGCCACGCCACCCAACAGTTTAACCCTCAGCTAATCTCAGGACAATTTACATGACCAATTAAGTACTAACCAGTACGCCTTAGGAATGGGGGAGGGGAAAAGGGACACTTGGAGGAAACCCATGCATTGATGGGGAGGAATGTAGAAACTCCTTCCAGATGTCGTTGCAATTGAACTCTGAACTCCGGGGCCCTGAGCTGTAATAGCGTCACACTAACCACTATGTTGTGTGTTTAGTGTTACGTAGCCCGTAACTGGGTTGCCAAACCAGCAGAAATGGATCACTCAGTTGGAGTCTGGATTACGAGAACTAAGAAAGTTTTATTAAAGAAACAAGCAACACAGTAATCGAAAGGATAATGAATGCAACAAGTTCAGCAATGATAAACACACATGTGCACAGAATTAAGATAACAGCATCAATCAAGCTCTATCGTTGTCTAGGGGTAAATGACCAATTTCAAAGTGACACAAAGTTCAGTCCAATTTAGTTCAGTTCGCAGTAATCGTTGCCATGGCGATGGACAACGTGGGGGAGGGAGAGAGAGAACGAGAACGACTGATCATTCAGAACGGCTTCCACTCACAGACCGGCGATATTGCTCACAAGCAGTTTTCGGGCGGGTCCTTTGTGATGTCACCTGAGGTCACCGACTGTGACCCCTCCTCCAGATGCGGTCGATCCTCTGCAGTGAACTCGGCACCCAAGCGAGGGTGGACACACACCGGGTTCCCGCTGATCGTACCTTTCCACCCTGTGCGTTTAAGGCTGATCCCCCGATCAACCGTCCAAGAGCTTCCCACCGACTCGTGAGAGGCGCACCGCTTCCAGGATCTCGTTAACTCGGGTGTCGTGTGTGTCCTGCCTTAGCGAACCTGTCCCTTTTTATCCCCCTACTGGGGTATCGCCTGTCCATCACTTCAAACAGTTCAGGGTTCAAAGGGGGAGCCGCTCTTGGCAATACCCAGACTGATGGCTCCTTCATTAACATCTCCAAATGCTGCTTCATTGTTCCTTATCTCTCCTTCCCCTGAGGACAGGTGGCAGACCAACTGCTGATGCCACTGATGCTAGCCCAGGCCAGCAAACATCTTAATTTATGTGTATTCTCGTCACACTTCCCCACTTTAAGGATTTTTACCGGGGTAAAAATTACAAACATGAGTACATTATTTGATACACACAAATATACACCTTTATCAGCTATTTGGCTAATACAGAGAATTTGAAGTTGTCAACACCTTGACAGACAGTCATCACATTTTCTGTTCCCTTTATATGTGTTATTAATAATCCCTTAGACCAGGCTCCAACTCGGCAAACTTCATAGTGGCCAAAAACACTGATGAATTGCGATCAATGTAACCTCTCATTTGGTTTTGTCCCGGACCACAATAACAAGGGTCGTCCCATTCCGACTTAGTTTTCTCTCGCAAGGGCTAAGTAGGAGGGGGAGGGGTAGTGACTGCAGAGTTATTGCAAAACTTCCTACAGTACCCCACCATCTCCCAGAGCCTTCTGAGGGCCCTCTTGTCTGTCGGGGTTGGGAGGTCAGCGATAGCCTGCACTGTAGCTTGCATCGCTGCCAGCTGCCCCTGTGTCACCACAATTCCCAGGTAAGTGACCTTCGCGTAGCAGAACTCTTTTTTCAAGATTCACTATCAAGCTGGCTTCAGACAGCCTTATTAAATTGCCAATACACACCTCTGTGTTCATCAGCCCTTTAGTCACTGAATTACTCATTATATATGATTGTTGTTTACTAGGCTGGCCTATTGTAACAGACATCACCCAACGTCCCAGTTCTTTGCATCGCCTCGGGACAATCAAACACACGGGTGCGAGTCGTTGATTTACTTCTGCTAAAGAGCCGCTTTGTTCGGGGATTAAGGGAGAGACCTTATCAGTAGACCTGGCCAAAACAATAGCCTTCTCCCATCTGATCCCGTTTGGCCACAGCTACCAATTCCGATTTCCTGGCATCCTCTAATGCCTCCAAGGTCGGCGCCTTTATAAATTCCTCAGCCTCCATTTCTGCTGTTTGTCTTTTCTTTCTTTCGGGTATTTTAACCCAATCAATTTACTCCGTCCCAAATTTAGCGTTCAAAATCGCGGACAAGAACCCCACTTATGTTACGTACCCCGTAACTGGGTTGCCAAACCAGCAGAAATGGATCACTCAGTTGGAGTCTGGATTACTAGAACTAAGAAAGTTTTATTAAAGAAACAAGCAACACAGTAATCGAAAGGATAATGAATGCAACAGTTTAGCAATGATAAACACATGTGCACAGAATTAAGATAACAGCATCAATCAAGCTCTATCGTTGTCTAGGGGTAAATGACCAATTTCAAAGTGATACAAAGTTCAGTCCAATTTAGGTCAGTGCGCAGTAATCGTTGCCATGGCGATGGACAACGGGGGGGGGAGAGGAAGGAGAGAGAAAACTGGAACGACTGATCATTCAGAAACGGCTTCCACTCACAGACCGGCGATATTGCTCACAAACAGTTTTCGGGCGGGTCCTTTGTGATGTCACCTGAGGTCACCGACTGTGACCCCTCCTCCAGATGTGGTCGATCCTCTGCAGTGAACCCGGCACCCAAGCGAGGGTGGACACACACCGGGTTCCCGCTGATCGTACCTTTCCACCCTGTGCGTTTAAGGCTGATCCCCCGATCAACCGTCCAAGAGCTTCCCACCGACTCGTGAGAGGCGCACCGCTTCCAGGATCTCGTTAACTCGGGTGTCGTGTGTGTCCTGCCTCAGCGAACCTGTCCCTTTTTATCCCCCTACTGGGGTATCGCCTGTCCATCACTTCAACCCGTTCAGGGTTCAAAGGGGGAGCCGCTCTTGGCAATACCCAGACTGATGGCTCCTTCATTAACATCTCCAAATGCTGCTTCATTGTTCCTTATTTCTCCTTCCCCTGAGGACAGGTGTCGTTGCAATTGAACTCTGAACTCCGACGCCCTGAGCTGTAATAACGTCACACTAACCGCCATGTTGTGTGTTTAGGCACAACTCAAGCACCACCTGTAAATTCTCCGATGATACCACTGTTGGCAGATTCTCAGATGGTGACAAAGATTGGCTGGTTGAGTGGTGTCACATCAACAACTTGGCATTCAATGTCAGCAAGACCAAGGAATTAGTTGTAAACTTCAGGAAGGGGTAGTCGAGGGAACACACATCAGTATTCACTGAGGGGTCAGAGGTGTAAAGTGTGAGCAGCAACAAGTTCTTGGGTGCCAACCTCTGAGAGGACATAGAGTATTTTGAGCCAAGGCAATAATGCAATCATGAATAAGGCACACCAGCAGCTCTACTTCATTAGTTGAGGGGATTTGGTATGTTACTAAAGACTCCTGCAATTATCTATAGCTATATGGTGGAGAGCATCCTGGGCACGGTAAAAAAAAGTCTCGATAGCCTCATCATTTCACGCCGGCGGCAGAAGGAAGAAACCCTGCCTGCCATGAACCTCCAAGCGCCGCAAATTTGCCGATGCAGCACCATTGGAAGCACCTGACCGCAGCGGACTCTGAGTCCATCCGAAAACTTCGAGCCTCCGACCAGCCCCTCCGACACAGCCTCTCTGAGCACCATCCTCTGCTGAGCGCTTCGACCCCTCCCCGGCTGCCGAGCAACAAGCAAAGCCGAGGACTCGGGGCCTTCCCCTCTGGAGATTCTGGACCACACAGTAGCAGCAGCAGCGAAGCAGGCATTTCAGAAGTTTCACCAGATGGTCCTCCGTGCTCTCACGTCCATCTCCATCAAATCAGGATTGTGCACGGTACCCTACTTGACAAATAACAGACATCACCACTGGAGTGGCCGCTGTGAGCTGCGTCACGCCGCCATCTTCTCCTCCCTCCTTTTTTATTAAATATATTAATACAATTGAAAGAGTACAGAGAAGGTTTACAAGGATGTTGCCAGGACTTGAGGACCTGAGATATAAGGAAATGTTGAATAGGTAATGACTTTTTTCCCTGGAGCATAGGAGAATATACAAAATTATGAGTGGTATAGATGCAAGCAGGCTTTTTCCACTGAGGTTAGGTGAGAATAGAACTAGAGGTCACAGGTTAAGGATAAAAGGTGAAATATTTAAGGAGAAACTGAGGGGAAACTTTTTCACTTAAGTGGTGCTGCAAATGTAGAAGAAGCTGCCAGTGATAGTGGTGAATGCGGATTTAAATGCAACAGTTAAAAGGATTTTGGATAAGAACATGGATGGAAGAGGTATGGAGAGCCATGGTCAAGGTGCAGTTTGATGGGACTAGGCAGAATAAGAGTTTGAAATGGACTTTTGGGCTGAAGGACCTGCTTCTGTGCTGTTTTGTTCTATGACTCCATAATATTAATATACATGGGAGCGATAGTGAGTTGGCCATTTGGATTCAGATCCAGCTTGCCCATAGAAGACAGAGGGTAGTGATCAATGGGAGTTACTCTAGCTGGCGGCGAGTGGCTTTTGGTGTTTAGCAGGGATCTGTACTATGACATCTGCTGTTTGTGGTATATATAATTGACCTGGATGAAAATGTAGATGGTAGATTAGTAAGTTTGCAGATGATATGAAGATGAGTACTGTGGATAGCATTGAATACTACCACAGTGGGATGTAGATCAGTTGCAGATGCGGTGGGATACGGATCAGTGCAGATGTAAGAATATAATAAATAGGAGCAGAAATAGCCCACCCCATGAAAAGTGGTGATGAATCAGCATACCAGAGGACGAACCTCTATGGATGAGTAGTGGAGAGTGTATCATGGCTGTATAATGGCCAGGTATGGAAACACCAATGCCTTCGAACAGAAAATCCTACAAAAAGTAGTGGATTCGGCCCAGTGCATCACAGGTAAAGCCCTCCCAACCATTGAATACATCTACATGAAATGCTGTCGTAGAAAAGCAGCATCCCTCATCAGGGATCCTGTTTTCTCACTGCTGCCATCAAGTAGAAGATACAAGAGCCTGAGGACTTGCACCACCAGGCTCAAGAACAGTTACTAACCCACAGGCATCAGGCTCTTCAGCAAAACTACACTCACTTGCCCTTCCATTGGGATGTTCTCACAACCAATTATCTCACCTTAAGGACACTTCCTCATGTTATTTCATGTTCTCGTTATTTATATTGCTATTTATTTATATTTGCATTCTCACAGTTTGTTATCTTCTGTACTCTTGTTGATCTTTCATTGTTACTATTCGATAGATTTTCTGAGTGTGCCCACAGGAAAATGAATCTCAGGGTTGTATGTGGTGACATATGTGTACTCTGATAATACAATTTACTTTGAACTTTGAATACTACATATATGTATATATGTGTGTGTGTATTTCATTGCAGTTTGTAATATTATTATATTGCATACTACTGCCACAAAGCAACAAATTTCATGACATATGTCAATGATATGAAACTGGATTCTGATGTGACATGAGGATAAGAGGGATTGTCATCTTAATTGATTTCAGCTGTCATTTGCCATCGTTTCAGTCATGACTGCTTGAAATATGTCTGTATCACTTTCACCAGTAGGGCGAGATGTTGCAACCAGAAATAACGCACCACCTTGGTTCTTTTCTGAGATGGAAGTGCATTAATGAGTAGTGCTTTAAGAGATGCAGCCACACTAGTTTCAGTGAGACTACATTTCAAAATCAGAACAAAGTAGGTAACTGGAATGAATTTTCAGGCACACATTCCTCATGAAATGCAATTTTACTTTAAAAATATCACAATTGTAAAATAGCAATATCTCAAACCACCTGACAGTTTTTCCATGCATTACGAACATAAGACAGAATATGTAAAATTACCTTATCCTCCAGAGAATTCCAGTTTAATTTTGATCTCAGAGGGAATATATACCAAATGATCACAATTCAACTTCTAAGCATGTCTTTATTTTCTTAGAAATACTTGACACATATTTTATTGACTGATTGAAACTAATTTTAAAAAAAGCCACAGATGCTGGAAATCTGAAATAAAGACAACATTTCTGGAAACATTCAGCATTCTTGACAGAGGCTCCCAATCCTGAAACACTAATTATTTCTCATTCCACAGATGTTGCCCAACCTGCTAATTTTCATCACTTTCTGTTTTTATAACAGACATTTAGCACATGACTCTTATGCCTTTGGTAACATGTCTAATTCTCAAATCTCAATTGCTGCCTTTGCTTTGGGCACTGCAGTAAAACTAGTAGAGCATAGAGCAGGTCAACTGCTCGAAGCCTAAAACATTTGCAAGACAGGAAGGAAAGATGAAGGGAGTGTAATGAATTGGGTAGTTCTTTCAAAGAATGACATGAATGGAATAGTTCAAATGGCCCACTACTGTGTTGCATCTTTCTTTGATTTGTGATCACTTTGATAAGATGAAAAGGTGTAATACTTGTATTAGTCCATCAAGTCCTTCTGTTTTTGTTTGCAAATTCATAATTAAAATTATGCTCTGGTGAATGAACATGTATATCACGTTACCATGGATTTTCTTTTTGAAGTCATTAAACCTTTTACTGCACTATGGGGAAATTCCTCTGATGCGAGAGGTTCCATTGCCTTCCTCAGCCTCCTCCCTCCATTCCCGCTTCTGTTTCTCTTTTCTGGATTCTTCTGTCCCTACTGCGCATCGGAAGACCATACCACGGCCTCATTCCTGATCCAAAAGATTAAGTCCGAAAACGATCAGGCCATCTTGCATTCCAGTTGCCTATGCAACACACACAAAATGCTGGAGGAACTCAGCAGGCCAGGCAGCATCTATGAAAAAAAAGTACAGTCGGCATTTCAGACCAAATTCCTTCGGCAGGACTGGAGAAAAGAAAGCTGAGGAGTAGATTTTAAAGGTGGAGGGAGAGAGAACACCAGGTGATAGGTGAAACTGGGGGGGGGGGGGAATGAAATAAAGAGCTGGAAAGTTGATTCGTGAAAGAGACAGAAGGCCGTGAAAGAAAGAAAGGGGGGGAGGAGCACCAGAGGGAGGCGATGGGCAGGCAAGGAGATAAGGTGAGAGAGGGAAAAGGGGATGGGAAATGGTGAAAGTGGAGGAGGGGTGGCATTACCGGAAGTTTGAGAAATTGGTATTCATGCCATCAGATTGGAGGCCACCCAAACGGAACATAAGGTGTTGTTCCTCCAACTGAAGTGTGGCCTCATCACGACAGTGGAGGAAGCCACGGATGGACATATCGGAATGGGAATGAGAATTGGAATTAAAATGGGTGGCCACTGGGAGATCCCACTTGTTCTGGCAGACAGAGTGTAGATGCTCCGTGAAGCGATCTCCCAGTCGACGTCGGATCTGACCGATATACAGGAGGCCACACCAGGAGTACCGAACACAGTAAATGACCCCAACAGACTCACATTCCCCAATTTTCTGTTGGAGCACCAAACATGTCACCAAAAGCTAACAAGCAGGTGAAGCAAGAAGTTAGGAAGACAAGTGATATGTTGGGATTTTTAAGAGTATATGTCTCCATGAACTTGATGTCTTAGTCAAATTGTTTAGGGATTTGGTGACATTGCCCCTTGTGTTTCGTGTACAGCTTTGGTCTCCTTGCTTAAAAATAGATCCACTTGATAGAGCGCAATAAGGATTTACCACATTGTTTCCTGGGACAATGGTTTGCTGTACAGGGAGGTATTTTATTTATTGGCTTGAATTCACTGGAGCTTAGTAGAGTAAATAGTGATACCATTTAAACTTAAAGGGCTCGACGGAGTGGGTATAGGAAGTATGTTTTCCCTGGCTGAGAAGTACGTAACTAGATGACACATTCTTGGTCAGGAGAAATCTTTTTTCATTCAGCAGCTTCTGAGTCCTTAGTATTATTTATACTGGAGATTTGTGGAGGTTTGACATTAAGTAAATTCAAATCAGAGACATATTTCTGGATACTAAGGACAATGGACCTGTAGCTTCATAATGATATAGCTTGGAAACAGGCCCATTGGCCCAACTGATCCATGCAGATTGAGATTCCTAGCTAGTCCTATTCTCCCATACTTGGCCAATGTCCCTCTAAACTTTCCTATCCATGTACCTGTCCATTAGCCTTTTAAAGGTGTTGATGTACCTGCATCAATCACTTTCTCTGGTAGCTCATTCCTCTGGATGAAATAAGTTGCCTCTTAAATCCTTATCCTCTCATCTCAAACCGGTGTCAATTAGTTCTTGATTCCCTAACAATGAGAAAAAAGATTGAGTGCATTTAACCTATCTATGGTCCTTGTGGTTTTAGATCATTGTAATATCACCCCTCATTAACCTGTACTCCACTGAATAAATTCTCAGCTTGCTCACCATCTCTCCATAGTTCAGTGCCTCAGGTCTGGTAAAAGGGTGACCAAAATTGAACACAATATTCCAAATGCAGCCTCACCAATATCTTGTACAATTTCAACACAATATCCCAACTTCTATACTTCCTGCCCTGCCTGATGAAGGCCAATGTGACACCATTTTCAAGGAGCCATATACTTGTACACCTAGGTCCCTCTGTTCTTCAACAGTCCCCAGTTCTCTGTAAACACCTTACCCTTATTTCTCTTCCCAAAATGCAACACATTGCGCATAACTGAATTAAACTACATTTGCCATTTCTTGGCCCACTTACCCAGCTGATCATATCCATCTCTAATTCACGATAACCCTTCGTACTAGTCAAACAGCTTCAAAACCTGGTCCTCTGAGCTTCCCTCTGCAATTGGATCCTTGACTTCCTCATCGGGAGACCCTAGTCAGTTTGGATTAGAAATAACATCTGCTCCTCGCTGAAAATTAACGCCAGTGCACCGCAAGGACTAGCCTTGACTCTGGTTTGGGGTCAACAAAAGAGGACACCCCTCTTGACGTATTCTCCCTAATACAAATTGGAAGTCTCTCTATTATAGCAGAGATAATCCAAAGGGAACCCAGAAAAGACCCTACCCTACACTGTCTCAGGTCTACAAGGTAACCCTAACTGGCTGGCTGGAACGTGCAGCAGAAATTCCTGTTCCTTGATTTTTATCATGCCAGGATGAACATGTCCTTGACTGCAATTGCCTTCTGTGGAGACTGAGAGCTGTTGTACCTTCCAAGCCGAGAGCTGAAGTGTTGGAGGAGTTACATGCTGGTCATCTAGCCATGGTCAGAATGAAAGAGTTGGCTCAAAGTTTTGTCTAGTGGTCTGGTATAGGTCAGCAGATTGAGCAGTTTGCCATGCACTATTTGGGATGCCAACACAATCAGGCCGAGGAGCCTTGACATCTCTGGGAATAGCCTGCATTGCCCTGGCAGAGGATTCATGTGAGTTTTGCCGGAACTTTCTTGGGCACAAATCTCTGCATAGTAATGGAGGCAGCTACAAAGTGGCCAGAGCCCTATTGCCTCCACTTCAGCCTCGCACACTGTTGATGCGTTGAGAAGCCTCTTCTCAAGAAAAGGTGTTCCTGAATACTTAGTTAGGGACAGTGGACCATATTTTGTTGCAGAACAGCTTCAGTCATTCCCGAAAATGAATGGAACAAGACATTACATCTGCAGACATTACATCTCCCTGGTCAGAAAATACATTATCCCACAAGAGTAAGAAATCCTCCACAGCAATTAAATCTTTAGGCCTGAATGGGACAATTTAAATTTACTCTGCTGTGGATGTCTAAATAGTAATTGTTTGTTAGAGAGCAATACGTTACATATTTGAGTTGAGGTGCATTCTCTGTTGAGTTGGAGTTTATAGCTAAACTGGGAGAAATATTGCATATTTAATATTTCAGTAATATTTGAGTAATATAAATATATTGTTTGATTAAGCATTGTATGTTTCATACTTCATTATGAGTTGTATGTAAGAAGTACATGGACGGTATACGTCTTTGTGCCACCACGTCATATGTGCACCCCTCACTAAGATAAAAATGCATAGTACAGATTTATCCCTGTCTCCCCTTGTTTTTCTTTCAATTAATTTTGGAGTTAAAAGATGTAACAGTTTTGAATCAACATTCTTGCACTCAATGTCAGTAAGTCCAAGAAACTGTTTGTGGACTCCAGGAAGGAGAAGTTGAGGGAACACACTCCAGTCCTCATTGAGCATTCGGCAGTGGAAAGGGTGAGCAGTTTCAAATCTCTGGGTGCCAACATCTAGATCTACCCTGGGCCCAACTTATTGATGCAATTACGAAGATGGTACGCCAGCGGCTATATTTCGTTGGGAGCTTGAGAAAATTTGGTACGTCACCAAATACACAAGCAAATTTCTACAGATACACTAAGGAGAGCATCTTAACTGATTACATCACCATTTGGAAAGGAGAGGCCATGATACAGGATTGGAAAAGCCGCAGGTGGTTGCAAAGTCAGCCAGCTCCAGCATCGGCATTAGCTTCCCCAGCATCAAAAGGCAATGCTTCAAAAAGGCAGCATCCAGCATTAAGGACTCTTATCACCCAGGACATACCCTTTTCTCATTGCTACCAGCAGGGAGGAGGTGTATGTGCCTGATGACACGCACTCTGTCATCAGATTTCTGAACAGACAATGAACCACCCATGAACACTACCTCAATATGTTTGCTCTCTGCTTGAACTACATATTTAATTTAAAATTTATGTATTTAATATATATTCCTCATTGCAAGTTATAGTTTATTTTTATGTATTGCAATGTACTGCCACTGTAAAACACTAAATTTCACAACATTTGCCAGTGATATTAAAACTGATTCCGATTCCACCTTCTCTGTATATGACACCATCTATTTCAGTGCTATCTGCAAACTTTATAACCTTTACAGACCATACTGCAATCTGCTACTCGAAGACATCAGAGTTGGTGCCCAAAAGCAGTGTGCAGTCTAATCGTGAGTGACTATCTTGGACGTTTCTCTTGTAACTGCAAGACCCTGTTGAATATTGGTAATGTTTCTCTTGTTTGGTGGTGAGATAGGTGACGATGAAGCAGCATGGCCTTGGTCGTGGTGAGGACAAGGCCTCAAGCGGGCTTGCTTGCTGCTGCAATCCAGGTGAGATAATGCTGGAGGTTTATAGCATGGAGTCCATGCTCGGTTGGGAGCTGGCCTCTCCTGTCAGTGCCACCCTCCAGTATTTGACCAGCAGAAGAACATGCTGGATTGCCAGGTGCTGTACTGTCAATTTGCATGTTGCTTCGGCACTTGGACTACAGGTGTTTTCTTGCATAATGATGTGTGTGTGTGTGTTTTTTTCCTATCTCTCGCTATTTTAAATGTATGTTACGCACCGGGACCGCAGAGGAACACTGTCTCATTTGACTGTATCCATGTATGGTCTGAATGACAACTAAACTTGATTTGATTTGATTTCCCTTGTGCCGTTTTCTTTCCAAGTCATCGAGTTTAAGTTAGAAGAATGACTGTGATCTTGGTGAATAGTAGAGCAAGTTCAATGGCCAGATCACCTATTCCTGCTCCAAACGCTTGTGTTCCACAACAGCTTGATTTAGATTTGTATTAAATGCTCAACTGGGAAACTGATCCTTTTGTTGAAGTAGATTATAGGTAAGGCAGTGGAACAGTTTTGTGCTCTAGACAGTAAATGTGGATTTATTTTTAAGCAGACCTCCAAGAATATATACTTCATGTCTTACTGGTTTGAATAGCTACCTAGGGCATAAATTTAGTTAATTTTCAATGCCAAAGAAATCATAATAAATCGGCAGATCAGAAATTACCTCCTCAGTTAGAACTATTCCAGTGAATGAGACTTTTACAAACAAAAACATATTTTATTCTTACTTATTAAGAAAGTAGATCTATTTATCAGTAATTTTCCTTGCTTCTCTAAATTTCCCAAATATTAAAATCTCTTCAATGGCTTAAAAAGTGAGTAGATGATTAACTGGCAAAAGGTTAAATAATTTCTGATAATTATTGATGTGTGCCTACAGGTGTAAAATAATCTCTGAAGTAAAATTATAGAAAGTAAAAAAATGAAGTATCTTTAAGCTATATTGCAAATGACAAACAAGCTTGTTTGTAGACCGGATATTGAACTTTTTGCTGTTGGACTCCGTCCATGTTCTATTGGAAAATGTAAATGCATACTTTGTATTTTCTATGTATTACAGTATTTACAATATTTACTCAACAGTATTTCAGTATTCACTCAAATGCACACATTATATTTTCTATATTTACTATGTAACCACTGCTAGCTGAATAGAGGGTATTCACTATGTAGCCATGACTTTTGACCTAATCACTATTAATTCATGAAGAGAACTAGAATGAAACCAAGTAGGAATATAATGGTGGCGAGTAAGGTAATGAAATATGTGGCAGTATGTCAAAACAAGACCAATTAAGAAATAACTGTGGTTAGGAATGAGGGGACACCTGGTCTAAAAAGTAAACTAGGACATAATTAAATTGGGGAGTAAAACAATAGCGGAAGGTCGAGAGTGGATGTATTGATGATATGTGATCACAGGCCGTCTGGATATGATAATGTAGCTAAGATAGGAGATTGCTATAAAATTTGCTGTGTACAAGCCTCGATGGGCAGTCAGCTACTAGCTTTCTGATTGTCTCAGCTTTGATTTGCAAATTAAAGTTTAAAACGTCTTGAAGGATTTTCTGCGTCTCCTTGTTGTTTGTAAGAAACGAGAAACCACAACAGTTCCACCGAGATACAACACTGGACGTCATGGGAGGTTGTTCCTACCTGTGGCCATCGAACTTTGCAGCTCCTCCTGTGGAGGGTCAGACACCCTGAGCCAAAAGGCTGGTCCTGGACTTATTTCCATCTGGCATAGTTTGCATTTTGTTGTTTGATTGTTTGTGGTTTTTGTATTGCTATATTTATGCTCTATTCTTGGTTGGTGCGGCTGTAATGGAACCCAATTTCCCTCGGGATCTATAAAGTATATCTATCTATCTATCTATTTTGCAGAAAATAAAAGCTGTTATGCTACTGCCCTGAACTTGACCTGTATAATAAAAGTATACATTGTTGCAAGGAACAAAAGTAGGTAGGCATTACTTTGTGACAAGAACTCCAGAAATTAAGTATGCAGTTTATGTATTTATAATGGCATCTGCCCAAGTCAGAGATTGTAGGTTTAGGTTTAAAGAATTAAGCACAAAATGTTCAGCTGACACCTGTACAGAACTGACATACTGCGTGCTCAGAAATCTTGGCTTTTGGCTGAAGCTAAACTGAAGCCTCACCTGCTCTGCAAGATGAATGCAATAATCCCATGGCACTATTGGATTGAACAACTGCATAAATTTCCCGAGCCTATTTTTTCAGTTGATTTGACTAAACTATTTATCTCTTTGCCATTTGTAACAAGTTTTGTGGAGAATTTTCCAGCATCACAAAATGACAGAATACTGACAGCTTGGAAAGAAGCCATTCAGCCAACTGGGACTTATTCTGGCTAAAGGTTCATGACTAGTAGTTTAACGTAGGAATCTCTTCTGGGACCTCTTGCTGCAGATAAATCTCAGCAGCAGCAGACAGAATACATCAGGCCGACTCAGAGAGTTGTTTCAGACTAAAGGATTTTATTTACATGATATCATGGAGAGCCCAAGCACCTAAAAGCGGGATCTTGGAACTCTACTTAACAATAGAGTACACTCTTATTTATACCCCAAACGTACGTGACAAGAAGCACTCAAAGCTGTAAGGAAGAATCTAAACTACAATTCTACAGAATAGCGAAGCTGCACAATATGTCATTGAGAGGTTATACATTTTCTTAAGTGTTGGTTTTCAGGACAGTATTTCAGGCTTTCCCAAGCGCAGACATGTGATGATTCTTAGAACAAGGAAGCACAGACATAGTTTTATTCCATCCTGTCTACAAAGCACATTTTAGTCGCACAGTGTACATTAGTCACAGATAAGTGATTACAGACTTTGAATTCACATACTAGAAAAAGATCATTAACCTCTTTATGTTTGTCACAATGTCTTACTATTTTTCTTCCACACCTCTGGTAAGCATGGTTGCGAGGTTGTAGACAATACAAAGTTTGGTGGCTTGGCAGATAATGTGAAAGTTTGCCAAACGATACAGTAGGATATAGATCAGTTGCAGAAATCAAGTACTACAGCACAGAACCAGGCCAGTCAGCCTATTTAGCCTGTGCAGAATCATATCTGCCTAGTCCCATCAACCAGCACCTAGACCATAGCACTCCATGCCCTTCCCATCCATATACTTATCCAAACTTCTCTTAAATGTTGCATGGGTAGAGAAATGGTAGAATTTAATCTGACCAAGTGTGAGGTATTGCACTTTGGAAGATCAAATATAAAGAAACAGTATACAATTAATGGCAAGACTCTTAACAGCAGAGGGATATTTGGGTTCGTCCATAGCTTCCTGAAAATGGCTGGATGATAATAAAAATAAGAGTATATTTTCTTTTATGAGCAAAGGCACAGAATTCAGGAGTCAGGAGGTTATGTTGCAGCTTTATAAAACTCTAGTTAGGCCCTATCTGAAGCATTACATTCTCATTCAATTATGGTCATGACAGGAAAGCTTGGAGGCTTTGGGAAGGGTACAAACAAGATTTGCTAGGATACTGCCCGGATTAGAGTGCATGTGCTATGAGGAGATGTTGTACAAACTTGCGTTTTTTCTCTGGAGAGATGAAGTCTGAGGGCAGACTTGATAGAACTTTATAAGATTATGAGAGGCATTCTGTAGTTATAGTAGACATCTAATATCTTTTTCCCAGCATTGAGATATCGAATATGAGAAGTCATGCCTTTAGGCTGAGAGGGGAAAGTTCAAAGGAGATGTACTGGGGAGGTTTTTTTTATACCAGGAGTAGTGGGTGTCTATAATGCACTACCAGGGGTAGTAGTGTGGGAAAATGCAATAGTCACAAACGAGGGAAAATCTGTAGATGCTGGAAATCGAAGCAACGGTCCAGATGAAGGGTTTTGGCCTGAAACGTCAACTGTTTACACTTTTCCATGGATGCTGCCTGGCCTACTGAGTTCCTACAGCATTTTATGTGTGAAAATATGATAGTGATGTTTAAGGGGCTTGAATATGCAGAGAATGAAGGAACAATATTAGTTTGGCACAACACTGTGGGCTGAATGGCTTATTCCTGCACTGTACTCTTCTATGAGATTACTAAAATGAATGGACAAAGATGAGACAAATTGCATAAAAAATTATTGGAGAAAAATTTGGTGAAAACTTCAGAGAGGTGATCCTTTCAAAATATTTTGTATTTCAATACCTTGAAAAACATCCTGCAGATCAGGAAGCTCTGTAACCTAGATGGAATATTATCAAAGTTTCAGACCATGTCTAAACAGATAAACATAACAATATCCCAAGTAACATGGTAAAGGATGACAAACTGAGTTTGACAGGTAGGTAAGGAAAATATATTGGCCCATTTTAGCCAGAGATAGAAGAAAATAGTAAACACAAGATACTCTGCAGATGATAAAAAAAAGAAATCCAGAACAACACACAGAAAATGCTAGAGGAACTCAGCAAGTCAGGTAGCATCTATGGAAATGAAGAAACAGTTGACATTTTGGGATGAGAACATTCATCAGGCTGAAAAGAAAGGGGTGAAAAAGCCAGAGTAAACGGTAGTGAGGAGGGGAAGGATTACAAGCTAGAAGGTGATAGGTGAAGTCAGATGGATGAGGGTGGGGAGATGAAGTAAGAAGCTGGGAGGTGATAGGTGGGAAAGTTAAAGGACTGGAGAAGAAGGAATTTGATAGGAAAGGAGAGAACCATGGAAGAAAGGGGAGGTGATAAGCAGGTGAGGAGAGGAGAAGAAGTAAGGGGGGGTCAGAGTGAGGGATTGATCCCCCTCCTCCACTCACCTGGCTTCACCTATAATGTTCTAGCTTGTATTCCTTTCACCTCCACCCACCTTTTTATTCATTTCACAAGAAGAAAATAGACACCTTTTCTGACGATGAGATGAATAACAGTTCTTAGAATACCAGAAAAAAAGTCAAGCCTGGATTATTAATGCCAAGGATTAGTTTATTCCCAGTTATCCAAAGAGGTTTGAGTCATCAAAGGAAAATGGTTATTATTTGGTGACTTGGTATTTGATCAAGTTTTGTCCTTGATGGAAGAGTTTGACCACAGAGGTTAGCAAATGTTCAATATAAATGTGGATAAGGAATTCATATTGAAACTCGGTGAAGAATGGATGGGATGTTGCAAGCTGACAGTGACAGCCGAGCTTCAGAAAACTTCAAGTCTGAGCAATGTAAAGTAAGCAAATCCAACTTGTGGTGATTTGGAATCATTCAGTCGGAGGTAATGAAAATATGGATTAGGATTTGAGTTGTGTAGAGTTGAGCGGTGGTGAGTGCTGGAGGTCTCATTGATGGCACATAATAAAGCTGAAGAAGGCCCAGTGTGTCTCTGGAGACCAAATGGTAATTCTTGCACAATATATGCCATTCTTGTCTGTAATGTGTTTTGTTTTCTAACTCTTTATACAAATTTACATGCCTATTTTAATAATGAAAAAATACAGAGGTGTAGCAAAAAATAAAATTGGGTAACGGTTTTAAGAGACACACTCAAATGCAACCACGTGAGTCTGGTTTAGTATCTTGGCTGGCATGGGCAAGTTGGGCTGAGGGGTCTGTTTCCTTGCTACTTCAATAATGTTAGTCATGACCTGCCCACCACAAATAATGACAATGCTAGCAACGCCACATGTGGGTTTCCTCCAAGTGCTCCGGTTTCTTCTCACAGTCCAAAGACCTACCGGTTGATAGGTTAATTTGGTCATTGTAAATTTGCACGTGATTAGGCTAGGGTTAAATCGGTGGGGGGGGGGTAGCTGGAAGGGCAGGAAGAACCTATTCTGCGCAGTATCTCAGTCAATCAATATTGCCAAAGTGTCTAATTTTAACCACTATAAAATGAACATAAATTAATTTAAATTGAAGGTGGCCTACTCCAAAATCCTATTCATTAACCCCGCTTCACAGGCAATTTCTCTTGATTTTGTTTCAGGATTTCTGCAAAACTCAATCACAGAAAAACACTATGTGTCAGGTGAATAGACGAGTTTTCCTGGTGGGAGTGGTAGGAAGAATTCCAGCTTTAAGGGTGAGAGCACGTACGGTGTCATTCGAGTTACGTCGGGTACGGCTACAAAGTCAACTGTAGTGCCACCAGTGATAGTTGGGAGATTAGATCTGTGAATCCCGCTTACTCAGTGCCTGATCCCATCGTTGTCTGTACAAATGGCACTAGCCGAAGCGTTAAGGGCGCTGTATTTTCCCGTCGAACTCTGCAGGCTGGTGCATTTGATCGCTGTTTTTTGTTTAGTGTACCTTCTGTGCATGACGGTGAAGCTCTATCGCCGTAGATGGAAGCTGAAAGAATTGATGCAACTTTTCCCGGGACCGCCAGACCACTGGTTGTTTGGACATATATTGGAGGTTGGTATTGCTATCTGGGGCACTTAAAGGTCTGTCTGGTAAAAAAAAATGACGGGGAAAATAATGGCATTTCTGAGATCTGTTCGGAAAATATGCACGAACTCATACTGAGCAGGTTCACGTTTGTGACGCCTGATAAAACAAAATCAAACTTGAACAATGACTGTGTATAAAATAGGATGGAAGTAAGAATAAGATCATTTCTAAGTGTATTAACATAAACCAATGCCGTGTGTTCACTCCATGATTAGTTGTGGCTTTCTTTAATACTAAATACACACAACATGAACGGCATCGAATAGTTTGCGAAATACGTCTTGGAAGATAGTTCGCAAGAAGTAACTTTTTTTAGTAAATTGGTTCATTATTGTAACATTCACTGAGGTACAGTGAAAAACTTCGTTTTGCATGCCATCCATACAGATAATTTCATTACAACAGTGCATTGAGGTAGTACAAAGTAAAGCAGTACAGAGTGCACAATATCATTTACAGGGCAACAGTAAGGTCAGGCCATGAGTCTACTTAACATACTAGTGGACAACTTAATTGTCTTTTAACAGCGGGACTGAAGGCTTGAGCCTGTTGCTACAGAATGTGCTTTCAGGTTTCTGTATCGTCTGCTCTATGGGAGGTGAGAGGGGTCTTGGATTATCTTGTCTGCTTTACCGACGACGCAGTGAGAAGTGTAGGCGGAGCCCATGGAGGGAGGCTGATTTCGATGAGCTGTGCCAACACCTCTCTGCAGTTTCTTGTGGTGATACCAAGCCGTGAACTATCCAGGCAGGACACTTTCTGTGGTGCGTCGATAAAAATTAGCGAGAGGGTAACAGGAAGGGGATGTGCTGGAGAACCTTCTTTGCTTCAGTGTGGTTGGGCCAGGACAGACCATTGGTGATGTTCTCTCCTAGGAACTTGAAGCTTTAGACTTATTTGACCTCAGCACCATTGATGTAAACAGGAACATATGCAGCTCCCCCTTCCTGAAGCCCTTTTTGTTTTGCTGACATTGACGGAAAGTTTGTTATGATGTCACTAGGCTCTCTATCTCCCTCCCGTACTGATTCGTCATTATATGAGAATCTGCTTGCTTTGGTGGTATCATCTACAAATATGTAGATGGAGTTAGATCAGCATCTGACCATATAGTCCTGAGGGTGTAAGAAGTAAAGTAGGGGGGCTGAGGACACAACTTTGTAGGGGGTTGGGGATAATGGTAGCAGAGGTATTGCTGCCTATTCTTACAGATTGTGGTCCTCTGGACAGGAAGCTTGGGATCCAGTAGAGGTCTAGGAGTTAAGAGATGAGTTTGCTTGTTATTATAGTATTAAAGTTGGAGCTGCGGTCAATATACAATACCCTAATATAGGTGTCTTTACTCTCCAGATGCTCAAGAGATGAGTGACCTGCCAGGGAGATGCTGTCTGCTGTGCATGTGTTTCAGTGCTAGGGCGATTGCAATAGATAGTTGTCTGGAGCAGACGGAGTCACTGGGTGTAGCAGTTAGGGAATATTACCTTGCGTTTCTTAGGTACCGAGACGATAGTGGCCTTAAACCAGATGGGAACCTTAAAACTGAAACACGGAAAGGTTAAAAAATGTCTGCAAAAACCGCTGTTAGCTGATCTGTACAGGGTCTGAAGACACAGCTGAGGGTTGAAACTGGGCCCTATGCCTTTTGCAGGTTCACTCTCAGAAAGACTAGTTTGACATCTGCAATAGTGACTGTGGGTTCAGGTGCATTGGAGACTGATGACATTCCAATCCTCTCCTGTTCGAAACGTGAATAGAATGTGTTAAGATCATCAGGAAGGGATGCACTGTTTTCAGCGACGCTGCCCGACTTTTTTTGTAGCCCTGCTGGCAACTGGTCTGAGACTCGACCTTGGACTGGTGTTGTCTCTTAGTATCCCTTAATGAAAGTTGTTTCTCGATTTCCTGTGCAAGTCAGGATTACCCAATTTGAACTCTGCAGTCCTGGACTTCGGTAGGAAGTGGATCTCCTGGTTCAAATTCTGGTTTGGGACACTACATCTAAATTGTCATATAACTGTACTTGTTTTATACAATTTGAAGATCAAAGCCTGCCTTTTGTCCCTATCACAGACTCTATTCCTTAGTCATTGACTCTATGCTTCTGTCTGGCACCTATCTGAAACCCACCCAGAAAGATTTCTCAGCCTTGATAATTCTTCAATCATGAGATGAACTTGGGTTCATAATCTCAACCATCTGCCTTTGTAACATAACCTTACTCCGCTACTATTTCAGTTCAGCTGTAGCTGAAACCTTTGACCTCAGCTTGATACTTTGAAATTTGACTCTGTTCCAATGCACTCCCATCAAGCATTGCTTGTTTCACCATTCGTGATACCTTACCAGTATCCCATTCACCCAGCACATACAGTATGTACAAACGAATCATATTGTTTCCCCATTAAGCAATATCTATGTTTACTAATTTGTTTCAAGATTCCCTTCCTGGCTTTGACTTCCTCATCAGTAAGCTTGAAGAACTTGGTCGCAATATCACCGTGTGCAATTGGATCCTCAATTTTCTCAGTTACAGACCCCAGTTAGTTTGCAAAAAATCTCCTTCCCAGTCTTCATCAGCACAGGTGGACCACAAGGCTCTGAGCTTAGCCCGCTGAGACTAAGCGCAGTCCAATGCCATGTTTAGGTTTGCTGACGACACTACTGTTGTTTGCCAAATCAAAAGTGGTGGCAATGCATATAGGAAGGAGGTTAGAAATCTAACTGAGTGCAGCCACAACGACAACCACTCACTCAATGTCAGCAAGACCAAGGAGATGGTTATTGACTTCAGAAGGAGGAATCCGGAGATTCAGAAACCCAGTTCTCATCGGAGGATCAGAGGTCTAACTCTAAATTCCTCACTGTTATCATTTCAGAGGATCTGCCCTGGGCCAGCAAGTAAGTACATATATGAAGAAAACACAACATTGCCTTTAATTCCTTAGAAATTTGTGAAAATTTGGCATAACATCTAAAACTTTGACAAATCACTTACAGATATGTGTTGGAGAGTATATTGATTGGTTGTATCACTGCCTGGTCTGGAAACACCAATGTTCTTGAATAACAAATCCTGCGAAATGAAATGGATATGGCCCAGTCCATCACGGGCAAATCCCTCCCCACCATTGAGCACATCTGGACGAAACGCTGTTGTAGGAATGCAGCATCGATGATCAAGGACCCCCGCTATGCAGGCCATGCTCTCTTCTCGCTGCTGCCATCAGGAAGAAGATACAGGACCTCAGAGCCCACACCACCAGGTTCAGGAACAGTTATTACAGGAACAGGTTCAGCCATCAGGCCCTTGAACCAGTGGGGTAATTCAACATCACTTGCCCCATCACTGAATTGTTCCCACAACCTATGAACTCACTTTCAAGGACTCTTCATCTATGTTCTGGATATTAATTGTTTATTTATTTATTTATTTATTGTTGTCTTTTATATTAGCACAGTTTATTATCTTTTGCACGTTGGTTGTCCTGCTGGGTGCAGTCTTTCATTAATTCTATCGTCTTTCTTCAATTTACTGTGTATGCCTGCAAGGAAACAAATTCAGGGTTGTGTGTGGTGACATATACAATATGTACTTGAGTAATAAACTTATTTTATACTCTGAACTTTATCATTTGCACCTTCTTCAGCACTTTAAGATATCTGTACCACTACAATTTTGATTATTTCTGAATTTAATTGTACCATCATTGATTGGTGTGTCTTCAGCTCTAAAGGCCCTATATTCTGGAATTGCCTCCCTAAAGTCCTTACTGCCCAATTTTCCTTTTTTTAAAGTTCCTTAAATCTACCCGTTTAAATAATCTTTTGTTCGTCTCTCCAAAATCTTCAAATGACTAGCACCAAATTTTGCTTCATACTGCTTCTATCAATTTGCTCCCTTCTCTGCCAGGTAATTGATTCTGGAGTTAATTGCCTTCAGTACCATCTACTCTCCAAAGCATAGTCCAGATGTTATATTTCTTCAGCATGGAGCCTGAGCTGTAGTATTGACAGGCTATTTAAGCAATCCAAGGTATTACACTGAAATATCTTTCGGCTTGCAATGTTAACCATGCTTTCTTGCAGTGGTTGACACAATAAATTGTGTTTTTAATAATAATTCCAGTTATTTATTGAACAATGTATATATTTACAAGTAGTATTATAAGCAACAAATTAACCTTAGCAACACACACAAAATGCTGGAGGAACTCAGCAGGTCAGGCAGCATCTATGGAAAAGAGTAAGCAGTTGATGTTTCGGGCCGAGACCCTGTAATGGAAACCAATCTTCAAAAAAACAATTATCAGGTTGTTAAACTTATTAATTTCTGAAGAATTACAGAACTGTTACAACATAATTCTATGATGAAATGTGGATTTCAGCTTCAGTAAAATGGGATTTTGTTTCTGAAACATCTTGGATTTGTTATTTAGTTACAGTTATTGACTTTTTTAACTAAACGGTATTAATTCACTTAATAGGAAATAATTCAGACTTCTACCGACAGTTTTGAATCATAAACAAATTTTCTTTACGTATCAAATGCAATTGAGACTACAGTTATTACTCACCTATTTGCCTGTTTGATTGGGCTTAACCAATCCTAGCAGTTTCATTTGTGCATTTGAAATTTACATTACTCACAGTTAGTAAAAAAAATCTGTGAAGAAATTTGTTCATCTTCTTGCATCTTCATACTTAACCCAGGATTATAGAGTCATAGAGCATTACAACACAGAAACAGGCACTTTGGCCCATCTAATCTGCACCAAAGTACTCTTCTGCCTAGTCCCATTGACCTACACCTGGACCATAGACCTCCATACTCCATGTACCTATCCAAAGTTCGCTTAAACGTTGAAATTAAACTCTCATCCATCACTTCCCTTGGTAGTTCGTTCCACACTCTCACCACCTATTGAGTGAAGAACTTGCCCCTTAATGTTCCCTTCAAAACATTTCACCTTCCACGCTTAACCAATGACCTCTAGTTCTCGTCCCTTGCAGCCTCAGTGGAAAAAGCCTGCTTTCATTTAACCTTTATACCCCTCAGTTTTGCATGCCTCTATCAAATTTCCCTACACTCCAGGGGATAAAGTACTAACCTACTCAACTTTTCTCTATACTTCAGGTCCTCAAGACCTTGTAAATTTTCCCTGTACTCATCCAAGCATCCTAATATTTTTTGTGTAGGTGGAAGTCCAGAGCTGCACACAATACTCCAAATTAGTCCTAGCCAATGTCTCATACAATTTCAACCCAAAATCCCAACTCCTGTACTCGGCATTTTGACTTAGGAAAGCCAGTGTGCCAAAAGCATTTTTTACAACCCTTTCTGCCTGTGATGCCACTTCCAAGGAATTATAGATCTATAGTAGATCCCTCTGTTCTACTGCACTCCTCAATGCCCTACGTTCAGTGTGTAAGTGATCAGCAATTTCTGAGGCACTCAAACCACCCCATCTGGCACCAACATTTATTCCACTATCAAAGTCACTTAGATTACACTTCTTTCCAATTCTGATGTTTGGTCTGAACAACAACGCAATCTCTTGACAATGTCTGCGTGCTTTTATGCATTGAGTTTCTCCCACATGATTGGCTGATTAGACCTTTACAGTTGAAGTCAGAAGTTTAAATACACCCAAGCCAAATACATTTAAACTCAGTTTTTCACAATTCCTGACATTTAATCTGAGAAAACATTCCCTGCCTTAGGTCAGTTAGGATCACTACATTATTTCAAAAATGTGAAATATCAGAAAAATAGTAGAGAGAATGATCTATTTATGTATTTGGCTTGGGTGTATGTAAACTTCTGACTTCAACTGTGAATATGTAATCAGCCAATCATGTGGCAGAAACTCAAACCATAAAAGCACGCAGATGTCGTCAAGAGGTTGCTCCTTGCTCGCACACACTTTTTCAGTTCTGCCCACAAATTTTTTATCAGATTGAGGTTAGGGCTTTGTGATGGCCACTCCAATACCTTGACTTTGTTGTCCTTAAGTAATTCTGCTACAACTTTGGAGGCATGCTTGGGATCATTGTCCATTTTGAAGACCCACTTGTGATTGAGCTTTAACTTCCTGGCTGATGTCTTGAGATGTTGCTTCAATATATCCACATAATTTTTCTTCCTCATGATGCCATCTATTTTGTGAACTGCACCAGTCCCTCCTGCAGCAAAGCACCTCCACAACATGATGCTGCCACCCCCATGCTTCACGTTGGGATGGTGTTCTTCGGCTTGCAAGCCTCACCCTTTTTCCTCCAAACATAACGATGGTCATTATGGCCAAACAGTTCAATTTTTGTTTCATCAGACCAGAGGACATTTCTCCAACAAGTAAGATCTTTGTCCCCATGTGCTCTTGCAAACTGTAGTCTGGCTTTTTTATGGCAGCTTTGGAGCAGTGGCTTCTTCCTTGCTGAGCAGCCTTCCAGGTTACGTCGATATAGGATTTGTTTTACTGTGGATATAGATACTTGTCTACCTGTTTCCTCCAGGATCTTCACAAGGTCCTTTGCTGTTGTTCTGGGATTGATTTGCACTTTTCACGCCAAAGTACGTTCATCTCTAGGAGACAGAATGCATCTCCTTCCTGAGCGGTGTTACGTACCCCGTAACTGGGTTGCCAATCCAGCAGAAATGGATCACTCAGTTGGAGTCTGGATTACTAGAACTAAGAAAGAAACAAGCAACACAGTAATCGAGAGGATAATAAATGCAACAGTTCAGCAAATGATAAACATACATGTGCACAGAATTAAGATAACAGCATCAATCAAGCTCTATCGTTGTCTAGGGGTAAATGACCAATTTCAAAGTGACGCAAAGTTCAGTCCAATTTAGTTCAGTTCGCAGTAATCGTTGCCATGGCGATGGACAACGTGGGGGGAGGGAGAGAGAGAGAACAAGAAGGACAGATTATTCAAAACGGCTTCCACTCACAGACCGGCGATATTGCTCACAAGCAGCTTTCGGGCGGGTCCTTTGTGATGTCACCTGAGGTCACCGACTGTGACCCCTCCTCCAGATGCGGTCGATCCTCTGCAGTGAACCCGGCACCCAAGCGAGGGTGGACACACACCGGGTTCCCGCTGATCGTACCTTTCCACCCTGTGCGTTTAAGGCCCGGTACTTCCCACCGACTCGTGAGAGGCGCACCGCTTCCAGGGTCTCGTTACCTCGGGTGTCGTGTGTGTCCTGCCTTAGCGAACCTGTCCCTTTTTATCCCCCTGCTGGGGTCTCGCCTGTCCATCACTTCAAACAGTTCAGGGTTCAAAGGGGGAGCCGCTCTAGACAGCTCTCTCTCCCGTCCCTTCATTACACATCTCCAGATCGCCTGTCCATCACTTCAAACAGTTCAGGGTTCAAAGGGGGGAGCCGCTGTAGACATCCCCAAATGCTGCTTCATTGTTCCTTATCTCTCCTTCCCCTGAGGACAGGTGGCAGACCAACTGCTGATGCCACTGATGCTAGCCCAGGCCAGCAAACATCTTAATTTATGTGTATTCTCGTCACAGCGGTATGACGGCTGCGTGGTCCCATGGTGTTTATACTTGCATACTATTGTTTGTACAGATGAACGTGGTACCTTTAGGCATTTGGAAATTGCTCCCAAGGATGAACCAGACTTGACATCATTTTCTGACCTCAGTCCAATAGAAAATTTTTGGGCAGAACTGAAGAAGTGTGTGTGAGCAAGGAGTTCTACAAACCTGACTCAGTTACACCAATTCTGTTTAGAGGAATGGATCAAAATTCCAGCAACTTACTGTGAGAAGCTTGTGAAAGGCTACCCAAAACGTTTGACCCAAGTTAAACAATTTAAAGGCAATGCTACCAAATACTAACAAAGTGTATGTGAATTTCTGACCCACTGGGAAAGTGATGAAAGAAATAAAAGCTGAAATAAATCATTCTCTCTACTATTATTCTGATATTTCATGTTCTTGAAATAATGTAGTGTTCCTAACTAACCTAAGACAGGGAATGTTTTCTCGGATTAAATGTCAGGAATTGTGAAAAACTGAATTTAAATGTATTTGGCTAAAGTGTTTGTAAACTTCTGACTTCAACTGTACATCAATGAGCAGATGTACAGATGTACCATGTAAAGTGGCTTCTGAGTGTACAAGGGGACCGTTTTGTCACTTGCTATCCTTTTATGCTCAATATATTTGCATAAGCCCTTGGGATTCATTTTCACTTTGTCTGCTAGAGCAACATCATGACTTCTTTTAACACTCCTGATTTCTCTTTTAAGTATTCTGTTGCATTTCTAATACTCCTCAAGTACCTCATTATTCCTTGCTGCCCATTCCTGCTATGTACCTCCTTGATAAGGTCTCAATAGCTCTCGAAAACTAAAGTTCTGTAAACCTGTTGACTTGCCTTCTATTCTGCTAGGAGCATACAAACACTGTACACTGAAATTTTGCTTTTGAATGTCTCCCATTTACCAAGCGCATCTTTGTCAGAAAACAACTATGCTAATCCACACATGTTTTCTGATGCTTCAGGCATTTGGAAATTGCTCCCAAGGATGAACCAGACTTGCCTCATACCTTTCTGATTGTATCAAAACTGTCCTTTCTCCAACATAGGATATCACCCTGAGGACCGTTCCTATCCTATTTCAAGGAACAGCACCAGCAAACCTTCCTACAAGAATATTAGCATCCCCACCCCCCATCCCTTCCAGTTCAGGAGAAAGAAGTCCTGGATGTATAGGTCCCACCTTCCCTGGAAGATTGCCCAATGATCGAAAAATCTAATGCTCTATTTGCTGCACCATCTCCTTAGTCTTGTATTGAAATGTATTATCTGGCCTCTAGCACGTACAATGTGTTGCAATCTGGAGAGCACAACCTTGGAAGTTCTGTCCTTTAACCTAACACCCTGAACTCACTTTGCAGGACCTCATCACCCTTCCTATCTATATCATTGTTACCAACATGGACCACGACCTCTGGTTGCTCACCCTTCCACTTAAGAATGCTATGGACTTAATCCAAGATGTCCCCAACCCTGGCACCCAGTGATAAAATAACATCCAGGAATTCTGAGAATCTTGTTCACGTCCACAGAACCTCCTGTCTGTTCCCCCTAACCAATGTATTTACTATAATGAGTGCTCACTCTCCTCCCCTTCTCTTCCCTTCTGAGCCACAGAGCCAGACTCAGTGCCAGAGACCTGACCCCTGTGGCCCGTCTCTGGTAGATCATTACCCCACCCCCACCCCGCAACAGATTTCCAAACTTTGTATTGAGGGGAGCAGAATGTGTTCTATCTGTAAATAAATTGCAAAGTCCAAACACTAAATTAGAAATGCTGTTAAAAACACTCAGTTCTTTTTACAGCTCTTATTGACCTTTGAAGAATAATTGACAAGTATGCACCCCTGAACCCTATCTTTATTTATTTGAATCTCCAGTGAAAATTCTGAATACATTTTGAGAACTTTTCTGTAATTTTATATTTACTTTCCTTAAAAGTAATGATCACCAAATCTGGTCTTC
The DNA here is from genome assembly GCF_030028105.1 of Mobula birostris. Classification (NCBI taxonomy): domain Eukaryota; kingdom Metazoa; phylum Chordata; class Chondrichthyes; order Myliobatiformes; family Myliobatidae; genus Mobula; species Mobula birostris. The sequence continues at coordinate 56,122,201 of NC_092381.1, read as the reverse complement.
TATAAAAATGCTTACTACAGACTTTCTGTAATAAAAGTTTAAGTGAGGGGCACCCTACAAAACTATGATTAGGCTTAACATATTAAATGTGTTTAAGACTTTTATTAACATTTTGAAAAAAGGCAAATATCTTTTAACTTATGGACTTCAGCTGGAAACTTGCAAGTTAATCACTCTTTTGTTTCTTTAAAATCTCTTTGCAGTTTCCTCAGGATGGGATAGATTTGGACAAGACTGTGGCATGGTCAAACCAGTATCCATATGCCTACCCAATCTGGTTTGGTCCATTCACAGTATTTTTAAATATCAACCACCCTGATTATGTTAAAAATTTACTCTTAAGTACAGGTAAGATTATGTTTTTTTGAAATGTAACTGATAATTGCTCATTAAGTTGTGTGGACATTTTCCCAATGTTATCTGTTGCCAGGATCACTACAGCAAAGTATTTGTACACAAGATTGCATATAAGGAATTAATTTTAATTTTGGAACTAGTATGAAAGGGACAATATCATTTCACCTGCTCATTATCAACCTCTGAAAGGAGTAAAAACAGATAGATAAAATATTCTTGGAAGTTTTTAATTTACTCATTCACAAGATGTGGCTATTGGTGTTAAGGCCAGCATTCATCCCTAATTAACCTTGACCTGAGTACCTAGGCTATTTCAGGATGTTGTTAAGAGTCAACAATACTCGTGGCCAAACCAGTTAAAGGTGCCAGATTTGAATCCCTGAAGTACATGTGTATGAACCAGGTGGACTTTTGCACTGGTTTGGAAATTTAATGACCATCATTACTGATTTTTTGTTCCAAATGTATTGAAGTTCTTCAATGCAAAATTACCATCTGCTGTCGTAAAATTCAAACACCAATTATTATTAAATGCTTGCCCGTGTACTTAACCATTATGCTTCAACATGTGAGATTCTTTGTGTGTTAGTATAATAGTGAAGTAGATTTACTAGGCGATTTATCACGCTCACAGTACCTCAGTGAAATATTAGTTGTTTTGCTTCCTTTTGTTTCATGACTGCTTTTCAATAGAGAACTGGCTATTAATTGCTTTGTTCTTCAGAGCAGTTCAGCAGCTGATATTATTAATGGATGGCAGCACACATATTCAAATTGGAACCTTGTGGATTTATTAAGAATTACGTAAATTTTACTGTCATATGGTTTTTGATTCTTCTTTAAAGAAAACTGAAAACTACCTGCAGTGCTAGGTTTCTGCATAAAATCATATAAATATTAGGAACAATAAAATTCCTTGAGGAAAGTACTGAAGATTTCAGATTAGTAAAAGCAAGCACTCCAATAACGTGCATCTCCATGTAACCTATATACAGTAATGCAATAAAACATCTCAAGTGTACCTGATGGATCAGGATGCAGAAACTGATGTAGAGTTTTTGAATAATGCCGCAGGGCAGCAAATAGTTGAGAGACCAGAGGAGGTCAGAAACAATTTTGTAGGATGTTCTACACTGTGAGTGGAGTTTATACTACATCCTCAGAATTAAACTCTTTGAATCAATCATCTTTCTGAAATTATAGCCACTGACCACAGTTTGTATGTGACTACTCTTCTCTGGGAATTTTATCGATGTATTATTTTAATCACTGTTCTACCTAAATTCTTAACTTCAACATGTGCTTCCAATCAGGTATTAGACATGGACATAGAGATACTTTATTGATCCTGAGGGAAATTGGGTTTCATTACAGCTGCACCAACCAAGAATAGAGCATAAATAGAGCAATACAAAACCACAAACAATCAAACAACAATATGCAAACTATGCAAGATGGAAATAAGTCCAGGACTAGCCCATTGGCTCAGGGTGTCTGACCCTCCACAGGAGGAGCTGCAAAGTTCGATGGCCACTGGCAGGAACAACCTTCATGATGCCCAGTGTTACATCTCGGTGGAATATGGCCGGAGTCCAACAGCAAAAAGTCCAATATCCGGGCTACAAACACGTTCCTTGATCATAATATGACCAGGATTGCACCGTCTGTTGTTAACCAGAACAGCAAGCCCCCCTCCTTTACGCTTACCACTCTCAGTGCTGTTCCGGTCAGCCCGAACGGTCTGGAAGCCCTCCATGGAAACGTTTTGGTTGGGTATGTCCACATGCAGCCACGTTTCAGTAAAACACATAACATTGATCTCCCGAAATGTTCTCTGAGTCCTGGCTAGCGCCGTCAACTCGTCCATTTTATTACCCAGCAATCTCACATTGCCCATAATGAGAGAGGGAAGACACTGCTTATAACTCCTCTTCTCCATAAGTCTCTGTTGTCTCAACCCTGTCCTCTTTCCTCGCCTTTTTGATCCCCCTCTGCATCCTCTGTGTGTTTTCCTCCAGATTTCAGCCGTAATAATGTTTTGTATTATTACATAAATTATATTTTAATACAGAATTTAAAATTTCTTTAATGTGGTAAACATTTCCAAGGGACTTCAAGGGAAATTGTTGAACAAAAACTTCCACTCAACCACAATTGATATGCATACAAGTGTTTTTTTGCTGATGATTGCTGCCCCCACTGTTTCCTTCAACAAATAAATTTGCCACGATATATCAGCTGTATGACATTTTGCTAAGGGAAGGTTTGTACAATTCATCAACAGTCTGAGTGCATTTCTGTCTTGGAGTGAGCATAATTTATTCAGTACATATCTGGTAAGGCCAAAAGCCTCGCCCCCTTTAAAGGTAAATATGTTTGTTCATTTCAAGGACAGTGCTACAATCCAAACTATCCAAAGTGCAATGAAAAAAAATTCTTTCTGATGCTCTGCCAAGTTAAATGGTTTTCAATCAATTGTAGAGTTGGCTCCTGGTAGGCTAATGGATTTGTCCTCTCCAAGACCATTTATTACTAATAATATTCAGACATATGGTAATTCTTTGAATGCATTCACCCCTTTGTTTAACATCTTTCTCATCTTTCCTTTCACTTTACCAAGCATAATTAGATTCTCCATATCATGGTGTGACCAAATCTCATCTGAGATACATGATTTTCTGGTTGAGCATCATGGAATCTAGATAGCTTTATTCTGCTAATAACTGAATGTTTCATTCTCCCTAATATCTCAGGGACATTAAGCTACCTTCTCTAACACCAACCTTTTACATAGGCCAGTCCTCTTCTCTATACTCTTCCAAAGAAGTATGGTTTTCACAGCCATGCAATGATAAACTAATTTCATTCCATACTACGCTTGAATTTGGAAGGATGAGAGGGGATCTGATTGAAACATATAAGATTATTGAGGGATTGGACAAGCTAGGGGCAGGAAACATGTTCCTGATATTGGGAGAGTTCCGAACCAGAGGCCACAGTTTAAGAATAAGGGGTAGACAATTTAGAACAGAGCTGAGGAAAAACTTTTTCACACAGAGGGTTGTGGTTCTGTGGAATGCTCTGCCTCAGAAGGCAGTGGATTCTTTCAAAAAAGGGTTAGATAGAGCTCTTAAGGACAGCGGAGTGAAGGGATATGGGGAGAAGGCAGGAAAAGGGTACTGATTGTGGATGATCAGCCATGATCACAGTGAATGGTGGTGCTGGCTCGAAGGACTGAATGGCCTACTGCACCTATTGTCTGTTGTCTACACTTAAATTTGTTGCCTTTGAAACATCTTCATTTTGTTGTTGTTCCTTATTTACAGATTGTCAAATCTTAATTGATGAAATGAGTTTAACTGTTGTGATTTCTCTGGAGGAATGAGGGTGCCGATAATGTCGCTCTGAGAAAATACAAGGTTGCAAGCATGTTTTATATTGTCTCAGATCAGAATCAAAATCTGGTTTAATTTGCCAGCATGTGCTGTGAAAACAGTGAACTTAGCAGCAGCAGTACAATGCAATACATGGTAATATAAAAAGAAAAAAAGTAAATCAATTCTAGTAAGTATGAATATATATAATATATACTGTATATTAAATAGATTAAAAATAGTGCAAAAAACAGAAATTTTAGAAAAGTGAGGTAGTGTTCATGAGTTCAATGTCCATTTAGGAATTGGATGGCAGAGGGGAACAAGCTTTTCTTGAATCACTGAGTGTGTGCCTTCAGGCTTCTGTACCTCTTTCCTAATGGTAACAGTGAGAAGAGAGCATATGCTGGGAGATGTGGGTCCTTAATAATGGATGTCGCTTTTCTGAGGCACCGCTCCTTGAAGATGTCTTGGATACCACGGAGGCTAGTACTCTAGATAGATCTTGTGGGAGATCTTGTGAGAGGCGAGTGAAGAAATTGTATGGACCTTGGCAGAGATATTTAAAATACCCTTAGAGTGAGGTGCCAGAGAACTGGATGTGATGAAAGACCTTGGCGAGGATGATTAGTGCTGGAGTATACGAGACTGGATTTGAGACAGAGAAAAAAAACATTGGTCCAAACTAGATAAGAATCAATGTAGAGCTGAGTTCAGGTGCTCTTTAAATATAAAAATCCTACCACCGAAGCATGGCCGCCAATTGGTGGAACGAGACTGAATCTTTAAAGGGGCTGTGCCAGCTATTCCTATTCCGGAGAGTCAGAGCGTCTAAACCCAGGAAGCTGGCATGGTCAGGTGCATATCATAACAGGAACCCCTCCACTACGGCTAACTCCTGAAGGCCCTGGCTACTCGGAGAGATGATGATGGTAGTCATGGATGAGAGCCAAATCCAAGATGTCCCTTTCAGGAACCCAGCACCATTCCTCAGGTCAAAATCCTTCCCAGTCAATGAGGAACTGCTGAACATCCTGAACAGCTCGTGAATCCAGAATTTTTTTTTAACAGTGAAGACCTGTTCCCTGTCAACAAACCTAGATCGACAAATCTTGGGGAAGCCACTGGGTTTACTTTCTTGAGAACCTTGAACGGTCCAATAATCATTGGGTGCCAATTTCCTACACTCTACCTGGAGAGACAAATCCTGAGTAGACAGCCAGACCTGTTGCCCAGGCTGCAAAACTGGTCCCTGCCTTCTCTTGCGGTTATCCTTCATTTCAGCCTTCTGGGTAGAGGCCAACAAAATATCCCTTGCCCTAGTCCATTTTACCTCAAGCCAGTGATGCCATTCCTCCAATGCCAACTTGACTGTGAGCAGCACACTATTTCTGATGTCATAGTTCACCTCTAGCTGCCTGGAGAAGAATGCACATAGGTGCAAGACCTTAAGACATAGGAGCAGAATTAAGCCATTTGGCCCATCGACTCTGCTCCTCCATTCAATCATGGCTGATCCCTTATTTTCCCTCCTCAGTCCCACCCCCCAACCTCCTGTAACTTTTGATGCTGTGGCCAATCAAGAAACTATCAATCCCCACCTTAAATATACACAACGACCTGCCTTCCACAACTGCCTGTGGTAACAAATTCCACAAATTCACCACAGCATTTGACCAGCTTGTATGTTGCAACTACCCCCAAACATCCCTTTGCAGATGACTCCTGAGGCTCCTTAAGTAGTGGAGGTAATTCGGCAGACCCCGGAGACCCTTCCATAGGTTCACTAGGGTCTTTTGTTGAAATAGAAACCACATCAGAGTCCAACTGCTCACCCGCATCCTCAGAGGACTGCAATGAGGTGCTACAAATGGTCTTTGTGCTCCTGGGACGAGGCTGCAAGGGTCTGCATTCAGGAGCCTTTCTCTTGGATGAAACCTGGTGACTGGTTCCCTTAGGCTTGGCTGCTAGGGCTCCAGACTGCTTGGGCAGCTCCTAGTTGGGCCTCTTGGCTTGGTCCTCAACTAGAGACTCTCGCTCTCTCCAGTTCCAGCACACCCCCGACTGGACAGCGTCGGAACTTAGGAGGGCAAGGGCTGGAGCTTAGGAGGACGATGGTGCTTAACGGCAACTCCTTTGCTTGCATCTTTGGAAACAGCTCTATTTCTATCTTTAATATCTCTATTTTTCCTTTTTCAGGGTTCTTTTGAAAACCCTGACCTGGAGTTGTACACTGACTTTGGTTCTTTGTGAGAATGGGACCCGCTGTCGGGGTCTCACGACTGGCTGCTATTCGATATACCAAGGACGCAGCCCAGAAGACTAACGCGCTTTCAGGGTTCGGGGATTTCATGGCTCTGGAGGCGGGTGGACTCGAGGTCGGTGCCTCCGCAGGAAACTGGTGTGTCGTGAGAGTACATGGAAGATCGAAAGCAGCGAGCTGGTGTGTGCCCAGAGACCCGAGTTCTTTCAGCACAGAGCTTGGAAAAAGCGACACAACAGACTTCTAACCTCGTAAATCAGCGAGTTGTTTTGTTATGTCTCCCCTCTCGCTGTGAAATGGGGACACATCTTTTTCTCTTGTTAGAGAGAGAGCCTGTGGTATGTTGAATTACCGGGTGAATGAGTAGTAGTTGGGGTGCTGCAAGTCTGTGTCTTTATTGATGCTTTGCTGCACGCTTGAGTGCCCAGTGGGGGGCGCCAATGCCTTTTTTTGCTGGTGGGTGAGGGGGGATCGTTGCTTTGTTGCTGCTTGTGCGTGGGTGGGAGGAGCTGGGGGGTGCTTTGGGGTTCTAACATTTAACTGTAATTCATTCTTTCAGGCACTTTTTTCTTGGATGATTGTGAAGAAAAAGAATTTCAGGATGTATATTGTATACATTTCGCTGACATTAAATGTATCTTTGAACCTTTAAACTCATGTGGTCCTGTTGGCTGGAGCCAGCCTGTCTGCCCTTGGATGCATGACTGGGTTCAGATAACCCTGAACAAAATTCTGCCTCCTTGTCGGCTGCTGGCCTTGGGAGTTTGGGGGTTGGAACACCAAACTGAAAACATTCCCTCTTGCAATGACCTGACGATGCAGTGATTCTCCCTTCCTTCCAGTTTATGGAAGGGTTATGTTTGGACAGCCAAGGGTGCCCGAGGTTCAGGGGTGTGTGAGGAGAATCTACCATATGTAAACATACGTCCTCCGCATGTTTGCCTATCCTCATTTTCAAAACTGATGTCTGCTGCAGGATCTCCCCAGACCCAGGAGAACGACTGACCAGGAAGTTGCGGGCATAGGGTGGCTCAACTCCTGCGAAGGTATGTTGAGTCGACAAGCAGTCCCCAAGTCCAGGAAACTACCAGCTGCCTGCCCAGAGTCCACAAAGGTATTCACCACTTGCTGGTTCTTTCTCCAGGAGATCTCAGCATTCAGCGTGACACCAGAATCCGTGGGGTTGTGAACAGTGGCTGCTACTGTCACAGTCCTCCTGACACTGGATGGTGTTAGCAGAGATGGCTGCAGCATCAGACATTCAACCCAGAGGTGGCCTGCCTTCCCGCAGTAATAGCAGTAACCTCGACTCCGGCGCCGGGACGTCTCATAGGTGGAGAGTTTTGTGCAGCCGACCTGTGTTGGCTTGACAGAATCTTGTTCAGGAGATGGGCTGGTCATCGTTTGAGGTTGGGAAGTGGAACTGTGATACATTGAAGCCAGGCTTGGGGCAGCCCTCTTCGACCCCCTGGGATAGTCCAACTTTTGCTCTGCCGGGTGATAATCGAGGTGGATGGACTAATCATTCAGAGCCTTTAAGTCCTCTACTTGCTCTCTCAAGGCAAGGATGTTCTTTAATTTGCCTCTGAATCAATGGTGGTACAGTGACTGAAGCCTCCTCATTCTAGCCACACTCTTTGGCCAAAGTCGAAAACTCAATAGCGTAGTCAGCTGCTGAGTACCTACCCTGATACATCTTCATCAGACAAATCCAAAGCTCTGTTAGCTCCAGCGGGATAATGGAACAGCCTATTCATGGGCTCATGAGTTCATGAATTCTTCCGAATCAGAGCAGATCTCTGACCTCTGTTCCCAATGCGTGATGGCCCAGGCCAGGGTCTTCCCGGTCAGACGAGAAATCATGAAGGCTACCTTAAAGACTGTCAACCCAGATGAGTGTGACATGGTTCATTTTGGTCAGTCAAATATGATGGCAGAATGTAGTATTAATGGTAAGACTCTTGGCAGTGTGGAGGATCAGAGGGATCTTGGGGTCCGTGGCCATAGGACACTCAAAGCTGCTGCATAGGTTGACTCTGTTGTTAAGAAGACATACGGTGCATTGGCCTTCATCAATCGTGGGATTGAGTTCAAGAGCCGGGAGGTAATGTTGTAGCTATATAGGACCCTGGTCAGACCCCACTTGGAGTACTGTGCTCAGTTCTGGTCACCTCACTATACGAAGGATGTGAAAACCATGGAAAGGGTGCAGAGGAGATCTACAAGGTTGTTGCCTGGATTGGGGAGCATGCCTTATGAGAACAGGTTGAGTGAACTCAGCCTTTTCTCCTTGGAGTGACGGAGGATGAGAGGTGTCCTGATAGAGGTGTATAAGGTGATGAGAGATATTGATCGTGTGGATAGTCGGAGGCTTTTTCCCAGGGCTGAAATGGGTAGCATGAGAGGGCACAGGTCTAAGGTGCTTGGAAGTAGGTACAGAGGAGATGTCAGGCGTAAGTTTTTTTTTATGCAGAGAGTGGTGTGTGCGTGGTGGGGACAATAGGGTCTTTTAAGAGACCCCTGGACAGGTACCTGGAGCTTAGAAAAATAGAGGGCTATGGTAACCCTAGGTAATTTCTAAGGTAAGGACATGTTTGGCACAGCTTTGTGGGCCAAAGGGCTTGCATTGTGCTATAAGTTTTCTATGTTTCTGTGTTTCCGCGCTCCATAGGGAATTGGGATGACGGGAGTTTGAACACCTATGAGCACCGAGTGAGGAACCCCCAGCAAGAACCTGGGTCACCACTGAATCTCTCTAGGGTCAAAAGATGGACTGGCTCCAAAGTGACCAACAGCCTTATCTGAGCGATTCTGGCTTCCTCCTAGTGACAGTTGGTGCACAGCAACCTGGAGGTCGTAGGTCTCCCAGCTCTGTCTTGAAATATTCTTGCTGTAGCTGACCACAGCTGACGAGAGGCTCCATTACCCTGCTGGGTCCACGTTAGGCTCAATCGTACTGTGACAAGAGACCTGTGCGAGGATGATTAGACTAGAATTGAGACACGATACAAGACTGGAAAAAAAAAACAGAGTTCCAAACTACACACTAGATAAGAATCATAGTAGAGCTGCTGACTGAGCACCGAACGTCAGTTCAAGTGCTCTTTAAATATTAAAATCATGGCTGCCAATTAGCAGGGCAGGCCGGTATCTTTAAAGGGGCCATGCCAGCTATCTATATTCCAGAAAGTCAGAGCGTCTAAACTCCAGAAGCTGGTGTACTCTGGTGCATATCGTTACACCTGAAGGTAGCCACTATTGTTCTGTTGCTTAATAAAGGCTCCAGGAACAAGTTGGGAGGATGTTGGTTTGTGAGCCTGACATCAGTCATGATTAAGCTATTGGAAGGTGTTTTAAGAGACAGGATATATAAGTATTTGGACAGACAAGGACCGATTGGAGATAGTGAAGTGGCTTTGGGCATGGTAGGATATGTCTAAGCAATCAGAGTGGGAGAAATCAGAGAGTGGTAGAGTGGGTTCTTTCTAACTGGAGGCCCGTCACTAGTGGTGTGCCAGAGGGAGGTCAGTACTGGCTCTGTTCTTGTTGTCATCTGTATTAATGATTTGGATGATAATGTGGTAAACTGGATCTGCAAATTTGCGGATGACACCAAGGTTGGGGGAGAAGCGGACAGCGGGGGTGGCTGTCAATGTTTGTGGTGTGATCTCAACCAGCTGAGAAGTAGCAGATGGAATTTAATGTTGACAAGTGTGTGGTGTTGCAATTTGAGAGGACAAACCATGGTAAGACTTGCACAGTGTATGGTAGGACACTGAGATATGAGGTTGAACAAGGGGACCTGGGAATATAGATCCACAATTCCTTGAAAGTGACATCACAGAGATCTTCTGGCTCATTGGCCTTCATAAATCAGGACACTGAGTACAGGAGTTGGGATGCTATGTTGAAGTTGTATAAGACATTAGTGAGCCCAAGTTTGGAGTATTATGTGTAGTTCTGGTCATGTTCCTACAGGAAAGATACCAACAAGCTTGGAAGAATGCAGAGAAAACACCACCAGGTTCAGGAACAGTTTAAAGCATCATGTCAGCATGCTTAGGTTTTATTTGGATGCTTCAGGGCTGACAGCATAACAACTTCCAGTTTGTTATTGGCTGATGTCTCTGTGTTCTCTCCACATTTGCAAATGGTGTACGGAACACTTTTACTTTAGTTGTACTGGCATTGTTTTATTAATGTGGATGGCACGTGACAGTGTACTTATTGTATCCACTGGCCTAGATGGTTTGGATATTTGCTGTGGTGATGGAGTCTCTATTAGACTTGCCTAATACATAACACTTTTCTATTTGACCTTATTGGTGACTCCTAATGATTCAGAGCACACGATGCTATCCGTGACTCATGTGATCACACCATTGCTGAAACTTTTCAAAACCTTCTTCAGATAGCATAATTTAGCCAAGACCTACTAAAGTGATAAAATCAAATGCTTTTTGTCAGGTTAATGAAAGTTGTTACAATTTTTTAAAATCCCATTTCTCCTCTAGTTGGTGAGTTACAAACATCATCTCTGTGATTTGTTTTCTGAAGCACATGCACTCTCGGGTACAGGGATGCACTAGGATAGTACAAAAGAATTTGGCTCATAATAGCCAGGAAATGTCAATTTGCGTGGATTTTGTGTAGTTCCCTTTGTACAGGAGGGTGATGAATATATATTTGTACTTCTAGGGTTCTGCTCCTTGGGCTCATTTTGATTAGAAGAATTCATCCAGTTTCAGAACCATGTGTAAACCCTTAGCTCCACAGACCCTTGCTGGTAAACCAACCACTCCAGGTGCTTTGCCAATTGATAGTAATTCCACGTTAAAGAATTATTTTACGATTAGGCTACATAGTGGAAGTAATTAGTAATATCACTCTGATCTCTCAAAGACACAGAAAACATTATTCTGATAGCCTGTTAAATCAGGGTAATTTGTAAAAATATAGTGATTAGGAAAATTTAAAGATCAAATAAATATAAGAGAACGTGAAATTACATTCCATCACAACCTGCTGATAGATGTTGTCCCTCTAGTTCTCCACTACTCTTAGACTGTATATTAATGATGAAAATCATTTGAGAGAATGTTATATTGGAGTCAACGTTGGGAGTGAAATGATCACAATGCTGCATATTCCTTTGCCTTTGATATTTGGATTTTTGCAATGCCTAATTGGAGAATCTCCTGCTTCCTTTTGTGAATATTGATAAACCTTGTGATCAGTTCAGATGTTCCATAGTTGCTTTTGTCTGTTGACCTTTCTGATGCCATTTTTATATCACTAGAAGAAAGCAAAGGTCTGAATAAGTATGAGTCTTTCTAAGCATCCCTTTGCTTGGATAACCAATCTAGGAAGGGTTCCGTATTAACGACTTTTGCCTAATATAGAAAAAACTGCTAAATTCAGTGTCTGAAACCATCCTGGCATTGTTGCAAAAGTGGTATTATTTTAAGTTCCCACAAAATCATACAATTTAAAATCTGAAACCGATTAGATCCTCCCAACCTCTACAATGAAGGCTTCTCTTGGAAATATGTCTCCTTTGTTCTTGTAGAGCCAGCCAACAAACAGCTGGTTTGTTACTATTTCAAATAATTGAATAGTTCATGATGTAGACATCAAAACTTTCCAATTAATATTAAAGGGAATTATGTCAGAGTGTTTAAAGTCAGCGAAGATGCAATTGTTTAATATTTAAATTCTCCTTTCATTGAAGGAGCTGGCCTATTTCCTTAAAGTGGACATTTCCGTTTATGTTTGGAGTTTGCTTCAGTGCACCTCAACGGACAGGACACAACCAAGATGTTGTCACATTTGTAAAATTCAGTTTGCGTTTATAATATTTACTTTGCAGAAAGGACTGTTCAATTTGAAATTTGTGGTGATATTATAAATGTATTCTTTATTGAACTTGGCTAAGTAACTTAACCCCATAACAATATAACAGACTTGTATCTAAGAAATATTAAGCAAAGTTGAAATAAACACATTCATAGTTAATAGAAAATAATTTTGATAGTTATCAGATATTTCAGTAAATAAAATATTTTCCACTATCTGATAAACACTTGCCTGAAACAGATTCAAGCAGAGCAGTTTTAATTTACAGGTTTATGTTTTTATATTTTTTACTTAATTTATTATTTTCTGTAAGGCAACTTTGTGCATTAGTGTTCAGGATTTAGTAGGAATAGCAGTGGACTTGCTGGCTGGTGGTGTAGTGTCATCTGCACTGGACCTCGAGGTGTGCGGTCCCAGATTTGAATCCTGCCGGCTCTTTGCATGCTTTCCATCTCTGCTGGGTTGAGCTAGCAACTCAGCCTCATTAAAAAAAAACAGACAAAAATGCTGAAAAAATGGCAAAGTTCCTGCCCGATGTCCCACAAGGTCTGGAAAGGAACAACAGCAGCCGACTTGCATGTAAATTTATTTGAACAGAGAAAGTGCTGAACATTTATTGATATTGTTAGATAGTGCTGGACACTCATAATGAAAGTTAATCTCATTGTAATATCTCTCAACCATTCAAAAAGCATTCAAAACACTACCAAAAACAAATCATAATTTTAATCAATTAAAAATATACTTCATTATTCTAAAAATATAAAAATAAATACATTATGTCTTTATTAAAAAGATATATTAAATTGCCTGGAATGTCTCCCTCATTTACATCATTCCACTCAGTTGAAATGACCGGAGTTGCAAAAACTGTACATTTCATGGTGTAACTGCTGGCAAATTGCAGAAAATGGCAGTCCATCACTGGACTGCATGAAATATCCAGCACTGCAAATTCAGTCAGGATAGAGATGGCAATCAGTTCGGAGAGAGTTCAGAACCCCTGTATTCTGACACTCTTGTGTAAGGGTCTGAACTCCATGCCAGTTATGGTGATATGACAGTACTTCCACACTAAACTGCTACATGTCTCGGAAAAATCCAAGCCAAAAACTGGTCCCTGTCTGGTTATGATGGAATGCATTTCTGCCCCATCAATACTATGTGAAAATTTTATTAATAAGTTTCGATTGCAGCTCTCCATTAAAAGTTTTAAAGATACATTGGTTCTAAGACTGCTATTACACAGCAACAGAGGCTGTTCCAGTGCAGATTTAATCAGTTCAATCCAAATAAGCTGGGAGTCAGAAAACAAATGAAACAATATATGTGTAGCAAGAATTCTCTTGAAATTGGTTTCAAGCATGGTTTTCTCCACTTAATTGACTCTATTTAAAATAACTTTTATGCAGTGATGTTTGCAAAAGTTGTTTTTTAAAGATTCTGTCCAATTCCATTTTTGGTACTGCTGTCATCCAAATTTTAATTTTACAGTTAAAAGCTAAATGTGATGTAAATGGATTCTATTTGAGCCTCCCACATGTGAAAGCATTTCTATTTGTATATTGTGTCTCATGTTTCAATAGTAATGTTTATTGTTTGCCAGCCTTTAAGTAATATAGTCTTGTGTTTAAATATATTACAGCACCGAAAGATGACTTTATATACCAGTTTATAACTCCCTGGATTGGTAAGTAATGTCTTTCCTATTTTGCAATATTACAATATTGTATCCCTTTGAACAGGATGAAGAATACCTATAGCAAGAATATTGACTTCCAAGTATCCTGACTGAGCAATTTGTCACACTTTAAATGCACGCTCATCCAACCACTATTAATGATATTAACACTTATTCAGTGGCTGCTAGTTCCTTCTTCCTCAATCACCAGGGCCCTCAATTGTCCCTCAAAGAACACCCTTAACCCACGTCACTTTACTGTAATTACCAAAAGTAGCTATGGCCTACTCCAACATAGTAACATGATTACTTATATAACAAACAGTATTACTCCCAGGAGGAGGATTCAGGGAGGGTCTCTTTCTTACCAGCAATCTTCTGGCATCTCACCCAAAAGGTAGTTCCTAGTTCAGTCAATAATAGTGAACATCAGCAAGTTTTCAATATGGAGGATATCACAGCAGAGCCAATTTTCATTCTTGCCCAATATTTATGAATCCAGACATCCCACCCTGCAAAAATTCATTTCAGGGAGGTAGCACCATCAATTTGCGGGAGACTCCCGGAACTTCCAGGAGAGGTGGAATGTCTGCAATAGAGTAGCTCCTTAGCAGCTGGCTAGCTAGTTTAAATAATATTAGCTATGCTAATGAACGAATGACACCTGTTAAACTCACCTCAACATGTCTTTTACAGTCTTAACCCACCATGGGCAATAGAAAAGTCACTGTTGCAAACAGTGCAGCGAGCAACACTGTCATTATTTTTTACCCCTATTAGGCAGGGGTACACTTTAGTGTAGCCTGGGGTGAAGTATGTTTTATATTTTCTTTTTTGGAACACTCTTGCTCTCTCTCTTGCGCACGCTGTCTCGCTCGTGGTTGCTCTGACTCACGCTTACTCTCTCGCGCTCTCTCTCGCTGTCTCACTCCCGCACGCTCTCTCGTGGTCGCTCTCTTGCGCTTGCTTTCTTGCTCTCGCTCTCTCTCTCTCATGGTTGCTCTCACTCATGCTTGCTTTCTACTCTCGCTCTCTCTCGCTCTTGCACTCGCTGTCTCGCGCTTGCTTTCTTGCTCTTGCACTTGCTCTCTTGCTCTTTCTCACGCGTTCTCTCACGCTTGCTCTCAAAAAAATCAATTTCCGGGACATTGTATATAATTTGCGGGCATCAAGGAGCCACTATTATTATGCAGGAGACTCCCGGAACTTCCGGGAGAGGTGGGATGTCTGTGCCTCTGCTTACTTAAAGCATAGAAAATGAGAAGGAGCTATATTCTCACAGAGGTGTTGGGAACAGTCCTTGTGACATCAATCACTCAGCTGCTGTTGACTGGATTTCTTACTAGATTTTTGGAGATGGTGGAGGGATGATTTTTGAGGACATTTTGTATCAGAGTATTTAGTTCTTAATGACAGGTTGTTCTAGATATTTTAAATTGTATACAGACATTTTATAGCAAATTTATGATTTTATTCCATGTATTTGTTTTATAATGTCCCCTGTGTGACTTGCCTATCTTGAACTGCCTCAGCAAAGTCAGTGATTGTTTAGAATCACAAGTTGCATCTGATCTAATCTAAATCCTGTCTTGATAACATTGGAGTTGGGAGCAGTCATTTTTCATGTTTAGTTGAAAACAACTGAAGCAAATTATAATGTCCTGAACATCAGTCTGACTGATACCAGTAACTTGGATACCAGCAGAATCAGTGAACTGAACGTGATCTATGTGGTTCATAGTAATTTAGCTCACAGAATCATGGTAAAGCTTAAGGGGATTTCACTAGAGAATTGGGAGGTCTACAACTCAGATGCTGATGTTCAGGAATGAAAATGTTTGACTCCTAGGTGATGGCTTACTCGTGACTTCTGGCCAGAAATGGTTCCGCCATCGAAGACTCTTAACACCCGGATTTCACTATGATGTTCTAAAATCGTATGTAAAGCCGGTTGCTGATTCAGCCAAAACCATGCTGGTATGTTCTTTTGTGATTTACTTTATTCCTTCCTAGCTTAATATTTTTTTGTCTTCAGTAAGCTCCCAGTAATTTCCAGTAGAAGAAGGATCATTTTAAATATGTATTTTGTGCAGAGTATGCACGCTTTACATTTTTTCCATTGTACTAAATAATGATCAGACTTGAAAAAGTTATTGTTCTGCTCATAAAGGAACAGGGACATTCAGTCACTAAACTCCAAACATCATCCCACTACAGCTCTCCCACCAGCTGGTATAGAAGTTTTTGTTATGCCCTGTCCTGCAATATATATAACTGACCCCACTTCAGTTTCACTAGAAATACATGTACAGTTAACACCATTCTTTCCTGAAACCTGTCAAGTGTTATCTGACCAAATGCTACCATCTGCTCCAGCTACCTTTCTCTTCCTTTATCACTGGCCATCACAGTGCAAAAAAATAAACGCCACCACAAAAATCACTGAATTTAGAAATAAAATTATATGGCACCTCATGCAAAAAGAAGTATTACTCATGCTTATCTTCTCTGCCTTTACCTGTTTCATTTCTTTCACATTGTCACCTCAGTGGAAACAGGGCAGTTCAAAGCCTGCTAGCCTTCAATGGAGGGGTGTGCTGGTGGCCCAGCAGGCCTGGCAACACCGCTACAGAAACAGCAACCGTCGCAGCTGGTTAGTTGTTGGGCAACACACACAAAATGCTGGACGTCTTCGGGCTGAGATCTTTCAGCCGGAACGAAACGTCGACCCTATTCTTTTCCATAGATGCTGCCTGGCCTGCTGAGTTCCTCCAGCACTTTGTATGTGTTGCTTGGATTTCCAGCATCTGCAGATTTCCTCTTGTTTGTGGTTGCCTGGCAATCCACTCTTACCAAATTCACATATCGGTACAGAATAAAAAATTGCTCTTGCACAGTTGGTGTGGGAGAAAGGTAAATGAATATACATATTTTAAAAATTAAATTTGCCGTTCTTCACACGTGAAGGTGATACAGCTTCATCTTACAGAAAACTGCGATGTAGACTATTTTCTAGGATTGTAACCCATCCTCCTGGTTGCCATCTGTAACACGGGGGTCTCCAGTACTCCTCCCTCTCAACAGTCCTGGTGATTTGTGGAAGGACAGGTTACTGGGCTACTTTGAGACCACAACTGGTAATCATCATCGATGAGGTACAAATCTGAGCATTTCTGTCTCCAGGCTAGTAGACTGACGTTCTGCTGCAGTGCATAGACACGAGCTGGCTGCTACAACACAGGCCTTCAGATACCGTATCATGGATAAATTCACAATTGTGTGCTTGAATTTAGCCACCAGTTCAAAACACAATAAAATGTCCTGTGTCATATTGGTGCTTGGTTCCATAACTCCTTAACACTGCTCAGAGGGTTTCAGCAGCTCTCCCCAAGCATTTTATTTCCCACAGCTACCAGAATTCCAATATGCAGTCCTCATTAAAGACCCCATCTGAGTCCTCTGCAGCAGGATATTTCCCTCCAGTGAGCTGAGTATAAGGTACACTGTTTCTGGCCGCTGGTCACTCAGTGTCTTACCATGTACAAAGCCCACCTCGGTAGCATTGAATGAAATCATGTGGTATTGTGTCTTTATTGTTGACTTCTTACTGTTTACTGGCTGGCAGGTTACAGTCCTTGGTTATACCTGATCAGGAAGGGAAGTGATACTGGGATCAGCCAGTTCCGCACACACTCACTGTTAGGACCAGCAAATCAAAAGAGATGATGGGGTAAAGACAGTGCCAAGGAGGATTAGAGGATGACTTTACAGTGTTGGAAGTGAGCACCTCTTTAAAGATTGGCATGCACTCTCAAATCCGCTGGCCTGGCAGGAGCATTTGTTTCTTAATTTCATTGTTCTTATTGTGTTGTCATTGGAGAGAGCCCAGAGGAGGTTCACTAGGATGATTTTGGGAATGAAGAGGTTAACATATGAGGAGCATTTGGCAGCTTTGGGGCTGTACTCACTGGAATTTAGAAGAATGCAAGGGGATCTCATTTGAAACCCATGGATTGTTGGAAGGACTAGATAAGGAGGATGTGGAGAGGATGTTTCCTCTGTTGAGTGTATCCAGAACTAGAAGGCACAGCTTCAAAATTGAGGGCTCACCCTGTAGAACAAAGGTAAGGAACTTTTTTAGCCAGAGAGTAGTGAATCTGTGGAATGCTCTGCTGCAGACTCTGGTGGAGGCCAGGTCCATGGGTATATTGAAGGGGGAAGTTGATAGTTTCCCGATCAGTCAGGCCATCAAAGGATATGGTGAGAAGGCAAGTGTATGGGGTTGAGTGGGTTCCAGGATCAGCCATGATGGAATAGTGGAGCAGACTCGATGGGCTGCATGGCCTAATTCTGCTCCTATGTCTTATGGTCTTATTGACTAGCTTTGGCTGCCTTGTATTGTGCACCTCCTTGTTCTGTAAGAGACCAGACTGAGTGTTGTGTGATTGGTTTAGGCAATATGACTAAATAGCAAGGTATATTCAGGCTGTGAGATGTAGGCCTGTAGCTTCTAGCAGGGCTACGTGTGTGAGGATGCAGTTCAGGTTATAAATGTAGGGCCCGAATTATGATAGAGATTGGTACATGTGATGGTGGAGTTTGATACATTGAGACAGTACGCCTGTTTGAAGGTTCACTAAATTTAACCACTCATGTCATTATTGTAGGCACTGCAGTTGCCTCATTGGAATTGAATTTCTGTCCTTGATTTCTTCTGTTACCTGTTGTCAGTGCCTTTGAGCATGCAGACAAAAATAACTCAACATTTACTAAATCTCTTTATTTATTTTCATGTGCACTTATTGGCAACATTTATGGCTTGCATAGGTTGTCGGTATTTTTGAGGTCACTCATACCTAATTCATGAAAATTTATTTTAAAGATGGTCAGATTTTGGTTATAGAAATTGTTTTAGATTCTTCTGACCTTGTAGTGTGGAGGGGCATAATTTCCAGCTGCTTCATTGGAAATAGTGTGCAGGAAAGATCCCAGCACTGAATCCAGTGGAACCTGAGCCATCCTTTCATTCCTGCTCTGTTTATTATTTGCCTCTGATAACTTTTTCTCTGATCTTGGTCATAAATCTACAAGTCAGACTCTTATTAAAACCCATGGAAATACTGAAGTGTGCCTTTTTAGATTACTCCTTTTATTTCTTTCTCTATTTTATTTAGTCATGAACCCAGTTGAGAAGAAAGATAAAGATGATGTATTTCCTTTTAGTGCTGCTTAATAATACTGTTAATTGAGCAATACACACAAAATACTGGAGGAACTCAGCAGGCTAGGCAGCATCTATGGAAAAGAGTAACCAGTTGACATGTTGGGCCAGGAACTTTCACCGTGAGTCCCGCTAAAGGGTCTCGCCCCAAAACGTCAGCTGTTTACTCTTTTCCATAGATGCTGCCTGGCCTGCTGAGTTCCCCCAGTATTTTGTGTGTGTTGCTTGGATTTGCAGCATCTGCAGATTTTCTCATATTTGTGATCATATGAACTGATATATTTGTGTTGTTTTTAAATAAAGCTGAAAATAAATATCTGTGTGTATAGGACAAATGGGAACGACTTTGCACAGAAGGAAATAATACTTTGGAGCTCTACCAGCACGTCAGCCTCATGACATTGGATAGTATACTGCAAAGTGCCTTCAGTTACCATAGCAACTGCCAGATTGCAAGGTCAGCATTTGGACAATTTTACCAAATAACTTGAACACTGATTTTTTATGTAATGCATGAAAAATATGTTTGAAATAATGTGTGTGTGATAAGGAGGAGGAGCTATAAATTATTTGAATCTAATATATGGACATATAAAAATTGAATCAAATGTTTTCCCAATAGCAAGTTTATCAAACTACAACTCTGTCTTTGCAGTGTTCCTGCCATGGTTCTGTAATCTTCAATGGTTGAGTTCATTCTCGGCAGATAGCCTATGATATTTTCAGCCTGTACAAATTAAGGTCTGGTAAAACATTGAAGCCACAGATAAAACACACCCCAGAAACATATCTGGCCTTTTATGCCTGAACTATTCCAGATTTCTGAAATGTCTTGTCATTCTTCGCGGCAATAGATTCCCAAATTTGAGACCCCTTCATTTTGACTGAAGACCATTGCCAGGTTACGTTATCTCTCCAAAAAAGGTTCATGAAAGGTCACATTCCAGAGGTGGCAAAAAGGTAGTGAGACCACAGCTCCATTCGCTCCACATGATCTATTAGTTTTAAGAGAACATCAAAGTGCTAACAGAAGATCTCTAAACACAGTGACCGTGCACCCTAACAAACATTCTCTGTTTTCAGCCAGCTTGGATTCTGTACACCGGTAATAAACCATCCTCTACCTTTGCTGCTTCTGTGTGATCCTTTATTCAAAGGCTAATGCATAGATTAGTAATGAAATTCTGGTTCTCTCTCCTGACCTGCTTCTGTTTCTCTTGGACTTCCAGCTTCTGCAGCTTTTTTCCCCCCATTTTGATTATTATTAGTGAAACATTTTTATTGTATTCCGCCCCCCCCCCACCCGTAACTCTTGTGTTTATTTTTGGTTCATCTCATTCACCATGTAACTTCAGTCATCTTCAATAACACCAGTTGGCCAAATTTGAACCTCAATTTAATTGTTTGAAAGAACGGTAGTCAATGAAGGGAAACATTGTGGCAGCAAGAAGTGCCTGAACTCACACGTTACACACACAAAATGCTGGAGGAACTCAGCAGGCCAGGCAGCATCTATGGAAAAGAGTAAACAGTTGAAGTTTCAGGCCAAGACCCTTCAGCAGGACTCCAGCATTTTGTGTGTGTGGCTTGGATTTCTAGCATCTGCAGATTTTCTATTTTATCAGTAGTTAGATGATATTGTAAATTATTTGGGATAAATTAGGAGAATACCAGTGAGAAGGTGAGGTGGAGTGTTTTTCAGACACGGGCCGTGGCTGAACGTGTATGCCAATAAGTGAGTGAATTTATATCGGGGAAAACCATGGTGCTGAGAGAGATAGTAAAGACCCTGGTTTTGGATGAAGTGTTGGTAACACACTTGCCTCAAAAGTTGAAGGCTTCAGTTCTTACTCCAGAGATTTCAGCATAAAAATCTGCTTTTAGAGTCACCTACTGGATGATAAATTAAACTGAAGGCTTGCCTGCTGACTTAGCTGCTGTTGTAAAGGAAAGCAGGTTGTTTGCTAGTGTTCATGTTATATTTGATCATCAGATTAGCTGTCTCTAGCTACTAAAGCTCACTGTTTGTGGCAGATCCTTCCAGTCAACCTTGCTGCTCGTTATAGAAGTGACTACCTTTTAAAAGCAGGTCATTGGTTGTATGGTGCTTAGAGACAGCCCAGGATCACAAAGGCAGTATATAAAAGTTTAAAGAGTTGTGCCTCAAAAGTATTGATTGGTACCCAAAAGAAATCAGAATATAGGACTGCAGAATGTAACCCTGAAGACTGCTCTCATCTCCACAGTGCCAATAGATGACTCCGAGTCCCCTTGCTCAGAAGTAGTGATAATGTACTGGCACCAATATAGTTTCATTGTCCCGACCAGTTCCTGAAAAGGTCAGTAGAATCATTGTTAGGTGCGCTCCTCAGTTCTTGAGGACTTTAAAGTAAGCCCAGTCGCTATTGCTGCACCATAACGCGCTGGCTGTCAGCACTGCTGCTTCATAGCTTCTGTGATCTAAGTTCAATCTCAATCTGCCTATGTGGAGTTTGTTTCTTCCTCCCATCCATGTGAGTTTCCACTATGTGGTTCAGTTTACTCCCACATCTGAAAGACACAGAAGAGATTTGGTGGACGAGAATAAATTCAAGAGCTGTAAACTGAAGATCTATGGGGAAATAAGAGAGGGAATGGACTGATGAGATTGTCTTGCTGGGACCAGTATGGACCTGATTGGTAACCCTCAGATTCAGAGAACTGGAAAAGTAAGAAGACACGCGGGTTCAGAGAAGCGGAGGGCTGATGAACACAAAGGTAGACCAAACATTTAGTGCCGGCAGTTAGAGGCACAAAACACAAGAATGTGAAATTGTTAGATATGGAGCCCAGCAGTTGCCAGGAGACTGAAAGAAAAGACTGAACAGAAAAATGTTGCCACACTGTTACTTACATATCAGGTTTCCAGTAAGGATGAAGTTTATGTTTCTTTTCTGTCTCTAGGTGCTGACACCAAATTTGGTACCTGGACAATCTGGTTTCTATTTGATCACAGACAGTTCTTTTGTTCTCTCCCTCTAAACTAAACTAAAACAGGCTTGTTTTCTCACAGTTTGAATTCTTTTAAAGGGCCACTGTCCTTGAAACTTTGACTCTAATTCTTCCTTCACAGTTTACCAATACTTACCAATTGGCTAAGTATTTCTAGCATTTTCTGTTTCTCTTTTGTGGTAATAGTGCTTTGAAGGAGAATAAGCAAGTTTACTCTGCTGTCTTCACTGGAAGACCCGAGCAGTATGGTGGAAGTTCCAGATGCCAGGGGGCATGAAGTATTTGAAGTTACCATAACTAGAGAGAAAGTTCTTGGGGAAACTGAAAGGTCTGAAGGTAGATAAGTCATTGGGCCAGATGGTGTACACCCCAGAGTTCTGAAAGAGGTGGCTGAAGAGATCGTGAAGGCATTATTAATGATCTTTCAAGAATCACCTAGATTCTATAATGGTTCTGGAAAACTAGAAAATTCCAGATGTCTCTCCACTCTTCAAGAAGGGAGAGAGGCAAGAGAAAGGAAACTACAGGCCAGTTAGTCTGACCTCAGTGGTTGGGAAGATGTTGGAGTCGATTATTAAGGAAGAGGTCTCAGAGTATTTGGAGGCACATGATTAAATAGGCCATAGTCAGCATGGTTTCCTCAAAGGAAAATTTTGCCTGACGTATCTGTTGTAATTCTTTGAAGAAGTAACAAGCAGGATAGACAAAGGAGAATCAATTTATGATGTGTACTTAGATTTTCAGAAGGCTTTTGACAAGGTGCCACACATGAGGCTGCTTAACAAGCTATGAGCCCATGGTATTACAGAAAAGATACAAGCATGGATAGACCAGTGGCTGATTGGCAAGACCTAAGAGTGGGGATAAAGAGAGCCTTTTCTGACTGACTGCAAACGACTAGTGGTATTCCACAGGGGTCTCTGTTGGGACTGATTTTTTTATGTTATATGCCAATGATTTGTGATGGAATGGATGGCTTTGTTGCAAAGTTTGTAGATGATATGATAGGTGGAGGAGCAGGTAGTTTTGAGGAAGTAGAGAGGCTACAGAAGGACTTAGATTAGGAGAATGGGTAAAACATGGCAGATGGAATACAGTGTTGGGAAGTGTATGGTCATGTACTGTGGTAGAAGAAATGAAAGGGTTGACTATTTTCTAAATAGAGAAAATAAACAAAAAACTGAGGTGAAAAGGGACTTGGGAGTCCTTGTGCATAATTCCCTAAATCTAATTTGCAGGTTGAGTCTGTGGTGAGGAAGGCAAATGCAATGTTAGCATTTATTTCAAGAGGACTAGAGTATAAAAGCAAGGATGTAATGTTGAAACTTTATAAAGCACTGGTGAGGCCTCATTTGGAGAATTGCATGCAGGTTTGGGCCCCTTATCTTAGAAAGGATGTGCTGAAACTGGAGAGGGTTCAAAGGAGGTTCACGGAAATTACTGCAGGATTGAATGGTTTGTCATATGAAGAGCATCCAATGGCTCTGGACCTATGTTCATTAGAATTCAGAAGAATGAGCGGTGATTGCATTGAAACCTATTAAATGGTGAAAGGCCTTGACAGAGTGGATTTGGAGATATTTCCTATGGTGGGAGAGTCTAAGACTAGAGGACACAGCCTCAGAACAGACAGCCGTCCTTTTAGAACAGAGATGAGGAGGAGTTCCTTTAGCCAGAGAATGGTGAATCTATGGAATTCCTCACCACAGGTGGCTCTGGAGGCTAAGCCTTTATGTAAGTTTAAGGCAGAGGTTGATAGATTCTTGATTGGTCAGGACATGAAGGGATAAGGGGAGGAGGCAGGAGATTGGGGCTGAGAGGAAAATTGAATCAGCCATGAGGAGACTTGATGAGCCAAAATGCCCTAATTCTGCTCCTACATCTTAAAGTCTTATGGTCTCATTACTCCCAGTCTCCAGGATTAATCCTGACATTGGTACATTCTGTGTAGAGTTTCTTCCTGTGGCTTCGTGAGTGCCCCCAGTGCTTGAGTTTTCATCCATTAACCCATATGTCTGTGTGGATTAAGTTGCTACTGTGCTTTACCTCTTAGTTTTGGAATGTGACAAAAGAATCATAGAACACAGAAACTTATAGGTGGTCAGGTCACTGAGGTGAAAACCACATCTCAGCCAATTTTTTCTCCTAACTACAATGTTACAGTATTCACAACATAATAATAAGTACTTTATTGATCCTGAATGGGAAATTATTTAATTATTTAAAACATCCTCTACATCCTCTCCAGTGCAATCACATTTTCTTCTCTGATGAACAACAGCATTCTCAATACACAAGCAGGAAATGTAATAGGCATGGAAGAAAAAATATCCCCAACAGTTCCACAAGAAAAGCTGGCAGTTTCATGTAGAATTGTTAAAATAACTCGGGTCATTATGTTTATGTCCAGACTCTCTTTGGGCTCATCAAAGTTTCCTGAAAAGCTCAACTGCTGAAATTTCCAAGAGATTAGAATTACACCCAGCAAAGACAATGTTTTAGAATTTCACTGTCTCGTAACCTTTCAGTTGCCCTGTTTTCTTGCCTGTGGATCTGGTAAGAATATGGGAATAAGGGGGCATAGGGTCATAGAAATTGCTGAACAGAAACTGGCCCTTCAGCCCATCTAGTCTGTGCTGAACCATTTAAACTGCCTACTCCCATCGACCTGCACTGGGACCATTCCCCTCCACATGCCAATCCAAACTTCTCTTAAACATTGAAATCGAACTCACATGCACCACTTGTGTGGCAACTTGATCCACACCCTCACGGCCCTCTGAGTGAAGACGTTTCCTCTCATGTTCCCCTTAAACTTTTCACCTTTCACCCTTAACCCATGACCTCTAGTTGTAGTTCCACTCAACCTCAATGGAAAGAGCATGCTTGCAT
This sequence comes from Mobula birostris, assembly GCF_030028105.1. Classification (NCBI taxonomy): domain Eukaryota; kingdom Metazoa; phylum Chordata; class Chondrichthyes; order Myliobatiformes; family Myliobatidae; genus Mobula; species Mobula birostris. The sequence continues at coordinate 56,097,566 of NC_092381.1, read as the reverse complement.
TTACCCTTTCTATACCCCTCCATAATTTTGTATACCTCTATCAAATCTCCCGAACCTATTCATTTATTCCTTATAACTCAGATCCTCTAGTCCTGGCAACATCCTTGTAAAATTTCTTTGTACTCTTTCAACCTTATTTACATCTTTGCTGTAGGTGGGTAACCAAAACTGCACACAATACTCCAAATTAGGCCTCACCAACATCTTATACAACTTCAATTTAACATCCCATCTGCTGTACGCAATACTTTGATTTATGAAGGCCAATGTCAAAGGCTTTCTTTATGACCCCATCTACCTGTAATCTGTCTGTCTAGGTACCATATCCGATGCGGACTTTGGTGACCATGGTTTTCCATATAGATCTATCCTTCGTTTTTGGATGACTTCCATTTCCTCGATGTGTAGCTACCTGGCTATGCTTTTGATGTACATAAGCTGAGGTCTTCCTCTAGGTTTGCTCCCCTCAATCTTTCCAGAGAGTATGAGTTTTTCTAGTTCATCTTTCTGCATGATGTGTCCTAGGAATCTGAGTTGTCTTTCTCTTATTGTTGGTATGAGTGATTGAACTGCTTGGGCTCTTGTGAGAACTTCTTCATTCGATGTGTGTGTGGTCCATGATATTTTTAACATTCTCCTGTAGAACCATAATTCAGTTGCTTCTAGTCTCTTTTCCATTGCCGGGGAAATGGTCCAGCATTCACTTCCATAAGTCAGGATAGAATAAATGTAGTACTGCAGCATTCTGCTTTTAGTGTATATGCTCATCTTTCTGTCTGTTAATATGATCTTCATTTTTTGGAAAGCTTCTTTCGCCATTTTGTGTCGCACCTCCCATTACTTGTTATCAGGCTGCCAAGATATCTGAATTTGTTGGTTTGTTTGATGTTTGTATTTCCAATCTTGATCACACATTGTGGGATGTTTGTCTTTCTGGAGATGACCATGCTTTCTGTCTTCCTGGTGTTGATTGAGAGGCCTCTGTGATTACTTTCTGCTGCCACTATAGTGAATAGTTCTTGAAGTTTTGTTTCTGAGTCAGCTATTAGTACGATGTCATCAGCATATCTGATGTTATTTATATTATGGCCTCCAATTGTGAATCCCTTGATGTCTTTGATATTTCTCTAGATATTTTCACTATACAGGTTAAATAAGTCTGTCGAAAAGACACAACCTTGCCTGACTCCTCTCATGATATTCACATACTCACTCACTTCTTCTAGTCTGATGGATGCTGTCTGGTCCCAGTATAAGTTTCTTAAGAAACATATATCTTTCCCATCTATGTCAAGATCTTGAAGCATTTCCAGAAGATCTTGCTGTCTGACAGTGTCAAAAGCTTTTGTATAGTCAATGAAACATAGGTAGATGTCCTTTTGTACCTGGATGGCTCGTTCACAGATCATCCGTAGCATGAAAGTTGCATTTCTGGTTCCAGTGTTTTCCACAAAGCCGCATTGTTCTTCACGATTTCTGGTTTTATACAGCGCCTTGCTCTCATCGTGATTACTCTGAGAATAATTTTTGCCACATAGCTCCTCAGGCTTATTGCACGATGTAACTCACATTCTGTTGCTCCCTCTTTCTTTGGAAGTGTGATGAAAACTGATTTACTTAAATCATCAGTTATCTCCCCATGATCATAGATTTCATTTGCTATTTCTGTTATTTTCTCTATTCCAAAATCTAACTGTAATGCCAATTTAAATTAATTATGGACCTGTATACCCATATCACTTTCTTCTACAGCACTCTTCACTGCCCTACTGTTCACTGTGTAAGGCCTACCCTGGTTGGTCCTACCAAAGTGCCACACCTCAACCTTGTCTGCATTAAATTCCATGAGCAGAGACTTCAGCAAGTTCTAGAAATTTCTGCAGGTCTTTTGCTGTTACCCTTGGGTTCTTTTTTCACTTCCTTCATCAATGCACATTGTACTCTCGTTGTGATCTTTGCTGGATGCCCACAAGTAGGGAGAGGAACAACAGTACTCAACTTCCTCCATTTGGAGTTAATTTCTCTTTGGTGGGCAGATGAACACTCAGGTCTTTAGAACTTCTATTGTAGCCCTTTCCAGCTTTGTATGTCTACATCTTTTTTTCTGTGGTCCTCTGAAAGTTGTTTTGATCGAGGCAAGGTCCACATAAAGAGACCTTTCTTGAGAAGTGTGGGCTCTGTCAGTAACCTGACTTTGTGTCTTTGTATCTATAACCCACACCTCCAATCTCATCTCATTGATTGGAACACCTGACTCCAAATAGCTTTTGTAGAAGGCATTACCCCAGAGGTTCAGATACCTTTTTGAACCTTGACTGTGATTGTTTAAATGGTGTACTCAGTGATGACGAGAAGAAGTACAATTGTTTGTGTGTTATTAGTTTAGGCAGATTGTGTTTTTCTATTATTGTGACTAAGATGAAGATCAGACCATATTTTATGAGTAATTAATGTAGAAAACTAGGTAATTGCAAAGGATTCACAAACTTTTTCTTACAACTGTAACTCATGGTTATTGCAAAAGATTATTTTTGTGTGAAGTTTCCTCAGGAGCTCTTTCTGTTTAATTCTTTTGCCAAATTTATTTTTTTTCCCTGAAAGTCTAGGGTATCCTGCAGGGAGGAGTTACTTACAAAGTGGCAGCTTTGATATTAAATGATTCACTTTTTAAAATTTGCATCTGACAATAGATCTTACACTAGAAAATGATAACTATTAAATGAAAGGTACTTATTTTTTTCATGAAAATATATTTACAATGGGCTTAAACTTAAATTCAGAAATTACAATGCCTTACTTACTTAGCCAAAGCAATGAATTTCAACATACTGTATTTTCTATTAGAGTTCCTTAGCATTTTTACCAAATACTTATCGAGGAATCTGGGCAAGATAGAAGCCGTTCAACAACTGGGGTTAATGTGGACCCGAGATATAGAGCTGCAAATGTACTTAAACATATTCAAGAATAATAAGGTTGTAAATTCCCCAGAAATGTCAATTAGAATATGTGTGTTTCCTTGAAGATGTTTGTCAATGTGCTTTAGAAGACTGTGGTGTACATCATATGAAAAGCATGTACCCTGCATACATAGGTCTTTCACCAGATCTATGCTTGTAGGTTATGTCTGACAATCTGTTCAGAATCAAAAACTGGTTTAGTATCACTGGCAAATATTGAGAAATTTGTTGTTTGTTTTACAGCAGCACTACATTGCAATACATAATAAAAACACTATAAATTACTATATATATATGAAATATTAAATATGTAGTGCAAAAAGAGAGAAGAAAGTGAGGTAGTGATCATTGATTCATTGTCCATTCAGAAATCTGATGTTGAACAGGAAGATGTTGCTCCTGAAACGTTGAATGTCTCTCATCAGGCTCCTGTACCACCTCTTTGATGGTAACAATGAGGAGGGAGCATGTCCCAGATGATGGGGGGCCCATAATGATGGATGCCACTTTTCTAAAGCATTACCTTTTCTGCAGCTTTTTCTGATACTATGCTGTGACCCCTCCATTACCAGCGATGCAACCAGTTAGAATACCCCCTACGGTACATCTGTAGACATTTGCTCGTGTCTTTAGGGACATACCAAGAATCCTCAAATTCCTAATTAAATATAGCTGCTGCTGTGTCTTTTTAATTGCATCAATATGTTGGGCCCATGATAGATCTTCAGCGATGTTGATGCCCAAGAATTTAAAACTGTTCACCCTTTTCTTTGCTGATCCCTCAATGAGGACTGGTGTGTGTTTCTTCAACTTTCCATTCCTCAGGTTCATAATCAATTCCTTAGTCTTCCTGATGTTGACTGCAAAGTTGCGACTCCGCTAAACCAGCTGATCTATTTTGCTCCTGTACATCTCCTTGTCACCATAAGAAAGTTTGTTAACAAAAGTTGTGTTGCTGGCAAATTTATAGATGGCATTTGAGCTGCACCTAGCCACACAGTCATGGGTGTGAACAGAGTAGAACAATGGGATGATACACCCCTGGTGCACCGGTATTGATTTTCAGCGTGGTGGCTCTGTTATTTCTGATCTGCATTGGCTGTGGTATCCAGTGAGGAAATCAAGAATCCAGGTGCAGAGGGATGTACTGAGGCCCAGGATTTTGGAGCTTGTATGATCGTGTTGAACACTGAGCGGTAGTTGATCAACAACAGCCTTTTGGTGGTATTGCTATTGTGGAGAGTTAATGAGATTGCATCCACCGTGGACCTATTGTGGCAATAGGCAAAATGCATCAGGTCCAGATCCTTGCCTAGGCAGGAGTTGATTCCAGCCATGACCAACTTCCATCGCAGTTGAAGTGAGTGCCACTGCACGATAGTTGTTAAGACAGCTCATCCTGCTCTTCTTAGGCATGGGTATGACTGTTGCACTTTTAAAGGAGGTGGAACTATCTGACTGCATCAGTGAGAGATTGAAGATGTCCTGAACACTCCTGCCAATTGGTTGGCACAGGTTTTCAGAGCCCTACTAGGTACACTATCAGGGCCTGATGCTTTGCGAGGGTTCACCCTCTTGAAAGATGTTCTGATGTCAGCCTTCAAGACAGAGACAGGGTCACCAGATGCTGCAGGGATTTGCACGTGTAGTTTTATTCTACCTTTCAAAGTGTCTATAAAAGGTGTTGAACTCATCTGGTAGTGAAGCATCAGAGCCATTCACGATGTTAGGTTTTGTTTTGTAGGAAGTAACGGCCTGTAGATCCTGCCAGAACTGATGTGCATCCTTTTCCGTCTTTTAACATCAATTGGAATTATGTCTCCTGCTCTGAAGGTAGCCTTCCACAGTTTGTACCTGGACATCTTACCTAGTTGTAGATTGTCGGTCTTGAATGCCACAGATCTAGGCCTCAGCAGACTACGAAGCTTCTGGTTCATCCACGGATTTTGGTTTGGGTATGTCTGGTATGTTCTCAAAGGCGCACACCTATCCACACAAGTTGGTGACAACTGTGATGTATTCAGATTCGAGGATGAATTCTTGAGTGTTGTCCAGTCCCCCACCTCCCTTGTCCTCACCACTGGTGCGGCAGTCGTTAGTGTTTGCTTATACACTGGGAGTAGAAGTACAGCCAGCTAATTGGACTTTACAAAGCGTGGGCATGGGGTGACATAGTAAGCATTCTTGATGCTGGTATAATAGTAGTCATGGTTTTGGCTCCTCTGGTTCCACAGGTGACATGTTGGTGGTAGTTGTTCAGAGACTTGTTCAAACTGGTTTGGTTAAAATCCCCTGCACCAATAAGGAAAGGATCAGGATGCTCTGTTACATATATATATCCCCGGACTAGGGAACTAGACATGTCTTAGGCATCATCCATCCCTGATGCAGATGGCTGAGTTTGTTTTCAAAATGTCAGTTAAAATCAATACCTATACCTGGCTGGAAGCCTGAGAAGAGATTATTCATCTTAAAATGATGTTGCTTACATGTCTGTGACTGTGGATTTCAGCTGTAGCAGTCCTAAATGAGAAAATGCGATGATTCCCATCAGAGCTGCACGCAAAGAGTCACCTCTTTTCGGTGGCACCTTAGTGTTGTTGTTGGAGGCAGAGCCTGAAAAAGCCCATCTGCACATGTTGGAATCAGGCCGGGTATAAAAGAACAAGTCCATGAGACCGGATTGGGCAGGGAGAGCTTTTTATAAATCAATGCAGTAATTTGGTGAAACATGGGAATAGTGATTCCCCACAAAGACCAGGTGAGTAGAGGAAGCATAGAAAGCCATTCCTATTTTTCAGTGCATGGTTTCACTGTAGCCCCAATCTGTGCCACTACAAACTGACTGCATATGCCCTTGGGCTCAGGTCAGTTTTACATTGGCTGCAGTTGGCTTGGATTCTGATCTCACATCCCAGCAAATCTGAAGTAGAGGAGAGTTACCTGCTAAATTCACTCTTTCTATTGATTTCACTTTTCAACAGTAATTCCAAATTGAATGAAGCAACTCATTGATAATTTTACCCATTAACTGTGGACACACAAAGTGATAATTCCCTAATGCTGCTCATTCAACAAATAACCAAGACACTCACAATAACCTCTGTCACTGACAGGCTTGTTGAAGTTGGAGTTTGCCTATTGACTTTGGTTAGGAGTTGACTCAATTAAATTTACCTTGAGAAAAAACGTTGCTGATCAACTTGAGATTTCTCTTGTAGACGTGAAAGATTTTTCCTGTAGTGCACGCAGCATCTCCTTGGTGGACCAGCCGGAACAAACCAATCCATGGGTCTGTCACTGTTAGTATTGAAATTACACACATGGAAGAGAAATGCATCCTCTCACTTCTGAACTTCCGGAAGTGTGAGGGGATATTTGGATTGTTTGCTGTAGAAAAAATGCAAAAAAAATTCCAGCAAGCTGTTCATTACTTGGAGATCATTGATGAAGAGGGAGTGGTAAAGCTCATTTTCCAAGATGGTACAATTTTCCTGTGCGTTTTTTTTAATGTAAAGAACTGTTAACATTTTGAAAAATGTTAGGCCTCTGACCTAACATCCCGGAGATATTCCTCATTTAAATAAGAATGGGAGTTCCAGACCTCTTGTAAATAAATACCTGAAATGCTGTACGTTCAGATCAGAATCACTGTTTACATACTGATCAATCCCTTATCAACATGGCTATTTCTAATGTGCTGCTCTTGTAAATGCCAGATTTTAATTGCATAACCTATGTGAATGAGTATTAACTGAATGGAGTTTTATGGACTTCTTTCTAATTTTCCAGTGACAACTCATATATCCAGGCTGTGTACAGGCTGTGTTTCCTCTCCAATCAACGGTTTAGAATTTTTCCATATCACAGCAACCTTATCTACTATCTGAGCCTGTCTGGATTTCGTTTCCGGAAAGCTTGCAACTTGGCGCACCGTCATACTGGTAAGTATGAAGCCCTTGCCAAGTAGATGTAGTCACAAAATATACAAGCTCTAATGAAGTACAGTTGGCCTTCTGTAACCGCGGGCGATTGGTTCTGCGAACCCCTGCAGATACCAAAATTCGCTGATGCTCAAGTCCCTTATATAAAAGCCTAAGAGTAAGGGTGTTACGAAAAGTGAAAATAGCATCCAGCATTTGTTTTGCAGCGAGCCGTTATAGAGGCAGTGCGCACCCCGAGCAGCGAGAGTGCTTTATCTCGATTTATTTTGTGCATCCGTTAGCAAGATGTGTCCTAAGGTATCAGAAGAGCCTAAGAAAGCTCGTAAGGGTGTTACACTTAGCGTAAAACTGGACGTAATTAAGCGTTTCGATTGTAGTAAACAAAATAAAGACGTGCGTGCATTGAACTTGCCTGCGTCCACCATTCGTACTATTTACACGCAGAGAGAAAGAATCTTGAAAGCTGCCGATGTTACTATTGGTTCTGCTAGTAGCATATCATTCCTGCTTTTACTATATGTTAGTGTTATTTTAGGTTTTATGTGTTATTTGGTACGATTTGGTAGGTTATTTTTTGGGTTCAGCTTACGAAAGGTTTCAAACGAACACTCTACTTTCGGATAGCGGGGGATACTTGTACAGTATTTTCGGTCCGCGGATGCAGAACCTGTGGATACGGAGGACGGACTGTATTCAATAATAAAATCAGGTTGTGTCAGTTATGGAGTTTGTGATGAAACAAAGTCTTGGCACGTTTTAATGACTTATTTCTTCATCAGATTGAAGAAAGTCAGGAAGGAGAATAAAAACCTTAACTATTTGACTTTTATTATCCGCAATAATAAAGTAGTGGAGGCGGTTCAAAGATTTGTATTGAAACAGCAAAGCTGTTTATTCTTGCTTGTGTTCGCTGAAACATCGATAAAGGATGGTACCATTGCTAGAACAAATCAGCAAGTCATTTTGTCCAGGATAAATATCCTTCTAACATATTTCAGAGCATAAGTTGAATAATAAATTATGGCCAGAATTCACTTCTCTTCAAACAGTAGCATAGAATCTTTTACATCTATTGAAGAGAACATGGGGGAAGGCATTTTAAGTCAACTCTGAAATGCAGCACCATTGAACTTGAAAAGTTGGTCCGAATTTCCAAGCATCTCTAGGTAGAGCTTGAATCTACAACCTTCTGACCCTGAGACAAGGTTGGTACACAGATGATGTCAGTTTATTTGTGAGGGGATATAAAAAATTTGTTAGAGATGGCGAAAGTAACTTTAACTTTACATGCATGTATTGACTTCTGATGGTACTCACCCCAGCACACTGAAAGAAGTAAATGAAGTGTTAATGGTAGCTGGCTAGAGTGTTTCAATCCTCTTCCACATTGCTACACAGGGGAGTGAGTACAGAGGACTTTGTCCTCAGCCCTGGTATGATGTGGATAAAATTTCATAGAATCATGTAACAGACTTCAAGCCACTTTCCCTTTAAGCTTGTGTTGTTTTGTCTTAACTCTTCATTATTTATCAATATGCTTTTTCCCTTTCCAAATATATATCCAATTGCTTTACAATAATTCTTCTTAGACAGACCATTCAGATCGTAACAAATCCCTTGTGAAACGAAATCTTATTTTCCTTTAGGTTCTCTTATCAATTCCTTTGCATGCTTTTAAAATCTCAGTGCCTACCTGCTTTGGACATTATGGACATGAGATAAGGTCAAACCACTGATTAATATTATTAAAAAATGGCATAACTTCCTTTTTTATGGTTTCTATTGATTACGACCCAAAATCCTATACCGATGGATTGGACAAGAAAGGGTTTTTGATTCACAAGACAATGCAAAGTACTGATTTAGTGACAAGCAGTACAAAATATAAAGGTCAAAAATACCATTCATGTAAGTTGCATCATTTCATGCGAGAGCCTAAAACTACAAAGTTCTATTCGACACAAGATCAAAAGCATTGTTAATGATGCGGATGGGAAAGTATGAGGTCAGGAGCAAGACTGTCGATTCAGCTCATTGGAGATGAGGGAAGAAGGTCTAGCTGTCTTTAGCTTTTGGATGGTGAGAGTCTGCCTTATAGAGGACAACTGCATTGGAAAGGGGTAGAGTAGCAATAGACGTTTGGGCTGGATATTAGTTTGCAAATGAGACTGGCTTAGATGGATATCTTGGTCACTATGAACCAGTTGGTTCAAATGGTCTGTTTCTGAGCTGTATGGCTATTAGCTTGGGGTTCAATTTGAAAAGGTGAGGGTGGAGATTGGAGAAGATTGTGCTTAAGAACAATTGGGTACAGACGGCTGTGCTAGATATTAGTGAAGTGGGAGTGTAGTCAGAGAAGTCCCACTGGAGGTAGGTTAGGATGGGGGATAAAATGGTGTTGCAGGACACAGTTGAAAAGAAGATTGGGATGTGGGGTGAATGAAGATAGGGAATGGTACTTGGCATATCGTTTGGGCTCAAGGTTTTGTAGTGATCAAGGATGAGGATGTTGAAAAAGATTTTATGTGTAGCTTTAGACTCTGCCTCAGTCTGACAAAGACTTGGTTTTGAGTACCACTGAACCTGTGAATTGCTGTAAAATCACATCTAGTTAATTTAGCAGGGTCTAGGCCCGAAATGTTCACTGTTAACTCTTTTCCATTGATACTGCCTGGCCTGCTGAGTTCTTCCAGCATTTTCTCTGTGTTGTCTTGTTAATTTGGTTTCTTCAGAGGAGGAAATCTGCAATGCTTACCTATTCTGGCTCATATGACTCACCACTGTGGTTGGATGATCCTTAATTGCCCCCTTAATGGCCCAGCAAACCACTCAATCAGTGGCAGCTAGGGATAGGCAACAAATCATGGTCTTGCCTGAAAAAATGAATAAATTACCAGAAAGTTGATATTTTCACATTAGCCTACACAACTGGATGGCTAGAAGACTGTCAGGGATTAGACCATGTCTTTATGCACTGCTTTTGTTATGGGAGATTTTAAGTGATTGCAGAAATTTATAGAAAAGTTAATATAAATATATAACATTATGAGAAATAAAATAAAATATTAGTGTATACTTTCAGCATTAGCTTGAAGCAGACGGAAAAAATTAAGATTTAGAACAAGTGCAGATGAAGCTTTGTTTTACACAGTGAGTGTTGCAGAATTAGTCATGGCAGTAGATAATCTGAGAGCAGCTGATTGGAATTGGTGATAATATAAGGGGGAGGAATAAAGTGTGTACAGGCAGTGATATTATTGCTGGAGATTAAGGCTACGTCCACATTAGACCGGATAATTTTGAAAACGCCAGTTTTGCATGAAAACGATAGGCGTCCACACCAGGCGTTTTTGAAAATACCTCCGTCCACATTAAAACGGGTATTTGGGCGAATCTCCTCCTACTGGGCATGTGCAGGACACATCTACAGAAAATAAGTGAAGAGGAAACGGTATACTTGGTGCGCGTTTGTCCAGTTGCGGACTAGAAAAACTTAAAAGGAAATTGCCAAACGAAAGACTTGGTGCGTGTTTGTCCAATTACAGACTAGAAAAACTTAAAGGGGAATTGCTGACCGACGGACAGTTATTGGCTGTCACGCAGGAGGACTTAAAATTTAAAAAACAAATACTGTAGCGTATGGAGGCAACCGACAAGGAGTTCACGGACAATATGACCTGGCTGACGACGAACATTGAAAAACTGACTAACTCTGTTGCAGAGGGGTTTGCAATGATGAGGAATATGATGGCTTCCCCCCACCCCCCAGTACTTTTCACCATCACAATACCAGCCTCACAGTCACTACAATAGCTACACATACGGACACACAGACCCTCATCTTCCCCACTCCCACAGAGGGGTCACCCCGGAAAATTTTCCTACAGCCATAGCCTCTTCACTGATGAAAGGGACAACAGCTACAACTAAATCCAATAAGGCTTGTTACTGGGCGAAAGTGAAATTTACTGTAACCTCATTTGTTTGCCTTTACTTTTACCACGTCTTTCTGTATTATTTTGCTGTATTTAACATCTGCAATAAAATGAGTTACTAGGCAAAAGTAATTTTATTTTTACCTGAGTAAAAGTGAAACTTACAATTTTCCTTTTTTGGCCTTAACATTTTCACGTCCATGTCATACATAAGCTACTACATTTGTACTTAAAAATGACATTTTGGAAGTAGTGACAATTGCATCTATTGAATATTTGCACAAGCAATACATTAATAAAGCACCTTGTTAAATGTATAAAACATCTGCATCAGTGTTATCTTGTATTTCCATACAATGTTTCATTAGGCTGTTACACATCGATTGTCAGATGTTGTTGTTGTGGTGTTGGAGGTTGCGTTCAAGAAAACAATGAAATGTGGCACTGTCGCCACCATCTGTTCCGGCACGTCATGACAGTGTTTTTAAAAAGCTCCGGTTACCCTGTACACACTACAACACCCAACCGGCGTTTTAGAAAAGCTCCATTTTCGGTGGAGGAAAATGCCATTTCAGTGTGGACGGAGGGTCAAAACAAAGAGAAAGAGCTTTGGTTACGGATTTATCTGGTGTAGTGTGGACGTAGCCTAAGTATTAAGCCTCATTTATACTTCTGCATCAACCCAACGCCGTAACCTACGCAAGTGGCCTACGTGCGTTGTGAGCATTTATACTTGTGCGTTGGTGTGTCTGCATTGCTCTGCAATTCGGGCACGTCGCACATGTGCACACACCTGCCCGCACAAGGCTTCATGGTCGTAGTAGTCTTACTCGGGGTAAACAAGTTTAAAGCGAGCGTCGTTTTTCGTAAAAGCGAGATGTGTCCTCCATAATTTCGGAGGTCTGTAAAGCTTTATGGAAAACATTGCAGCCAGAGTTCCTTCCCTGCCCTTCAGTCGCCCAATGGGAAGTAGGAGGAAATACGATGCTCCCAGGCGGACCAATCACTGTTGTTGCGTTCTGCGTTGCCGCAATGCGCAGTTACATTTTGGGAGAGGTGCGCGTCAGGCTCAGGCGTAGGGATCCACGTCAGCTCTGCGTAGGGTTTGCGGCGACGCAGTACTTACGGTGTCAAGTTGACACAGAAATATAAATCAGGCTTTAACAGGAGTTGTTTGGGTTGAATACTCTGCAGGCTCTTTAAAAGTTCTTGTTTACCTTTACATTCTTTGACCTGGGAACAGGATGTCATTTGTGATAGGAACATAACAGTAGCAGGAGCTGGCCACATACCTGTGCCATCATTCAGCAAGTTTATGGCTAATCTAAATCAAAACTTTCAAAGGTACATTTAATAGAAACCATAGAAAAACTACAGCACAGAAACAGGCCTTTTGGCCCTTCCTGGCTGTGCCGAACCATTTTCTGCCTAGTCCCACTGACCTGCACACGGACCATATCCCTCCATACACCTCCCATCCATGTATCTATCCAATTTATTCTTAAATGTTAAAAAAGAACCCGCATTTACCACTTCGTCTGGCAGCTCATTCCATACTCCCACCACTCTCTGTGTGAAGAAGCCCTCCCCCCCCAATGTTCCCTTTAAACTTTTCCCCCCTCGCCCTTAACCCAGGTCCTCTGGGTTATTTTCTCCCCTTGCCTCAGTGGAAAAAGCCTGCTTGCATTCACTCTATCTATACCCATCATAATTTTATATACCTCTATCAAATCTCCCCTCATTCTTCTACGCTCCAGGGAATAAAGTCCTAACCTATTCAACCTTTCTCTGTAACTGAGTTTCTCAAGTCCCGGCAACATCCTTGTAAACCTTCTCTGCACTCTTTCAACCTTATTAATATCCTTCCTGTAATTTGGTGATAAAACTGAACACAATACTCCAGATTCGGCCTCACCAATGCCTTATACAACCTCATCATAACATTCCAGCTCTTATACTCAATAATTTGAAGTCCCTCTGCAGGCTCTGAAAACCTTCCTCACTGTCCACTACACCTCCAATCTTTGTATCATCAGCAGATTTGCTGATCCAATTTACCACAGGGGAATATATACAATATGTCAGAGCAATGTATACAATATACATCATGAAATGCTTTTTCTTTGCAGACATGCACAAAAAACAGAGAAGTGCCCCCAAAGAATGAATGAGTGGCAGTTAAATGTCTGAATCCCAAAGTCCCCCACCCTAGCTCCCCTCCCTCCCACCCGTAAGTGGCAGCAAGCAATGATCCCCCTCCCCCCACCAGCAAAAAAAAGCATCAGCACCCACCACCAAGCACTCAAGCATGCAGGAAAGACACAGACTTGCAGTACTCCAAAGACTACTCGTTCACCCAGTATTTGACATAACACAGGCTCTCTCTCTCCTAATAAGAAAGAAAGGGATGTCTCTGTTTCACAGCGAGAGGGGAGACATAACAAACAACTGCTGGTATATGATGTTAAAAGTCCGTTGCATTACTTTTTCCAAGCTCTGTGCCCAAAGATCTCAGGTGTCCTGGCACACAGCCTTAGATTTTCCGACTCCCACGATGTACCGATCACCGATACCTCTGTCTCCAGAGCCATGAAATCTCAGACTTCTGAAGGTGAGCGAAGCTATTAGGCCACGCTCTTGGCATGCCGAGAAACGGCCAGTCGTGAAACCCCGAGAGCAGGTCCCATTCCCACCAGGATCCATAGTGAACGTGTAACTCCAGGTCAGGGTCTTCAAAAGAACCCTGAAAGGGAAAAATAGAGGTATTAAAGATGGAAATAGAGCTGTTTCCGAAGATGCAAGCAAAGGAGTTGTCGTTAGGTGCCATTAACCTCCTAAACTCCTCCTCCTGTTTCAGTTTCCTGTTCCCAAAAATTTATAAATCTAATCTTAAACTGGCATATAATTTGTCCTCTTTCTCAACCCTAAATGGCTTTCCTATTATCTTGAGAATACATTTCCAATTCTGAATTCTTAACGATGTACAAACATCATGTTCTTGTTTCTCAACAACACTGATGACACAAATCTATCCAAACATAAAAAAAGTCTTTAGAAAGAACACAAAGATGCAAACATAGAAACATTTCTGCTCAGCCTTATTGCCTCCCTGCACGAGTACAATCATCTTAGTTATAGTGATAATTGTGTGTGCATTGTCCTAATGAGGTTTCTATCCAATAGAGGAAGTAATACGGCAGAGAAAAGAGACATTGAAAGATGTGAAAGAATTGGAAAAAATCAAGGACAAGAGATGTTTGGATTTCTTGGATATTCTGCTTTGTGCAACGGTAAGTGTCTGCATATAGTAACAGCTAATAGTTCTAGTTAAGCTACGTTTTCTGCTGTGTAAATAACTTTTACAGTGATATCTGCTGTGGTTTCAGACTTTTCTTATAGCTATAATCCCAATAGCAAACTGTTAATGATATCAAGGTCCTGCTGCGTGATAAGCATATGTCATGTACTTAAGTGAGTTCAACATTCTCAAAACAGATACTCAAGAATCATGACTGAAAGATTCCCAAGTTCATTGTGATATAATGAAAAGAGTAATGGTTAAGATGAGACTTTGTCCTCCATTGAGGGTCTGAGGCTGTTGACTGCCTTTTGCCCTTGTGCGATGTCTCCAGTAAGTGAGTGGAGAAACTTACACCTGGCTTGACCAAGACGTCCATTCACAGTATTTGAAATAATCAGCCATTTGAATCACTGACTCCTCTCTATTTTATGAAGTAGTAAAAATTGGCTTATTTTATTTATAACCTTTACACACCCTGTTAATTGCCAGTAATATTTAAGGTCCTAATCAATAAATGTTTAATGCGTCAACCTTCCTTTTTATCTCAGTGGCCTGGATTTTAAACAAATTGAATTTAACAGATTGAATTCAATTTTGTTCAACAACAATAAGATTTCATAACTATTTTAACTTCCCACCAGATTTCAATAATGAGTCAATATCTGCATTTTAATATTTTAGAAGTATTTTCTGAAATTTCAACTTATTTAGAAATAAATCACATTAGAGTTATTACTGATCTTGAAATAAGGAATCTGTGTCTATTTCACAAAATCATGATGCAATGCACTGGCACTTTTATACTCGTTGGAATTTAGAAGATTGAGGGGAGATCTGATTGAAACTTATAAAATCCTAAAGGGATTGGACAGGCTAGATGCAGGAAGATTGTTCCCGATGTTGGGGAAGTCCAGAACGAGGGGTCACAGTTTGAGGATAAAGGGGAAGCCTTTTAGGACGGAGATTAGGAAAAACTTCTTCACACAGAGAGTGGTGAATCTGTGGAATTCTCTACCACAGGAAACAGTTGAGGCCAGTTCATTGGCTATATTTAAGAGGGAGTTAGATATGGCCCTTGTGGCTAAAGGGATCAGGGGGTATGGAGGGAAGGCTGGTACAGGGTTCTGATTTGGATGATCAGCCATGATCATACTGAATGGCGGTGCAGGCTCGAAGGGCCGAATGGCCTACTCCTGCACCTATTTTCTATGTTTCTATGTTTTATTCCTGGAGTCAAAATTGTGGAAAATGTAGATGGAGCAAGCTCTATCACCTAGCTATATTTAAGCACAGATACCTTGTTCTCTCTGTATTGGTGAGTTCATCTAACCATCGTATTGGATAGGAGAGTCCTATAGTAAGCCTGCTTTAAAACAATGTATCATATCTCAGACAGACTGGAACATTCAGTTTGTCTGCTTAAGTGGTTGACGTTAATAATTTGTGTTTTGCCTGGCAAATAAATGGGATATTTGTATCTCTCCTCCCGTATAATCTATGCAGTTGAAGATGTTGCATTAAAGAATGGAGGAATGTGCTGTTAAATTTAAAAGCTTTGCACATTGTTAGCACATATCCACTGAGATTCAGATCCAGGTTTGGCAAGCTTGGCTGCAAGAGAAGAAAATGCTTCATAGTCATCTAACACAGTTCAGTTTCAAAATTTCATGTTGACTTATTAAAATATAAACCATAAAATATCACGGCATCACAGTGGAGCACTTGGTATTCAAGTCTGCCTCGTGATTGTCTTCACGTGAGCTGCAGTGCTGAATTCTGCTGTCCTGATTCTCCTTGTAGTTCAAGACACCATCTAATTCCCCTTTAAAAATACTTCAATCAACGATGATGTATGATGGAGAATTTCACATTCTAATCACTACCAGTACAAGTAGCTGGGATGTGGACCACAGATTACAATGGGAAATAGAAAAGACGTGTCAAACTGGCAAAGTTATGATAGTCATGGGAGAGTTCAACAAGCAGGTAAATTGGGAAAATTAGGTTGGTAATGGATCTCAAGAGAGTGGGTTTCTTGAATGCCTACAAGATGGCTTTTTGGAGCAGTTTGTCAATGAGCCTACTAGGGGATCAGCTAAACTAGTTTGGGTGTTATGTAATGAACAGAAGGTGATTAGGGAGATTATGGTGAGAGAACCCTTAGGAGGCACTGATTACAATATGACTGAGTTCAACTTGAAATTTGATAGGGAGAAAGTAAAGTCTGACATAGTATTTCAGTAGAGTAAGGGAAATTACAGTGGTACGAGAGAGGAGTTGGCCAAAGTAAATGGGAAGGTGATGTTGGCAGGGATGACAGCAAGGCAGAAGTGGTGTGTGTTTCTGGGAAAAATGACAAAGATGTAGGATAGATGTATTCCACAAACGAAGAAATACTCAAATGGCAAAATAGTACAACCTTCACTGACAAGGAAGGTCAAAGTTAACAAAAAGCTAAAGAGAGGGCATACAACAAAGCAATAATTAGTGGGAAGACAGGGAATTGGTGAACTTCTAATACCCTACAGAGAGCAACTAAAAGAATCATTAGGAGGGAAAAATGAAATATGAAAGCAAGCTAGCAAACAATATCAAAGTGGATAGTAAAAGCTTTCTTGAGTATATAAAAAAAATAAAAGAGAGATGAGAGTGGATAAGAACCACTAGAAAAGGAGGCCAGAGAATTAATAATGGCAGACAAGGAAATGACAGATGAACTAAATGAGTATTTTGCATCAGTCTGCACGGTGGAAGACACTAGCAGTATGCCAAATGTTGAAGGGTGTGAGGGAAGAGAAGTGAGTGCAGTTACTATTACAAGAGAAGATGCTCAAAAAGCTAAAAGACCTAAGGGTACATAAGCCACCCAGACAAGATGAACTGCACTCTAGGGTTCTGAAACAGGTAGCGGTATAGATTGTGGTGGCATTAGTAATGATATTTCAAAAATCATTGGACTCTGGCATGGTTCCGGAGGACTGTAAAATTGCAAATGTCACTCCACTCTTTAAGAAAAGAGGAAGGCAGCAGAAAGAAAGTTATTGACCAGTTAGCCTGACCTCAGTGGTTGGAAAGATGTTGGAGTCAATTGTTAAGAATGAGTTGTGGAGTACTTGGTGACACAGGACAAGATAGGACAAAGTCAGTATGGTTTCCTTAAGGGAAAATCCTGCCTGATGAACCTGTTGGAATTCTTTGAGGAGATCACCTGTAGGATAGATAAAGGGGATGCAGTGGATATTGTATATTTGAACTTTCAGAAGGCCTTTGACAAGGTGTCACACATGAGGCTGCTTACCAATTTAAAAGGGCATGGTATTACAGGAAGGTTACTGGCATGTTTAGAACATTGGCTGGTTGGTAGGAGGCAGTGAATGGGAATAAAAGGATCCTTTTCTGGTTGGCTGTCAGTGGCTAGTGGTGTTCCACAGGGGTTGGTGTTGGGACCGCTTCTTTTTATGCTAAATATCAAATTTAGGTGATGGAATAGATGGCTTTGTTTCCAGCTTTGCAGGTGATACAGAGATTGGTGGAGAGGCAGGTAGTGTTGAGGAAACAGGAAGGCTGCAGATGAACTTAGATAGATTAGGAAAATGGGCAAGAAAGTGGCAAATGAAATACAATATTGAAGAAATAATTGTGCAGGCTGTTTTCTAAATGGGGAGAAAAATCCAAAGATCTGAGATTCAAAAGGGCTTGGGAGTCCTTGTGTAGAACACCCTAAAGTTTAACCTGCAGGTAGAGTTGATGGTGAGGAAGGTAAATGCAATGTTAGCATTCATTTCAAGAGGTCTAGAAAACTAGAGCAGGGATGTGATGCTGAGGCTTTATTAGGCACTGGTGAGGCTTCACCTTGTGTATTGTGAACAATTTGGACCCTTCATCTAAGAAAAGATGTGCTGGCATTGGAGAGGGTTCAGAAGGATGATTCCAGGAATGAAAGGGTTATCATATGAGGAATTGTTGATAGCTCTGAGTCTGTACTCATTGGAATTTAGAAGGATGGGGGCGATCTCATTGAACCCTTTCGAATGTTGAAAGGCCTAGACAGAATAGGTGTGGAAAGTATGTTTCCTCTGGTGGAGGAGTCTAGGACAAGAGGGAACAGGCTCTGGATAGAAGGGCATCCATTTTAAACAGATGTGGAGAAATTTCTTTAACCAGAGGGTGGTGAAATTGTGGAATTTATTACCACAGGCAGCTGCGGAGGCCAAGTATATTTAAGGGAAAGCTTGATAGGTTCTTGATTGGACACGGCATCAAATGTTACAGGGATAAGGCTGAGGAGGGAAAAAAATGATCAGCCATGATTGAATGGCAGAGCAGAATCGATGGGCCAAATGGCCTAATTCTGCTCCTATGGTCTGAGTAACATTTTCCTAATCACCTTTTTAATTCTATTTTGGATTATTTTAAATCCCCTTAGCATCATGACACTGCCTGCCAAGTATTTATTGAAATATAATCTTTTTTTTTTGCTTTCATCTGGCCACCCAAATGCTTTTCAGCTATGGTCAAACAAAGCAATCTTAAGTTTGTCACTGCAACTATTTCTCTCTCTTAATTTTGAATCAAACAGTACTTACCTTTGTCTTGGTTTTATATCCTTGCTATTGGGTGCTGTCAAAGACTGCATGGTAACTAACATCCAAAATAGCAGGTCATTCTGGTGGGTCAAATTCAGAATTTGTTACGGTAATCCAAAGGGCAGTTACGTGTATCCAGCAAGTCACTGGCACTTGTTTCACCAACATTCAACTGAGGAGAAAAATAAACAAAACCCACAGATTCACAGAAGCTGGATTCTGCCCTTGGGCATTCTGTACTCTAGTCATAAAAATGTAAACACAGGGAAATGTACATTAGTAGCTTTTAAAGTGCAAATTCAAGTGCTTTGGCAGTGAGCTGTTCCTCTTTTTTAAAGAAAAATCCATTGCAGCATAGAAGGGGCTCCAAGATGAACTGAACAGCTAGTGAACCTGTTGCTTTCTTCAAAACTTTCTGACGGCTTCCTTCAGTTTCCACCCTGCTCTAGTCCTTTCTCCTGTGCCACAGCTATATTTCTACAAATAGTTAAGTGCATATTCCGTAGCACTGCTATTCTGTCAGCTCTTGGAGAGGCATTCTAAAGCTTAAAGAGTAGTACAAACACCAAAGACAGCTTGTGCAGGTATCCAAATCTGTCTTGAAGTATCTGTGCTACTTACAGCCGAAAGATTGGAGCAGGATTGGGCCACTTGGCTTCTCAAGCCTGCCCTGCCATTCAATATGATTATGGCCTGGACTGGTCTATATGGAAACACCAATGCCCAGGAAAGGTAAAGGCTACAGAAAGTACTGGATACAGCTCAGCCTATCAGTGGCAAAGCCCTCCCCACCACTAAGTACATTTACATTGCCACCACAAAAAAGCAGCATCCATTGTCAAAGACGCCCACCACCCAGGCCGTGCTTTCTTCTTACTACTATCAATAGATAGGAGGAACAGAAACCTTAGGTTCAGGAACATTTATTACCCTACAATCACCAGGCCCCTGAACTGGCATGGCCAACTTCATTCACTTCTACCCTAAACTGATTCTATGACCTAAAGATTCATTTTCAAAAATTCCTTCAACTTGTGTTCTCAGTATTATGTTTTATTCACACAGTTTGTCTTCAAAATTCAAAGAAAATTTATTATCAAGGTACGTATATGTCATCATATAGGACCCTGAGATTCCTTTTCTTCCAGGCATTCACAGTAGAACAGCACAACTTCTTTTGCACATTGGTTGTTTGTCAATTTTTGTCTGCTTATATATAATTTTTCATAAAATTATTTTTACCTTAAAATACCTGTAAGAAAATGTATCTCAGGGTAGTATATGGTAACATATACCTTCTGTGATAATAAAGTTACTTTGAAATTTGGCCACAACTCCTTCTCTGTGCCAGATCCTAAAAGTTCTATTTTAACTTCATCAGTCCACAGGACCTGTTTCCAAAATGCACCAAGCTTGATTAGATGTACCTTTGAACCTTTTGAATAGAACTTTCTGGCTGCAATGAGCAAAGGTATGTTTGGAGAAAAAAGGGTTCAGAATTTCATGAAAAGAACACCTCTCCAACTGTTAAGCACGGGGGTGGATCGATCATGCTTTGGGCTTGTGTTGCAGCCAGTGGCAAGGGGAACATTTACTGGTAGAGGGAAGAATGAATTCAATTAAATACCAGCAAATTCTGGAAGCAAACATCACACCGTCTGTAAAAACACCGAAGATGAAAAGAGGATGGCTTCTACAACAGGATAATGAACCAAGGCACACCTCAAAATCCACAACTGACTACCTCAGGAGGCGCAAGCTGAAGGTTTTGCCATGGCCCCCACAGTCCCCTGACCTAAACATCATCGAGAATCTGTGGATAGACCTCAAAAGAGCAGTGCATGCAAGACGGCCCAAGAATCTCACAGAACTAGAAACCTTTTGCAAGGAAGAATGGGCAAAAATCCCCCAAACAAGAATTGAAAGACTGTTAGCTGGCTACAAAAAGCGTTTACAAGCTGTGATACTTGCCAAAGGGGGTGTTACTAAGTACTGACCATGCAGGGTGCCCAAACTTTTGCTTCAGGCCCTTTTCCTTTTTTGTTATTTAAAAACTGTAAAAGATGGAAATAAAAAAGTTTTCTTGCTGAAAATATTAAAGAGATGTGTCATCTTTAACTTTATGCCTTTTGGAAATCAGTTGATCTTTTACTCGCTTAGCTATTCACAGAAACAGAACTGGGGTGCCCAAACTTTTGCATGCCACTGTACCAATAGGCTGGTCCTGGACTTATTTCACAATTTACTGGCATAATTTACATATTACTATTTAACTATTTATGGTTCTATTACTATTTATTATTTATGGTGCAACTGTAACGAAAACCAATTCCCCCCGGGATCAATAAAATATGACTATGACATGGAGTGCTGTTGCAGGAAAGCAGAATTCATCATCAAAAGCAGACCCCCACCAGCCAGGCGATGCTCTCTTCTCACTGCTGCCATCAGGAAGGTACTAGAGCTTCAGGACCAACACCACCAGACTCAGCAACAGTTATTACCCATCAATCATCAAGCTTTTCAACCAGTGGGGATATCTTCACTGAACTGTTCCCACAACCTATGCACTCACTTTCAAGGACACTTCATCTCATGTTCTCCATATTTATTGTTTAATTATTTATTGTTATTTTTTGTACTTGCACAGTTTGTTTTATTTTGCATGTTGGTTGGTTGT
This sequence comes from Mobula birostris, assembly GCF_030028105.1. Classification (NCBI taxonomy): domain Eukaryota; kingdom Metazoa; phylum Chordata; class Chondrichthyes; order Myliobatiformes; family Myliobatidae; genus Mobula; species Mobula birostris. The sequence continues at coordinate 56,076,160 of NC_092381.1, read as the reverse complement.
CCGTCCCATTGGGTGTGGTCTTTCATTGATTCTATTGTGTTTCTTGTATTTACTTTGATGATCTGCAAGAAAATGAATCTCAGGGTTGTATATGTACTTTGATAATAAATACTTAGATCTTTGAAATTTTAAGCCTTCTTTTGAAAGTCCCAGTTAAAAATCATTTGTTATCCTCAATGAGCATAAGTGGGGATTGTGGCTGTATCTTGGAAAACATACACTCAGGTGTGAAATCATTTATTGATGGAATGCACTTAAATATTTTCTGGACGGTCTCTCTGCCAATACATAGTGAGTTATCACATGTAATGACATAAGCATAGATGCACAATAGGGAGAAATATAATGTTCTTGTCCGTAGTTTCCAAGTTAGATCATCTAATTATCAGTATTTATCTATACAACTTATCATTTTTAAAACTCACTGAGGTAACTCTTTGAAAGTCAAAAGATTATGAAATACTAAATTGTTGGTTAATAAAAGGTTTCTGGGTAATAAACTATTGTCAGGTTCAGTAATTTTCCTGATCTCAGTTGTTTTGTAGACAGGACAAGTCATGGAGGGATGGTCTACTGAGTCAGTGTGAGTGGAAGTCAGAAACAGGAAAGGGGCAATAACTCTACTGGTTCTTTTTTTATAAACTCCCCAATAGTAACAAGGATATCGAGGAGCAGATAGGGAGGCAGATTCTGGAATGGCGAAATAATAATAGGGTTGTTGTGATGGGAGAGTTTAATTTTCTTAATATCAATTGGCAAGGAGTTTAGATAGGGTAGAGTTTGTTAGGTGTGTTCAGGAAGGTTTCCTGATGCCATTTGTAGATAACCCAACTAGAGGAGAGGCTGTACTTGATCTGATACTGGGAAATGAACCTGGTCAGGTGTCAGATCTGTTGGTGGGAGAGCATTCTGGAGGTAGTGTCCATAACTCTGTCTCCTTCACCATAGTGCTGGAGAGGGATAGGAGCATACAATTTGGGAAAACACTTAATTGGGGTAGGGGGAAATATGCTATTAGGCCGGAACTTGGGAACATAAATTGGGAGCAGAAGTTCTCAGGGAAGTGTACGGCAGAAATGTGGCAAAATGTTCAGGAAATATTTGCATAGAGTTATGCATAGGTATGTTCCATTGAGACAGAGAAAGGATGGTAGGGTTAAAGAACCATGGTGTACAAAGGATGTAGAAAATCTAGTTAAGAAAAGAAAAGCTTACAAAAGTTTCAAGAAAGTAGATACTGTTAGAGGCCATGAGAAGGCCTTGGTGAGCAGGATTAAGGAAAACCCCAAGACATTCTACAACTATGTGAAGACCAAGAGGATGAGCCATGAGAGAATATAACTACTCAGGTACGATAGTGGAAATGTGCATTGAGTCGGAGGAGGAAGCGGAGGTACTTAATGAATACTTTGCTTCAGTATTCAGCAGGGAAGAAGACCTTGGTAATTGTGGGGATGACTTACAGCGGACTGAAACACTTGAACATATAGACATTAAGAGAGAGGATCTGCTGCAGCTCTTGGAAAGCATCAAGTTGGTTAAGTCACCAGGACCGGACGAGATATAACCCAGGCTACTGTGGGAGGCGAGGCAGGGGATTGCTGGGCCTCTGGCGATGATCTTTGTGTCATGAATAGGGATGGGAGAAGTACCAGAAGATTGGAAGGTTGCGGATGTTGTTCCCTTGTTCAAGAAAGGAGTAGAGATAACACAGGAAATTATAGACCAGCAAGTCTGACTTCAGCGGTGGGCGATTTGTTGGCGAGAATCCTGAGAGGCAGGATTTATGAGTATTTGGAGAGACATAATCTGATTAGGGATAGTCAGCATGGCTTTGTCAAGGGCAGGTCGTGCCTTATGAGCCTGATTGAATTCTTTGAAGATGTAACAAAACACATTGATGAAGGTAGAGCAGTGGATGTAGTGTATATGCATTTCAGTAAGGCATTAGATAAGGTTCCCCATGCAAAGCTCCTTCAGAAAGTAAGGAGGCATGGGATCCAAGGAGACCTTGCTTTGTGGATCCTGAATTGGCTTGACCACAGAAGGCAAAAGGTGGTTGTAGATGGTTTGTATTCTGCGTGGAGGTCAATGACCAGTGGTGTACCTCAGGGATCTGTTCTGGGACCCTCCTCTTTGTGATTTTTATAAATGACCTAGATGAAGAAGGGTGCGTTAGTAAGTTTGCTGATGACTCAGAGGTTGGGGTGTTGTGGATAGTCTGGAGGTTTGTCAGAGGTTGCAACAGGACATCGATAGGATACAGAACTGGGCTGAAAAGTGGGAGATGGAGTTCAACACAGATAAGCGTGAAGTGGTTCATTTTGGTAGGTCAAATTTGAAGACGGAATATAAGATTAATGGTAACATTATCTTGGCAGTGTGGAGGACCTGAGAGGTTTTGGGGGCCCATGTCCATAGGACCCTCAAAACTGTTTCTCAGGTTGACAGTGTTATTCAGAAGGTGTATGGTGCGTTGGCATTCATCAACCATGGGACTGAGCTCAAGAGCCGTGAGGTAATGTTACAGCTATATAAGACCTTGGTCAGACCCCACTTAGAGTACTGTGTTCAGTTCTGGTCACCTCACTACAGGAAGGATGTGGATACTATAGAGAGAGTGCAGAGGAGATTTACAAGGATGTTGCCTAGATTGGAGGGCATACCTTATTAGAATAGGTTGAGTGAATTTGGCTTTTCTCCTTGGAGTGATGGAGGACGAGAGGTGACCTGATAGAGGTGTATAAGATGATGAGGGGCATTGATCGTGTAGATAGCCAGAGACCTTTTCCCAGGGCTAAAATGGTTAACACGAGGAGGCATCATTTTAAGATACTTGGAACTAGGTACCGAGGGGATGTCAGGGATAAGTTTTTCACACAGAGAATGGTGGGTGCATGGAATGCGTGCCGGTAGTGGTGGTGGAAGAGAATTCAATAGGGTCTTTTAAAAGCCTCTTAGATAGGTACATGGAGCTTAGAAAAATGGAGGGCTATGCGATAGGGAAATTCTAAGCAGTTTCTAGAGTAGGTTACATGGTCAGCACAACATTGTGGGCCGATGGGCCTGTAATGTGCTGTAGATTTCTATGTTCTGCGAAAGTTTATCCTGTTATAGTGTATCTACTCTTAAGGATAAGACTCAAGCACAGGTTGGGAAAGATATTTCCTAATTGACAAATGATAAATTTAAAAATTTTGAGTATGTATTTTTCTTTTCATTTTAGGTGTAAAATTTCACTGCTACTGTGTTCACTACTAAAGAGTAGTCTCTTTACATCACTGTTCCTCTGCAGAAAAACTCAAAACAAATTCATATTTGTGTGCACGCAGCCTGTTACAGCCGTTCTGATCACTATTCTTACTTTTTTCTTCTTACTTTTTAACTTACGTTATTTTTTGTATTTTTTTTCCCATGGTAACACGTTGAAGCTGCACCCTCTCTAACATGCTGGTAGAGAGAGTTTTATTTGGGTTTTTAGCACTGGAAATAGTTACATCCCAACACACGGGACAGAAGCATGGTTGCATCGTGTATTCCAGGGACCAGCTGCTTGTGCTTATGCCGGCCGGTTTAGCGAGCAGAACGGCGGACACCCCTGCTGAAATCTGGAGGAAAACACACAGAGGATGCAGAGGGGGATCACAAAGTCGAGGAAAGAGGACCGGGTCGAGACAACAGAGACTTATGGAGAGGAGGAGTTCGGTGGGTAGTAAAATGGACGAGTTCACAGCACTAGCCTGGCGTCAGAGAACATTTTGGGAGTGCAGTGTGATGTGTTTCACTGGAACGGGGCTGCACGAAGACATACCCGATCAAAACTTTTCCATGGATGGCTTCCAGACCGCTCGGGCTGACTGGAAGTGCACTGACAGCGGTAACCGTAAAGGAGTTGGGTGCTTACTGTTCTGGTTAACAGCAGATAGTGCAATCCGGGTCATATTACGATCGAGGAACATGTTTGTAGACTGGATATTGAACTTTTTACTGTTGGACTTCAGCCACATTCCACCGAGATACAACACTGGGCGGCATGGGAGGTCGTTCCTGCCTGTGGCCATCGAACTTGCAGCTCCACCCGTGGAGGGTCAGACACCCTGAGCCAATAGACTGGTCCTGGACTTATTTTCCATCTGCATAGTTTGCATTTTCTTGTTTGATTGTTTGTGGTTTTCGTATTGATATATTTATGCTGTATTCTTGGTTGGTGCGGCTGTAAAGAAACCCAATTTCCCTCGGGATCAATAAAGTATATCTATCTATCTATTTCCTTGGTACAATTCCAAACTGCTGTATGTTGCCTACTCAAGGAAAGCATAATTATAACTACTGCTTAAGAGCATTTATCAGATTTTTTTTGTTCCATGTCATTTGAAAATCCTAATTGCAAACAAGCCTGAGGGTCATTTAAGGCTCCATTAATATGTTGTAGGATGAAGATGGAAAAGGACTATCTGATGAAGAAATCCGAGCAGAAGTTGACACTTTTATGTTTGAAGGCCATGACACAACAGCAAGTGGAATTTCTTGGCTCCTGTACTGTTTGGCCCAACACCCAGAACACCAGCAAAAGTGTAGAGAAGAAATCCAGCAGCTCCTCTTGCAGCATAAACAAGTTAACTGGTGAGTTTCATGTAAACCTTGTCTCTGCTGTTGCTTCACTTGCCCAGGCTTTGAGGTTGTCGTACAAAAAAAACATCAGAATGAATTTTCAGGAATTCTTTTGGCCTGCGCCCAGTTATTGGATGGTGAGTGAGTTTGGCTAAAGAGTATTTTCAAGTACAATATTATCCCTTGTGAACCATACCAACATTATTCCATTGATGTTCAAACAATTCTGTACTTCTAAAACAATCGTTTTGAGAGCTACAGATGAACTATACCATGTTTTTAACATTACAATGTCTTTTTATCTATGTTATTTTATTTCAAAATACAGTCTTTCAAATTATTCTATGTAAAAGACCCAAAGGAACTATATTGAAGAAGAGTAGGAAAATTATCCAAAGAAATTATCCAATGAAGAATGATGGATTTGCTTTTAAACCACTATTTGAAGGGATGGGCACAGCATAGTTTGGCAGCCATGTACCATGCTCAGTGGAATCCTCTGCCCCAGATGCTCAGTTATTTGATATGCCTAGCAATGAGGATGATAGATTTTGTACGTCAAAATACTCAATAGATTGTCAAGCCGGGTCATGTTGCATTGAAGACGTACTGTATAGTAACTTAGCTACCTGACGAGCATCCTGAGTGGAGCAGTGATCCAGGAACATGTCTATCGAAGTTGTAAATTCAAATTCAAGTAATTAAATAAACCTGCAATTTGCTAGTCCTTGTAATAGTAACACAATTATTCTGAGAACCTATCTGATTCAATAATGTTTTTCAGGGAAGAAATCTGCTATCCTAACCTAGTCTAGCGTATGTGATTTCATAAGACCATAAGATATAAGAGTAGAATTAAGCCATTTGCCCCATTGAGTCTGCTTTGACATTTAATCGTGGCTGATCCTTTTTTTCCCTCCTCAGCCCCACTCCCTAGCCTTCTCCTCATAACATTTGATGCTGTGTCCAATCAAGAATCTATCAAGCTTGCCTTAAATACACAAAATGAGCTGGCCTCCAGAGCTGCGTGTGGTAATAAAAGAGCTGTGGCTAAAGAAATGTCTCCACATCTCTGTTTTAAATGGGTGCACCTCTGTCCTTAGACTGTGCCCTCTTGTCCTAGACTCCCCCACCATGGGAAGCATCCTTTCCACATCTACTCTGTCTAGGCCTTTCAACATTCAAAAGGTTGCAATGTGATCCCCCTCATCCTTCTAAATTCCAGTGAGTACAGACCCAGAGCTATAAAATGTTCCTCATATGATAACCCTTTCATTCCTGGAATCATCCTTGTGAACCTCTGTGGAACCTCTACAATGCTAGCAGATCTTTTCTTAGACGAGGAGCCCAAAACTGTTCACAATACTCTAAGTGAGGACTCACCAGTGCCTTATAAAGCCTCGGCATCACATCCCTGCTCATATAGACCTCTTGAAATGAATGCTGTCATTGCATTTGTCTTCTTCACCACTGAATGAACCTGCAGGTTAACCTTTAGGGTGTTCTGCACAAGGACGTCGAAGTCTCCTTGCATCTCAGATTTTTGGATTTTATCCCAGTCTGGAAAATAGTCTGCACATTTATTTCTTCTACCAAAGTGCATGACCATACATTCTCCAACATTGTATTTCATTTGCTACTTCCTTGCCGGATCCCCTAATCTGTCTTAAGTCCTTCTGCAGCCTACCTGTTTCCTCAAAACTACCTGCCCCTCCTCCAATCTTCATATCATCTGCAAACTTGGCAAGAAAGTAATCTATTTCATCATCTAAATCATTGATATACAGCATAAAAAGAAGTGGTCCCAACACCGACCCCTGTGGAACACCACTTGTCACTGGCAGCCAACCAGACAAGGACCCTTTAATTTCTACTCGCTGCTTCATACCAATCAACCAATGCTCTAATCATGCCAGTAACTTTCCTGTAATACCATGGGCTCTTAACTTGGCAAGCAGCCACATGTGTGACACCTTGTCAAGGGTCGTCTTAAAGTCCAGATACAAAACATTCACTGCATCCCATTTATCTATCCTACTTGATATCTCCTCAATGAATTCCTACAGGTTTGTCAACCACTGAGGTCAGGCTAACTGGTTTATAATTTCCTTTCTGCTGCTTTCCTCCTTAAAGAATAGAGTGACATTTGCAAATTTCCAGTCCTCTGACACCAATGATTTTTGAAAGATCATCACTAATGCCTCCACAATCTCTACCACTACATCTCTATGATCCCTAGGGTGCAGTTCATCTGGTCCAGGTGACTTGTGTACTCTTAGGTCTTTTAGCTATTTGAGCACCTTCTCCCCTGTAATAATAACCGCAATCACTTCTCTTCCCTTGCACCCTTCAACACCTGGCACACCGCTAGTGTCTTCCACAGTGAAGAGTGATGCAAAATACTCATTTAGTTCATCTGCCATCTCCTTGTCCCTTGTTATTATTCTTACGGCCTCATTTTCTAGCAGTCCTATATCCACTCATCTTTTTTTACAGACTTACAAAAACTTTTACTTTCCATTTTGAAATAGTTTGCTAGCTTGCTTTCAAATTTCATCTTTTCCCTCCTAATGAATCTTTTAGTTGCTCTATGTAGCTTCCCAATCCTCTGTCCTCTCACTAAGTTTTGCTTTATTGTATGCCTTCTCTTTTGTTTTTACATTATGCTTTGATTTCCCTTGTCAGCCATGTTTGTACTATTTTGCTATTTGAGTATTTCTTTGTTTTTGGAATACATCTATCTTGCACCTTTCTCATTTTTCCCAGAAACACACACCATTGCTGCTTTGCTGTCATCCCTGCCAGCAGTTCCTTCTAATTTACTTTGGCTAACTCCCCTGTAATTTCCTTTACTCCACTGAAATATTGCCATATTACAGATTTTATTTTCTCCCTATCAAATTTCAAATTGAATTCAATCATGTTGTGATCACTCTCTGTTAAGGGTTCCTTTACCTTAAGCTCCCTAACCACCTTTGATTCACTACATAACACCCAATCCAGTATTACTGATCCCCTAGTGGGCTCAATGACAAACTGCTTTAAAAAGCCATCTCGTAGGCATTCAACAAACTCACTCTCTTGAGATCCATTATCAACCTGATTTCCCCAATTGACCTGTATGTTGAACTCTCCCATGACTATCATAACATTGTCCTCTTCATAAGCCTTTTTTATTTCCTGTTGTAATCTGTGGTCTACATCCTAGCTACTGTTGGGAGGCCTGTATATAACTGCCGTCAGGGCCCTTTTACACCTGCAGTTTTTTAACTCAACTCTCAAGGAATCAACATCTTCTGATCCTATGTCACACCTGTCTACTGATTTGATGCCATCCTTTACCAGCAGAGCCACACCACCCCCTCTGCCTGCCTACCTATCCCTCCAATAAAACATGTAACCTTGGATTCAGTCCCCAACTACAACCATTCTTCAGCCACGATCCAGTGGTGGCCACAACATCATGCCTGACCATCTGTAATAGTGCAACAAGATCATCCACCTTATTTCTTATACACCAGCCACTATGGCTTGTTTGTTTGGGAACAATCAAGAATAGATATCCAACGCCTGCATTGCTAGTGGACTAAAGAATATTCAGAATTAAACCAACTATCTAGCCCTCAGCCTCATGCGAAGATGAGATGCCTTTAACTATCAACAGGGTGATACACAGTCTGAGACAAAGGGGGGATGGAGACTGACTTAAGCCAAGTGGAAGATACTATGTTGACCAGAGAGAGGGGTCATCCCCATCTTTCTGTCGGCCAACAGAGTCTGGATGGACTGCATGACCACCTCCTGCTTCTCTTTCTTCTGTTCTGCGTTATAAGTATTGGTAATAACTTTGCATTAACTGTAAAATGTTTCAGGGATTTGATAAAAGGCTTTACTTTTTATCTATCTTCCTTTGCAATGTAAACAACTGGCCCTCAAGGCCAAGATCCACAACAAATCTGTGGATAACTTTTCAAGTGGAGGTTCAGCACGGCCTTTGCTCCCGTAAGTTGTGCCAGTCCAATGTATTTTGGGAATTAAGTTGTGCACTTTGGGATATCAGATACTAACTAACAGAGTAAATAGCAGGGACCTCAACAGTGTGAACATACAAGAGGCATCTTGTGATACGTATTCATAGTATCCTGAAAATCACGACAGAGGTGGATAGGGTAATGAAAGGCATTTTACATATTGCGTTCAGAGGCCAAGGCATTGATTATGAATTGGGATGTCATGTTACAGCTGTATAAATCATTGGTCAGGTTGCACTTGGAGTATCACATACAGTTCTGGCCACTGCACCACACGAAGGATGTGGTGGTGTTAGAAAGAGAGAGCAGAAGAGACTCATCAAAATGTTGTATTGGGATATAAGAGGGGTTGCCTTCAAAAGTTTATAAAATTATTGGGTTCATAGACAGGGTGGATCACCACAGTCCTTTCTCTGAGGTGGGGAACTAGAAGGCACAGGTTTAAGATGAGGGGAAAATTTAAAGGAGATCCGAGAGGCAGATTTTTACTCAGAGAGCCATGGTTATAAGGAAGGAGCTGCCAGAAGAAGTGGTGGAGGCAGATCCAATCACATTTAAAAAGCATTTGGACAGGAACTTAGATAAGGCAGTAGAAGGACAGAGATCTAATGCGAGCAAATGGGATTAGCCAGATAGGCATCGTGGTTGGCATGGATGAAGAGGGCCAAAGGGCCCACTTATATGCTGTGCCACTCTGATTCCTGGAACTCCTGTGCTGTCCAATAGGCTACACGAGCTTCTATAAATTTTCCCACCACACCAGGTTAACCTGGCATGTGTACAGTGAGCTCACTGAATGTCAATGGGCGAAGTAGGCTGCTGAGAGAACGTTGAGGAAGGTTTATTTTAAATTTGATTTTAATTACTTTAGTTTAAATTTCTTGTTTTTCAATGTATGAATCTTTCTAAACATAAAACATATTAAATTTTTTTTAAATGTTTAAACATTAGTTTATGACGTGTCTTGAGTGATTGCAAACATTGAAGACATTCACATTAATCTGATCAACAGATTTGATCTCAAGTGAGCCGGGTGGTGGCGTGGAGCAGGCACAGTGGGTGGGTTGCAGGTCCTCAGCTCTGTCAGTACTGTTGTCATTTGTAAAAGGAGAGTCCCTGTGCACCGGTCTGAATGGAAGATTACAACAAGGAGCGTGCTGGACATAATGTCATGGTCCAGGACACAATAATCTCAGTTTAGCCAAAGACCTGCCTCATTGTCTGCTCAAGAAGTGTCTGTATTATAACATAGATCTTCACTTTGAATAAATATGATGAATTGAGGATTTTTTATGTTTTCTGTTTAGATAAAATTTTTAAAAATACTGTGAGGTGTTAGAAAGGGATAAATTAATAAATCACAGGTTAATCTAATGTTACATTTGATATTGAACAGTGGCAGATTTCAAGTTTAAGCTACTACATGAAGAAAAGAAGCACTCAGTGCATGTTCTCTTTGATTAGAGTTGGATGAAAAATACCAGAAGAGTCACCTAGGGGAAATTCAACCTCTTGTAAACCTGCAGAGCTAACATTGGCATTGAGGGAGTATTCTTTTTGGTTTAACCATCCCTGAAAAACATTGGCCTCCTAAACAGAAGTACAAAGCTCTCAGGAGGGATTGGATTCAAAGATTTAAAGTACATTTATTATCAGAGTATGTGCCTGGATGTGGTATACAACCCTGAGATTCGTCTTCCCCATAGACAGCCACGAAACAAAGAAAGGAAACCACTGAACCCATTCAAAGAAAAATGCAAACACTCAACACGCAGAGAAAGAACAAATCACACGAATGGCAAAAAATGAGCAAAAAACACAATATAAAACACCAAACCTCAAATCATCAAAGCATATTCAGTTCAGTTCATTTTGAGTCTAGTTCTGTGTCATTCATTAACTTCAGGCAGAGCCAGTCTGCTCAGATCAAAATAGCAACAAAAAAAAAAGGAGCAATCAGAAACCAGAAGCACATCATAACATGAACTATAGAGCCCAATCCACAAATAGTGTCGATTAAACCTTGCCCAAGACCCAGGTCTCTGGCACCATCCCCTGTCAGCATCGAGCAAGAGGGAGAGAGAGAGACCATTTAAACACAGTGACTCCCCTCCAGGATCAGTGGATGAGTGGGAGAGAGAAACTGTCACACACAGACACCTTCCTCCAGCAACAGTGAGTGAGAGGCTGGTAGGCAGCGCTGAACACGCTCCCTTTTTTTTGCTCTCGTCTTGGTGATTTCAATCTTTAATTGTCAGGAAATGAAGTCGATCATGGGTTGGCGCCCTATCTCCAGGCTTCTTGGCTTCCAGCCCACACGCATTGCTCAAACCTCACTGAACCCCCAGAGCACCACCAAAATGTAGATCACAGGCTCCAACAGTAGCAGAAGCACATTTGAAAGAAAGAGAAATGAAAGTAGCTTTGTGAACCCTCTGAAGGATTGAAAGTGCTGTTTAAATATATGTGCTCTAACAATTCCTTCAAACAACTTTAAAAAATCTCATTGATTAGCAGCTGAAAACTGGCTTAACCTGGGAAAAAGCAACATCATACCCAAAAGACCTATTGGAAAGTTCAACTGACTTTTAGGCTAGGAGATTCTTTTTAAGCTGATTTTTATATTGACTTTCGCTTTAGTTTAATTTATATGTGCCTTTGAGCTCATGTCATGTAAATGTTTAAATGACTCTCAATAACAAATGTCAGGAAATTGCTTTAATATTTCTAATTGTGATCTTTGAGCCAACACATTGAAACAGCTTAACCACCTATTTCAAGGAGAAAATTTCCCGTTGTCAGCATGTCACCCTCCAGAAGTACGCAGCATGCTTGAAACACAACACCGATCTCAACCATATTTTCATCTTGCACCTTCTGCAGTCTGTAGAAAAATCTACACTATTATTTCAGTCAACTTATCTTTAGTTAGGCAGAAAATCATTAACTAACAAAATAAATGGCTGTGTGAATTGAGCTGAGCTGAGCCAAGCAGCCTTGTGTGATAATGTACAATTCAAAGTCTTCAGTGCAGGTAATCACTGGCATAAAGAAGAATGATCAGACAGTTAGGCAATTAAAGTATAACAGAAACCATGGAGGTACTTTTAACCCTTTCGCTCACAACCTTTCCCTGTGCCTTGGGCCTTCCCATCTACCCCAGCAGATGGAGAGGATTGGACACAAGAAATTAGGAGCTGAAGTAGGCCATTCTGTGTCTGTACTCTACCCACCATTCAGTATGATAATGCTGACATCAACTTCTCTTCTATGCCGGTACCCTCGATTGCTCAATCTTTCAAATTTTTACCTATCTCCACTTTAAATGTATTTTATTGGCTGGCCTCTACTACACTTGAGGACAGAGAATTCCAGACATTCAGTACCTACTGAGAGAAGAAATTTTGAAGCACCTCAATTTTAAATTCCTTTGTTCAAGACTCTCCCACTGGTGAGAACACCTCAACATCAACAATGTCAAGCCCCCCCCACCCCTCAAGATCTTGTATATCTGAACATTCACCTTTCATCCTTCTAATTTCCAAAGAGTGCAAACCCAACCTGTCTAGTCTCTCATTCAGGAATTAGCTGGACTATCTCCTTTGGACTACGTCCAATGTTGCTACATCCAAGACCAAAGCTCTGCACAGTATTCTAGGTGTAGCCTCACCAGTATGCTATACAACTACAAAACTTAATATACCTTTAAAGAGCAGGAGCTGTGATTATTGCTGTGACATGATGTTTTTTTTTTGCCACCGTAGGCCAGAACAAGGAGATGCAAGTTGTTCTCCTATCCAAGCAGGTTCTCTATGGCAGTGAAGTGTTATAATTACCCGCACACCCTCCCTACAACTCATGAGAACTCACATTGCTGATGTTTCCATAGTGAGGCCTATGTCTGTGAGGACAAGAGTTTAAAACCTTTCAGGGAGCAGCTAGAATTTACTCACAACATGCTGGAGGAACTCAGCAGATTGGGCAGCATCCGTGGAAAAGATCGGTCGACATTTCGGGCCGGAACCCTTCATCAGGACTGTAGGGGGAAAGGTCAGAGGCCCTATAAAGAAGGTGGGGGGGAGGGTGGGAAGGAGAAGGCTGGGAGGTTCCAGGTGAAAAACCAGTAAGGGCAAAGATAAAGGGGTGGGGGAGGGGAAGCAGGGAGGTGATAGGCAGGAAAGGTGAAGAAAGAATAGGGGAAAACACAATGGGTAGTAGAAGGAGGCGGAACCAAGAGGGAGGTGGTAGGCAGCTGGAGGAGGGGGCAGAGTGACATAGGGATAGGGGAAGGGAGGGGGAGGGAATTACCAGAAGTTGGAGAATTCTATGTTCATACCAAGGGGCTGGAGACTACCTAGACGGTAGATGAGGTGTTGCTCCTCCAACCTGAGTAGTTGATCTACTGGGAGATCCTGTCTGTTTTGGTGGACGGAGCGGAGGCGCTCGATGAAGCGGTCTCCCAATCTACATTGGGTTTCACCGATGTAGAGGAGGCTGCACCAGGAGCACCGGATGCAATAGATGACCCCAGCAGACTCACAAGTGAAGTGTTGTCTCACCTGGAAGTACTGTTTGGGGCCCTGAATGGTGGCAAGAGAGGAGGTGTAAGGACAGGTGTAGCACTTGCGCTTACAGGGATAAGTGCCAGGTGGGAGATCCGTGGGAAGGGATATGTGGACCAGGGAGTCGCGGAGGGACCGATCCCTGCGGAAGGCGGAGAGGGGTGGAGAGGGAAAGATGTGCTTAGTGGTGGGGTCCTGTTGAAGGTGGCGGAAGTTGCGGAGGATAATGTGTTGGATCCGGAGGCTAGTGGGGTGGTAGGTGAGGACAAGGGGAACTCTGTCCCTGTTGTGGCAGGAGGATGGGGTGAGAGCCAAAGTGCGGGAAATGGAGGAGATGCGGGTGAGGGCGTCACTGATGACAGCAGAAGGGAAACTACGATCCTTAAAGAAAGAGGACATTTGAGATGTTCTGGAACGGAAAACCTCATCCTCGGACCAGATGCAGCGGAGACGGAGGAACTGGGAATAGGGAATGGCATTTTTGCATGTAGCGGGGTGGGAAGAGGTATAGTTGAGGTAGTTATGAGAGTCAGTGGGCTTGTAGAAGATGTGAGTGGATGTCCCTGTCATCAACATCCTGGGAGTCGTCATTGTAGAGCAGGTCAGAAGCTGGGCATTCTGAAGAACATGGCACAGTGCCAGACCCAGCAAAACCTTTGCCACATTAAAAAGGCCGAATTTGGGAGTGTGGTAGAGCATCCTCCACTTGGACGGATGAGTGCAAGGCCAACCACACTCAGAAAGCTCAACGACTTCCAGACAAAGGGGCTGACTTGAGCTGGTCACTCTCCTAATGTACGTTCGCTCTGCCTTTGGACACAGCAGCTTCCAGTGTGTGCCATCCAGAAAATGCACTGCAATGACTCACCCGGGCTGCTCCAACTGCTCCTGTCAAACATAAGACCACTACCGGCAAAGACAAAGGTAATAGGAACATACTAATGCACCAACTGTGGATTTCTCTTCACACTTACTGATTTTGAGAGATATTTCTGGTCCATAATAGTTGCTGGGTCTGAATCCTGCAACTCCCTACTCGCCCATCACAATCAGAATCAGGTTTAAAATCATTGGCGTATGTCATGAAATTTGTTGTTTTGCCGCAGCAATAAGTTGCAATATATAATAATAAAAAAACTACACGTTATAGTAAGAATGATATTATTAAAAAAAGAAAATTAAATTAAGTAGTGCAATTTGAGAAGGAAAAATACAGAGGTAGTGTTCATGGCTTCATTGTCTGTTCAGAAATCTGATGGCAGAGGGGAAGGAGCTCTTTCCTGACACATTGAGTGTATGCTTTCTGACTCTTGTACCTCCTCCTTGATGGTAGCAATGAGAAAAGGGCATGTCCTGGGTGATGGGGGTCTTTTAATGATGGATGCTACTTTTTAAGGCATTGAGTTGTGAAGGTGTTCTGGATGTTGAGGAGACTCATGCCCATGATGGTGCTGGCTGAGTTTACAACGTTCAGCAGCTTTTTCCTCTGCCTTTAAATGACTGAACTGGCCTGTCTTTGTGGAGAATTCTGAAGCCATTGAACTGCAGTGCTGCATCTGAAATGACAGTGGATAACCATATTTCCATGAAGCAAATACACAGCAGTCCCCGATGTCCCTGTGGTACAGAAATCTTGCTCTGAGGTCTTCAGTGTTATTCTTCTGTGTAGTCAGGAGTGGAAGTGTAAGGCCTCTGCATTTCAGTCTTGCCTGTAGACAAGTGCAGTATCCCTGTTTCTGTTTTTTCGAAGAGGAACTGCCCTTGCGACCCGAGCTTACTGTCCGAGGTTTGTCGATTTTGAGTATCGATAGATTTTTTAAAAAAAATGTCTTAAAACAATGCCAATTACTGAAGTACTGTACCATGGTTGTGACTGTGGATTTCAGCTTCGGTAGTCCTAAATGGGAATATTTGTTGTTTCCTTTAAGAGCTGCAAGCAAACAGCTGCCACTGAATGGTGCTGTCCTACCAGAAGATGGGAGTACATTTGACAGAAAGAGTGCATCATTTCAAGAAGACAGTCCAATAGCAGCTTTGTAAGGCCATGAATGATAGGCAGCAGATGCTGACCTTGCAAGCAATGCCATTTTCCCAAAATAATGAATAAATATACAGAACATTGACATTTGTGAAACCATGGATCCTTTCTTCATTATCAATCCACTCTCTTCGGGAAGTAGTAAAAATATGGGGCCATGATTGATGAGGTTCTTTAAATTGCAGTACATGGAGGGAACATGCTTCCATCACATAAGCAGAGCAGGGTCCTGGTTCACTTTAAGGTCCCCTACTGTGAGTTCTCCTTTTCCTCACCCTCCCAGGTACTCTCCCCTCGATTTACCTGAGAGTCTGTGAGCCTACCTTTGATGACAGTCCGTGCCCACCATCCACCTAAGGTGGCATTCTGCTCACTGGATAATTCTCCCCTTCTGCTTTGGTGGCTTATCAACACTACAGAGAAGGCAGGCGAATTAAAGCTAGTTGTGGCTCTCAGTCATTCCCCAATTTGCCCGGATTCTTATCCCAGATAGAATGTACCAGATATACCAGTTTTATGTTGTCTGGTTATTTAATAGCTAGAGGGGGTTGAGTGTATATGTGTCTTGTACATTTTCGAGCCTTCGACTAAAAGGCTAAAATTCAGACTGACTAAGCAATGGGCTGACATTTCAGGGATTATTAAGCAGTCCTTGAGCAATCACTAACAAAAATTGAACATACCACTGTGGAAGTAGAAGGCCAAGAGCATTGAAACCACTCCATCTCTAATTCATTGCTTCTAGTTCAAAAATTCCTCTCGTTGGAACAGGCCAAAAAAATCTCAGTTTTGACTGGTAGCAATACTTGTTCAAGTATATGTTGTGATCTCTGCATTAAACAGTGAACTTGCAGCTTTTTACTCTTTGGAACTTCCATACAAGATTACCTGTGTTTTAATAAGTCACGTCTCTTTGTTGCTTGGCAGGAGTATGCTCAATAAGATGCCTTATATCACAATGTGCATTAAGGAGTCTCTGCGTCTCTGCCCCCCTGTCCCAGGAATAGCCAGGAGGCTGAACGAACCACTCACATTATTTGATGGGAGGACAGTGCCTGAAGGTTTCATTTAAGATTATATTTTTTTATAATATTAGAGAATTATTGTTAAGGTCTGGGTTTATGCAATTCTGATTTGGTTTTTATATAGATTAGCTTTTCTCCCACATGGTGCACTGAATCTAACATTGTGAAGAGAATGGATTGTAATTATGCCATTTGCTAGCATATCAATAGCTGTTTATTTAGTCAAAGTGATTAATGTCAACATTCATAATGTCTCTTTTAAAAGGCTTGATAACTTTGAGTTTAACCATGTATGTTCAACTATTTTCACCTGGGTTGATTTTAAATGTTAACAGAATCAAAGTTGCTTTGTGACAGCAGAACAGTGCAAGGTATAAAAAAATCACTGTGTTACAATAAAAAACAATAGACAATAGGTGCAGGAGTAGGCCATTCAGCCCTTCGAGCCAGCACCGAAACTAAATGGTACAAAAGAGAAAAGGTGAGGTAATGTTCATCGATTCATGGACCATTCAGACATCTGATTTGCAGAGTAGAACAAGATACTGAGTGTGGATCTGCAGGGTTCTGTGCTTCCTCTCTGATGGTGGTCATGGAAACAGGGCATGTCCTGGGTGGCAAGGCTCCTTCACCAGATTTCCAGGCTATTTATGCACTTGGTATAGCTGTGGCTACTTTTGAGTGTCTTAGCTTTATTCCTTCTTAAACCTGATAATTTGTGTAGCCAATAATATTGACCAGCTGAGATGCAGGTGTCATTTGATAGATCAGTATATTTAATTCAAACATTACTTGTGAGCTTAACAGTGTCACTGCCTTCACTCTCTGTTGAATTTTATTGTCATTGGAGAAACAAATTGTTGAACTTATTTCTTTCTATATGTTAGGTTTCAAGAAAAAAAAGGATGATTTTAATTTTTTTTTGCACTGGCCAAATCTCATGCCATTCCATTCTTTTGAAAGCACAGATGAAATGAAGGATAAATGCAGAGATTGACTGGCCATTTTGAATTTCTGTGGTCTTCTTACACAATGGATTATTGTTTTAATTGATTACTTCATTTACCTTTGAAAAATGAAGACATTTCAAAGTGCTGACCATTTTGACTACTTAACCCCCTAGTTATTCACCTCCCTGAAGAAACTGAACAATTTGTATGCTGTCTACCTGAGGCACACAGGGTACATGATGATAAATTAGATTTGTTTCTTTATGAGCTGTCTTTTTGTTGCTAACTGCAAAAATGAGTAATACTCCCCATTCATTTAGTTCTTAACAAATTAGGCACATATTTGCAGGTTTTAACTATTCATGGTCGATGTGGGGCTGGGTCATTTGTTACTAGTACAACATTGGATTCCTGCTAACATTTTAACTTGAGACTAATGTCCATACTGTTCAGAGGTCTAAACACAAACAGCAACAAAGGAGTCATGGGTCAGTACGTGACTGCATTCAGCCGTGCTGTTGAGCCATGCCCAGCTCAATCAGTTCTCAAACTGTCAAGAATTAGGAGATACAAAACTATTCAAAAATTATTAAAAATCTAATCAAACTTTTGTTTTCATGAAAAGGTATTATTAAAATATTTAGAATTAGAAAGGAGGCACTTTAAAGCAAAGTTTCAATAAACTGAAAACTATTTACCTTAACCTTCACAGATGTTTCTCTCTAATGAAATAATTGGCACCAGTTGATTGGCTGCCTATTAGCATCAGAGGGGGTTATCAAGGATCTAGGGAACAACTGTCAGCAAGCTGGGGACTTCTGCATTCATGTACACTCCCACTGACATTCTACACCTGCTGACGTTTATGAGGGGACATATCAACAGTCCTTTGTGGATTTCTTTCATCTCTCTGACTAATCTGAATCATTTTTTTAAAAAAAAATGGACAGAGTGCAGCATAAATTGGTCTTCATCAACGTTCATGGGAACAGTATCTTCCTGTATCATTTCAATACTTTCACAATGAAGACAGAAACGGAGTGCTTTACTCTTGCCCATCACTCCATTTATATTTTTAAAAGCGTTTACTACAAGGAAAATGCGGTGTTATTTCTTGTTACCCGTCAGATCTAGTTTGATCTATGATGTTGACAGTCAGTGCTCTCATTCAAAGTAATCCAAAGTCTCATGAACTCTTGTAAATTGGAGACAAATTTTCTTTCAGGACTAAAAGGTAATTTTTGTTCATCATAGCATTCTGATCTTGCTTACTGAACTGCAAATGCCAGTAATCTGATACGAAAATGTTGTCTTTACAACCAGAGGTCGTGGGTTAAGGGTGGAAGGTGAAAAGTTAAGGAAAACATGAGAGAAACTTCTTCACTCAGAGATTCATGAAGGTGTGGAATGAGTTGCCAGTATTTCAATGCTTAAGAGAAATTTAGATAGGTACATGGATGGTAGGGGTATGGAGGGCTATGGTCCTGGTGCAGGTCGTTGGGAATAAACAGGTTAAATAGTTCAGCACGGACTAGGTGGGCCTAGGGGCCTATTTCTGTACTGTACTGTACTGTACTTCTCATTGACTCTAAAAACAGAAAATAGTGGAAACACTCTTTGTGGAAGAGGCATTAAGGGTTCAGACAACCACTCTTTGTGGAAAGAGAAACAGAGTTATGTCTCACATTGAAGACTCTGTCAGAGCTAGGAAAGAGACATGTCAGGGCTGTATTCAGCTTGTGTAAAAGAGGAAAATAATGTAAATAATGTAGAGTGTATGCAGAACAGTAAATTTTTGTAGACTTGTAAAACACTTAATATGCATTTGTGTCTCATAGGTTGCTTGGTGAGTGCAAACATCTACTGCATTCACAGGAACTCCATGATTTGGAGTAACCCAGAGGTAACTAGCTATCCTAATTCACTTGTACTAACAATATACATACTTTGTTTGTATACAGCAGGTAGTGTTAGTGGTTTGAAAGAAATGCCACTGCGTATTTTTACATTGAGTTAACCTGCACTGAGGAAGTACAGTTTTAAATATGAGAAAACCTCTTTTATATATGAATATTTTAATGAAAGATTAAGGTAACTAGGACACTTCAGTCTCCACCCCAGCACTCTGGTACAGTATCTCCTTATAACATTGCTATTTGCAATTCATTACACATTTTTGATTGTATTATAATCTTCTAGCTGACCTCTTAACCAAGTTATACAAATTTTTTTCGAACAAAATATTCTTTATTCAAAAATAAAATTATGTACAATAAACCATTCAATGACTGTCAATCCTTTACAGATGTTTCCGTTACGGTCTATACATTCCCACACTTTTAACTACCCACATGACACTCTGTTGTTTCACCTTTCCACACCATTGTTGAGGGGTATACTCCTCACCACCCAAACCCTCCCACTCCCGCGGGAGAAGAACCCTAAACTGTGGTCCTTCCCCACCGGGCCCTTGCGGTGGCTGCACCAAGTTTCAGTGTGTCCCTCAGCATGTACTCCTGCAGCCGAGAATGTGCCAGTCGGCAGCATTCTCCCACGGACATCTCCATGTGCTGGTAGATCATCAAGTTTCGGGCCGATCAAAGAGCGTCTTTCACCGAGGTGATGATCTGCCAGCAGCACCGGATGTTGGTCTCCGAGTACAAATGGCTTATATAGCTCATACCCTCTGCAAATCTGGTTTCAAGGTGTCTCAGATATGACTTTTGTCCTATCTAGCCCTACGCTCTTTTTATTTGCAACTTGAAACTAACTTGCTTTTCTTTCTTTCCCAATTCTGTTCAATGTGAAACATAACTCTGTTTCTCATTCCAGATACCTCCTGACCACCAGTGTTTCTTCAATTTTCTTTCCAGCATTTGCAGTTTTTTAAAAAATTCCATATTCACTTTAACATAGTAGGCAGCATATGCCACTTGCATATGGACACATTCAGAGGTCAAAGCTTACAGGTCATCAGCAGTTTGTTTTCTGAGTAATGAGGAAATGAGCTTTATATTAAGCATATGAAAATAAAGATTTCCCCCCTCCCCAGTATAAGGGTTCATGACAAGGTCTTGCAAAATGTGAACCACTCTCCCTTTCTCAGAAGCCATCTTCCAGCAAAGGCAGACAGATGGACCAGCACCAGCATTAAATTTGACTGTCGAAGGAAAAGAATATTTAAAGGTCAAAACCTCAAAGCCAGCACATATTTCATTATTTATCAGGCAGTATTGATTCCCTGCCCTCCTTGTGATTTGAGATACCAGCTACATAGAGCAGGCAGCTCAAAGTGCCAGAGAGGTACTACCAATGCTGTTTCTGCAATACACTCTAAATCCACAGCAGGATAAACAAACCAATGTTGATGACCCCTTTTAGACTAGCAACCCCAGAATTTCAGCTCTAATTATAATTTTACTCATTCATTTCCTATAAGCATTTGACATTGATAAATTGCTAACAAGCTCTCAAAACAGAAACCCTTTGTCAAGCTGCAGCACTGAAAGAGGTTACAATGTGAACAGAGGACAAGTACTAAAATATCCCAGAGCAAAAAGAGGAATCCACACCAATTCATGGAAATATTTAGTCTACACCCACTCAAAATAGAGAAGTATTTAGCATGGCAGTACTCAGCACCTCAAGGCCTCATGCTGAGAGCAGGTATAGAGTGCCAACGTACAATGCAGAAAGGTTGTGGCACTTCTGAAGCTCCCCATTGTGTAACCACTGTTCCACCTGGCAGTCTGTGGTTCCCATATTAAGACAATAAGGAAATAGGCCATTGGTCTATCGAATCTGCTCCGCCATTCCATCATGGTTGATTTACTATCCCTCTCAACTCCACTCTCCTGCCTTCTCCCCATAACCTTTGACGACCTTACTAATCAAGAACTTAGCAACTTTTTTAAATACACCCAATGACGTGGACTCCATAGCCATATGTGGCAATGATTCCACAGATTTACCACCTTCAGGCTAAAGAAATTCCTCCTCACCTCTGTTCTTAAGGGATACCCTTGTATTTTGAGGCTGTTCGCTCTAGTCCTAGACTCCACCGCTATAGGAATCATCCTCTCCGTTTCCACTCTATCTTGGCCTTTCAATAATCAATAGGTTTCAATGAGTTACCTCCCCCCCCCATTCTTCTAAACTTCAGCAAGTGTAGGCCCAGAGCCATCAAACACCCCTCATACAATAACCCTTTCTTTCCCGGGATCATTCTTGTGAACATCCTGTGGACCCTCTTCGATGCTAGCACATCCTTTCCTTGCTAAGGGGCCCTAGTGCAGTCTGACCAATGCCTTATAAAGCCTCATCAACCATCTCTGTACTTCCTTGTAGAATGGAAGCATCCTCAATCTCAAAGAGGAATATTTAAAGGTCAGAGGATAATCAATACAGCCATTCAGATTTTTTTTTAATCTAGCATTTTGGTAGAAGAGTGTTGTCCAAGGAAGAATGTTGATATTGAGTACTCTGTATTAAAGTAAATGTAGCTTGCATCTTATTCAGCAGATGGGATTCCCTGACCTTTTGCAACATAAATGATATACAGGCATATCAAAGAGGTCTGCTTCTGTCCACCCACTTTCTGACCTAAATCTTCCTTTCTACTGTCTTACAGGGCCCTAATTTTACCCTATTCCCTGCCTTTTTTATCTTGAATTCACATCTTTTTACCCTGTATTCCTCCTCCCCACCACTCCATTAACTTCTCCAGCAACAATTCTCTCTTGGCCTTTGTGTATTTTAAGCTGTTTTTGAATTGAATTGCTTTATTTCTTACATACTTCATATACATGAGGAGTAAAAATCTTTACATTACATCTCTGTTGAAGTGCGCAATGTGCAATTTGTAGTAATTTATAATAAATAGTATGTACAACAGGATAGTCAACATAACATAGAAATACAATTGTATTAGCATGAATTAAGTAGTCTGATGGCCTGGTGGAAGAAGCTGTCCCGGAGCCTGTTGGTACTGGTGTTTATGCTGTGTTACTGTTTCCTGGATGGTAGCAGCTGGAACAGTTTGTGGTTGGTGTGACTCAGGTCCCCAGTGATCCTTTGGGCCCTTTTTACACACCTGTCTCTGTAAATGTCCTGAATAGTGGGAAGTTCACACCTACAGATGCACTGGGCTGTCCATAGCATCCTTAGCAGAGTCCTGCGACTGACAGAAGTACAGTTCCCATACCAGGCAGTGATGCAGCAAGTCAGAATGCTCTCAATTGTGCCCCTACAGAAAGTTCTTAGGATTTGGGTTAGCCTGTCTCCATTCCTTCGGTAGTCCACAACCAGCTCCTTTGTTTTTGCGACATTGAGGGGTCTTTCGGGAATTAAAAATGGAGAACTGTCTTAATTCCAAGATTTCAGTTTATTTTAGAGTACAAACAAACATACAAATAATAAACAAACTAAATAAGGGGCCGAGAAACGATGCTAACGGGAATTAATGCTAAGGGATGTAAGACAATGTACTAAAGATGGCACTTTTAAACAATCTATCACTTTTATAATAAGATACAGAAAATTCCCTAGACAGTGAAGAATTAATTAGTAGGCTACATAATGAAAACAATTGCATAATGTGGGAGTATTTAGCCAATGAAAAATGGGGAAGGTGATAAACCCATTAGTTTAGCTGCTATACTGCTTTCTGCCAGTGAGTGTGAAAAATACGAGTTTGTTAAAAAATACAAATCATAAAAGTATTATTTAAAAACCACAGTGGTTTCCAACATGTGTATTATAACTGTGTAGTAGTAAAGTAAGTATTGTTTTTTCAGTCAGCACTGATAGGGAAAGCTCTTTAGATTTGATTACCTAGCAACATGCAGTGGTTTCTGTATAACTGTAATCTCAAATGAAGAACTAAGTCTGAAAATAATGTTGTTTTATTCTTTTGTAGGTATTTGATCCTTTAAGATTCTCTCCTGAAAATTCAGCACACAGACATTCCTATGCTTTTATACCTTTCTCTGCTGGACCAAGGTAGCAAAGTATTTTTCATCTTACCACAATTGGCATCTGATTGTTAATTTGGAGTTATTCTGAGCAAATAACTTTCCATGAATATCCAGTTTTTTTTAATAGTATTTAAGTATCTTTTGCCAATGTGGACTGACAATTTGATATTGGGAACTAAACATATAGCTGAAATCTTCGAGGTGAAATGAAATGGCCATGTATTGTAACATAAGATTCATTGTTTAAAATTGCACAGCTTCCTAAATAGTTGCATAGCCATTCTTTTCAATGTTACTGAATGGAGACCTAGGCAGTTGTTTTATCATTCCCAGCTGTGATTTATATTTCTTGATTTTTGGTTCTTTTTCTTTAAATCACAGATTGCTGCAAATTATCCATTCCAAATATGACTGTGGCTAGGGAAAAAATAATGAACAGTGTGCTTATAAAATTTCTTTCTGTTGTTACCTTTGCGACTGATGTTTCTTGAACTTTCTTTAGTTATTTTAACTCTTAATAATTTGCTGTATTTTCTACTGTAGAGGTCTTTAGCAATTCTAAGACAGATGGAATATCTGCTGGTTCAAATTCTTCTTAAGAAATTAGACCAGAAATTTTAGGAGCTGTTTGTGTGATGTGCTTAGATTATTTTCCATTCAGAATACAGATTGCAGTGGTCCATAATTATTTTTTCTGGCTCCCCAACATATTCCCAACTTGTTCCTGCTTTTTATGTTGGTGAGATGTAACTTGGAGCTGAGAGGTACTTTCTGAGAGGGACACACTCACTATTTGCTTAGCTTCAGAAAGGAGCATCTCCATTTTGAACAGATCAGTTTACACAAATGCCTTTTCTCAATTAATGGTTTGAAAGAGTAAACTCCATGAACAAGGGAAGAATGATATGTACATTAAGTACCTTGGCTAACAGTTTTCTATTTAAATAAAATATATTTCTTATTAAATAAAGTTCTAATGGAGTTTGACTCAAAACCTGTTTCATTTCATTTACAGGAACTGTATTGGTCAGCACTTTGCCATGAATGAGATGAAGGTGACCATTGCACTGATCCTTAGTCGATTTGAGCTGGAAGTTGATACCTCAAAGCTGCCAATTAAAGTACCCCAGTTAGTCCTCAAGTCCAAAACTGGAATACATCTAAAACTTAAAAAAATAGAATTAAGTACAGATGAAAGAAAAATTTAATTCTGAAGAACATTTAAAAAGTGGTCATTTCAATTTCAAGCAAATCAATCTACAGGACAAGCAATTCAAGAAATAATGATAGGATAGTAAGGAATATTTTCAAAAACTTGCATGTGTGCGCTAAAGCTGTTCATTACTTGTGTTATTGTTGGAATGTCATGAAACAATCAAATTATGCCCGATAATGCAGAATGCCTAGTTGTGCAACATCCTGACCAAGAATTCTATTGCTGTTCCTTCATCTTGGAACTCCTTATTAGCCCTGTAGGAGTACCTTTCCAAAAGGACAGTAGTCATTGAAGAGGGCAGCTCACCACTGGATTCTCAAGGACAATAAATGTTGGTCTTGTTGATAATATTCATATTTCAAAAGTGATTACTACCAATATTGTATTCCTGCCTCGTGCTCTAATCCTCTGGGTGTTCACTGAGGATAATCATATTCTGTTTCCAGTTTTTGTTGCACTTGATAGATAGTGAACTCCCTAGAACTAATATATCACAATAGCTACATATACCAAACAACTACCAATTAGCAATTCTGGTTTATTCACCCCACAATAAACAAGATTGCTGGGAAATTATAGTACTTCACACGAGTTAATTAATAATGTCATGTTAGAAAAGTTCATACTATGGCAGAAAATGACAGATTGTCTGTTGGAAATCAGTAAAAGGTAATTGTGCCAGCTTACAAAAGCTCACTCAAATGAAACTCAGCATCATCTCAATTTAACTTTGAATGTTATTCATCATATAGGAATATAAATACCTCTAACCTGATATCAGACTTGGATTTATCATACTCTATTTAGTTAAATGAGTAAAACCTTGTGACTATCTCAAATTTACATGAATTTGAATCAGTTGGTAAAATATTTGCTAATATATTATTCCATCATGGCTGTTACAGTCATCATGTGGATAACTTATTTGAGAAAATCATTCTGTCATTGCTTAAAACTAGCATTTCAGCCACTACATGGAACTTTATTAGGTTCACATAGTCACTTCTACTCTATCACTAATAAACTCCAAACAAGATCTCTCCATTCTGCCTTTCCATGAGGAGTCCTACTGTGAACACACTAGTAAATAAATAAATATTTTCGGAGCAAATGTATTGTGTTTGTGAATCTTACTGCACTTGACAATTTGTGGAACAAAAGTAATTGAGGTATTGCTGGAACTTTAAGAAATACCATGTGTAATTTGGAGATATAAGAGATTGCAATGCTGGAATTCAGAGCAACAAACAACTTGCTGGAGGAACTCAATGGGCTGAGCTGTATCTTTGGGAGAAAATAAATTGTTGATGTTTCAGATTGAAATCCTGCATCAGGACTGACGGATGGAGGACTTTGACTGATCGATGCTGTTCAACCTGCTGACTTCCTCCAGCAGATTGTTTGTTGTGTGTAATTTGAATGCCTTCTCTCTGGCTTGTCATCGGAGCATCGTACAAATAGAAGAGCCAAATCCTTCTAAAACAGCAGCTGCTAGAAAATAATAATAGCTTGAAAGTTAAACCTGCCGCAGGTGTTGAGTGACTGAATGCACTAGTTGGTAAATTCCCCAGTGAAGAATGGTATATAAAAAAACAGCTGCAAAACAAGGAATACTGGTTTGTTTAAAATGTAAAAATACATTTTATTTCAGTTGATTGATATCAGCTAAAACAAGAAATTTTTGATAGATATCATGATATTTGAAATATTTCATTCCTTTCCTTCTAATTAGTATTTTATTTCTTCGAAACATTTAGGAGCAATTTTATAGAGTTAAAATATTTTTCAGACTCTCTGTCAATATTTTAGACATTATTGCAGACTATACAGAACATAGAAGCACAGTAACAGGCCCTTTGGCCCAAGATGTTGTAGCCAACATAATGCCATTTTAAGCTGCATACCTCCCTGCATGTCATTCGTATTTCTCAATTCCCTATATATATCTCAATGCCTTTTAAACATTGCTATCATATCTGCTTTCAACACGCAGCACATTCCAGGTATTTACCACTCTCTGTGCACAAAAAGTGCCACATAAATTTTATTTAAACTTCCCCCTCTCACCTTAAAGCTATGCACTCTTGTATTTGGCATCTCCGCCATCTATCAAGTCATCCCTCAGCTTCCAATGCCAATAATCTTAAATTTTAGATCTGACGTTTTAGTATTTTTGAAATTACTTATGTTTGTTAGGTAATGTAAAAATATTCTTAAGAATGAAAATTGGTACTCCTAGATATACAATGCCAATGTAATTCTGTTGGTATTGAAACAGGAGAATCCAGAAATTGTGCTCGTAGTCAGATAGTGTTAAAACATGATTCTAGCTATTGGAAGGAGTGCTAAAAGGTCTCAAAGCTGGAAATTTCTTCATATCTGCCTGGGGTTGGCTATATAATCAATGCACTCTGGACTCAATTAAGATACAGATCTTTGTCCTGGCCCAGACCTTGTCTGGAATTACAAACATAGTTTGTAGAACTGGAGCAGATTTATTTGCCAAGTTGTGATGGTGTTACTTCATGCACTTGGTTACAATTAATTTTGTCATTTTTTTTCTCTCCCTTCTGGAGAGTAGCCATGCTGTTCCCAGTGTAGTTCAGGTATCTAGCTGAATTCATTTAACACCTATCCTTATTTATCCTGAAAATCCCAAATAGTGTATTAACACAGATTCCTGTTGGCCACATCTAGTACCTAAAATGAGAGGATTTGTTCTGAGCTCCACCTACAACTTCTTCATTCATAGACAATGCAAGTTCTTTAGTGGCTTGGAATTAGTTTTCTTCAAAATTTTTATTGCACTGAATAAACTAACTTTTTTTTTTGAATCTATGTTCCATATCACATTGGCAATGCAGGATGAAAAAGGAAACTGGGGATCTTCTGTACAATTTCATGTAAATCTGATTCCAGAGAAAGGGTTGGGAGTAAAGGTTTGTTGTGTGCCTTACAGCCTTTGCCAATCTAATTTAGAGCAAAGTTCATTAAACAGTGAATAAACTGGAAGTGTTTAAAATGTCCTGATGACAAAGTCCTTATCTTGATCAGTGATTGTAAAGAAGGAGTTTTGATCCTACATTCATCCTGTGAATTTTAAGAGTTAGAGATATTCCACCAGCATAGTTACTTTGTTTTAATGTTCCTATGGCAGAAAATATAGACTATGAAATAACTGACTGTCAGCAGAGGAACAGTGGAAATAGTGGTAAGTTGATAGGAGAGGCAGTTTGAAAACTGTGACTATAAGATTGTTTATGTAGAGTTGTTTAGTGATGATATCCAAAAATCAAAGCCTTTTCTAAAATTAATGTTGCTTATACTTAAAATGTGAACTTTGTATTTTAATTATGCTTACATTTTATGTGTGACCGTAACTACTGTTTTTAATTTCTTTAAAGAATACTGTAAAAATAAAATTCTAAACTCTGTACATTAAAATCTGATGAAAAGTTAGTTTGTCTTGGAATTAATCTAACAGTTTCAGAGAAAGGGTCTGGCTTCTGCCAGAAGATAAGTTGTTTGGGTAGCATTAAAGAGAAAGATCAACAGCACAACTTATCACTGTTTGACAAATGAACAAGTCTGTCAAAGAGCCATGGAGGTTTTTGCTTCAAATTAAGCTTAATGTGATTTGTATTGTTTTTTTTATTAGTAAGGCACCCACGTGTGGGCAGGTGGCCAAGTAGTTAAGGCATTGGACTAGCGACCTGAAGGTCGTGAGTTCGAGCCCCAGCCGAGGGAATGTGTTGTGTCCTTGAGCAAGGCACTTAATCACAAAGCTGTATCGGCCCTTGCCCCTCCCTTGGACAACATTGGTGTCGTGGAGAGGGGAGACTTGCAGCATGGGCAGCTGCTTGTCTTCCATACAACCTTGCCCAGGCCTGTGCCCTGGAGAGTGAAGACTTTCCACGCGCAGATCCATGGTCTCGCAAGACTAACGGATGCCTTAAAGGCACTCAGTTTGTTAGGTGTTTGCATATTGTGATACTGAGATTACAACTGATATTAATTTAAAAATCTTCCAAAACAAGAAAAATACGAAAATGGCATCAAAATAACCATAATGCAGCAGAGAAGGATCCAGCTTTCAGCAAATTACAACAGAATCAAAATGGTTAGGTGATATATGTTCAGGTTGGAAATAACTTTGAGCTAAAACTAAGATATAAAAACACTCTCTTACTGAGTTAACCAAGCAGGAAAGCAGCTCTGCTAAATTTTGTAGCACAGCCAATGGAAAAGGGACCAGATATGCCAGGAGTTATAGAATGCTGAAGAAAAACAGAGGAATAATGAGATCTTACCACATTAATGAAGCTTCCTTGGTTGTGGAAGCTGTCCCATCTAATTCCAAAAGAGTTCTTTAACAAATCTACTGAAGGTCTCGAGATTCACAACCTCTCGTTTTAATTGCTAGAATGCACTTAGGCTTCCTTCACAGTGGCGTCACTACCAAAAAGGGCTTAAGTTTCATAAAGAATAAGAAATTGGTAAAGGTTCACCCACAGTGGGTAGTTTATTTGGAGATTCACAGAAGAACAGCTTGCAATTTTCATAATAACAACAACAGAGGATTATGAAGTGACTTTATAAATTGGACAGATTTTGAGAGATCTCTTGGATTTTACCTTATGTGTACATTGATCTGCAAGTTCTTGTGCATTGTTACTACCTCAACAAAAAGACAAATGTTCTACTCAATGAAAGTCACAAACAAGCTGCACAATCACTAATGGCTTGTGGTAGTTAATAGCCAGTTCAATAATATCTGATGCGATTCGTATCTAGATAGCTCCCTTTCATCTGATCCACCTATGAATAGTTTAAGTACATATGATTATAAATGCTTTTTGGAGAATCAGGCTTCTTTTAAGAAACCATAAATTGTGCTATGTATTGTAAGACCGTAAGGCATAGGACCAGAATTATGCTATTTGGTCCACTGAGTCTACTATGCCATTCCATCATGGCTGATTTATCCCTCTCAACCCTATTCTTCTGCCTTCTCCCTGTAATCTTTGATGCCCTGGCTAATTAAGAACTATCAACCTCTGCTTTAAATACACCTAATGACTGGCTTCCACAGCTATTTGTGGCAATGAATTCCATAGATTCGCTACCCTCTAGCTAAAGAAATTCCTCCTCATCTCTGTTCTAAATGGATGTTCCTCTATTCTCAGGCTGTGCCCTCTGGTATTAGACTCACAAACTATAGGAAACATCCTCTCCATATCCACTCTATTTGGACCTTTCAATATTCAATAGGTTTTAAAGAGATCCCATCTTATTCTTCCAAATTCCAGCAAGTTCAGGCCCAGAGCCATCAACAACATCTCATATATCAACCTTTATATTTCCAGAATCATTCTCGTGAACCTCTTCTGGACTCTCTCCAATGCCAGCACATCTTTTCTTAGATAAGTGGTCCAAGACTGCTCACAATACACCAACTGTGGTCTGATCAATAACTTATAAAGCCTCAGCATTACATTGCAGCTTTTACATTCTAGTCCTCTCGAAATGCACGCTAACATTGCATTTGCCTTACTTACCACTGGCTCAACCTGCAAGTTCTTCTTTAGGGAATCCTGCATGAGGACTCGCAAGTCCTTTTGCACCTCTGATTTTTGAATTTTCTCCCCGTTTGAAAAATAGTCTATGCCTTAATTCTACCAAAGTGCATGACCATATATTCCATCTGCCTCTTCTTTGACGATTCTCCCAATCTGTCTTAACTCCTTCTGCAGCCTCCCTATACCACATAACCTCATCCTTAATAATGGATTCCACCATTTTCCTAACCACTGAAGTCAGGCTAACTGGTCTATAATTTCCTTTCTTCTGCCTCCCTCCCTTCTTAAAGATTGTTGTGACATCTGCAATTTTCCAATACCAGGAACCATTCCAGAATCTAGCAATTCTTAAAAGATCACATATGCCTCTATAATCTCTTCAACTATCTCTTTCAGGACCCTCAGGATTCAGGTGACTTACCTACCTTCAGACATTTCAGCTGCCCAAGCACCTTCACCCTAAAAATGGCAACTACACTCACTTCTGCTCCCTGATACTCTTGATTTTTTGGCATACTACTAGTGCCTTCCACAGTGGAGATTGATGCAAACTACTCATTAGGTTCATTCACCATTTCTTTGTCCCCTATTACTACTTCTCCAGCGTCATTTTCCACTGGTCCAATATATACTCTCATCTCTCTTCTACTCTTTATATATCTGAAAAAAAAAATTTGGTGTCCTTTTATATTTAATTTGTAATACAAATATTATATATTTAATATTGAATATACTTTTATATCGCCTTCCTATTTCATTTTTTCTTTCCATATAGCTTTTTTTGATGCCTTCTGTTGTTTTTTTAAAGCTCTCCAATCCTCTAACTTATTCACTTTTGCTATATTATATGCCCTCTCTTTTGCTTTTATGCTGTCTTTGACTTCGTTTGGCAGCCACAGTTGCATCATCCTCCATTTAGAATACTTTTTCATCTTTGGGATGCATGTATCCTGCACCTTCTGATTTGTTCCCAGAAACCCCAGCCATTGCTAGTCTGCCATCATCCCTGCTAGTGTCTCCTTCTAATTAATATTGGCTAGCTCCTCTCTCATGCCTCTGAAATTCCCTTCTCCCCACTGTAATGCTGATACATTCAACATTAGCTTCTTCCTTTCAAATTATAATCTCTGGCTCCCAAGGGTTCCCTTATCCTGAGCTCCCTAATCAAATCTGGTTTATTATATAACAACCAATCCAGAATTGCCTTTCCCCTAGTGGGCTCAACCACAAGCTGCTGTAAAAAGGCATCTCACTGGCATTCTATAAATTCTCTCACTTGGGATCCAGCACCAACCTGATTTTTCCAATCTACCTGAATATTGAAATGCCTAACAACTGCCTTTTTATGTGACTTTTCTATTTGCCATTGAAATTTGTAGTCTGCATCCTGCCTACTGTTTGGAAACCTGTATATAACTCTCATTAGGGTCTTTTTATATTTGCAGTTTCTTAACTCTACCCACAAGGATTCTACATCTTCCAATCGAATGTTACCCCTTTCTAAGAAGTTGAAATAATTTTTTACCAACAGAGGCGTACCACCCCTTCTGTCGAACTGCCTGTCCTTTTGATGAAATGTGTATCCTTGGATGTTAAGCTCCCAACAATGATCTTCTTTCAGCTATGACTCAGTAATGCCCACAATGTCATACCTGCCAATCTCTAATAGCACTGCAAGGTTATCGACCTTATTCTGTATACTGTGTGAATTCAAATATAACACCTTGCTTCTAGGATGATATGTTTTTCCTTCAGATAAATGGAAATGATGAATATACACCAAAATATGTTGACAGTACCTCAGAACTTGGAAAGATGCAGGACATTGACTTGCATGGCCAAAAGATTGCTTCTGTCTGCTGCATATTTTAGGGCACCAAGTCATCGAGTTGAACCAACAGGGACACCTAAGGGAGAAAGAAAACAGGCTGAAAAGGTGCAGACTTTTGAGAAACAACATTTACATATCTGCAGAAGAAGTTATGTGGGCTTTGTCAGCACTTCACTGAGAAATGTCAGCATTTTCCCTATCACTCTGGAAACTTTGAATTCTCACATGCCTGTGGACCTTCTGCTTTGCCTGACGTACTCTCGCTGGCACTTCCTGGCTGTGCATTGCATTGTGGTCCATGTGGATATTAAGCACTTGCAGTGGCAGTGACTCCATTTGATTCCAAGGAGGGGAAGCAGAAGTAACCTACATGTTTTTAACGTTGACTGAATTTGGATGTATTTAATAGTTATAAGCATTTTCTATTTATTTAATCTTTTCATTTTCCTTTATTTTTAAACTTACTTAACTTTTCAACTGTGTGATTATTTTTGAACATCATTAAATGTTGGAGTCAACAACACGCAGGAAATAACTGCCCTGGATAAGGGCACACATCACCCAGGAGTATGGTGGTAAATATCAGAGGAAACTCTGTTTTTTTTCCTTTAGCAACGGAAGACCATAAGACATAGGAGCAGAATTAGGCCATCTGGCCCATCGAGTCTGCTCCACCTTTGATGCCATGTCCAATCAAGAATGTATCAATCTCTGCCTTAAATACACCCAAGGACCTGGCCTCCACAGCTGCATGTGGCAACAAATTCCACAAAATCACCACCCTTTGGCTAAAGAAATTTCTCCGCAACTCTGTTCTGAAAAGGCGCCCTTCTATCCTGAGGCTGTGCCCCCTGGTCCTAGACTCTCCCACCATGGGAAACATCCTTACTACATCTACTCTTTCTAGACCTTTCAACATTCAGAAGTTTTCAATGAGATCCCCCTCATCCTTCTGAATTCCAGCAAGTACAGACTCAGACCTATCAAACATTCCTTGTATGATAACCCCTTCATTCCTGGAATCATCCCCTAGACCCTCTCCAATGCCAGCACATCTTTTCTAAGATGAGGGGCCCAAAAGGAATGAGAGAACAACATTAGAATGGTTAGCAGACAATGTTATTTTCTTCAGAAAAGCCAGAGTGGATTATGAGTTAACCTTCCTCATCACTTCCATCCTCTGCCATGTTTCAGCTTTCTGACATACCAAGTCCTTTCAGATTTCATATGTGAAAATTGATTATTTGTCTCCCGTAGTGTAATATGCACTTCATTCCCTGGGTTTGGGGATGGATAGCTGGGTGAAGGGTATGGCAAACTACATTCTGGCCCCAAGATCTTGACTTTCTGAACCCACTTGGGTCAGAACAAACAGGATTGCACTAAAATAGTGCTCTGGACCTGTTGGAAGTGGGCTCCTGCATTCCCTTCTGCCAGAAGGAATGAAGTTTTTAGAAGGCCTACTATTGCCTTGATTATCTGTACTGTTGCTGCATTGGTTCCCTCTCGTAGCTGGAGTTTTACATTCTATAGCTGCTGGAGGTGAAATTCTGTGACCTGGGAATCCTGTATCCTGGGAAAAACACCCAAGGTGCAAGGAATATACTGACATCTTACTGCCTTCGCTTCCTCTCTATTCATGATTATCCCTTACCTTGCACTAAGTGCTGGATGATTCATCAGCCCCTCCCCTGCCCACCCCACTGTGAATACCACATGGAGTAACCTTGCTCACACTGCTCCTCAGTAGCAATTTGTTGTTAGAAAAGCAACATGACAAATCCCAGAAAATAGAAGGGTCGAGAGAAATGGCAAGGTTGAGTTGAAACCCGTAATCCATCAAAGGACAGCATGAGACGTGAGACATAAGGCCATAAGACATAGGAGAAGAATTAGGTCATTTAGCCTATTGAGTCTGCTCTGCCATTCAATCATGGCTAATACTTTATTCTCCTCCTCAGCCCCACTCCCCAGCCTTCTCCCCATGACCTTTGATGCCATGGCCAAACAAGAACCTATCAATCTCTGCCTTAAATACACCCAAAAATGACATAGGCAGCCTTAAGCATCTGGGGGCCCAATTCAAGAGTTAATGTGGGGCCCTACCCCAGCTTCCCAAAAAGAAGAAAGAAAAAAAGCGAATATTCAAGTTGGTTTGCATCAATAATGGTATAATTTCGGACTTAAACGTTAATGCATTATATGCACTTTCAGCATAATAGACAGACAGCTCAATGTAAACCAAACAATTCTCTTAATTAAAAACTAAAACAATGATATTTTTTGCTTTGGAGTGAGAAGTCTCGCCCTTTTCAGCAACTAGTCTGCATTGAATGGCACTATGTGTTAGGTATCAGCTGGCATAAGAACAGCTTAAACAATTTCCCTCTAATTAAATTAATAACAAAAACAATGTCATATTTCATGAAAATTCACACTTTATTTATTCAATGAACAGTGTCTGAAAGTTACCTACCGGAAGTTTACAACAAACTGCGTCTCGCGCTCTTTCAGCACCACGGACAGCTCATGTAAGGCCTGGAGAGTGAACAGGAGGAGAGTGAGAGAGAGGGGGGGACGCAAGCGGGAGAGAGAAATTATGATTTGTGGAAACGCCGCCCAATCGCCTATACACATTCTGAGTGAAATATGTGGTTTATTTTCTTATTTTAATTATAAACTTTATTTCTGCTAAAAATGTGTTAAAAGACTTACCACTAGAACTTCACCACCCTCCTGTGCTTGAGTGCTGAGAATACATTAATGAGCTCATCTTTGTCCAGCGATCTTGTTATTTCATGCTCAATTGATATCTGAGCAAGAGCTGAAAGATGCTCCTGGAGCATGGTTGTCCTCAGATGCATTTTGATGAGCTTTAGCCTCGAAAACTTCTTTCTCCACTCGCTACAGTCACAGGCACTGTCAGCATGAGTCTTAGAGAAATGGTGAGGTCAGGATACAGTTCAACCAGATTGTTGCTGTAAATGTAGCTCAGAATCTGCAGGCCAGTGGTTTCTTTTGCAGGCATGGCACTGACAGCAGCCGACACTTCGCACAAAAGGTCCTCAGCATCCACATCACCAAGTGTCTTCTCCATGTTTATGCAGCTGTCTTTCAGTGTGCAACTTTGGGTGGCTTTTTTCATTTCCTGTCTTCCATAAATGAAGTCAAACAGACTGTAAAATGAGTCCATCAGCTCGAAGCGCTCACTAATCCCTGTGATGGCAGAGTCCACTAGTGGAAGGAAAATTTCTCTCTTGTACCGTTCCTCGGGTGCCACTGTCAGGGAATGATCTGCACTTTGGGACTCGTACTGGAAGTGGCGTTTTGGTTTTCTGATTCGTGCAGTAGGAAAGACCATTGGCATCCCCACCTCTTCAGCTATGTCTCTGGCATCTGTTTGGGCGGATGAAAGGCCGCTCTCTCTGTATTCCTTGAGAAATTTCAGAACATATTCCACCTCACGCTGTAACACATCGACTCCCACTTGTGGGCTCTGGAGCAGCTTGCTGACACGATTCATCTCATGTAAAACGTTGTACCAGATGATAACAGTCAGCAAGAATTTCCATGATATGATCTCCTGTTCTAGGCCTCTGGCTGCAGATGTGGTTTCACTGTCACCTTTCTGTGTGGCATGTTCAATCAGTGACAGGGGCGTATTGCCAACGGGAAGCTGGTAGTGCAGGACTTTCACACTTTCCACGTGGCACTCCCATCGCGTGTTAGATATGGCCTTGAGGGTCATCTGTGGCATGTTCTCCTTGAAAAGCTCCCCTCTCTGTGTCGATGAGCTGAATAGTGTGTATAGACATTGCAGCACCCCAAAGAAGCTCACAGACTCCACTGTTGATTTTGCAGCATCGACAATGACTAGGTTTAGGCTGTGGCTGGCGCATGGCATGAACAGTGCTTTTTTGTTGATATCTAGCACCCTCTTCTGCAGCCTGCTATTTTTCCCCCACATATTGCTCCCGTTATCATATGCCTGCCCCCTGAAATTTTGAGATATCTAGTCCTAACTTCTCCATATGCGTTAAGAAAACGTCGGTTCGGCCTGCACCTGTTGTGTGAAGCACTGGTAGGAAACCGACAAAATGCTCACTAGCAGTAGCTCCGACATTTACTTGGCCTGTGACAATGCGCAGTGTCACAGAGAGCTGCTCTATGTGTGCAGTGTCTGTGGTGCAGTCCATTATCACTGAGTAGTAACGTGATTGTTTTACTCTCTCTGTTATCGCTTCCAGCGTCTTGTCTCCAATAAGTGTGATTAACTCATTTTGATTGGTTTTCCCCATGTAGTGGTCAGCAATCTCTTTTTTCTCTGCTTGTCTGACAAGTTTGCTCATCACTGGATCGAACTCGACAAGCAGCTCCACCAGGCCTAGAAAGTTCCCATTACTTGGTTCATGTAGGGTGGAATTGTGGCCACGGAAAGCAAGGTTTCATCCTGCAAGGTAAAAGACTATGGTAATGAACCTCTTCATGACATCATTCCAGTGTTTTTTTTCCAGCATTTGCATTTCTTGGTATGTGCTGTCAATGGCACTGTGCGTTCTTAAGCGCGTTTCCAGCTCACGCCAGCTATCCATGTTGGCACAGTGCGCATTTGACTTCTCATGATCCTGGAGTGTGAGAGTGAGTCGCTCCCACATTCTGAAACCTCCGCAAGTGAGACTGTGACTTCACTTGCCAAATAGGGTACAGCAGAAACAGAAGATTGAATCAGATGATCCTGAGTACACTAACAATGACCTACGAATGGTTTCTCTATTTTTCATCTTCATAAGATATCTGTCCTTGGTAAAATGACAGCGTGATTGGCTCTGTGGAAAGTTAATGTCCTCTAACTGAATGGGACCTCTCCCAACAATGTCGATCCGTTGGTCACTGGTAATATGCGTTGGCCAACCTGCCAGATCGGTCTCTGTGAATGTTAGTGGGGCTTTCTCTCTGTCTGGTGGGCTGGTGGCGGCATCTCCCTCACCCGTCTCAGTTGTGGGACTGTCAACATGCTGTGGTGCTTGTTCATCAAACAAAGTTTGGTCATCATTATCACCATCTGTTTGAGTAGAATTGTTCTTCTCATTTTCGTTGCTCTGATTATCAACATCTCCTGTACCGCTTACACTGTCACTCGGCACTACAGTCCCATGCTGTGACGATGGTCCAGCAGCAACTGCAGTCGGCGGGCCTTTTACAGATGCTGGACCAAAGAAAGAAGTAACTTAGATGTTTTGTTTTGTTGTCTAATATTTTCCATTTTTTTAGCACCTCTAGGATAGGAGCGTTTCATTTTCCTTTCACTGAAAAGTAGCCTTCTTTGCTAGGAACAATGTTTACAAGTGAAGTAAATATTTTAATGTATTTTCTCAGATGTCAGTCAGCGAGTGGCCACTGGTGCTTCGGCTGGCGATAGCAGGAGAATATTGTGGCGTCTGGGAGCTGTGCGTTAAATTTTTGCATGTCAGTCAGGGGCCCCTGGGAGGGCAGGGCCCGTTTCAGTTGAAACGGGTGAAACATAGCTAAGGCCACCTATGAAAAATGACCTGGCCTCCACAGCTGCCTGTGGTAACAAATTCTACAAGTTCATCACCCTCTGGCTAAAGAGAATTCTCCGCATCTCTGTTTTAAATGGACATTCCCTATCCTGAGGCTGTGCCCTACTGTCCTACACTTCCCCACCATGGGAAACATCCTTTCCACATCTACTCTGTCTAGGGCTTTCAACATTCGAAAGGTTTCAATGAGATCCCCCGTCATCCCTCTAAATTCCAGTTACTATAGGTCCAGAGCCATCAGACATTTCTCATATGATAACCTTTCATTCCCGGAATAATCCTTGTTAGCCACCTCTGAAGCCTCTCCAATGGCAGCACATCTTTTCATAGATAAGGATCCTAAAATTATTCACAATATTCAAGGTGAGGCCTCACCAGCATCACATCCCTGCTCTCGTATTCTAGACCTCTTGAAATGAATGCTAACATCGCATTTGTCTACCTCTACCTCACCACCAACTCAATCTGCAGGTTAAACTTCAGGGTGTTCTGCACAAGGACTCCCAAGTCCTTTTGCATCTCAGACTTTTGGATTTTCTTGATGTTTAGAAAATAGTCTGCACATTTATTTCTTCTACCAAAGTGTATAACCTTGCATTTTCCAACATTGTATTTTATTTGTCACTTTCTTGTACATTCCCCAAATCTGTCCAAGTCCTTCTGCAACCCTCCTGTT
This sequence comes from Mobula birostris, assembly GCF_030028105.1. NCBI lineage: Eukaryota > Metazoa > Chordata > Chondrichthyes > Myliobatiformes > Myliobatidae > Mobula > Mobula birostris. The sequence continues at coordinate 56,038,105 of NC_092381.1, read as the reverse complement.
TCCTCAGCACTACCTGCCCCTCCACCAATCTTTGGATCATCTGCAAACTTGGCAACACAGCCAACTATTCCATCATCTAAATCATTAATATGCAGCATAAAAAGAAGTGGTCCCAACACCATCCACTGCAGAATACCACTACTCACTGGCAGCCAACCAGAAAAGGATCCTTTTATTCATGCTCGCTACCTCCTAGCAATCAGCCAATGATCTAACCATGCCACTAACTTCCTTATAGTACCATGGGCTCTTAGCTTGGTAAGCACCGTCATGTGTGGCGCCTTGTCAAAGGCCTTCTGAAAATTCAAATATACAACATCCATTGCATCTCCTTAATCTATCCTACTTAAATTCTCTTCAAAGAATACCAACAGGTTTGCCAGGCAAGCTTTTCCATTAAGGAGGCTATGCTGACTTTGTCCTACCTTGTCCTGTGTCACCAAGTACTCCATAACTCATTCTTAACAATTGACTCCAACATCTTTCCAACCACTGAAGTCAGGCTAACTGGTCTATAATTTTCTTTCTGCTGCCTTACTGCTTTCTTAAAGAGTGGAGTGACATTTGCAATTTTCCAGTCCTCTGGAACCATGCCAGAGTCCAATGATTTTTGAAAGATCATTACTAATGCCACCACAATCTATACCGCTACCTCTTTCACAACCCTAGAGTGCAGTTCATCTTGTCTGGGTGACTTATGTACCCTTAGGTCTTTCACCTTTTGAGCACCTTCTCTCTTATAATACTAACTGCACTCACTTCTCTTTCCTCACACCCTTCAACACCTGACACACTACTAGAGTCTTCCACAGTGAAAACTGATTCAAAATATTCATTTAGTTCATCTGCCAGTTCTTTGTCCCCCGAGATTATTTCTCCAGCCTTATTTTCTAGTGGTCCTACATCCACTCGCATCTCTCTTTTATTTTTATATGCTTGAAAAAGCTTTTTCTATCTACCTTGCTATTGTTTGTTAGCTTGATTTCTTATTTCATCTTCTCCCTCCTAACGTTTCTTTTAGTTGCTTTCCATAGGTTTTTAAAAGCTTCCTAATCCTCCATCTTCCTGGTAATTTTTGCTTTGTTGTATGCCCTCTTTTTCACTTTTATATTAGCTTTGACCTCCCTTGTCAGCCACAGTTGTACTATTTGCCATTTTGTATTTAGAATACATCTATTCTGCACCTTCCTTATTTTTCCCAGAAACTCACACCATTGCTTCTCTGCTGTCATCCCTGCCAGCATCTCTTTCCAATTTACTTTGGCCAACTCCTCTCTCATACCACTGTAATTTCCTTTACTCCACTGAAATACTGCTACATCAGACTTTATTTTTTCCCTGTCAAACTTCAAGTTGAACTTAATCACATTATGATCACTGACTCCTAAGGGTTCCTTTAGCTTAAGCTCCCTAATCGCCTCCGGTTCATTACATAACACCCAATCTAGTATAGCTGATGCCTTAGTAGGCTCAATGACAAACTGCTCTAAAAAGTCATCTCATTCAACAAATACATTTTTGAGCTACATTTCCAACCTGATTTTCCCAGACTACTTGCATGTTAAAAATCTCCCATGACTATCATAACATTGTCCTTTTCACACACCTCTTCTATTTCACATTGTAATCTTTGGACCACATCGCAGCTACTGTTGGAAGCCCTGTTTGCAACTGCCATCAGGGTCCTTCTACACTTGCAGTTTCTTAACTCAAACCACAAGGATTCAACATCTTCCAATCCTATGTCACATCTTTATAATGATTTTGTGCCATTCTTTACCAGTAGAGCCATGCTACCCCCTCCACCTACCTTTCTATACCTTCGACACAATATGTAATCTGTAAAAGTGCCACAAGATAGTTCACCTTATTTCTTATACTCCGTGTATTGAGATATAACACTTTGAGTACTGTTACGTACCTCGTGGATATCTTGTGACTGTCTTATGAGCATGATGTAATGGTCTTGTGGAGGTCACATGATGTTTTCCCACCAGTGTGAGGTCACATGATGACCTGTTCACAACAGGTGTAAAAAGGGAAACACTGTTGTGATGCAGTTAGTTTTAGTTTAGTTTTATTTTAGTTCGTCAGTTACTCCGTTATGCTGCGTATTTGTCTCATGATGCAGTTTCGTTTTAAAATGCAGTTTTCCCTTCTATTTTAAGGTACAAAGATTGGTGCTGGCAGTTTCGCCGATTACTGCCAGTTTTGTGTGTTGCATTTATAATTTTTACTTTACAGTCCAGGATTGGAGAATGAAGAAAGAGGTGAATAAAAGTTGGAGTCGTTCGGCGGTTTTATAAAGGATAGCCTTCATTGAGTTTTCGTTCAGAAATAGTAACATGCATCTGAGAAAACTCCTGCAAGAGCAGGGAAGTTTGTGTAGTGTTCACTCGCCAGAAAATGATCAGTGCCTTTAAGTCGTTTTATTTCCTTCATCATGAATCCTTTGGAAAATTGGCAGTAACATCACGTCTTCGAAGAAATCTGTTTCCAGTGGAGTCTCTCCTTATTGACTGTGTAAATCACTTCGATTTTCGAATTTACTACTTTAAGAACTGTGTTCGAATTTACCACTTTAAGAACTGTTTCAGAGTTGCCGTATAGCAGTTAACTTCCGGTTAAGCTAGTCGTTTGAATATATTTTCCGCTATTGTTGAGCAGAGTTTAATAAATGTTTGTTTGTTCATAAAACCTGACTCAATTCTATATTCATTGTTGCTGATTACATAACAACTGTATTTACTAACCTTTATGATTCTGCATTGATACACACCCTGCTGTCTGCAATTTTGCCAGGAACATCTGCCTGTCCTTCCTGGCAGTCTGATTGTCCTGAGTCCTTTCACTCCGGTTTCTATCGCACTGCCAAATTAGTTTAAACCCTCCCCAACAGCTCTAACAAACCTGCCTACAAGAATATTGGTCCCCCTGAAGTTCAGGTGCAACCTGTTCCTTTTGTACATGCCATACCTCACACAGAAGAGATCCTAATAATCCAAGATCCTGAAGCCCTGCCCCTTGCACCAGCTTCCAAGCCACACATTTTTCTGCCAAATCATCCTTTTTCTACCCTCACTGGCATGTGGCACAGGTAGTAATCCAGAAATTACTACCCAGGAGGTCCTGTTTCTCAGGTTTCTGCCTAGCTCTCTAAATTCTCTCTTCAGGACCTCTTTGCTTTTCCTTCCTATGTCATTGATGGCAATATGTACCAAGACAGCATCTGGCTGCTCTCCCTCCCCCTCCCAAATTCTGTGGATGCAATCCAAGGTGCCCCTGACCCTGGCACCTGGTAGGCAACATACCATCCGGGTGTCCCATTCACGTCCACAGAATCTGTTCCCCTGATTATTGAGTCCCCTATCACTACCACTCCCCTCCTCCCTCTTTCCTTTCTGCACCACGGTCCCATGCTCGGTGCCAGTAACATGTTCTCCATGGCATTCCCTTAGGAGGGCATTCCCCATAACAGTATCCAAATCAGTATACTTGTTATTGATGGGAATAGTCACAGGGATGCTCTGTGCTAACTGCCTATATGCCTTTCCGTTTCTCCTGACAGTCACCCAGCTACTCACCTCCTGCAGCTTTGGGGTGACTACTTCCCTGTAACTCCAATTGATTATCTCCTCACTCTCCTGTACAAGCCAAAGGTCATCCAGCTGCTGCTCCAGATCCCTAACACAGTCTTCAAGGAGTTGTAGCTGGATGCACTTCACGCAGATGTAGTTCCCTGGGAGACTCTGGGGCTCCCACTCCAACATCTGGCATGAAGAACACACAGCAGCCATTCAAATTACACTAAGTGTCCCTGACACAGTAAGAAGAAAGGGAAATTTACCGGAAACTTACCCAGAGCCAACCCCTCCTTTGAGCCAAAGCCCAACACTCCCACTCTCACCACTGGCCCATTCCAACAATGGCCACTCCACTTGTCCCTTCTGTACTTCTATTTACTCTTCTCTGCACTGCACCCGCTGCTGATTGGGCTGCCAGAATGACACCGACTGCCCGTGAAGCTCTCCTGTTTTTAACATATTTAAGAATTTGAGATTTGCTCAAGAAGGTGGCTCTAGAAATCATGGACGCATTGGTAATCATTTTCCAATGTTCTATAGATTCAGGATCAGTTCCTGTGGATTGGAGGGTGGCTAATGTTGTCCCTCTCTTCAAGAAGGGAGGAAGAGAGAAAACAGGGAATTATAGACCAGTTAGCCTGACATCAGTGGTGGGGAAGATGCTGGAGTCAATTATAAAAGATGAAATAGCAGCACAATTGGATAGCAGTAACAGGATAGGTCCGAGTCAGCATGGATTTACAAAGGGGAAATCATGCTTGACTAATCTTCTGGAATTTTTTGATGATGTAACTATGAAAATGGACAAGGGAGAGCGAGTGAATGTAGTGTACCTGGACTTCAAGAAAGCCTTTGATAAGGTCCCACATAGGAAATTAGTGGGCAAAATTGGAGCACATGGTATTGGGGGTAGGGTACTGATATGGAAAGAAATTTGGTTGGCAGCAGGAATCAAAGAGTAGGGATTAACGGGTCCCTCTTAGAATGGCAGGCAGTGACTAGTGGGGTACCACAAGGCTTGGTGCTGGGACCGCAGCTGTTTACAATATATATTAATGATTTAGATGAAGGGATTAAAAGTAACATTAGCAAATTTGCAGATGACACAAAGCTGGGTGGCAGTGTGAAATGTGAGGAGGATGTTATGAGAATACAGGATAACTTGGACAGGTTGGGTGAGTGGGCAGATGCATGGCAGATGCAGTTTAATGTGGATAAATGTGAGGTTATCCACTTTGGTGGCAAAAACAGGAAGGCAGATTACTATCTGAATGGTGTCAAGTTAGGAAAAGGGGAAGTACAATGAGATCTAGGTGTCCTTGTTCATCAGTCACTGAAAGTAAGCATGCAGGTACAGCAAGCAGTGAAGAAAGCTAATGGCATGTTGGCCTTCATAACAAGGAGAGTTGAGTATAGGAGCAAAGAGGTCCTTCTGCAGTTGTACACGGCCTTGGTGAGACCACACCTGGAGTATTGTGTGCAGTTTTGGTCTCCAAATTTGAGGAAGGCCATTCTTGCTATTGAGGGAGTTCAGCGTAGGTTCACGAGGTTAATTCCCGGGATGGCAGGACTGTCATATGTTGAAAGATTGGAGCGACTGGGTTTGTATACACTGGAATTTAGAGGGATGAGAGGGGATCTGATTGAAACATATAAGATTATTAAGGGATTTGACATGCTAGAGGCAGGAAACATGTTTCCGATGTTGGGGGGGTCCAGAACCAGAGGCCACAGTTGAAGAATAAGGGGTAGGCCATTTAGGATAGAGTTGAAGAAAAACTTTTTCACCCAGAGAGTTGTGGGTGTGTGGAATGCTCTGCCCCAGAAGGCAGTGGAGGCCAATTCTCTGGATGCTTTCAAGAAAGAGTTAGATAGAGCTCTTAAAGATAGTGGAGTCAAGGGATGTGGGGAGAAGGCAGGAATGGGGTACTGATTGTGGATGATCATCCATGATCACAGTGAATGGCGGTGCTGGCATGAAGGGCCGAATGGCCTACCCCTGCAGCTATTGTCTATTGTCTATTGTCATAACAAAACTTTCAATTTTCAGATACATTTATATTTACATTTATATGTGTCTTCTCCTCACAGATATCAGCTATCAGAACATTTCCATTAAAATATAGACATCACCCGAACATCCTATACAAAAGTCCTTATTAGTACAGCAGACAGGTTTACATCGACATACTGCAGAAAAGGTTGCCACGTTTTATGAAAACTGTTTGTTTTTGAGTGTACCATACATGTCAAAATGTCCAAAGGAATGTATTCCATGATTAATTTACACCAACCAAAAAGTCCAGGGGCCTTATCGGCTATGCAACAAAGTGAAATGTTCCTCCTCGCACAAAAAGTCAGGACGTTAAAAAGTTTCTTCTGATGTGCGTTAATAATGCGACTGCTGGGTAAGCCTAGGAGAAAAGGCATTGGGTCCAGTTCAAGCTCCATCTTCAGAATCTCAGAAACCTGAGAGAGGACAAGGTGAGCACAGAGAAATCATGTGGTTCTAAGATAGAGCACAGAGAAAGATGTGATTTCAGGGACAGGCAAAACACTAGACAAAATTTTAAAATTGGAAGAAAACGGCACAGGTGGTTGAAAAGATGCTTATTAAAGGAATCTCTTGATGCAAGACTTTGACAAGTTTCAAGAAAAGCTGAAACTATTGGATGAAATGTTTGTTAAGTTGTGTGTGGAGTAGAATGCCATTCAAGTAATGGGACTGGTTGTCCTGAAATCTGGATGTTGATTGGAGATATGAGTTCATGGCAATTACAGAACTACAATTCAATTCATGACATAAATGTGGAAAAAAAAACATTATTGTCAATAAATCTGTTAAACTACTGGAGTGTTTTTAAAAACCGATCTGGTTCACTAATATCCTTCATTCTTACCAGATCGTACCTGTGTCTAACTTCAGACCCATGGCAATATAGTTGACCTGTAACTCCCTCTGAAGTGACTGACTAAGTTGGTCAGTTCAAGATCTACGAGAGCTGAGTGAAAAGTACTCTGATTTTGCCAGCAGCAACATCCAGACTGAGAAAATAAAATTTTACTTAAAAAAAACACCATTTAAAAGAACGTTTATATGAATTAATTTTAAAGTCTGCTTTTTGAGCTTCATATACTACAGTGTATTTGTTTCTAGCTAAATCACTATAACAAGTACTTTATCATTATAAGGTTGCAGTTTTTTAACTGTGTGGGAAACAGTAAAAATCACAATGTTGTTACGAGGCAGTATTTCCAGGTTTTAGGTTAAGGTACTTTGTTAAGTTTAATTAGAAATAAGATTAAACTGCGTTCAACTTGACCTGGGAGTGCCAGAGGTTAAAACAGTCAGTTATTATTTCTTTAGAATTAATCAGGGCAATGCCTATAGATTACATTCTGAATAATATCCGATGTATAATTTCAGGACTCTGCCTTCTGTGTACACAATATTTTGACAACTTATACATATTTACTAGGGAAGACTGTGGCCAGTCATTGCAAAATTTCTTAGGAATTCTTATTTGAGTCTTACAATTTGAGTATGAGTTAATCAGGTAGGATTGTTGCCATGATAATGGACTTATGTCAGGAAGGCCGTATTCCCGTAAGACCATAAGACCATAAGACAAAGGAGCAGAAGTCGGCCATTCGGCCCATTGAGTCTGCTCCGCCATTTTATCATGAGCTGATCCATTCTCCCATTTAGTCCCACTCCCCTGCCTTCTCACCATAACCTTTGATGCCCCGGCTACTCGGATACCTATCAATCTCTGCCTTAAATAAACCCAATGACTTGGCCTCCACTGCCACCCGTGGCAACAAATTCCACAGATTCACCACGCTCTGGCTAAAAAAATTTCTTTGCATCTCTGTTCTTCAATCCTTAAGTCATGCCCTCTCGTACTAGACTTGCCCACCATGGGAAACAATTTTGCCACATCCACTCTGTCCATGCCTTTCAACATTTGAAATGTTTCTGTGAGGTCCCCCCCTCATTCTTCTAAATTCCAAGGAGTACAGTCCAAGAGTGGACAAATGTTCCTCATATGTTAACCCTCTTATTCCCAGAATCATTCTAGTGAATCTTCTCTGTACCCACTCCAACGTCAGCACATCCTTTCTTAAATAAGGAGCCCAAAACTGCCCACAGTACTCCACGTAACGTCTTACCGGTGCCTTATACAGCCTCAACATCACATCCCTGCTCCTATACTCTACTCCTCTAGAAATGATTGACAACACTGCATTCGCCTTCGTATTTCACAATGCTAACCAAAAAACTGCTACAAATTTCACAATAATTCTGATTTGAAGAGAAATAAATGATAAAAAATCAAATATAGGCTGCAGGTAACTGAAAAAAATTCAGTATGGCACAAGATATGTTTGAGAGTTGGACGATTTGCATTGGTTTGATTATCAGAATTAGATTAATACTATAGGTGTAGCTGTTAAATGGCGGATTCAGCATGAAGTTTTCTCAGATCAGATCAAACTCAGATGCTTAGTCATCTCTTTGAATACTGCCATCCAAATAACGGCTGTAACAACAATTACAGAAAATGCTCTCATATACTATAGATCTATATCAATTACTTCAGTTAATAGTTGGTATCTTTGCAGCATCCATTCTGATCATGATATTGAATCTTTTTCGTAAGAGATGGATGTTGATGGAGGCAATGAACCCCTTCCCGGGACCCCCTTCACACTGGTTATACGGGCATGCACATGAAGTATGTATAAAATTATCTAATGAAGTTATCTGAGAACTATCTTTCTAGGCAATATTGGTAACAGTCAATACCTGCAATTTTGTGGATCCATTTTATTGTGTTGTTGTTTCAAAATATAATTTATGTGGCTACATATAATGTTGCTATTTTAACATTATTTATTTCTAACTGCTCAGGTCATGTAGTAACATTTTCATCTATAACGACCACATTTGTGAGTTTCAGCCTTAAGACATCTCTAAGTTTACACTGCAGATTAGTGTGCCAGTGCAGAGAAGGAACACCATATATTCAAAACTATCATTCTTGAAGTAAAGCAAATTTTCCTTGCAGTGAGGATCATTGATTGCTGGAAATACATTGTTAGGAGATTGCTGACCCATTGAGAAAATCTTCTCTTCACGTCTCTCATGCGAATAAACTGTCATATATCTTTGGAGACGGTCACTGAGTTCTCCTGCTGTTCAGCCTTGTTTTCTCCTTTCAATGTCATCAAAACCAAACAGATTAGCAGACCATTCATCTCATTCCCCTTCATTATAGAATAGCTGCTCTGTTTGCTTATGCACCAACCTACTTCAGTTTAAAAATTAAATATATACAGTGCGGTGTTTTGTGATAAACCAAAGTGATATTATTGTACAGTAACAATAAATACACTCCTTAAAATATAAAAATATTTGCTTTTTTCTATAAACTATGCATGTGTGTTCTGTATGGTTCTGCTTTCTCCTTTGAGTTCTCATGTTATTTTCTGGGATATTGTCACCTCACTGATGTTTTGCCGATACTGCTGTATCTACTCTTGTCCACAAGTCACAGTTCTTCAACAATCTTTCCTTTCCCCCTTCCCCGCTGAATGATCTATGAATATTTTACGCTCTTTTTTTTCTTGTACAGCTTTGTCTGACTACCTGATCTTTACAACTTTTCAATACTAGAAAGTGATTCCAACACTCATCCACACTGAGTTTTAAATAAACTGATAGTCATCTAAACGAATTAAAACTCCTGGTCTGGCTCTCCGGGTAAGTATTGAATCCTACTTGATGATACTTCCTGTATTGTTCACCAATTCAAAATCCAATGAATAAAATTGTTCGATTTTGTTCACCTGATATATTGTCAGAATAAGTCCATTCAAATACTGTCACTTTTAATAATGAAAGTTTACAGCAATTTCCTGATGCATCTATCGATTACTGCTCTAAGCTGTTCCCAATGGACAATCTCTGGAGCTCTTTAGCTGTCGAGCTAATCACACAGGCAGATAGCTGCGTAGCTACTGCGTCAGCCTCAGTGGCTCTGAGTGAGGGAGGAATGGATCACTCATGACGTCAGTGAGTTATACCAGCAGGAAGAATTAAAAGGAGAGAGGTTTATAGAGCGGGTGCAGGAGGAGCGGGCAACAGAGTAGTGGGATTCAGAGTAGGAGGGATTTGGTTCAACGCGGCTTCAGCGATAATGGGTCGAGGCAAGTTAAGTTACTTGTGAAGAATAGGAATAGGAAGTATGTCTGTGAGGCTGGTGTTCTGTACTGGGTGTCAGATGTGGGATGCCCGAGAGACTACCAGCCTCCCAGACGGCCACATCAGTGCCAGGTGCGTCGAGCTGCAGCTCCTCAGGGACCGTGTTAGGGAACTGGAGATGCAGCTCATTGACCTTTGTCTGGTCAGGGAAAGTGAGGAGGTGATAGAGCGGAGTGATAGGCAGGTAGTCACACCAGGGACTCAGGAGACGGATAAGTGGGTAATAGTCAGGAGAGGGAAGGGCAAAAGTCAGATACTAGAGAATACCCCCGTGTTGTCCTCTTTATCAATAAGTACTCCTGTTTGAGGGGGGACGACCTACCTGGGAAAAGCAACAGTGGCCACACCTCTGGTACAGTCTGGCCCTGTGGCTCAGAAGGGCAGGGAAAGGAAGAGGATGGCAGCAGTGACAGGGGACTCTATAGTTAGGGGGTCAGACAGGCCATTCTGTGGACGCAGGAAAGAAATATGGATGGTAGTTTGCTCCCAGGTGCCAGGGTCTGGGATGTTTCTGATCACGTCCAAGATATCCTGAAGTGGGAAGGTGAACAGTCAGAGGTCGTGGTATATATTAGTACCAATGATGTAGGTAGGAAGAGGGAGGAGATCCTGAAAACAGACTACAGGGAGTTAGGAAAGAAGCTAAGAAGCAGGACCACAAAGGTAGTAATCTCGGGATTACTGCCTGTGCCACGCGACAGTGAGTATAGCAATAGAGTGAGGTGGAGGATAAATGCGTGGCTGAGGGATTGGAGCAGGGGACAGGGATTCAGATTTCTGGATCATTGGGACCGCTTTTGAGGCAGGTGTGACCTGTACAAAAAGGTCGGGTTGCACTTGAATCTGAGGGGGACCAATATCTTGACAGGGAGATTTGCTAAGGCTATTGGAGAGAGTTTAAACTAAAATTACTGGGGGGTGGGAACTGAACCGAAGAGATGGAGGAAGGGGCGGTTGGTTCACAAATAGAAAAAGCTTGTAGACGGTGTGAGAGGGAGGAGAGGCAGGTGATAGAGAACAATGCGCATAGACTGATGGTTTGAGATGTGTCTATTTTAATGCAAGGAGTATCATGAACAAAGTGGATGAACTTAGAGCGTGGGTCAGAACTTGTATTTATGATGTTGTGGCCATTACAGAGACTTGGATGGCTCAGAGGCAGGAATGGCTACTTAGAGTGCCAGCCTTTAGATGTTTCAGAAAGGACAGGGAGGGAGGCAAAAGAGGTGGGGGCGTGGCACTGCTGATCAGAGATAATGTCACGGCTGCAGAAAAGGAGGAAGTCATGGAGGGATTGTCTACTGAGACTTTGTGGGTGGAAGTTAGAAACAGGAAAGGGTCAATAACTCTACTGGGTGTTTTTTATAGACCACCCAATAGTAACAGGGACATCAAGAAGCAGATAGGGAGACAGATTCTGGAACTGTGTAGTAATAACAGGGATGTCGTGCTGGGGGATTTTAATTTTCCCAATATTGATTGGCATCTCCCTAAAACAAGGAGTTTAGATGGGGTTAGGTGTGTTCAGGAAGGTTTCCTGACAGTATGTAGATAAGACTACAAGAGGAGAGGCTGTACTCGATCTGGTATTGGGAAATGAACCTGGTCAGGTGTCAGGTCTCTCAGTGGGAGAGCATTTTGGAGATGGTGAGCACAATTCTATCTCCTTTACCATAGCATTGGAGAGGGATAGGAACAGCTGGGAAAGTGTTTAATTGGAGTAAGAGGAATTATGAAGTTATCAGGCAGGAACTTGGAAGCATCAATTGGGAACAGATGTCCTCAGGGAAATGTACATCAGAAATATTGCAAATGTTCATGGGATATTTGCGTGGTGTTCTGCACAGGTGCATTCCAATGAGACAGGAAAAGGATGGTAGGGTACAGGAACCATGGTGTACAAAGGCAGTTGAAAATCTAGTCAAGAAGAAAAGAAAAGCTAACAAAAAGTTCAAAAAATGAGGTAATGATAGAGATCTAGAAATTTATAAAGCTAGCAGGAAGGAGCTTAAGAATGAAATTAGGAGAGCCAGAAGGGGCCATGAGAAGGCCTTGCGAGCAGGATTAGGGAAAACCCCAAGGCATTCTACAAGTATGCAAAGAGCCAGAGGATAACTCATGAGAGAATAGGTCCAATCAAGTGTGACAGTGGAAAAGTGTGTATGGAACTGGAGGAGGTAGTGGAGGTTACTTAATGATTACTTTGCTTCAGTATTCACTACAGAAAAGGACCTTGGCGATTGTAGGGATGACTTACAGCGGGCTGAAAAGCTTGAGCATATAGACATTAAGAAAGAGGATGTGCTGGAGCTTTTGTAAAGCAGCAAGTTGGATAAGTCACCAGGACCGGATGAGGTGTACCCCAGGCTACTGTGGGAAGCGAGGGAGGAGATTGCTGAGCCTCTCACAATGATCTTTCCATCATCAATGAGAACTATAGAGGTTCCGGAGGATTGGAGCGTTATAGATGTTGTTCCCTTATTCAAGGAAGGGAGTAGAGATAGCCCAGGAAATTATAGACCAGTGAGTCTTACTTCAGTGGTTGGTAAGTTGGTGGAGAAGATCCTGAGAGGCAGGATTTATGAACATTTGGAGAGAGATAATATGATTAGGAATAGTCAGCATGGCTTTGTCAAAGGCAGGTCGTGCCTAACGAGCCTGATTGAATTTTTTGAGGATGTGACTAAACACATTGATGAAGGTAGAGCAGTAGATGTCGTGTATATGGATTTCAGCAAGCCATTTGATAAGGTACCCCATGCAAGGCTTATTGAGAAAGTAAGCAGGCATGGGATCCAAGGGGACCTTGCTTTGTGGATCCAGAACTGGCTTGCACACAGAAGGCAAAGAGTGGTTGTAGACAGGTCATATTCTGCATAGAGGTTTGTCACCAGTGGTGTGCCTCAGGGATCTGTTCTGGGACCCCTTCTCATCGTGATTTTTTACAAATGACCTGAATGAGGAAGTGAAGGGATGGGTTAGTAAATTTGCTGATGGCACAAAGGTTGGAGGTGTTGTGGATCATGTGGAAGGCTGTCAGAGGTTACAGCGGGGCATCAATAGGATGCAAAACTAGGCTGAGAAGTGGCAGATGGAGTTCAACTCAGATAAATGTGAGGTGGTTCATTTTGGTAGGTCATATATGATGGAAGAATATAGTATTAATGGTAAGACTCTTGGCAGTATGGAGGATCAGAGGGATCTTGGGGGCCCGACTCTATAGGACACTCAAAGCTGCTGCACAAGTTAACTGTGTGGTTAAGACGGCATACGATGTATTGGCTTTCATCAACTGTAGAATTGAGTTCAAGAGCCAAGAGGCAATGTTACAGCTATATAGGACCCTGGTCAGACCCCACTTGGAGTACTGTGCTCAGTTCTGGTCACCTCACTGCAGGAAGGATGTGGAAACTATAGAAAGGGTTCAGAGGAGATTTACAAGGATGTTGCCTGGTTTGGGGAGCATGCCTTATGAGAATAGGTTGAATGAGCTTGGCCTTTTCGTTTTGGAGTCATGGAGGATGAGAGGTGACCTGGTACAGGTGTACAAGATGATGAGAGGCATTTATCATGTGGATAGTCAGAGGCTTTTTCCCAGGGCTGAAATGACTAATACAAGAGGACACAGTTTTAAGTAGGTACAGAGGAGATGTCAGGGGTAAGTTTTTTACGCAAAAAGTGGTGAGCGTGTGGATTGGGTTGCTGGCAACAGTGGTGGAGGCAGATACAATAGGGTCTTTTAAGAGACTCTTGGACAGGTACATGGAGCTTAGAAAAATAGAGGGTTATGGGTAACCCGAGGTAACTTCTAAGGTAAGGACATGTTCGGCACAGCATTGTGGGCCGAAGGGCCTGTATTGTGTTGTAGGTTTTTCTATGTTTCTATGATTCTTCTTGGTATATCTAGTGACACTTGCTGGAATGTCTATGTATTTGCAGTTAGAAATAAAGGAACATCCTCAATTACGATATGAGCATAGGACATAGAACCTAGAACAACTCAGCACAGTACAGGCCCTTCAGCGCATGATGTTGTGCTAGCCTTTTAACCCGTTCCAAGGTTGATCTAATCATTCCCTCCTACATTGCCATTAACCTTACTTTTTAATTCATACATCTGCCTATGTAAGAGTCTTTTAAAATGTCCCCAATGTATCATCCTCTACCAGTAACCACACTGACAGGCACTTACCACTCTCTGAGTAAAAAACACTATCTCTGACATCTCCTCTGAACCTTCCTCCATTCACCTTAAAAGGATGTCTTTGGTATTGGGCATCTATGCCCTAGGGAAAAGCACTGGCAGTCCACTCCATCAATGCCTCTTATCATCTTATGCTATTATCCTCTTTCTTTATTAATCTTTTTATTGATTTTAAAAAAACATAAATACAATCAAGAGGAGAATTAGTTCAAATATATATATCAGAGTGCGCACATGGCCAAGTGGTTAAGGCATTGGACTAGCGACCTGAAGGTCGTGAGTTCGAGCCCCAGCTGAGGCACTTAATCACACATTGCTCTGTGACGACACTGGTGCCAAGCTGTATGGGTCCTAACGCCCTTCCCTCGGACAACATTGGTGTTGTGGATAGGGGAGACTTGCAGCATGGGCAACTGCTGGTCCTCCATACAACCTTGCCTAGGAGAGTGAAGACTTTCCAGGCGCAGATCCATTGTCTTGCAAGACTAACGGATGCCTTTATTTTATTCTTATATATATCAGTAACCAAGATTAAAATAGACATTGTCAAAATCATAGATATTGTTAAACTAGTATAAAATATATAATAAAAAAAAGAAAATAACAATTCTCCTCTTACCAGTTTAAAAGGAGAAAGGGGAAAAACATTGGGTTTTAAATTAAAAGAAAAAAAAACCCACTACACTATAAAAAAAAAACCAGAACAAACAAAACAAAAAAAAAGGGACTGGGCAGTCCATTTTGAGGATATGACCAAAAAAAGAAGAGAAAAAGACTTTCTGATCAAATCTAAAACTTCGAAAAAAAAATTAAAAGAGTAATAAATCAAACTAAATGAAAATATTAGATAAAAGGTCGCCATATTTGCTCAAATTTAAAGGATGTATCAAATGTCCGACTTCTTATTTTCTCTAAACTTAAACAGGACATAATGGACGAGAGCCACAAAAGACCGTAGGTGGATTAGAATCCCTCCACTTCAATAAAATGGCTCTCCTAGACAGTAAGGTCAAAAAGGCTATCATACTGTCACAAATAGGATTAATATTGGAGAAAGTACGCGTCATTGTCCGGATCCGGGTCCCTTTAAATTTACTTGGTTTATGTTACGATCCAGACCATTGATTCCCTGTTTTCCCGTGTCCCTTGGCCTTGGTGATTGGAGGCAATTTACTCTTGGTTGAACCGATAGTTTATAGTCTTTGACTTTCAGCCGTTCGAGGCGAGAGCGTCTGCAAGGTCATCAAAGGTACGGTGTGCCAATGTTATCTAGCCGGCGCAAGCCTTGTCTTTGCTGAAGCAAGTGCCGGTAATTCACCCTTCCTCACCGGAGCAACCCTGTCCAGTTACATCTTTGAAGCGAGCCTGCAAAGTTTCCTCATCAAGGTGGGTCCGTCAGTAAACCTGCCGGAGAGAATCAGGAGCCACTGTCTACTGTCCCTGGGCCGAGTCTAGAGCTTGCCACTACCCGGAGGTTCCAAGTACCACATCCTGGCTCTGACGACATCCAAGTACCAAGTCCAAGTCCTAGCTCTGGCAGCATCCAAGTACCACGTCCAAGTCCTGGCTCCGGCGGCATCCAAGTACCACGTCCACATCCAAGTCCAAGTCTTGGCTCTGGCTGCATCCAAGTACCATGTCCAAGTCCAAGTCCTGTCCCTGGCGGCATCCGAGTACCAAGTCAAGTCCTGGCCCTGGCAGCCTCCGAGTACCAAGTCAAGTCCTGGTCCTGGTGGCCTCCGAGTACCAAGTCAAGTCCTGGCCCTGGTGGCATTCGAGTACCAAGTCAAGTCCTGGCCCTGGCGGCATTCAAGCACCAAGTCAAGTCCTTTTCCTGGCGGCTTCCCAGTTCCGAGTCAAGTCCTGGCCCTGGCGGTCTGTGATTCCTGTCCTACCACCCTGTCTGAATCCCTTCTCTGCCCCTCTCACCTCTAGCCATCGTCTGCAGCCCTCGCCTGCACTTCAGTCTAGTTCTATCGCCGGAGCTAGAGAGGTACTGTCTGGTGTGCTTTCATGTTGGTCTTGTCCTGTGCTCGCCTCTGTGGGGTAAGTCAGGCCGTCTTGCCGTTGCCCCGCGGTGAGTCATGTCCTGTCTTGTCTGGTCCTTGCCTCCGTGGGGTAAGTCTGGCTGTCTTGCCGTTGCCCCATGGGGGGTCATGTCTTGTCTTGTTTTGTCCTCGCCTCCGTGGGGTAAGTCAGGCCGTCTTGCTGTTGCCCTGCGGAGGGTCATGAGTCCCGGCCCTATATCCTGTACCCAAGGAGGGGTCCCGGCTCTCTGTTCTGTGTGTGAGTCCCAGCCCTGTGTCCTGTACCCAAGGAGGGGTCCCAGCTCTCTGTTCTGTGTGTGAGTCCCAGCCCTGTGTCCTGTACCCAAGGAGGGGTCCCGACTCTCTGTTCTGTGTGTGAGTCCCGGCCCTATGTCCTGTACCCAAGGAGGGGTCCCAACTCTGTGTTCTGCGTATTTGTCGATGGTTCCATGTACCTGCTCTCCCGAGACCGAGGCTCTGTTTTCCATGTTCCTCCTCTCCCTAGCCCTTGTCATGTCCATGCCTGGTTCTGGGGTCCGAGGCAAGACCCAGGTACTGGGTCCTTGCCAAGTGTCTGGCTCGGAGTCCATACCCTAGCCTCTTCATGTCTTCTCTAGTTCTGGGATCCAATTCCGAGTCCTAGCCCAGACCCCTAGTCCCAGCCTAGTAGTAGTCCTGAGCCCTTGTCCAGTTCGCTACTCCTGCTCCTGCCTAGCTCTCCTGGTATCGAACAATAAACCCAATTTAAGTAACCTCACAAGATGTGTCTTGCATATGGGTCCACCCTTGCTCCCAATGCACCACCATTGTGACAACGCGCTAGTTTATCCTTTGATATATGGGCCCGGTGCACTACCTTGAACTGTATCAAGGAATGATGGGCATAAATAGATGAGTTATTAACTGAATGATAGATTTTACTCCATTGATTATCTGAAAATGTCTCTTGAAGATACGATTCCCAAGCACATTTAATTTTATCATTAGATATCATTCGTAAACTCAATAACCTTACTATTAACCTCTATCAAGCCATTTCTCATCCTCCTTTGCTTCCAAGGAGAAAAGCCCTAGCTCTCTCAACCTTTCCTCATACGACATGTTCTCTAATTCTGGGAGCATCCTAGGAAATCTCTAAAGCTTCCACATCCTTCCTACAATGAGGTGACCAGAAATGAACACAGTACTCCAAGTGTTGTCTAACCAGAGTCATGTAAAGATGCAACATTACCTCATGGCTCTTGAACTTAACCTACAACTAATGAAGGCCAGAACACCATATGCCTTCCTAACCACCTTATCAACTTGCATGCCAACTTTGAGGAATCTATGGACTTGGCAGAAATATTTAAAATGTCGCTGTCTACAGGTGAGGTGCCGGAGGATTGGAGAGTGGCTCATGTTGTTCCATTGTTTTAAAAAAGGATCGAAAAGTAATCCGGGAAATTATAGGCCAGTAAATTTAACGTCGGTATTAAGTAAGTTATTGGAGAGAGTACTAAGAGACAGAATCTACAAGCATTTGGATAGACAGGGACTTATTAGGGAGAGTCAACATGGCTTTGTGCGTGGTAGGTCATGTTTGCCCAATCTATTGGAGTTTTTCAAGGAGGTTACCAGGAAAGTGGATGAAGGGAAGGCAGTGGATATTGTCTACATGGACTTCAGTAAGGCCTTTGACAAGGTCCCGCATGGGAGGTTAGTTAGGAAAATTCAGTCGCTAGGTATACATGGAAAGGTGGTAAATTGGATTAGACATTGGCTCAATGGAAGAAGCCAAAGAGTGGTAGTAGAGAATTGCTTCTCCGAGTGGAAGCCTGTGACTAGTGGTGTGCCACAGGGATCAGTGCTGGGTCCATTGTTATTTGTCATCTATATCAATGATCTGGATGATAATGTGGTAAATTGGATCAGCAAATTTGCTGATGATACAAAGATTGGAGGTGTAGTAGACAGTGAGGAAGGTTTTTGGAGCCTGCAGAGGGACTTGGACCAGCTGGAAAAATGGGCTGAAAAATGGCAGATGGAGTTTAATACTGACAAGTGTGAGGTATTGCACATTGGAAGGACAAACTAAGGTAGAACAGTGGAACAGAGGGATCTGGGAATACAGATACAAAATTCCCTAAAAGTGGCGTCACAGGTAGATAGGGTCGTAAAGAGAGCTTTTGGTACATTAGCCTTTATTAATCAAAGTATTGAGTATAAGAGCTGGAATGTTATGATGAGGTTGTATAAGGCATTGGGGAGGCTGAATCTGGAGTATTGTGTTCAGTTTTGGTCACCAAATTACAGGAAGGATATAAATAAGGTTGAAAGAGTGCAGAGAAGGTTTACAAGGATGTTGCCGGGACTTCAGAAACTCAGTTACAGAGAAAGGTTGAATACGTTAGGACTTTATTCCCTGGATCGTAGAAGAATGAGGGGAGATTTGATAGAGGTATATCAAATTATGATGGGTATAGATAGAGTGAATGCAAGTAGGCTTTTTCCACTGAGGGAGAAAAAAACCAGAGGACATGGGTTAAGGGTGAGGGGGGAAAAGTTTAAAGGGAACATTAGCGGGGGGCTTCTTCACACAGAGAGTGGTGGGAGTATGGAATGAGCTGCCAGACGAGGTGGTAAATGCGGGTTCTTTTTTAACATTTAAGAATAAATTGGACAGATACATGGATGGGAGGTGTATGGAGGGATATGGTCTGTGTGCAGGTCAGTGGGACTAGGCAGAAAATGGTTTGGCACAGCCACGAAGGGCCAAAAGGCCTGTTTCTGTGCTGTAGTTTCTATGGTTCTATGGATCCTAAGATCTCTCTGTTTGTTCCCCGACACTGCTAAGAATCCTGCCATTAACTTTATATTCTGCCTTGAGGTTCAACTAAAGTGAATACTAAACACTTTTCCAGATTGAACTCCATCTGCCACTTCTAAGCTCAGAATCCTGTCTATATCCAGTTGTAACCTATGACAATCATTCACGCTGTCCGCACCACTATCACTTTGTGTCAGCTGTAAACATACTAACCCACACTTCTTCATCCAAGTCTCTTATAAAAGTCACAAAAAGTTGGGATCCCAGACAGATCGCTGTGGAACACTACTAGTGACATACCTCCAAGCAGAATACACTTCACTTAATACCACCTTCTATTTTCTGTGGACAAGCTAATTCCAAATCTACAGAGCCAAGTTTCCATATATCCCATGCCTATGACCTTCTGGATCAGCTTTCCATGAGGAAGCTTGTTAAACACCTGACTAAAATCCATATACACCACATCCACACTCTACTTCATCAGTTTCTTTTGTCACTTCCTCAAAGAATCCAATCAGGCTCACGAAGCACGAACTGCCCTTTATAGAGCCATGCTGACTAAGTAAGACTATGCTTCTCCAAATGCTTCTAAATCCTGTCCCTACAAAATCTCTCCAAAGGCTTGCCCACCACTGACGTAGAGATTCACTGGTCCACAGTACAATTCACCAGTTTATCCCTAATACGTTTTTGAACAAAGGAACAACTGGAACAAAACTTCCCAGGCTCCAGTGTGGAAGCAAAGATTATCATCAATGGCCCAACAATCTCTTCTCTTGCTACCCATAATAATCTGAAGTGTATCCCATCTGGCCCCAGGGACTTATCTATCCTAATACTCTTCAAAAGCTCCAACAACAACTCTGTCTTAACCTCAACATGCTCCAGCATAATAGCCTCACATTCATCAAGGTCCTTCTCACTGGTAAACACTGAAGCATATGGATAAAGTTCCTGATAGCACTTTATTTCTGCAGGATAATATTCTGAAGAACTACTAGAATTCGTAGATATAAGTTTTCAAAACAAAAACATTACCTTGTAGAAGAGTAAAACCCACAAAAATATCTCCTGCCTGCCATCATAATTAGGACAGGACCATTGGTCCTTTTTCAGTGGCTAAAGGTTTTTTCTTGTGCTATTCTTAGCTACATCTGGCTTTTCATTTCTTATGGTAATTTCCTACCCTGTCAATGTAATTAGTTTATTATTGTCATATGTACTGAAAATTTTTTAATGTGCATGCCATCCAATAGATCAGAAGACCATAGGAGCAGAATTAGGCTATTTGGCCCATTGAGTCTACTCTGCCATTTAATCATAGCTGACCCTTTTTTTCTCCTGCTCAACCCCATTTCCCGGCCTTCTCACCGTAACTTTTGATGCCATGTCCAATCAAGAACCTATCAATCTCTGCCTTAAATACAGCCAGTGACCCAGCCTCCACAGCTGTATGTGGCAACAAATTCCACAAATTCACCACCCTCTGGCTACAGAAATTTCTCCGCATCTCTGTTTTGAATGGACGTTCCTCTATCCTGAGGCTGTGCCCTCTTGTCCTAGATGGGAAACATCCTCTCCACATCTACTCTGTTGCTCCTTTCAACATTCAAAAGGTTTCAATGAGATCCCCCCTCATCCTTCTAAATTCCAGTGAGTACAGACCCAGAGCCATCAAAATGTTCCTCATATGATAACACTTTCATTCCTGGAATCATCCTTGTTTACCTCCCCTGAACCCTCTCCAATGCCAGCACATCTCTTCTAAGATGAGGAACCCAAAACTGTTCACAATACTCAAGAAGAGGCCTCACCAGTGCCTTATAAAGCCTCAGCATCCCATCCCTGCTCTTGTATTCTAGACCTCTTGAAATGAATGCTAACATTCATTTACCTCCCTCACCACCGACTCAACCTGCAAGTTAACCTTTATCCCATACATATGTACTACCTGCCTAATGAAAAAGGAGAGGGACAGAAACAGAATGCAAAATATATTGTTATAGCTACAGAGACATTGAGCACCGTTAAAAGGAGTGCTGCCATCCATCATCAAGGACTCACACTATCCAGGCCATGCCCTCTTCTCACTGCTGGATGTGGTGTATATGGATTTTAGTAGGTGCTTGACAAGCCTCTCTATGGAAAGCTCAGCCAGAAGGGCATTGGCATAGATCTCACACCACCAGGTTCAGGAACAGTTATCACCTTTCAGTCATCAGGTTCCTGAAACCAGTGTAGATAACTCCACTTACCTCAACTCTGAACTGATTACACAACCCATGGACTCACTTTTAAAGACTCTACAACTCATGTTCTCAGTTTTATTTATTTACTATTATAGTTACGTTTTTTGTTTATGCAGATTGTTTTCTTTTGCACATTAGTTATTTGTCAGTCTTTGTGTGTAGTTTTTCATTGATTCTATTGCATTTCTCTGTTGTACTGTGAATGCCTGCAGGAAAATAAATCTCATAGTAGACACGTACATGCTTAGATAATAAGTCTATTTTGAACTTGAACTTTGAACTTTGAACATGTAGTGTAGGTAAACAAATAAAGAGCAAGGCCATGATGAGATGGAATTGAGAGATCAATATTTCATCTTTCTCATTTAAGAGGTCTGTCCAAGAATGTCAGGTCTGACAAGATTTCTGGAGGCAAAATCTTCCAATTTCGTCAATATTTTATTCTTTCTCATTTAATTTCATCACAGCTTGCTCAAGATGGGGCTGATTTGGATAAGGCTGTGCAATGGGCAAACAGCTATCCATATGGCCACCAAGTGTGGATTGGTCCATTCACAGCATTCTTAGCTCTCTACTATCCTGATTATGCCAAGGCATTGCTTGCAGTTTCAGGTGAGGAATTTCAGACTTTTCCTGGATGCATAAACTAGAAGTTCTAGTTTTAATTTTTAAGAGATTCTGTATCATTGCCTGATTCTAATGAAAATGTGTCCACAGTACAAAAATGGCATTGCAGGGCCTCTCTAGGTTACAAATAACCTGATCTATGGAAATCTGACTTTGCACAAATTCTACCATATGTTTTAAAAGCACCTTTCAAGCTAGACAATCAAAAATTTTCATGGGATTCCTTAATGATTGGATGCAGTATATATTTCATTAGTTTAATTATGGCTAGCCTCAAGGTGATTATTAAATAAAATTAGAGAATTATAATGTATAAATGGAACAATGTTACATGGGTGTATGGGGTATCAGGGAGGAGTAGCACCTCTAATTTTTCATTTATTTAAGTTAATAACAGGAAATTCACAGCTTGTGGCCCTGAACCCCTGAATAAATAATACTGACTGTAAGGTCCTTTACTGTTGGGAATTCAGTCAATTATTTCAACAATAACTCAGAAAAATTACAAAAAAATCTAATTTAGCTTACAGCCAAGTAGCCTTGAGAAAAAGCCAAGACCTTGTTTAGTCTTATAGGGATGGATGGGTAATAAGTATCCCAAATTATTTGCAACATTCACTAATGGACTGCCCCTCATTTGGGGCACTTTTCAGGAGTCCCATGTCAAAGCAGATAATCTGCACAGTGAAATCCACAAAAGTATCCACAAGTTCATATCTTTTAAATTTATTGGTCAATCTTTTCTCACATGAATTACAAGTTTTCAAAAAATTTCTTAAAAAATAATTATAGTATTTTTGTGTACAATGTGAAGTTATTAACAAAGTTGTTCAGCGGGGTAAATCATCTCAGTTCGCAATATGGCTTGACTTAAAATGACGGATTTACTGAATTTTGTCTACAAATAAAGATAGACTAAGGGGTCACAGCCGAGCAGACAAGCGTCAGTCGGAAGCAGAAGAGATAGCAGAAGCGTAGATTGGGACAGGTTGTTCTCTGGCAAAGATGTGATCGGTAGGTGGGAAGCCTTCAAAGGGGAAATATTGAGAGTGCAGAGTTTGTATGTTCCTGTCAGGATTAAAGGCAAATTGAATAGGAATAAGGAACCTTGGTTCTCAAGGGATATTGCAACTCTGATAAAGAAGAAGAGGGAGTTGTATGAAATGTATAGGAAACAGGGAATAAACCAGGTGCTTGAGGAGTATAAGAAGTGCAAGAAAATACTTAAGAAAGTAATCAGGAGGGCTAAAAGAAGACATGAGGTTGCCTTGGCAGTCAAAGTAGAGGATAATCCAAAGAGCTTTTACAGGTATATTAAGAGCAAAAGGATTGTAAGGGATAAAATTGGTCCTCTATGGTCGGCTATGCACGGAACCAAAGGAAATGGGGGAGATCTTAAATAGGTTTTTTGCGTCTGTATTTACTAAGGAAACTGGCATGAAGTCTATGGAATTGAGGGAATCAAGTAGTGAGATCATGGAAACTGTACAGGTTGAAAAGGAGGAGGTGTTTGCTGTCTTGAGGAAAATTAAAGTGGATAAATCCCCGGGACCTGACAGAGTGTTCCCTCGGACCTTGAAGGAGACTAGTGTTGAAATTGCGGGGGCCCTGGCAGAAATATTTAAAATGTCGCTGTCTACGGGTGAGGTGCCGGAGGATTGGAGAGTGGCTCATGTTGTTCCATTGTTTAAAAAAGAATCGAAAAGTAATCCGGGAAATTATAGGCCGGTGAGTTTAATGTCGGTAGTAGGTAAGTTATTGGAGGGAGTACTAAGAGACAGAATCTACAAGCATTTGGATAGACAGGGACTTATTAGGGAGAGTCAACATGGCTTTGTGCATGTTAGGTCATGTTTGACCAATCTATTGGAGTTTTTCGAGGAAGTTATCAGGAAAGTGGATGAAGGGAAGGCAGTGGATATTGTCTACATGGATTTCAGTAAGGCCTTTGACAAGGTCCCGCATGGGAGGCTAGTTAGGAAAATTCAGTTGCTAGGTATACATGGAGAGGTGGTAAATTGGATTAGACATTGGCTCGATGGAAGAAGCCAGAGAGTGGTGGTAGAGAATTGCTTCTCCGAGTGGAGGCCTGTGACTAGTGGTGTGCCACAGGGATCAGTGCTGAGTCCATTGTTATTTGTCATCTATATCAATGATCTGGATGATAATGTGGTAAATTGGATCAGCAAGTTTGCTGATGATACAAAGATTGGAGGTGTAGTAGACAGTGAGGAAGGTTTTCAGAGCCTGCAAAGGGACTTGGACCAGCTGGAAAAATGGGCTGAAAAATGGCAAATGGAGTTTAATACAGACAAGTGTGAGGTATTGCACATTGGAAGGACAAACCAAGGTAGAACATACAGGGTTAATGGTAAGGCACTGAGGAGTGCAGTAGAACAGAGGGATCTGGGAATACAGATACAAAATTCGCTAAAAGTGGCGTCACAGGTAGGTAGGGTCGTAAAGAGAGCTTTTGGTACATTGGCCTTTATTAATCAAAGTATTGAGTATAAGAGCTGGAATGTTATGATGAGGTTGTATAAGGCATTAGTGAGGCCGAATCTGGAGTATTGTGTTCAGTTTTGGTCACCAAATTACAGGAAGGATATAAATAAGGTTGAAAGAGTGCAGAGAAGGTTTACAAGGATGTTGCCAGGACTTGAGAAACTCAGTTACAGAGAAAGGTTGAATAGGTTAGGACTTTATTCCCTGGAACGTAGAAGAATGAGGGGAGATTTGATAGAGGTATATAAAATTATGATGGGTATAGATAGAGTGAATGCAAGCAGGCTTTTTCCACTGAGGCAAGGGGAGAAAAAAACCAGAGGACATGGGTTTAGGGTGAGGGGGGAAAAGTTTAAAGGGAACATTAGGGGGGGCTTCTTCACACAGAGAGTGGTGGGAGTATGGAATGAGCTGCCAGAGGAGATGGTAAATGCAGGTTCTTTTTTAACATTTAAGAATAAATTGGACAGATACATGGATGGGAGGTGTATGGAGGGATATGGTCCGTGTGCAGGTCAGTTGGACTAGGCAGAAAATGGTTCGGCACAGCCAAGAAGGGCCAAAAGGCCTGTTTCTGTGCTGTAGTTTCTATGGTTTCTATGGTTTCAATAGATAGAGAGAGGTATAGATTGAATTCAAAGGAGCAGAAAAATGAGACTGGATAAGATAAATGAACTTCAGAAATTTTCAAAGAAGCCGAATAAATATGTCTCTTAACAAAGAGTCAGAGCAAATACAATGCACTACCACATATTAAATAGTCGTATACCATTGTACTTGTACTTTTACAACTTTTAGAATCATTAATTAAATCTGTATATTTTGTTTACTTTTATATATCAATGAAAATAATAGTAGAGAGAAAATCATTTTTAAATCATCCATATTGTAAAGTCTCACTCATTAAGTGGCCACTTCATAGGACATTGAAGAAAAGACAAAATACAGTCTGTGCCTGGGATATACAATGGATCCATTCCTGAGAACTGTCTGTCAGCCAACTTCTCCATAAAAAGTCTATTATCTATCGTAACCCATGTTGTTGTTCGTCCATCGTCATCATTGATGAAGACCTTGACACCATTGATGATGTCGAGACTAGCGCATGATTTGGATTTAAGTGAGGGAGAGTTGCGCAGCGTCAGCCTCACTCTCTCTTCCCAATTCCCATCTGGATCCAGTGGCAAGACAGAGTCGAGACGGCTGGAGATGGGACTAGGTGCAGTGGATGACCAGGACGTCTTCTGTGTCTTGTCGTGCTCTACATGTTCCACGACGCTTGCAGAGACCGC
The DNA here is from genome assembly GCF_030028105.1 of Mobula birostris. Taxonomy (NCBI): domain Eukaryota; kingdom Metazoa; phylum Chordata; class Chondrichthyes; order Myliobatiformes; family Myliobatidae; genus Mobula; species Mobula birostris. The sequence goes on along the minus strand of NC_092381.1, from coordinate 56,012,537 downwards.
CTTCTTGACTGTTGGACCTTCCATTGGTCTCGTCCACTCAATCTGCCGGAGTCTGCCTTTACATACTGGGATAGACAACTCCCTATCTCACCAAGGGTTTGAGACCCGTCGGCTACCCTCACCCGGTTTAGCCGGCTTGTTGAAGCTGTTGCCCAGGGTGTGACCGCTTTCGCATGCAAACAGCTACGAGGAGCCGCAGGTGAGAGCTGAGTGCCAGGTGGGGACCAAAGGTGGACTAACTGCCTTGAAAAGATGCGACATATAAAATTCCCAACTAATGCCTTGTTAGGCGATTAAATGTGCCCTCAAATTTACCTAGTATCATACGATAATGTATGAAATCAATCTCAGAAAATGGAAATAAAGACCATTAACTTTTAGTTTTAATTTGTGAAGAGACTGAAATTGTTTTTGTTGTGAAATAACGAGAGGAAAATTCAGATGAATAAATAACACAGAAAAGAACAAATTATTTATATAATTTTGACTATTGAACAATCTGCTTCTTTGTTTACATTTCAGAACCTAGAGATGATGTGGTCTACCGGTTTATGGTTCCTTGGATTGGTAGGTACTATGATCAATAAATCATCAGCTTTATCACAAACTGCACAATATGTTAGTAACTTTTCAGAGACCCTCCCCATCACTGTGAACCTTATCATTTCTGTACAGCCCTATGGATGCCTGTACGCGTCCACCTCAAATAAGCAAAACGACAAGAAAAAATTGATTCTAAAATGTCAGAAGATCACTGTAAGGACATGGCAGAATTTCCATACTTTTACAAAACGAAGTCAGGCAGAATCGCAGATCACAGCACATCTTAATACATTCTATTTTGAGCAGATGGGAATGGATATCTGCACCCACCCCAATCGCCTCCAGTGCACCTGAATCCACAGCCACCCCTGTGGAGATAAGTGAGTCCACGGAGAGTGAGCCTGTGGAAAGCATATGGACCAGCAACTGTCCCTGGCTGTGTCCTTAGATCCTGTGTAGATCAGCTAACAAGGGTATTTGGAAATGTTTTTAATCTTTCCCTGCTTCAATCTCGGGTTCTCCCATACATAAGGAGACTACTATCATCCCATTATCTAAGAACAACAAGCTAACATACTGCAACAGCTACTGCCCAGTGACTCTGACATCTACTATCATGAAGTGCTTCGAGAAGCTGGTCATGACACATTAACTCCAGCCTTCAGACAACCTCGACCCACTACAATTCGCCTACTGCTGGAAGATGGCAGACACAATCTGCCAGGCCCTACACTCATCTCTGGAGCATCTACACTGTAAAAACACCTGTGTCAGACTATTGTTTATTGACTACAGCTCGACTTTCAATACTGTAATTCCAAGCAAACTTATCACCAAACTCCAGATGCTGTGAGTCAATACCTCATTCTGCAAATGGATCTTTGACCTTTTTGACCAACAGACTGCAGTCAGTAAGGACAGGTAGCAACACCTTCACCATGGTTATTCTCAACACCTGGTACTCCACAATGTTGCCTCCTCAGCCTCCCACTCTACTCCTTGTATATTCATCACTGCATGGCCAGTTTCTGCTCCAACTCCATCTATAGGTTTGCAGATGATATCTCCGTAGTGGGCCACATTTCATATAACAATGAGCTGGAGTACAGAAAAACGCTATCATGGACAGTCCCAAGCCCAACTGCAAAAGGAGAAGTGTTGTGTATGAGGTTAGCAACCCCATCCTGTAAAAGCGCAGTGCTACAGAAATGCCAATAGAGACTCCAGAGACCTTATTCGTGGGAGAGGAAGGACCTTCAAGGACGGTCTACACCCGGGAATAACTTGAAAGACTGGCCCAGATAGAGGACTGTTGTTGGCGGCCTATGCCTCAGTTGGGTATGGGCTTAATAAGGAAGTAAGTAAAGCAAGGCCAAGGAGATAGAGACCTTGGTAAAATGGTGTCATGACAACAAGCTTTTCTTCAATGTCAGCAAAACAAAGGGGCTGGTCATTGACTTCAGGAAGTGGAGCGGTGCACATGTTCCTGTCTACATCAGCAGTGCTGAGGCTGAGAGGGTGGACAGCTTCAAGTTGCTAGGAGTGAGTATTACGAATAACCTATTCTGGACCAGCCATGTAGATACCATGGCCAAGAAAACTCATTAATGCTTCTACTTCCTCAAGAAGCTAAAGCAATTTGGCATGATCTGTCAATCCTTACCAATTTTTATCAGTGCACTATAAAAAGCAAACTGTCTGGACACATAGCGGTTTGATATGGCAACTGCTCTGTATGTGACTGCAAGAAACCGCAGAGAGTGGTGGACACAGCCTAGCACGTCACAGAAGCCACCCTCCACTCTATGGACTCCATCTACAGTTATCGCTGTCTCAATAAAGCAACCAGTCTAATCGAAGAACCACCCACGCCTGACATTCTCTCTTCTCCACTCTTCTAGTGGGCAAAAGATAAAAAAGCCTGAAAACACCTGCTTCTACCCTGTTATTATAAGACTGTTAATGGTTCCCCGGTACGACAAGATGGACTCTTGACTTATAATCTACCTTGTTATGATCTTCACTGTTTATCTGCCCTGCGCTTTCTGTGGAGATATTACAATTTATTTTTTATTATTATTCTTTTACCTTGTTCTACCTGAAACTCTCTTTTACTGAGCGTCTCTGGAAATGCGACTTGTTAGCCCCTCGCTAACAGCCAATGGATTCCGCAGTGAGAAACCCACCTTTCTCAGGCTTCATAGTCTAGAGTGTAAATGGCTTTGGTCTCACCAAATCCGTGGGGTTGGGATGTCTCACCCACCCAAACCACAGTTTGTGTGAATGCTGTGTGATTTACCGCCCCTGGCAATCACCCTTCAGCAAGAAATAACAGATCATACACTGCATAAAATTAATAAATATATTTAAGAATGTTAACTTAAGCAAACAGTTATTAAAGGGGAAAAAAAGAAAAACCAGAAAGGGCCCATTATACTTATACAGTCACATGTGCACGGTGCAGCTCAAATCTTGAAGTTGTCATGTGCTGGACCCTCGGTCTGCGTGAAAGCACACACTACCTTCTGAAGGTCGCTCTAAAACCATCTTGAACGACCGGGTCTCCCACAGGAGTATTGGTCCTTCCGCCTCGAAGCCATTCATCTGCACAAAGCACCTTGTGCATCAGGGATGGCATCCTCCACCATCTTTCTCCCAGTTCCCACCAACAAAAACCTCTCCACCCCGCAATCTCTAGAACCTTCTTCCGATTCTACTACCCTGATTGGCTGACACCCCATTTCCAAGGTGAAAAACAAAGCTTCTTATCTCAGCCCAAACCCAAACAGGCTGAAAGCAGAACAGACTGCTCTTACAGAGCTGCTAAAGTGAAATACCTACAGCATAACAGTAAAAATCTTAACCAGGACATTACACACCTCAACGCACTGGGTAATTGTTTGATCCCTATGAACAGTATGCAAGACATGCTTTTCTCTGTATATCAGTACATGTGACAATCATACTTCCCATAACCTTTCTCATATTTCTTGAAGTTTTTGCCATCTGAAGATTTAGCAGTCTTAGTCCTGAATATTCTCAGAGGTTTTGTATTGTTAGTCCATTGAAGTGAAGAATTCCAAAGCAACATAACCATTCAAGTGAAACAGTCTTTCATTACCTTATTCTTACAAAGTAGATGGGTCTTCTGCTAACTGTGAGACTAGGATCCTTAGAGCAGACACTGAGCTTCCACACCGTCAAATCCCATAAAAAATGTATATACTGTGTGTCAAGAAGATCACTTTTCTTTTAACTAAATTTCTGAAAATATAGGCAATTTTATTCAATCACTCCTAATAAATCAGTTCTCTATTCACAGCAATCAAAGCCAGTGATTCATTGTTAGAGGTAAGCATATTCTTCTGTGGAGAGACCAATCCTTATGTGAAAATCAACAAAAAACTGCAAGTACTGCAAATCTGAAAATAAAACAGAAAATGCTAGAAACACTCAGCAGGCCAGGCAGCACCTGTGGAAAGAGAAAGTCTTAACACTTTATGTCCGTGACCCTTCATCGGACCTGTAACAGCTAAGGCACCAGTGACCCCTATTTCCATCCAGGGGGTCTGTGTGGACGTGGTGGAGGATTACAAATACCTGGGGATACAAATTGACAATAAACTGGACTGGTCAAAGAACACTGAGGCTGTCTACAAGGAGGGTCAGAGCCGTCTCTATTTCCTGAGGAGACTGAGGTCCTTTAACATCTACCGGACGATGCTGAGGATGTTCTATGAGTCTGTGGTGGCCAGTGCTATCATGTTTGCTGTTGTGTGCTGGGGCAGCAGGCTGAGGGTAGCAGACACCAACGGAATCAACAAACTCATCCATAAGGCCAGTGATGTTGTGGGGATGGAACTGGACTCTCTCACGGTGGTGTCTGAAAAGAGGATGCTGTCCAAGTTGCATGCCACCTTGGACAATGTCTCCCATCCACTACATAATGTACTGGTTGTGCACAGGAGTACATTCAGCCAGAGACTCATTCCACCGAGATGCAGCACAGAGCGTCATAGGAAGTCATTCCTGCCTGTGGCCTTCAAACTTTACAACTCCTCCCTTGGAGGGTCAGACACTCTGAGCCAATAGGCTGGTCCTGGACTTACTTCCTGGCATAATTTACATGTTACTATTTAATTATTTATGGTTTTATTACTATTTAATTATTTATGGTGCAACTGTAACAAAAACCAATTTCCCTTGGGATCAATAAAGTATGACTATGACTATGACTAACATTGACTGTTTGCTTCTTCTATGTGTTGCTTATGTGTGTAGCAAGAAAGACTTCATTATTTCTCTTAGATTCCAATTTTACACCAACTAACCTCTATTTTTCAGTTCATGTAAGTGGGCCACCCAATTCCCCTGCAGTTTAATGTTTACATGTAAAAAGATTCTCCTATTCTCTTTTTTTTAATTGAAGAATAATTTCACAGTTCACTATTTTTCTTACCACCTTCCATCTTCGTAGCCAGTTGCCTAAACAGTCGACCCTTCCTTGCTTTCATGTGGCTAAGTCAAGGGAAGGCCTAGATTTTCCTTATTGGATTTAAGAAGCACTTCTGCCTCTTTTAACCTCAGTTAAACTTGGAAGAAGTAAGAGATTAAAATGCACATCTTTATGCCTCTCTGGCCCAGCTTTGCTTCCCACCATTGAAACCACAACAGTTTGCCTTCTTTCCTAGTACAGCTGGCTTCATGTGTCTGTCACTGTTCAGCACAACAGGTTCAAATTGAAGGCACCAGAAGTGGAGCAGGTTAACAGATGGTAAATCCTCGAGCTAATTTTAATTGATATCTTGCCCTGGATAAGCTCATTCTCATTGTATCATGTACTGAGCAAACACGCTGATGAAAATGTAAACTGTATATGCTACAAGTTTGCTATTAATTTTAAAAATGCCTAATAAATCTCTACCTATTGTTAGCTTGCTGTAACATTGAACTTCACAATTGTTTTTGCATACAATAGGCAAATATAATGCTTAGAACTTAGCGATGCACACAAAACATTGGAGGAACTCAGCAGGCCAGGCAGCATCTTTGGAAAAAAGTACAGTCAGCCTGAAATGACTTTGGTGGGACTGGAGAAAAAGAGATTATGTCTAGAAATTATTTTGCTTTCTAATCCACTTCTCTGCTCCTTCCCGGAAGGAGCAAATTTAATCGGTATTGTCCACCATTGGCTGTACCTGTACTTCACCCTGTTCCTCCCCAGTAAGTTGACATTTTTCATGTGAGAGATGAAGTAGTGAAATACAGCAGTATGCTAGATCAAGAGGCAGTCATGAAACCAGTGCACTTTTAATGATAACACACTGTAAATTAAGCAAGAGTAACCATCTTGGCTAATTTTAGCTTTCCAGCCCTCAGGAGCTCTGAGGCTGAATTATCAAACTGTCACCTTAGCTGAAGTAATCTGAATAAGAAATTAAATGTTTGAATCTTCCTAATTTCTAGGTTTTAGTTCCATATTTTTCAATGTATTTATCAACTGAATCATTGGGAGGGCTCCATAACTGCTTCATTTCAAATTAGCATCCAACTCTTTACAGGAGCAAAAGTCTTTCAATTTAACTAGCAGATTAAAAGGGTGCATAATGCTTATATTTAGAAATAATACTCTATGAATTTCAGGTTACCGCTTGCTAATATCCAGTGGTCAGAAGTGGTATCGTCATCAGCGACTATTGACACCTGGGTTCCACTACTATGTATTAAAGCTTTATGCGCAGGAAATCACAGAGGCCACTAGAATCATGCTGGTATGTATATTGAGACTTCTGATAACTCTTAATTGTGACTTTCCAGTAAGAGTGGGATACTGGTTATTGAAAGGAGTATTAGCTATTTACACTTGCAGCAGTTTTACCATCCAGACCCCACTCTTTGTATGATTCTTACATGAAATGTGTTTGTACCATTTGATGGGAACTTAGAACCAAACAACCTTTAGATGAATTTCCTAGTGAACTCCCCCCTAATGGATTAGCATAATGTTGATAGAATATTATTGGAGATTCTGTTCATATGGTTAAGTTACAGGGGAAAAGCAAAATAATATACTCCACCCATTATATAGAAATACATTTCTAGCTGAAAGAATATCTACAAAGTCAAGAGTCACAACCCTTTAGGAACCTGTACTTAGAGTCTTCAGTTTGATGTACTTTTTCACAAAGATTCTACTTTTCAGGTGAGTACCTATAATTGCCATTTCCCACTGCTACAAAGACATGGTTATAATTTTCCATGGCTTCTCCACTCTTTCCATTTTCTCATATTTCTGTAAATCAGTCAGTGCAATATCCCAACAACACTGATTTTCTAAATAAAGTGCCTAATTTTGTGCGTGGGAGTGAATTAGCAAGTAACCGAGCTGGTTGTGTGGATGAATTTGTAACAGAGGAACATAAGCTGCAATATAGGTCCAGAGACTCGCTGATGGCTGGGACACTATTTCTCTCTTCATCACAGTCATCATTAGCACCGTGAAAAAGAATGATTTTCCTTCTTCCTTTCATCTTTTTTCCCATCATTATTGTCTTCTTGCTCTCAACTGTCTTTCATTCTCTGTAATGGATTTGCTGAAAAGAAACTTTTACCTGCATTAATCTATAACTAAGTAGATTGAGAAGGTTTTTAATGTTTTGAAATTTACAATGGTAGAGATGTTCACTCAATGAACTTAATATTAGTGCAGTGTTATCAATGTTGGTGAGTCCCCAGACCAGAGAATATGGGATCTCTTGTTGCTCCTCAGCAAGCTCATTTTTGAGAATCAATTCTTAAGTGTAATGGATATCCCCTCTGGGGGCTAATTAGGTTAAAACTAACAATTAATGACTAATCCCTCTTGAATCACATTGGAGATACCATATTATAACTGCACCAGAATGAATTTTAAGGTGCTACATACAAGAAATTACTGTTTGCAGAGACAGAGGATTTGATCCCTTTTGATTCCCTTATGAAGGAAATAGAGGCTGGATAATATGTTAGTTCCTGTGGCACTCATTAAGAACAGGAAGCAGCTAATTTATGGTAAACACAAAATAATCTGCAGATGCTGCTGTCAAAGGAACACTCACAATGCGCTGGAGGAACTCAGCAGGTCAGTCAGCATCAGTTGAAAAGGTTAGTCGACGTTTCGGGCCGAAACCCTTCGTCAGGACTGAAGGAAAAACTTTGGGGAGGGTTTGAAGAACGCTGGTGGTTGAAAAAAACAGTAATTTGAAAGACAAAGGGGTGGGGGAGGGGAAGCAGGGGGGTGATTGGCTGGAGAACAATGCGTAGTAGTAGAAGGAGGCGGAACTATGAGGGAGGTGATGTGAAATAGGGATAGAGGAAGGGAGGGGCAGTGAATTACCGGAAGTTGGAGAATTCTATGTTCATACCAAGGGGCTGGAGACTACCTTGACAGTATATGAGGTGTTGCTCCTCCAACCTGAGTTTAGCCTCATCATGGCAGTAAAGGAGGCCATGTATGGACATATCTGAATGGGAATGGGAAGCAGAGTTGAAGTGGGTGGCTACCGGGAGATCCTGTCTGTTGTGGCGGACGGAGTGGAGGTGCTCGACGAAGCGGTCCCCCAATCTGCGTCGGGTTTTACCGATGTAGAGGAGGCCGCACTGGGAGCACCGGATGCAATAGATGACCCCAACAGACTCACAAGTGAAGTGTTGACTCACCTGGAAGGACTGTTTGGGGCCCTGAATGGCGGCAAGAGAGGAGGTGTAAGGACAGGTGTAGCACTTGCGCTTACAGGGATAAGTGCCAGGTGGGAGATCCGCGGGGAGGGATGCGTGGATCAGGGAGTCGCAGAGGGATCGATCTCTGCGGAAAGCAGAGAAGGGTGGAGAGGAAAAGATGTGCTTAGTGGTGGGGTCCCGTTGAAGGTGGCAGAAGTTGCGGAGGATAATGTGCTGGATCCGGAGGCTGGTGGGGTGGTAGGTGAGGACAAGGGGAACTCTGTCCCTGTTGTGGTGGCGGGAAGATGGGGTGATGGCCGAAGTGCGGGAAATGGAGGAGATGCGGGTGAGGGCATCATTGATGACAGCAGAAGTGAAACCACGATCCTTAAAGAAAGAGGACATTTGAGATGTCCTGGAATGGAAAGCCTCATCCTGTGAGCAGATGCGGCAGAGACAGAGGAACTGGGAATAGGGAATGGCATTTTTGCATGTGGCGGTGTGGGAAGAGGTATAGTCGAGGTAGTTATGAGAGTCAGTGGGCTTGTAGAAGATGTCAGTGGACAGTCTGTCTCCAGAGATGGAGACCGAGAGATCGAGAAAGGAGAGAGAAGTGTCTGAGATAGACCAAGTGAATTTGAGGGCTGGGTGGAAGTTAGAAGAAAAGTCGATGAAAATGACGAGCTCAGCATGGGTGCAGGAAGCAGCACCAATGTAGTCGTCAATGTACCGAAGGAAAAGTTGGGGAGCAGTACCAGAATAGGTTTGGAGCACAGACTGTTCCACATAACCAACGAAGAGGCAGGCGTTGCTGGGTCCCATGCGAGTTCCCATAGCTACACCCTTAGTCTGAAGAAAGTGGGAAGAGACAAAAGAGAAGTTATTAAGTGTGAGAACCAGTTCCGCCAACCAGAGGAGGGTAGTGGTGGTGGGGACCTGGTGAGGTCTATTATCCAGGAAGTCGCGGAGGGCTTTGAGGCCTTCTTGATGGGGAATGGAGGTGGAGGTGTATAAGGATTGGACATCCATAGTGAAAATGAAGCGGTTGGGAACGGGGAACTGGAAGTTATTGAAGGGGTGGAGGGCATGGGATGTATCGCGGATGTAGGTGGGGAGGGACTGAACTATGGATGACAAAATGGAGTCCAGGTAGGCAGTTACAAGTTTGGTTGGACAGGAGCAGGCAGAAACTATGGGTCTACCGGGACAGTCAGGCTTGTGTATCTTTGGGAGGAGGTAAAACCGAGCGGTACGCGGTGTGGGAATAATGAGTTTAGCTAATTTATGGCCTTGCCTGACCTGATCCAATTTCTATGGTTTTTGTAGCAATTCTCTAAAGGTCTTTGGTGACAATGCCACACAATTTGAGGTACATTTGCATGAATTTCCTGGAGAGGATACAGAATTAGGTCTCACTGAATATTGTTTCATTTCTTTTTGAAATGACTGCCTTCCTCTTTGGCTTTCTATGTTAGACCACTAATGCAAGATTATATTAATACATTGTACAGGAGGCATACATTACAACTACCAAGATGTGAATTTTACATTGCAAACAATTTCTTAATAATTTCTAAATCTCCCTAAATATGAATGGTTCCACTCTGCTTTGGCATGGAATAACTTCATTCATAATGTAAAATTGACTTAGGATTTGTTGTAGATAATTATATATTTAAGTAAACTGACTGTGCAAATGTTAATAGTGCTAGCTTGGCGAGACATTGGTAAGTGGGAGTCTTAATTCATTGATAAATATCTTAGTGCAGGAGTTCCCAACTCATTTTATGTCATGGACCAATATCATTAAGAAAGGGGCCTTTGAACCCCAGATTGGGAAGTGCTGTCTTAGAGCCATGTTAAATTTTGTTTGGATGCCTGAATCGTAATCAGGGCTAAAACTCGAGGTGGTTATCTTTTCCTTAGCCTAAGATTTCCCTACCTTCTGTAGCTAAGCACTCAATATAGCAGTGCAATATTTCATATGAGAGATTCTGCAGATGCTGGATGAAGGGCCCCAGACGAAGGGTTTAGGCCCAAACGTCGACTCTTTATTTCTGTCCATAGACTCTACCCAACCTGCTGAGTTCCTCCAGTGTTTTGTCTGTGTTGATGTGAGTAACATATCTTTTTCCATAGGACAAATGGGAACTACTCAGCACGAATGGAAAATCAGTGGAGCTCTCCCATCATCTCAGCTTTATGACACTAGATAGTATTCTGAAGTGTGCCTTCAGATACCACAGCAATTGTCAGATTGAAAGGCTAGAAATTTTTAATGCCGTATTTTTATTATTAATGGTTGCCCACTGTTCAATATTAAAATAAAACAGGAGTCATGCTCTATCCTACTCATTAGCAGCCTTGCATGCCTCCCAATGTCCACTTACAGTCGCAAACACGAGGGAATCTGCAGATGCTGGAATTTCAAGCAACACACATAAAAGTTGCTGGTGAACGCAGCAGGCCAGACAGCATCTCCAGGAAGAGGTACAGTTGACGTTTGGGGCCGAGACCCTTCGTCAGGACTGTCCACTTACAGTGCTTGTTTTCCTTCTTCTAATCCCGTGGTTAGTATGAATAATATTTTCTGATCAAATTCCTCCTTTTTTGTTTAACATGGCTGTTATTTATTGTTTATTAGTCACTTTATAGTTTATTAGTTTAAGTAACTAACTAGTTACATAATACAATAAAAAAGCATAGGAATTAATTGACAGATTTACTTTTCACTTTAACCTTTTCTGCTTTTTCTCCTTCTGCCTTTCACTCTCTCATTTTTCCTCTCTCATCTCAATGACTCCTGTTCATTTATACCAGCCCTTCTGCATACCATGTCCATAAGACCAAAAGGCATAGGAGGCGAAATAGGCCATTCAGCCCATCGGGACTGCTCACCGATCCATCATGGCTGATCCATCTGCCTTCTTGCCATAACCTTTGATGCCTTGACCAATCAGAAAACTATTGACTTTTGCTTTAAATATACCCACAGACTTGGCCTCCACTGCAGTCTGTGGCACAGCATTCCAGAGATTCACTACCCTCTGGCTAAACAAATTCCTACTTACCTCTGTTCTAAAGGGTCACCCCTCAATTTTGAGGCTGTGTCCTCTAGTTCTGGATACCCCCCCCACCCCACCACAGGAAACATCTTCTCCACTTCCACCCTATCTAGTCCTTTCAACATTCAGTAGGTTTCAATGAGATCCCCTGCATTCTTCTAAATTCCGGTGAGTACAGGCCCAAAGCTGCCAAATGTTCCTCATATGTTAACCCCTTCATTCCTGGAATCATCCTCTTGAACCTCCCCGGACTCTTTCCAATGACAACACATCCTTTCTGAGATATGGGGCCCAAAACTGTTTATAATACTCCAAGTGCAGGCTGACCAGTGTCTTATAAAGCCTCAGCATTACCTCCTTGTTTTAATATTATATTACCTTTGAAATAAATGCCAACATTGCATTTGCCTTCTTTACCACAGACTCAACCTGTAAATTAACCTTCTGGGAGTCTTGCACAAGGACTCCAAAGTCCCTCTGCACCTCTGATGTTTGATTTTTCTCCCCATTCAAATAATAGTCTGCACTTTTGTTCCTTTTACCAAAATGCATTATCATACATTTCCCAACACTGTATTCCATCTACCCCTTTTTACCCATTTTTCCAATTTGTCTAAGTCCTTCTGCAATAGCATTGCTTTCTCAGCACTACCTACCACTCCAGCTATCTTTGTATCATCTTCACACTTTGCCACAAAGCCATCAATTCCATTATCTAAATCATTGACAAGCAATGTGAAAAGTAGTGGTCCCAATACTGACCCCTGAGAAACACCATTAGTCACTGGTAGCCAACCAGAAAAGGCCCCCTTTATTCCCATTCACTGCCTCCTGCCTGTCAGCCATTCCTCTATCCATGCCAGTATCTTTCCTGTAATGACATGGGATTTTATCTTGTTAAGTAGGCTCATGTGTGGCACCTTAACAAATGCTTTCTGAAAATCCAAGTAAGTGACACCCACTGCCTGTCCTTTGTCCACCCTGCTTGTTACTTCCTCGAAGAACTCTAACAGATTTGTCAGGAAGAATTTCCCTTTACAGAAACAATGTTGACTTTGACTTATTTTGTCATTAATCTCCAAGTACCCCAAAACATCATCCTTAATAATAGACTCCAACACTTTCCCAGCCACTGAGGTTAGGTAACTGGCCTATAATTTCCTTTATTTTGCTTTCCTCCCTTCTTAAAGAGTGGAATGACATTTGCAATCTTCCGGTCCTCCAGGACCATGCCAGAATCAAGTGATTCTTGAAAGATCATAACCAATGCATCTGCCATCTCTTCAGGAACCTCCTTCTGAACTCTGGGATGTGGTCTTCTGGTGCCATCTGCCTTAAGACCTTTCAGTTTGCCTAGCACTTTTTCCTTTGTAATAGCAATGGCACTTACTCCTGCTCCCTGACACTCACGGACTTCTGGCACACTGCTAGTGTTTTCCACAGTGAATACAGATGCAAAGTACCCATTAAGTTCATCTGTCATTTCTTTGTCCCCCATTACTACCGCATCATTTTCCAGTGGTCCGATATCAACCCTCACCTCCCTTTTACTCTTTATATAAATGAAAAAGCTTTTAGTATCTTGCTTTATATTATTGGCTAGTTTGCCCTCATAGTTAATCTTTTCTCTTCTTATGGCCTTTTTAGTCGCCTTTTGTTGGATTTTAAAAACTTCCCAATCACCTACTCACTTTTGCTACATTCTATGCCCTTTCCCTAACTTTAATGCAATCCTTAATTTCCCTTGTCAACCGCAGTTGCCTACCCCTGCCATTTGAGAACAAGTTCTTCTGTGGGACATATCTATATTGTGCCTTGTGAACTATTCCCAGAAACCTCAGCCACTTCGGCTCTGCCGTCATCCCCACCAGTATCCCCCTCCAATCCACCTGGGCAAACTCCTCTCTCAAGCCTCTGTAATTCCCTTTATTCCATTGTGATACTGATACATCTGACTTATGCTTCTCCCTCTCAAATTGCAGTATGAATTTAATCATATTATGATCACTGTCTCTTACTGTTTCCTTTACCTTAAGCTCCCTAATAAAATCTGGATTATTACACAACACCCAATCTAAGATAGCCTTTCCCTCAAGCACAAGCTGCTGCAAAAAGCCATATTGCAGGTATTCAACAAATTCCCTCCCTTGCATACCAACACCAATCTGATTTTCCCAATCCCCTTGCATATGGAAGTCCCTACTACAATTGTGGCATTCCCCATATTACTTGACCTTTCCAGCTCCCTTTGCAATCTCAACCCTACATCTTGGCTACTATTTGTAGGTCTATATATGATTCCCAAATTGTTTTTTTTTACCTTTGCAGTTTTTAACTCCACATAATGATTCGATATTCTCTGACCCTATGTCACCTCTTTCTAAAGATGTAATTTCATCTCTTACCAACAGAGCTTATGCCTTCCTGTCTGTCCTTTTGATACAAAGTATATCCTTTGATATTAAGCTCTCAACTACAACCAATGACATGACTATGCCCATGTCAACTATCAATTACCTATCTATGCTAATCCAATTTCATCTATAGCCTTCAATGCTTAAGTTTCGAATGCTGTGAATATACATTCCTCAATATCTGTCTCAGCCATGAAATAAAGGTGGGGAACAGCAAACTCTAGAAGGTAAGTTTGATACCACAGTAACTATAGTAAGGTAGGCTGCAGTTAAGAGCAGCACCTGAAGGATAAGTTTCTAGAAATGTTGTGACAATGGTCACAGCAAGGCAGGGGAGCTGTCTCAATGACTATCACCTAGTAGCAATCACATCTACTGTGATGAAGTGTTTGGAGAGGTAAGTCATGGCTCAGAAAACACTTGGACTGACCGCAATTTGCTGGCTGCCACAATGGGTCGACAGTGGATGCAATCTCACTCCCTCCACTTGGCCTTGGACCACCTGAACAACAGCAGTACCTACATCAGGCTACTGTTTATTGATAACCACTAGGTGTTGAACACCATCGTCACCTCAATACTAATCAACGGACTTCAAAATCTGGGCCTCTGTACCTCCCTCTGCAATTGGATCCTTGACGTCCACATCCAGCACAGTCAGTGTGGATCCCCTCCTTGCTAACCATCAATGCAGGGACACCTGAAGGAAGTGTACTTAGCCTATGCTGCATTCCCTCTACACTCATGATTGCGTGGCTTGACACAGCTCGAACACCAAATATAAATTCAACAATGCCACCACTGCTGTCGGCAGAATTTCAGATGTCGATGAGGAGCCTGAAGACATGCACTCATTGTTTAGGAACAGCTTATTCCCCTCCACCATCAGACTTCTGAACAGTCAATGAACCAATGTGTCCTACCTCACTAATTTTCTGATCTCTTTCTGCACGACTTATTTAATTATATATATTGTGGATTCCAGTTAATTGGATCATCAGTTAATTAGGGCAGGCTCTTTTATTTGGGACAACTCTAGAAGAACGAAAACTAATCAACAAAATAGCTGGGATTCCCTTTGTTCATTTGGGACACTATGCCACTTAACTGGGGCTGGAGACTGTTGCTGAACAGTTTCAAACCAGTGTTAGACACGTACACTTGTGTAGCCGTTAAGCATTACACTGTGCTTAGTGTGAACAGTTTTAAATAGCGTCAGTTGCATGTGCTTGTGTTCAAAAAACAGTGATTTTTGGCACTGAAAATTGACAAGAAATAAGCAGCAAGACAGTTCAGAACCAATTTGCTCACTGCAGTTCCAAGCATTCAGGCTTCAAAATGCCAGAGATGGTTGGGAGTGAAGAATGAAATGACTTCACTACTTCAATAAGTTAGCAACTACAAAGAATTTGAAGATATTGACATCATCTTGGATGTTGCAATGATAGTGAAGGGTTGGAGGATGCAGTCATTGATAGCATTGTATGGAAGCAGTCCACAGTCCATAAAATCCACAGTGAATTCCAGTTAATTAGAACTCATAGGGACCACGACTTAAGCGGCTGCCCCAATTAGAACATGTTCATGGAAATAATTAAATAGATATAAAAAAAGACAAAGTCTCATTTAATTGAGTAACAAGTTATGTATTTAAATAGTCACTGTCATAATTTATTGATCCCGGGGGAAATTGGTTTTTGTTACTGTTGCACAATAAATAATAAATAGTAATAGAACCATAAATAGTTAAATAGTAATATGTAAATTATGCCAGTAAATTATGAAATAAGTCCAGGACCAGCCTATTAGCTCAGGGTGTCTGACCCTCCAAGGGAGGAGTTGTAAAGTTTGATGGCCACAGGCAGGAATGACTTCCTACGACGCTCTGTGTTGCATCTCGGTGGAATGAGTCTCTGGCTGAATGTACTCCTGTGCCCAACCAGTCCATTATGTAGTGGATGGGAAACATTGACCAAGATGGCATGCAACTTAGACAGCATCCTCTTTTCAGACACCACCGTGAGAGAGTCCAGTTCCATCCCCACAACATCACTGGCCTTACGAATGAGTTTGTTGATTCTGTTGGTGTCTGCTACCCTCAGCCTGCTGCCCCAGCACACAACAGCAAACATGATAGCACTGGCCAGCACAGACTCGTAGAACATCCTCAGCATTGTCCGGCAGATGTTAAAGGACCTCAGTCTCCTCAGGAAATAGAGACGGCTCTGACCCTTCTTGTAGACAGCCCCAGTGTTCTTTGACCAGTCCAGTTTATTGTCAATTTGTATCCCCAGGTATTTGTAATCCTCTGCCATGTCCACACTGACCCTCTGGATGGAAACAGGGATCACCGGTACCTTAGCTCTCCTCAGGTCCATCACCAGCTCCTTAGTCTTTTTCACAGAATAAATTAGAACACTACCGATACTACTGGTGGCTGTCTGTCGTATTCGACAATGACAGGAAATCTATGCGGGAGAGTTTTTAAAGTGGAACAGCCATTGCACTGGGGCAGTTCCACTCTCTCGACCTTGGAAGTCTCCGTCCAGTGATACGAGTAGACGTCACAACTGGAGTTTTCCCTGGTTGCAGTGGATGACCATGACCTCTTTTGTGCCCTGTCACGCCCTTCGCTCTCCACGTGGAGTTGTAGAACAGCCTTTCTGGCCATTAGATCTCACTGTAGATCTCATCCGCCCAGAATTCGCATGCTAGAACAGGGATATGAGACCTGCCAGCTATGCTCACTATTCGCTCTAAGCACAGTGTAGAGTCTAACAGCCACACAAGCACACGCAACTGACACTAGTTCAAAACTGTTCGACAGCAGTCTCCTAATCCAACCAAGGGGTCGTAGTGTCCCAAACAAATAAAGGGATTCCCTTTAGTTTTTGTTTTTTTAGAGTTGTCCCAAATAAGCAGCTGCCCTGTTTAACCAATGTCCCAATTAACTGGAATCCACTGTATTTCTTATTGTAATTTATTTTTTTTTTGATTTTATGTATTGCAGTGTACTGCTGAACAAAAAAAAACAAATTTCACAACATATGCCAGTGGTATCAAACCAGGAGTGAGAAAGATCGGTCGGGTTGAGCAGTTTCTCAAAGGATCAATAAAAAAGTGTTCTAACAGCTGAACACAATTGATGCAGAATTTTATTGCTATTTTAGTGAAAGCAAGGAATGAATATTGTTCCAAGAATAACACATTAATGCGAGTGCCATTATTCTAATGAAATATAATTCTTTTGATTTGAATTTTTTTACTTTGTAGCCATAATTCATATATCCAGGCTGTGTATGAGCTCAGTTTCCTTGCAAGTCACGGATTTAAAACCTTTCACTATCATTATGACCTTGTCTACTAGTTCACTCCTCATGGATACTGATTCCAGAAAGCCTGTGACCCGGCACATGCACACACAGGTAAACAATAATTGCCAGCATGTTTCGTTACTCAACATTATTTAAAGGAATTAGCAAAGCAGAATTTGAAAATCATTTATTTGCCTCTCCTTCCCTCTAAATACATTTTTATATTATTGACCTTGAAATTGCATTGGAACTATTCACTCTTGAATAACATTTCCCACAATTGCATTAGTCTGGAAAGTTGTAGGCTCACGTTGAGTGACTTAAGCTCTTAGACCAATAATTCCTCATTATGGTTTCTCTTTCCCTTTTGTTATTATACAGCCATACACTATGAATTGTTCTGTCTAGCTCTCTACTGGGTTACATTTATCCAAGTGATTCTTTTACCAGACAAAGTGATACGCCAAAGGAAGGAAGCACTGAAAAATGAGAAAGAACTGGAAAGAATCAAGGAAAAGAAACCGTGATTTTTTGGTTATTCTTCGGGGCTCAAAGGTTGATACCCATAAGTAAACATAGTTATGAATACAGGTGTCCCCCGCTTTTCAAACATTCGCTTTACGAAACCTCACTGTTACGAAAGACCTACATTAGTAACCTGTTTTCGCTTTCAGAAGGTGTTTTCACTGTTACAAAAAAAAAGCGCACGATAAAAGGCAGCGCACGCCCCGAGCAGCCGCTCTCCCCGGATTCGGAATGGCATTGCTTAAACACGTGCCTGTGAGCAGCCGTTTGCAAGATGAGTTCTAAGGTATCAGAAAAGCCTAAAAGAGTTCGTCCTAAAGGTGTTACACTTGGCATAAAACTAGACATAAATAAGTGTTTTGATCATGGTGAACGAAGTAAGGACAAAGTGAGTTTGGCTTGTGGAAGCTGACGAACATGACGTTGAAGAGGTTTTGGCATCCCATGACCAAGAACTGACAGATGAAGAGCTGATGCAATTGGACGAAAAAAGGATAACAATCGAAACTGAATGAGTGATAATAAAGTACGACTTTAATTTTGAAAGGGTATGTCGGTTTAGGGGATATTTGCAGGATGGTTTGAGTCCTTACAAAGAACTGTGTGATAGAAAAATGCACGAGGCTCAGTAGTCAAACAAGCCTTCCACATCAGCCACAACAGATGACAAACCTCGACCTTCGACATCGAGGCGGGCAGTCATAGGAGAAGATGAGCTGCCTGCTCTAATGGAAACAGAAGATGATGAGATGTCACCCCAGTGTCCCACCACCCCAACCCCCAGGCCACAGACAGATATCGGTTCACGGAGAATGCAACGGTAGCTGGGAGGCACACAGCACACCTTTAAGAAAAAAGCCGAAACAAACATGTGAATTAATTAGGTGCCGCCTGACACGTAATTGTCAGCCCAGATCATAGACGACGCAGACAGAAATCGGCACTGATCTGGGCCGACAATTACGTGCCGGGCGGCACCTAATTAATTAGCATGTTTGTTTCCGCTTTTTTCTTAAGGATGTGCTGTGTGCGTCCCGGCTACTGCTGGACACCTGCATCCTTCGCGGCAATGTATCGTGTGGCCTGGAGGGTGGGGGCCACTGCACCACCCAACCTGCGACAACTCAGCCTAACACACCATCATCAGTGTGCTCGGCGCTGTCCCGATTCCAGTAAGTGATACTACACTGTACCAACATTATTTCTACTTTATATCCGCTGTGTATTTTTACGTGTTATTTGGTATGATTTGGCAGCTTCACAGCTTAAAGGTTACTGGAGAGCGCTCGCACCCCGTTTATGCCAACAGTGCTTGGGTGAGATTTTCTGCCGATGGCGCTTGCGTGAGATTTTCGCTACGGAGAACAGTGCAGTAATGATTGTGGAAAAGTATTTCTACTTTATATAGGCTGTGTACTTATCATATCATTCCCGTTTTTACTATATGTTACTGTCATTTTAGGTTTTATGTGTTATTTGGCATGACTTGGTAGGTTATTTTTGGGTCTGCGAACGCTCACAAAATTTTCCCATATAAGTAAATGGTAATTGCTTCTTCGCTTTACAACATTTCGGCTTACGAACCATTTCATAGGAACGCTCTACCTTCGGATGGCGGGGGAAACCTGTATTTGTCTTTTCCACTTACTGTTAAAGTCAAAGTGATGATCATGTCATTCTCCAAAATTTCTGTGATGTCATGTGATGAATTATTTGTGCAACATTTTCAGTTTATTAGGTGATCAAGATTGTATCTCTCTATAATGGGAAGAAAAAGGATAATAGACAGTGCCTCTACTATATCACTTCCATATGTATGCAACACAGTGTTTTCTATTTTTCTGTTTTGCTTTACCACATCCAACAGTGTCTAAAAGTTGGTCATAGAGACACTGCTGTGTACTGGTGTCTTCCTCAATATCTTGCCTCCTTCCATGTGTGACTTTTGAAGGTATACTGCTAAGTCCAACACATTAGACAAAAGCCATCCAACTGAGCCAACTAACAGGAAATTAGAAATGTGTGCAATAAAGGAACAGCAGTTATAATGGGTGACTTCAATCTACATGTAGATTGGGTGAACCAAATTGGTAAAAGTGCTGAGGAAGAAGATTTCTTGGAATGTATGCAGGATGGTTTTTTGAACCAACATGTCGAGGAACCAACTAGAGAGCAGGCTATTCTGGACTGGGTTTTGAGCAATGAGGAAGGGTTAATTAGCAATCTTGTCGTGAGAGGCCCTTTGGGTAAGAGTGACCATAATATGGTGGAATTCTTCATTAAGATGGAGAGTGACATAGTTAATTCAGAAACAAAGGTTCTGAACTTAAAGAGGGGTAACTTTGAAGGTATGAGACGTGAATTAGCTAAGATAGACTGGCAAATGACACTTAAAGGATTGACGGTGGATATGCAATGGCAAGCATTTAAAGGTTGCATGGATGAACTACAACAATTGTTCATCCCAGTTTGGCAGAAGAATAAATCAAGGAAGGTAGTGCACCCGTGGCTGACAAGAGAAATTAGGGATAGTATTAATTCCAAAGAAGCAGCATACAAATTAGCCAGAGAAAGTGGCTCACCTGAGGACTGGGAGAAATTCAGAGTTCAGCAGAGGAGGACAAAGGGCTTAATTAGGAAGGGGAAAAAAGATTATGAGAGAAAACTGGCAGGGAACATAAAAACTGACTGTAAAAGCTTTTATAGATATGTAAAAAGGAAAAGACTGGTAAAGACAAATGTAGGTCCCCTACAGACAGAAACAGGTGAATTGATTATGGGGAGCAAGGACATGGCAGACCAATTGAATAATTACTTTGGTTCTGTCTTCACTAAGGAGGACATAAATAATCTTCCAGAAATAGTAGGGGACAGAGGGTCCAGTGAGATGGAGGAACTGAGCGAAATACTTGTTAGTAGGGAAGTGGTGTTAGGTAAATTGAAGGGATTGAAGGCAGATAAATCCCCAGGGCCAGATGGTCTGCATCCTAGAGTGCTTAAGGAAGTAGCCCAAGAAATAGTGGATGCATTAGTGATAATTTTTCAAAACTCGTTAGATTCTGGACTAGTTCCTGAGGATTGGAGGGTGGCTAATGTAACCCCACTTTTTGAAAAAGGAGGGAGAGAGAAACCGGGGAATTATAGACCGGTTAGCCTAACGTCAGTGGTGGGGAAACTGCTGGAGTCAGTTATCAAAGATGTGATAACAGCACATTTGGAAAGCGGTGAAATCATCGGACAAAGTCAACATGTATTTGTGAAGGGAAAATCATGTCTGACGAATCTCATTGAATTTTTTGAGGATGTAACTAGTAGAGTGGATGGGGGGAACCAGTGGATGTGGTATATTTGGATTTTCAAAAGGCTTTTGACAAGGTCCCACACAGGAGATTAGTGTGCAAACTTAAAGCACATGGTATTGGGGGTAAGGTATTGATGTGGATGGAGAATTGGTTAGCAGACAAGAAGCAAAGAGTGGGAATAAACGGGACCTTTTCAGAGTGGCAGGCGGTGACTAGTGGGGTACCGCAAGGCTCAGTGCTGGGACCCCAGTTGTTTACAATATATATTAATGACTTGGATGAGGGAATTAAATGCAGCATCTCCAAGTTTGCGGATGACACGAAGCTGGGTGGCAGTGTTAGCTGTGAGGAGGATGCTAAGAGGATGCAGAGTGACTTGAATAGGTTGGGTGAGTGGGCAAATTCATGGCAGATGCAATTTAATGTGGATAAATGTGAAGTTATCCACTTTGGTAGCAAAAATAGGAAAACAGATTATTATCTGAATGGTGGCCGATTAGGAAAAGGGGAGGTGCAACGAGACCTGGGTGTCATTATACAGCAGTCATTGAAAGTGGGCATGCAGGTACAGCAGGCGGTGAAAAAGGTGAATGGTATGCTGGCATTCATAGCGAGAGGATTTGAGTACAGGAGCAGGGAGGTACTACTGCAGTTGTACAAGGCCTTGGTGAGACCACACCTGGAGTATTGTGTGCAGTTTTGGTCCCCTAATCTGAGGAAAGACATCCTTGCCATAGAGGGAGTACAAAGAAGGTTCACCAGATTGATTCCTGGGATGGCAGGACTTTCATATGAAGAAAGACTGGATGAACTGGGCTTGTACTCGTTGGAATTTAGAAGATTGAGGGGGGATCTGATTGAAACGTATAAAATCCTAAAGGGATTGGACAGGCTAGATGCAGGAAGATTGTTCCCGATGTTGGGGAAGTCCAGAACAAGGGGTCACAGTTTGAGGATAAAGGGGAAGCCTTTTAGGACCGAGATTAGGAAAAACTTCTTCATTCAGAGAGTGATGAATCTGTGGAATTCTCTGCCACAGGAAGCAGTTGAGGCCAGTACATTGGCTATATTTAAGAGGGAGTTAGATATGGCCCTTGTGGCTACGGGGGTCAGGGGGTATGGAGGGAAGGCTGGGGCGGGGTTCTGAGTTGGATGATCAGCCATGATCATAATAAATGGTGGTGCAGGCTCGAAGGGCCGAATGGCCTACTCCTGCACCTATTTTCTATGTTTCTATGTTTCTATTCTGTTCCTGTGTCTACCCTTAGATGCTGGTTCCACTGCTTGCTGCCGCAGCCTTC
This sequence comes from Mobula birostris, assembly GCF_030028105.1. NCBI lineage: Eukaryota > Metazoa > Chordata > Chondrichthyes > Myliobatiformes > Myliobatidae > Mobula > Mobula birostris. The sequence goes on along the minus strand of NC_092381.1, from coordinate 55,990,375 downwards.
TGAAGCTCAAAGTAAATTTATTATCAAAGTACTTACAGTATATGTCACTATATACAACCCTGAGATTTGTTTTCTTGTGGGCATGCTCAATAAATCCCATAACCATAATAGAATCAATGAAAGTCCACACCCAATAGCATGGACAACCTGTGTGCAAAAAAGAACAAACTGTTCAAATATGAAAGAAAAAATAAGAATTAATAATAATAAATAAATACTGAGAACATGAGATGAAGTGTCCTTGAAAGTAAGTCTATACTGTACATTGTGATCATATAGTGCAGTGATAAGGCAACTGAAGTTGAGTGAAGTTTGAAGTTCAAGACCCTGATGGTTGAGGGTTAATAAGTGTTCATGATCCTGGTGGTGTGTCTCGAGGCTCCTGTATCACCTTCCTGATGGCAGCAGTGAGAAGAGAGGATTACCCGTGTAGTGGGGTTCCCTGATGATAGATGCTGCTTTCCTGCAACAACACTCCATGTAGGCGTGGGAAGGCTTTACCCATGATGGACTGGGCTACATCCACTAACTTTTATAGGGATTTTCCTTTCCAGAGCATTGGTGCTTCCATACCAGGCTGTGATGTAACCAGTCAATATATTCTCCACCACACATCAATAGAAGTTTGTCAAAGTTTCAGATGTCATGCTGAATGTCGAGCTGTAATCGATAAAGGGCATCCTGATGTATGCATCTGCGCTGTCCAGATGTTCCAGGATTGAGTGGAGCCAATGAAAGGCATTTACTGGGGATCTGGTGTGTTGGTAGGCAAATTGGAGTGGATCCAGGTAACTTCTCAGGCAGGAATTGATGTTTCATCACCAACCTCTCAAAATGAAGGGGTTCCTAATTTTCACAAATGCTTATATCTCATGCAATTTCCCTATTCACTCCTGAAATTTACTATAGAGTATGGATTAGAATGGGCTGGTGAGTAAAATTCCTGTCACCAGAGCGCATAAATCACAGATTGCAAGTACCAAGGAGATCACCATTCTCCTGGTCGGAAACCAGTCTCAGGTAAGAAGTCCATAAGACCATAATCCATCTAAGTCCAGTGTAGAGGCCCAAAGGTCAAACCCAGTGAAGGCAAGGCCAAAGGTTGAAACCTGAAGGTTTACGACTGAAGGTAGAGGCCTGAAGGAGTCATGAGAGTTTGAAGGAGTCACAAGGTCACCGGGGTTGAAGATCCACACAAGACTAGAAGCCAAGGCCTGAAGGTCAAAACCATGACTGGCATCCTGGAATGCAGGCCAAAGTTGAAAGCCCTATGTCTATGAGTCTGACAATCTTAAGGACAAGGACCAGACTCTAGAGGCAGCCTGTCCTGGGGTTTGAGGCCTGTCTGGGTGTGTGAGAGGATGATTGGGAGGGATAAAATGGGTGCATGTTTTGCTCTTGTTACTTTGTTTAGTTGTTGATGTTGTTGCTGTTGTTTGTATTGCTCAATGTTATCTTGGTGCAGGAATGGGTAGCTCACTTGCAGACTGACCCCAGCACATCCTTGGTGTGCTGGTTGTTAACACACATCTAGCTATATGTTTCGATGTATGTGTGACAAATAAATCTGAATCGGAATCTGATCTCTGGATTATAAAGACCATTTGATCTTTAAAAGGTTCAAATGTTTGAATATACTTTGACTTCACAATTATCTATATTTTTACTAAGTATATAGGAGGAATAAATAATTTGTTTAATTTCCTAATGATTTTTCCATCAATTACAAATGATTTATTTCTCTTCCACTGCCTTCTTTCAGTGAAAGTAAGTGACTTTGATTCCGTGTAGCATTCTTCTTAATTCAGGATGAAAATGGTGTTGGATTATTGGATAAAGATTTACGTGCAGAGGTTGACACCTTCATGTTTGAAGGCCATGATACCACAGTGAGTGGGATCTCCTGGCTCATGTACTGTCTGGCCCAACATCCAGAACACCAGCAGAAGTGTAGGGAAGAAATTCAGGAACTTCTGGATGGGCGTGATGAATTTAAGTGGTGGGTTTTGAAATTATGTTTTTATCTAACTTTCTAGAATCCAAAAACCCAAGCTAGAAAAATATTTGAGTTTATCATGTTTTAGAAAAGTTAGCATGAAAAATTGCACAGTTCTTTAATTCTGGATCGCAGAACATGTGCAAAACATCTCCAGATAATAAAGATAAAGCAGATAAAAAGAGCGGATTTCAATGGTACGAGGGAGGACGAAGTGAAGAGATTCCTAAAGTTCAATGATTTTGCATCCAGTAAAATAGTTAACAATAGCCCTTACTGAGTTATTTCAACTAATAATATTTGAATATTTAAAGTAAGCTATGAAAAATAAAATCAGAGTGCATTATACAAGACTCTTCAACTCATGTCAAGACATCAACTGCAACTGAATACCAGATCCAGCTCTCATATTTGGCAATGAAAAAAATGCAGCTGAACACTGTAAGCCTCATCAACCACACCAACATTAGTAAATGGGTCCCTCCTGGATTTAACAATTTTTACCATCATCTATTTGCTGATAACGCTATTAAATATGTGATCTCTTAAAGTAGACTTATTTAAAATATTTTAATTATTGGATACTAACAGATTATTTTTGATTGTTATTGGTTGGTGCCACTCTTCAGTAAAACCCTTGTTATGAATTCTAATTTCATTCTGTATTTGCAGGGAATTCCTGAGTACAATGCCATACAACACAATGTGTCTAAAGGAGTCTCTACGGCTTTTTCCTCCTCTTCCAGGATTGTTCAGGAAACTGATCAAACCTCTTGTATTCCCTGATGGAAAACAAGTTCCTGCAGGTGTTACAATTCAATAGGTTGTAAGATGAAAGAAAACTCTTACCTATTGATGCATTGAATTACTTTTGGTGGATCCTATGTATATAGGATTATGAAGACATGTAGTCCTCTTTTATTATCATTTATTAATGCATGCAGTAAGAAATAAAACATTATTTCCTCCAGTATATTTTGTTTGTAAACAACTACTTTTCTGGACAAGCGATATCATGAATTCTAGATTAGGTGTATGCTGACATAAGTGACATATTGTTGATTCCAGCACAATAACAGTCATTATACTGTTTCTATGTCTCATGAAAATCATACATTAAGCCAATGAATCCTTTAACTAAGCTTTTGGAATGCTCACAACAGCTTTAGCGAGACTACAAGGTGAGTGTAGGCATTATGAACAGTCTCTAGCACTGGCAAATTTTGTTACATTTTACCTGGAATGTTATGTTACTTCTGTTTAAACGTACCGTGGCTTAACAGTAAAGAATCATATTCTGGAAGAATTAGAGAACTTTTATTTACAGTAATAAACAAACACGTCTTAACCCAGCCATGTGCTGGAATATTCCGGCAATCCCCCGCATGCTCAGTGCTCTGTCCAATCATGTACTGGCACATCATTGCACGTGATATCACCACATCTTCCTTTCCATAAAAAGAAAAACAATTAACAACATTAATCAAAACATATCTATATCAGATAACTGAAACTCTGAAGTTGGCTCTTTCTTAAAGCCTTTGCGATTCTTTCTTAACACCACTCCCTTCTCTGTTTGGACCACGTATGATCTGGTCTGTGTCCATGTGTTCCTTTTATCTTGTATCCTCACTTTGTCTCCTTGTCCTTCAGCCAAACATCTCCTTAGATCAGTCAATTCATTTTCCACTTCCATTTGTAATGAAATATGAATCTTCTTTTCATAAATCTAATTCATTCATTATCTGTATAATCCCTTTCCTATGCTGAGACTTCGTAATTTCAATAATACTTCTCAATTCCTTCACTTGTGCTTTCACTTCTTCCTTATGCTGTTGTTACGTACCCCGTAACTGGGTTGCCAAACCAGCAGAAATGGACAACTTAGTTGGAGTCTGGATTACTGGAACTAAGAAAGTTTTATTAAAGAAATAAGTAACACAGTACTCTAATAGTAAGAATATAAATGCAACAGGTTAGCAATGATAAAACACACATGTACACAGATCTAGGATAGTAGGATCAATCAAGCTCTATCACAGTCTAGGGGTAAAATGATCAGTCCCAAGTGACGCAGAGTTCAGTTCAGCTTAGTACAGTTCGCAGTAATCGCTGTGGTGCCGTTGGAGAGAGAGAGAGAGAGAGAGCGAATGATGATATGCAAATCGAATTCAGACAGACCTTGATGTTCCTCCGCAGTTAGTTTTTAGGCGAGCCCTTTTCTGAGGTCACCGACTGTGACCCCTCCGTTCCGGATACGATCGTCCTTCCACAGTGAACCCGGCACCCAGGCAAGGGCGGACACACACACCAGGTTCCCGCCAATCGTACCTTTTCACCCTGTGCGTCTATGGTCGGTCCCGCGTCAGACCTCCAAAACTCCCACCAACTTGTGGGGGCACACTGCACCTCCAGGGTCTCGTTATCTCGTGATCTTGTGGTGTCTGTCTTGCCTTAGCGAACCTGTTCCTTTTATCCCCCTGCTGAGGTATCGCCTGTCCATCAAACTTCAAACAGTTCAGGTTCAAAGCAACCGGTCTGACAATACTCAGAACTGTGTCTTTTTTCGTTAATCTCTCTCCTCTCTCATTAACATTTGGAATGTTTCTCTCTTTGTCTCTCTTATCAACATCAATCTTCTGATAACTTGGTCTTTTGTCACACCCCTATCCTTCAAAGGATTTTTACCGGGTTAAAAATTATAGGCATGAATACATTATTAGATACACACAAATATACATGGCCATCAGCTATTTGGCTAATACCAAGAACTTTAAATTGTCAACACCTTGACAGGCAGTCAACAATCACCTTTCCATTCCTTTTATAGGTGTTATTTTAATAATCCTCTAAGACCAGGCTCCAATTTAGCAAACTTCATAGTGGCCAAAAACACTAATGAGTTGTGATCAGTGTAACTTCTCAGTGGTTTCCGCCCCGGACAGAGGTAACAAGGGTCGGCCCACACCAACTTTTGCAGGAGCTTAGTAAGAGGGAGGGTAATATCCGCAAAGTTTTTGCAAAACTTCCGATAGTACCCCACCATCTCCAAGAACCTTCTCAGGGCTCTCTTGTCTGTCGGGGTGGGGACTTCAGAGATAGCCCGCACCTTAGCCTGCATCGGTGCCAGCTGCCCCTATCTTCCCACAAATCCCAGATAAGTGATCTTTCCGTGGCTGAATTCACTTTTTGCGAGGTTCACTGTCAGGTTGGCTTCGGACAGCCGTTTAAACGGCTCCTCTACCGCCACAATGTGCTCCTCCCACGTGTCACTCCAGACCACTAAATCATCAACATACGCTTCTACATAGAAACATAGAAAATAGGTGCAGGAGTAGGCCATTCGGCCCTTCGAGCCTGCACCGCCATTCATTATGATCATGGCTGATCATCCAACTCAGAAACCCGCCCCAGCCTTCCCTCCATACCCCCTGACCCCCGTAGCCACAAGGGCCATATCTAACTCCCTCTTAAATATAGCCAATGAACTGGCCTCAACTGTTTCCTGTGGCAGAGAATTCCACAGATTCACCACTCTCTGTGTGAAGAAGTTTTTCCTAATCTCGGTCCTAAAAGGCTTCCCCTCTATCCTCAAACTGTGGCCCCTTGTTCTGGACTTCCCCAACATCGGGAATAATCTTCCTGCATCTAGCCTGTCCAATCCCTTTAGGATCTTATACGTTTCAATCAGATCCCCCCTCAATCTCTAAATTCCAACGAGTACAAGCCCAGTTCATCCAGTCTCTCTTCATATGAAAGTCCTGCCATCCCAGGAATCAATCTGGTGAACCTTCTTTGTACTCCCTGTGTTCTTTAGCCCTTTTGTCACTGAATTAATCATCCTATAGGGGTGTTGCTCACTAGGCTGACCTGGTGTGACAACAACACCAGGTCCCGGCTCTTTGCATCGCCTCGGGACATCCGGACATACGAGTGCGTGCCATTTCATTAGCTGTCTTAGTGGGTCGCTCTGTTTGGGGGTTAAGGGAGAGACCTTATCAGCAAAGCTGGCCAAAACAACAGACTTCTCCCATCTGGTTGGCGCCAAACTTATCTTTTCGCAATCGGTTTTCCCCTTATCAGGTGGCACCCTAGCCTCATTAATTTTCGTGATAACACCGACTAGGTCTGTTCGCCTATCGTGGCAAGCTGTTAGCATATCAAAAGCCTGTAACTGTGTCAGCTCACGTCTACAATAGTCAATACCATCCTTCCTCCTGTGCGGCCAGTAAAACTCTTTCATGATTCTACCGACTGTTTTCCTCACCCCAAAATGTCCACCGAGGGGTGTCTTGTGGGCCAGGTTAAGAATCTCATCCCCATAAATTTTTTGCACCACCCCCCATTCCTCATCTGCGGGCACGGTACTTGGTCTCCATTTCCTCCTTAGTACTCTCTCCTTCACATAATAGCCCACTGGCTCCCTCTTTAATTCTGCTTCAGAGAGAGCTGTCTCTGCCAAAACCATCAGCTCCTCGTCTCATTCCTGTGCCTGTACAAATTCCTTCCTGCCTAATGATAAATGTACCTTAATTTCTATTTCACTACGCCCCTTCTTTTCATCTTCTAACCCCTCCTGGTACAAGGCTGGTAAAAACGTCTATATTAGCCTCGGCAGCCTTTCTGGATATTCGCCGAGTCACTGCGCAAACGGGATAAACCTGTGAGTCCATGGGCGGGGCCTCAGTCCTGGCAGGCTTGCTTGTCAATCTTACTGCTGGGTACACCTCTCCGCCGGCGAGGTCATTACCGAGAAAGACCTCCACGTCTTCCATCGGTAGTTCGGGCCTCACCCCGATCATGACCGGTCTAACACACTCTTTAATATCAATGACTGACAAGCTCCAGTGTCTCTCCAGATCCGCACTGGAACTGGGTTTAACTCCTCCTTCACCGACACCAATCCGGGCGAGGTAAACCTCTCGCGCCCTACCTGAACTTTATCAGACCTCTTCTTCCCTAGCGGTTTGTTTGCCGGCTCAATACAGCCAGTTGGAACCGTCGTTTTCCCTTTCCCCGTCTCCTTCTTTGGGGCAAAGCACCTGGACGCAAAGTGTCCAACTTTCCCACAATTATAGCATAGGACCCCAGGAGGCTTCCTACCAAACTGCTCCCGGTCTACCTTATCCTTCTCACTAGTCCCCGGCTTACATTCTAACTTTTCTGGCGGACTCTCTCCACCGTCCTGACTACCCTTCTGGTAGCCTTTACTCGGGGTAAACCTCGTTTTATGTGTCAACGCGTACTCATCCACTAACTTAGCAGTTGCGGCTAAGGTGTCTGCCTCTTTCTCATCAAGGTAGGGTCCCATACCTTCAGGGACACAACCTTTAACCTTCTCAATCAGCATTAGCTGTAGCAGTCTGTCATAATCCCCACTGACCCCTTTCGAGGTGCACCAATGCTCACAATACATCTGCATCTCACGGGCAAACTCCAAATACGTGCGGCCCCATTGCTTCCTCGCATTCCGGAACCTCTGCCGGTATGCCTCCGGAACCAACTCATAAATCCTGAGTATGGCCTCTTTCACCACATCATACCTCTGGGCATCTTCTGCGGACAAGGCTGAGTAAGCTTGTTGGGCTTTTCCTTTAAGTACACTCTGAAGCAAAACAGCCCACTTATCCCTCGTCCGTGAGCAATCCAAATTCGCATGTTCAACTACATTTTCTTAACTCAGTAACATACTGTTCAATTGTTTCAGCGGCTCTCTGAAGACATGTGAATAATTTATATCACTCATACAATAAATTACGCTTAGGTATACAAAATACTTCAACTCTGTCCATGATTGACTTTAAATTGAAATTATGTCCATCTTCAAAGACAAAATTATTATATACCTCTACTGTGTCATTCCCGATTACATGGAGCAAAAGCGCAGCTTTGGTTTTTTCCGATTTTTCTTCATGATCGATCACTGATAAATGCAGTTCAGACCGTTGCTTGAATATCCTCCAATTCTCAGCTACATTGCCAGCCAGCTAAAGTTTTGGTGGAGGTTGTAAACCTTCCATCTTACCGTTTACAGTTTGAACTTTTCTCTTCTCTTTTTTTTTGATTATCTTCGATTCTCGATTCTCCCGTATTATTCTTTCAGAACCACTTCTGACACCATGTTATGTTACTTCTGTTTAAACATACCATAGGTTAACAGTAAAGAATCATCTTCTGGAAGAATTAGAGAACTTTTATTTACAGTAATAAACAAACACATCATAACCCAGCCACGTGCTGGAACATTCTGGCAATCCCACACATACTCAGTGCTCTGTCCAATCATGTACTGGCACATCATTGCACGTGATATCACCACATCTTCCTTTCCTTGAAAAGAAAAATAATTAACAACGATAATCAAAACACATCTATATCAGGTAACTGAAACTCTGAAGTTGGCTCTTCCTTAAAGCCTTTGCGATTCTCTCTTAACACTGCTCCCTCCTCTGTTTGGATCTCCTCTGTTATGATCTGGTCTGTGTCCATGTGTTCTTTTTATCTTGTATCCTCACTTTGTCTCCTTGTCCTTCAGACAAATGTCTCCTTAGGTCAGTCAATTCCCACCCTTGTTGTTCTTGCAGACTTTAATTTCATAGAGATTTGTGAATCAAAGGGTTAGTTGTTGCAAATGACACACCTATCTCTAATCTGGCTCTTCTTTATCATTTTCAAGGGGTTGGTTGGGCTGGGTGGATGTATCATTATTCAGTGACTAAAGCTTCTTCCTCCGTTGATCATTTGCTGAATGTTCCTTCTGGGAAAGGAATGGTCTGAAAATTTGCATCTTGAAATGGTGGAAGAGCTATTTAAAGAATCGCGTTATCAGCTTTACTACAGTGGAAGAATCAATTCCATTAAGAGACTTGATGAATTCCAAGAGGAATAACCGACAAGAGAAAAAAGATGCAAAAAGCATCATTAACTAAATGTTGGGCCTATGACTGATAGGAATGAATTTCAATCATTGACCATAACTTTAAGTGCATATACATGTAGGAAGCACTTTCAGGTAATGAAGGTTAAATTAGGTGTGCCGATGCATTTCTAAATTTGCTGTACAACCTGATGGCTTATCAGGTCTAGTGTGGTCAAAGTAGCCCCTAAAACATCAAAAAATCAACATGTAGAAATCAGGGATTGTTCCTAAAGAAAGAATACTATGGTTTTTTTTCCAGCTTTTAAGTCGACATCATAAATATTATTAGTGAAGACTGGGGAATATTACCTAGTTGTCATCTGGCCAGGAAGGTAGAGTCATGCATAAAAACTGTAACAGGAGTAATCAGTTGATATACACTTATTTGTCAGATTGACTGAGGTTATTTAATTATATTTCCACAGGCTGTCTGGTTGCATTAAGCATCTACTGCCTCCACAGGAATCCAATGTCCTGGGAAAATCTGAGGTAATTTCCTTTTTCATATGTAATAATAAAATAATTAAATCTGTATCAGTACTCTTACTGCCAAAATTTTCAGCAATGTGTCTGTAAACAAGTCCCTAAATGCTCTTTCTCTGAGTTCATTTGATTTAATTGTCACTTATCAATTGTAAATGCAGTGTAATTCAACCTTTGAGATTTTGATATCTTCATTCAAACGTCAAACATTTGTTTGAAGGTTTACATTTACAGTATATGATAGTATTAATGCCTCATGTTAGCTTGGGTGTTTAAGAAAATGTACATTAGTCCCTAGATTTTTAAAATTCCCTAAATTCTGGAAAAATTAGATTAGAAAACATTGCTATTCAAGAAAGGAGTGACAAAGAAGATAGGAACTACAGTCTACTTAGGCTAACACTTGCTCTCCATAGAAACTATAGAAACTACAGCAAAGAAACAGGCCTTTTGGCCATTCTTGGCTGTGCAGAACCATTTTCTGCCTAGTCCTACTGACCTGCACAGGGAACATATCCCGCCATACACCTCCCATCCATGTATCTGTCCAATTTATTCTTAAATGTTAAAAAAGAACCCACATTTACCACCTCGTCTGGCAACTCATTCCATACTCCCACCGCTCTCTGTATGAAGAAGCCCCCCCCTAATGTTCCCTTTAAACTTTTCCCCCCTCACCCTTAACCCATGCCCTCTGGTTTTTTTCTCCCCTTGCCTCAGTGGAAAAAGCCTGTTGCAGTCACTCTATCTATACCCATCATAATTTTATATACCTCTATCAAATCTCCCCTCATTCTTCTACGCTCCAGGGAATAAAGTCCTAACCTTTTCAACCTTTCTCTGTAACTGAGTTTCTCAAGTCCCGGCAACATCTTTGTAAACCTTCTCTGCACTCTTTCAACCTTATTTATATCCTTCCTGTAATTTGGTGACCAAAACTGAACACAATACTCCAGATTCGGCCTCGCCAATGCCTTATACAACCTCACCATAACATTCCAGCTCTTACACTCAATACTTTGATTAATAAAGGCCAATGTACCAAAAGCTCTCTTTACGACCCTATCTACCTGTGACGCTACTTTTAGGGAATTTTGTATCTGTATTCCCAGATCCCTCTGTTCCATTGCACTCCTCAGTGCCTTACCATGAACCCCGTGTGTTCTACCTTGGTTTGTCCTTCCAACATGCAATACCTCACACTTGTCTGTATTAAACTCCATCTGCCATTTTTCAGCCCATTTTTCCAGCTGGTCCAAGTCCCTCTGCAGGCTCTGAAAACCTTCCTTACTGTCTACTACACCTCCAATCTTTGTATCATCAGCAAATTTGCTGATCCAATTTACCACATTATCATCCAGATCATTGATATAGATGACAAATAACAATGGACCCAGCACTGATCCCTGTGGCACACCACTAATCACAGGCCTCCACTCAGAGAAGCAATTCTCTACTACCACTCTTTGGCTTCTTCCATTGAGCCAATGTCTAATCCAATTTACCACCTTTCCATGTATACCTAGCGACTGAATTTTCCTAACTAACCTCCCATGCGGGACCTTGTCAAAGGCCTTACTGAAGTCCATGTAGACAATATCCACTGCCTTCCCTTCATCCACTTTCCTGGTAACCTCCTCGAAAAACTCCAATAGATTGGTCAAATGCATTCTTAAGGGAATGATAAAAAGAAGATTTAGCAAAATCTGACATGATTAAGCAGTCAAAATATTTTATGAAAGCAAATCATGCCTACCAAAATTGTAAGAGTTCTTTGTGAATGTAACCAGGAAGGTTACATCTGACTTTTTCTTCCACTCAATCATTTAGAAAAAAGTGTATTTAAGGCAGAAATTGATAGGTTCTTGGTTGGACATGGCATCAAAGGTTATGGGGAGAAGGCCAGGAACTGGGGTTGAGGAGGATACAGAAAAAAAGGACCAGCCATGATTGAGTGGCAGACTCAATGGGCCAGATGGCCTAATTCTGCTCCTGTGTCTTATGGTCTAAGGCAGATTAAAAGAAGACAATGGATGCAGCATGATTGCATTTTCAAAAGGTGTTTGGTAAAGCGCTAGATAAAACATGGCTATACAAGAGTTCAAACGTTTGTGGGTTTAAAAAAAGGATTGGTAATATGAAAAAAGTAAAGATAAATGGATCATTTTCAGAAAATTATCTATAACCGGTAGAGTGGCAGAGAATTCAGACAATAGAGACATAAGCAGTTTTATAGTGAGGGCAGGAAAATGGAGTTTGGAACAAAGATCAGATCATCATTGATCTCATTCGATAGTAAATAAGAGGTGAGGTGTTGAAATGACTTTATCTGCTCCAGTTAATTATATTCTTATATTCTTAGATTAAGGTCATAACTTACTGTAGAATTTTATCCAATTCTATACCTGAAAGTGAAAAGAAAACATTATATAATAGTGAATAAAATTTGCTGAGTAATCTCCTATGCCTGCATCTGACAGAAATTCCATGCAATATTTGGATACAAAATGGCAGACAAGGACTGATAAAATATAACTGAATCAATTTATTTTTATTGATATTTTGCAATTCCAAGGGAGAAGGATTTTTTTTTGTTGATTGACCACTCCTGGGGAGAGTAACAACGATGTTGAATTTCCTTCATTTGTACATTTTCCTTTAGTAGTAGTAGTAGTAGTAGTCATACTTTATTAATCCCGGGGGAAATTGGTTTTCGTTACAGTTGCTCCATAAATAATAAATAGTAATAGAACCATGAATAGTTAAATAGTAATATGTTAATTATGCCAGTAAATTATGAAATAAGTCCAACCTATTGGACCAGCCTATTGGCTCAGGGCGTCTGACCCTCCAAGGGAGGAGTTGTAAAGTTTGATGGCCACAGGCAGGAATGACTTCCTATGACACTCAGTGCTGCATCTCAGTGGAATGAGTCTCTGGCTAAATGTACTCCTGTGCCCACCCAGTACATTATGTAGTGGATGGGAGACATTGACCAAGATGGCATGCAACTTACATAGCATCCTCTTTTCAGACACCACCGTGAGAGAGTCCAGTTCCATCCCCACAACATCACTGGCCTTACAAATGAGTTTGTTGATTCTGTTGGTGTCTGCTACCCTCAGCCTGCTGCCCCAGCACACAACAACAAATATGATAGCACTGGCCACCACAGACTCGTAGAACATCCTCAGCATCGTCCAGCAGATGTTAAAGGACCTCAGTCTCCTCAGGAAATAGAGATGGCTCTGACCCTTCTTGTAGACAGCCTCAGTGGTCTATGACCAGTCCAGTTTATTGTCAATTTGTATCCCCAGGTAATTGTAATCCTCCACCATGTCCACACTGACCCCCTGGATGGAAACAGGGGTCACCGGTACCTTAGCTCTCCTCAGGTCTACCACCAGCTCCTTAGACTTTTTCACATTAAGCTGCAGATAATTCTGCTCACACCATGTGACAAAGTTTCCTACCGTAGGCCTGTACTCAGCTTCATCTCCCCTGCTGATGCATCCAACTATGGCAGAGTCATCCGAAAACTTCTGAAGATGACAAGACTCTGTGCAGTAATTAAAGTCCGAGGTATAAATGGTGAAGAGAAAGGGAGACAAGACAGTCCCCTGTGGAGCCCCAGTGCTGCTGATCACTCTGTCGGACACACAGTGTTGCAAGTACACATACTGTGGTCTGCCAGTCAGGTAATCAAGAATCCATGATACCAGGGAAGCATCCACCTGCATCGCTGCCAGCTTCTCCCCCAGCAGAGCAGGGCGGATGGTGTTCATATGAGTTTCCTTCATTGGTAAGACTCTTGGAAGTCTGGAGGATCAGAAGGATCTTGGGGTCTGAGTCCATAGGCACTCAAAGCTGCTGTGCAGGTTGACTCTGTGGTTAAGAACGCATACAGTGCATTGGCCTTCATTAATCGTGGGATTGAGTTTAGGGGCCGAGAGGTAATGTTGCAATGATATAGGACCCTGGTCAGACCCCACTTGGAGTACTGTGCTCAGTTCTGGTCGCCTCACTATAGGAAGGATGTGGAAACCATAGAAAGGGTGCAGAGCAGACTTGCAAGGATGTTGCCTGGATTGGGGAGCATGCCTTATGAGAATAGGTTGAGAGCCTTTTTTCCTTGAAGTAACGGAGGATGAGAGATGACCTGATAGAGGTGTATAAGATGATGAGAGGCATTGATCATGTGGATAGTCAGAGGCTTTTTCCCAGGGCTGAAATGGCTAGCATGAGAGGGCACAGGTTTAAGATGCTTGGGAGTAGGTACAGAGGAGATGTCAGGGGTAAGTTTTTTATGCAGAGAGTGGTGAATGCGTGGAATGGGCTGCCGGCAACAGTGGTGGAGGCGGATACAATAGGGTCTTTTAAGAGACTTTTGGATAGGTACATGGAGCTTAGAAAAATAGAGGGCTATGGGTAACCCTAGTAATTTCTAAGGTAGGGACATGTTCGGCTCAACTTTGTGGGCCGAAGGGCCTGTATTGTGTTGTAGGTTTTCTAAATTTCTATGTTTCTAAATAAATGAACAAGTATAATGTTTTTGTGTTATTTATTTAATTGGGTTCCCTTTATCTAGCTTTAGGACTTGTGTGAAGATCTGATCACATTTTAGGTTATATTTGTGCACAAATAGAGAAAATTCTAAAGGGTTCACAAACTTTCTAGCACCACTGTATTAACAAGGCACTTGAGTTCATTTTGTAAAAACCTTGACAGCATCCCTTCAATAACAGACACAACTCTGCTAGATTTTGTGATTTGCCAGTAAGATAGAAATACACTGTATTACATTTTCCCCTAGTGTAGCACACATTTGCCCAGGCTATTTAGGTTGGCCTGACAACCTTTAGTGATGTGAATACTATGCATCACGTTGAAGTACATTCCTTACCCTAAGGAAGAAGGTAGTTCAAAAGTTCCTTTTAATATCAGAGAGTGTATACAATATACAACCTGAAATTCTTGTTCTTTGCAGACATCCATGAAAACAGAAGGCAGGAGGATGAGTGACAGCAAAAATGTTAGAACCACAAAGCTCCCCCCAACTCACCCCTCCTATGCACAAGCAGCAGCAAAGCATCAACCCTCCCCCTCCCCACTTACTTCAGCAAAAAGCATCAACACTCTCCACCCACCAAGCAAGCAACAGCAAAGCCCCCCAAGAAAGACCATGATCTGCAGTACAACAGAAGCTAATCATTCACCTGTCAATTTGACATGTCACATGTGCTCTCTCTCCCTAATAAAGTGGCAGTGAGGTGTCACACAGTGAGAGATGAGACTAAGAAGACTAAAATTCACTGATTTACGATGTTAAATTCTGCGATGTCACTGCTTTCTCTGAGTTCTCTGAGAATTGGCAACAAAATCTCTCCCACCAACATGAGAAAGAGAGAGACAGCAATTCACCAAGTATCAGACCTCCGACAGCTGACCTTTTGTTCATAGTGTTCCGTTTTCTTCCACAGTGCTTCAGTTAGTGACACTGGCATAGAGTTGGCTTTTCCCCAGGCCGCAGAGCCTCAGCACCTTGAGGACGCGCTCGTCTTCTAGACCACATCCCTGAGATATCAATAAACAGCTGGTCGGTCAACCCCAGGAGCAGGAACCATTGCCGTAGAGAACCAAAGTTTAACTGCAGCTGTAGGTCAGAGACTTTGACAGAACCCCATCCACCTAGCAAGGCAAAATAGAGACATTAAAGGTAGAAATTAAGCTGTTTCCACAGATGAGCTTGAAGAAACCGTTCTCTAGCACCATCATAGCTAGGTAGTGGACAGTATCAAACTAAAGCAGAGAAATCAAGTTGAAACAGTGAGTATTTCAGTACTGTAACTGGTTATTTTAATCAGGACTAATACAATGCTGTGACCTGATTCAGATATTGTGGCGAGTATTTGGTCCATAATGACAGACGAGAAAGCTCGTTGAACTCAACAACTCACCTACACCCTATAATCATCAGTTCAGAGAGATTGTTGTTTACTGGCCTCTCTGTCAAAAATACTTTTGAACATCTAACAGCAATACTGATCTGATTGTAGATGGTATGACAGAAATAAAGGAGTCCCCATCACCGACATTGTGCCCACTTAAAAAAGGATGATGTTTAAAATGGGCAGAGATTCCAAATCACTCCTTTTGCAACTTACAACGGAATTGCTACAGGGGGTTGGTTAATTATATGATGGTGCATCATTTAAAACCACTTTGTAGCAGACCTTAACAGAAATTCTGAGACTGCTGGGACAGTGTAAATTCAGCAAGGTACCCTACGGCTGAATGCTATTACATATATTGGTTCTGTAGAATGCACTTTCTCCTTCATTGGATTTTCAAAGAAAATTTGAAAATGCTCCCATGCAAATTTAAAGCATTTTGTTTCTTTTGCAGGAACTGCATTGGTCAGCACTTTGCCATGAATGAAATGAAGGTGGCCATTGCTCGATCCTGAACCGATTTGAGCTAGAAGTTGATGAATCGAAACTACTAGTCAAAGTACCACAACTGGTCCTCTGGTCCAAAAATGGAATATACCTAAAGATAAAAAGACTTGAGAAAGAAGGAAAATCATGATAATAAAGCAAACTCTCTCAAGAGTTTCCTTCTGGCAATCAATGATAATGAAGTTATTTATAATTTAGCAAACCAGAGAAAATAATATGGAAATGAGTAATAATTTATGTGTTTTTCACTTTGCAGTGGTTTGAGACTCTTATGTGGTAATGTAAAATGGGTAACATGATTGAGAAGAATGTATTTTGGTTTCTGACACCACATTTCTCAGCTTAGACTACCATATCAAGTTAAAGGCTACTTGTGTGATTTTAAGGAGTATTAATACGAGGGGTGATTGATAAGTTCGTGGCCTAAGGTAGGAGGAGTCTGTTTTAGAAAATCTAGCACGTTTATTTTTCAACATAGTCCCCTCCTACATTTACACACTTAGTCCAGCAGTCGTGGAGCATACAGATCCATTTTTTGTAGAAGTCAGTGTCTTGGACCTCCAGAAAGTAGTCCACAGCAGGGGTGATTGATAAGTTTGTGGCCTAAGGTAAAAGGGGATGAGTTATACAGCTCTCATTACATGCACGTGCAGTTCAACTCTTTGAGTGATTATGCAGTAGAGCTACTGGACTTGATGCTTCAATCCCTCTGGTAAGTTGGCACTCTCGATGTTGGCAGTGGGTTTGGAGTGGTGACAAGGAGGGAGGGTAGGTACGTCATCGGGGTCATCAGGTGGGCAGCCTCCTTCTTTGACGTTTCGTTGATAAGCTCATGACATCTCCAGAGGGCTCAACGGTGCTACCTGGCATCCCAGATACACCCCCCTCAGTTCCATACCCTCCTGTCTTCATCTTGCAGCCCAGTTGTTGTCTTTCCTTTTAATCAGAATCCAATTGCTGCTTTCTTCTGCTGCATTTGACAAGGATTTGATTGCTTGTTGGAGGGAGTGACCCCTCACCCCCAACTTCTTCAATAGACTGGTCGTAGATGTAGCAACGAATCCCCTGCATCCCACTTCTACAAGGAAAATCTTGATCTTCCAGCCATTCTGGGCAGCTTCAGTTGCCAGTTCAGAGTACCTGGTCTTTTTCCTCTCATAAACTTCTTCGACACCATCTTCCCATGGTACTGTCAATTCCACAACATATGTCAGCTTGGCTGTTGTAGACCACAGGACCATGTCTGGCCAGAGTGTTGTAGCTGCTCTGGGGGAAACACAAGCCTTTTTTCCAAGTCCACGTCTATTTTCCAATCCCGAGCAACTGCAGAATGCTTACATCTTTTGATGTTAGAAAGTTAATAACACATCTTTCTACCTTAGGCCACGAACTTATCAATCACCCCTGCTGTGGACACTTTCTGGAGGTGCAAGACGCTGACTTCTACAAAGAAGGGCTCCGTATACTCCACGACCGCTGGACTAAGTGTGTACATGTAGGAGGGGACTATGTTGAAAAATAAATGTGCTAGGTTTTCTAAAATTGACTCCTTCTACCTTAGGCCACAATCTTATCAATCACCCCTCGTATATTTCATAAACTTTTGATGAGCTAGTTTTTCACCATTACTGCAGTCTCTTCTCATATGTTATGCCACATGAAATACTGGGTTTCTGCCAATTATGTCATAAAACATTAGAATAATGCTTTAATAGTTTTTTTATGTCACACATACTGAAGAAATGGATGAGAATATATTTTCTCTTTTCTCTTTCACTAACAGAAAATTAAAACTAACAATTCTATGTTATACTATAAGATGGAAAGCAGTTACTTATGACATCTGGCGAACAGACAGACCTGTCAACTCTAATCCTGTTTCTATGCCTCCAGTTTATATTTGCATTTAATGATTACAACTTCCGATCTCACTAATGCAAATTAAACAAGTGTAGATAATCACTTGTTACAAAACACAGTCAATCAACTCACAAAGTTATAAAAATAATTATGAACATAATTACCAACATCAGAAGTGTTGTGTGTGGCTAGAGCATACAACCTGTTTTTCGGTCCCTGCACATCTCCTCAATTACAACCAAATGTATTGTAATTACCCTAATATCTGTTTGCTTACATAAACAAATGGATGCTATTTACTGTTGATCATTCACTTCCAAAAAAGACTCTGAGCTTCCCATCTTTCAAGTGTCATCCTAACAATTCTATCTGCCAGGTTATCCCTTGGTTACCCTTATTCCATATAATGCCAATTTACAAATATATCACTGTCACTACACAGTGGCTGGATCTAGATCATGGAAAGTCTTTGTCATAAACATGGTAGGGATGCCTTCACCAGCAGAACTGCGGTGAGTCAAAAAACAATTCCCATCATCTTCTCAAAAGCAATTAGGGATGGGTCATTAATGCTGGCATTTTCTGTGAGACCTGATTTCCAAGAATTAATATTAATATTTTTTCCAGTGTTACACTGTAGCTTGTGGAATCATAATCCTGTCCTTTCACTGCCAACATTTTGTGTTATAATTTTCCTGATCCGAACCCAGCCTAAGAACCAGCCCCTGCCTCTGCCACAACTCAGCCACTTAGTTTCTGATCCTAAACGTGCTTTCTTGTAAACATGATGTAACCTTAATTTTACACTTCTGATATTCATTCAATTGAAACTAATGAATCAAAAGTTTGGAGATAGTTATAACTATCCAATATGATCTATTCATGTACCCCAAATAAATCCTACAGACGCCATGCTGGTAGCAACAAAGAAAATCCAATGAAGAATATGAGCATCCTTGCTGGAATCCATCTTTGGTAACAGTTTAGGATAGCACATTAGCAGTCATTAGCTTCCTTTTCAGTTTCTTTCTTCATTGGTGTCCTTGAATCCCACTGCGAGGACCTGAGTTTGTTGATCTGGATGGGATTTGGCAAGTATGTGTGCAGCATTGATCTCAGTATCCCTGGGCTTGCAAAAGTTGCAGATTTCTACTGTTCCCATTTCAAATTTCAAAGTTCAAAGAAAATTTATTGTCAGAGGACATACATGTCATCATATGCTACCCTGACATTCATTATCTTGGGGCATACATAGTAAATAGAAAGGGACTGAAAGGTAGGCATTGCTAATCATAGTATAACAATGGCCGATTGTGTTGGGTCCCTGATGCTGTAGGTAATATGTTGATGAGAATTGGGCAGGGATTTCTTCAAAGGAGCCTGACTGAAGTCCCTGACAATGATTTGAAAGGCGGGTACACTGTTTCTTGTTTGTTAATCGCAGTACTCAATACCTTGAGTGCTTGCTTAACATCGGCCTTTGGTAGTCAGGATCACAGAGGTGAACTCTCTTGGTAAGTAGAACAGATGCTATTTAATCATTAGATGTTCCGGGTCGAGGGAACAAGAATGCAACAAGACCAATATGTCCAAGCACTACCAAGAGTGCATTATGAAACACAAATCCCACACCCCTTGTCTTCCCCAAACATTCTGTAGACCGATCCATCCAGTAGATCAAGAAACCCTTGGACTGGACCTCAATATCCATCATGTCTTGAGTGAGCCATGTCTCCATGAAACACAGAGACACAATTCTGATTGTTCTCCTCCACTGGATACTATATGAGTTATTGTTCAATAAATAAAATGAGGATAACTAACTCAGGCAACTATACCAGGAGTTTGTTAATCAAGCCCTTGTCATCTAAGGGGAGACAATAATTACCTGTTACAGATATGGGCATGAAAACCTATGCAACAGTAACACCACTCATGTCTTGGGCATTTTGAGAGGCACTGTTCATAATTAGTTAAAAGAGCTTTCAGATGAGCATACGATTGTGAGCTGTGTACTTTGTTCGGAGATATAAGGCATTCAGTGAATCAGCAGCTTGGGGAAGATTTGATGAGCAATGTAAATATAGCAGGGGTCATTGGGTCTTGGGTCATTTGCGGTTGGGAAGTAATGCTTGAATTCTGTCGACAGCGAAGTTAGGTGATCGCACACCAGCTGTGAGAAAGACGGTGCAGCCTCAGTCTCTCCCAAAATCCCAGCTGATGTTGGGAACATGTCAAATATGCCCCTGTCCACTCACCATCCCCACAGTTCCAGTTTGGCTTTGAAAGCAGACACTTTATCTGCCAACTTGTCATTCTCCCCTGAAGTGACAAATTGAGTTCATTGAGCAGGTTGAAGATGTCACACAGATAAGCGAGTTTTGCAATCCTCTCCTCGTCACTGAAGTGTGTTGCCAGTGGTGACTTTTTTCCTGAAAAGAATCTCTGTAGCTGCTCTCTTAACTCAAAAACCCTGGCCAGGGCTCTCCCCCTTGATAGCCTGACTTCAGTGTGTAAGAGAAGGTGTTTGTGCTCTGCATCCATTTCCTCGCAAAGCTGCTCAAACAGACGCGAGTTAGGGCTTTTGCTTTGATGTGATTGATAACTTCAACAACATCACTCAATATGCTATTAAGATCAGGTGACATTTTTCGGCTAGCCAGCATTTCCCTGTGTGTGGCACAGTGTGTAGACTGGCATTCAGGAGCAACCTCTTTGACTCGGGTAATGAAACCAGACAGCCGTCCAGTCATAGCTGCAGCCCAGTCTGTGCATATTCCAACACAGAATGACCAGTGCAGTTTGCCTGACATGTAGTCATTCAAAGACTTGAATAGTTCTGCCCCAGTTGTGTTAGTTGGCAGTGGCAGTACACACAACATATCCTCGTGCACATCGTCTTGAAATATATATCGCACATAATCCAGCAGTATTGCCTTGTTGTCGACATCGGTAGACTCGTCGACCTGGATAGCATACCATGGTGACTCGTTAAGCCAATCCAACAGCTGTGCTTTGATGTCCTCCGCTATGTCATTGATTCTCCTTGAAACTGTGGTAGCTGAAAGAGAAACTTGTGCCATCTTGTTAGCTGCAGCTTCTCCCAACAGCTCACGGCACATGTCCTTGGCAGCAGGCAGAATCAATTCTTCACCAACAGTGAAAGGCTTCTTAGCCTTAGCAATACGGCTAGCCACTAAGTACGATGCTCTCAGAGCAGCAGCATTTGTGGAGGTAACATACGTAAAAATTGCTGGTGAACGCAGCAGGCAGTCAGGACGAAGGGTCTCGACCCAAAACGTCAACTGTACCTCTTCCTAGAGATGCTGCCTGGCCTGCTGAGTTCACCAGCAATTTTTATGTGTGTTGCTTGAAGTTCCAGCATCTGCAGATTTCCTCGTGTTTGCATTTGTGGAGGTGGTGGCTCTCAGCACTTGCTTCTTTCCTGCTTGCTCACGTTTTTTCCTCTCAAAAAACTCAATGGGTTTGTCTTTAAGTGCAGGATGCTTGGACTCAAGGTGCCGAAGCAGTCTTGAGGGCTCCATTGCCTCATTAGACAGCTTGTCTCCACACATTACCCACAGGGGGCTTGGAGCGTGCGAGTCACCAGTTGCAAAAAAGCCATATTTTATGTACGACTCGTCATATTTTCTGTTGAAGGAAGCTTTCTTTTATTTTTGCAGTCTTGGCCTCAGCTGTCTCTGCGTTATCATCATCGATAGGCCTTTTATGTCCCCTACCACCTCTTCCAAAGAAACTCTCAATAACGTTTGTTTATTACTCATCAAGTAGTTGTAGGTTAATGACCAACTGATGACCTCGCGTGCATTCAAGTTCAACAGTGGGCGTGACAGGGAATGAGGAAAGGTGCAGCTGACTCATATCATTTCATATCGTCAAATCATATCGTTTCCTCGCAGCCCGGTAGCACATGCTTTGCGGCCCAGTGGTTGGGCCTATTTAATATAGGACTAATTAGTCATAGAGTCATTGAAATTACAGCATAAAAACAGGACCTTTGGCTTATCGTCCATGCCGAATATTTAAATGGCCTATTCTTATCGACCTGTACTAGGATCATCACCCTCCATACCACCATCATCCATATACCTATGGAAACTTCTCTGAAATGTTGAAATCAAGCTCACCTGCACTACCTGCACTGGCAGCTTGTTCCACACTCTCATGACCCTCTGAATAAAGAAGTTTCTCCTCATATCACCCTTAAACTTTTCACCTTTCACCCTTAACTCATGACCTGTAGTTTTCACCTTTCACCCAACTTCCGTAGAAAAAGTCTGCTTGCATTTACCCTATCTATAACCCCCATAATTTTGTATACCTCCATCAAATCTCCCCTCATTTTTGTATGTTCTAATGAATTAAGTCCTAACCTGTTCAATCTTTCCATATAACTCGCATCCTCCAGACCCAGCAACATTCTTGTAATATTCCTCTGTACTCTTTCAACCTTATCTACATCTTTCCTGTAGATTGGTGACTAAAATTGCAGACAGTACACCGAATTAGGCCCTACCAACTTCATACAACTTCAACATAACCTCCCATATCCTGTACTCAATACTTTGATTTATGAAGGCCAATGTGCCAAAAGCTTTCTAGTAAATTGCATCAGTTTGGATGCACTACAGGACATAAAACTAAAGCAGATACTGTGACACCACTTTCAGTGAATTATGTGCCTGTATTCCCAGACCTCTTTGTTCTACCGCACTCCACAGTGCCTTACTGTTCACTGTGTTAGACCTACCCTAGTTGGTCTTACCGAAATGTAAGACTTCACACCTATCCACATTAAGTTCCATTTGCCATTTTTTCCAGCTGATACAGGTCCCACTACAAGCAATGACAGTTCTTCCTCTTCCTCGCTGTTCACTGCACTCCCAGTCTTGGTGTCATCCACAAACTTGCTGGTTCAGTTTAACCACATTATCATCCAGATTGCTGATATAGATGACAAACAACAATGGACCCAGCGTTGATCCTTGTGGTACTCTACCAGTCACAGGCCTCCAGTCCGAGAGGCAGCCATCTACTATCACTCTCTGGCTTCTCACACAAAGCCATTGTCTAATAAAATGCATTACCTCATCTTGAACGCCGAGAGACTGAATCTTCTTGACCAACCTGATTGTGCTGGGATCATTATTGTTATACCTTAATAAATCACTGATAATTTGCACTGAATCCAATATAATCTATATTCAATTTATCCACATTGTATTATATTTTATTTGAGGCAAACTTGCAATGTGAAAATTGGGTGGGGCAACAATATGTTAAATTAAGTGAAATTCTGTATAATGAGTATGGTGACCCTATAATGTCCTGATCCTGTATTATGTCTATATTGCGATGTGCGCTGTGTGTCAATAAGAAAATAGGTGAAAATGATTCTCATAATATATTCCAAATTAGATAAATTAATCTTTATAATAGTTTAAACAGCATGTCACTGAATTAAATATGATAAGCTTAGAATTGCAATGTTTTGCTCTGTTGAGAGTGGACTTTCAGAATCATATCTTAGAACTTTGCCATTTGAAACCACACTGACCTATTTTGACCGCGTGCATCCAAAATGTCAGTGTGGATCAGACCTTTAATCTGATATGCTTCATCACAAACCTCTCATATAATACATTCTCATTGGATGTACATGTAACAAGTAAGCAAGAAATGAATAGTGAGAAAAGTTTATTAAAGATGGCAAATGTTTTAGATTCACTTTGAACATTAGCTATTTATACCTGGTGACAGAAAAAAGCTGCACAAAGAGATTCTTCAAGAATCGCATTGCAAATGCACAAAGTTCTTGCTGAAGCACAAAGTATGCTTTAGAATTCTGGGATGATACTTTTTTCTGATTATGCATTTTTTTTGAATTGCATGTGTGGTGACTCGAAAATATTTCATCCTCTATTGTGTGCGTGTGCTTAGAAATGTGCATTTGTAAGCATGTGTGTGAGCTGTTGTATAAACAATGTGAATCAACAAGAAAGCAATGGAGCATAAGAAATGCACTCTTTTTGATCTAACAGTAGAAATTCAGACATCTCACCCTGCAAAAACTCATTTCAGGGAGGTAGCACCATCAATTTGCGGGAGACTTCCGGAACTTCCAGGAGAGGTGGAATTTCTGCAATAGATTAGCTCCTTAGCAGCTAGTCAGCTAGTTTAAATAACGTTAGCTATGCTAATGAACGAATGACACCTGTTAATCTCACCTCAACATGTCTTTTACAGTCTTAACCCACCAAAGGCAAAAGAAAAGTCACGGTTGCAAACAGTGCAGCGAGCAACACTGTCATTTTTGACCCCTGTTAGGCAGGGGTACACTTTAGTGTAGTCTGGGATGATGTACGTTTTATATTTTCCTTTTTTTTGGAACATTCTGCCATGGCGCGCTCTCACTCTCTCTCTCTCTCGCACTCTCTCTCTCGTGGTTGCTCGCGCGCTGTCTCGCTTGCTTGCTCTCGCGCTCTTGCTTGCTTTCTCTCTCGCGTGCTCTCTCTTGCTTTCTCTCGCTTGCTCACTCGCTCTCAAAAAAATTGATTTCCGTGATATTGTATATAATTTGCGGGCATCAGGGAGCCACTATTCATATGCAGGAGACTCCTGGAACTTCCAGGAGAGGTGGGGTGTCTGGAAATTTAATAAATAATTTAATAATAAATAAGGACTCCCTCGAGATTCTTTTTATACACTCTTGGAAGATTAACAACCAAGTAAACAGTTCTAGGAAATGATAATGTTCGGGGTACTTTAGATTCCGCCTGCTCGCGAAGTGTGGAGGATCCAGAGCAGAAGAGGAAGGAAGCTGCTTTGCTTACACTGGGTTGCAGATATGCGTTTGGAAAAAAGTTCAAAACTATGACAGCAAGTTTCTAATTTTGAACTTTCCCTGCTGCAACAAAATGTTTGCAGGTCAATAAAATAAAAATTATACAACTTAGCATATACAAAGTGAAAGGGAAACAGCATAAGCACCACTCAAAGCACTGGATAATTGCTAACAAAGGCCTCTTGGAAATCTAGCTTCCTCAGCTACAACATCACAATAAAACTGCTGCATAGAAAATAACCAATTCTTTAGCTACATTAGTCCATCCAAACTGATGCAACTTACTAGATGTTCTCCTCTCATCAATCAAACTACACCCACTGTACATGCCAATCTTAGAATAAAAAGAAGTGAATTGACAATCTCTATAATACTGCGTGAATACGAGTTGAGTAACACTTGGAGAGGCATTGAGAACTGGAAGGGGATGGAATGTAGACTGAGTTTGAGACCTCACCATTTATCATCAGAGGTGTCTCATTGAATTATCACTGACTAAGTAGGCTTGTTCCTATAAAGCATAGCTTGTAGACTCGACTGAGAACAGGTAGAAGAAAACCATTATGAGAGATCTGGTCATTCTCAGAAATTTAACTGTTGCAGATTCATCTTCAATATTGTAAGGGGAAACTACATCATAATCCTTGTGGAGGCAAAGCTCATACTGAGAAAGCACTACATCATATCATATATGTGTACCACTACTACAGTAAGCATAACATCACAATAGACCTAACTTTTGTAATTTGAAACTGTAGATTATCAACAGTTACATGGTATATTTCACCACACCCTGTAATTCATGGCCTAGTCTATTCACATGTTATATTATCATCAGGTAAAGGTACCAACCTTTTCTTAAGGTGATGCATAGAGCCTGGCAGGTGTAGCATCAGACCTATATAAAAATAATGTGCCAACGAGGTGAAGCAGCAACACAAACATGCCAAATATAGCAGCCTCCCATCCGCCCAACAATCTTTTTGATCCTTTACCATCAGGCAGAAGGTACCACAGTACTAGGACAAGGACTGTTAGGATGGGAAGCAGCTTCCTCCCCCAGGCTGTGAGACTACGGAACTCCCTGCCACCAGCCAGGTCTCATCACATTATGAAGCACCAGCAGCGTTATACTGTTTTACCTTTTAACTTCTGTCATAAGTTCACCTTATTATTTGTTAATTTATATGTATTAATATTACTTAATGTGTTGTGTGTGAGGGGAACGTTGGTCCAGGGTATTGTTGTTTCGTTTAGCGGCATACATGTATATGGTTGAATGACAATAAACTTGAACTTGAGAACAACACAGTAACAGGCCCTTTGGCCCATCCAGTCCATGCCAATCTGATATTCTACCTAATTCCAGCTACCAGCAGCCACACCATATCTCTCCAAACCCCTCTCATCCACGTACCTACCCAAACTTCTCTTAAATTTTACAATTAATCTTCCATCTACCATTTCTGCTCACAATTCATTCCACACTCAAAGAGAAGTTTCCCTTCAGATTGCCCTTGAATATTTCATCTTTCACCCTAAACTTATATGACCTTTAGTTCTAGTCTCATGCATTCACCCTATAATCAAAAGTAGCAACTAATAGAGTTTGACCATCCACAATCATCAGACCTGATTAACACTCTGCAATCCTGTCATATTTGATTATGTAGTGGTGGACAATTAAACAGGTAACTGACTAACATAAGGTAGTGGTGACACAATACATACTGTACTAAACTCCAGATAATGCAATGGCTAGAAGAGAAAAGAGGCTCATATCAGGGGAATGGATGTCAACTCAGGAAGATGAGAAGACAGATATGGAAAGTGTACCACCAGCCCAGTTGATTGCGAACAGCAAAGCTCAGGAACAAGCTTGCAACCCAAGATCCCTCTATACATCAGTGCCCTAAGTGGCCTGCCATTTTTCTTTATTTTCCTCTCGTACCGAACCTCCCAAAATACATATCTCACACTTGTCTGGATGAAGCTCCAGCTGCCATTTCTCCATCAAAATTTCCAACCAATGCATATCCTACTCTATCTTTTTACAATCTTCGTCACTATCCACAACACACCAATTTACTTACTTACTTATTTAGAGATACAGCGTGGTACCAGACCTTCGAGAAGTGCCACCAGCAACCCACTGATTTAACTCCAGCCTAATCACAGGCAAATTTACAATGACCAATTAACCTACTAATCGGTGTCTGTCATCGGCAAACTTACTAATTAGTCCACTTTCACTCAAATTATCAACATATATTACAAACAGTAGCTCAATTGTTTAACATCACTAACAATTTTGTATCCACATTACCAGCTCACTTTAACTTAATCTTCTGGACCAGCTTGCCACATCTACTGCCCTACCTTCATTAATCATCTTCATCATCTCCACAAAACACAGCTTGACTTGCAAGTTGAGTCGGTAGTAAGGTAGGCAAATGCAATGTTATCATTTATTTTGAGAGGACTAGAATATAAAAGCAAGAATGCCATGGTGAGGCTTTCTAAGGCATTGGTTAGAACACATTTGGAATATTGCGAGCACTTTTGGGCTCCATTTCCATGAAAGGGTGCGCTGACATTAGAGGGGGTCCAGAGGAAGTTTACTAGAGTGATCCCAGGAATGAAAGTGTTAAATGTATGAGGAGCATTTGATGGCTGTGGGCCTGTACTCACTGGAGTTTAGAAGAATGAAGAGGTAATCTCACTGAAACCTACCAAATATGAAAAGCCTGAACAGAGTAAATATGGAGAGGATGCTTTCAATAGTGGGAGACTTTAGGACTAGACAGCATAGACTTTGAATAGAAGGATGTTCATCTAGAGCAGAAATGAGGAGGGATTTCTTTAGCTAGAGGGTGGTGAATCTTCATTTGTCACAGAGGGCAAAGTCATTAGATGTATTTAAAGTTAAAGTTGATGGGTTCTTGATTAGTAAGGAAGTCAAAGGCTGTGGAAGAAGACAGGAGAATGGGGCTGAGAAGGAAAATAAATCAGCCATGATTGAATGGCGGAACAGACTGGAAGGGCCAAAAGGCTTAATTCTGCTCCTATGTCTTATGATTTTATGGTCTTGTATGTATTAGAACTTCAATGATGGTATGAAGTTCAAAGTAAATATATTATCAAATACATCTGTGTCACGGTACTCAACCCTGACAAGTCCTCTTAAACAATAACAGCGAGGAATTTAAAGTTGCTGACCCTCTCTACCTCTGATCCTCTGCTAAGGACTGGATCATGGACATTTGATTTCCTTCTCCTGAACTCTATAATCAGCTCCTTGGTCTTGCTAACGTTAAGTAAGAAGTTGCTGTTATGACACCACTCAGCCAGATTTTCAATTTGCCTCCTAAATACTGATTCACAACTACCTGTGATTTAGTCTCGGACAGTGGTGTCACCAGCAAACTTGAACATGGTATTGGAGCTGTGCTCCAAAAGAAAAGACTCAAGTATTTGTAACTATCATCAGCAAATAAGGGCTAGGAGGTTGACAGCAGCCTCCTCAGGCTCCCATCACAGGAACCAGTCTTAGCTGGAGATTGAAAAATCAGCAAAACAACAGGAATTGCCATCATGGCTATTTGTCTCAGCACAGCTGGCAAACTAGCATCTGCCTGACAACACAGAATATTACCCTAGTTAACTTCTGTCTGTGTTATCAGAACTATTTCAATCTGACAAACTACAAATACAATGTACTGCAACCTTTTTAATCAAGACACAACATTGTAGGTGGAGGCTGAACACGTGCCATTGTTTGCTGTTCAGCAGCTGATTCAGGTATTCTCCCGATGCTGCTGTGCTGCTTTTGTTACCCTGCACACATTATATTAACAGTATGTAATAATTATTATTGTTAAATACATATGTGTGATGAACAGGTGGTAAGACAAGGACCATTGACGTGATTGTAGTACAGGTGCTCCAGTTCCCACCCACTTTCCAGGTGAAAGCTAATAGGCCACTGTAAATTGCCCCTTGTGTGCAGGTGAGTGATAGAATCCGGAAGGAGCAGGGTGGAATTGTTGGGAAATGTGGGGAAAATAAAATGTGATAATGTATTTAATTTATTCATTGCATACTCATTTTAATTAGCAAAAATGGATGCACAATGGCCAGACTTGGTGAGCTGAAGGGGCTCTTTCCATGTTTATGACTGAATTCCTCCAACATTTCAGAGCTGAAGTTCTGGATTCAAATTCATCTCCACTAACTGTGCAGAAGGAAAAAGATAATGTATATGATATGCTACAACTTCCTTAGCAGAAGGAAAAAGATAATGTATATGATATGCTACAACAGAACAGTTCAAGATGCTTTTTAAAAAAAATTCTGATGCTACAGTAGCTTTACAAACTTTTTGGCCCCCAAGTTCTCTGAAGAGAACAGCAGTGAATACAGGGCTCTGGCAAGCCTTCATCGTTCCTCCAATACATTAGTGGGTCATTTGCACATTGGGGTTATGAGGAAATGTTGTGTGCAAGTTGATTGCTGTAGGCATATATCAGCGATACTTTACTGAAAAAAAACACATTTCATTAGAAAGAAAACTTCTTAAACCCAGTTCTATCTTCAAGAAACTAAACATCCCTTTACAACCTACTCCCAGAGAACTCCTCACGCCCCATATATGATTGACATATGACGTTTTCGTGCGTGTGACGCAACATTCAGCGTAGCTGTGACAATTGGCGGCGTCCGATGCGGCGGGGCGGCCTCAGCGAAGGCGGCATGTCGAGTGATTTCTATCTTCGTTATTATGTGGGGCACAAGGGAAAATTCGGCCACGAGTTTTTGGAGTTTGAGTTCAGGCCGGATGGTAAGTCGTGCCTAGAGGTGGCGTACGGTGGGGTGAAGTGGGGGCCGGTGTGAGTGACAGGCCTGGCCTGTCCCGGCCTGCCCCGCCGTGCAGCCGCCTGGTCAGGCAGACCGCTTCTGAGCCTCTCACACAAAATACTGGAGGAATTCAGCAGACCTGGAAAGGAGTAAACAGTCGGCGTCCCAGCGTGGGTCAGGTCACCCTCCAGAGCGGCCTTGGTCCATCCCCCTCCGCTCTCCTGAGGGTTTCCACCGAGGCAGGCGTACAGCACGAGAACAGATCCTTAGGCCCAGTTGATCCATACTAGTGTTTTACCTTCCTACTTGGATAAGCAAGTGCAGGGGTGGTAAAGTTTGCAGAGGACATGGAGATTGGTGGTGTAGTTTACAACGGGATATTGATAGGACGCAGAGCTGTGCTGAGAGGTGGCAGATGGATTTCAATGCAGGAAAGTGTCAAGTGATACACTTTAGAAGGTCGAACTTGAAGGAGTACAGGATTAATGGCAGGATTCTTAATAGTGTGGATGAATGGAGGGTTCTTGGCTTCCACGTCCATAGACCTCTCAAAAGCTGGCATGCAAGTTGATGGTGTGATTAGTTGGAAGACTGAGTTCAAGGTGATGTTGCATCTCTTTAAAACTCTGGTTAGACAGGTGGTGGTAGAGTCAGATACATTAGGGATATTGGGATATTTAAGTAACTTATTTCGAAGTAAATTTATTAAAGTACGTATATGTCACCATATACTACCCCGGGATTCATTTTCTTGCAGACATTCACAGTAGAACAAAGATAGCCATCCATTTCTCCTTTATCCATGTGCCTATGTGGGAGGGAAGTGTTAGAATGATCCTGGAGTAGGTTAAAAGGTCGGCACAACATTTTGGGCCAAAGGGACCGCACTGGGTAATTTTGTTCAATGTTCCCATACTTGCTTCAATTTCAATTCCACTCCTTTTTTTCCACTTTATTGCTTCCACTGTCCCCCCCCCCCCCCGGAACCCCAAACTCCACAGCCTGGGGAAATGAACTCCCTACATGTAGAATGTTATGCCCTTTCAGACTTTTGTATGAACTTCTAGTGTAGGGGTGTCCAACCTGGAATCCACAGATTCCTTGCTTAATGGTTCTGGTCCATGGTATAAAAAAGGTTGAGGACCCCTGTTGTAGAGTGTGCAGTTCTAGACTCCTCATCTGGTAAACCAGTCTAGTGAATCTCTGTTGTATGTTTTCAATGACAAGTGCATCCTTGGATAAGGAGTTGTACATAGTAGTCCTGTCAAGGTCCTCTACAGTTACAATAGGACTTCCTTGGTTCTATTTTCAAGTCCTCTCATAATAAAGGATAACATATTTGTCTTCATTACTTCCTGGCCGTGCATTTTGGTTTTCATTGATAAGTGTACAGTCAGATCTGGGTCCCATTGAACATAAACAATGGCCAATCTCTCTTTAGTGGTCATCTTAAAGTCCAGGATGTGGGCTATTAGGTCTTGGAAGTTTCTTGCCCTTCAGACCCTTTATTTTCTTCCCTATAGACAAACTCAATATTTGTCTTTTTTTAAGCCTCTAGGATATTACAATTATCTCGCCAACCTTTGAAGCTTTAACTCTGCTTTTATATTTCATCCTCAACTTGGATCTTACTTTCTCTTATCAATGTGTTGGCAATGCCTTGGTTTTCCTGCACTGACTGCTGCAAAAGGAAGGTAGAAAATCTTGAAGTTGTTTAGAATGTGCAACTTTTCAAGATGCAACAATATTACCAGGCTGAAAACTTGAATTATTTTGCAAAGCCTTCAGGGAAGGTCAGCTAGAAAAGCTCCTGTTTCTTTTCCATCTAAACTTTTTTTTTTGGAGGGGATGTTTGTTATGTAAATGGTACGGAAGCTGCAAGGCCTACAGAGGACAGTAAAAACTGGCGAGAGGATAATAAAGGTCTTCTCCTCAACTCCCCCCCCCCCCCCCCCCATTTGTGACATTTATTGGGAGGATTGCCCAAAGTATTGTTGAGGACCCATACCACAATCTCTTTGACCTACTGCTGTCAGGAAGGAGATACAGCTGACCTCTACCACATCTGCCAGACTGGGTAACAGCTTCTTCCCTCAGGCTGTGAGACTAATGAATACCCTGCATAACCTGCCACCACTAGGACAGTGAGCTGTTTACCATACTGTTTACTAGTGCTACACTGTACTACATGCATTTTGAATTATATTTTATTAATTTACTTTTAGTATAATATTTTGTTTCATAATGAGAGACATAGTGTGGATAGCCAGAGGCTTTTTCTCAGGGATGAAATGGCTAACACGAGGGGGCATTGTTTTAAGGCAGCAGTCCCCAACCACTGGGCCACGGACTGGTACCAGGCCGCAAAGCATGTGCTACTGGGCCGTGAGGAAACGATATGATTTGGTGATATGACTCAGCTGCACCTTTCCTCATTCCCTGTCATGCACTATTGAATTTGAACGCACGTGAGGTCATTACGCACGAGTCATCCATGTCAGCGCGGGAAGGAGATCAACTTCTCGAGCTTGCAAATGACGGCCGGCTGAGAAGTATGTTTGACATAACATCTCTGCTGGCATTCTGGATCAAAGTCAATGCTAAATATCCTGAGATAGCCACGAAAGCACTGAAAATGTAGCTTTCATTTCCAACATTTTTCTGCGAAACGGAGTTTTCTGCATTGAATGCAACGAAAACTAAATTGTGGAATAGACTGGACATAAGGACCCCCCTTCGAGATTCGCTGTCTCCCATCACCCCTCGATAGGACCGTCTTGTTGCAGGGAAACAAGCCCAGGGCTCCCACTGATTCAGTGATATTGGTGTGTTGTAATGATTTTATATGTTCATACGGAGAAAATATGTGCTGTGTGTTTAATATCCAAACGTTACTTAAAATGTTATGATGCTATTGACTTACTTATATAACCATATAATAATTACAGCACGGAAACAGGCCATCTCTGTCCTTCTAGTCCGTGCCGAATGCTACTCTCACCTAGTCCCACCGACCTGCACTCAGCCCATAACCCTCCATTCCTTTCCTGTCCATATACCTATCCAATTTTTCTTTAAATGATAATATCGAACTTGCTTCTGCCACTTCTACTGGAAGTTCGTTCAACACTTACTTGAAGCTCCCCTGTCCTCCCCTGATAATTGACTTATCACTATATTCATGCGTGGAAAATATGCGCTGTGTTTAATATTAAATTCGTTAGAAAAACCCTTTTAGAAACGAAATTGAGTGTATTAGCCACTTATCACCTATATTCCGGTTGTGATTAACACCCCCCACCCCGCCGGAACAGAATCGCCGAAAACAATTTGTAGAAGGGAGAGAGGGAGAAAAAAAATTGGTAGGGGTGCGCACTGGTGCCCGCACAAGGCTTCATGGTCATTGTAGTCTTTCTTGGGGTAAACTCAACGTATTTGACTGCTACTCTTGTCCGTTGGCAACCCTACCGCCCCCCCCCCCCCCCCCCAAGTCGGCTGGTCCGCAAGAATATTGTCAATATTAAACCAGTCCGCAGTGCGAAAAAGGTTGGGGACCCCTGTTTTAAGGTGCTGAGAAATAGGTACGGGGGATGTCAGGGATAAGTTTTTCTAGATAGAGAGGTGGGTGTGTGGAATGCATCGCTGGTGATGGTCTAGAGGCGGATACAATACGGTCTTTTAAAGGATTCTTAGATGGGTACATGGATCTTAGAAAAACAGAGGGCTCTGCAGTAGGGTAATTCTAGGCAGTTTCTCGAGTAGGCTACATTGTGGGCCGAAGGGCCTATAATGTGCTATAGATTTCTATATTCTATGTGCTGTGTGTGATGCATGTTTTGTGGGTGCCCCATGGTCCAGAGGAACGTTGTTTTGTTTGGATACAGTCAGATGGCAAACTTGAACTTGAATGTGGATCAGTAGTCAGAATGTTGCTTTTTGTTCCAAGCTGAGGAAGATTTCTAAAGTATATAAGTGGTGTAAGACATTGGGTACTTGTGGCTCCTCAGATCCACTGCCTTGTAGCTGTGCTTATACTTGTGTCAAAATCTGAGATCGAATTCATCTTTCCTTGCTCTCACAATTTTTCAAGATTCAAGATTCAAAGATTCAAAAAAACTTTATTGTCATTCTAACCGTACATCAGCTCTGCAGGGCAGAATGAGACAGCGTTTCCCAGGAGCAGTGCAATCATAACATAACAAACGAAACACTAAATAATAAACATAACAATAAATAGTAAAACACAAAATTACAAAAATTATCAGTTCTGAATTCAGCTTTTACCTTCCTTTTAAAGAAATGACCATTGAAGTGAAGAAGATGGGTGGTCATTGTCTGGGTTATTTCAGTGGTGTAAAGGGGTTTTCTCTGATAACTTTTTGAAAGACTATTGTTTGGAATTGAAGCTTTGGTGAATAACGACTGAAAATGGGCATATGTACTAAAGCCCATCACCCTTACTGGGGCATAGGCTGCTGACAGCAACTCGCCAGAGCCCTCTGTCCTGGGACAGTCTTTCATATTATCCTAGGTGTGAGCCATCTTCTTGATAAAATACTTACTCTCCCAGGGATGAGGCTTCTGTTGGTGTTTCTGTGGCGCTGTGTTTTTTACAGGATGGGGTTGCTAGCCACATGCCAACCTTCCTCCTTTTGCAGCTGGGCATGGGACCATTCATGGCAGAGAGTGACAATCAGTAAATTTGCTGTTGAACATTTTTTTGAGTAATTTAATGCGAACTTGTGAATTGGTGGCATCCGTTAGTCGTGCGAGACCACAGATCTGCGCCTGGAAAGTCTTGCTTCAGTCTGTGTTGTGAGGCAATGCTGGAGTGTCCTCTCCAGGGCGCAGGCCTGGGCAAGGTTGTATGGAAGACTGGCAGTTGCCCATACAGCAAGTCTCCCCTCTCCACGACACCGATGTTGTCCAAGGGAAGGGCAAGGGCTGATACAGCTTGGCACCAGTGTCGTCGCTGGAGTTGCCAGAGCGAGGTTGAAAGCTACGTCGGACTGCCTTAGGGACTCCAGCTCCGGATTTGTCCTCAGGTTTACTCCCGAAGCCTTTCCTATGAGTGGGTATGGCTGCAAGGCAGCGGTGGTTTGAAATCAGAGTTTCCCCTCTCTTAGATGGATTACCTTCCGAGGCTGACGAGCTCCATCTACCCGAAGCATTGGTTTTAAGGCGCCAGGACCCGCCTTTGCCCCTTCTCCTGTCAGTAGAAACAGCTCCGCCAGGTTTAGAGGCTAAGCCACACGAGAAGGCCAGGAGTAGGACTTGGTTGTCAGAGGCTATTTGAGGCGCATGCCGTGAGGATCACTTTTAAGTAGTGTGAGCTTGTCCCCACTACCACTCCTTGGCTTGACAACCTTGGAACCAAACTTGTGAATAGATATTCTGTTTTTAAAATATGCAGCAAGGAGGAGTGTTGCCCTTCAGGCATAGAGCTGAAACTGATGGGAGGGAGATTGATGCTGGGGAGAAGGATCGACATTTCAGGGCTTTATTGCAACTGCAGTTAACTGCATCAACTATTTTCATTTTTTTCAAGTGATAGCTACAGTGTTTAGGTTAATACATTTTAAATTCAATATATTACAGACACAATATTCTTTTTTCTTTATCAGGATGGGGATGAAGCCCAAATAAGAAGGTGAGGGGGGGGAGGAAGTGGTACAAGTTGGTAGGTGATAGGTGAAGCCAGGTGAGGGGAAGGAGGGTGGGAGGAAGAGCGGTATAAGAAAGAAGCTGGGATGTGGCAGGTGGAACAGGTGAAGGGCCGAACAAGATGGAATCTGATAGGATATGGGAGAAATTTAAATATAAGAGAACAGACAACAAAGAAGATTCTGCAGCTGCTAGAAGTACAGAGTAACACACCCAAAATGCTGGACCAGTGGCCCATGGGAGAAAGGGAAGGTGGAGGGATATGTGAGGGAGGTGATAGGCGAGGAGCAGAGAAGGGCTGAGAGGGGAGCCAGAATGTGGAATGGCAAAACAGAGATGGGGGAAGAAATTACCAGAAGTTAGAGACCACTGTCTGGTTGGCAGAGCAACACCTCAAAGTTTGTATGGGTAGCCTTCAACTTGATGGGATGAACATTGCTTTCTATAACTTCTGGTAACTGGTATCAACTGCCAGCTTCTCATTTCATCCCTCCTCCCCACCCACCTACTTTCCCCTCAGCTGGCTTCAACTATCATCTGCCAGCTTGTACTCCTTCCGCTCCCCCACTACCTTTTCAGGAGTCTGAGACATTGACTGTGTATTCATTTCCATAGGTGTTGCCTGACATGCTGAGCTCCCCCAGCGTTTTGTGTGTGTTACCCTGAATTTCCAGTATCTGCAGCATCTTGTGTGTTGTCTGTTCTTTATGTTTAAACTTACAATGTTGGTAACTTAGGAATGCACTTCAATATAGAGGATGTGCGTTAATAGTAATCAGAGAAATGTAAATGATTTAAGATGTGAATTATAGTTTTAATGACCTCTGGGGAATAATAAAATATGTATGTTTTCTGACAGGTAAACTCAGATATGCAAACAACAGCAATTACAAAAATGATGTTATGATTAGAAAAGAAGTAAGTATATTTAAAACTTGTCTTTTGAGTTGGAGAAAATCCATAATTTGTGGCAGTTGAATTCTGAACTAGTTATTTAGATAGTAAAATTGTAATTTTTTTCTGAGATAGATTTAACTTAAATTTGATGAAAAGTAATTTTGAAAGTTTTAGAATTTATTTTCTTGTGATATGCATTTTAATACATATATTACTGTGTTCTGATAATTCTGATAACTGTTCATATAATTCTTATTTTGATAGGCATATGTCCATAAAAGTGTAATGGAAGAGCTGAAGCGAATCATAGAAGATAGTGAAATCACAAAAGAAGATGATGCTTTGTGGCCTCCACCCGATCGAGTAGGGCGACAGGTCAGTACCTTTCCCTTTTTTATGCTATCAAAAAAATCTGCTTGACAACCGTTATGAAAATATGATGCTTTTCTGTTTGCATAAGCTCAATAAACTGATCAAATCTAGCATGTAAATTGGACCTGGGATTTTTTATGTAGATTCAATATTCCTGGATTTCAGTGCTTTAAAAGGGATAGAGAGTGGGGGAAGGGGAGGAGGGGTGGCATTACTGGTCAGGGATACTGTTACAGCTACAGAAAGGGTGGGTAATGTAGCAGGATCCTCTTTTGAGTCAGTATGGGTGGAAGTCAGGAAAAGGAAGGGAGCAGTTACTCTATTGGGAATATTCTATAGGCCCCCTGGTAGCAGCAGAGATACCAGGGAGCAGATTGGGAGGCAGATTTTGGAAAGGTGCAAAAATAACAGGGTTGTTATCATGGATGACTTTAACTTCCCTAATATTGGCCAGTGCTATCATGTTTGCTGTTGTGTGCTGGGGCAGCAGGCTGAGGGTGGCAGACACCAACAGAATCAACAAACTCATTTTTAAGGCCCGTGATGTTGTGGGGATGGAACTGGACTCTTTCACGGTGGTGTCTGAAAAGAGGATGCTGTCTAAGTTGCATGCCATCTTGGTCAATGTTTCCCATCCACTACATAATGTACTTGGTGGGCACAGGAGTACATTCAGCCAGAGACTCATTCCACCGAGATGCAGCACTGAGCGTCATAGGAAGTCATTCCTGCCTGTGGCCATCAAACTTTACAACTCCTCCCTTGGAGGGTCAGACACCCTGAGCCAATAGGCTGGTCCTGGACTTATTTCATAATTTACTGGCATAATTTACATATTACTATTTAACTATTTATGGTTCTATTACTATTTATTATTTATGGAGCAACTGTAACGAAAACCAATTTCCCCCGGGATTAATAAAGTATGACTATGACTATTGATTGGCACCTGATTAGTTCCAATGGTTTAGACAGGGCAGAGTTTGTTAAGTGTGTCCGGACGGATTCCTGTCACAGTATGTTGACAGGCCGACTAGGGGGAATGCCATACTAGATCTAGTATTAGGTAATGAACCGGGTCAGGTCACAGATGTCTCAGTAGGTGAGCATCTGGGGGACAGTGACCAACGCTCCTTGGCCTTTAGCATTATTATGGAAAAGGAGAGAGGACTGGAAAATTTTTAATTGGGGTAGGGCAAATTATGAGGCTATAAGGCTCGAACTTGCAGGTGTGAATTGGGATGATGATTTTGTAGGGAAATGTACTATGGACATGTGGTGGATGTTTAGGGATCTCTTGCAGGGTGTTAGGGATAAATTTGTCCTGGTGAGGAAGATCAAGAATGGTAGGGTGGAGGAACCATTGGTGACAAGTGAAGTGGAAAATCTAGTCAGGTGGAAGAAGGCAGCATACATGAGGTTTAGGAAGCAAGGATCAGATGGGTCTATTGAGGAATATAGGGTAGCAAGAAAGGAGCGTAAGGAGCTGAGGAGAGCAAGAAGGGGGCATGAGAAGGCCTTAGCGAGTAGGGTAAAGGAAAACACCAAGGCATTCTTCAATTATGTGAAGAACAAAAGGATTACAGGAGTGAAGGTAGGACCGCATAGAGATAAGTGTGGGAAGATGTGCCTGGAGGCTGTGGAAGTGAGCGAGGTCATCAATGAATACTTCTCTTCGGTATTCAGCAATGAGAAGGAACTTGATGGCGGTGAGGACAATATGAGTAAGGTTGATGTTCTGGAGCATGTTGATATTAAGAAAGAGGAGGTGTTGGAGTTGTTAAAATACATTAGGACAGATAAGTCCCCGGGGCCTGACGGAATATTCCCCAGGCTGCTCCACAAGATGGGAAGAGATTGCTGAGCCTCTGGCTAGGATCTTTATGTCTTCGTTGTCCACGGGAATGGCATCGGAGGATTGGAGGGAGGCGAATGTTGTCCCCTTGTTCAAAAAAGGTAGTAGGGATAGTCCAGGTAATTATAGACCAGTGAGCCTTACGTCTGTGGTGGGAAAGCTGTTGGAAAAGATTCTTATAGATAGGATCTGTGGGCATTTAGAGAACCATGGTCTGATCAGGGACAGTCAGCATGGCTTTGTGAAGGACAGATCCTGTCTAACAAGCCTGATAGAGTTCTTTGAGGAGGTGACCAGGCATATAGATGAGTGTAGTGCAGTGTATGTGATCTACATGGATTTTAGTCAGGCATTTGACAAGGTTCCACACGGTAGGCTTATTCAGAAAGTCAGATGGCATGGGATCCAGGGAAGTTTGGCCAGGTGGATTCAGAATTGGCTTGCCTGCAGAAGGCAGAGGGTGGTGGTGGAGGGAGTACATTCAGATTGGAGGGTTGTGACTAGTGCTGTCCCACAAGGATCGGTTCTGGGACCTCTACTTTTCATGATTTTTATTAACTACCTGGATGTGGGGGTAGAAGGGTGGGTTGGCAAGTTTGCAGATGACACAAAGGTTGGTGGTGGTGTAGCTAGTGTAGAGGATTGTTGAAGATTGTAGAGAGAGATTGATAGGATGCGGAAGTAGGCTGGGAAGTGGCAGATGGAGTTCGACCCGGAGAAGTGTGAGGTGGTACACTTTGGAAGGACAAACTCCAAGACAGAGTATAAAGTAAATGGCAGGATACATGGTAGTGTGGAGGAGCAGAGGGATCTGGGGGTACATGTGCACAGATCCCTGAAAGTTGCTTCACAGGTAGATAGAGTAGTTAAGAAAGCTTATGGGGTGTTAGCTTTCATCATTCGAGGGATAGAATTTAAGAGTCGTGAGGAGGAATTTTAGGTGGGGGGTTATATGGGAGAAGGGTTTGAGGGTGGGCACACATTGTGGGCTGAAGGGCCTGTACTGTGCTGTACTATTCTATGTTCTATTCCTTCCCTAAAAACTAACCAAATATGAAAAAATAATTGATGACTGCATTGCTGTAAATGCACCACTAGTCAATTTATCAGACACGAACTATGTTAAATAAAAACGGCATGCCAGGCAGCATCTGCTTTGTGTTACTATCCCATATCAATGTCAGTTCATCAGAGGCTGCCTGCATACTAAATATTCTCAATATTTTCTGTGTTTAGTTCCAGAATCTGGAATTTTTTTTAGCTTTTGCATGATACGCTTTAATGCAGCTTTGTCGAACAGCATTCTATTATTGATTTTTTTTTAATGAGTAAAACCATTAAACTACATCAACTTCCATAGAGCACTTTGGAATGCACTGAAATCATGAAAGGTCCTTTATGCACAGAAATCTTCTCAGAGCAATGATGATTTGTGCATTTAGCACTAAACATTGGCCCACTCTTCAACGATCCATGTACTATCAGACTCAAGGACTGCTTTTATCCTGCAATTACTTGATTTGTGAACAGAATATGCCAAAGATGAATTTGTGGTTTCCCAATTTATCTCTTTGTGGCCCTTTCACTTTGTTTGTTACCTGCACTGCATTTTATCTGTAGCCGCTACATTCTGTATTCGGCATTGTTTTCTTTTTATTACTTAAGTATGGATGGCATGCGGACAAAATTTTTTCGATACGTGTGACAATAATGAATCAGTGTTTTCTCCTTCCAATTTCACTTATTTATTTTTGCCTCTACTGACACCATCTCAATAGCTTTAAAGTTGGCCTTTAGACATGCATCAGTTGCATGCAACCTCATCTGTCCTTCACTTATGCTGATTTTCTGCTCTATGTAGATGTTGTCCTTTGACTGACAGATAGTCAACAATTTCCAAATCAGCATAAGTAAAACTGAAACAATTATGTTTTGGGCTCCACCAAAAATGCACTGTTGATATTTTATAATACATAAATTTATACAATTAATATCTATATCTAAGAGGCAACATTTTAAATATGATATCAAGCATACTTTTAATTATCTCAATTTTGATTGTTATAGTGGGTCCCACCATAAATAATACAAAGATGTAGAGGCCCTCTGTTGTTTAGGGTCAGCCATGGATGTTGTGTACCAGTGTCTACATGATATGCAAGCCAGGGCAGTACCATATGAAGAACAAGCTGTTGCCCATGTAGGATGCTCCCCCTTTCCACGCAGCTGATGAATCCAAAGGGACACAGAGACCAAATTCAGTTTCGCATCAGCAGCATTGCAGGAGTTGCCAGTCAGTGTTGAACTAACGTAGGACTATCTTAAGGAATACAGCCCCAGATTTTTCCTCAGGATTTACTCTGAAACCTTCCTCATGAGTGGGTATAGTCACAAGGAAACAGAGGTTTGAGGTAAGAAATTTCCTTCTAGATGAACTGTTAACGTCAGTTGATGAACCCCATCTGCCTAAAGCGAGTGGTTTGAAGGTGCCAGTAACCTGCTTTTGGCCCTTCTCTGGTCAGTAGTAACGGTTCCACCATGCTGAGTAGCTGAGCCACACGTGAGAGTCTGAAGCTGGACTTGGTAGTCAGAGGCTATTTGAGTCACACACCATTGGAAGCATTTCACCCTCCACTTTGAATATACCCAATTGCTTGACCCCTACAGCCAGTGGCAATGAATTCCAGAGATTCACTACCCTCTGGCTAGTAGAGGTAGTGGGAGATTATCCCCATTACCTCCCCCAGCTATGACAACCTTAAGGATCCTACATACAGTATAGGTGTACAAGGTATTTAAAAGCACATGATCAATGGTTTCCTAGAGGTACAGGTATAGCATAATTTGCAATTAAGGTATGTGTTCAACAGTCTTTGTTCATTATTAACATCAGTTATTGAGTGTGATTGCTACATTTAGCCTTGGTGTTCTTCTGTTGGGAGAGAAAGTAACAATTCACCTCCATGCTATGTGTCAGACTCCTTAGTGATAAACTGTAACACCTTCACTGCATTGCAGACCATCTGTGCGAGTATTTTTCTTTTGCCACTTTAAGGTTTAACTACAACAATGTGCTCACCACAAATGTAAATCTACTCAGAGCACCCATCCTGTTGCTTCACCTCAATTTCAGATTGCTCTTTATACCTGTTTTTGATGGTCTGCATGTGATTTCTTGTCCTCAAATCATTGAACTAAGATTCATAGTCTGTGGAATTAGTTCCCCAAACTTCTGCATTTCTCTTCATCTCTCCAGTTTCTTGCATGCTTTGTTATGTTACCCAAGTTATTTGGAACTTTTTAAAGATGCACTATCAGTTCAAGTTATTGAAGATAACAAGAAACAATATGAACTGAGGTTAGAGATCTGAGATTCTGGTTTAAATTGAAATTTCCCTAGTAGTGCGAGGCAGTAGTTAAGTGTAAGAGTGATTATATTAAATTGTCACTATAGAGCCACAATGCTTAGCCAGAGGGTAGTGAATCTCTGGAATTCATTGCCACTGGCTGTAGGGGTCAAGTAATGAGGTATATTCAAAGTGGAGGTATAAGGGCATGTATGGTTATGGGGAAAAGGTAGGACAATGGAATTGAGAGGGAGAATAAATCAGCCTTGGTTGAGTGGCAGAGCAGACTTGGTGGGTCAAATGGCCTAATTCTCTTCCTATGTCTTGTGGTCTAATATTGAGTTATTCTGCTCATGCAGCTTATTATTTTGATTCCATTGTGTATTTTTTCTGATGGTCACAGTACAAGATAAATACTGGAATGATTGAAACCTTATATTGAAATCTAATATTTAAAAACTTTTTTTTATCAGTAAAGGAGTCTGTGAAAGGGACTCCTTGAGAATATAGTGCAAACAGATATCGATTAATTCAATAGTCAGGTAGTTTAGGTAATAATGGCACTGGGATACAGGATTAATGTTGCAACAACTGTCACTTTAATTCTGCAGTTTCAAAAAGCCATTATGTCTGCATCTTTTCTATATTGATTGATTGCATGTGACTATTGTAGTGGCCAATGAAATACATCAACCAACTTTAGCAATTAAAATGATCTTGTGAAACATGCATAAATAATTGTCCATTTTCATATTTTGTTTATAACAGGAACTGGAAATTGTAATAGGAGATGAACATATTTCATTTACAACATCTAAGATTGGCTCTTTAATTGATGTTAACCAATCCAAGTAAGTGTATCTTTGATAAGGTTGGAGAAAATCTATTAAAAATGGTATAGGCAACAATGTATTACTTTATTGAGGAAACAGAAGTTCCTAAACTTTTTGGGTTACTGCCTCCTTGACTCCCAGTGCCCCCTACACCCTTTCTGACTATTGCATAAAAAAACTGTACAATTTTGATTTATGATGCACTGAAAGAAAATAGGAACTGTAAATTCAAAGCAGTGACAAATAATTTCAAAATATTATTCAAATCTATTTAAAGCTACAAAGAAAAGTAAAAACAAATTTCATCAACAATTTGAGTGTGTATATTATTAGTCCAACTATTCACTACTTCATTACTCTTTCATGTTTCAATGAGATGGATGAGCTAGGTGCAGCGATATCAGCTTCTGATCATCAGACTGAATGTCACTCAGATGGAGTCTCAGATCCCCATGTTTAGCAATTTGCAGTCTGTTTCATTGCTTTTAAAGAAGTCGGGCAACTACACTAAAACTGCTCTTCACTAAATAAGAACATCTTGACCTTTTTCCACAGTGTAGTATAGTGTTCAGAGTCTTTTTTATGCCACCAAGAGTCTTGATATAATTTTTTTGAACCTTGGCTTCAGCTCAGTTATTTTGTAGCAAGATGAATTCTTCTTCCATCCTTCCTGTTAATTGTTCATTACAAATGTTAAGAAATGGATTATTACCTATTCTGAAGTTTGGAAGATCCTGCAATCTCTCTGACTTGTTTTTATGGAGTTCACCCAGGTGGGCACAGTACACTTAAAGATCATCATCTTTCTTTCTCTTCCAACTCAGATCGGCTCAAATATTGGAAAGGATCACAATGGCTAATGTTGCACTTAAATATGGTTAACTTGGACAGAAATGCAGAGATGACTGATTTAACTTTGATAAGATTCACATCATTCCCTTGCAGTTGAAAGTTGATTTAATTATACTCTGCAAATAATTCTGACAAATAAACAATGTCATGCCTAATATTCTTAAGTTGATTACTTAATTAAGTATTTGAGTCTTCAAATAACTTTATCAGTTTCAAGTGTGCATGAAGTATCACAGCAGTTTTTGAGAGCCATCTGACTTCTGTGTGCAATAGCAAACCTTCAAACTGTTTATCATTCTCAATACAAGGCTCTCAAAATGGTTAAGAATTGAAAGCATGGGACTTGATTTTATTTACCGCTGTGATAACAGTATTTAATGATTTATGTGGCTGATTACTTAGATTTTTTTTGCAGCAAGGTGTTCTCTGTGAATTACCTCATAAATGGTAAATATATTGGGTACAGCTTTTTTTTTCAAGAAAGTAATAACCCCACGCTGGCTCCTGTCATCAGTGCTTCATCTGTTGTACAAGCAAGAATGTTGGTGTGTGGAATGTCCCCTTTGACATCCCCTTGAAAATAGCAACTCTTCATCTTTAATGAAGTGAGCATATCCAAGAAGCAAAGATTCATTCCTTGTTAAATTGACTCTTCCAATTGCAGAGCAAATTCTGTTGTCCTAGGTACGTTGCACAATGTGTCTTCCCATTCTCAGATATTCCATCTATTCGTCTCTTAACTGAGTTGTCATTGACCAGAATCACTTTAATTATTTGGGCTGTTGACTTATGCAAAACCGTACTCAGAACCTCCCTTACTGCTGACAGAATTAGATCTTCTCCAATTGAATGAGGCATTCCAGATTTAGCAATGAGCATTGAAATGTTGTATGAAGCATGCAAACCATCACAGCCTCTTGCACCGGGGCCTCTGATTGTACCCCACAACCCCTGTCACCCCTGTTCCTTTTCAGAGTCCTTTAGTGACAAAATCATACCTTTAATATGTAATTACAGCCTTCCCCTCTCTTACTGTCTCTCACCCTCCTGTCCCTGCGCTGGTCTATAACCTCATCAACTTCCCTGGTTATGTTAATACCAACCAATCCTGTTTCTGCTGCCACATGCAACTTTGGCAATGGATTTGCTGCTCTCCAGTGATGCTGCTTACGTCATCACATTGTTGCTGTGGCTCGATTTAACCCAATCTCTCCAAAGGAAATGAATCTCACCTACCCCAATGTTGATTGAAAACATTGAGCTTGTGTTCAAAGTAATTTGTTTCTTAAATTAATCCCCTCCCCTTGCTACTGATTGGCAGCCTCCTGAGAAACTTGGATTGCCCACTTTAGGAACCACTATTCTAAAACAAGTCAGTAACCAAAATGCAAACACGAGGAAGTCTGCAAATGCTAGAATTTAAAGCAACACACATAAAAGTTGCTGGTGAACGCAACAGGCCAGGCAGCATCTCTAGGAAGAGGTACAGTCGACGTTTTGGGCCAAGACCCTTCG
Organism: Mobula birostris; assembly: GCF_030028105.1. Classification (NCBI taxonomy): domain Eukaryota; kingdom Metazoa; phylum Chordata; class Chondrichthyes; order Myliobatiformes; family Myliobatidae; genus Mobula; species Mobula birostris. Next base: position 55,945,602 of record NC_092381.1, on the reverse strand, counting down.
TCAGGACTAACTGAAAGAAGAGCTAGTAAGAGATTTGGAAGTGGGAGGGAGAGGGGGAGATCCGAAATGATAGGAGAAGACAGGAGGGGGAGGGATGGAGCCAGGAGCTGGACAGTTGATTGGCAAAAGGGATACGAGAGGATCATGGGACAGGAGGCCCAGGGAGAAGGAAAAGGGGGAGGGGGGGAAGCCTAGAGGATGGGCAAGGGGTGTAGTGAGAGGGACAGAGGGAGAAAAAGGAGAGAGAGGAAAAAGAATGTGTGTATATAAATAAATAAATAGTGGATGGGGTACAAGGGGGAGGTGGGGCATTAGCGGAAGTTGGAGAAGTCAGTGTTCATGCCATCAGGTTGGAGGCTACCCAGACGGAATATAAGGTGTTGTTCCTCCAACCTGAGTGTGGCTTCATCTTGACAGTAGAGGAGGCCGTGGATAGACATATCAGAATGGGAATGGGACGTGGAATTAAAATGTGTGGTCTCCTGGAGATCCTGCTTTCTCTGGCGGGCAGTAACCAAAATGGTAGGGTTGCTTGTTATTGATCGCTCCTCCATCATTCTATAGAAAATTCATTATTAACACCACTTCTTAAAAAAAAGCTCCTACATCTAAGACAAGTTTAGGCTTGTCATGTAAGTAGTTGATTAAATTAAAATAAGCATTTGAAGGATGGGGGCTTTAATGAGATGCAGAGAAAGAAGTCAGTGCCTTCACTCATGCATTCCAGAATAAGTCAGTATTTTTAAGAAAGAAGAGGACGTGATCTGATGGAATAAATAACTGATAATTTAGATGATATATTTTACCTTTGCACAGAACATTAGGTAGAAATCTGCTAGTTTGTTTTAAGTTATTCTACTGGCAATGCTTTTCTTAAATGGAACAAAATATATGTTTACTTCTAGGGATCCGGAGGGTCTTCGAGTATTCTACTACCTGGTACAGGACTTGAAATGCCTAGTTTTCAGTCTCATCGGGCTACATTTCAAGATCAAGCCCATCTAAGAATTTGATGTCCACACAAGGAAGATGGATTTAGGGATGGATTGAAGTGGGTGGTTGGGGAAATAAGGGATAGTAATAATTGGCTTGGGGTGACTCTTTGTTACAGGAACTAACTTTGTCTAATGTGGATTGTGGATTTGGTAATTTTTTTTAATGTGAATATAAATAATTCCATCTTTATAAACTATTACTTTTTATATTAAAATAAATGTCATTTACATTTGTTTGCTGCTGGAAGTTCACTTTTAAAGAATTAAAGAAGTCACTAAACGGTATTGCTATTTCATAATGTATCTCTAAAGGTTCAATGACACCTCAGCAGGCAAGCCAACATATTTTTGTCCAGACCTTTAAATAATTTTATTAATCAAGAAAGCATTTGTTAGCAAATACTAACGAAGATAGCATTTGTTTTGTTAATCCAAAACAAAAAAGCTGTTTTGGAGTATATAACAGCTTTTATGAAACATGCCACCCGAGTCTTTATACAGTTTTGTGATTAGAGGATAGTATGAAGCCAAGATTAGAGGTTGGGTATCATTTTAACTGCAGACAATTGTATGTTTTTTTATATTTTTAAAAAATACTCCTGATTGAAAGGATTGGGTCCACTTCCTGAATTTCCATTACTGAAGATGCTTTGCCTTACCAGCAACACCGGATCAACATCAGGAATGTCTGTCAGCGGAAAGAATATGATTGCTCTGGCTGGATGTTTGTCAATATGATAGGAATAATTAAAATCTTGAAGAATACTTATTTTCATTAGTTTCTTTTCTATTTATCTCCGCAATACCTTATACTTCTAAGAATTTTTTTCCCTCCATAGTATTTTTAATGCCCAATGTTTACTCGAGGAATTGCTGTGCTTTGTTAAATTATTTTCATGGTTCATTTTCCCATTTGTTTTAAAAATTTTACTCTGGAAGTTTGTGCACATTTTTGGATAATGTGCAAGAGAAGGTAGCTATATTAAAAGTTTATTTGGATGTATGATTACACCAGACCATTTTCTTGAGGTCTGAAAACTACCCAGTGTTATAGCTATGAGGTGTAGTGGAAAGTTGGATTTTTTTTTAGAAGCTTCAGGTATGCCAAGGTGATTTCAGTCCTGTATTATTTGAGGCATAACAAATGTCATGTAAACTTTGACGACACCATTGAATACTTGGGCTCAGACCTTGGTTCTTGTGTGTCACTTAGTTCATTTGAAATGAATCTCATAGAGAATGTATAGGAATAAAGGACCCAAGAAATATCACCCTATTATAAACTGAGTGCTATGTAGGTAACAATAGGGGAAGGTGTGGGCCATCTAACACTTCAAGTCTATTGCCCCGGTCGTTAGGATTTTAAAAACAGGAATTGTTGAAAACAATCAGCAAATCAGGCAAAATTTGTGGAAAGGGAGTAAATTTGTTGGTCCAGAGATATGTCATATAAAGATTAAGTTGCAAGCAGAGTTGGGAGGGTTTTCATGGATGCTGCCAGATTTCAGTGTTTGGAGCATTTTCTGATTTTTTAAGTTTGGATTTCCACCAACTGAAGTATTTCTGTTCTGATTTTAACCATAATATCATTTTTTGCCTCTATCTATACAATGCTATATAATTTTCATGTGATACCACTAGCAACAAATGTTTAGCAATCATGCTTTTTAACAAGCATTTATGTGGAATATTTTAAATGTAGCAAAGAAGTTTCCCCCAGAAGCTTTACAGGATAAAGTCATGGTGCTGTCATTGAAGTGGTATATTCTTTAAAAGTGTTTATTGGGAGCAGTTAAATCGTGCTCAAATTAGGAGCCTTGGCTAGAATATTGTGTACAGGTCTGAGTTCGGTGGAGCTTCACCAAATCGACCTGCAATAGTGGGTTTGTGAAATTAAATCCGCTAGGCCTTTACTCAATTTAAGAAAGAATAATAATGATCTCATTAAAATGTACAAAATTCATATGGGTCTTTATGGGGGAAATACAGGATTCGTGTTTTTTCGGGTTTAGATTCCTGCATTCAGCAATTACTGAACCATAGTAAGGAGATGGCTGTCGGAGAAAAAAAAGAAAAAGTTTCTTTATCCAAAGGGAAATTAATCTTTGGAAAGTGCTACTCTGTAAACAGCTGCTGAGACAGTTGCGAATCATATTCGATACCGCAATAGTTTTTTTTCAAATCAACGAATCGAGGGACAGGTAGTTGTCAGAGCTGGCATAGGTCTTATTGAATACCATCACAAGAAACATCATCTGAAGGCCCTATTACGGTTGTTTTTTTTAAATATTTCTTAAAATGCAGTGAATTTTTACTTGTGGTTACTTATAAACGTGGGAATAAAGTTAATGACACAGCTACATCATGGTCGTCCAGGGTGAATAACTGGGCAGTTGACTGCAGTGGTAGCACCGATGTGTAGGGGGCGCTGCGGCAGCACTGTCGCAATTACTTTGCGCCAACAGGCCGTAAATCGATGGCAGTCCAGAGATGGGGGTGAGTGATGTCTGCGGAGGTTTCAGTGGCATAATGTTTATTTCTAGTCACTGGGTTAATTTTAGATTGATTATTTTTGCAGAAGTTTGGTCTCCAGTTCAAAGCGACTTTGGAAAATATCAGTAAGCTGCAGCCGGACGGAGAAGATTTCCGCTGGTTCTTGAAGGTGGAGCGACTACAAGGGAGTGTCTGAGCAAATGTTTACGGAGGGTGTGGGTATAGGGCAGGGGTCCCCAGTGACTGTGGATGCGCTGTGTGTGGGGATGAGTGTATGGCAGAGGTCCCCAGTGACTGTGGACACATTGTGTGTGTGTAGGTCTGTGGACATACTGTGTGTGGGGATGAGTGTCGGGCAGGGGTCCCCAGTGACTGTGGACGCACTGTATGTGGGGATGAGTGTAGGGCAGGGATCCCCAGTGACTGTGAACGCACTGTGGGGGTGGGTGTAGGGCAGGGGTCCCCAGTGACTGTGGACACACTGTGTGTGGGTGTAGGACTGTGAACATACTGGGTGTCTTGATGGGTGTAGGGCAGGGGTCCCCAGTAACTGGATACTCTGGGCATAGAACTGAGGGCCCCCAGTGACTGGGACACTGTGTGTGTGGGGGGGGGGAGGATGTAGGGGTCACCAGTGACACCACCACACACTCCTCTGTATCTAATATTGGTGGAGGGCTGAGTTGAGGAAAGAACTGTATTGTAAGATAGTGATCAAGCTCCACAACTGTGTGACTGTGACCATTTGTACAAAAGCTTTGGACCTAAAGGCGGCCCAGTTAGTTTAAGAGAATAGCCAATTACTGTTATGTCACATCTACAATCCCTTAAGTCCCAGATTGAAACTGTCCTATAACTGTAGTTCAGTGATTTTGGATAGAGCAGTTTCTGACAACATCATAGCATCGGCACCGCTACATGTCCATACCTGGGTTTTAGTGCAATGACTACCCAACACCCCTCCATCACCACCCATGTAAGATATTCTTGTATGTTTGTATTTCTCTGCTATTGCTTCGGAGGAGCTTGGTTTTTGTTAAATGACCCTATGTTTCTCTTCCTACCCCTGTTTTCTCCCCTGCTCCCCAGTTGTGTCTGCCATTCTGAATTGGGGGAGCTTAGTTACTGAATGATGCTCTTCTCCAGTGTCTCTAGGTTGTGATTTTTCCTTATAAACTACTGGAATTGTTGAAGTGATAATGCTTCCACAATGGTGTTTGAGAAGGATACATAGTTCTTCAGGCAAAACTTCAATTAATCACAAACATGATGTTAACATTTATGAATGTACTATAATTCACTGAATTATATTGCACAATTATAAATAGTCAATAATTAATATCTGTATGCTCTTACAATAGTTGAAATGTCAGAATTGTGGTGATGTTTCTGAAAAATGGCAGTATGTCACGTTAATGGTGAGTTGTATTTTGCACATCTTTTATTCATTCCCTTTGATTATTGAAATAAAATACCTTCACTGATTTTATCAAGTTGCAAGGTAATAATTGGTCAAATTTCTACATGAAGTGCTAACCTGATGTTCTAACTTCAGTTAGTTTACATATTCTCAGCCTGCTCCAATCAGTGTGTGAATAAAATTTACTAATCATTTTCCCAGATCCAATTGTCTTCATCGCCAGTGATGGTTTTATGGGTCTCTTTATTTCCAACATTCATATTGGTACCATCACCCCTATGTATTCTTCCTCTTGCTCTCTCAGTACCCACGTGTGTCTAACTTGCACAATTCTTTCTTACCACTCTTACTTGAACAATCTCATTTGTCTTTAAGGATACAGTTGCTGTCTCTTTAACATTGAGCCCCTTTCTATAACTCCCCTACATTAAATGAAGCAATTAGTTATTCATTTCCTCTGCCAAACTTCTAATTCTAGCAGTTCCAAAATGTACACTTTGAATGTTTCCATTAACGTAACTATTTGACATATGGCACAGACTACAATGTGTTTGACAAGGATGATGTTCTTTCATAAGCCTTTGACCTTTCCACAAAAACTTGCTAGTGTCATCACCTGCTTGAAGCTCTGTGGAACATCAATACCTGAATCAATTTCTCCTTCAAGCTAAGTCAATATATTACAAGCAATTAATAATTAATTATTACTTTGAGTTCCATAATAACTTTCTCTTGAGCTCTGACGCTGACCTTTCCCTCTTCATCATGTTTGTGCAACCCTTCAATGATATATTCTCGAGTCGAGGTTTGATATCGCTATTAGGTTATGATATCCAAATGCATTGGTTCTCTGTTTTCCTTGTAGACACCCTGGTTATCAATCTTTTCACTACTGTTGTATTTTTAAAAACGTATTAAAGTATCTTCTATTTTAAAAGGTTCCTGCATAAATGCAAGTTGTTGTTGTTTTGTACAGAACAGTGCCCCACTCAAAGGTGGGAGAGGAAGTGCCAATATGATACAAAAGTGCAAGTTGTGCTCAAGAGAGAACTCTATTGGTAGGTAAAAGATGGAAGAAATAAAATTCCAAAACCAGTGCTTTAATTGCACTGCCCTTTTCAATTCTTCTGAATATAAATTATGTATTGATTAAAATAATATTTATTCTACTAATGACAAGAGTTTTTGATATTTTGTAAATACATATCAAAGTCCAAATATTTATTTTTGTTTGAGTGCTTTTGGTCTAAATGCCATATATATTAATTTCTTTACAAAAACATAGGAAAAAGGATTAAAATTGTTTATGCCACATATTAGCACAAAATAAGTTCTGTAGTTGCTGTAAAAATTCTTAAGTTCAATATGTTTGCTTTGCAAAACAATGTCATAGAAAAGTACAGAAACAGGCCCTTCAGCGCATCTAGTCTGTGCTGAAACACTTGAAGTCCCTAGTTCCATAGCCCTCCATTCCCCTGCCATCCACATACCTATCAAAACTTCTCTTAAATGTTGAAATCAAGCTGGCATGCACCGCTTGTGCTGGTAGCTCAACCCACTCATTCCACCGAGATGCAGCACAGAGCGTCATAGGAAGTCATTCCTGCCTGTGGCCATCAAACTTTACAACTCCTCCCTTGGAGGGTCAGACACCCTGAGCCAATAGGCTGATCCTGGACTTATTTCCATCTGGCATAATTTACATATTATTATTTAATTATTTATGGTTTTATCTTGCTGCATTTATACTCTATTCTAGGTTGGTGCAACTGTAACGAAACCCTATTTCCCTCGGGATTAATAAAGTATGTCTGTCTGTCTATCTATCAATCACACTCTCACAACCTTTTGAATGAAGAAGCTTCCCCTCATGTTCCCCTTAAACTTTCTTCCTTAACCTGTGACCTCTAGTTGTAGTCCCACCTAACCTCAGTTGAAAAAGCCTGCTTGCATTTACCCTATTTATACCTCTCATAATTTTGTATAGCTCTGTCAAATCTCCCCTCAATCTTCTATGTTCTAAGGAATAAAGTCCAAACCTATTCAATCTTTCCTTTTAACTCTGGTCCTGTGGTCCAGGCAACATCCTTGAAAACTTTCTCTGTACTTTTACAGTCTTATTTACATCCTTCCTGTAGGTAGGTGACCAAAACTGCACACAATACTCCAAATTAGGCATCAGCAATGTCTTGTACAACTTCGACATAACATCTCATCCCTTGTACTCAATACTTTGATTTGTGTGGGCCAATGTGCCAAAAGCTTTTTTTTATGACACTACCTACCTATGATGGCACTTTCAATGAATTATGGACTTGTATTCTCAGATCTCTTTGTCGTACGGCACACCTCAGTGACTACCATTCACAGTGTAAGACCTACTCTGGTTGGTTTTACCGAAGTGCAACACCTTGCATTAAATTCCATCTGCCATTTTTCCAGCTGGTCCAGATCCTGCTCCAAGCTCTGGTAGCCTTCCTGACTGTCAACTACACCACCAGCCTTGGTGTCATCTGCAGATTTTCTGATCTACTTAACCACATTATCATCCAGATGACAAACAATGATGGACCCTGCACTGATCCCTGCAGCACACCACTAGTCACAGGCCTTCAATCAGAGAGGCAACCATGTACTACCAGTCTCTGCTTCTGTCACAAAGCCAATATGTAACCCAGTCTACTACCTCATCTTGAATGTCAAGCAATGGAACCTTCTTGACTAACCTTCTATGGAGGACTTCGTCAAATGCCTTGCTAAAGTCCATGCAGACAACATCCACTGCCTTACCTTCACAAACTTTCTCGTAACTTCCTCGAAAAACTCTATAAGATTGGTTAGACACAACCTACCATGCACAAAACCATGCTGACTGTCCTTGTCTATCAGTCCATGTCTATCCCAATACTGGTCCCTTAACTTTTCCACTACTAATGTCAGGCTCACCAGCCTATAAATTCCTGGTTTGTTTTTAGAGCCATTCTTAAACAGTGGAACAACATTAGCTGTCCTCCAATCCTCTGGTACCTCAACTGTTGCTTGTACTGTAATTTAAATATCTCTGCTAGGGCCCTGCAATTTATGCACTTGCCTTCCACAGGATCCAAGGGAACATCTTGTCAGGACCTGAGGATTTATCCACCCTCATTTGCCTCAATACAGCAAACACCACCTCCTCTGAAATCTGTATAGGGTCTATGACCTCACTGTTGCTTTGCCTCACTTCTGTAGATTCTGTGTTCATCTCCTGAGTAAGTACAGATGCAAAAAATCCATTTAAGATGTACCCTATATCTTTTGGCTCCATGCGTTGGACCAGAAGTCCCCACAGAGGCTGTGAGAGCAGCTGAGTGGATCATGGGGGTACCCTGCCATCCATCGGGGACATTTTTCATACCTTGCAGGGCCCTTAGTATTATATAGCATCCTCTTTGACTTTCTACCATAAGGCAGCAGACTATGATGCATAAAAATAAGAACGGTCAGGATGAGAAAGTTTCTTCCCCCAGGCCATTAGGCTTCTGAGCTCCCTGCCGCATCGTATTTGGTCTCACTGGTTAATCTGTTCTATACCTTAGAATATTTAATATTAATGCACTTTAGTTTGTTATTTATGTGTGATTCATCTGTAGATTTTATCTTTACCTTTTTAAGTTATTGTGTGATATGTGTACTACTGTACCTTACACCCCGGTTTGGAGAAACATTGTCTCATTTCTATATACATGTATATAGTTGAATAACAATAAACTTGACTAGATGGCATAGATTACCATTCTGATCTTCCAAAGGACCAATTTTGTCCCTTTCAAACCTTTTGCTCTTAACATATCTCCATTATCTTGTCTGCTAGGTCAACCTTGTGCCTTTTTGTAGCCCTTCTTATTCCTTAAGTGTTCTCTTGCACTACTTATACTCCATGAGTACTTCATTTTTTCCTGCCTGCCTGTACCTGCTGTGCACCTCTTTTTTTTCCTCAAGCGAGAACTCAGTATCTCTTGAAAACTAAGGTTCCCTAACCCTGTTATTTTTTTCCTTTATTTTGAAGGGCACATACAAGCTTTGTACTCTCAAAATTTTGTTCCAAATTCCCAAGTACACCTTTGCCAGAAAGCAGCCTGTCCCAAACCACACCTGCCATATCCTTCCAGATACCATCACAATTGGCCTTTCTCCAGTTTAGAATCTCATCCCATGGACTAGACCTATCTTTTTCCATATTTACTTTGAAACTAATGGCATTATGATCACTAGATGCAAAGTGTTCCCCAACACAAACTTTAGTTACCTGCCCTGTCTGATTCCCTTTTTGGGGGATCAAGTATCACAGACTCTCTTGTTGGGACTAGTCAGCAGTCTTTTTATTTGATTATGGCTGTAATTAGGGATTTCAGTTTTACCAGGCCTCCTTAATAGCATAGTTGAACAAATGCCACCTTGATATCACAAAGAATTTGTCTCATTTCAACTTTGGAATTCTTCTTTCATCCATGTTGGATAGCACACTGGGGACCAGAAGAGGAGACAGAAGTGAATCAGCTTTTGAAACATCTGGCTGAGGATGGATGCAATCACTACTCCCTTATTTTTGTCACATACCTAGCTTGTTTGTTGAAGAAGTTAGTTATTTAGTGCCATAGAGCTGTACACCACAGAGAAAGGCCTTTCAGTCCATAGCTGTCTATGTGACCAAAGTGTATATTCCAGGTAATCCCATTTCCCAGATCCTTCTAAACTCTTGTCATCCATATATCTATCCATATACTTTAAAATATATCTAACGTACCTGTCTCAACCACTCACTCTGGCAGCTGGTTCTATACTTGTTATCTATGTCCACTGTGTATTAAAAGATAACATTGGGTTATTAGACCTTTCACCTCTAACCTGTAAATTATGTCTTCTGGTTTTCAATTCCCTAGCACTGGAAAAAAGACTGCTTACTCTGTCTATGCCTCTCATGAAATTGTCTATCTCTGAGATCACCCCTCAGCCTCTTTCTGTTCTAAGGAATTAAGGCCCACCTCATCTAACTTCTCCCTATAACTCAGTTCCTCAAGTCTTTGCTATATTCATGGAATTCTTTTTTACACTTTTTCCAGTCAATCACATAGTTCCTATGACAGGGTGACCAAAACCAAATGTAATAATCCACATATGGCCTCACCAATATCTTGTACAATTGCATCATAACCCAGTTGTTCAGTGCCATTCACAGATGGACATGGCAGGACCATGGACCTTTGATTCGATGATCATCCGACCATAAGACATTCTTCCACACATTTACAGTATCTTCTAAGTGACGATTTGCAAAGCCTTTACAGGCAAGAACTGTTTTATTTTAGTCAGGGTTTCTTTCTTGCCACTCTTCCATAAATGTCTGTTGTCCAATGACTTGAGATTGTGGAGCCATGAACTTCATCTCCAGTTGCAGCCACTGACATACGCAGCTCACTCAGAATGACTGTTGGCGTTACAGTACCCTGTCTTACAAGTGCCATTTTTCTCCAGTGACTAAGTTTAGAGAAGTGGCCTGACTTAAGGCAGTGTGGCTGTGGGTTTCCTCTTTTTTCCACTTTCTCACAATGAACTGCACCGAGCTCCGAGGTATGTTCAGTGCCTTTGAAATGGTCTTGTACCCTTACCCAGATTTGTACTTTCTATTATCATTTCCCTGATTTGTCTTGAATGCTCTTTTGTCTTCATTTTGGTTTGGTCTTTCGAAAATCTATTATACTGTTGGACCTTACAGAGGGAGGTCTTATGAATTCATTGAAAATAGGTGATCCTCCAATTTTTTATATCAACAAATTGGGTGAATTGGTAATGTAATAATTGCAGCCAAGGAAAGTTGGTGTAGTAATTACAAAGGGGATGAATACCCTTACAGCCTTACAGTATTGGTTAAATTTCAGTAATTTATTGACAGATTTTAAAATATTTTCTTTTCATTTGACATGATGCAAAATGTTTTGTAGATTAGTTCAAAAAGTCCTACTTCAATATATTTTAAATTGAGAAAGTGGGACAGGAAGATTTGAAAGTAGTGAGGGCCGAATAATTTTTTAAGGTACTGTAGTTTTATTACGTTTTGTTGACCATCTGGTACAACTGTTTGGCTTGCTATAACTTTTCGCAAGGCATTACTGATCACATAATTTCAAGGTCACCATTACTGATTTTCTTTTAATTCCAGATTTATTTTAATTAAATAAATTTAGGTTCCCCAGCTGGTGTCTTGAGATTGGAATCCATGCCTCTAGATTACTAGTCCATTACATTAATCACTTTTTTTTTCCATTTCCTTAAAATGATCTGCACTTAGCTGCAGGGATATTTTGGAATCTTAAGATTCTTGAAAAAAAATTGTAAGTGAAAATACTTCTTGAAAAAGGACTGATTTTTATAATTATTTCCACTGGTATTAAAAGGTATGATTCATCGGATGGTAGTCTGCAAAGATTGGGATTGATATCCGGTCTCTCTTTTTGTTTGTGTTTTCAAATCAAATTTGTTACCCGTTCTGTCTGGAACTCCCTGTTTCCAGTTCCATGACATACTTTTGTTGCCTTTAGTTACTCTGGAATACAGATCAGTTACAGTTATGGATATAGAAATGGCATACAGGGTTTAATCAGGGCAAGTGTGAGGCATTGCGCTTTGGGAGGCCAAATATAAGGGGCAAGTATAGTTAATAGCGGGACCCCTAACTGCATTGTTGAACGAAAGGATCTTAAGGTCCAGCTTCATACCTCCCTGAAGGTAGCAATCACGTAGATAGAGTGGGAAAGAATGCACATAGCATAGAGTACAAGGGTGAGGAGCTGTAATTGCAGTTGTACAATTTCTGTTGGGCTACACTTGGAGCATTGCATGCAACTCTAGTTTCTCCCATTGCAGAAAAGATGTAGAGACTTTAGAGTAGATAGATATTTATCAGGATGCTGCCTCAAATAGATGTCATGAGCCTTAACGAGAGGTTGGTAACACTTAAAGCTGTTTTCTCTGGAGAATCGGAGGCTGATTGGGGACCTGTTAGAAGTTTATAAAATTATGAGAGGCATAGGGTAGGCAGTCAGATTTTTTTCCCCCCAGGATTGAAATGTCAAATACTAGAGGGTATAGCTTTAAGGCGGGGGGGGGGTGGAATTTGAAGGGGATATGCTGAAGGAATACTTATACACAGGGTAGGCATCCAGAACAGCACGTCAGGATTGGTAGGAGTAGTGGATGCAGATACAATGGTGACATTTAGGCTTTTAGATAAATGCATGAATATTCAGGGATGGTAAATCATGTGTAGGCAGAAGGGATTAGTTTAATTTGGCATTATGCTCAGCAGACCAAAGGGCCTGTTCTTGTATTGTTATGTTTTCTTGAGCATCCTTTCATTTCTTCACTCATGACAGTTATGTTCAACTGTCTTGGCCTCTGTTGTTACCATTCCACTTCTCTTCCCTTAAAACGGTAAAATGTTCCTTAAAACCTACCAGTTTATACACACATTTGGCCATCTGCTTTATCTCCTCTTTTGGCTCAGCATGTTTTTATTTACACGTGAAAATAGGAGCAGGAATAGGACATATGACCCCTCAAGCCTGACTTGCCATTCAAGGTAATAATGGCTAATATTTCTAAAGTTTGTTTACCTCCCTCTTAAATTTCCTACCCCAGAGGAGATAATTAAGAGATTTGCAATACTTCGGGAAGAAAGGCATGTTCATGTTTAGGACTACCCTTTTCCCTCCTCCTGACCTCCAAAGAATACAGATCTAACTTTTCTGGTCATCCTCTTGTCTCAAGAATTAGGGTAGTGAATCTCCTGTGGATTGCTTTCAATATTATTATATCCGGTGGTGAATCTCTTTATTTTCTGATGCTTTCAGGAGTCAGCGATGACGACGAATCTTAATTCTGATGATTGTTTATTTTAGAGTACAAACATACAAATACTAAGCAAACTAAATAAAGACATAAGACATAGGCCATTTGGTCCATCGAGTCTACTCTGCCATTCAATCATGGCTGATCCTTTCTTCCCCTCCTCAGCCCCACTCTCCGGCCTTCTGCCCATAATCTTTGATACCATGGCCAATCAGGATCCTATCAATCTCCAAATTAAATACACTTAATGCATGCATTACTAAATGACAATAAAAGAGGACTGCGTGTCTTCATAATCTAAAGAACCTGGCCTCCACAGCTGCCTGTGGTAACAAATTCCACGAATTCACCACCTTCTGGCTAAAGAAATTTCTCTGCATCTTTGTTTTAAATGGACGTCCCTGTATCCCAAGTCCATGCCATCCTATCCACATCTGTTGTACAGGCCCTTCAACATTCGAAAGGTTTCAATGAGATCGTCCTCATTCATCTAAATTCCAGCAAGTACAGGCCCAGAGCCATCAAAGAACTGAGAAACAATGCTAAGAGTTAAATGAACGGCAGAGGAAAAATGATGGTGCCTCTGAAAAATCCATCACTTTTATAGATAAGGAAAATTCCTTAGATAAACTAAACCATCAATAGTTGCACAATTATATCATGTCAGTAATATGCTTGTACTTAGCCAATGAAAAATAGGAAAGGTGATAAACGGTTAATTTCACTTTCTGCCAGTAAGTTGGGTCAAACCACCACATGCTGTGGAAAAATACATGAGTTTGTTAAAAATTACAAATTTTATAAAAAGTATTTTAAAAAATGTGATTTCTAACACCATTCTTCAGTGAGCAAAACCATAAAAGGTAAAATACTGCTTCTCTGCAATATTCTAATATATATTTTAACTTTTCTGAAAGCTTGGCATTTAAGTGTCTGAATGATGTCAGTTAGAGACTTTTGGGTCTTTTGTAGGTTTGGTTGCTGATTAGGCAAAAACCATTCTGTACACATCCAGTGGTATTTGATTGTGTAGTGATACCTTCCAATCTGTGATGCAGAACTGGATTCTTTATGACTTCTGAACATAAAATACCATATTCCCTCTTCAAAAACACTTATGATGCACTGCTTCAACATATCTACTGCTGAAATTGTCTTCTGTGTTTTTTGCACCATTCTCTGTAAACTCTAGAGACTGTTGTGTGTGAAAATTTCAAGAGATCTGCAGACCACCCCATCTGGGACCAATAATCATTCCACAGTCAAAGTCACTTAGATCACATTTCTTCCCCATTTTGATGTTTGGTCTGAACAGCAACTTTGCATTGAGTTGTTGCCACAAGATTGGCTGATTAGATATTTGCATTAATGACTAGCCGTGCCTAATAAAGTGGCCATTGAGTGAATTTTATGCATAGAAGGTGCCACATAAATTTAGTTTAATGTCTCACGATTCATTAATGTGACTAGAGTTATTTGAAAGCATTATACCCCAGTAGCTGAAGTTGGCAAATTCAGTCATAAAGGTGATATCTGAAATTTTTAAATTTTCTGGGAAAGAGGTTTTTTAATTTTTTGAGATGATCATTATTTGTTTCAGACAGCTTATTACTACTTTTGCTAATTTGTAAGTAGATCAGTGTTTTGTTTGGCAATGAATCATTACCAAGTTACTGATTTCTATAGTTATATCCAATATTCAGAAATGGTAGCCAAGAAGAGTCTCGTTTAGGCCTTGTAACTAATTCTGGTCTTGTGGGGCTCATGTAGATTTTGCAATTATGAATTGGGATATTATTGTCCATTAAAATCTATTCTTGAAGCCTCTAATAATTATTTTTTGTAAAGTTAAAACAATTGTCCTGATCTAAAAGCAAAAAATACATTTTTTATATTTGTTGGTTCACCATTTGCAAATCTGAGCAGAATTACCAGCATTTGTCCTGTGATATTTAGAACCTATAGTATAGCTATTAAGTGTTTTAATGTGCAGATTATCTACTGCAACAATCTAAAATTTCATTTTGTTTTAAATTGTCAATTTGTTTCTTAGATATTCTGAAGGATACCATCAACCCATATAATGTAAGTGGGCCTTTGACTATACATATGGTTTTCTGAACTATGTTGTAGCTTATTTATGTTCAAGCAAAACATGTATCTTTTGTTCTTCGTGAAACAACTATTGAATTATGCTTCTGCTTGTATGTATTTGCATAGAGAATTATTTTATAAATACAGCGTTAATCAGGTTGTAATTTTATACAAAAGGCCGAAGACAGTGAAAAATTTAAGACAATCGTACAATTCGAATGTCGAGGATTGGAACCAGTTGATTTTCAGCCACAGGTAAAGAAAAACCTTACTATAATATGCTAGATTCCCTAAACCAACTGACAGAGATATTCTCAGGTTCATAGTCAGTTTGTTTGACCCTTTTCCTCTGATTTCACTACACACATTTTCTCCAAACCATTCCTGTATATAAGCTCTCCTATTCATATGCCTACACATAACTTTGAATTTGGCATTTCCCCTTGCCTTCCTGACTTCTATTTACTCATTTGCTTATCATCCATTTTCTGTGCTCTCTCTTAATCCAGTATCCAGGGAAGTAATGCTTTCTGACCATCTGCTACAATTTAAAACTACGCAATTCAAACTTCAATTTGCCACCAAAGTTGTTGAGCTATAGGCTTGCAGCAGATGCAAGGAATTCAACATTTGAGAAGTAGCCACTTGATCTTGCAATCTGCCAATTCATTTGTAGATACGTATAGTTGCAAGAAAGTTTGAAAACCTGTTGCATTTTACCTGGTCTTCTGCATTACTCATAAAATGTGTTGTGATATTCAACTTAGGCACAATTATAGACAAAGACAATCTACCTGAACTAATAACACAAACAATTGTACTGCTTCTCATCAATACTGAGTACATCATTTAAACAATCACAGTCTAAGTTCAAAAAAGTATGTGAACTTCTGGGGTAATGCCTCCTACAAGAGCTGTTTGGAGTCAAGTGTTCCAATCAATGAGTTCAAACTGGTGGTGTGGGTTGTAGAGGTGCCCTTTATTAAGACACATAAAGTCAGGTTACTGACAGAGCCTGCACTTCTCAAGCAAGGTCTCTTTATGTGCACCATGCCTTGATCAAAATAACTTTCAGAGGACCTTAGAAGAATTGTAGAGAAGCATGTAGCTGTAAAAGGCTACAAAAGCATTTCTAAAGACCTGAGTGTTCCATCAGTCCAGGGTAAGAGAAATTGTCTACAAATGGAGAAAATTCAGTACTGTTGCTACTTTCCCTAGAGTGGGTATCCTGCAAAGATCACACCAAGAACACAATGTGCTCAGATGAACAGATGCTGGTGACTTTTTACCGCTGCACCAAAGAGAGCATCTTAGCGTACTGCATCTCTGTGTGGTATCTCAGTTGTACAGCAGCTGATAAGGAAAGCACTTCAGCAGGTCGTCTCTAGCGCACAGAAGATCATCAAGACACATCCCAGCCCAGGAGGACACCTACAGCTCATGCTGCCTAAGGAAAGCTACAAGCATCTGTAAGGACAATACACACTCATGCAATCATCTGTTTGAACTTCTTCTATCTGGCAGACGTTATAAGGTTTTCTATGCCCGCACTTCCAGACTGAAAAATAGCTTTTTCCGCAGAGCTGTAATTGCTCTGAACCAATTGATCAAGCATCATCCATAAATTTGTTATATTGCTACTTTCAATGGTTGGTTGGTTGTTCGTCCATTGTTGACGTTGATGAGGACTTCGACACCATTATGGTGATGTCGAGACTAGCGCGTGATTTGGATTTAAGTGAGGGAGAGTTACACAGCGTCAGCCTCACTCTCTCTTCCCAATTCCCATCTGGATCCAGTGGCAAGACAGAGTCTAGACGGCTGGAGATGGGACTAGGCACAGTGGATGACCAGGACATCTTCTGTGTCTTGTCCTGCTCTACACGTTCCACTACACTTGCAGAGACGCCTTCTTGACCGTTGGACCTTCCATAGGTCTCGTCCGCTCAACCCACTGGAGTCTGCCTTCACATGCTGGGATAGACAACTCCCTATCACACCGAGGGTTTGAGACCTGTCGGCTACCCTCACTTGGTTTAGCCGGCTTGTCGAAGCCGTTGCCCGGGGTGTGGCCGCTGTCGCATGCAAACAGCTATGGGGAGCCACAGGTGAGAGCTGAGTGCCAGGTGGGGACCAAAGGTGGACTAACCGCCCTGAAAAGGACGCAACATGTTCCCCCACCGCTACTTTCAATACTGCTTTTACGACTGTCATGCATGTGAGTTGCGCTTTTGTACAGCTGGACATTGCTTGTACTGGCTGGTTACTTGATTTTATTTATTGTTTATTTATTTTATTTGTTGTTTTATAGCATTGAGTACAAGAGTTGCAAACTCATTTTTGCTGTATTGTACTATGAAATGACAATAAAGGTATTTCATTTCATTTCAATGCTGAAGGAGATGAAAAAGAACCCAAGGGTAACAGCAAAAGACCTGCAGAAATCTCTAAAACTTGCTAGTCTCTGTTCATACGTCCACTATAAGAAAAACACTGAACAAGAATGGTGTTCGTGGAAGGACACTATGGAGGATGAGGAGGAGGAGGAAACTACTGCTCTCCAAAAAAAAAAAAATTGCTGCTTGTCTCAAGTTTGCAAAAGACCTGAATGTTCCACAATGCCTCTGGGACAACGTTCTGTGAACAGTTGGGACAAAAGTTGAACTTTCTAGCAGAAATGCACACCATGTTTGGAGGGAAAGGGGCACTGCACACCAACTCCAAAACCTCATCCCAACTGTGAAGCATGGTGGAAGGAACATCATGGTTTGGGGTTGCTGTGCTGCCTTAGGGCCTGGACAGCTTGCAATTGTTGAGGAAACTATGAATTCAAAATATGTATCAAGACATTTTACAGAAGAATGTCAGTGGTGGTCTGTCACCGAAGCTTAATTGAGGTTGGATGATGCAACAAGATGACGATCTGAAAGACAAGAGTAAATCAACAACAGACCGTTCAAAACAGTAAAAAAAAATTGTTTTAGAATGGCCTAGTCAGAGTCCAGACCTTAACGCAATTGAAATGCTGTGCCATGATCTGAAGAGGGTTGTTCAAGTAAGGCGTTCCAGAAATATTGATGAACTGGAAGTTTTGTATGGAGGAATAGTCTTAAAATTCGTCCTTGTTGTTGTGCAAGTCTGATCAGCAGCTACAGGAAAGGTTTGGTGGAGGTTATTCCCGGTAAAAGAGGTTCTACCAGTTATTAAATGAACGAGTTCACATACTTCTCCTAGCTTGGACTGTGAATGATTAAACAATGTGTTCAATAAAGACATGAAAAGTACAATTGTTTGTGCGTTATTAGTTTAGGCAGATTGTGTTTGTCTGTTATTGTGACTTAGTTGAAGATCAGACCACATTTTATGAGTAATTAATGCACAAAACCAGGTAATTGCAAAAGGTTCACAGAATTTTTCTTGCAACTGTATATACAGTGCATAATGGTACAGGTAAGCATGACTACTAACTACATTGACCTAGTGATACCAAAATATTGTCTTAACTGCAGATTAAAAAATACTGTTTTACATTGCAGTGCCATTCTGCTAATTGTGATAGATTCAGAACTAGTTTAGCAGCCCAAAGTAGGCCAGTCATAAGTGCTGTGAGGTGTCTAAACTTGAACTGTACTCCACCACAACCAGTACTTGATTGCTGAAGGAAGTTTAGATCCCCAGATGGTTGTAAAATTACCATGATTGGTGGAGAGAAAACTAGGCAATTACAGAAGGAACAATTTCTTTGGAATTCTGAAAGGGGAGGGAAAGAACTATCTGTTATTAGAATCTGGTTGAAGGTGGCAGTTCATCCTACTCAACCCCCTCTTGTCCACCCACTCCATCTGCAATTCATACTACCTGGTTTTCTCACTTTGACATTTCTGGTGAAGTCTTTGACACGTTGATTGTTGCTCTTTTCACAGATCCTGGATTCTTAATGAAGGACTGGCAAAATTTATGACTTGTCATTTTTAAAAAATTAATTGTTTGCCACTCTAGATTTAGTGCTGGGTATTGATATTTCACTAGGAATTATTTTAAGACTTAGTTGTTTGTTTTGTTCACATAGATCCCTTTTAGAGAACAATAATAAAAACCTTGGTAATCACATCCCATCACAAGATCCCACTGCCGCTTTTGTGCAAGTGAAACTAAGAATAGTTGGTGCTCTGGACTGCAAAATGATATCCATGAAATAACTGAATTTTTAAACAAGTTTTTGTTGTGGTATTTTCTGGATCTAGGCTGGATTTACTGCAGAAGGAACAGAGTCTGGAACACAATTTGATGAAATTAATCTGCTAGAAAAGGTGAGCTTGCATTCAGAGGGGTCATAACTAGACTGCAGTGGGACTGTGTAGTGATTTGAATTGTTGTAACACCTAATGTCAAATTAGGTTCAGAAGTGAAAATAACATTAACATGTTATTTTTTTCCTCTTTTAAATCTCCAAATATAATTAAAATCAAAGATTAAAAATAGACACTCATTTCTGTCAGTTAGTCCAATTAATCATAAGTGTATTTGTACTATCTCAACTGTGACAATCAGCTAGTAAAGAATAATTATCCAATGAGGCCTATGCCAACCTCGTGGTGATGAGGTATGAAATGCTTTGAGGTTGGTCATGACTAGACCGAACTCCTGCCCCAGCAAGGACCTGGACCCATTGCAATTTGCCTATCATATATATTATGTATATAAAAAAATATATATAACCTATAATAGGTCAACGGCAGATGCAATCTCAATGGCTGTCCACGCAGCTTTAGACCACTTGGACAACACAAACACTTATGTCAGGATGCTGTTCATCAACTATAGCTCAGCATTTAATACCATCATTCCTACACCCTGACTGAGAAGTTGCAGAACCTGGGCCTCTGTACCTCCCTCAGCAATTGGATCCTCGACTTCCTAACCGGAAAACCACAGTCTCTGCGGATTGGTGATAATATCTCCTCCTCACTGACGATTATCACTGGTGCACCTCAGGTGTGTGCTTAGCCCACAGCTCTACTCTCTCTAAACCCATGACTGTGTGGCTAGGCATAGCTCAAATACCATCTATAAATCTGCTGACGATACAACCATTGTTGATAGAATCTCAGGTGGTGACGAGAAGGCGTACAGGAGTGAGATATGCCAACTAGTGGAGTGGTGCTGCAGCAACAACCTACCACTCAATGTGAGTAAGGTGAAAGAGCTGATTGTGGACTTCAGGAAGGGTAAGATGAAGGAACACATACCAATCCTCAGAGGGATCGGAAGTGGAGAGAGTGAGCAGTTTCAAGCTCCTGGGTGTCAAGATCTCTCAGGATCTAACCTGCTCCCAACATATTGATGCAGTTATACAGAAGGCAAGACAGTGGTGATACTTTATTAGGAGTTTGAAGAGATTTGGTATGTCAACAAATACATTCAAAAACTTTTGTAGATGTACGATGGAGCGCATTCTGATAGGCTGCATCACTGTCTGGAATGGGGGAGGGGCTACTGCACAGAATGGAAAGAAGCTGCAGAGGGTCGTAAATCTAGTCAGCTCCATCTTGGGTACTAAGCTACAAAGCACCCAGGACATCTTCAAGGAGCAGTGTCTCAGGAAGGCAGTGTCCTTTATTAAGGACCTCCAGCACCCAGGGCATGCCCTTTTCTCACTGTTACATCAGGTAGGAGGTACAGAAACCTGAAGGAACACACTCAGCAATTTAGGAACAGCTTCTTCCCCTCTGCCATCCGATTCCTAAATGGACATTGAACCCTTGGACACTACCTCATTTAAAAAAAAATGTATTTTTTTGCACAATTTTTAATCTGTTCAATATCTGTATACTGTGTAAAGTATACTGAATAAGATTTACTTACTATTTTTTCTTCTATGTATTGCATTGAACAGCTGCTGCTAAGTTAACTAATTTCACGTCAGATGCCAGTTATAATAAACCTGATTCTGAAATTCTCACACTTTTGCTCAAACTTTTGAAATAACATAGAACCAAAGTCATCAGTCATTTAAACTCAGTTAAATGTAAATTGATACTTGGAAGCAATTTATTTAAATAAGGAAAGGCAAAAACTACCAGTTATTAATAATTCTTTAACCTGACCACTACAAAAGCAAAAAAATCAAATGATGGAAAGAATAACATTTCAGAACAGTGAATTTTTATTAGAACTGTCCTGGGTGAAAACATTTCACCTGAAACAATGTTTATTTATTGACAGGTGCTGCCTGTGTATTTTCTATATTTTTCATTGCTATCTTAAAGCAAACTCGCTTCATTGCTCATTGCTTCATTGCATATGAGTTGAGGAACACCAAGCAGTATATCATTCCTATTTGAATTCTGGAAAATGAAGATGGTTCTAATACAGGTCCATGAATTTTGTGTTTCTTTGTACTGAAACGGAAAATAAATTGCACATTGCTGATGTTTAAACTCAAGTCAGTGAGACTTTCAACAAACTCACCTTTGAATGAATCACATTAAGAGCTCTTAGTACACCCTTCTTAACCAATTTAGTATTAATTTTTCAGAATTCCAAGAAGGAAAAACTATTGCATCCACATAAGTTTCAATGGTAATACTGAAAACAGACTGACCTTCTGTCCTAAAAGCTATTGGGAGTTATTAATATTTTGTTAAACAGTTCCTCAGAACTAATTTTGCCAAAATACCCTGGGATATTTTGGAGTGAATGCTCTGAATACACTACAGTGTTCTTTGGTTGCATTTAGTTCACTGTTTTTTAGTAATGATATCAGTGAAGACAAACTCCCAACTAGTATGATTTTAGTGTGCCTATCTTTGTCAAGCTGTTGCCTTGTTCTAACATGGTTTTTGGTTGTTCAGCAGTAGAAAAATTAACAAAACATTCAGTTCTTAATTTTAATGCAGAAACAAAACTGTTACAAGGATTTCTGGAGATGGCCAACAAGCAAAGGACTCAGAACCTTCTGCTATATAAGAGGTGTTGTCACTGGTAAAGTGGAGCCGAAGTGCAATAACTTACTCTACAAATGCTAATGTAATGTTTTTCTTTTGTTTAGGACTGGAATGATTATGATGAGAAAATCCAAGAGTCAGTGGGAATCTATGATGTTACTCACAAGTTTGTTAAGATATGAATTTCACTGCAACTGATATTTGACGCCCTTCTACTTAAATGGACGTCCCAGGATCA
Organism: Mobula birostris; assembly: GCF_030028105.1. NCBI lineage: Eukaryota > Metazoa > Chordata > Chondrichthyes > Myliobatiformes > Myliobatidae > Mobula > Mobula birostris. The sequence continues at coordinate 55,923,528 of NC_092381.1, read as the reverse complement.
GCTGAACAGCTCCTTCCCACGTGCGATTTGTTTGTCATTGCAATGGAGTTGCATCATGTATCACGGTCAAACAATTGTTCATATTAAAATTACCAAGACTAACCGTTATTTGAGATTTTTTTTATTCTTAGCATTTTAATACCACTACAGCAAACTGAATATTTAGGTTGAAAGAGCATAAATGCAAAATACTCAGTAGTGGAGATAAAAATAAATTACATTTTAAATACGTTAATTTATTATTGAAGCTGCAAAGGTACCTCAACGTGAGGTTGTCATTCACAAGTTTGCTCTTTGTTTCATCTTGGTTTGCAGGGCTCTAATTGTATTTTAATTGATACTAACACAACCAACTTCAAGTGCTTAGTTTATGACTGACTGTTTTTGATTTAAATATAAATGAACACAATATAAAGCGCCTAGAAATTGCCTTGAGTTTGCATAATTAAAAACATCACTTCAATTTTAATTCATACAAGGCAAGTCTTTCTGAATTGTTTTTCTGAAACATTACATAGAATGTGTAATGAGGATTAATCTTTGTGTAATCATCATGAAATAAATGTTACAAAATGTTTGAAAAAGGAGGCATTTTGAATGTAGACTTATCAAACTGACAAGGAAAAACAAGCAAAATTAAGTGTAGTTGCTTAGCTTGGAGTGGACTGGTGAGAGGATCAGCCCTTAAAGATTTAGGTTGGTCAGCAAGTTACAAAATAATCTTGTCCAGTAAATATTAATTGCTTAAATTGAAATAATGCTTCTAATTAAGCAAACTCAATCTGATCTGGAGGCGCTTTTAATCTGGAAATTAACGAACAATATGGAGTCCCAATCAAATCTGGGCCATTTCCTAATGATTCTTAGTAGATGTTTTAAAACGGATATGCAGAATTCTCAGTTAAACTCACATCATAGAACTTCATAAAATAAAACAAAGAACCTGCAAAGGACATGTTCCATCTCAACATTAAGGGCAAAAAAATGTTCAATCACATTATTAGCAATGTTTAAAAGCAGCTAGTCCTAATTTCTATTGCATGTGATTCCATCACTATCTTCATATAGCACATAAATGTCTTGATCAAAAGATAAATTTAAAATAAATTGCAAGCAGTTTAATAAAACATTAAGAATTATTTAATAAGCTAATTAATGCACATTGGTGTTCCTCTTTAGTTCATCAAGATTTGGATCAGGATTTAAATACAGTATAATGGAAGAAAAGTATCCACCAGTATCTTGATGATATTTTCAGTTTCATAATAGTAAAACAATGACATCTATTGATGTATCAAGGAGCAGATTGTGGTGGTAAAGGAAGGCACATAACAAACCTAATTAAAAACGGGGTGTCCCTGAGTTACGGGCAATCAATTTATGGATACCTGTACATACTAGCAAGCTCCCATAATGTTAAAGTCCAATGGGTGTGCGAATATTCCCCCCTCCTTTTCTTTCTCCCTCCCTCCACTTTGGTAATTGATCTTTCTTATCAGTCCTATATGCTTTTGATGCTATAGTATAATACCACGGAAATGTATTTTACCTTGGAGTGATTTTATATTTGCTAACTTAAAAACAAAATCAACATATGAACACTTGTAAAAGTGGAACCTGCTTGTTACTTAGCGATGGTCTGCACATGATCAAGGTTAGCTGTGATAATGTTAGAGTGCACCTAACATTTCCATTATACTGTGTGAATGTCAAGTATGTCCAAGTCAGAGGTAGCACAGTTGAACACATATTAAAGTTCTCTAGTGATATACCTCAACTCCGGCTACAGAAGAGTATACTGGAGTTGTATTTCAGTAATTTGTGGCTCTTCAATTAAGAATGTCAAGTTTGCATTTTGAGTCCCATAAACATATCACAGTTGATATTGGAAAGCAGTTGTATCTAACTAATCTGGTTTGCTTTCACCTGGATTAGAGGACTGAACTATCAATGTCTAACCAATATTAGCATCCAAAACGTCAACAATTAAGAATGATTTTAATTCTTTCTAATGTGCTGATTAAGTGATAACATTAAAGTATAACATTTTAGGGCCTTAAGTTCAGTAACTGTGGGATAACATCAATTCCCTCTCCACTTCAGTTTCTGTAACTCAGCCACTGATGGGTTGCCCTTCCAATACGTGAAAAATATCATCCAGACTTTTGCATACACACTTAATGAATTCCTTAGCATCTCGAGCAGGATAGCTGGAAATATTGTAACCCATCCAGTTATCATGAACACTATATCCAACTCCAAAACCATCAGGAACAACAGGTGCAAAGCCTCCTAACTGGACAGCCGAACTGGTTAGAGTGCTGGTGGAAAGAATGTTGTGGTTAATTTTAATATATGATGGATCTTGGAATAGTTCTGGCAAAGGCATTCCTTTAGATTTTGCCAGGTAACGCAAGGCAAATAAATGGCGGTCAAATCCCTGAGCTGTGATAAAAAAAAACAAAAAAAAATTAGTGACCGATGTCAGAAAGACCCTTTTAAAAGTCTGCTTGATAGAACGTAAAATAAAAACTGCAGAAGGTAGCAATCTGAAAATACTCAGCTGGTCAGCCAGCTTCTGTGGAGAGAGAAAATTTATTAATATAAAGGTTGATTATCTTTCATGCCATCTCTTTAAGTGTTACTGAGTATTTCCAGCATTCCTTTTATTTTTATAATAAATTTAAAACATACAGTTTGTCATGATGCAAGATTGTAGCTGGGCTTTATTTAGTAAATGCAGCACAGTTTTAGTCCATGATGCAGTAGTGGGTGATGATGTAGCTTTGGAAAAAGCTCAAAGGCCACAAGAATAATTCTCGTTTTAAAATACCAGTCACACATTCCTCTTGTAGACCCAAAGAATAGAGAAGCCTGCAGGAGGTGTTCAGCTGCACAGTAGACCTGATTCACCCCGTACTCTTGAAGCTATGATGCATGCCTGCAAACTACCAGTTTTATTAAATAAACATATTGGAGCAAAATAGGCTGAATTACTGTATTAATAGCTCATATGCTCTCAATGGCCACTTTATTAGGTACTTCCTGTACCTAATGAGTGCATGTTCATAGTTCTGCTGCTCCTGTAGCTGTAGCTCATCCGCTTCAAGATTCGACACGTGTGTTCAGAGATGCTCTTCTGCACACCACTGTTCAGCTTCAACCAGTCTGGCCATTCTCCTTTGACCTCTCTCATTAACCAGGTGTTTTCACTCACAGAACAGCTGTTCAGTGGATGGTTTTTGTTTTTGATGTTGTTCTCTGCAAACTCTAGAGACTGCTGTGTGAGAAAATTCAATGGAAATTGCACGCCGGGCACTAACAATCATTACACAGTCAAAGTCACTTGGATCACATTTCTTCCCCATTTTGATGTTTGGTATGAACAACTGAACCTCTTGACCATGTCTGCATGCTTTTATGCATTGAGTTTCTGGTACATGACTGGATAATTAGATGTTCGTATTAAAGAGGTATACAGGTTTGCCTAATAAAGTAGCCACTGAGTGTCCTTTTCTTTTTGAAAATTGGCTAATTTCCTAGCAGAATATCTTAAGATTAGCTGGAAGGACATCAAGAGACATCAGGGTCATACTTATTACTTAAGAAGTATCACTTATTGAGGGGAGGCTCCAAGACTGCTGGTTAGATGAAAATTTCTGACTGGATCTAAATTAATATTCCACCATTTTTTGTACTTTGAGCACATAGTTCTAACTTAATTATAAACATTACAGCATAATTGTAGATAACTGAATAGCTGAACTAAGGAAAAGCAAAGCAAGCACACTGCTTTTCTGCTTTTCAGAGTACACAGCCATGTGTACTCTGGTAAAAAAAAAAATATGAATAACCAGAAAAATCTAATGGGCTAAGAAATCTGACTTGCTACAGCATGATTCAAATGGACATTAGTTGCAGGAGACTAGGTTCATATGTAATGTTGATAGCCAAAGGCTGCCTGTGGCATTAAAGGTTGTAAAAACAAAACATTTCAATATCTATCTAAGTAAGCAAATTTGAACTTACCCATTGCAGCCTCTTTGGTTAGCTGCCCATGATACTTGGAGCACTCGTCTATCATTGCCTTCAACTCTGAGTTGCTATGTTTCGAAGGCTGCCTCACAAATGCCTCAGAGCACTTCTGGGTGTATATGGTGGCAGGGCGAATAGTTTCTGTACGACCATGTTTAAATGCTGCAGTGCTGCATGACTCATAAGTGGCTACTGTTTTGCCATACTGCCTCAGAAAGCCCATTTGAAGAGAAAGTTGAGCCACTGCATCAGGACTCAGCTTCTGCTCTTTCAGGAACAGTTTCCCACCTTTTTTATACTCGGCAGCTTCGATAGTCAACGTGCTCACAGTGGTGTCAAATTTTTCTTTAGCATTCAAAATACCCGCTTTAAGAACATCATCGAGTTTAAACTCAAGCTTCTGCACATTCTTAGAGGAGTCAACTATTGCAGGCTGTGTTGTTGGGGAAACTGCAGGCCGCGTGGTTGTGTCTTTGAAAACCTCATTCTGTAAACGCAGGACAGCGACGCCGTCCCCCCACGAATGTTCAAAGTTCACACTTGCACTGCCATCTTTGGTTAATATGAAACTGAACGATTTGTCATACCAGCGGTTGAGGCCATTTCCATGAAGCATGTTATGGGAGAGCTCACGGTGGTCTTTGATGGTAATATCATCAAGGCAAACACAGAAGACAGCAGAATCTATTTTATTTAATGCCTCTTTATTCCCAGCCTCCAATAGTCTCTGTCTTAGTGAGGACCAGACATCCCGATGCTCACTCGTCAAATACCCAAGTGGAAATTCAGGAGGGGGGCTGGAATCAGACAAAATATACTGGAAATGTGCCAGGATTTCTGAAGGCTTTGTGATCCTTCCATCTTGATCAATAACATCAAATATATAGAAATGTCCATTTCTCATCACCAGCAAGTGCTTGCCACTGTTGTTTGTAAGAAGCTCATCTCGAATTGGTCTGGGAATACGAGTGGAATTGAAGAGTCTGTAGTACTGAGACATATCAAGTGGATAGGCATTAACCATATAGGCACCATACCATGAAACAGAACTGGGAACAAAGCGAATGATATTCTTGAAAAGAGCTGTGTCACTTTTAGCAGGATTGAGGTGGAAAATTTCAGGTTCTAGTAAGCCTGCACGAAAAGTCTTCATGAAACGTACTGCAGACACAGTCATGTTGGCTGCCCTAATTAGCTGGTTATTGTATGCAGGATTTGGATCAGGATTAAAGGACATAAAGGGGTTAAAATTCAGGACAACTGATTCACGGGCACTTAGGTACATGTCAAACCATGGTCCTAAAAGTAATGGAAAAAAATAATTCTAAAAGCTCTGAATATATTAAACATTAAAACATACTATGTCCCATATGAAACTTTCCAATTGCTTATCCAGTTTTAATTTTTTTTAAGTCTACTGATTCTAGATAGGTAAATCACCCAATCAACATTCTCTACACAATTCCTCACAAGTGATGTAAAAAGATTCCATGGACCCGTATCGATATTGTATATTAATATACAATATCATATTGACTGTATTGGCCATATCAAGTTGAATTTGATATTATCATTGTAAACACAAGGAATTCTGCAGATGCTAGAAATTCAAGCAACACACATCAAAGTTGCTAGTGAACGCAGGAGGCCAGGCAGCATCTCGAGGAAGAGGTACAGTTGACGTTTCGGGCCGAGACCCTTCGTCAGGACTAACTGAAAGAAGAGCTAGTGAGAGATTTGAAAGTGGGAGGGGGAGGGGGAGATCCAAAATGATAGCAGAAGTGTCTTCCTAGAGATGCTGCCTGGCCTGCTGCGTTCACCAGCAACTTTGATGTGTGTTGCTTGTTATTATCCTTGTTCACTTAGGCAAGTGCTTACCATTCTGGGATCACTGAACAATTAAAGGTAAATTTGCCAGTTTTTCCCTTGCCCTAAACCAGGGATCCCAAGTCCAATTCGGACATTTCTACCAATTCAGAAAAACAAATTGCCGGAGGAACTCATCAAATCAGGCAGAACCTGTGGAGCAAAGGGACAGTTGATTAGTGTGTGGGGGGGGGGGGGTGTGATGAACAAACCAGCAAGACATGAAGTGTGTGTGCTCCCTGCAAAGCAGAAAGGAGTGCAGAGAGGAAGGTGTGACTGATAGTGGGATCATGTTGCAGCTGGCCTAAATTACCAAGAATGATGTACAGGATGCAGAGGCTGGTGGCGTGAAAGGTAAGATCCAAGAGAGTGCTAGCTCTGTTCTGTTTTTGAGGGAAGTAAGGCAAGAATTCCTCCTGCAGTTTGATTTTGTGCCCAGATCCCAGTATTTGCAATTTCTTATATCTTCAGAAGTCAACTAATATTACATAGACCAGAACTTGGAGACATTAAAATCAATCATAATTCCTACTAAAATTATTCACTACGCCATCGGGTAGAAAAGCTGCAATAATTCATCTAAGGCACACTGTAACAAGGAACATTATGCGAATGATTTAAAAAAATCAAACTATTAATCAAGTGGAAAGACAAATAATATATATTTTCAGATTTTCACCAATTAACAGGTTTGTTTCAAACTGGCAAAAAGGACAATTATTATAGCAAATACAAGGAAGCAGCATTTATGTCATTCTTCCAGTTACAGTTGCAGGAAAAAGTTTGTGAATCCTTTGCAATTACCTGGTTTTCTGCATTAATTACTCATAAGGTGTGGTCTGATCTTCATCTAAGTCAGAATAATAGACAAACACAATCTGCCCAAACAAATAACACACTAACAATTGTACTGCTTCTCGTTATTACTGAGCACATCATTTAAACAATCACAGTCTAGGTTCAAAAAAGTATGTGAAACTGGGGTAATGACTTCCACAAAAGTTATTTGGAGTCAGGTGCTCCAATCAATGAATTCAGATTGAAGGTGTGGGTTATAGAGGTGCCCTGCCCTTTAAAAAAGGCGCACAAAGTCAGGTTACTGACAGAGCCTGCACTTCCCAAGAAAGATCTTTTTATGTGTACCATGCCTTGATCAAAACAACTTTCAGAGGACCTTAGAAGAATTGTAGACATGCATGAAGCTGACAAAGCTACAAAAGCATTTCTAAAAACCTGAGTGTTCACCAGTCTACAGTAAGAGAAACTGTCTCCGAATAGAGGAAATTCAATACTGTTGTTACTCTCCCTAGGAGCAAGTGTCCTGCAAAGATCACACCAAGAGCACAATGTGCAATGCTGAAGGAGGTAAATTAAGAACCCAAGGGTAACAGCAAAAGATCTACAGAAATCTCTAAAGCTTATTAAAGTCTTTGTTCATGTGTCCACTATAAGAAAAACACTGAAGAATGGTGTTCACGGAAGGACACTATGAAGGAAACCACTGCTCTCCAAAAAAAAACATTGCTACATGTCTCAAGTTTGCAAAGACCACTTGGTGTTCCACAGTGCTTCTAGGACAGTGTTCTGTGGACTGATGAGACAAAAGTTGAGCTTTTTAGCAGAAATCCACACTACCATGTTTAGAGGAAAAAGAGCACTGCATAACAACACCAAAACCTCATAACAACTGTAAATCATAGTGGAAGGAGCATTATAATCTGGGGTTGCTTTGCTGCCTCAGGGCCTGGACAACTTGCAATTGTTGAGGTAACAATGAATTCAAAATTGTATCACCATTTCACAGGAGAATATCAGGGTAGCAATCTGTCACCTGAAGCTTAATAGAAGTTGGATGATGCAAGAAGACAATGATCCAAAACACAATGGTAAATCAACAACAGAATTGTTTAAATAGAAGAAAATTTGTGTTTTGAAATGGCCAAGTCAGTGTCCAGATCTTAACCAACTGAAATGCTGTGGCATGACCTGATGAGAGCTGGTCATGCAAGGTATCCCAGAAATACTGATGAACTGAAACAGTTTTGTATGGAGGAATGGTCAAAAATTCCTCTAAGCCGATGTGCAGGACTGATCAACAGTTACTAGAAACGACTGGTTGAATTTATTGCTGTACAGGGGGGTCACACCAGTTACTGAAAGCAAAGGTTCACATACTTTTTTCGACAGATATTGCAATATTGGATAATTTTTCTCAACACATAAATGAACAAGTATAATGTTTTTGTGTTATTTATCTAATTAAGTTCTCTTTATCTACTTTTAGGACTTGCGTGAAAATCTGATCACATTTTAGGTTATATTTATGAAGAATAAGAGAAAATTCTAAAGGGTTCACAAACTTTCTAGCACCACTGTATGATACAAAAGAGATAGTCCCTTCAGAACAATGATAGCAGTCAAAGGTTTTCCCTTTCATTTGGTGATAACAGTTCAGATCAAACAGCTTGAGGATCTCACCCGAAATGTAACTGGTGTGTTTGTTTCTTTTGTCCTGAGCCACAAGTTCTTCATGTAACTGTTTCCCAACCCCCTGTTCAAAATCGTGAGCCACCTTTTCTGTTCTCCTGTAACGAAAAACAACATATAATGTGGGCAGATGTGCACATAATTAAGCCGAGCAAGGGGCCACTTGGCATGGATATTAAAATATTTGATCTGTTAAATGCCACTGTTGCCAGGTCTAAAATCAGAAACAGAGGTAAACTCACAGATAGAACTCTGATACACGAGGAAATCTGCAGATGCTGGAATTTCAAGCAACACACATAAAAGTTGCTGGTGAACATAGCAGGCCAGGCAGCATCTCTAGAAAGAGGTACAGTCGACGTTTCAGGCCGAGACCCTTCGTCAGGACTAACTGAAGGAAGAGCTAGTAAGAGATTTGAAAGTGGGAGGGGGAGGGGTAGGGGGAGATCCAAAATGATAGGAGAAGACAGGAGGAGGAGGGATGGAGCCAAGAGCTGGACAGTTGATTGGCAAAAGGGATATGAGAGGATCATGGGACAGGAGGCCTAGGGAGAAGGAAAAGGGGAAGGGGGGGGGAAACCCAGAGGATGGGCAAGGGGTATAGTCAGAGGGTCAGAGGGAGAAAAAGGAGAGACAGAAAAGGAATGTGTGTATATAAATAAATAACGGATGGGTATGAGGGGGAGGTGGAGCATTAGCGGAAGTTTGAGAGGTCAATGTTCATGCCATCAGGTTGGAGGCTACCCAGACAGAATATAAGGTGTTGTTCCTCCAACCTGAGTGTGGCTTCATCTTTACAGTAGAGGAGGCCGTGGATAGACATATCAGAATGGGAATCGGACGTGGAATTAAAATGTGCGGCCACTGGGAGATCCTGCTTTCTCTTGTCTTCTCCTATCATTTTGGATCTCTCCCTCCTCCTCCCACTTTCAAATCTCTTACTAGCTCTTCCTTCAGTTAGTCCTGACGAAGGGTCTCAGCCCGAAACGTCGACTGTACCTCTTCCTCGAGATGCTGCCTGGCCTGCTGCGTCACCAGCAACTTTTATGTGTGTTGACAGAATTCCAATGTTTGCTTACCCAGACATTTCCTATGCCTCAAAATGTCTAGACAGTTCAAAGACTAGACAGTTCCCTGTTCAGTTGCAAACATTAGCTATTTAAAGAAAGATTATGTTTCAAGACTCAATTATGATTTTATTTCTTTTCTCCATCTTTTTAGAAGCACAATAAAGCTGTAGAACATGCATCTTTTTTAATCTGATGCCTACCTCTTCTGAAGATTTTGACTCCTACATGAGTATGTCCAAGGTGCTACAAACTCTCTGGTGCTTCATCAAAATGGCTACTTTCCCTGCATGCCCACACACTGTAGACCAGGATAGTCTTCCATAAGTTACCCGCTGTCAAGCCAGATTCAATTCTCACCAAACGAAGATGGTTGTGGATAGTGCAGAATATTGGTATACAGTGGGATATAGATCAGTTACAGATATGGGTGGAGAAATGGCAGATGGAGATTAACCCAGCCAAATGTGAAGTGTTGCACCTCGGTAAGTCGTATATAAAGAGTTGATGAGCAGAGGGATCTTGGGGTCCAAATTCATAGCTCCTTGAAAGTGGCTATACGGACTGATAGGGCGGCTATAAGGTGGTATATGGCTTCATTAGTCAAGGCATTGAGTTCAAAAGCCAGAAAGTTATGTTGCAACTTTATAAAACTCTAGTTACGCCACATTTGGAGTATTGCATACAATTCCTGGTCACGCCCCCCTCCCCCCCCATTATAGGAAGAATGTCGAGGCTTTGGAAGAATGCAGAAGAAGTTTACCAAGATGCTGCCTGTATTAGAGGGCATGTGCTACAATGAGAGGATGGACAAACATGGGTTGTTTTCTCTGAAGTGGCAGAGGCTGGGTGAAGATCTGATAGAGGTTTATAAGATCGTGAGAGGCATAGAGTAAACAGACAATATCTTTTTCCCAGGGTTGAAATGTCTAATAGCAGAGGGCATGCAGAGGGAAGGCTCTACAATGAGCAGTCAAAACTACCCATCACTGGCAAAAGCCTGCCCATTAAGGACATATAAAGAAAGGTGAAAAAAAGGGCCTGTGACATCATGAAGGATTCAATACACTCTGTTCATGGACTGTTTGTCCAATACAGGACCACCAGACTAAATAACAGATAATTTCCCAAGCAGTAAAACCAATCAATACCTCCGCCCACTAACTCCACACTACTTCATTATTTTCTACCTGTCACGTTATGCACAACCTAGCATCACCTTATGGATATACAATCATTGTATATAAGCTTTCTTATCTAATTATATTTATTATGTGTTTTTTATTATTGTGTTTTTTTATCTTTCATGGGATTTTTGGGGTTTATTGGATCTGGGGTAACAATTATTTTGTTCTCCTTACATTTGTGAACAGGAAAAGACATTAAATAATCTTAGAATGTATTTAAGTTTAGAAGGGGTAAGTCAAGGGAGATGTGAGGGGCAAGAACTTTTCACACAGAGTGGTGGGTCCCTGGGGTGGTGGTAGAGGCAGATACACTAGGAATTTTTAAGAGACGTTTAGATAGGCTCCTGGACGTGAGGGAAATGAAAGGAAATGTACATTCTGCAGGTAGAAGGGATTAGTTTAGTTGGCCATTTGATTATTAATTGAATTGGTTTGGCACAACGCTGTGGGCCCAGAGGCCTGTGCTATGCTGTGCCGCTCTACGTTCTATGGCTGTAGATATACAATTCTTGCAGTGCATTTGGTGAATATACAGAAATGGAAATCAGTATTACCACTCTAGTCCGGGAACACAAAAGCTTTTTGTGTTATCCATTTACCATCTTATTAAGAAAAGATGACAACAAAAATAGGTTGTAAAATTTTTAATTTTCAAATTACGTATATCAAATTAATTTTGAATTAAGCTACAGAAGTAAACCAATATCTAGTAACATAGAGGTGCATAAACTGCAGAAATCAATGATTTGTGCAAAAATCACTCCTCAATTGCTGACTGCATTGTATAAAATGAGACCTGCACTCAGCACACCAGGATGATTCTAGTCCATTCCCAGTTAAATTATCTCAGCTGAGGCTTTTCAACTTCATGTGAAAGGAAGGGGAAACTCTGCCAGCATTCACATGTCCTGATCATTGTTCACTGATCTCTATTGGAGGGACAGTATACGAGTTGGTTAAGGCTAGACAGGGTTCGGGATGTGAGCAACCCAACAACCCAACCGTACATTACCAAGGTTCACTGGTAGTTGAAGAGAGAAATATATAACTATGCTTCTGACATCATCCCATTTCAAGTAACTTCAAAAGTAAACACAGCATCGGACAAACAAAAAGCCAGTTAATATTTTAAATGGTATTGCTTAGAAGAGGAATGTTGGCCATGGAGAATACTCCCATTGTAAAATAGTGTCAATAAAAGATTTTTAAAAAAATTAAACAATTAGTTTTATTTGTCACACGTCCATCAAAACATTGAAACATACAGTAAAATGTGCTATTTTGTTTAAATGACTTACACGGTCCAAGGTTTGTGCTGGGGGACAGCCTGTAAGTGTTGCTATGCTCACAAGTCACTAACCATAACCGTATAGCTTGGGATTGTGGGAGGAAACAGGAGCTCCTGGAGGAAAGCCTTATGGTCATGGGAAGAACAGACAAACTCCTTACAGACAGCAGCGGAAAATGAACCCATTGGTGATTGCTGACTCTATAAAGTAATTGCACTTACTGCTACGCTACCGTAGCACTTGGTGTCACACTTATGCATTTAAATAAATATTATCAACAAGTAAAGCATTTGATATACTAGACTTTTGACAATCTGTATTGACTTGGTACCCCATTCAAGAGCCAGTCTGTAACTACTGGTTAATCCATATCTTTCCAAATAATTAAGTCAAAATATTAATATATGAACACTATCTTCATGAAGAAGCTTGAAAGTAATAATGAAACAAGTATATGCCTGCTCTAATTCCTTCGCTTTCGTTTCCCCAATACAAGGCACATACTTGTCTCTCAATAGTCCCAAAATGCAATCTATACATGACCTTTGTGAAGATTTAAAGCACTTGTTCAGAGCACATTCGAGTGATGTCTCTCCTCCTCTTCACTTGGGGAAAAGGCCTCAACTCTACATCTCACCCCTCTACAATGCTGACTCATAGTTCCTACTCTGCAGCATATGAAGCTTTGTTCTAAACTGAATTTATGAATAACATAATTTCAACAAATAAGCTATACTTATATCATAAACAGTAGGAGGGTATTACATTTGAAAGATAAAAACAAATTAAAATCTGTATCAGGTTATTTTGATACAAAACACAAAATAAATGATAGGCAAATTTCTGGATTGTCCATGTCTTTGTATCCATATATTATTGAGGTCTCAATAGGAATTCACTCCCAGATGAGCTAAGCACTTTTTATGCACACGTCAAAAGGGAGAATAAAATTATACACGTGCGAGTCCCTGCAGCATCCCTGAGATCTCTCTCGGTGACCGGCGTCAGAACATCTTTCATGGGGGTGAACAAGGCATCAGGCCCTGATGATGCACCTGGTAAGGTAATGAAAACCTGTGCCAACCAACTGGCGGGAGTATTCCAGGATATCTTCAATCTTTCACGAGGTTCTCACCTGCTTCAGTGCCCCAGGAGAGCAGGCTGAGCTGCCTCAACAACTATCACCCAGCTGCACTCACATCGACTGTGGTGAAGGGCTCTGAGAGGTTGGTTTTGACCAGAATCAACATCCAAGGAAGGATCTGGACCCGCTGCAATTTGCCTATCACCACAATAGGTCTACAGTTGACGCAATCTCACTGGCTCTCCACTGGGCCTTGGATCTCCTGGCCAATAGCAATACCTGTATCTGCGGGCTGTTTATTGAATATAGCTAAGTGTTTAACACAACGATACCCTCAGTACTAATTAACAAGCTCCAAAACCTGGGGCTCTGTACCTTCCACCTGCAACTGGACCCTTGCCTTCCTCATCGGTAGACAATGGTCAATGTAGATCAGAAATACCATCTTCTCCTCACTAATAATCAACACTGGCGCACTGCAGGGTGGTACTGCTCTGTTCTCTCTACACCCATGTCTGTGTGGCTAGCCACAGCTCAAACAACATCTATAAATTAGCGAACAACACAACTATTGTTGGCAGAATTTCAGATGATTAAGGGAGGGCATACAGGAGTGAGATAGATCAGCTGGTTGAGTATTGTTGCAACAGCAACCTTGCACTCAATGTCAGGAACTGATTGTGCACTTCAGGAAGGGGAGGTCAAAGGAACACACACCAGTTTTCACCGAGGGATCTGCAACGGAAAGGGTGAGCTTTTTCAAGTTCCTGGGTGTCAACAACTCTGAAGACCTATCCGGAGCCCAACGTATGGATGCAATTACAAAGAAGGCACATTATCAGCTATATTGCATCAGAAGTTTGAAGGGACTAGGAATGATACTAAAGACTCCTGCGAATTTCTACCGATGTACCATAGAGAACATTCTAACTGGCTGCATTGATGTGTGGTATGGAGCGGCCACAGCACAGGATCAGAAAAGGCTGCAGAAAGTTTCAAGCTCAAACAACTCCATCATGGGCACTAGCCTCCCCTGCATCGAGGACCTCTTCAGAAGACAATGTCTCAAAAAGTGACATCCATCATTAAGGACCCCCATCACACAGGACATGCCCTTTTCTGATTGCTACCATCAAGGAGGAAGTACAGGAGCCTGAAGACACACACTCAATGCATAGGAACAGACTCCCCCCCGCCCCCCCACCATCAGATTTCTGAATGGACAGTGAACACTATCTCACTAATTTTTTTGCTCTCTTTTTTTCATGACATACTTAATTTAATTATATATTTCTTATCGTAATTGACAGTTTTTATTATCTTGTATTGCAATGTACTGCTGCCGCAAAACAACAAATTCCACAATATATGTCAGTGATATCAAAGCAGATTCTAATTCGGGTGAGATTACCTTTAAATACTTGCATATTTTATCAGATATGGTAGCTACTAATAATTGTGCAATGAGGCTGAAGGGGCAAATTCCAAGAACATCATATACATTAAAATACTGGAAAACACTCAAATCAAAACCCTGGGTGTTTACTCCTTAGCATTACAAAGTTAACATAACATTCCTAAACTACCAGCTGATTAAAATTTCATTCACTTACCTATATTGGTCATTATCTAAAAGTGGTCTCTGTGCATTCAGGAAACGGCGGACTGTATCCTGCAGCTTTGGAATGGGTAACCTTTGGGGTAAAGATAATAAATTAGGAGGTAGCTCAGGAACACAGCCTAAAGCTGCAGGACAATTAGTTTTCAAATTGAAATATAATGTACACCATCTTCAATTTTCATTTATACTGCTGTATAAAATATCACTTATTAATACCAAGTACCACGTGAAGGTCCTGTAGGCTTATATTTTATACAAAGTGTTGCTTGGCATCAAAGCCATAACTTGATGCACTGGGAAGAAGATTATGATGTGAGACTTTTAGGAAGCATTTGTCACCATAACGATCTTTAGTTAAAGAAATATTATGTCAACACCTGACATTTTTGATCATTACAAAGATTTCTTCAAAATTATTTGTATCACTTGAAGTTCAATTTAAAACTCACATCCAATTTACACACACAAAATGCTGGAGAAACTCAGCAGTCCAGGCAGCATCTATGGAAAAGAGTACTGTTGATGTTTTGGGCCAAGTGAGTCCTGCCGAACGGTTTCGGACCGAAACGTGAACTGTACTTTTATCCATTGACATTGCCTGGCCTGCTGAGTTCCTCCAGCATTTTGTGTGCTACTTGGATTTCCAGCATCTGCAGATTTTCTCTTGTTTGTGATTGGGTGACACTCAATTTGATATTTTTCCCCAATTCAAACAGGCAATAAAAGCAAAACACCATTTTGATAACCAATGATGGTCACTGGGAATAGTTCTTACCTGAAGATTTCATAACATGACATCTACTTTAATAATTCTGAGGAAGGATCACAGCATTGGGCAGTCAACATCAATATCAAGGAACTCTTGGTCAGGAAAGAAATGAGGGTGTGCTCTGAGTATTACAAGCTGTTATAGCAAGTACAAGTAAAAAACTTCAAAGACCAGCAAGGGGTTGAGTATGTGCCTATACAATACATGCAAATAATCAACCAATACTAAAATTTGTATGGAAACCATTCCACACTCCAGTGATGGTCTGAACAATCTATTAATACTAATCTCATTTTCAGATAAACATAAAAATCCTATGAAAATTCCAAATTCTAGTGGAATTTGTGAAGCCAACAAATACAAGAACATCAGAATTAGGAGCAGGAGTAAACCATCTAGCCCTTCAAATCTGCTCCACCATTCAATGCTGATCTTCCATTTCATTGCTGGAAAATGGCACTATCTCCATTGTCTTTAATCCACTTCATGTCCACAAATCTATCAAACAAAACATCCACAGCCCTCCAGGGTAAAGAATGGCAAAGATTCATCACCTTCTGAGTGAAGAAATTTTACCTCATCATGAATTACCTAATCCTTGTTTTGAGGTTGTGCTTCAGTTCTGGATGCCTCAACCCAGGAAAACAACCCTCCTACAATAAGCTTATCTAGCTCAGTGTGGATTTTGTAAATCTCAATGAGATCACTTTATGTGAGTATGCTGCCAGTGGTGTCCTTTATGTGAGTATGCTGCCAGTGGTGTCCTTCACTGGTCGGTGTTGAGGGTGGTTCTTTCATGTTATTTTAGATAACAGAATTGAAGGCTTTATGACCAAGTTTGCAGATGATACGAAGACAGGTGGAGGGACAGGAGTGTTAGAGAATCAGGGAGTCTGCAGAAGGACTTGGACAAATTGGGAGAATGGGCAAAGAAGTGGCAGATGGAATATCGTGTACAGAAATGCATGGTCATGCACTCTAGTGGAAAGAATAAAGGTGTAGACTTTTTTTTAAATAAACAGGGAGAAAATTCAGAAATCAGAGGTGCAAAGGTACTTGGGAGCCCTTGTACAAGATTCCCTAAAGGCTATAACATTCAGGTTGAGTCAGTAGTAAGGGAGGCAAAACTCAAGGTTAGCATTAATTTCAAGAGGACTAGAATATGAAAGCAAGGATCTAATGTCAAAGCTTTGTCAGACATTGGTCAGACCAGACTTGGAGTCCTGTGCGCAGGTTATGGCTCCTTATCTAAGAAAGCATGTGTTAGCATTGGAGGGCGTCCTGCTGATGTTCATAAGAACGATCTGGGGAATGAAAGGGTTAACATGAGCCTGTACTCATTGCAGTTTAGAAGAATGTGGGGAGATCTCACTGAAACCTATTGAATGCCGAAAGGCCTACACAGAGTGGACGTGGAGAAGATGGTTCTTACAGTGGGGGAATCTAGGACCAGAGGGCACGGCCTCAGAGTACAAGGACATCTCTTTGGAACAGAGATGAGGAGGAATTTCTTTAGCCAGAGGGTGATGCGTGGCACAACTGGCAGGTGTCTCCCCCAGATGAGTTAAATCTTTTTTTAACACTCGATTTGAAGATGCCAACACTGATGAGCCGCTGATGTGACCTGCAGCTCGAGGCTGAAGTACGCAGGTGTTTCCAATGAGTGGACAGTCACAAGGCTTCGGGACCAGATGGCATCCCAGCGCGAGTACTCAGATTGTGTGCGGGACAACTGGCAGATGTGTTTACAGACATTTTTAATCTTTCCCTCTCCCAGTGTAGAGTGCCTTCCTGCTTCAAAACATCCACCATTGTTCCTGTACCTAAAAAGACGAAGGTGACATGTCTGAGCGACTGGCATCCTGCCGCATTCAACTCAATAGTAAGCTCACACCGTCCTTGCACATCTGGAGAACAGGACTGCCTATGTGAGAATGCTGTTCTTGGACTACAGTTCAGCATTCAACACAACTCCCTCCAGGCTCGAGAAAAAGCTCAGAGACCTCAGCCTTCACCCTGCCTTGTGTAGCTGGATCCTGGACTTCCTGTCAGATCGCCAGCAGGAAAGAGCGGGCTTCCTCACCTCTGTCCCTCTGACCCTCAACACAGGTGCCCCTCAGAGATGTGTACTAAGCCCCCCCTTTACTTTGTATATCCATGACTGTGTCGCCACCCACAGCTCTAATCTGCTAATTAAATTTGCTGACGACACTATACCGATTGGCCTAATCTCAAAGAATAATGAGGCAGCCTACAGAGAAGTAGTCATCACCCTGACACAGTGGTGTCAAGAAAACAACCTCTCCCTCAATGTCACAAAAACAAAGGAGCTGGTTGTGGATTACAGGAGGAATGGAGACAGGCTCACCCCTATTGACATCAATGGATCTGGGGTTGAGAGGGTGAACAGCTTTAAGTTTCTCGGCATAAACATCACCGAGGATCTCAAGTGGTCTGTACATACCGGATGTGTGGTGAAAAAGACACAACAGTGCTTCTTTCACCTCAGACAGTTGAAGTTTGGTATGGGCCCCCAACTCCTAAGAACTTTCTACAGGGGCACAATTGAGAGCATCCTGACTGGCTGCATCACTGCCTGATATGGGAACTGTACCTCCCTCAATCGCAGGTTTCTGCAGAGAGTAGTGCGAACAGTCCAGCGCATCTGCAGATGTGAACTTCCCACTATTCAGGACATTTACAGAGACAGGTGTGTAATAAGGGTCCGAATGATCATTGGGGACTCAAGTCACCCCAACCACAAACTGTTCCAGCTGCTACCATCCGGCAACGGTACCGCAGCATAAAAGCCAGGACCAACATTCTCCAGGACAGCTTCTTCCACCAGGACATCAGACTGATTAATTCATGCTGACACAACTGTATTTCTATGTTATATTGACTAACCTATTGAGGCAACGTGTTGTGTCCTTGAGCAAGGCACTTAACCACACATTGCTCTGCGACGACACTGGTGCCAAGCTGTATGGGTCCTAATGCCCTTCCCTTGGACAACATCAGTGTCGCGGAGAGGGGAGACTTGCAGCATGGGCAACTGCTGGTCTTCCATACAACCTTGCCCAGGCCTGTGCCCTGGAGAGTGAAGACTTTCCAGGCGCAGATCCATGGTCTCGCAAGACTAACGGATGCCTTAAACTGACTAACCTGTTGTACATACTATTTATTACAATTACTATAAATTGCACATTTAGACAGAGATGTAATGTAAAGATTTTTACTCCTCATGTATATTAAGGATGTAAGTAATAAAGTCAATTCAATTCAGTGATAAATCTGTGGAATTCATTGCCACAGATGGCTGTGAGGGCCAAGTTATTGGGTATATCTAAAGCAAAGGTTGATAGGTTCTTGATTAGAAAGAGTGTCAAAGACTACAGAGAGAAGGCAGGAGGATTGGGTTGAGAGGGATAATATATCAGCCATAATGGAGTGATGGAACAGACATGATGAGCCAAATGGCCTAATTCTGCTCTTATGTCTTAAGCCAAACAGGAAGATGCAATGCTTGTTGTTGCTAGTGGTATGCGTGGATTTTTCAGGGATGTTCTGAGAGTTTTTGAATCTCTTTTTTTGTCTACCATGTGACCAATTTGCCCCGTCAGTTCTCCATAAATGTAAGTAATAAAGGCAAACTGTCATTTCTCTTCCCATTTGCTTGCTGCACCTGTACGTTTGTTTAACTGCGTGCGCCTTTGTTTATACCTCAATATTTCTTAATTTTCCAGCATCGTTAAAACATTTTGAAGTGCATGACTCACAATTTTCCTATAGGTCCCACACAGGAGATTAGTGTGCAAACTTAAAGCACACGGTATTGCGGGTAAGGTATTGGTGTGGGTGGAGAGTTGGTTAGCAGACAGGAAGCAAAGCGTGGGAATAAACGGGACCTTTTCAGAATGGCAGGCGGTGACTAGTGGGGTACCGCAAGGCTCAGTGCTGGGACCTCAGTTGTTTACAATATATATTAATGACTTGGATGAGGGAATTAAATGCAGCATCTCCAAGTTTGCGGATGACACGAAGCTGGGTGGCTGTGTTAGCTGTGAGGAGGATGCTAAGAGGATGCAGAGTGACTTGGATAGGTTGGGTGAGTGGGCAAATTCATGGCAGATGCAATTTAATGTGGATAAATGTGAAGTTATCCACTTTGGTGGCAAAAATAGGAAAACAGATTATTATCTGAATGGTGGCCGATTAGGAAAAGGGGAGGTGCAACGAGACCTGGGTGTCATTATACACCAGTCATTGAAAGTGGGCATGCAGGTACAGCAGGCGGTGAAAAAGGCGAATGGTATGCTGGCATTTATAGCGAGAGGATTCGAGTACAGGAGCAGGGAGGTACTACTGCAGTTGTACAAGGCCTTGGTGAGACCACACCTGGAGTATTGTGTGCAGTTTTGGTCCCCTAATCTGAGGAAAGACATCCTTGCCATAGAGGGAGTACAAAGAAGGTTCACCAGATTGATTCCTGGGATGGCAGGACTTTCATATGAAGAAAGATTGGATGAACTGGGCTTGTACTTGTTGGAATTTAGAAGATTGAGGGGGGATCTGATTGAAACGTATAAGATCCTAAAGGGATTGGACAGGCTAGATGCAGGAAGATTGTTCCCGATGTTGGGGAAGTCCAGAACGAGGGGTCACAGTTTGAGGATAGAGGGGATGCCTTTTAGGACCAAGATTAGGAAAAACTTCTTCACACAGAGAGTGGTGAATCTGTGGAATTCTCTGCCACAGGAAACAGTTGAGGCCAGTTCATTGGCTATATCTAAGAGGGAGTTAGATATGGCCCTTGTGGCTACGGGGGTCAGGGGGTATGGAGGGAAGGCTGGGGCGGGGTTCTGAGTTGGATGATCAGCCATGATCATAATAAATGGCGGTGCAGGCTCGAAGGGCCGAATGGCCTACTCCTGCACCTATTTTCTATGTATGTTTCTATGTATTCTATTTCCATGTTCTCATTCACTTTGTCAAATATCCAAACTGAAATCTCTTTGCAGCCTTCTCCTTTACTTACACCTACTTCTGTAGCACCGGAAAACTTGGAAATAAAATATTTGGGCCTCTCGGTCATTGATGTGTATTGCATATAGGTGGGCCACAAACACCAACCTCTGGCCACGGGAAACCAGTATGCAAAAGACCCATTTATTCCCCGCAAACTACAAACTTATTTTAAGCGGATTCATAATTGTGATCAGTTTACAGCAGCAATACGTAGTGTGATATTTGCCTAACCTTGCAGATTATAATCAGGAGCTTCGGGATACAAGTGATACAGGCAAACTGTAACAACTCAGTGAAGGTAACGCTTTCACAATTTGGGTAATATGTTTTCCAGCAACCTTCACTCCACAACCCATTCAAAGTGCAACGAACGCGCAGTTCAAGAACTCGGGTGTTTTGCAAGTTGCCCTTTCATCCAGCAGTCCACGAAAACAAAAAAAAAACACTGCACAAAGGCACGGGAGGGAACCGGCACTAACCGCGGGAGACTCTTCTGGAAGTGGTTGGTGGGAACGATGCTTTCGTGCAGATAGTCGGGGTCGGGACTGGAGCTGCTCGGCCGCTGCAGAGATCGGCCGCCGACCGGAGCCCGCACCGTGATCGCAACCCGGGCTCGGCACTGCCAGGCCGGAGACGCCACCCACCCCAGTTCGCTCAGTTTGCTGGCAGCAGGGGGAAGTCGCAAGGCAGCCATCACAGCCGTAAATCACAAGCACTTATGCAAACAATCAAAGAATCCCGATTTAACAAGTAGTGGTTCGGTCGCGGTCGCACTCCTGGATTTCCGGGAAGTTTCGGCAAAGCCCCGGACTCCAGCTCAGGAAGTGACGAGATTGGAAGGGCTGGTATAGAGGAGGCACCACTTCTGCTGCAACGTTGCACTCTAGCTGGCGTGGGACCTAACCAGTTACCTTTTACCGCCACCCTTCTCCGTCTGATGGGGCTGGCCCTCACTCGACAATGTGCCTCCCACTTTCTCCAAACTCAATGTGAAGTTATGGGCTCCAGCTATGTCTGCCTTGGAGTTGGCAAGACGAGGTTCAATGGGTCCATGTTCCAGGCCTTCCCCGATAATGCTCCCCAGCTTTTTGCGCTACGTTGACGACTGCATTGGTGCTCTTTCCTGCACCCGTGCGGAACTTGTCAATTTCAGCAAATTTGCCCCTAACTTCCACCCTGCCCTTAAATTCACTTGGTCCATTTCTGACACCTCTCTCCCGTTTCTAGGCCTCGCTGTCCGAGACAAACTATTTACCGATGTATTTTATAAACCTACCGATTCCCATGGCTATCATAATTATACCTCTTCCCATCCTGTCGCCTGTAAAAATACTATTCCCTTTTCTCAGTTCCTTTGTTTCTGTTGCTTCAGTTCCCAGGATGAGGCTTTCCTTTCCAAGGTATCAGAGATGTCCTCCTCCTTCAGAGAATGGGGTTTCCCTTCCTCCACGGTGGATGCTGCCCTCACTACATCGCCTCCATTTCCTGGACCTATCCTCACTCCATCATCCTACCACCTTGATGGGTATAGAGTTCCTCTTGTTCATCCTTACCACCCCATGAGCCTCTTCATCCAGTATATTATTGTGTAACTTCTGCTATCTTCAACAGGACCCTACCACCAAATACATCCTTTATCTAATGCCTCCACTCTGTGATTTCCCATTCATTTGTTCCCCAACCCTCCCCCCACTAATTTTCCTCCTGGCATTTATCCCTGCAAGCTGAAATTTTGCACCTGTCCATTCACCTCCTTTCAGGGCCCCAAGTAGTCCATCCAGATGAGGCAACACTTCACCTGTGAATTTTCCAGGTCGTCTATCTGGTACTCCCGATGCAGGTTCCTCTTCATTGGTGAGACCCAGCACGGGCTGAGGGACTGCTTTGTCGAGCACCTTTGCTCCATTCACAAAAAGGAGGATTTCCCCTTGGCCAACCATTTTAATACCTATCCCCATTTCCATTTCGATATGTTGGTCCATGGCTTCTTGTACTGCCATGATGAGCCCACATGAGGTTGGAGGTGCAACACCTCATATTCTTTGTGGGTTGACTTCAACCTGAAGGCATGAACATCAATTTCTCCAACTTACAGTAAATTTTCCCCCTTCCCCTTCCCTCTTCAATTCTCCACTCTTCCCCCCTTACCTGTTCTCTTCTCCTCACCTGCCTATCACCTTCTCCTGATGTCCTTATCCTTCCCTGTCTCCTTTCGTTCTCTCTCCTAACATATTACTACTTCTTCAGCCCTTTACCTTTTCCATCTATCACCTCCTAGCTTCTTCATCCACTCTCCACCACCCACCTGGCTTCACTAATCATCTTCTAGCTTGTACTCCTCTTTCTCTCCCCACCTTATTTTGGCTTCTTCCTCCTTCCTTTCCAGTTTTGAAAAAGAGTCTTGGCTTGAAACATCAACTGTTTATTTATTTCCATTGATGCTGCCTGACCTGCTGAGTTCCAGCAGCATTTTGTGTGTTTCGCTGGGATGGGATGATGTGACTATCAATATTAGGGTACACTAGTCCTGTACGAGGGGTACCACAAATAACCTTGTCATAGTTTCTATCTCTACTCCATCCTAATGACAGGACCATCCAGCCAAAAGATTAACTCTGTTTCTTTCTGCCCAACATGCTGAGCACGCATCATTTATTTTCCTTCTTTCTGAAAATGCAGATTGAGTTACTGCAAAACACTGTTATTCAATTCATAGAGTTTACCTCGACTTCTCAATTACCTTTTGCTTTAATTCTCCATTCCACTGTGTCTTGTACCTTGAGTGTGTGTTCATCAAAGCCCAGTGTAGTTTTGAGGGGTATCATCTACTATCTGGTCAAGGTCCAATTCTTAGAGTACAACCCTGAATTCCGCCTTCTCAGATATCAAACTTTTGAAGACTCTCAGGAGGAGCCATCTTATATCCAAGATCCAGCATTATTTTATTTCTTGTTTTTTTTTCATCATCTCCTTCCATTTGGATCTCTTCCAGGCAGAGCATCTACAGTATTCATCATGCTCTCAAGATGGCACCACTTCAATCTGGACCTTTCAGTCTTCCCTCATCCCAGCCCAATCTTGCCACAGATATTCCTTTTGTTCTCTCCACCCCTCAGCTTTCTCTGTAACAAAGTAGATATAATTTCTATTTAATTTCTGTTCCGATAAACATCGTTAATCTGAAATGTTAAAACTATTTTTTATTCTTCCACAAATGCTGTCTAGCCTCCCAAGTACTTACATGATTTTCTATTTTCATTTTAAATCTCTTCATGGGGTATAGCCAAGTTGACTATGAACAGATCCTGACAGTGGCATCCAAGGATCTGTTTATCCTAATAATCTGTATCAGTGTTTCCCAACCTTTTTCAGCCCAATGACCCCCAAAGCACATTGATTCTTGCCAAAGCCCCCCTAATGCACACTCATACTTGCCAATGCCCCTCTCAGGCACAATATACTTCCCAGCGCCCCCCTAGTGTAAAAACAAATCTACTATATGCTAACTGGTGAAAAATTATACTGCCTTAAATTTTTTATTTGTCATTAAACCTAGCTTACACAGGACCTGTACGCTGAACAGCAACTTCGATATCAATGTGATCCTTGAGGTTGAATTAGCAAGAATTGAAATATCTGGTTCAAGTTGTGACAGCAAGAACCTTTAAGTCCCCACGCATAACAACGTCCAAGTGGTTTTTTGTGAGTATGTGGTTCACTGCACTGAAGCCTCTTTCAACAAGGATGGAAATGCAATGAAGAGCAGTTCAGCTCTTCTTCAAAGACCAGGAAACTTTGTATGATAGTGAAGCCAAATACCACAAAAATCAATATTTTCGAAAAGCATTTTTTCTTCTTCATCATTCTGAATTTTGATAATTTCTTCTTGCAAGCTCTCTTCCTGTTCTTCCAACTTGCAAAGAAATGGGTTCATTAGCCAGCCTGGAATTTCCAGATCGTCTGAATCCTTGTATTTGAATCGATTCTGAAAATCCTTCTTCAGTGACTGCAGGTGTAAACGATGATGAAGACTGGTTCCTCGCTTGCGAAGATCAGGAGGGAAGAAGAGTCCTCAGGAGCAACAGCATGATTGTTGGTGACTGCAGAGGCCAGTTCTGGATCTGCTGACTCTGGAGCATTAGGGACACAGGAACGGATGGGATGCAGGCACTTAGGTAGTAGGATCCTTCCTGCATCTCTTGTTCTCTTCAGCAGTTGCTCTTCTGGATTCCTCAAAATTCTCGGCTGCTTCGTAGATCAGTGTCTCCAGTGGTCTCTGTCACAAGCCAGCCACAGCCACTCACTGACCTCGCTATTTTCCTGAGAGAGCTGCCGTTTAAATTGGTCTTTGTACCTCTTGAGTGGGGTACCACAATCTCTTGCCTTGAGAGAGTTTTCTGTAGAGTACTGCTTTTGGTAACCTGAAGTTGTCCATTCATGACACATGGCCTGACCAGCAGAGCTGCTTGAGCAGCAAAGTGGCTTCAGTGCTTGGTAGTTGAGTCCTCTTCAGGACCTCGTTGTTGGAGACACAATCCTGCCTGCTAATAACCATAATGGTGCGGAGGCTGCGTTGATGGAAGCGAGCGAGCAACTGGATTTCCTTGCAGTAGAAGACAGAGGCTTCAGTGCTATACAGCAGTGTTGTGACAATGGCAGCCCTGTACACATGGATTTTTATGGACAGACTCAGCTGGTGGTGCTTCCACACACATTTCTGGGGGCGGCCAAAGTCACTGCTCGCTCCGTGAGTCAATTGTCTACTACTACTGTCATCCCCTACTACTGTAGCATCGTTGGAGATGATGCTGCCCAGGTAGGTGAACTGCCCAACCATGGTGAGAGGATGGTTATTAATGGTGATCCAAGGTGGGTTTGTAAATGCCACGAGGATCATTGTTTTCTTCAGACTGACCGTTAACCTGAGAGCCCTTGCCGCCTTGGTGAACTGAGTGACCACAGCCTGTAGCGCATCCTCTGTGTGCATAAGAGCATAGTTGGCTGCAATTAGAAGCTCGAGATGGGCTCTTGCATGGTTTTTGTTTGAGCGAGAAGGCAGCAGAGGCAGAATACAGATGAATACAGATTTGTGCTCCAAGTCAAACAGACAAATGCAAAACAGTTGGTGGACTTCCCTAGTGAACGAATGCAGCACCATGCAGGCACTGGCAACACTCCAGCCTTCTACGAACTGCTGCATGTAGTATATCATTTGACTCGACAGATTCAAGCCCCTTTACACTCATTGGATGGCTCCAGCCTGCTAACAGGCAAGGAAGTCATCATGAGGCGATGGACAGAGCACTATGAGAGCTGTTTCGGGGGTAATCATCAAGTACAAGGGGCATTGATTGAAATGATTCCCCGGCATGAGGTCAGGATTATGCTGATGGCCTGCCAACTCTGGACAAAGTCAAAGCTGCTACTTCCAAGCTGAAATGCCATAAAGCCCCAGGCGTTGACGGGATCCCAGCAGAAGTGTACCAAATGGGTGGAGACATTCTCCTAAGCGAGCTCACAAACCTGTTCACACTTTATTGGAAGAAGGGCTCACGCCAAATGACCTATGCAATGCTGTAATTGTCTCCCTGTACAGGAACAAAGGCAAGAAATTGGATTGTTCAAACTACAGAGGTGTTACCCTGCTGTCCACTGCCAGGAAGATCCTTGTCAGAAATCTCTTGGACAGAATCATCCCTACCAATGCTGAAGGCAACCTCAGAGAGTCAGTGTGGATTCAAAGCGAACAGAGGCACATCTGACATGATCTTCATCCTGTGCCAGATACAGGAGAAGTGTTGTGAACAGAACGTGGGGCTGTACACGGCATTCATTGACCTAACCAAGGCCTTTGATACAGTCAGCCGCGATAGTCTCCGGAAGATTCTGTCGAAGCAAAAGAGACCACCTTGGAGAGCATCTACATTCGGTTGAAGTATCTTCAACCTCCGTAGGTGTAAGCAGTACTCTTGCAAATCACCATCTGTGAAAAAGGGTGCCATTCTTTCCATGCAGGGAAACTATGAGAACATTCTTCTCCAAATATTCTGCTTATGTATTTCCAATTTTTCAATAAAAGTGGACGCTACACTTTTTGCCTGAATTATAATTGAAATTCTCACCCTGCAGATTTTCATGTTTAGAATGTTCATTTTGTCATACAGATTGGATAGGTGTGCCACATCTCCACGTAAAAGTTCAATCCTGTCTCCCAAGCTCTTGTCAACTTTGAGCAAAAATTCAACCACGGTGTCAAAAACTTCAGGTTGGCAAGTTCACTGATTGGCTCTATTTTACCATTTGGTTCAGGCCAGCACTGTATCATTGTGCAATCTGTTTTCTGTAGATCTGTAGAGAAAGTTAGGAGGGTGTACCTGACTTAACAACTGTTAAATTGCATGAACTCATTCCATATCACAAGTCAAGGGGAACTGCTGGGCACCCTGGTTGCTAATTTATGCATCCCCAATAATGTCTATTTGGTTGGTAAAGTCAGATGCGACTGCTGTGGTTCAGATGCGTTGTGACGACGAGTATTCAACACCTGCAGAGCTATGGTTCTTCCTGTGTTCCAGTGCCTCATCCTTTCCTTTGGAAGTGCCTGCTCTACTAACGGTCAGTCAGGTCTTGTGCCTCAAGTTAGGGGTGGTGCTTTTCACCCTTCCCCAAGAATCTTGAACCCCCCCCCATGACTTCTATTTCCCTAATGCCCACTTGGGGGATGGTATCACCCCTGTTAGAAATCACTGATCTTTATGTGTGTGTGTGTGTGTGTGTGTGTGTGTGTGAGTGTGAGTGTGAGAGAGAGAGAGAGAGAGAGAAAGAAAGAAAGAAACACATATTGACTAATGGCATTCTTGAGCCCTTTTGTGACCAGTGAACTCTGGACTGAAGTATGTGGTAAGATGCTCAGAGAGGAGAATTGTTTGTATTAGGTTTTCCTTCACTCCTTCCATCTTGCTATCCTGAAACCACTATTCCCCCCGATTTTCCTCACCCCAGGATTGTTTCTGTGGATTGAAGAAATGCTCTGCCCTTTGGCCAAAGATGTGCCTGAGGGAGAAGAATTGTTAACAAATTTCAACATGGATTTAGGAAAAGAAGATTATCACCTTTCCAGTTGAATTTCTTTGAGACAAAGTAAAAAGACATAGAAGTAGGCTGCCTTGTCATTCAGTTTTAGCGTGGTTGATCCTCTACCTCTATATTCTTGCATTCTCCCATTATACCTTTGGTATCCAAAAAAAATTTTCTTTTTTCTTAAGTATATTCATTCACTTGGTCTTCAGTATCTTTAGTAGTAGAAAATTCCACAGATTCACTGGTCTCTTAAGTGAAAAAAAAAATGTTCTCACTTCAGTCTTGAAGGGCAGATTGCGGAGCTTTCTTTGCAAGAGAGAGCACTGACAGCAATTGACAGAAGTGGACAATGAGAGGCCCTTCCTGTTTTGGAGAGTTTGAGGATTAGAGGACACAGAAATGTAGGGGAAGAGAATTTTTGGTGACATGAGTTTTTACGCAATATGTGCTTGGAATCTGGAGTGCTTTGCCTGTATTTGTGATGAAGTTAAGTTCCACTGTGGCCTTCAGAGAGAAATAGATCAATATAGCATGAGGAACAATTTTCAGGGCAATGGAAAAGAGGCCAAGGTGGACCTAGTGAGTTACTCCAATAGAGAGCTAGAGTGGACCTGATGGAGTGAATGCCCTTCTGCGCTCTAGTTATTCTATAATTATCTTGCCCTGTATCCTGTGACTGTAACCCCTTGTTGTAGGCTCCTCAAAATGGGGAAGCATCCTCCTGCATCCAGTGTGTCTAGCCCTCTGGCAAGGGATATTTCTAAATCTGGGGTGATGTATTACATAATATTACGCCTCAAGATTTTCACTAGCCCTAGGCATTGCACTAAGAACTAGTAGGCAAACTTTGAATTAGATAAGTAATTATATTTCTGTTAATGGCATCATATTTACATATATTGTTTATTATTAAATCTTAGAGAATCAATACTGGGAGGATTGATTTCAGCGTCTCTATCAATAATCTGAAAATCACTAGTGCTTCAAGAGAGCAAATGACATAGTTTAAGTCACATGGGGACGGAAAATAATTCAGCATCTCAAATTCATAAAATTTTGTGGACATGCATTATTAAACTCCATCTGAGAATTAGTTATATCCCACTTTGTCTCTAATTTAAATTATAGGGTTGTAGACATTTCATTAATGAAGGAAGCATTTTGTCCTGACTTGCTCTAATTCTAGATCATTGTTGGAGCTATTTTATTCGCTTTTCTGAATGTGAGCATTATCCTCCAACATTTGACCTTGTGAAGCAATTCCTTTTCAAATGATATATATTTTTCTTTTAATAGTGGAACGTGAGCACTCCTAATTGGGCCACCGCTTAATAACCATCCCAAATAGCCCTTAAGAAAGTGGTGGTGAGCCACCCTCTTTAACAGTGGCTGTTCATGTGCATTGTTATTCCTGAAGGCCGAGGTAACATGCCTGAACGACTGGCGTCCTGTCGCACTCACCTCAATAACCTCAATAATAAGAAAATACTTTGTGAGGCTGGTTAAGCGTTACATCTGCAGCTTGCTACCACCCAAACTGGACCCCCTACAGTTCGGCTACCAACACAACCAATCGACAGATGACGCAATAGCCACTGTTCTACATATCGTACTTACACATCTGGAGAAGAAGGATGCTTATGTGAGAATGCTATTCTTGGACTACAGTTCAGCATTCAACACCATAGTTCCATCCAGGCTCAACAAGAAGCTCAGAGATCTCGGGCTTGACCCTGCCTTGTGCAGCTGGATCGTGGACTTCCTGTCAGATCGCCAGCAGGTTGTAAGAATGGGTTCCTTCACCTCCAACCCTCTGACTCTCAATACAGGAGCCCCTCAGGGCTGTGTACTGAGTCCCCTCCTTTACTCCCTGTATACCCATGACTGTATCACCAACCACAGCTCCAATCTGCTAATCAAATTTGCTGATGACACTACATCAATTGGCCTTATCTCAAACAATAACGAGGTGGCCTACAGGGAAGAAGTCATCTCTCTGACACAGTGGTGTCAAGAAAACAACCTCTCCCTCAATGTTGCAAAAACAAAGGAGCTGGTTGTGGATTACAGGGGGAATGGAAATGGGCTAACCCCTATTGACATCAATGGATCTGGGGTTGAGAGGGTAAACAGCTTCAAGTTCCTCAGTATCCACATCACTGAAGACCTCACATGGTCTGTACACACCAGCTGTGTGGTGAAAAAGGCACAATAGCACCTGTTTCACTTCAGACGGTTGAGAAAGTTTGGTATGGACCCCTAAATCCCTAAGAACTTTCTATAGGGGTACAATTGAGAGCATTCTGACTGGCTGCATCACTGCCTGGTATGGGAACTCTAGCTCCCTTAATCGCAGGACTCTGCAGAGAGTGGTGTGGACAGCCCAGCACATCTGTAGTTGTGAACTTCCCATGATTCAGGACATTTACAAGGTGTGTAAAAAGGGCCCGTAGGATCACTGGGGATCCAAGCCATCCCAACCACAATCTACTCCAGCTGCTACCATCTGGGAAACAGTACCACAGCATAAAAGCCAGGATCAACAGGCTCTGGGACAGCTTCTTTCACCAGCCGTGAGACTGATGAACTCACGCTGACTTAAGTGTACTCTGTATTACATTGACTGTTCTATTTATTATAAATTATTATAAATTACTATGATTGCACATTGCACATTTAGATAGAGACATAACATAAAGATTTTTACTCCTCATGTATGTGAAGGATGTAAGAAATAAAGTCAATTCAATTCAAATGCTATTTGGGGGGGATGTTTTATCTTGTATGACTGGTGGTTATGAAGATATAGTGATAAATTTCCAAATCCAACATATGTTAGTATTGGAATAGTGGAATATGTGACTGCTGCCTTTGAGCTTTATGTTTTAAAGACCATGAGTTTAGGAGTTGCAATGAGAGAAGATGGGGCAGTGTATTTTCCATAGATACCTAATGCAACCATGATGCATGAAATGGAGGAGCTGATAGTTCAGGGTAGTGGATGAGACATTCTCTAGTATATCCTAATAACCATCTACATAGAAAATGTTGTAAAGCCCAAAAGCAAAATACTTTGAATTCTGGACATCTGAAATAAAAGCAGAATTGATGTAAGTGCATTAATCTGGAATGTTAACTCCCTTTCTCCACAAAGGTTGCCTGACCTACTATTTTAAGTATTTTCTGTCTTTTTCAAAAAAATTTAGGCTTTAAGTACAGATTCTATATTTAATCTCATTGAATGACCAGACAAATCAATCCTAGTTTTAAAAGGTCTTCTGAAGTTTTCTCTCAGATATTCACTAGGCCTTTTCTGTCTAAAACTGTGATCTAATGTCCCATTCAGCAATGCTCAACATTATCTCTTCATAACACCCACAAAATCTGTTTGATTTCTTACCCACCAGTGCAGTCTTTAGCTTTCTGTCTGCCTGCTTCTTTCCCTTTGTCATCCTCTACTGCCCAAAAGAGGTTATCCGTTGTGCACTTCATAATCAGACTGCCAGTTGATCAACTGAGTCATTTAAAAACTTGAGCCTATTTGTTTTCTTGTTCAAAACTAAAATTAATATAGTTTCTTTTTAGCAATATTTAGTTTTAGGCTGGAGCAGAGGGGGAGTTAGGATGTATTTTGGGTTCTTTTGGCGAGAGTTGGTGGGGAGTTAGCTGAGGTGGTGGGGTTAATGCTTATGTCTTGTGGGAGTGTAGGGAATGCGTCTTAGGGTTTTGTACTAAGGGTTTTGTAGGTGTGTTAGCTATGGTTGGTGCTGGGGGGAGGATTTGTAGGGAATGTATTTCATGTTAAATAATTTTATATATGCTTCGAGGCACGCAACGTGATGTTGGTCACGAAAGCTACCCTCCTCCTTGTTGATCAGCCACTGATTGTCACAGCAGCAGACGTGAGAAGGAATCTGCAGAGGCCACTAGGTCAGGCAGCATCCCGCGCCGAGTACTTGGGGAGTGTATACACCAGCTCACTAACGTCTTCATGGACATCTTCAACAAATCAGTCGTCATGGCTGCTGTCCCCATATGCTTCAAATTAGCCATGATCAGTCCTGTACCAAAGAGCTTTACACCTTCAGAACGAAACGGCTACTGCCCGGTATGTTGGATTCTGGTGTTTAAATTCAAGGTCCTTTTACAAGTCAGGAACAAGGCATAAAACTTGATTTAAGGGAAGTTCCATTCCAATCTATAGATAATAATAATCCAGTTAGAAAGTACATAGTCAATACTGCAGTAAAAAGTTAATAAGAAAAGCACAATTCAGCTAGTGCAGGTCTTCCAGAGCTTTCTAGAATAATACTTTATATAACCACTAGAGGTATAATAAACTGTTAGGCATATAAAGACTACTTAAAACACAAGCAGATAATTAATTGTTAAACTGCAAAGAAAATGATAATTAAACAATCAGATCCAGCAAGTGAAACTGACGGCAATCATCATAAAGTGCTTTGAACACTGGTAGTGGCAGATATCAAAAACTGCATTCCTGCCCTATTGGCTACCCACCAATATGCCTATTGACAGACTACGATGGATGCCATAGCATCTGTCATGCACCTAGCCCTGACACACCTGGAAAACAATGACACTTGTCAGAATGCTGTTTCTGGATTTCAGTTTGGCATTCAACACTATTGTCCCACAGACCTTGGTGAACAAACCCCTACCCCTCGGTCTAAATACACCTCTGAGTATCTGGATGTTGGACTTCCTAACCAACAGATCTCAGAGAGTCAGGATGCACAACTGCTCCTCCCTCCCTCCCTCCTTATCCTCAACACAGGTGACCCCCCCCCCCACGGCTGTATGCTGAGCTCATTGTTGTACACTCTACTCATGATTACATGGACAAACACTTGAGTAATCACATTGTGAAGTTCGCCAATGACACGTGAGTTGTGGGATTCATCACAAACAACAATGAAATGGCCTACAGAGTGGAAGAGGAAGAGCTTGAAGCCTGGTGCCAGGCAAATAATCTCTTCCTCATTGTTAGCAAGACAAAGGAGATGGTTACCAACTTCAGGAAAACTCACACCACTCACACCCCCCCCCTCCTTACATCACCAGGATGGCAGTGGAAATTGCGAGCAACTTCAAACTCCTGGGAGTGCATATCTCACACAACCTCTCATGGTCCCAGAAAACATTCTGCATAATCAGGAAAGCTCACCAGTGGCTCTACTTTCTGAGGAGGCTGAAAAGAGCTGGGCTATGTGCATCTATACTCGCATCATTCTACAGATGTGCAGTAGAGAGCATCCTAACCAGCTGCATCACTGCACTGCGGCAGACAGGAAGGCTCTACGAGGGATTGCTGACACCATCATAGCCTACCCACCATCAAGGACATACTGTATATAGAGATAGGTGCCAAAAAAGAGCCAGTAAATTCATGAAGGATCCCACCCGCCCTGCGGATGGACTGTTTCACTCCCATCAGGGAGGAGGCTACATAGCATCCATGCCAGGACCACCAGACACAAACACAGTTACTTTTCCCCAAGCAGCAAGGCTGATCACCACTCTCACCCATAAACTCATACCTCCACACCCCCAACCACCACGACTTTATCATTTCCTGTCATTCACCTTATGTACAGACACTCCTGTGCCTAGTGTCACTTTATGGACATACAATCAATCTATGTATATAAACTATCTTACGTATTTATATTAATTGTGTGTTTTTATTAATACTGTATTCTTTACTGTGCTTTTTGTGCTGTATCAGATCTTGAATAATAATTATTTTGTTATCCTTTACACTTGTGTACTAGAAATAACATTAATATTCTTGGATTGTGAAGGGGAAGCTATTTACAGAATAAAAAGGTGTATTTTGGTACTAGTTAACATTTTTGTCAGAACCGTATCAAATGTCCAATGCCAGGAGCTAAGATACTTGCCTCAGAGCTGGCAGAGCCCAGCCTTAGGTTGGTCAATAATCGCCTTAATGAATTCTCTGGTAATAAGATCAGAGACATCACATTAGGATAATAGTGGCATCTGTGCATGCTTTTTATTTGATGAAGTTTAGCTCAGAGGTCACGGGCATTGACTTCTCTGTGTGCAAAGCCCAGATATGGGATGCTTGCTTTGAATTCCCGTCTGTGGGTAGTCAGGGCACTGCCATTGTATGGAGTAGTGGGTCTCTCCAAAGTCAGGAGACCAGGGCACAATGACAGTGGCAATCGCTTCAGTCTCAGTTCAGATCAAGGATGTCTTTAAAAGGAATGGTTTGCTAATTCTCTCTGTGTTGTCCGTTATCATCGGTTGCTCGTTGGGATTTTTCCTGAGGACCAGGCATCTCTCTGAACAGGTAGGCAAGCTAAAAACACCTGATTTTAATTAACTTACAGCAAACAATATTGAATCTATTTGATCATCTATTTAATTGATCATTCCAAACAGAACGGGGGCATTTAAAAACAACAATAATTTTCCAATTAACATCAGTAACCTTGTCCCACTCATTCTTCAGACAACAAAAATCAAGGGCTACTATCAGATTTTCAAATACCTATTTAATTACTTTTCTAAATTGAGCCAAAGTTATTTCATATTTTATTCAAATTAGTTATATGTAAGAGCTTGCTTCATTCTTATTACACACAATATTAGTACTTTCACTCAGGCCTTATCCTGGTAGATTATCTATTTGTGACTTCTCTTTTAGGAAATTAAGTATTTCCAGTTCCCCGGTGAGCTGTTGATGAGGATGCTGAAAATGTTAATTCTTCCACTGGTGGTATCAAGGTCAGTGTAAAACGTCCCAGCAGCCATTCATTTGTTGTGTATTCTTTTCTATTCCACGAATAAATATTAGAAAATTTCCATTTCTATGTCAGGAATGTTTTTAATCACCTTTCATGACGTGTCAATTTAGGTGAGAGGACTGGCACTGGTCCCAAGCTGCTGCTCTGCCTTTTGACAAAATCATTTTAAGAGTGAGGAGTCAGAATAATGCCATGCCACCAGAATAACGTGTGACTCAAATGTCGTGCCCTCTCAGTGTGATGTTGATGATGGGCATCATAGATTTCGTGTAAGTGAGAACACTGAGTGATTAGATGATGGGATGTTTTACCTAGTCAAATTCTGCTTGGCATTGTGTTGGCACAATTCTGGTCCCTCAACACCACCTTATTGGTCAAGAAAGCACAGCAGCATCTCCACTTCCTGGGGCGAGTGAGGCTCCCCCCCCCACCCATTTTAACCAACTTTTACAGGAGTACATCGAGAGTGTCCTGACGAGCTGCATCACCTTCTGGTATAGGAATTGCAAGGCATCTGACTGCAAGTCCCTACAAAAGATTGCAAGGGCTGCTGAGAGGATCATTAGGGTCTCTATGTTATCAGGGGCTCTATATACACAAGGCCCTTAGCGTGGTCAGTGATCCTTCCCATCCGTCCAACAATTCCTTTGAACTCCCTTCCCACCCATCAGCCATCAGCAGTAGGTACAATAGCATTAGGACAAGAACTACTAAGATGGGAAGCAGCTTCTTCCCCCAGGCCAAAAGACTACTATTGAACTCCCTGCTACCACTTATGAAGTATGCTCATCAAGTAAAAAGTGCCAGTAGCATTATACTGTTTACTTTTTAACTTGTATCCTATAAGCACCTTATTAATTGTTAGTTTACTTGTGGTGATATTACGTTCTGTGTTGTGTGCGTAAGTTATATGTACTGTATTTTGCATATTGGTCTGGAAGAACTCTGTTTCATTCGGTGGTATACATGTGTACAGCTGAATAACAAAAAAAACTGAACTTGAACTTGATGATATGAGGAACCTTCACAATAACTAGCAGAAGGTGACTAATTCATTCTAATTCAGTTTTCCTACCTCTGGTCTGACAAGAGTGTTTCTGTTGCACAGCTACATATTTTTAAATGGAAAGTAATTCAGTGCAGGAGAATTATTCAAGAAATTTGGAGACACACAACAAAAGCTTTACAACTTTGTACTGAGGAGACAGAATCCAGGAAGTGTCTAAAGCTTTTATTATATGTGTCCGAATTTCTTGAATAATGTTTATCAGTCACTCATTAGCTATGGTGGAATTTTCATTGCTGATTGTCAACTAGGAGTTGACATAACGTCATTTTTTGGACTTCACTAAACAGAATATAACATCTGTTAGAATTTGATTTAAACCAACAGATCTGGATTTTTGTTGGGAAGCAGGTAGATACAAACAAATAGCTACAACCTCTGTGGTGCAACTACAGCGTTCATGACGTGACACTGAATTACTTTTGCAAAATAGTCATTTCAGTGTTTTGTATTTGGAGCAATCAACATGAACACAGCAAGGCTCACTCACCAAACAAATAAAGTAATTAAGCAGGTAATGAATCCTAGTGATATTGGTTATCATGCGAGTTCTTGTTATTTTCTTGGTGTTGTGCAATGGGTCTTTTATTGCAGCAAATAAATGGGATGGCTGCTCTTCTTTAATATTGCACTGAACAAAGAGAAGATGGAAATCCCACATCCTAAATGCCTGCATTTTTCACTAAAGATCCGCAGTTCACAAAGCCAGCCTTTAAAACCAGCAGGAATTCTTGAGCCAAGCTGATCCTGTGTTCTGTAAGCACTGGAAAATTTCTATCTGATTCATAAAGGGATGTTCCTGATTCTCTAATGGCAGCTGTGGCAGCAATATAGGAGGCACAGAAGCAATAGGAAGGGTTCCAGCCCGACCAGCTGCATTGTGACTATCTTCCCTTTGCTGTGTGGTCAGTCATGGCTCCTTTTCAGAACCAGGTTTGGACGTATGTCATGAAATTCGTTCTTTTGCAGCAACAGATTTAAAGATTATTATAAGTTACAAAATTAGATAAATAGTGGAAAGGAGGAATGATGATGCAGTGTCCGTGGACCATTCCGAAATCTGATGGCAGAGGGATAGAAGCTGATCTTAAAACAGTGAGTGTGGCATTTCAGGCTCCTGTATCTCCTTCCCAATTGTAGTAATGATAAGAAGGCAGGTCCCGAATGGTGATGGTCCTTATTGATGGATGCCGCCTTCTTAAGACTTTTAGAAATCTCTCATCCTAAATGCCAATAAAGATGATCTGCAGCAGCAAGATGATTGATTATACTGTATCTCCTGCCACTAATATAATTTCATGTTCCATCATAAATATCTTGCAGACTGTCATTGACTAGAAGGATATCTCCAAGAAAATTTTAACACTATTGGTAGAATAGCATGCCACAGACTTGTTAACTATCTACCGCACCTTAAGTCTTGCCTTCTGGTGTTTGACAATTCCCTCCTGCAAGAAAGACTTTGACTATCTACCCTACCTATGCCTTTTGGAAGTTTATATACTTTTTAAATTATTTTATTTGGAGATAGAGCATAGAATAGCCCCTCACGGCCCTTCAAGCCACACCACACAGAAACCCTGGACAACCCCAATTCAACCCTAACCTAATCAGAAGACAATTTACAATGACCAGATAATCTACTCGGTATGTATTTGAACTGTGGGAGGAAACTGAAGCATCCGAAGAAAATCCATACATTTCACGGGGAGGACATACAGAGACTCCTTACAGAGAATGCCAGGATTGAACTCTGGGTTCTGATGCCTCGAGCTGTAATAGTGTCACATTAACCGCTACATTACTATGGTGCCCTTCTATCAGGTCACCCCTCAGCCACCAATGCTCAAAAGAAAACAATCCAATCTCCCTTCATAGCTAATATTTTCTAATCTAAGCAACCTATTGTGAACCTCTTCGTTATCACCTGTCTACTTGTTTTTCCACTTTTAGTGAGTGAGGTATTTGCATCCCAAGATTCCTTAATACATCGGTCCTCCTCACATTCCTGCCATTTACTGTATACTTTCCTCTTCCATTTGGCCTCCAAAAGTGCAATACCTCAGACTCGTCCACACTTCTTTGCTAATTAGTATGTTGTATTTCAACAAAAATCATCCCAATTACACTTTAGTTCAAATATTACAGAGGTCTCAGTACTGATCCTTGTGGAATACCACTTGTCAGAGTCTTCCAGTCAAAATAACACCCCTTGACCACCACTCCCTGTCTTCTATGACCATGATGAAGCTGAATCCAATCTCCTAGGTCTCCACATGTTTGCTAAAGGGACTAACTTAGACTGACCCCTTGGTTGGTATTTATGAGTTGGGCAGAAGGGCCATTTCTGTGCTGGATTACTCTATGATTCTAGGTCACTATGGATCTTGTGTATCATAATCTTCTGGACTGGCCTACCATAAATAACCTTGACGAAAGCTTTACTGAAGCTCAATGGAATTACTGTTGTTGCAGATTATCTGTATTCATCAATACACCAGTCTACCTTGTGTTAATGCTCGTGGGTGCACTGAATCTTGACCTCAACTCTTTGTCCGGTGTCTGGACGAACAGTGCACTGATTAAAACAGCTGCTTTGTTATTGGATATGACGTAGATCGTTCACAACTTCAGCAGACAAAGCACAGAGGAATTTCTTGAAATTAGAATAGGAAGATTCAGTATTGTGACAAAGATATGAAGGAACAAGATAAATTGTACCCTCTTTTCACTTAACTGGAAAATATACAGTGTTGAACAGAGTGCATGTGGTGGTCCAAAACTCATATCATCTTGTCCTCTTGAGTGACATGGTTGAGTTGATCATCTTCTTACCTTGCAATGCTGCATTCAGTTGCTGCAATTGAAGTTGATAAACTGCTCTTTGATCTTTTATTGTGGTTGAATCCATCTTGTGCACTGTTTACTTTAACTTCGGTAAACTGTCTGAATGTTCTCCTTCCTTGAACTCTGACACCCTGTGTAGATAAGTGAGGCCTGCATCTCTGCCTGATGCGTGATGATTTGCTGTGTGCAAATGAACGTAGATGGTTTTCTGACACAAATTAGAAAAGACTCCAAGCACATGGCAAAAATATTGATTTTTTTTAAGGACAATGCATAACTTAAG
This sequence comes from Mobula birostris, assembly GCF_030028105.1. Lineage (NCBI taxonomy): Eukaryota > Metazoa > Chordata > Chondrichthyes > Myliobatiformes > Myliobatidae > Mobula > Mobula birostris. The sequence continues at coordinate 55,885,025 of NC_092381.1, read as the reverse complement.
AGTTCTGAGTTGCGTGGTAAACATTAGATAAGAATGCAGTCTTAAGCAGAATGAGAATCTTTAAGATGGATTGAGCTGACGCTCCAGATAACATTTAGAGTACTGGGCAGATGCTTTGCGAATACCTGGCAATAGCACTTCCTAGATTTAGGGAATGTTCGCTTGCACTGGAACATGTCAAATCAATTCCATATTTATTTGAAAAAAGAAGAGTTATAAGTAGTAACACAAAAATGATAAGGTAGTAACATTAGACTTAATGGGAAGCATGGATAATCTCTGTACCTTGTTGGATATTTCCCCTGCCTCAGTTCATCATGACTGATAACTTCATGCATGAATCTATTATCTGCAGATTTGAATATTCTTCTGCACATCTATAACACCATAAGACCATAAGATATGGAAGTAGAGGTAGGCCATTTGGCCCATCGAGTCTGCTCCACCATTCAATCATAGGCTGATCCAATTCTTCCAGTCATCCCCACTCCCCTGCTTTCTCCCCATACTCTTTGATGTCCTGGCTAATAAAGAACCTATCTATCTCCTCCTTAAATGCACCGAATGACTTGGCCTCCACAGGTGCTCATGGCAACAAATTCCACAGATTCGCCACCCTCTGACTAAAGGAGTTTCTCTGCATCTCTGTTCCAGATGGATGTCCTTCAATCCTGAAGTTGTGCCCTCTTTTCCTAGAATCCCCTACCATGGGAAATAACTTTGCCATATCTAATCTGTACAGGCCTTTTACCATTCGGAATGTTTCAATGAGATCCCCCCCCCCCCACCATTCTCCCGAACTCATAGAAACATAGAAAATAGGTGCAGGAGTAGGCCATCGGCCCTTCAAGCCTGCACCGCCATTCAGTATGATCATGGCTGATCATCCAACTCAGAACCCTGTACCAGCCTTTATCCTCAAACTGTGTCCCCTCGTTCTGGACTTCCCCAACATCAGGAACAATCTTCCTGCATCTAGCCTGTTCAATCCCTTTAGGATTTTATACGTTTCAATAAGATCCCCCCTCAATCTTCTAAATTCCAATGAGTATAAGCCTAGTCGATCCAGTCTTTCATCATACGAAAGTCCTGCCATCCCAGGAATCAATCTGGTGAACCTTCTTTGTACTCCTTTTATGGCAAGAATGTCTTTCCTCAGATTAGGGGACCAAAACTGCACACAATACTCTAGGTGTGGTCTCACCAAGGCCTTGTACAACTGCAGTAGTACCTCCCTGCTCCTGTACTTGAATCCTCTTGCTATGAATGCTAGCATACCATTCGCCTTTTTCACCGCCTGCTGTACCTGCATGCCCACTTTCAATGACTGATGTATAATGACACCCAGGTCTTGTTGCACCTCCCCTTTTCCTAATCGGCCACCATTCAAATAATAATCTGTTTTCCTGTTTTTGCCACCAAAGTGGATAACCTCACATTTATCCACATTAAATTGCATCTGCCATGAATTTGCCCACTCACCTAACCTATCCAAGTCACCCTGCATCCTCTTAGCATCCTCCTCACAGCTAACACTGCCGCCCAGCTTCGTGTCATCCACAAACTTGGAGATGCTGCATTTAATTCCCTCATCTAAGTCATTAATTTATCCAGGGAATACAGCCAGATGTTCCCCATACAGTAACCTTTTCATTCCTGGAATCATTCTTGTGAATCTTTTCTGAACCCTTCTGAAAATCCAAGTACGCCACATCTACTACATTTCCTTTGTCTACCCTGTTTGTAATTTCCTCAAAAAATTGCAGTAGGTTAGTCAGGCAGGATTTTCCTTTCGGGAAACCATGCTGGCCTTGGCCTATCTTATCATGTGCCTCCAGGTCTCCGTAAACTTATCTCTAACAATCGATTCCAACAACTTCCCAACCACTGATGTCAGGCTAACAGGTCTATAGTTTCCTTTCTGCTGCCTCCCACCTTTTTTAAATAGCTGTAATTTTCCAGTCATCCGGTACAATGCCAGAATCTATCTATTCTTGAAAGATCCTTGTTAATGCCTCTGCAATCTCTCCAGCTACTTCCTTCAGAACCTGAGGGTGCATTCCATCAGGTCCAGGCGATTTATCCACCTTCAGACCATTAAGCTTCCTGAGCCCTTGCACATACTTTATTCACTTCCCTGACAGTCTTGAATGTCCAGTATACTGCTGATTTCTTCCACTGTGAAGACTGAGGCAAAATACGCATTCAGTTCCTCTGCTATCTCTGCGTCTCTCATTACAATATCTCCAGTGTCATTTCTATTGGTCCTATATCTACCCTCAACTCTCTTTTACCCTTTATATACTTAAAAAAGCTTTTAATACCTTTGATATTAGTCGCCAGCTTCTGTTCATAACTCATCTTTTCCTTCCTAATGACTTTCTTAGTTTCCTTCTGCAAGTTTTTAAAAGCTTCCCAATCCTCTATCTTCCCACTAGCTTTGGCTTCCTTGAATGTCCTCTCTTTTGCTTTTACTTTGGCCATGACTTCACTTGTCAGCCACAGTAATGTCCTTCTTCCATTCGAAAATGTCTTCTTATTCAAAATATATGTCTTACACTTCCCTCATTTTTCGCAGAAACTCCAACCCTTGCCGTTCTGCTGTCCTTCCTGCTCGTGTCCCTTCCATTCAACTTTGGCCAGTTCCCCTCTCATGCCATTGTAACTTCTTTTATTCCACTGAAATACTGACACATTGGGCTTTAATTTCTCCTTCTCAAATTTAAAAGTGAACTTGATCATATTGTAAACAACAGGAATTCTGCAGATGCTGGAAATTCAAGCAACACACATCAAAGTTGCTGGTGAACACAGCAGGCCAGGCAGCATCTCTAGGAAGAGGTGCAGTCGACGTTTCAGGCCGAGACCCTTCGTCAGGGCTAACTGAAGGAAGAGTGAGTAAGGGATTTGAAAGTTGGAGGGGGAGGGGGAGATCCAAAATGATAGGAGAAGACAGGAGGGGGAGGGATGGAGCCAAGAGCTGGACAGGTGATAGGCAAAAGGAATACGAGAGGATCATGGGACAGGAGGTCCGGGAAGAAAGACAAGGGGGGGGTACCCAGAGGATGGGCAAGAGGTATATTCAGAAGGACAGAGGGAGAAAAAGGAGAGTGAGAGAAAGAATGTGTGCATAAAAATAAGTAACAGATGGGGTACGAGGGGGAGGTGGGGCCTAGCGGAAGTTAGAGAAGTCGATGTTCATGCCATCAGGTTGGAGGCTACTCAGACGGAATATAAGGTGTTGTTCCTCCAACCTGAGTGTGGCTTCATCTTTACAGTAGAGGAGGCCATGGATAGACATGTCAGAATGGGAATGGGATGTGGAATTAAAATGTGTGGCCACTGGGAGATCCTGCTTTCTCTGGCGGACAGAGCGTAGATGTTCAGCAAAGCGGTCTCCCAGTCTGCTTCGGGTCTCGCCAATATATAAAAGGCCACATCGGGAGCACCGGACGCAGTATATCACCCCAGTCGACTCACAGGTGAAGTGTTGCCTCACCTGGAAGGACTGTTTGGGGCCCTGAATGGTGGTAAGGGAGGAAGTGTAAGGACATGTGTAGCACTTGTTCCGCTTACACGGATAAGTGCCAGGGGGGAGATCAGTAGGGAGGGATGGGGAGGACGAATGGACAAGGGAGTTGTGTAGGGAGCGATCCCAGCGGAATGCAGGGGGGGGGGGAGGGAAAGATGTGCTTAGTGGTGGGATCCCGTTGGAGGTGGCGGAAGTTACAGAGAATAATATGTTGGACCCGGAGGCTGGTGGGGTGGTAGGGGAGGACCAGGGGAACCCTATTCCTAGTGGGGTGGCGGGAGGATGGAGTGAGAGCAGATGTATGTGAAATGGGGGAGATGCATTTAAGAGCAGAGTTGATAGTGGAGGAAGGGAAGCCCCTTTCTTTAAAAAAGGAAGACATCTCCCTCGTCCTAGAATGAAAAGCCTCATCCTGAGAGCAGATGCGGCGGAGACGGAGGAATTGCGAGAAGGGGATGGCGTTTTTGCAAGAGACAGGGTGAGAAGAGGAATAGTCCAGATAGCTGTGAGAGTCAGTAGGCTTATAGTAGACATCAGTGGATAAGCTGTCTCCAGAGACAGAGACAGAAAGATCTAGAAAGGGGAGGGAGGTGTCGGAAATGGACCAGGTAAACTTGAGGGCAGGGTGAAAGTTGGAGGCAAAGTTAATAAAGTCAACGAGTTCTGCATGCGTGCAGGAAGCATGCACTGATCCCCACTGATCTCCCTCCTGGCACTTATCCGTGTAAGCGGAACAAGTGCTACACATGCCCTTACACTTCCTCCCTTACCACCATTCAGGGCCCCAAACAGTCCTTCCAGGTGAGGCAACACTTCACCTGTGAGTCGACTGGGGTGATATACTGCGTCCGGTGCTCCTGATGTGGCCTCTTATATATTGGCGAGACCCGACGCAGACTGGGAGACCGCTTTGCTGAACATCTACGCTCTGTCCGCCAGAGAAAGCAGGATCTCCCAGTGGCCACACATTTTAATTCCACATCCCATTCCCATTCTGACATGTCTATCCACGGCCTCCTCTACTGTAAAGATGAAGCCACACTCAGGTTGGAGGAACAACACCTTATATTCCATCTGGGTAGCCTCCAACCTGATGGCATGAACATCGACTTCTCTAACTTCCGCTACGCCCCACCTCCCCCTCGTACCCCATCTGTTACTTATTTTTATGCACACATTCTTTCTCTCACTCTCCTTTTTCTCCCTCTGTCCCTCTGAATATACCTCTTGCCCATCCTCTGGGTCCCCCCCCCCGTCTTTCTTCCTGGACCTCCTGTCCCGTGATCCTCTCGTATCCCCTTTTGCCTATCACCTGTCCAGTTCTTGGCTCTATCCCTCCCCCTCCTGTCTTCTCCTATCATTTTGTATCTCCCCCTCCCCCTCCAACTTTCAAATACCTTACTCACTCTTCCTTCAGTTAGTCCTGACGAAGGGTCTCGGCCTGAAACGTCGACTGCACCTTTTCCTAGAGATGCTGCCTTGATCATATTGTGATCACTGATCCCTAAGGGTTCCTTAATCTTAAACTCTCTTATCACCTCCGGATCATTGCACAACAGCCAATCCAGCATAGCTGATCCTCTAGTGGGCTCAACAGCAAAAGGCCATCCCTTAGACATTCTACAAATTCTCTCTCTTGAGGTCCAGTACTGGCCTGGTTTTCCCAATCCACTTTCATGTTAAAATCCCTGACGATTATCATGACATTGACTTTCTGACACACCTTTTCTATCTCCTGCTGTAATTCGTAATTCACAGCCCGGATGCTGTTTGGAGGCCTGTATACAACTGCCATTATGGTCCTTTTACTCTTGCAATTTCTTAACTCAACCCATAGAGACTCTACACCTTTCGATCCTATGGCATCCGTTTCTAAGGATTTGATACTAGTTCTTATACACAGGGCCACACCACCCCTTCTGCCGATTAACCTACCTTTCCGATACGCCGTATATCCTTGGACGTTCAGCTCCCAATAGCAGCCATCCTTTAGCCAAGTTTCAGAGATGGCCACAACGTCATTTTTGCAAATCTGTAAATGAATTTCAAGATCGTCCATTTTATTTCTTATGCTGCGTGCATTCAAATATAACACTTTCAGTCCAGTATTTGTTGCTTTCTGTTTTAAATGCATCACACCTCTATTGCCCTATAAATCATCCCACTGGCTGTGATTATGTCTCATTTCCTGCCTGTCCTTTGTATCATCTCTGTTGCACGCTATCTTTGATTTATTTCTGTTTCCCTCTTCCTCACTCCTATCACTTCAGCTCCCATCCCCCTGCCAAATAAGTTTAAAACCTCCCTGTCTGCTAGGATATTGGACCCCTTTGGATTCAGATGTAACCTGTCCTTTTTTGTACAGGTCGTACCTCCCCCAGAAGAGGCCCCAGTGATCCAGGAACCCGATATCCTGCCCCCTACACCAGTCTCTCTGCCATGCATTAATATGCCTGATCTTGCTATTTTTGCACTCATTAATACGTGGCGCCCTAAACATCTGATCAACCTCCAATTTTATAACCATCCATAAAATAACGTCACTGCTTAAACCTGCACTATCCTCTTCTTTTTCTTGCTCCAGATCTTATGAGCAACACCTCCATTTTAAAATCATGACTTTGTTTTCCAACACCTCTCCCTCACAATCTTGTCCTGTTTTTCCTGCTAACTTCTGTAGCCTTACAATCCCACCAGCAATCAATGCTTCTCATACTTGGGTCTCTTGAGCATCCCAAATTTTAAATTGCTATTGTTCCATGGTTTCCAATTCCCTCCCTAAACTTTCCTGCATCTCTCACTCTCTAACCTTCATTCTATCTTCAAGATGTATCTACAAGCACAATTTTCAAAAAAATTGGCTATGTTTTTGCCTCTCCCAAGAGATGACATGGCTCCTTGTCAATCTTGTAGTGCATAAGGCTACAAGACTTTTTATGATCATCTTTCTGTGTTCTACTGTGCTATAATGAAGAAAATTTGTCAGTATAGAGACTAAGCATCTGTCCCACTGAGCAACCCACAGAAAGGTTTCTGAGAAGTAACCTATGTGCCGTTTCCACGGTGTTCACAAAATTACAATGATGTTTGTTGAACTGGTTTATACTTAATACCAGATACCAAATGCTATAATTATCTAGAACTTTTTCAGTAACCCAATTCTGCTACTCGGATTCAGCCTCTTATAACTGGAAATCTGCTTTCCACTTAACATGAGTCAAGAGCTGTTTAGTCTGAATATTATTTGCTGAAAATCTTGCTGTACCATTGCAGACAGTTAAGTGGCAACAGCAAACCTTGTAATTTCATAATCCTCCATGTCCATATATAAAGATACAGGGAATGGTTAACTGCTATGTAAAGTAACACCAGCCATGTGACTAAACATCTATTTCACATATGTGATATCGTTTTTCCGGTTTGTAAGTATTAAATCAATGAAAGAAGACCATAAATTGGAGACAGAGACTAAATTATTTAATAATCTAACAGAAAAATCAAAATTGAAATATCTAGAAGAAATTTCAGGAAAATCCAGGATGAAGTTTTTTTTTGTGCACTCTGAAATTTGCATTTTATTATGCTTTGGACAGATATGAAGAATATTATGTGATGCCTCCACAACGGTTTTTGCCTTTTCTGTATTTCTCTGGTAATATATGGTAACCAAAGAAAAAACATTTCCCAAAGATCCATCACAAACAGGAGAAAATGTGCAGATGCCGGAAATCCGAGCAGTACACACAAAATGCTGGAGGAACTCGGTAGGCCAGTCCTGCCGAAGGGCTTTGTCCTGAAATGTCAACTGCACTGTTCCCCATAGATGCTGCCTGGCCTGATGTGTTCCTCCAGCATTTTGTGCGTGGTTCCTAAGGATCCATGGCTCTTCATAGGTCATAGGTCCCAGGCCTCAGTATTTCTTTTCAGCATTATAGGTGCTTACTTGTTGTACCAATCACACAGGCACACTTTATTAATGAGACATTAGCCCTTTGGCTGATCAACAGTGTGTGCATTGCTCACAGATTGTGGAAGTATTTAGAAGAAGCATGCTTTTGTGTTCTCATCACTGATGCCACGGCTGTAGCGATTAACCAATATGTGTTTTTAAGAATGAGAAACCTTGGTGTTTGGCTGTAAGAGGAAACCCTTCTCCAAGGTATGCTTTTACAAGGAATCTTCAACAAATTGTAGTATGTTGATATCTGGGAGGTGAGCCAATTGAAGAAAAGTGTGGGTATTATTGTTGTAAGCATAGAATGTGTTTCAGTGGTTGGCTGAGTTTGGGATCCAAACCTCAGCAACTCCTTTTGCCCACGTCTTCTACCTGCCAGAAATGAGTGTGTAGGTGCCCATTCCTCTGGGCTCTCAACATGAAGGCAAGGATGAGGAGCAGGACCACAGAGCAGAACAATCTGCCATATGATGAAAATGTGGTTGGTGTGGGACAAGAGTCTTCAGAAGAAGAGACAATTCAATACATTTGTTCAAGGAAGAGCGCTTCAATGAGTGAAAGGCAAGCTTAGACTTCAGAAAGAGGTGAGATCCGAGATTGCTGTGTGCTTCTGCTTCAGAATGTCTGAGGATTTCACTTCCATTGCCTGTCAACAATGGTTTTGGCTCTCAGTTTTTCAATGATTTGATGGTGCAACAAACTATGTCCAATTTAACATATTTTAGTAATCTATCACTAATAGCAGATCATCTTTGCTGAGACCGGAACCTTAGGACATCCAATGACCTAAGGTGTTGTGAACTTTAGGAGAGATTGCTGATGTTGTGAATCCTGAAAATAATGGAACCATAGAATCATAGAAAATGTATAGCATAAAGGTCATTTAGTCAATTGAAAATAAGCCACCTGACCTGATCCCACTTCCGCTACTTCATCTTTAGCCCTTTAGCTAGCTGCCCTCTAAGCTATATATCTAACTACATTTGCGATATGGTGGTGGGCTATGTCTTTATAAGTCTTCTAGGCAGTGACATCCATGCTCCTACCACCTTCAAAATGAAAAGCCTTTTCCTCGTATCTCCTATAATCTATCAGGCAATTGCATTCAATCTGTGCCCCTGATATTTGGCACCCAGGCCTTATGAAATATTTATTTATACTATCTACATTTCTCAAAGGTTTTTCATTCCTCAGTCTCCCCTATTCTGAAGAAAACAATTACCCCATATTGAATCATCCTTTATAATTAGACATTTTGAGTCCTGCAACATCCTTATAAATCTCTTCCTCTCCTGTGAAATTTCATATTTCCTGTAATATCATCACCTAAACTATCAGCGTACTCAAGCTGTGCATTAGAAACTCGATAAACAGTTTCACTTTAATCTTCCTTCCCTTATACACTCAGCGGCTACTTTATTTGATACACCTGTACACCTGCTCCTTAACGCAAATATCTAATCAGCTAATTGTGGCAGCAGTTTAATGCTATAAAAGCACGTACAGTGCCTATAAAAAGTATTCATTCTGCTTGGAAGCTCTCATGTTTTATTGTTTTACAGCATTGAATCACAGTGGATTTAATTGTTTTTTTTGACACTGATCAACAGAAAAAAGATTCTTCTGTGTCAAAGTGAAAACATCTTTTCTATAAAGTAATCTAAATTAATTACAAAAATGAAACACAAAATAATTGACTGCATTAGTATTCACCCCCTTCAAGTCAGTATTTAGTAGATGCACCTTTAGCAGCAATTACAGTGTTGAGTGTGTGTGGATAGGTCTCTATCAGCTTTGCACATCTGGACACAGAAATTTTCCCCCATTATTCTTTACAAAACTGCTCAAGCTCTGTTAGATTACATGGGGATCGTGAGTGAACAGCTCTTTTCAAGTCCAGCCACAAATTCTCAATTGGATTGACGTGTGGACTCTGACTTGGTCACTCCAGACATTAACTTTGTTTTTTTAAGCCATTCCTGTATAGCATTGGCTTTATGCTTGGGGTCATTGTCTTGCTGGAAAACAAATCTTCTCCCAAGTCACAGTTCTCTTGCAGACTACATCAGAATTTCCCTGTATTTTACTGCATTCATTTTACCCTCTACCTTCACAAGCCTTCCAGGACATGCTGCTGTGAAGCATCCCCACTGCATGATGCAGCCACCACCAGGCTACACAGTAGGGATGGTGTATTTTTGATGATGTGCAGCGTTTCCCTTATGCAGAAAATAGTGCTTAGTCTGACTTCCAAACAGCTCAATTTTGGTTTCATCAGACCATAGAACCTCCTTCCAGCTGACTTTAGAGTCTCCCACATGCATTCTCACAAATTCTAGCTGAGATTTCGCGTGTTCTTTTTCAACAGTGGCTTTCTCTTTGCCACTCTCTCAGAAAGCTGCGACTAGTGAAGCACCTGGGCAACAGTTGTTGTAAACGCAGCCTCTTCTGTCTCAGCCACTGAAGTTTGTAACTCCTCCAGAGTTGTTGTAGGTCTCTTGGTGGCCTCCCTCACTAGTCCTCTTCTTGCACGGTTACTCCGTTTTTAAGGACAGCTTGCTCTAGGCAGATTTACAGCTGTGCCATATTCTTTCCATTTCTTGAAAATTGACTTAACTGTACTCCAAGAGATATTCAGTGACTTGGAAATTTTCTTGTATCCATCTACTGTCTTGGGCTTTTCAATAACCTATTTGTGGAGTAGTTTGGAATGTTCTTTTGTCTTCATGGTGTAATTTTTGCCAGGCTACTGACTCACCAGGAGTTGGACCTTCCAGATATAGGTGTATTTTTACTACAACCAATTGAAACACCGTGACTGCACACAGGTCTCAAAAAAAAAACAGATCTCTATATAACTCATTATTTGACTTCTAAAGCCAATTGGCTACACCAGTGATGATTTGGTGTGTCATATTAAACGGAGTGAATACTTATGCATCACCCTCTGCTTCCTACCATTGAGCCAATTCTGAATCCACCTCGCTAGCTCCTCCTGAATCCTATGCGTCCGAACCTTCCAGATCGGCCTGTCATGGAGGACCTCATCAAGGCCTTATTAAAGTCTATATAAGCATCCACTGTCCTAATTTCATCCATCCCCTTAGTTAACCCTTCAAAAAAATCCAAAAGATTTGTCAGACCATCTCTGCCCCTGCACAAAACCTTGCTGACTATTCCTGATCATGTCTTGACTGTTGAAGTCATGGTAAATCTCATCCCTCAGAATTCCCTCCAGTAACCTCCTGACAAATGAAATCAGGCTCATAGCCTGTTGTTCCCTGGCTTGTCCTTAGATTTTTTTTTAGATTAGATTAGATTATGAGAACACTCAGTCCTCGTTTATTGTCATTTAGAAATGCATGCATTAAAAAATGATACAATGTTCTTCCAGTATGATATCACAGAAACACAAAACAGACCAAGACTAAAACTGACAAAAACCACATAATTATAACATATAGTTACAACAGTGCAAAGCAATACCGTAATTTGATAAGAGCAGACCATGGGCACGGTAAAAAAAATCACAAAGTCCCGATAGCCCCAACATCTCACACAGACAGTAGAAGGGAGAAACTCTCCCTGCCATGAGCTTCCAGGGCCGCAAACTTGCTGATGCAGTATCCTGAAAGCACCCGACCACAGTCTGACTCTGAGTCCGTCTGAAAACTTCGAGCCTCCGACCAGCCCTCCGACACCGAGCACCGAGCACCATCTCTGCTGAGCGCTTCGACCCCAGCCCTGGCCGCCAAGCAACAGGCAAAGCCGAGGATTTGGGGCCTTCCCCTCCGGAGATTTCGGATCACACAGTAGCGGCGGCATAAGTTTCACCAGACGTTCTTCTGTGCCCTCAAGTCTGCCTCCCATTAAATCAGAATTGTGCACAGCCTCCTACTTAACAGATAACAGATATTCATCACCGGAAAGGCCGCGCACTGTGTCACGCCACCACCTTCTCTTCCTTACAACCCTTCTTGAACAATGGACCAGCATTAGATACTCTGCAGTCTTCTGGAACTTTGCCAGTGGCTAACAATGAAGGAAATATCTCTTCAAGGGCTTCTGCAAATTCTTCCCTGGTCTGTTATGGTCTGAGAGTGTATTTCGTCAGACCCTAAGGATTTACCCACCTTATTGCTCTACAAGGCTACAGATATTTCCTTCCTCATAATATGCACGTGACTTCGCTATTTACTACCTCACACCTTATTAACCTCATTTCATTGGCAGCCATGATATTCTCCTTAGTAAACATCAAGGACACAATTAACATTAAAACTCTCACCCATCTCCTGCAACTCCACAGACATAGGTGGTCCTGATGGTCTTTAAGAGCAGGGGTCCCCAACCTTTATTGCAGTGCGGACAGGTTTCATATTGACAATATTCTTGCGGACCGGCCGACCGGGGGGTGGGGGGCATGATTGCCAACGGACAAGAGTACAGTAGCAGTCAAATACGTTGTGTTTACGCCAAAACGACTACAATGACCATGAAGCCTTGCGCGGGCACAAATGCGCATGCGTGACATGCGTATGCGTGCATGTGCCGTTTTTTTGCTACAAATTGTTTTTGGCGATTCTGTTCGGGAGAGGGCTGTTGTTAATCACGACCGGAATATAGGTGATAAGTGGCTAATACACTCAATTTCGTTTCTAAAAGGGTTTATCTAACGAATTTAATATTAAACACACAGCGCATATTTTCCTCGCATGAATATAGCGATAAGGACAGGGAGGCTTGAAATACGTGTTGAACGAACTCCCAGTAAAAGTGGCAGAAGCAGGTTCGATTTTATCATTTAAAGTTAAATTGGATAGGTATATGGACAGGAAAGGAATGGGGAGTTATGGGGTGAGTGCAGGTCGGTGGGACTAGGTGAGAGTAGCATTCGGCACGGACTAGAAGGAGAGAGATGGCCTTTTTCCATGCTGTAATTGTTATATGGTTATATAAGTCAATAGCATCATAACATTTTAAGTAACGTTTGGATATTAAACACACAGCGCATATTTTCCCCGTATGAACATATAAAATCATTGCAACACACCAATATCGCTGAATCAGTGGGAGCCTATTTCCCTGCAACAAGACGGTCCCATCGAGGGTGATGGGGCACAGCGATACTCGAAGGAGGTTCCTTATGTCCAGTCTATTCCGCAATTTAGTTTTCGTTACATTCATCGCAGAGATAAGTTGGAAATGGAAGCAACGTTTACAGTGCTTCCGTGGCTATCTCAGGATATTCAGCCTTGACTTTGATCCAGAATGCCGGCAGAGATGTTATGTCAAACATACTTTTCAGCCCGTCGTCATTTGCAAGCTGGAGGAGTTGATCTTCTTCCCGTGTTGACATGGATGAGGTGCGGGTAATGACCTCGCATGCATTCAAGCTCAACAATGGGCGTGACAGGGAATGAGGAAAGGTGCAGCTGGCTCATATCGTTTTCTCGCGGCCCGGTAGCGCTTGCCTTGCGGCCCAGTCGTTGGGGACCGCTGTTTAAGAGGACCCAGTCTTTCTGTGGTCACCTTTTTACTGTTAATACATCCGAGGAACCGCTTGGTACTATCTTTAATCCTGACTTCAAATCCACCTCATGCTCTCCTGATTACCCTCTTAAACCTGGTTTTTAACTTTTTTTATATTCTGCAACGGATTAATTTGTATCCAGCTATCTAAACAGGATGTATGCTTTTTTTTTTAAACATCAGAGCATAGCCAAGGGTTCCCTGAACTTGATATGTCTATCGTTCTAACAGGAACATGCTGACCCTGGACTCTTAATATGAACCTTTCAAAAGCCTGCCACTTGCCAACTGTCCTTTTGCCTTTAAATACAGTCATCTAGTTGATCCCAGATGGGTTCTGTTTAATGTCCTCAAAGTTCAGGACTTTAACCTGTGGACATTTCTAATGCCCTGAAGGAGTTGGTGATTATTGGTGGTATGCACAGGAAGTTTTACTTCAAGAAGGCACATCTGTCATCAAAGATCTCCACCATCTGGGACCTGCCATCTCTTTGCAGCTACCATTTGGTAGGAGGTATAGAAACCTGAAGCCTCAGACCACCAGATTCAAAAACAGATACTTCCCTTCAACCATTTGGTTCTTGAACTAACCGGCAAAACCCTAATCAGGATGTTGAGGCTTTAGGGAGGGTGTAGAAGAGGTTTACCATTGAGAGGCAAACCAGGTAAGTTCAACGGAAATGTGTAGGTCAAGTTTTTTGCACAGGGAGAGCTGGTCTGCTTGGAATTTGAGGCATTCAGGAGGCTCTTAGCCACATACATGTGCAGGAAGTGGAAGGATATAGGAATGTGTTTGCGGAAAGAATTAGTTTAAATTAGCATTTGATTACCGATGTAATAGTTTAGCACAACTTTGTAGGCTGAAAGGCCTGTTCCTGAGCTATACCATTCTACGTTCTATGTTCAGTATAGTTTGGCAACAGGGTGAACACTCTGGCCTCTTCTCACTAAAAGAGTCTTTCAATTTTATTTCTGTTTCAATTGTGATTTTGTTTGTAAAAATTGTGTATAATATGTTTAATTTGTGTTTTTCTTGTGAATGTTGTTTACATGATGATGTGTTCCTTTGATGCTGCTGCAGTATGTCATTGCATTCGTACATATGACAATAAACTCAACTTTCACCCACCTTCATTCGTTTGTTACTCAGATTGAAATATTTTCATGATTCTAGAATAACATTTAAGTAATTTGGTAGAAGTACTTAAACAGTGTAAGGGTAATAAACATTTGATTTAAGTGCTGAACAAAGGCGATTGAAATAAAAGTATTAATTATGGATTTAGGAAAGAATTGAAAGAAGATTGTCACCTATGAAAAAGGGGTAGAATTGATGGAGTGTATCATCTTTGAAACCCTTCATCAGTTGAGTAGATTGAGTTCAAAAGCCGTGAGGTAAAGCTGCAGCTCTATAAAACCCTGGTTACACAACACCTTGTATATTGTGTTCGCTTCTGGTAGCATCATTATAGGAAGGATGTGGAAGCTTTAGAGAGTGTGCAGAGGTTCTTTATCAGGATGTTACCTGGACTTGAGAGCATGTTTTATAAGGATAGGTTGAGTGGGCTCGTGCTTTTCTCTTTGTAGTGAAAGAGGGTGACAGGTGACTTGATAGAGGTCTATAAGATGATAAGAAGCATAGATTATGTGGTTTTCCTACTCTCACGAGTCCACCCAGGGTCTCTATTCACCACTTCCATCCACCCCACCCTGGTTAATGACTTGTTATCTTCACCTGGTTCAATTTATCAATTACCCATATACCTACCTCCCTGGGTTTCTTATCTCTTGGTTCACCTTTCTGATCCACTCTCCCTTGTGGTTCCATCTGCCCATCATTCCTCCTTTATCTAGTTTTACCTACCACCTACCAGCCTCTCATTTCTATATACTGGCTACCTTCCCTCAAAATTCCTTCAGTTCTCATCCCAAAACATAGGTCCTCCCTTTGCCTCCACAGGTGCAGCTTGACCTGCTGAGTTCAGTTCTTCCAGCAGTTTATTTTTTGCTCCAGATTAGAGCATCTGCAGTCTCTCAAGTGTCCATTGTCAGTACATGTTTTATATAGTGTTATATAGTACATGTTTGATATAGTGTTATCAGTGGCACTTCTTTATGGATGACAAGTCTGTGAATAGGTTTTTGAGAGATTCCAGAAAAGATAATATAGAAAGAAAAACCATTGTTAAGGATGTATTAGTTGTGAATTGATGACTTAGAAACAAGTCAAATGAAGGCAATAACACTGTGCTGGCACTAGACGTGTGATATTGGAGAAGGATATTGTGGTAACTGTAAGAAGTTGAAGAGGCTTTGCGGAGAGAAAATAAACATAGTGTCAGGAGACAGAGATAAGTGAATAGGGAAACTTGTGGAAACAATTTCAACATGGAGTTGTGTGGAAAATGGAAACAGAAGTGGTGGTGTGGTAGCATAGTGGTTAGCACAGTGCTTTGCAGTACAGGGACCCTGTTTCAATTCCTGCCGCTGCTTGTAAGGAGTTTGTATGTTCTCCCTGTGGGTTTCCTCAGGGTGCTCTGGTTTCCTCCCACAGTCCAAAGACATACCGGTTGTTAGGTTGATTAGTCATGGTAAATTGTCCATGATTAGGCTGGGATTAAATCAGGAGATTGCTGGGCGGCGTAGCTCAAGGGACCAGAAGAGGACATATCCGCTTGATATCTCAATAAATAGATAAAAATTTTAAAAAGATTTTGGTAGGCAACAATATGACCCTGAACTGTGGAATGAAAAGGGGGGATTAGATATTGGCAGTATTTTGCAAGAACAGAAAGGTTGAGGATTTTTGAGGAGGAGGAGAGATGTGAATTGCTTTGGTAGGGAGATGGCCAGTGCCTTAGCAGAAAGAACTAGATGACAATGAGGAGGGAGGAGAAGATGGCAGTGTGACGCAGCGCACACAGCTGTTCCAAATGACATCGTATGTGTTAACTAGGGGGGGCGTGCACAACCCGGATTTGATGGAGACAGCTGTGAGAAGCATGGAGGAACACCTGGAGAAACTTCTGAAATGCCCGTTTCACTGCCGCTGCTACTGTGCGATCGAGAATCTCTGGAGGGGAAGGCCCCAGATCCTCTGCTTTGCCTATTGACTTGCTGAGGCTGAGGTCGAAGCGCTTGGCAGAGGTGGTGCTTGGTGCTCAGTGTCAGAGAGCTAGTCGGAGGCTCGGCGTTTTCGGACGGACTCGGAGTTGGACTGTGGTCGGATGCTTCCAGGATGCTGCATCGGCAAGTTTGCGGCACTGGAGGTTCACCGTCTGCGTGAGATGGTGGTACTTCCGAGAGACTTTGAGATTTTTACTGTGCCCATGGTCTGTTCTTATCAAATTACGGTATTGTTTTGCATTGTTGTAACTATATAATTATGTGGTTTTTGTCAGTTTTTAAGTCGGTTTGTGATGTGTTTCTGTGATATCATTCTGGAAAAACATTGTATCATTTCTTAATGCATGCATTGCTAAATGACAATAGAAGAGGACTGCATGTCCTCATAATCTAATCTAAAAAATCTCAGTCAATCAGCTCTCCATAGGGAACAAGGAAAATGTAGGAAGACCCATACACCCAAATCCTGGTGTAGCAGTTCCAAAGGGGTACATGGTTTTATGGCTAAGCATTGAGGAATAAAAAGGAGGAGCTGATATTCTTTGAGAGAATTATATGGAAGGAAAACGAGAACACTTAAAAGCGAGGAATTGCTCATTAGACTCGTCTTTTGCCTGGAATGTAAATTGACATATTGGAGGAAACACTGCAATAACTTTTGCTCATAACGTGGGTTTAGCAAAAGCATTTTCCTTGTAAGGCTTTAAGTCTGAATCAATTTTGAAGCATGTCACTATAAGCATTGTAGAGAAATGTGAATTCTCTATGACTGATATTAATACTTAATCGCCGCTAGGGAGGATTATATATTTTGTAATTACTAAAATCTCTCATCTATTCATAACCATCTGTATCAGAGAACTGTTGGAGATGGCTTTAATGTTACAAACAGGATAATGGATCCTGTGCAGCAAATATGCTGCGCTGTGGACAAAAGGCAATGGCTGAGATATTCTAGTGAATTCTTCTGTTGACCATCCCAAAGAACTAAGTCATACATGTAACAATATCAAGAAAAAGAAATGATACAGATCCTAGCATTTCCAGTCCTTTTTGTTTCCGTAACACAAACATATTTTGATAAGTTTTGGCATCTACGTGAGAGTTTGCTTTTTTAAAATTGTATATGATTGAGACAGAAGAATAAATATGAACTATACAGTATTTATATCTACAGCAATCCACAAAGGTCCAAGGTATACAGGTCTTTTTGAAGCATTCCTTATTTCATCCCCACTCATGTTCTTTCCTCCACCTCTTTTCCCAGTACATTGATGTCTGTGTCAAATGGCGTTAGTAGTGTTAAGGTTTTGGAATAAAAATCAAGTTAATGTCAGCACTTTCAAAGCCGCAAAATCAAAATCCTCATATATAAAAAGGTTTAAGTATTTTGCTTTTCTCAGTTGGTCTGCAACCAGCATTTGTTCGAGCATATGTTTTACTGTTGAAAAATCTGCATTTAAATTATGAATTATAGAAACACACACAGTAAACAGTCAACGTTTCAGGCCGAGACCCTTCAGCAGGATTGGTGAAGGGACCCAGATCAGAATCACGTTTATCACTACTCACATATGTTATGAAATTTGGGTTTTTCTGTGTGGCAGCAGTACAGTGCAATACATAAAATTACTATGTACTGTGCAAAAGTCTTAGACACTCTAGCTATATATGTATATGTGACTAAGCCTTTTGCACAGTACTGTATAAGATATTTTTTTCTTTTTGTATTTGCACAACGTGTTGTCTTTTGCACAATGTTTGTTCATCGTTATTTGTAGTTTTTCATTGATTCTATTTTGTTTCTTTGTGAATGCCTGCAAGATATGAATCTCAGGGTTATATATGGTGACATATATGTACTTTGACAATAAATTTACATTACTTTGACTAATATTGGATGTGGGTTGAACATTTGCAGCAGAACATTGTTATTTTCTATTTAATATTGGAACCTGGTAAAGCTGATACCTGGAAAATAATACGTCAGTAGACAAGATGGAGTGGATACCTACCTAATGGTAGTTTTTATGTAATATGTCAGTCTGACTCTTCTTTATCCATCTTCACCCTACCCATCCTCCATCAAATGAGGAAGAATTTTTTTATATAATATTCCTTCATGAGGTGTGGTTGCTGCTAGCAAAGACGGAGTATAATTGCCATCCCTGTATTTCCTGGGAAATAATGCTGAGCTGCCTTCTTGAACCACTGCAGTTTGAGGTAAAGGTACTCTCACAGTGATGCCAGGTGGAAAGTTCCTGAATTTTGATGCAGCAGTGATGTAAAGTTTGCGATATAGTTCCAAATCTGATTTCAATGTCATTTGAAGAGGAAATTTTCCAATATGCCTGTAGCCCTTGTCCGTTTTTCAGGGCAGACACAGTGAATCTGAGAAGATTTTTGAAAATTCCTTGCAAGTTGCGTTTGTAAATTCAGATGCCAAAATGCATCAGTGGGACTGAATTTTTGGGTTGGTGAATATGGTGACAATCACACAGGCTGCTAGGAGGTATTGAGCTTCCTGAGTGTAACGGAACTGCACTTGTCCAGGCAACTGAGAATACCCCGCCAAACTTCAGACTTGTGGCTTGTAGAATCTGGAAAGATTTAGATTATGAGGACACTCAGTCCTCGTTTGTTGTCATTTAGAAATGCATGCATTAAAAAATGATACAATGTTCCTCCAGTGATATCACAAAAAAACAGGACAAACCAAAGACTAACACTGACAAAACCACATAATTATAACATATAGTTACAGCAGTGCAAAACAATACCATAATTTGATGAAGAACAGAACATGGGCACGGTAAAAAAAATTCTCAAGTCCCGATCGACTCCGATATCCCTGATAGCAGGCGGAAAAAAGGGAGAAACTCCCCTGCCATAAGACTCCAGGCACCGACAACTTCCCGTGCATTGGAAGCACCCGACAACAGCCGACACTGAGTCCGTCCGAAAACTTCGAGCTTCCGACCAGCCCTTTCAATACAGCCTCCCGAGCGCCATCCTCTGCCAAGCGCCTTCGACCTCGTCCTGGCCGCCGAAACAAGCAAAGTCGAGGATTTGGAGGCCTTCTCCTCCAGAGATTCCGTCCCACACAGTAGCAGTAGCAGCGGCAGCAAAGCGGGCATTTCAGAAGTTTCTCCAGATGTTCCTCTGTGCTTTCACGTCTGTCTCCATCAAATCAGAATTGTGCACGGTACCTACTTAACAAATACAGATATCATTCCTGGAGCGGCCG
Source organism: Mobula birostris (assembly GCF_030028105.1). Taxonomy (NCBI): domain Eukaryota; kingdom Metazoa; phylum Chordata; class Chondrichthyes; order Myliobatiformes; family Myliobatidae; genus Mobula; species Mobula birostris. Next base: position 55,865,633 of record NC_092381.1, on the reverse strand, counting down.
TGCGCGCTGCGTCGCGCTGCCATCTTCTCCTCAATTTAATGAATTGTTTTCTACTGAGTACCCATCCATGTGGCAATATTATTGTGGCTAGCCTTGTTATGAACCTGATACACTTAAAAAAAAAGGGGATATAGGAATAACACCTTAGTTCAAACTTGAGCTCAATGGATTTAAAAACAGTTTTTAGACAGGTTAACATATTATCAGATTCACATGAAACAGAGAGCAAGGATAATGCAAAGAACAAAATATCAGGATCTGGCTAGTGGCATTCCACAGGAATCTATGCTGCAGCCACAATGATTTGTAATATTGAATAGCAGCTAGGTTGAGCTACAGAATGTTCCATGTCAAATTTTGGGATGACCTGGGGATAGCTGGCACCATAGCAGGGGAGATAAAAGCACAAAATTACAAGTTAATAATTAAACAACAAGCAAATGGATTTCAACATGACAAAATACAAGATCACCCATGTTTGATCTAAAGGGAATAGAACAGAGTACTTTCTAAATAATGACAAGCAAGAGTCTTCTTTGTGTTCCTTTTCTCAGTTCTAGGCAGTGCACCTTAGGAAAGTTAAATTGGCATTAGCAGGTACATGCTGTATGCTCATTGGAATGATACTAAATTTTGTAGAGAGAAATTCAATCACTCAAGGACGTAGCACCTAAAATCTGGAATGTTTGAAACAATAGTATTTTAAAGCCCCCAAGTTATTAATGGAACCTGAATGGGAAAGTTTTTGTCCAGTATTTGAGGAGTCATAATCTAAGGAGGGTTCATAATCTAACACTTGGAATCTGCAGTTCAGGAATGAAATAGGAAAGCTGTTACCTGAAAATGGTTGTAGGGAAAATACTAGAATTTATCATTAACAAATTGGTAACAACATACATAGAAAGTAATAATGGTGTTGATGAAAAAGACATGTTTGACAAATCTGTTTTTTTGATATTGTAACCAGTGAAAGCAATGGATGGGGTTTATTTGAACTTTCAGAAGATCTTCAATAAAATGGCACACAAGAGATTATGAAACAATTAGATGCGTGAGATTAAGGATAATGTGCTGACATGGATTCAAAACTGAAAGCAGAGAGAAAGATCAAATGGATAATTTTTGGGCTGGATGGCTATGCCTGGTAAGATGCAACAGGGAACCAAGGCTGCAACTGTTCCTGGTCTATATTAGTAATCAAGATACATTTGCTGACGACGTGTGGTTGTATGGGTTTTGAGAAGAATATAAGTTAAGTGAATGGACATAGATATGGCAGATGGAATTTAATATGGAAGAACTGGAGATAGGGCACTTTGGTAGAAAACAGAAAATCAGAGTATTTTATAAATGGAGAGAGATTAAAGAGTGTTCATTTTCACTGGGCCATGTGCATCTTTGTGTGCAAATCACTGAAAGTTAATATGTAGGTACACCAAGCAATTAAGGAATCAAGTGGTATATTGGTCTTCCGTGCAAGAGGATCTGAGTACAAGAGTTAAGAGGTTTTGGAAAATCAAAAATAAATGCAGATGCTGGAAATTAGAAATTTGGAAAACAAAAGCAGATGTTGATGAAAACACTCAGCTGATCATGAAGCAACTGTGGAAAGAAAAATAGAGTTTATACTTTAGGTCAAAAAGCCATTCAACACAATGTTAGACCCTTTATCAAAGGAAGTCTTACTGGAATTATACAGGGGCCTGGGGCAAACAGAACATTGTAGGCAGACCCTCACGTGGTCTCCCTGCCTCAGGATGGATGTATTTTTGATAGAGGGCGTGAAATAATGCTTCATCCAATTGATTTCTAGGATGGGATTTTTTTGGTTCATGAGATTAAGCACACTAGGCCTATAATGTCTTGCATTTTGAGGAACAGGAGATGAATTCATTGAAGCATACAAGTTTCTTAGAGGAGTTGACAAGGTAGATTCAGGGGTAACTTTTTCCCTCGTAGGTCTGTCTAAAACCAGAAATCTAAATGGTTGGTCATGTAGAATTCAAGTGAGAAGAAATTTCTTCACTTAGAGGACAGTAAATCTTTGGAATTCTCTACCCAAGAGATGGGTGGATGCTCAGTGGCCGAGTATATTTAAGAGACCAGTTGATAGATATTTGGATATTAAAGGAATTGAGACGACAGGAAAGTGGAGCTAAGGAAATTATCCATAATCCATAATCTAATTGAATAGTGGAGCAAACATGAGGGACCAGTCAACCTTTTCCTGCTGCTCTTTCTTGTGTTCTTACATGAGCCATAAGATGAACAAGTGGAGTGAGTAATTTATGGAGATATATGCTCAGGAGACTCTTGCTTTGTTTTTCAGCTTGATGTCTGGACTGGCTGCTTTAGATGCAAAAGCTTCAAGTCGATTGGGTCTCATCACAATTGCCTACTATCTTTGGACCACCTTTGTGGCTGTTGTTATTGGAATAATGATGGTGTCCATCATCCATCCTGGCGGTGCAGCCCAGAAGGAGAACACTGATGACAGTGGAAAGCCAATCATGAGCTCTGCTGATGCCTTGTTGGATCTGATACGGTACGTGGAGCATTGTCTCAGATTTCAGTGTTTTCTTAAAACATATGGCCCATTGTGCCAATGCTGGCTCTCAGAACAATTCCATCGATTACATTCCCTACTTGTTTACCCCTTCTCTCCTAAACGCCCCTCAACTTCACCCTGATTCTTTGTCACCCACCACTACCGCGGACAATTTACAGTGGCCAGTTAATCTACAAACCATGAATGTGGGAGAAGATTGGTGCATCTGTTCCTAGTGAAATATGAAACCACCACACAGACAATCTCTGAGACCAGGAAAAAAAAACCATGGAGTTCTGAGACACCCATATAATGCTTTAGTTCTTCTTTTCATTGAAGAAATTGTACATTTGCCAAGTTATTTACACGTGCATTTTACTCTATAAGTTGTGAAGGTTTTCAACACAATGCCACAAAGCTGACCTTTATCATAATAAATATATTAGTCTTTTATAGGTTTCTGTGTATCTACAATAGTTCAATGGTAATTTCTCCTGCAGATGCAGTGCCAGAATTAAATAATATGGTTCTTTTTAATTTAAATGATGTAATGTGCCATTCAAGATGGTGTTAGCGATATATGGTGACGTTTTTCAAGCAGCTCACAAAACTACTAGATATACTTCTCCTGGACTATGATCACTGCAATCCACAGCCCTGTAGTTTCCCTTTAAGAAGTGTGCTTTTGAACTGTCTAAGTGAGCTAACAATTTTACAATCTCCTGGAAGGATTCAGTGAACTTGACTCTCAAGAATGCAGGTACGGTCATTAACAAAGCAACCATCGCCATGGTGACTGAGTGGGGCACATCAGACTTCAGGCCAGATGAAGGCATCAAGGCCTGAGAACAGAAAATGAACAGATGTTTAGCTCCACTAGTCTGCGCCAATTAAAGAGCCGAGCTAGATTAAAGCATCAAGGTTTGAGAGCGGAAATGGCCCAAGAGCGGAAAACAAATCAATATCCAGCCTCCATTAAAGCATCAAGCCAGATTAAAGTGTCGGGGAACAAGAAAGGTAAAAAAAGCAGTGTTCTTCACCATGCCAGCCAAGATCCCTCAACCTTAGCCCGTCCCATCTGCCTGCATTGACCTGAATCCCTCTCTTCTTGCAGGAGGTACAGGAGCCTTGGGTCCCACACTGCCAGGTTCATGAGCAGGTGTTGCCCTGCAGTCAACAGGCTCCTGGACAGGCTTCACTCTCCTCAGCGCTGAACTGACTCTGCCGCTATGCGCTCACTTTCGGGAATCTGCAGTTCATGTTCTATGTGTTATTTTGTTTACATTTTTTATTGTTCTTTTTTTCACACAGATGTTTGTCGGTCTTTGCTGTGTGTAGTTATTCGCTGATTCTATTGTGTTTCTTTGTGAATGCCTGCAAGAAGATGAATCTGAAGGTTGTATATGATAGACGTACTTTGATAATCAATGGACATTTGTAACTTTGAATTTTTAATGAATTAATTTATCTTTGTGCCTTCCCTGTCAAATCTAAATTTGTCCACTGAGTGGTGCAATTGCGCTCCCCTGGAGGAATTAGATTAGATTAGATTTAATTTTATTGTCATTATGCCGTGTACAGATACAAAGCCAGTGAAATGCAATTAGCATCTAACCAGAAGGGCAAAAGAATAGTGTTATTTACAAAATAACTGCGAATAAAAAGTAAGTGCTACAGCATACAAATATATAAGTACTGAGACAGTACAATATGGGTGCAATACTGTTTAGCGCTGTGATGTGAGGTTCAGCAGGGTCACAGCCACAGGGAAGAAACTCTTCCTGAGCCTGCTGGTGCAGGAGCGGAGGCTCCTGTAGCACCTACCGGATGGAGGAGAGTAAAAAGCCCATGGTTAGGGTGAGATGCATCCTTGATAATGCTTTTTGCCCTGCCCAGGCAGCGTTTATGGTGGATGTTCTCAATGGTGGGCAATTGGGTGCCGATAATCCTCTGGGCAGTTTTCACCAGCCGCTGGAGTGCTTTGCGGTCCGATACGGGATAATTGCCATACCACACTGAGATGCAGTTGGTGAGTATGCTCTCAATGGTATAGCGGTAAAAGTCTGTCAGTATCCTGGGACAGAGGTGAGCTTTCTTGATGCTCCGCAGGAAATAAAGGCGCTGTTGCGCCTTTTTGATGAGGATGGAGGAGTTCAGGGACCAGGTGAGATCATCGGAAATGTGGAGACCAAGGAATTTGAAGCTTGATACATGCTCCGCTACAGCTCCGTTGATGTAGATGGGGACATGAATGTGGCTGCTAGCATGCCTGAAGTCCACAATGATCTCCCTAGTCTTCTGGGTGCTAAGGGCCAAGTTGTTGTCGGCACATCACGTGACCAGATGCTGGACCTCATCCCTGTAGGCTGTCTCGTCACCCCCTCTGATCAGGTCAACCACCGTGGTGTTGTCTGCGAACTTGATTATGGAGATAGAACCATGTACAGGAATGCAGTCATAGGTGAAAAGGGAGTACAGAAGAGGGCTCAACACACAACCTTGAGGCACTCCGGTGTTCAGGGTGAGAGCGGAGGAGGAGAGGTTGTCTAACTTAACTGATTGGGGTCTGTTAGTCAGAAAGTCCAAGGTCCAATGTGTTGATGAAGATAAAGTTATCAAGTCTACTGAGGGTAACTGCTCCATATGTGCTGGCATTGAGACATATAAAACAGCAAGATCTGAATCACGAGAGATTCTACGGATGCTGGAAATCCAGAGCAACACACAAAAAATGTTAGAGGAACCCAGAAGGTCAGGCAGTAACTATGGAAATGAATGAACAGTCATGTTTCAGGCCAAGATCCTTCATCAGGACAAGGAAGATCTTAATTCCTGACCTAAATTATTCCAATTATTCTCACCTGGATTATCATATGATGCAATATAGTAGACTAAAGCAATGAATCTTTAATAAAGGATTAATATAAAGAATCTTTAATATAATTGTTGGACAGAAAATTGAAAATTCAAATACCTTACTATTCTCTCGACTTGTGTTATTCTTTAAGATTTTGTGGGTAGTGTGAAAGTGTGGTGAATAATCATATCTTTCAAGTATTTCTCAACCTTATTGTAAGACAGTTAATGTAATTTTATTCAAACTTAGATATAAATTTAACTTAGTTAAATTAGCAAACCATCATTTGAAGCATTTTGTAAAAAACTGTATATAAGCTGAAAGCGCAAACACAAGGAAATCTGCAGATGCTGGAATTTCAAGTAACACACATAAAAGTTGCTGGTGAACGCAGCAGGCCAGGCAGCATCTCTAGGAAGAGGTACAGACGACGTTTCGGGTCGAGACCCTTCGTCAGGACTAACTGAAAGAAGAGCTAGTAAGAGATTTGAAAGTGGGAGGGGGAGGGAGAGATCCGAAATGATAGGAGAAGACAGGAGGGGGAGGGATGGAGCCAAGAGCTGGACAGTTGATTGGCAAAAGGGATATGAGAGGATCATGGGACAGAAGGCCTTCAAAAGTCCTGATGAAGGGTCTCGGCCCGAAACATCGACTGTACGTCTTCCTAGACATGCATTCTTTATCTCTCTCTCCTTTTTGTTCCCCTCACTATACCCCTTGCCCATCCTCTGGTTTTCCCCCCTCCCCCTTTCTTTCTCCCTAGGCCTCCTGTCCCATGATCCTCTCATATCTCTTTTACCAATCAACTGTCCAGCTCTTGACTCCATCCCTCCCCCTCCTGTCTTCTCCTATCATTTCGGATCTCTCCCTCCCCCTCCCACTTTCAAATCTCTTACTCACTCTTCTTTCAGTTAGTCCTGACGAGGGGTCTCGGCCCGAAACGTCGACTGTACCTCTTCCTAGAGATGCTGCCTGGCCTGCTGCATTCACCAGCAACTTTTATGTGTGGTGCTATAAGCTGAAAGATTAGTTACTAGATCTCTCAGTTAGGCCTATCTATTTTAACCTTTGAAATGTTTTTTTAAGTTTCCAGCTCGAACATTGTACTTCAAAAAGTTAGTTAAATTTGTTCAGGCAAATGGCAACAAACAGATAAAATTATACTCTAGCTATGCTTAAACCAAAAGTAAATTTGAACCTAATCATGTTCTTCACTTTTAATTTTTTAAAATGTCTTACTATGCATAAGTTATGAACTTTTAAAACATATTAATATAACTTACTACTGCTTTGAACTTGTTTTAAATTATATTTTTCTAATTTAATTTTCGATGGGGAAAGCAACTTAAAATCATTGTCAACAATTGGTCTATAAACTACTTTTTGGAGATGATTGGCAGATTTAGGTCATTTTGGGTCAATCTTGATATTTCTCCCAAATAGATTACCAACTCACAATGTCAGCTATTTGAATGAAATAACAGCAATTCATTTACTAATGTGGTCAGACTTCAATGCTGGACTGAATGATGAATGGAACACATACAAAATGCTGGAGGAACTCAACAGGCCAGGCAGCTTCTATGGAAAAAAAGTAAACAGTCGATATTTCAGGCTTCATCAGGACTGATTGTGTTGCTTTGGATTTCCAGAGTCTGCAGATTTTCCCATGTTTCTGAATGATGAATGTTTGATTTCTCAGCTGGCTATAAAGGCTTCATGCAAGATGAGTTGTAGGAGTTTTAACTGAGTTCTTAATAATTTTGCATTAAACACTGCCCATCATGAAAAACAAAATTTAAAGACACCTTAAGAATGGTTTGATGCTAGAAGGAACTTTGCATGCTATATTTGCCCTTTTGGTTTACTATTTGTAATATTATGATTATTTTGTGATTGTGGATTGTATCTTTTTAAAATGATTTAGTAACTATTTACTTTAGTAATGATGTGTTTATCAGCCAAATATATTATCTCCATAGCCAGCCCATTGTAGTTTCCTGACATTCTTTTTTTCCGATGTAGAGGAACAGAAGTATCACGTCTATAGATCCCTCAAAGTTAATTCAACTTCACTTGCCCTGTCTTTGAAATGTTCCCACAGCCAATAGATTCACTTTCAAGAACTCTTCATCTCGTGTTCTCAATATTTATTGCTTATTTATTTATTATTATTATTTCTTTCTTTTTGTATTTGCACAGTTTGTTGTCTTTCACATACTGGTTGAATTTCCAAGCTGGTGCAGTCTGTCATTGATTCTGTTATGGTTATTATTATAAAGATTTATTAAGTATGCCTGCAAGAAAATGAATCTCAGGATTGTATATGGTGACATATATGTACTTTGATAATAAGTTTTTTTTGAACTTTGAAAGTTCCGGCACAGAATTCTTGACCACATGGAGGAACAGAGGTATCTGGGAATCTACGTCTATAGATCCCTCAATGTTGCCACTTGTTGATAGGGTTGTTAAGAAGGGGTATCATTTGTTGGTCTTCACTAGTCTGGGGATTGTGTTCAAGAGCCACAAGGTGATATTGCAGTTTTACAAAACCCTGATTAGACCATGCTTAGAGTATTGTGTTCAGTTCTGGTCACCTCTTTTTAGGAAGGATGTGGAAGTTTTAGGAGAAGTGCAAAGAAGATTTACTAGGGTGCTGCATAGAATAAAGAGTATGTTTATGAGGAAAAGTTGAGCAAGCTCGGGCTTTTCTCTTTGAAGCGAAGGAGGATGAGAGGTGACTTTATAGAGGTGTGCAGGATGATAAGAGGTATTGACAGTGTGTGCAGCCAGCATATTTTTCTCAAGGTGGCAATAGCTAATGTGAGAGGACATAATTTTAAGGTGATTGGAGGAAGGAATGGGGGAATATCAGAAGCAGGTTTTTTTTTACACAGAGCGGGCTAGGTTCATGGAATTCACTATTGGGGTGGTGGTAGAGGCAGGTACTGTAGTGACATTTAAGAAAGGCACATGGATGAAAGAAAAATGGAGGGCTATGTGGGAGAAATGGTCTAGATTGATTTTGGAGTAGATTAAAAGGATGGCACAGTATTATAGGCTGAAGCACTTATACTGTGATGCACTACTCTATGTCCCATGTTACTAAAGTTACCCAGTTATGCTAAATTGAAAATACACACATTGCTGAAGCATGTTAAAAATATTTTTAAAACTTCAGTGACTGAATTCATTGGAACTTATCTACTATTTTGCTGACCATATTTCAAGATCCACATTTATTTGACACTTGTACATCAAAACATATCACAACTAATATTTAGTTTTTATGGACTGCATTGCAATGGCATTGTTATTTTTACAAGTTAACTAAAATCTGAATAATGTAGTCATGAGAGGTGACATCTCAACCTTCTAGTTCTTCTAAATTCTCACTTGCACACCTGAATGAAATTCAAAAAACCCATGGGCATTTAATGGGTGTTATGCCTCTAAATTAAGATGCATATCTTGTCTATTTGAATATTTCTTGGCTAGAAATTTGCTTGCATCGTGCAAGTTGGTGAGGCTGAGGAGGGAAAAATAGGATCAGCCATGATTGAATGACAGAGCAGACTTGATGGGACAAAAGGCCCAACTCTGCCTCTTCATAATTGCCTTCACTGCCAGTCTTGACCACACTTTTTCTGCATATCTCCTTTGAACTGAACCTCTCTCATTTAAATGCATGCCCTCCGGTAGAACATAGAAAAGTGTGACAGAGGAACAGGCCATTTGCCAATAATGTTGTGCTGAACCAGCTAAAAAGCAAATCAAAAACACCCACACATCAATCCCCCTACTTACACCATGTCTGTATCCCTCCATCTTTCTTACATTCATGTGCTTGTCCAAACATCTCTTAAAAGCCTCTAATATATTTACCTCTACTACCATACCAGGCAGTGCATTCCAGACATCCATTATTCTCTGAGTAAAAAACCTAGCCTTCACACCCCCGTTGAAAACTACCCTCTCTAACCTTCAATGCATGCCTTGGAAAACAAAAAACTCTCTGTCCACTCTATCTATGTCTCCCATAACCTTGTAAACCTCTATCAGATCTCTCCTCAGCTTCTGGCGCTCCGGAGAAAACAACTCAAGTTTATCTAGCCTCTTGTGATAGCACATGCCCTCTAAACCAGGAAGCATCCTAGTAAAATTCTACTGCACCCTCTCATCCTTCAAAACCCTTTTTTATAGTTGGGTGACGAGAACTGTACACATACTCCAGATGCAGCCTAACCAGAGTTTTATAAAATTGACTTTTGAACTCAATGCCTCAATTAATGAAAGCAAGCATTCCATAAGCTTCTTAACCACTTTATCAACTTGGGTAGCCACTTTGAAGGAGATATGAACTTGGATCCCAAGATCTCTGTGCAAATCTGATGTATATAAATGACCTGGATGAAAATGTAGATCTTTGCAATCTCCTCCCATTTCTGTTCCTTCGTGAATTCACAATATTAATTGTTTCACCAACTGTAGCCAGGCTTTCAGCAGTTCCAAGCTCCATAATTCATACTGGCTGCATCAGCATCTGGTATGGGGGTGGGGGATGGTGGGAGAGGAACTATACAGGATTGAAGTAAGCGGCAGAAAATTGTAAACTAAGTCATCTCCATCATGGGCACTACCTTCCATAGACTCAAAAAGGCCGCGTCCACCGTTAAGAGCCCCCATCACCCAGGGCATGCCTTCTTTTCATTGCTACTATCAGGAAGAAGGCACACATTCAATGATTCAGGAACAGCTTCTTCCCCTCTGCCATTTGATTTCTGAATGGACAGTGAACCCATGAACACTACCTCACTACTTGTTTATTTCTATTTTTTTGCACCACTAATTTGATTTAACTACACACACACACACACATATACTTAGTGTAATTCACATTTTTTCTCTATTATGTATTGTATTTTACTGCTGCCGCAAAGTTAACAAAATTCACGAAATATGCAGGTGATATTAAACCTGATTCTGATTCTCATCCTGATACCTCTCTCTTCTTCCATTATGATACTGTTAAAAAGTCTTCCTCTTTGAACAAGATTTCGTCAAATGAGCTACAATGTGACTGTGTCAAATTTTATTTGGTAGTCATGAATTAGAGGTGATATCCCTGGTCTGCTTTCGAAACCATTTTGAATCTTTGCTGTTCTGAATTATATGCCTTTATATTTCATGAAACTGGAGAATGATGAATTATGTGTTACAATGCATATTTATCAGAGATCAACCTCCACACTGGACCAGTTAATAAATTGTCCAGTATGGCATTGAGTCATGGGAGGATTTGTGTTTATTTCATGGCCTGGGTTAGTTAGTGGCAATACCAAATTTCCTCAGCCCAGGAAAGGAAGAGGAAAATAGTCCAGGATCTATTTATTATTAGTATTCAGCTGAGCTTAGAGACCTGTTAATTCACCATTTCATAAACAAACAGATCACTGGAATGAAGTTCTGGAGAACGTTTAGAGTATCTAGAAGATGGCTAAGTGTAAATTATAACTTCTAGTATCTCAGAACTGGAGGAATTTTATTGCTGGACATATCAATAAATGGATAATGAATTAATGTTACTCGTTAGTGTAACAACAGTCCTTTTAAAACAATTCTTATGTGTTAGTTAAAAGCAAAATCCAAGGTTAATAATCAGCACAGCCAGAACTGTAATCATTTCAATCTCTAACATATTAAGCTTTAGTATTCGATATAAATTTAAGGCTCAATGGTCAATTCCTAAATAATTAAATATTAGCAATTCTACTATTATTAAATGTATCATTATGTTCATCAAGAGTGAACAAATGACGTACCCTGTCTTGTCTCAACAAATCAGAATGGTCCACTGTTTCATGTGTTACGTACCCCGTAACTGGGTTGCCAAACCAGCAGGAATGGATCACTCAGTTGGAGTCTGGATTACTGGAACTAAGAAAGTTTTATTTAAGAAACAAGCAACACAGTACTCTAATCAAAAGGATAATGAATGCAACAGGTCAGCAATGATAAACACACATGTACACAGAATTAGGATAACAGGATCAATCAAGCTCTATCGTCGTCTAGGGGTAACTGACCAGTTTCAAAGTGACGCAAAGTTCAGTTCAATTGAGTTCAGTTCAGTTCACAGTAACCACTGCCGTGGTGATGGACAGTGGGGGGAAGGAGAGAGAGAGCAAAAACGAATGAATATTCAAACGGCTTCCACACAGACCTTTGATATTCTTCGCAGTCAGCTTTCGGGCGAGCCCTTTGTGATGTCTTCTGAGGTCACCGACTGTGACCCCTCCGTTTCCAGATACGATCGTTTCTCTGCGGTGAACCTGGCACCCAGGCAAGGGCGGACACACACCAGGTTCCTGCCGATCGTACCTTTCCACCCTGTGCGTCTATGGCTTGGTCCCACGATCAGCCCTCCAAAACTCCCACCGATTTGTGGGAGGCGCACCGCTTCCAGGGTCTCGTTACCTCGTGGTGTCGTGTGTGTCTTGCCTTAGTGAACCTGTCCCTTTTTATCCCCCTGCTGGGGTATCGCCTGTCCATCACTTCAAACAGTTCAGGGTTCAAAGGGGAGCCGATCTTGACAGCTCTCCTTCCGTCCCTTCATTAACATCTCCAAATGCTGCTCCATTGTTTTCCTTATCTCTTTTTCTCCTGAAGACAGGTGGCAGACCAACTGCTGATCCCACTGGTGCCAGCACAGGACAGTTAACATCTTAATCTATGTGTACTCTCGTCACACCCCTCACCTTTAAGGATTTTTACTGGGGTAAAAATTACAAACATGAATACGTTATTTGATACACACAAATATACATCTTCATCAGCTACTTGGCTAATACAGCGAATTTTAAGTTGTCAACGCCTGACAGACAGTCAGCAATCACATTTTCTGTTCCTTTTATATGTGTTATTAATAATCCCTTAAACCAGGCTCCAACTTAGCAAACTTCATAGTGGCCGAAAACACTGATGAATTGCGATCAATGTAACCTCTCATTGGGTTTCGTCCCGGACCACAATAACAAGGGTCGTCCCATTCCGACTTAGTTTTCTCTCTCAAGGGCTTAGTAGGAGGGGGAGGGGTAGTAACCGCAGAGTTATTGCAAAACTTCCACAGTACCCCACCATCTCCAAGAGCCTTCTGAGGGCCCTCTTGTCTGTCGGGGTTGGGATGTCAGAGGTAGCCTGCACTGTTGCTTGCATCGCTGCCAGCTGCCCCTGTGTTACCACAATTCCCAGGTAAGTGACCTTCGTGTGGCCGAATTCATTTTTTTCAAGGTTCACTATCAAGCTGGCTTCAGACAGCCGTATTACGTCGCCAATACACACTTCTGTGTTCGTTAGCCTTTTCGTCACTGAATTACTCATTCTATAGGGCTGTTGTTCACTAGGCTGGCCTAGCGTGACAAACACCACCCAACGTCCCAGTTCTTTGCATCGCCTCGGGACAATCAAACACACGTGTGCGAGCCGTTTAATTACTTCTCCTAAAGAGTCGCTTTGTTCGGGGATTAAGGGAGAGACCTTATCAGCAGAGCTGGCCAAAACAATAGCCTTCTCCCATCTGGTTGATACCATTCTCATCTTTTCAAAATGGTTCTTTTTTCTTATCGGGGGACCCTAGCTTCATTGATTTCCGCGCTAATACCGACTAGGTTCGTTAGCATATCAAAAGCCTGTGACCGTCTCAGTTCGCGTCTGCTATAATCAATAACATCCTTCCTCCTGTGCAGCCGGTAAACCTCTTTAATGATTCCACCAACTGTTTCCTCCAGCACCTCAAAATGTCCACCGAGGGGTACCTTGTGGGCCAGGTTAAAAATCTCATTCCCATAACTCTTTTGCACCACCCCCTCATTCCTCATCTGCGGGTACGGTACTTGGTTTCCCTTTTTTCCTTAGCACTTCCTCCTCCACACAATAGCCTACTGGCTCCCTTCTTAACTCTGCGTCAGAGAGAGCTGTCTCCGCCAAAATCATCAGCCCCTCGTCTCACTCCTGTGCCTGCACAAATTCTTTCCTGGCTAATGCTAAGTCTGTCTCAGCTCCCTCACTACCTCTTGTTTCACTACACTCCTTCTTTTCACTTTCTACCTCCTCCTGGTACGTCTCAGCTAAATTTACTTCCGCAGTCCCGGGATGAACCTGTGAGTCCATGGGCGGGGCCTCAATGCTGGCAGGCTGACCTGTCAATCTCACGGCTGGGAACATGATTCCCCCGGCGATGTCATTACCAAGCAAGACTTCCACGCCTTTCATCGGTAATTCGGACCTCACCCCGATCGTGACTAGTCCAGAGACCAAGTTGCTTTGTAGGTGTATCTGGTGCATAGGGACTGCCTCTGTCCCTTCCCCAGTACCCTTGACCTTGACCTCCCCAGTCTGGGTCTCTGAGCTAAACTCTAATACACTCTTCAGTATTAGTGACTGACACGCTCCCGTGTCTCTCCAGATCCGCACTGGAACTGGTTTTAACCCCTCCTTCACTGACACCAATCCGGCCGAGATAAACCTCTCGCGCGCCCTTCCTGAACTTTGGCAGACCTTTCCTCTCCTAGCGGTTCGTTTACCAGCTCGATACAGCCAGTCAAAATCGCCGTTTTTCCTTTTCCCGTCTCCTTCTTTGGGGCAAAGCACCTGGACGCAAAGTGTCCGGCTTTCCCACAATTATAACAGACGACCCCAGGAGACTTCCTACCAGACTGCTCCCGGTCTACCTTATCCTTCTCACTAGTCCCCGGCTTATTTTCTGACTTTTCTGGCGGACTCTCCCCGCCGTCCTGACTACCCTTCTGGTAGCCTTTACTCGGCGAAAACTTCATTTTATGCGTCAACGCATACTCATCCGCTAACTTAGCAGTTGCGGCTAACATGGCTGCCTCTTTCTCATCTAGGTAGGGTCTCATACCCTCAGGGACACAACCTTTAAACTGCTCAATCAGGATCAGCTGTAGCAGTCTGTCATAATCCCCCTCTACCCCCTTCGAGGTGCACCAATGCTCACAATATGTCTGCATCTCACGGGCATACTCTAAATATGTGCGGTCCCACTGCTTCCTCACATTCCACAACCTCTGCCGGTATGCCTCCTGGTCCAACTCATAAATCCTGAGGATGGCCTCTTTCACCACCTCATACCTCTGGGCATCTTTCGTGGACAAAACTGAGTAAGCTTGTTGGGCTTTCCCTTTCAGTACACTCTGAAGCAAAACAGCCCACTTATCCCTCGGCCAGTCCTGACTTGTAGCAACTTTTTCGAAATGGAGAAAGTACCGATCCACATCGGTATCGTCAAATGGGGGAACCAGCCTAACCTCCTGGGTTGCCCTGAACCCTCCACCTTGGTTCGGCATGGGCCCCTGCTCTGCCCTTACCTTTAACTTCTCCAGCTCAAATTCCCTTTCCCTCTGTTTCTCCAACTGCCTCTCTTCTCGCTCCAACTGTCTCTCTCTCTCTCTCTCCTGCTTTTCTAACTCTCTCTCCTGCCTTTCTAACAGTTTCTCTTTCTCCTGCCTTTCTAACTGCTTCTCTTCGTGTTCTAGCTGCCGTACCCAGAACTCGTGCTCGAGTCTCAGTTTTTCAAGCTGCACCTGTACCGCGTCTCCAGCAGGTTTTTCAATAGACACCACCTCCAGCTCCCCTTGGGGAAACACACCTTTAGATACATAGTGCTCTACGATAGCTCTGTGTATCTCCTCTCTCCTCATTGTCGACTTCCCCTTAACAAGATTCAAACATTTGGCCACAGCTGCCAATTCCGCTTTCCTGGCATCCTCTAATGCCTCCAAGGTCGGCACCTTTAGAAATTCCTCAATCTCCATTTCTGCTGTTTGCCTTTTCTTTCTTTCGGGAATTTTAACCCAATCAATTTACCCCGTCCCAAATTTAGCGTTCAAAATCGCAGATGAGCACCCCAATTATGTTACGTACCCCGTAACTGGGTTGCCAAACCAGCAGGAATGGATCACTCAGTTGGAGTCTGGATTACTGGAACTAAGAAAGTTTTATTTAAGAAACAAGTAACACAGTACTCTAATCAAAAGGATAATAAATGCAACAGTTCAGCAATGATAAACACACATGTACACAGAATTAGGATAACAGGATCAATCAAGCTCTATCGTCGTCTAGTGGTAACTGACCAGTTTCAAAGTGACGCAAAGTTCAGTTCAATTGAGTTCAGGTCAGTTCACAGTAATCACTGCCGTGGCGATGGACAGTGGGGGGAAGGAGAGAGAGAGTAAAAACAAATGAATATTCAAACGGCTTCCACACAGACCTTTGATATTCTTCGCAGTCAGCTTTCGGGCGAGCCCTTTGTGATGTCTTCTGAGGTCACCGACTGTGACCCTCTGTTTCCAGATACGATCGTTTCTCTGCGGTGAACCTGGCACCCAGGCAAGGGCGGACACACACCAGGTTCCCGCCAATCGTACCTTTCCATCCTGTGCGTCTATGGCTTGGTCCCACGATCAGCCCTCCAAAACTCCCACCGACTTGTGGGAGGCGCACCGCTTCCAGAGTCTCGTTACCTCTTGGTGTCGTGTGTGTCTTGCCTTAGCGAACCTGTCCCTTTTTATCCCCCTGCTGGGGTATCGCCTGTCCATCACTTCAAACAGTTCAGGGTTCAAAGGGGAGCCGACCTTGACAGCTCTCCTTCTGTCCCTTCATTAACATCTCCAAATGCTGCTCCATTGTTTTCCTTATCTCTTTTTCTCCTGAAGACAGGTGGCAGACCAACTGCTGATCCCACTGGTGCCAGCACAGGACAGTTAACATCTTAATCTATGTGTACTCTCGTCACACATGGAACTCAATTTGCTGAGATTTCCAAGAAATTATGCTGGAGAACTGACTGACCTGGGTGTGAGCCCATTGATTTCCATGAGTGGGAGAGGGCTATGAAGAAAGGGAAGATAAATTGCGTTAAAAATCCAGTTCGGCCTGATGTTTTTAATTATTTATATTCACAACAATTTTAGATTTATAAAACTTTACGGTTAAGAGATTTTTTGCTTAATTTTCAATAGGAGTGGGATATGTCAGGCATTTTTAAATACTCATTGCTTTATTCATTGACAAAATTGGAGCCAGGTGTTGCCCACTGTTAAAGCCACTGGGAGTTTTTGGGCAGATGGACTTACCTAGTGTACAATTGCAGGGGTCCCCAACCTGTTTTGCACCGCGGACCGTTTAATATTGACAATATTCTTGCGGACCGGCCGACCTGGGGTGGGGGGTGATGTTCAAGTAGGGTTAAACTCACCTCAACATGTCTTTTACAGTTAGGGTTGCCAACTTTCTCACTCCCAAATGAGGGACAAAAGTAGCAGTCAAATCCCGGGACACCTTACCCCAAGAAAGACTACCATGACCTTGAAGCCTTGCGGGGCATCTGTGTGCGCATGTGATGTGTGCATGTGCAGACGTGCCGATTTTTTTCCCCCACAAATTGGTTTTGCCTTCATCTTCCCGACTATATTGTACATACATTATTTCTACTTTATATAGGCTGTATATTTATCATATCATTCCTGCTTTTACTATATGTTAGTGTTATTTATTTTCAGTTTTATGTGTTATTTGGTATGATTTGTTAGATTATTTTTTGGGTCTGGGAACGCTCAAAAATTTTTCCCATATAAATTAATGGTAAATGCTTCTTCGCTTCATGCCATTTCGGCACCAAAGGTTTCGTAGGAACGCTCTACCTTAGCAGGGGAAATACGGGACAAGGACGGTCCCATATGGGAGAAACCAATTTAGCCCAATATACGGGATGTCCCGGCAAACACGGGACAGTTGGCAACCCTATGTTTAAGTTCAACAGTGCGTGACAGGGAATGAGGAAAGGTGCAGCTGACTCATATCGTTTCCTCACGGCCCGGTAGCACATGCTCCGTGGCCTGGTACCGGTCTGCGGCTCGGTGGTTGGGGACCGCTGTACTATTGGAACCTCTGTCATTGACCAGACTAAATTGAAGGAACCCAAGATGCTTCAGGCCTGCAAATTAGATCTTCTGCATGTGATGAAAGTAAATTCATGTGTTGCATGACCAGGATCAGTAATTCCAGGGGCTGGCCCAACCAAATTCTCATCAAATTTCAAACCGTGCATATTGGTACTAACATTCTTCATTTGACAACTTTATCTCAGTTTAACGAATTGGTAAAAGCTTTGAATCTTCTATCCCCTGATTTCCCTTGTTATGGTAACTGTTCATTGGGATTTACTTCAACTATAATTGGAACATACTTTATGTTGCAACCACCTACTAACGCTAAGTATCTTTATTTTGGTTTTTTTTGCTCTTAAAAGGAACATGTTCCCATCTAATCTCATTCAAGCTACATTTCAACAGGTGAGTCATTCTGCTATGCAGTTTTCGTTTGTGAAATGTTAGAAAAAACTAGAATGATAATAATTCAAAATGTCAAAGAACAACTCTATAACTGAATGGAATATGAAAGGAAATGATAGTAGATGCTAAAGCATAGATTTGTTAATGGAAGGAAAGTTGAGATGAAACACTTCAAAAGGTTTCCAGATGAGGCTGCTGTTAGAATGCAGGAAATATGGCAGTCAGTTTGTGCATTGCACTCCTCCAGAAGCTGACCTAATCAGGTTATCTGGCTTTAGGGATTTTCTTTGATGAATAACTCTCGGTCTTTGGTCTTCTGTAAAATAGTGCCATAAGATCACGTACTTCCAAGTGAAAGAGTAAATGGGGGAGGACAACGCGAAGCAACACCGTCATTTAAAAGATACCATTTTGTAAGGGGGCAGCACAGGAAAGAGAAACCAGGGGGTTTGATTTTATGAAATACATTGAATACAAAAATAAAGAAGTAATATCAGCCTTTGCAAATTATAGGCTGAGTCTCAGTTGGTATATTATGCACAGTCTGGGCATCATGACTGGGATTTGCAACAACATTTGGATGAAATTAGAGATGCATTGTATCAGATAATGCCCAGGAGTGAGAGAATTATCTTCAAAACAGTGGAGGTTATCAAATGATTTCAAAATTATGGGGTGTTTTGATTGAATGGACATAGAGAAACTATGCCCTCTAAGCAATGCATTGGTAGTTAGATTATAAACCCATCTGTTCCCTCCAAAATTACCAAATGAACTAGAAGGGAAATAAGAAATGTGTTTCGCATAGAGAATTGTTAAGATTGGAAATGCATTGCCTGGTTGTAGGTAGGACCAGGCATGGTGGACCTCTTTATTTAATTACTTAATATCGGCAAAACAGAGTAAGAGAAAGTGAAAAAAACTAAGTGCAATTCTAATCAAGAATAATAAAAAAAAGTCAAGTTAAATGTCAACCAACAGTAATGATCACCCCTAAACTGTCATTGTCTATTAAAGAGTTTACAATGGTTCAGGAGATTCTAATCCAGTCATAAAAGATTCCCCTATATTCGAGGTTCTAGATCTCAGCTGCTTTGCGATGTTGTACCCAAAGTTAATTAGCATGTTAAGGACAAAATGGAAAAAAAAAGTAAATTTGGCTCATTTGAATAAAGTTTCATTTTAAATTGTTGTTCATACTGGAGTCGTTGGACATAAGTAAGTGGTTTTACATGTGGATTTGATTTTAGAGAATTACTCTTGGAGAGAACTGAAATCTTCTTATTTCACAGTATCGAACCAAGATCATCCCAATAGTCATCTCAGTCAAAGTGCCAGGATATGAGGCTGCCAAGAGAATGCCTTTAATCTATGGAATTCAGAGTGATAATGATTCTGAGATAATTCACAACATTTCCTTGGATATCACCCCAGCTCCAGAGATCATTTACCAAACAGGGCCCGGATCAAGTGAGGGGATGAATGTTCTTGGCATTGTTATATTTTCAGCAACAATGGGTAAGCTTGCTGAATACTGTTTTTTCTATTAAATGTGTCAAACAAAACTATTTAGAGTCATAGACAACTACAGCACAGAAACAAGCCTTTTGGCCCATCTAGTCCATGCTGAAACCATTTAAACTGCCTACGCCCAACGAGCTGCACCTGGAGGGTTAAATTTTTATCTTTAAATTTTGATACTATTTCGTCATTGAAATAAAACACCCACAATGAAAAGTCTCTTCTTATCTGTATAAGAAAAATAACAACATATGACTCACAGATACTCTACTGCTCATTGAAGACCTTCACCAATTGCCTACACCCTTTATTGTCAAGGAGAAGTAGGTGAGGAAGCTGTTCAAGAAACAAAATACCAAGACAGCTGCTGGCCCTGACTTTGCCTCCCCTGTTATTCTTAAACACTGCACTATCCAGCTGTTTACAGAATTCACAGACATTTTCAATCAGTCTCTCAAACTACGCACCGTTCCAGAAGATTTCAATAAATCTGCTCTTATTCCATTCCCCAAAACGTCTCTAGACTCAATGACTACAGACCAGTTGCTCTCACATTAATCATAATGAAGAATTTTGAAAGGCTGGTCATGTCATTCCTCAAATCCATAACTCAAAGATGTCTAGATCCACAGCAGTTCATCTACAGAGCCAATAGTCCTGTAGATGATACAGTTAGCATTGGTCTTGGCTTCATACTATAGCATCTTGACTCCCCGATACATAGGTCAGAATTCTCTTTCAGTCCACCCTTCAGTACCATCATCCCTGAGCTTCCGCAAGAGAAATTCTCCAAGCTTAAGATACCGGTACCATTTGCAGGTGGATCACAAACCTCCTCTCTGATAGGAGGCAGTATGCAAGCACACCTCCACATTCCGCTTACTCAGCATTTGTGCACCATAGGGGTGTGTTCTATCCCCTCTCCTATTTGCTCTCTGTACCAATGACTGCGTTTTCAGTGATCCATCAGTTAAACAGATAAAGTCTGCAGCTGACATCACTGCCATTGGACTAATTGCTGGAGGTGACAAATCCAAGTACCATCGAAAGATAAGCAAGCTTGTGTCTAGGTGCAATCACAACAACTTGGAACTGAAAGGTCTCAATACCGTAAAGATGCATATCACCTTCAGGAGAAGTATGTCTCCCCTTCACCCACTCATCACCAACAAGTCTACAGTTCACACCATTGTAACATTCAGGTTCCTGGATATCATGTGGGAGAACCATACCTCCTTCATTAACAGAAAAGCTCAGGAGAGGGTGCACTTCTTGCGGCAGATGGTACATTTCCATCTTCCCAAGAACATTCTGGTGCAATTCTGCACTGCCATCATTGAGAGCATCCTCACATTAGCCAGTGGCCGCAGTTTACCCTCACTGCAGGACTTGGATGTGCCCAGGACAAAGAAGTAGACAGGAAAAGTCATTGCAGACACTACGCACCCAGCAAGCCGCCATTCCAAAGCTCCCTTCTGGAAAGTGCTTTAGGGCTACTAAAGGAAAAACTTCATGCCGTCCTTTTCCTTCAGCCATTTAACCTGATCAACCATTCCGGTAGCCGTCACTGCACTGCACTGTAGACATTTTCAACTACTTCTCATAATGTTGTTCACGTTGTAAGTACATGCTGGTATTTATGTATTTTTGCATAGTTTATTCTGTATCTTTTCTTTTACCTCCAACTTCATTTTTTATTCATTACAAATGTTGAATGTTGTTTTCTGTTGCATGTCTTATGCTGATCAACACACCACAGCATATTCTTAATACTTGTTTACACCATACACTGGGGTGCTCTCTTCTGTTACCTGATGAGTTAACCGTAACCTTTGACCAGGCGCAAACGTTGTCAGGTGGTGCCCAGCCTCCATAAAGTGTTTCAACCCTTAACCACTGCACTCCCCAGTTGGTGGGTCAGCAGTGGTGGCCAAGTCACTGTCCATCTGCTCCTGACTTCCAGCTCACTCCTCTCGCCTGCTCCACTTCCAGCAGGAGGCTCTTTCTGCTTCGTCCCCCATCCTGGGAGCTGCTTGGCTCTTGCTCTTTTCATCAAGACCCAGCGCAGACAGCAAACCTCCATGCTGGCCTTGCCGGGAACCCTCTACAGCCAATCACTATGGGGAATAGCCACATCTGACATCCTTTGTCCTTGCACTCCGGGACTAAGGACTGGTACTTCGGGGACTTCCTCTCCTGAGCCTCCTCACATCATTCCTCCTGTGGTACTGTGAGCTCCACCAGGATGATTTTCTTCTCTTCGGTGGATCACAGTATGATGTCTGGTCAAAGTGTGGTTTGTACCACATCTGGGAACTGCAGCTTCCTCCCCACTTTGACCCTCATCTCCCATGATTTGGCAGTTTGCAGCAGATTGGATTTAGGCCTCTTTGATACGACTGGCGAGGCCTTCTCCTTGATGAAAATGACTGCCCTGTCTGTCTCTGCCAGTTGGTCTCTTTTTACTCCTTTCCTACTTCAGTGTGTCAGCAAGGGACAGCAGGACCTTGTCGTGGCGCCACCTATACCGTCCTTGTGTTAAATCTGTTTTGCATCCTGACAGTATGTGTGCCAGTGAACCACAAAGCTTGCAGGTTGGGTCTTCTCTCAGCCCCATGTGTGCAGCTGTGATGGTATAAGGAGAGTGTCATACATGGACCATAGGAAGAAAGAAATGTGGAAGGGCTCCAGCCTCCAAAGCTCTGCCCAAGTGATCTTGTTCTTGGGAAGATCCCATTTCATCCAGGCACCCTGTGACCCCAATTCCACTGGCTTCAATACTCACCTTTCATCCTTGCAGTTCTGTACCTCTGCCTGGATCATGTCACGCCTATCTCTTACACTTGCACTCCCCCATCATTGGAAGTGTGCAGAGCCGAGGCCTTGCCGTTGCCGGTGATGTCTCTCAACTGCAGGGAGCTCACTGCCTGATCTATCGCCGAGTTAGCAGCCCGCTTTCAAGTTGTGACTCCTGCTTGGTTTATTAGCTTGTCATCAGAGCCCTTCGGTGTTAACACAACCGTACACTTTGCCAACTTGAACTCCTCCACTATCGATGACAACAGGACCTGTAGTTGGTGTGATCTTATGTACAGCCCCACTGAAGAAAAACATGGGGAGATCCCCAGTCACCTCCGCAGGTGCTTGTTGACTTTCCTCTTGATGCCTTCTACAGTGGTAGTGGGGAACGCGTGCACCATGAAACGCCAGAGCAGCCTTAGTAGAAGACCATGTTGGTTACAGCCATGTCTTAAATTTACCAGGGATTCCGGTTTTGTTCATCTTCTGTGGTTACTGTGTTGTCATCCATGAACCCCCATATTGCAGGTTGTCGGATGCTGGGCTCCAACACAGGACCTCGGGTTACGTTTGCCGATGCTGATAAGAGGAGGTTCATACCAATGACAAACAGGATGGGAGAG
Organism: Mobula birostris; assembly: GCF_030028105.1. Taxonomy (NCBI): domain Eukaryota; kingdom Metazoa; phylum Chordata; class Chondrichthyes; order Myliobatiformes; family Myliobatidae; genus Mobula; species Mobula birostris. Next base: position 55,842,908 of record NC_092381.1, on the reverse strand, counting down.
ATGGTACAGCCAGTTGGAATCCCTTTTTGGAGGTCTTGTCACCTGGTTGTAAAGTGGGCTGAAGTGAAGCGTAGCTTGAATCTTCATAGATAGCTGGTGATCATGTCTCGTGTTACTGGCAGGATATGGTAGTGGCCCAGGCCAACCTGGATGAGGACATGTGGAATTGATCCATTGCCATTGGATTGGTCTAACCAGGTGACTGTTAGGTTGCTTTTTTTCTGACTGGCTTCGCGGATCAATTAGCTGGTTATTGAGGTGTGTTCAAGGCACCCAGAAAAATCTGGTATGCCACCATTCTGGGTGGATGTGTTGATGTAGAGGTTCTCCATTAAGTAAGAGGCCAGACTTCTTGCAAGCACTGAGAAGAATATCTTGCACTCCCTGCTAAGGAAGGAGATTATGCTAAACTGCGTGATGGTGGAGGAATCTTCTTCCTTGGGAACGAAGCAACCTTCAGCCATTTTCCAGCTTGGTGGAATAGAGCCTTTGGTCCAAATCTTCCTCATTATCTTCCACAACCTCTGGAGGAGTTTGGGCATTTCTTATATACCTTGTAGAGTATACCACTTGATCCTGGGGCGGCAGATGACTTTGCTGTCTTGATGATATCCTGGACCTTCTGCCACGTGGGCTCTGCCACATTCAGCTCAGGTGCTGGGATTCTTGATTGAGGGACCTTTGGATTGAATTTGTCCCCGATTCCCACAGGGATTGCTGAATGACTCCCTGCAGAAATTCTTCCCCTCCAGCTTTGAACTGATTAGGGTGCCGGACTTTCGCTGTCTGACAAGAGCCCTGGTGAACCTGAATGGGTTTTTAACAAACCGTGCTCTCCTTCTCTCTTTCTCCCTTCTTCACTTTGGCAGCTGCTTCACCCTCCTGAGCTTCCGCAGCTGTTCCTGCAGTTTGCTGGTTAGATCTTTGACACCTCCTTTTTCATCAGGTGGACTGTTTTTGAATTGTTTGTCCAGACTCTTTATCTCCCTGCTCAGATGGCGAATCTCCCTTTCCCTCCTGTTTGGCTACTGTGATGATTTAAGATCCCCTTTCTTTTCCTTTGGGCTGAGTTGTTCTTTAGCAAAGTTGAACACAACAGCTGTGAGGGAGTTGATTTTCCTGTAGACAGGTCCTGCCAATGTAGCTTCCAAGATACAATCCAGGTCGTTATCGAACTGCTTCCAAGATACATTGTCTGAGGATCTAGGCCATCTGATCCTCTCTTTCCTTGATGAATAGATTAGGGTGTCAGGGAGGCACTCACTTGGTCTCTCCTTTGGCAATGGGGCAGCTCAGGTGTGGAGAGGTCTTCAGCTGTCTGTGCTGCTTCCTGGCTGGAGTTCTCCATGGTCTCACCAGATGTTGAGTCCATGTGTTGCCTTTGTTCCACAGCTGGATCTGCTTTGCTGTATCCTGAGGCTTCTGAGTTTTTGCAGATTTTGCCGCAACACCGCTTTGCAATGAATGCTTCCCCAGTCAGAGTTGTTTGCTTGAGCCTTCTCATTATCCAGTCCTGGCCATTGCTGTTACGTCCTTCCTACTGAGTCTCTCATCCTCCCCTCAAATATATATATGGCGAATAAAGTTGATTCTTGATCCATGATCTTATAAGCCTACTTCTTACGTGCCAGAATTTTTTCACAGATTAATGCAAAGTAAACTATCAGCACTGAATGTGTTTAGAATATTAGTGTTAAGATTTTTGGAGGAACTGAATTAATTAACATATGTTAATCTCCATATATTTTGTGCAATTTTTATCTTTGCATTGCTTTTACTACTAATGGTCAACTTTAGGTCACCAATATTTCAAACAGAGCAAGACTACAAATTAATGTTTGTTTACGTGCCTTATTCAGACCAATAGGTAACAAATCAAAGAATTCAGTTTCTGCTTTGGTACAAAAGTTGAAAGTAATTTTAGTTTTTATCAATCACAAATGTTCTCACCTCAGGTAAGTAATGTTTCCTGTGATAATTTCCTGTAAGATCTGTGTTAGACAGTGAAACTGGACATTAATAGTGTTTTTGATGAAAAGTTATAGATTTGAATCACTCCACTCATTGTAAAGTATTTCCAGCATTTTCTTGTGATTTGCAATACGTTTTAAGCTCCAACCTCTTTCTACTCATTTAATTTAAAATTATAAATGGTATTTAATTTATTTACTTTCTGGGGAAGTAGGTTCAGAACATGAAATCTAATTATATTTTTATTATTGAATTTTTAAACATTCCATTGTAAAGTGCAATGTTGGTTTACTTCACAATGGAGTGTTTGAAAAATGCTAAATTATCCTTTGTAGCTTGAAAGCTTCAGTGTCCATCAAAAGACAGAAAAATATTGATATTTATCCAAAAATAAAAGTCACTAATATGTGTCCATAACACCCTGGAAGTCAAAACCTGTTCAAGGGCAGTGTGGAGGATGTACAGCAGATAATAATTTATTCTCTCAATGCAAATATATTTTTTTAAAGTTTAACAGGATTTCTGGATTTCTGTATTTATTCCCGAATGATTTGAACTCAATTAGAGATTAATATTCCATTATTAAACTTATTATGATTAACTTTTACTTTAGCAAAAGAGGATCTGACTTAAAAACGGAAAGAATTTCATATCAAAGTTGCTGGTGAACGCAGCAGGCCAGGCAGCATCTCTAGGAAGAGGATCTGCAGAATTCCTATTGTTTAAGAGTTTCATATTATATTTTGTTTAAACTAAAAAGTTAAAAACAAGAGACATTGCAAAAATATTTACCTTTCATGGTGAAAATTCAAACTGTACCTTGTTCGAGTTGAGCTGCAATTCCATTTTTTTCCAGCTGATAAATGATTGGATGGAAAATAAACTTCTTTTTCATATTAAAGTTAAAATGAAAGCTAGTATCTTTACCACAGCAAACACATTTTTATTCAGCTTTTCTTAGCCAAGCTTGAATATTGGTCATTAGGTAGTCATAATCATCTTGACATACTGTAGATTGCTACAATGTTGATCTGAATATAATCTACTCCAGATGAAGAGAGAGGACTTCCTCAGCTTCTTGATAATCTTGGAGATTCACAAATTATTGCTGCTTTGGTTATTTGCATATCTTTTCTTTTATAGCGACTTGTCATGCAAATTACTTAAATTTGTAATGGATCCATAAACTGTTTGTATTATAACCCAGTTTGCTCCAGTCATTGTTACATGTGCTATTTATTCTCTATGTAAGGTATAATGCTTGGAAGGATGGGGAAGAATGGAATGCCATTGGTTAGCTTCTGTCAGTGCTTGAATGAATCTGTGATGAAGATTGTAGCTATTGCTACATGGTGAGTTTCCGCCAGAGGCATAATTTAGCTTAGAACATATTCTTCCACCCCTCCCCTGAGGTCATTGATTTACAGGTCAGGTAGCTTGGCTGCCAAGTATAAGTATACATGAAATTACTGAGCTAATTTACATCATTACAAAATTAATGGTTCATATGCTTGGAAGATGTGATCAGTAAATGCTAATCTTTATTTTGGTGAAAAACATTAAAGGTAACATGCATCTTCCAACTATTTTATTGATATTAGTACACTAAAATTCAGTGTATCATGAATGTGTATTGATGTCTCTGTCATTCCGTACTTAACAGGATTACCAGAATATTCAGGAAAATATCATAATTTTGTTATGATCATTAACAGATAATAATATTGATTGCAGAACACTTCGGTTTCATAAACAGAATCAAAAGAAAGAGGAGCCCATTTCAGATTATGTAGGTGAAAGGAATAAATTATCTGAGCATTGTCAGTTCAGTGATGGGCTGAATGATGTATTGAGAGATCATTTAGTTTGAGGAATCTTACAAGAAAGCATTCAAATATGACTCATAACTGAAGTACAATTCACATTTAGAAGAGCAGTTGAAATTGCTGTACCAATGGAAACAGAAGCCAGAGATACAATTGAGTTGCAGTCAGCAATGAAAGTGAGTGTGAACAAAATTGCAACATCTAAGCAAAAACCTGCTTGGTTGAAAAAATTGTGTTACTATTGTGGCAGGGACTTATATATACCAGACCAATGCAGGTTTAAAAACAAAACTTGCAGAAAATGCAATAAAGTAAGACACATCCAAAGAGCATGTCGGGCAGACAAAAATAAATGGACTGCACAAAGAGAAAACAATAAAAATTTAAGTTGCAGTTTCAAAAAGAGCACCAATTTGCACGCTGTTGATGAAAAATCAGATAATGATGAGAGTGTTGCAGGACTGAGAAGCCTTGGGATTTACAATGTGAGAACGGACAATAGATACGCAATATGGCTTGCACCAGACGTGAATGGCAAATTAATTAATATGGAATTCAGTCATTCCACAAAATAATTTTGAGTGGCATTTCAAAGATATTGAACTGAAGCCTGAAAATTTCCAACAAAGAACTTTTAATGGAGAAAAGATAACTCCTGTGGAAAATTGAATTCATGACAGTGAAATACAACAACCAGCAAGCCACATTGGGCTTGTATGTGTCAAAAACAGGAGGGCCAGCATTGTGGGGCCATGATCGGCTGAGACAACTGCAACTTGACTGGAGATCCATCCACTATTTGCATGCCACATCCCCTGCAACAGAGTCAACTGAAAGTGAACTAGGAAAGGTACTGGATGATATCACAGCAGTGTTTAGGGATGGCATTGGAAAACTCAAAGATATCAAGGGTAAACTAGTGTTAAAGAAAAATGCCACACCTAAGTTTTACAGAGCCCATCTGGTTCCTTCTACCATCCGTGATAAAGTAGCCAGTGAGCTAGATCGCATGGAGGCTGAAGGAATTCTTTCCAAGGTTGAATGGAGCCCATGGGCAATACAAAGAAGGATGGGTCTGTCAGGATAGGTGGTGATTTTAAGGTCACCACCAACCCAGTACAGAGTAGATCAATGCCCAGGATAGAGGATATCTTTGTAAACCTTTCAGGAGAAATATACTCAAACAAAGTGAACTTAGCTGAGGTCTACCTATCGATGGAGATGGAAGGAGGATCCAAAGTGTTTCTCACCATAAACACTCACAATGGGCTTTATCACTATAATAGGCTTATTTTTGGAGTAACAGCTGCACTCTGGCAGAGAGCAATGGACCAGGTGCTGCAAGGAGCCCAGGCACTCAGTGTTACTTCAATGACAACTCAATTTTCAACCAGTACTTGTATGGGAGATTACTGTCATTGCTGATCATAAACCACTGGTGTCCATTTTCAATGCACAGAAGGGTGTTCCACGAACAGCAGCAGCACAAAAGCAGGGATGGGATCTGTTTCTGTGGGGACACGATTATAAAAATCAAATTCAGGAGGACAACTAATCATGGAAATTCTGATGGATTGTCCCTTCTGCCCTTGGAAAGGGAAATAACTGAAATACTTACAAAAGTGGGCACTCCTCGAGATATTCTCCCTAAGGCAAATCAAAAGTCTCTCTATTACGGCAGGGATAATCCAAAGGGAAACCAGAAAAGACCCCACACCGTCTCAGTCCACATGACAAACCAGAATGACTGGAATGTGCAACAGAAATTCCAGTTCCCCCATTTTTTTTTACCAGCAATGGCATGAGCTTGCCCTTGATAGTGGTTGCTTTACATGAGGACTGAGAGCCATTGTTATACGATCCAAATTGAGGGTTAAAGTGTTGGAAGAGCTACATGCTAGTCATCTAGTTGTAGTCAAAATGAAAACATTACCTCAAGGCTTTGTCTGGTGGCCTGGGATAGATCTACAGATCAAGCAGCTCACCATGCACTGTTTGGAATGGCAACACATCCAGAAGATGCCAAGAGCAGCGACTCTCCTTCCCAGGGAAGGGCCCTGACAGAGGATTCATGTGGATTTTGCAGGAGCATTCATGGGCACAAATTTATCGGTGGTAGTGGATGCAGCTACAAAGTGACAATAAGAGTTTTCAATAGCCTCCACTACAGCCTTGCACACTCTTGATGTGTTGAGCAGCCTCTCCTCAAGGACATTGTTAGTCATTAACAATGGACTACAATTTGCCACGCAACAGTTTCATGAAAATGAACGGAATAAGACACATTACATCCCGTATCTCCCAGTTGCAAAAGTCTTGGTGGAAAAGGTTTATCCAGAGTCTAAAGGATGCACTTTGATCAATGTCAGCAGAACACACTATACTGGCACTGAATCAGAAGTTCACAGGTTCCCCCTTACATATCACAATGCAATACACTCCACAACCAACTACTCACCAGTTATCCTGTTCGTGGATCATCTCTTGTGCTCACACTTGGATCTCTTCAAACCCAATCTCAGAAGGAGATTGCAGGACAAACAGCTGAGATAAATTAAGGACTCCTTATACAAGGCGGTTCGATGTTTCAGTCCCGGACAAGCAGTCTTGGTGAGGGACTATGCAGGTGATCAAAAGTGGGTACTTGGAAAGATTAACAACAGAACTAGACCACTCTCCTACACAGTGGAGAATGTGTCTGATGTCTTCCTGAGATAATGCATCGATCTGTTGAGCAAAGCAGAGTCAGTTGCTAGAGAAGAAAAATGTCCAGAGCTGTCAGAACCACTTCCTGCAGTCCCAGAGTCAACTCCCACAACCACCACAGAGGAGGCCCCAGAACCTGAGATTGTTTCACAGCCACAAGTCTCACCTGCCAGGCAGATTGACTCCACTTGTCAGGAAAGATGTTATCCCACAAGAGTAAGAAATCCTCCATAGCAATTAAATCTTCAGGCCAGAATGGGACAATTTAAAATTTACTATGCTGTGGATGCCTATGTAGTAGTTGTATTATATAGTATGCCGTATATATAAGATAACGAGAGAGCAATAAGTTACATATTGCATTTGTGTTCTATAGTGAATTGGAGTTTATAGCTAAGCAGGGAGGAGTGTCCTCTATTTAATATTTTAGTAATATTTGAGTAATATTATAAATATATTGTTTGATGTCACATTCATTATATTTTACATAATTCATTATAGGCTATATGTAAGAAGTATGTGAATGGCATACGTCAATATGTCACTATGTCATACGTGAGCACCTCACTAAAGTAAAAACTAAGCCCATGCATCCTAGTCCCATGTTTTTCTTTCAATGAGTTTTTAAAGTTACAAAACATTACAGATTCCTTTGTTACTTTGAAATGCATTGTACCAATCTACTGTAAAGCTAATGATTATTTATATGCATAATGTAATGTGTTTCATTGCATCTGAAAAAATAATTTTGACCAACTTGTGTATTGACCAATGTGTATATGTGAATGAACTATTCTATTCAATAATCTAAAGAAACAGAATGTAGGTTTTCACCAATAAAACAAAGTGAGGCATTTTATGTTTAATGAAACCCATAGCATATTTTATTGAACTCCAAAACCTAAACACAAAAGTGCACTAAGAATCCTTATGTAACAACATCGTCATGTCAGACCAGCCTCTTAAAGTGAAACCCCAACTCAACCGGCGGTGGTTGTGAATTATGTACATTTCTCCCAATTATGTTATCCTACACAGGCCCCCCCATGACCCCCGCCCCCAGAATTCACTAAAACCAGCATTGTGAGCCTGTCTGGAGCTCGGACGAGCCGCCCAGCTCAGAGCCTGTGTTCCATGGGTGGAGGAACAGCAGGTGCCTCTGGCTCGTCCACGGGTGTGATGACACGCTCATGGCCATGTCGTGGCAGCGGAATACTCCAAACCTTGGTGGGCCAGTTTGAGGCAGTCTACTGAAATACATTCAGGTTTACCCTTCTTATCTATGATAAAAGTCTTTTCTCCCTGTTCAAGAACATGGAAGAGGCCATCGTAAGGAGGCCTAAGAGGATGTTGGTGTGCATCATGGTGGATGAAAATAAATGAGGTGGGATGTAGGTTACAGGAACCCTAGGATGCTGTATGCCATGATGGGAGGAAGGAATAGGTGAAAGGAATTGAAATTACTGAGGACCATGGAACGCTCCTGAGAGGTCAACCAGATGGTTATGGCATCAGGAATGAGATCACCTGGCACTTGTGACGTCTGCCAGTATAGCAACTGACGACTGCAGGTCCTCTTTTAGAGCTGTTCTGAGCCCCAGCAGGACCCATGGGAGATGATCACGCCAACACTCATCGGCCAGGGAAGCCCTCAGAGCAGCCTTTAAGAAGCGGTGAACCCCTCACGTAGGCCATTGGACTGTGGGTGATTCGCCGTGGTGTGATGTAACCTAATGCCAAAGTACTTGACAATCTCAGCCCAGAGGTTTGAAATGAATTGGGGACCACGATCAGAGGAAATATCAGATGGGGTGCCAATCCAAGCAGCCCAGGTGCTGATGAATGACCAAGCCACATCTGTGTCCGTCGTCGATGCAAAGAGGGACAACCTCTGCCCACCTGGTGGTACAGCCCACCATGGTAAGAAGGTGTGTGAAACCACGGGAGGGGTTAAGAGGATCAACGAGGTCCACATTGACAGGGACCTCAAAAGGTGCTAAATCCGCCTGAACTTGATGGTTAATTTTTGCCTGCTGGCACTCCACACAAGCTGCAGTCCAATCACACACATCCTTTATGAGGCTGTGCCAAACAAACTTTAGTGCAACCAGTTCCTGCGAAGCCTTCTGGACCTGATGTAAGAGGCCATGTATGGAGCCAAAACCCGTCTGTTTCCAACTTGCAGGCACTATGGGGTGAGGGCAACCAGTTGAGACATCGCACAGCAGAGAAACCCCAGCTCTCCTGAACTTAATGTCAGCCAACTGCAGGCCCATGGCTGCTGTTCAGTAAGCCTGGACCTCTGCATCAGTAACTTGGTTGGCTGCCATGCCAGCATAGTCAACCCCTATGTGTACAACCTCAACGGCTGGCTGTGAGAGGCAATCGTCCACAGCATTATCTTTCCCCTTGATATGTTGTATATCCATTGAGAACTCAAATATGTACACCCAGTGACACTGCTGCTGTGCAGACCAAGGGTGTGATATTTTGGCCATCACCTGCACAAGGGGTTTGTGATCAAAGAACGCTGTGAAATGGTGTCCCTCTAGAAGAAAATGAAAATGGTAGACAGCTAGATAGAGACAAGAAGCTCACGGTCAAACGTGCTGTACTTCCTTTCGTGGGGACGGAGCTGCCGGCTGAAGAAGGCGAGTGGCTGCCACACACCTCTGACCAACTGTTCGTGCACAGAACCCACAGCATAGGCTGAAGTGTCAGTCGTAATGGCTATGGGTGCGTTGGGGAATGAGTGCACCAGTAGTGTTGCGTTAGAAAGAGCTCATTTGGTGTAATCGAATGCCCTGGTCATGTCCACTGACCAGTCAAGCACTTGATTAGAGGTATTGCCTTCAAGCGCACTATACAGGGTGATCATAAGTTCAGCAGCTTGTGGAATGAAGCGGTGATAGAGATTGACCATACCTAAACGCTCCTGTAGTTTCTTAGTAGTGCAGGGTGGTGGGAAATCCATAATAGCGGCTACTTTTGATGGGAAGGGGCTCTGCGGAGATGCGATGGCTGAGAAAGTCAATGGTTGACAACCAAAACTGACATTGAGCAGGGTTAATAATCAACCCGTGTTGGCTGAAGTTGCTCAAAAAGTGTGCGGAGATGAGATTCGTGTTCTAATTTGGATCCACTGCTGGCAAGTATGCTATCCAGGTAAACAAAAAGATATTTTCAGTCTTTTAATGCAGAGTTCACCAGCCGTTGGAAATTCTTTGTTGCATTTTTCAGTCCAAACGAATGTGCAGATAATCAAAAAGACCAGACAGGGTTATCACAGCTGTCTTGGGAATGTCCACTGAGCACACAGGCACCTGATGGTGGCTCCTAACTAGATCGATTTTGGAAAAAAATAAATTTTCTAGCTAAACATGTCGAAACATGTGTGGGACCGGGTAGATTGGGGGTGGTGGCCTCATTAAGGCATCGGTAATCACCACATGGGCGTTCAACCACCATTGGGCTTAGGGACCATTCAGAGAGGTAAAGCCCAGTGGCTAGTTGACCAGCATACATTTCTGAGTCTTTCCATGTTGCCACCTTTTCTGGGTCCAGCCTACGGGCACAGGCATGGACTGGCAGACCATTTCTGGGAATGTGGAGCTTGACCCCATGTTTTTGTGACTGTAGTGGAGAATGGGGGCTTGGTGAGGTCTGGGAATTGGTCCGGAAGTCGAGTAAACTCACATGCAGTAATGCGTGCGCTTGACAGAGTCATAGTGGGGAATGACCCAACTATGAGGGAGTAGGGTAATGACCCAACTTTCTTGACATTCACACGCTGGCAGTTCTTAAGGTCGACTAACAGTCCTTGGGCACACAGAAAATCTGCACTGAGCAGAGGTCTAGCCACTTTAGCCAGAACAAAGGCCAATGTGTAACGTCACCCATGGAAACACAGTGTCACCTGTCCTGTTCCGTAAGTCTGGATCCTGCTGCCTCTGGTGGCCTCCAGTGAGGTTTCATTGCTCTCTGTTTTCTCATCAATAGGTGACGCTGGCAGCACACTCACTTGAGCACCCTTGTCACACAAGAAGCATTGCCTCTAAAGGGTCTCTGTAATGAACAGTAGATGGCCCTGGCAGCCACGGTGTTCACAGACCTCTGATGTCCCGATGCACTGGCACTATTGAAGCTGCAAGGCGGTTGGCACTTCCTAGCGCTCCTAACAAAGCGAGCACAGTAAAAACAGAGGCCTGGCATCATCTGTTTCGCAGGCACAGGAATCCTTATTTTGGGGCCTTGCTAACTGGTCTTATTGAGGCAGGGAAAGGAGGAGGAATGATGCACTGCAGCCTAGATAAGTGTAGACTATCAGCCATTTTAGCAAGCTCCCAGTTGTCCTTCACAGGTGTATTAGCGAGGGCTAGGCGAATTTTATCAAGCACTTGCTGCATGGAGTTCTTTAAAAATAAAACAAGGATGGTTATTTCTCAGGAGAGACGGCATGTGGTCCATTAGCTTTGAAGGTCTAGGATCACTGAGACTGGGTAAGGAGAGCAAATATTTGGCATGCTTAAACTCTGACAGTCCAGAAGTCTGGTGGTGTCTTCAGCAGTGATTCCTCACAGAGCAAAATGGGCCTCAGCTTGTACAAACAAAGCGACAGCATTTTGTTCCCAAAACTCCAGCCGTTTCAAAGTGACTGCATTGGCCAACGTGTTGAGTAACTCTGGAATTGTCCTAGAGCATCGGGGTCACCAATGTAGGTTTTTGCAAATAAAATGAAGTGAGGTGTTTTATGTTTAATGAAACCCGTAGCACATTTTATTGAACTCCAAGCACTAAATCTCGTTATGTAATAATGTCATCATGTCTGACCAACTTCTTAAAGTAAAACCCCAACCCAATGTGAATTATGTATATTTCTCCCAATTATGTTACCCAACAAGAACAGTAACCTTAGTAAAATTCTAAACTTTTGAATTATTTAAATTATATTTTTCAAAAATATGTTCATAGGTTATTTAACATAGATTTGCTTAAATCTCTGAAGATGTGAAAGTAATTAAGACAATATCCAATACTTGCCCCCCAATCAATTACTGACACAATGATTGACAATTTTTTTCTTATCTCTGAAAGCCATTTTAATCCTTACAGTCATTCCCATGATTTTACATAAAGACTGTCTAAATCATGAGCTAGTCTTTTAATTTTGCTTTTGCGTCCATGTTTGTTTTGCTTCATTAATTACACTTTTCTATCTTTTAGCTATTTTCCATTAGGCATAGTATTCCTGATTGCCGGCAAAATATTGGAGATGGATGATCCTACAGCCATTGGAAAGAAATTGGGTTTCTATGCAATCACAGTTGTATGTGGTCTTGTGGTTCATGGGCTACTTGTTTTACCCATGGTGTACCTCCTTATCACCAAGAAAAATCCAATTGTTTATATTAGAGGAATTCTTCAAGCTTTGCTCATAGCTTTGGCTACTTCTTCAAGGTATGTTGCATGTTATCTGATTGCTCTCAATAATCTATTAACCAACCAGCTCTATAATCAGAGTTGCATTTAATATCACCGGCATATGTCGTGAAATTTGTTAACTCAGCAGCAGCAGTACAGTGCAAAACATGACAAATATAGAAGAAAAAGAATTACAGTAAGTATATTTATGTATATTAAATAGTTAAATTAAAAAGAGTGGTGCAAAAACAGAAATAATAAAAAAGTGAGGTAGTGTTCACAGGTTCAATATCCATTTAGAAATTGTATGGCAGAGGGGAAGATGCTGTTTCTAAAGCGCTGAATGAGTGCCTTCAGGTTTCTGTATCTCCTTCCTGATGGTAACAATGAGAAGAGGGCATGTCCTGGGCGATGGGGGTCCTGAATAATGGATGATGCCTTTCTGAGGTACTGCTCCTTGAAGATATTTTGGATACTATGGAGGATATCATCCATGGTGGAGCTGACTAATTTTACAACTTTCCATAGCTTCTTTCGATCCTGTGCAGTAGACCCCCCCCCATACCAGACAGTGATGCAGCCAGTCAGAATGCTCTCCACACTACATCTGTAGAAGTTTTCGAGTGTTTTAGGTGACAAACCAAATCTCCTCAAAACCCTTATGAAATATAGCCACTGGCTTGCCTTCTTTATAGCTGCATTGATAGGTTGGGACCAGGTTAGATCCTCAGAGTTACTGACAACCAGGAACTTGAAACTGCTCACTCTCTCCACTTCTGACCCCTCGATGAGGGTTGGTTTGTGTTCCCTCGTCTTACCCTTTCAGAAGTCTACAATCAGTTCTTTAGTCTTACTAATGTTGAGTGCAAGTTTGTTGCTGTACCACCACTCAATTAGCTGGTATATCTCACTCCTGTACACTCTCTCGTCTCCAACTGAGATTTTGCCAACAATCAGCAAATTTATAGATGGATTTGAGCTATGCTTAGCCACACAGTCATGGGTATAGAGAGAGTAGAGCAGTGGACTAAGCACACATCCCTGAGGTGTTCCAGTGTTGATCATCAGTGAGGAGATGTTATTACCAATCTGCACAGGTTGTGGTCATCCAGTTAGGAAGATGAGGATCCAATTGCAGAGGTAGGTTCAGAGGCCCAGGTTCTGTAACTTATCAATCAGGACTGTAGGAACGATGGTGTTGAATGCTGAGCTATAGTCAATGAACAGCATTCCAACATAGGTGTTTGTATTGTTCTGGTGGTCTATGGCTGCATGAAGAGCCTTTGAGATGGTGTCTGCTGTATACCTACTGTAATGATAGGCAAATTACAGTGCCTTTTGGTCCTTGCTGAGGCAGGAGTTGATTCTTGCCATAAACAACCTCTCAAAGCATTTCATCACTGTAGATCTGAGTGCAACTGGACGATAGTTGTTAAGGCAGCTCACACTGATCTTCTTGTGCACTGGTATTATTGTTGCCCTTTTGAAGTGGAGAGGGGGTAAATCTTCTGACCATAGCAGCTGGACAACGTTGGCCTCCACCTGTCAGAGAAATTCCCTTTGTCCTCTCCTCTCTCACCTTCCCTTCCCCGCAACTTTCTTTTTCAGTTTTCCAAGGAAAGGAGAAGATGTGAAATGTTAACTATGTTTCCCTTTCCACAGATGCTACCTAACCTGCTAACTAAACTTACCTAGTATTTTCTGATTTTATTTTATGCTGCATGATCTTTTCAAATACAATAGATTGTAGTTAGATGGTCCATCAGTTAATTGGGACTGGCATTTATTTAGGATAACTCTTAAAGATGAAAAACAAATCAAAAAAGTAGTTGGGAATTCCCTTGTTTATTTGGGACAATATGACACTTAATTGGAGCAGGAGACTGTTGCCGAGCATTTTCCAACAAGCATCTGTCACTGTTTGACACTACACCATGCTTAGAGCAAACAGTTTTTAAATAGTAAACATGGGAAAATCTGCAAATGCTTCAAGTCCAAAGCAATGCACACAAAATGCTGAAGAAACTCAGCAGGTCAGGCAGCATCTATGAAAAAGAGTAAACCATTGATGTTTCAGTCCGAGACCCTTTATCAGGATTCCAGTTTGCATGCAAGTAGCTGTGTGCATGTGACAGTGGCCACACCCTGGAATGCCACTTCAACAGTTGTGCTAAACCAGGTGAGGGTAGCCGGTTGGTCTCATACCCCAGTATGATAGGGATCTCCCTGTCCTAGCATGTTAACTCAGGCCCAGCAGACTGGACGGATGAGATCTACAGTGAGATCCAACAGCCAGGAAGTTGTTTCTGCAACACTACGTGGAGAGCAAAGTGCATGACGAGGCACAGAATTAGACCTGGTCACTCACCCTAAACAGGGAAGACCCCTGTTGCGATGTCTACTTGTCCCAATGGACCTAGAATTCCAAGATCAAGAGAGTGGCTTTTCCACTTTAAAAAAATTTTCCAACAAAGGTTACCTGTCATCATCAGATAGGACAGACAACCACCAGTAGTATTGGTAGCATTCTAATTTACTCAGTATTTAACTTAAATACATACATCACTACTCAGTTAAATGGTAGTTTGTCCTATTTATATCTCTTTAACTATTTCCACGAAACCGGATAACTGGGGCAGTTGCTTAATTGGGCCAAAATGTACTGGTCCTGATGTGTCCCAATTAACCAGAATCCACTGTACTTAGATTCAAAAGAATCAACCTACTTGTTTAGAATTAACCCCATTTCACTGGAATGTTCTACAACAGAATAAGAAAAGTGTACTTGAAATTCAATATCCAGCACACATACTGAATAGTGTCTCTTTATGATTACTAGACACAGAGCAGGTAGAATTAAATGATGATCATAAGGAATGCACAAGGCAAATAAACTCTCATAAAATATAGAACAGACTTGAATTGTACTATAATCCTTTTATTCTTTGGGGGGGGGGAAGAAGACAATATTATCCAAATTATCAATCCTTCTGTTTTTAACATCTGTCTGATACTTAGCAGCTTAAGTCAATGACGTATTTGTTAAAACTCTGCTTACAACTCATGCCAAAAACAACTTAAAGTGCTTTTGTGGGAAAATTAAAGGAAAGCTCTTTTCCCAGGTGCAGTAAATTAGGCCAGAGACTGACTTGCCTGGTTAATTACCAAATATACCATTTCAAAAGCTGTTCGTTATTATTGTAGATATTGAGGATGAATGGGTGCATATTGGAAAATTTAAGCAGTTACCTTTGAATTTTTATATGATTGCAAAGGGCAAATCAGACTTGCATAAATCATTTCATCTTTGGAGTCTTGCTTATCTATTTCCAGCTCTGCCACTTTGCCTATTACCTTCAAGTGCCTGTTAGAAAACAACCATATTGATAGAAGAATTGCAAGATTTGTTTTACCTGTGGGAGCTACAATCAACATGGATGGCACTGCCTTGTATGAAGCTGTGGCAGCAATATTTATTGCACAAGTTAACAACTACGAGCTGGACTTTGGGCAAATTATTACTGTGAGGTATGTGAAATTTTAATTTATTCATGTAAATTGGAATTGAATGTCTCATCACTAAGTTTGCCTCCCACTTCTCTAAATGTCATTGGCTTACTGGGGTGCAATTTCTTATCCAGTTCACAGAATCTCTTGTCTTCCCCATTAATGTTGAGTGTGGTTTACACTGCAGAGCGTTACAGATAATCTGAAAAAAAGTACCCTCACCTCACGTCTACAGAATGTACCTTTTATTGACAGTAGGTTTGAAATGAAATTGTAAAATATAATAAGATCCAGAACTAATGCTGAAAACTCCAGGGCCATTCATATTCACTGATTATGGCCTATCCCAGTTGAGCTTATCCTATTGGTGAAGTGTACATAGAAATCAATGGAGATCAGTCTGGGTGTCATATCTGTAAAGTTGAGAAAACCATTCTAATTGGGCTGTTTCACAAAATAACTCCTCAGATATTGGTCAGGATAAAAGAGCAGAGCCAAATGGAGTGGGATTACGGGGTTGTGGTCCTGATCCAAAACTTCGGCATTTGTTAAACGATCCTTCAGTTATTTCTGTTTTGCTCAGTTCTTTAATTGCAGAGTAGCTTCCTGGATAATTTCATATTAACAGCACCCATATTGAATAGGAATTGGGTTGCAGGCAGACCATTCATACTAGAAGAGGCAGAATAATGCTGAAGAAAATACTTGATTTCAAACAATTTTTACCATTAGCCAACTTGTGTATTGGAACTGATTGAGTTCTATGCTGAGGCTAGCAAGGAAGTGGATGATAATTTCAGGTTATAAAACAAATTTATAATTCTTTTTGTGACATTCCTCATAACCTGCTGGGATGTACTGTATGACCATAAGACCATAAGAAATTGGAGCAAAATTAGGCTACTTGGCCCATTGAGTCTGCTCTGCAACTCAATCATTGCTGATCCTTTTTTCCCCTCCTCAGCCCCACTCCCTGGTCTTCTCCTAATAACCTTTGATGCTATGGCCAATCAAGAACTTGTCAATCTCCACATTAAGTACACCCAACAACCTGGCCTCCACAGCTGCTTGTGGTAACAAATTCCACAAATTCACCACCCTCTGGCTAAAGAAATTTCTCCACATCTCTGTTTTAAATGGACGACCTCAATCCTGAGGTTGTGCCCTCTTGTCCTAGACTCCCCCACCAGGAGACACATCCTTTGCACATCTACTGAGTCTAGGCCTTACAACATTAAAAAGGTTTCAATAAGATCCCCCTGATCCTTCTAAATTCCAGTGAGTACAGGCCCAGAGCCATCAAGCGTTCCTCGTATGATAACCTTTTCATTCCCGGAATCATCCTTGTGAACCTCCTCTGAACCCTCTCCAATGCCAGCACATCTCTTCCTAGATGAGGGACCCAAAACCTTTCACAATACTCAAGGTGAGGCCTCACAAGTGCCTTTATAAAGCCTCACCATCACATCACCGCTCTTGTATTCTAGGCCTCTTGAAATGAATGCTAACATTGCATTTGCCTTCCTCACCACCGACTCAACCTGCAAGTTAACGTTTAGAGTGTTCTGCACAAGGACTCCCAAGTTTCTCTGCATCTCAGATTTTTGGATTTTTCCCCATTTACAAAATAGTCTGCACATTTATTTCTTCTGCTAAAGTGCATGACCATGCATTTTCCAACATTGTATTTCATTTGCCACTTTCTTGCCCTTTCTCCTAATCTGTCTAAGTCCTTCTGAATCCTTCCTGTTTCCTCAACACTACCTGCCCCTCTACCAATCTTCATATCATCTGCCATTTTGGCAACAAAGCCATTTATTCCAGCATCTAAATCATTGATATACAGCATAAAAAGAAGCAGTCCCAACACCGACTCCTGTGGAACACCACTAGTCACTGGTTGCCAACCTGAAAAGGATCTTTTTATTCCCACTTGCTGTCTCCTACCAATCATCAAATGCTCTAACCATGCCAGTAGCTTTCCTGTAATGCCATAGGCTCTTAACTTGTAAGCAGCCTCGTGTGTGGCACCTTGTCAAAGGCCTTCTGAAAATTCAAATATACAACATACAATGTGATCCCCTTTTTCTTTCCTACTTGTAGTCTCCTCAAAGCATTCCAACAGGTTCAACAGACAAGATTTTCCCTGAAGGAAGCATGCTGACTTTGTCCTATCTGTCCTGTGTCACCAAGTACTCCATAACATCGTCCTTAACAATTGATTCCAACATCTTCCCAAACACTGAGGTCGGGCTAACTGGTTCATAACTTCCTTCCTGCTGCCATCCTGCTTTCTTAAAGAGTGGAGTGACATTTGCAATTTTCCAGTCTTCCGGAACCATGCCAGAGTCCGATGATTCTTGAGAGATCATTACTAATGTCTCCACAATCTCTACCACTACCTCTTTCAGGCCCCTAGGGGGCAGTTCATCTGGTCTAGGTGGCTTATGTACCCTTGGGTCTTTCAGTGTTCTGAGCACATTCTCCCTTGTTATAGTATCTGCACTCTCTTCTCCTCCCTCACACCCCTCAACACTTGGCACACTGCTAGTGTCTTCTACAGTGAGACAGATGCAAAATAGTCATTTAGTTCATCTGCCATCTCCTTGTCCCCTGTTATTCTTTCTCCGGCTTCATTTTCTGGCAGTCCTATATCCACTCTCATCTCTCTTTTATTTTTTGTACACGAATAAAAGCTTTTTCTATCAACCTTGATATTGTTTGCTACTTGCTTTCATATTTCATCTTTTCCCTACTAATGATTTTTTTAGTTGCTTTCTGTAGGTTTTTAAAAGCTTCTTCTATCTTCTCTATCTTCCTGCTAATTTTTACCTTGTGTATGCCCTCTCCTTTGCTTTTATATTAGCTTTGATTTCCCTTGTCAGCCATGGTTGTATTATTTTGCCACTTGTGTACCTGTATTTCTTTGTTTTTGGAATACATCTATCCCACACCTTCCTCATTTTTCCCAGAAACTCAGGCCATTGCTGCTCTGCTACCATCCCTGCCAGCATCTCCTTCCAATTTACCATGCCATGATAGTGTAGTAGTTAGCATGATGGTACCACAAATGGAGTTTGGGGTTCGATTCTGACACCGTCTGTAAGAGTTTGTACATCTTGCACATTACTGCATGTGTTTCCTCTAGGTGCTCCACTTTCCTTCCACAGTCCAAAGATGTTAGTCGGTTAATTGGTCATTATAAGTTGTCTTGTGATGAGGAGGGAGGGGAGGGAGGAGGGAATGTCGACTCAGACCATGAGAGGCTTGCGTCGGGCATTTTCATGCCTTACAAGGTGCAGATTGGAAGTCTGTGTGGGGCGCCACTCCTTGCACAGAGCAATGTGTGGTTAAGTGCCTTGCTCAAGGACATAAACACTCTGCCACAGCTGAGGTTCGAACTAGTGACCTTCAGATCACTAGACGAACACCTTAACCACTTGGCCACGTGATGAAGTTAGCATTAAATATGTGAGTTGCCGGCCGATGCAGCTTGTTGGGCCAGAGGGGCTGGTTCCATGCTGTATCTCTAACAAAACTAATAAAATAAAATGTTTGCAGTCCTAGATGAGACATGCGTGATCGTTATTGATACCTGGGAATTTTAAAACGCTCACCTGGCTTAAAGTGGCAAGGGGAGCAAAGATGTGGGAGAAAGATAGACTTGTTCATTTTGTGGTCCTGATTCAGCCAAGCCGCAACTTAAATCTGTGCAAGTGTGGTAGCCTTTGCAAAGCTGGCTGGATCCTTTTTTAAGTATGCAGATTATGTACTCCATCTGTGCCAATTGCTGAATAATGATCAGATGTGGAACAAAAGATATTTTCAGCTCAATTCCACAGTGATGCACAGCTGAGATAAACTAGTCCACATTGGTGACTGTGGTCTGTACAACTCAGCTTCACACCTAGCAGTCAGAGAGGCAAAATAGTAATTTGTATCATGATGAGCATCCTGTACCCGGCATCTTTAGTTGTCAATCCATGCACACACGCTGTAAACTGTCTATATTGCAAAACAGGCAGTACTTTGTGTAGCAGATACTGGAATGGAGGATTTGGCATTTGATGGTGTTAGCATCTGGTTATCAAATATACTCATCACGGTTTCCTGCTGTCACAAAGTACTGAATTTGATTTTTTTTCTATGTTTACAGAAAGCCAGACACAATGGTCATTTCAATCTTTTCTTTCACTAGAACTAGCACAATGGTTTTTGTTTGTGGTGGCCCTGTATAAAATTGGCCAGTATCTGCAGTTAAACTTTTGTACTTAAGACAAAAGTTGGATATGGACATGTCGCTGAAGTCCATTTTGAAGTGAAATCCAGTTATAAGGTTTATGTTGTGTCAATACAGCAACCAAGTAAATAATGAATATTACAGCAGTGGCACCCAGGCTAATAAACTTTCACACAAACAATGTCTGGGAGGTTTGTCCAGATCTTAATGGGGATTAAACAAGCAGCTGCCATTGCTGCCTTCAACCTTGAAGTGCTGAAGTCTTCTGTCTTCTGACCAGACCAGAGGTGAATGCTGAAGTGTAGTATTGTCCTTGACGTCTCTCTTTTTGATATAAATAGAACAATGCAAGAAATGTAGGTGCAGGGTAAATCCCTTAGTTTTGGGTGCAGAAAGGAGAAAAAGCAGATCAAAGTACATATAAAGGAGGAAGCCATGCTGAACTCTAAATACCTCTGTGTCTTGTCTAGCATAACAGCAACAGCAGCCAGTATAGGTGCCGCAGGCATTCCGCAAGCTGGCCTGGTGACCATGGTGATCGTTTTGACATCAGTTGGACTTCCCACAGATGACATCACTCTGATCATTGCAGTGGATTGGGCATTGTAAGATTTTATATTTATATATTTTAATAGAAATTCATATTACTTATTCCTTGAAAAAACAATTGGCTGTCTTAACCATTATTTCCACAGACTGGTAATATTAAATGACTGTTTCTTTTAAAGGGATAGATTTCGAACTATGATTAATGTTCTCGGAGATGCTCTGGCAGCTGGAATTATGGCTCATATCTGCCGAAAGAATTTTACTCAGGAAAATGACGAAGTAGGAAAATAATTTTTTTGTATTCTTCTCAAATTTATTTTAATCCAGTGGATCTGTCTAATGATTTTGAACGTTGAGTAATAATTGATCTTGGAAAGAAGTATGTAATCCCCATGGAAACACAAAACAAAGTAAAGAATCATTACTATGTGGGAGACCAATCAGCCCGTCAAGTCTGTGTTGACCCTTTATAGAACAATCCTACCGGTTCTATTCCTTATTATTTCCTTGCAGCCCTGCAAAGCAATGTACTTTCTTTTCAAATCCACATTTTGAAAGTCCTGATTGACTGTTTCCACCATCCCTACCATTCATGTAGGCTTCAAGGTCCAGATTATAAGCACTGTCTATGTACAATAAAAAGTTAATTTCCCTCAGACCTTTTGGTCCTCAGTTCACATCTGAATCCCTGTTCCTGTTGGTCCTGAACAACCAAATTGAAAAATATTTTTTATCATCTAAACTCAGCAAGATCTTGTTTATCTTTGTCAAATCTACTCCAAGTCAAATTTCAAAGTACATTTACTATCAATGTATACATTATACAACTTTGAGATTTTTCTCCTTTCAGGAGACAAAGAAACAAAACAAAGAAACCTAAAGGAACCCATAAAAAAGAAGACTGTTAAACAGCCAATGTACAGGGGGGAAAAAAAACAAATTGTGCAAACAATAAAAGTAAGCAAATGGCATTCAGAATGAAGGTGAAACCACAGAGACAAAGCCAGGCATCCCTGCAGCCGGAGCAGGGCACACCCTCAGTTCAGTGCAGAGCCGAGTAAACGTCACAGAGCAACAAGCTGAACCAGCCCAACCTCGCATCTGTTCCCGACACCCTGCCTGCTCAACCTGGCTCAGTGTTTACATCGTCCGAACATCATGTTGTTCCTTGCTCCAGGATCCGGGCCCTGTCAATTTGACACACTGTGGGCCTGGAACCCACTGCCGTGTTTCAGCCTGTGCCTGACCTTTCCAAATTGGCCTGGGGCTCAGACTGATCAAATCTTGGGTCTTTCCTCACTCTCGGATTTGGTCGACGGGCTTCGCCCCAACTCTGCCTCACCTCTACTCAGCCTCTCCATTGTGTGCAGTGATCGTTTACCAGAAAAAGTGTTATTAATAAAGCATTTAGTGGTATTCTTTGTTTTGGTTGCCGCAGATAGGTAGTCGCTGGACGACACCAGTGTCATCTTCTGTGCTTGAAGGAGAACACTCAGCATTAAGTGTATATATCAGATTCCCTACATGAACGCTGACCCATTCACCCCAAAACATTTTGATTATATCTGTCTTGCTACCTCGGTCATGGCAATCAGGATCATGCTTATGCTTCTGAATGGTCTAAAATTACACATCAAAAATACTCTTTTTGATGAATTACTACTACTGCTAATGTCCAAAATCTCATTGTAAGGACGTGCTTTCAGATGAGGAAATGCTTGTTTGAAGTAGGATTGTAATAACTACATTTCCTGAGTTGTATTTTTGTGGATTTTGCTCAGTGTTGGGAGTGTTGTTTAATTTCTTCATTTCAACTGTCTCTTGCTACCTCAAGTTTAGTGCTGTTGTTCCTGTAGAAACTCCAGATGAAGAGTCATGCTGTGTGAAAACAGCCCCTTCAGCCCACTGAGTTTACTCAAATTATCAAACACACATTTGTAGTAATCCTGCGCGAATGCCATTTTATTTTGCCTGCACACCCAGCACTCTATCAGATTCTGCATTTGCTACAGGCCAAGGGGAATTTACAGTGGCCTGGTAACCCATCAACCAATGAATTGGGATGTTGGGATGTGGGAGAAAACTAGAGCTCCTGGGTAAACCCCCGTGATCATAGGGGGAATGTATAAACCTCACACAGACAGCAGCCGATTGTAGGAATGAAACCTTGTTTCTGGAGTTCTGTTAGTTAATTTGTGGAGGGAGGTAAGTCTGGCCCCACTTTTTCTCATATTAATGGCTTTGCAATTCCAGCAACTGGTGAAAGGATGATGCTTGTCATTGACCTCAACTAAAAAAAAAATGTCTTTCTTTTCAAATCTTTTTATTATTATATTATTCAAAAAAAATAACATGAGTACATCGAAGTAACAACACTTACAATGTCTCAAGGAAAAAAAATTATCTTAAAGATTGAAAAATTTTGTGATGATAAAAAAACCCTACTAAGCAGAAAAAGTGGGGGAAAAAAAACCATTAGGTGTACAGCCCCGGAGCCATGCGTCATACAAAAAGCTTTGAAAAATAAACGTCAAGCTGCCAGCAAGAAAGAAAAATATACCAAAAAAATTACATAAAAGTTGCTGGTGAACGCAGCAGGCCGGGCAGCATTTCTAGGAAAAGGTACGGTCAACGTTTCTATGTGAGTTGCTTGAAATTCCAGCATCTGCAGATTTCCTCATGTTTGCGCCAAAAAATTTACAGTTAGATCGTGGAGAAAATCTATTAATTAGTTCAAATGATAATAATGAGCAAATGAGCCCCATCTTTTCTCAAAATCAAATAAAGGTTCAAAGGTTCAGCTTCTAATTTTCTCCAAACTAAGACATAGCATCACTTGAGAGAACCATTGTGACAAAATAGGAGCTGATGTATCCTTCCACTTCAACAAAATGGCCCTCCTAGCTATCAATATAACAAATGCAATAACATGTTGGTCAGACAAAGAAATACCATGGATATTTTGAGGAATTATTCTGAAAAGCACAGTTAATTTGTTAGGTTGTAGATTAATTTTAAGTGCTTTAGAAATTGTTGAGAAAACTGACATCCAGAACTGTTCCAATATAGAACAAGACCAAAACATATGTGTCAGTGTAGCACCTATCTCAGTTTTACATCTATCACAATAACTATCAACATTAGGAAATATTTTAGAGAGTCTCTCCTTCGTCAAATGGTAATGATTACAATTTTGTTCGCTTAGTAGACTCTATGAAGTATTTATTTAATAGATGGAGTCCACTTACATTTTCACTTATTGTTCATGCAGTTAAAATGATGATTTTACCAAAATTTTATATTTATTTCAGAATATCCCTTTTTTGACTAAGAAGTTTTTTGATTGGATTGATTCTATTATTTTATCTTTTATTTGGAGTAATAAAAGACTAAGGATTAGTAAATGTCACTTACCAAAGTTGAAAAAGGATGGAAGTCTTGCTTTGCCTAATTTAAGAATGTATTATTGGGCTGTTAATGTTCGATACATGTCCATTTTGGTTATATTAGGTTGATAAAAATGATCGGCCAATATGGGTAGACCTGGAACTGAAAGCTGTGAAACAGTTTTATTTAACCTCGTTATTGGGAGTTGCTTCACCTATACAGTTAGCTAAAGTTGCTTATTTAAACCTATACCCTCTAATTAAGCATTCTTTACAAATTTGGCTCCAGTTCCGCAACTTTTTTAATCTTAAAAAATTTAAACTTTGTAGTTTAATTTATCAAAATTATTTTTTTAATCTTTCTTTGAGTGAATTTTTTTACTTTGGAAAAACAAAGGTATTAATTCTTTTTTGGACGCAAACAACAGGAATTCTGCAGATGCTGGAAATTCTAGCAACAAACATAAAAGTTGCTGGTGAACGCAGCAGGCCAGGCAGCATCTCTAGGAAGAGGTACAGTCGACGTTTCAGGCCGAGACCCTTCGTCAGGACTAACTGAAGGAAGAGTGAGTAAGGGATTTGAAAGTTGGAGGGGGAGGGGGAGATACAAAATGATAGGAGAAGACAGGAGGGGGAGGGATGGAGCCAAGAGCTGGACGGGTGATAGGCAAAAGGGATACGAGAGGATCATGGGACAGGAGGTCCGGGAAGAAAGACGGGGAGTGGGGGGGAACCCAGAGGATGGGCAAGGGGTATAGTCAGAGGGACAGAGGGAGAAAAAGGAGAGTGAGAGAAAGAATGTGTGTATAAAAATAAGTAACAGATGGGGTACGAGGGGGAGGTGGGGCATTAGCGGAAGTTAGAGAAGTCGATGTTCATGCCATCAGGTTGGAGGCTACCCAGATGGAATATAAGGTGTTGTTCCTCCAACCTGAGTGTGGCTTCATCTTTACAGTAGAGGAGGCCGTGGATAGACATGTCAGAATGGGAATGGGATGTGGAATTAAAATGTGTGGCCACTGGGAGATCCTGCTTTCTCTGGCGGACAGAGCGTAGGTGTTCAGCAAAGCGGTCTCCCAGTCTGCGTCGGGTCTCGCCAATATATAAAAGGCCACATCGGGAGCACCGGACGCAGTATATCACCCCAGCCGACTCACAGGTGAAGTGTCGCCTCACCTGGAAGGACTGTTTGGGGCCCTGAATGGTGGTAAGGGAGGAAGTGTAAGGGCATGTGTCGCACTTGTTCCGCTTACACGGATTAGTGCCAGGAGGGAGATCAGTGGGGAGGGATGGGGGGGACGAATGGACAAGGGAGTTGCGTAGGGAGCAATCCCTGCAGAATGCAGAGGGGGGGGGGAGGGAAAGATGTGCTTAGTGGTGGGATCCCGTTGGAGGTGGCGGAAGTTACTGAGAGTAATATGTTGGACCCGGAGGCTGGTGGGGTGGTAGGTGAGGACCAGGGGAACCCTATTCCTAGTGGGGTGGCGGGAGGATGGAGTGAGAGCAGATGTACATGAAATGGGGGAGATGCGTTTAAGAGCAGAGTTGATAGTGGAGGAAGGGAAGCCCCTTTCTTTAAAAAAGGAAGACTTTTCCCTCGTCCTAGAATGAAAAGCCTCATCCTGAGAGCAGATGCGGCGGAGATGGAGGAATTGCGAGAAGGGGATGGCGTTTTTGGAAGAGACAGGGTGAGAAGAGGAATAGTCCAGATAGCTGTGAGAGTCAGTAGGCTTATAGTAGACATCAGTGGATAAGCTGTCTCCAGAGACAGAGACAGAAAGATCTAGAAAGGGGAGGGAGGTGTCGGAAATGGACCAGGTAAACTTGAGGGCAGGGTGAAAGTTGGAGGCAAAGTTAATAAAGTCAACGAGCTCTGCATGCGTGCAGGAAGCAGCGCCAATGCAGTCGTCGATGTAGCAAAGGAAAAGTGGGGGACAGATACCAGAATAGGCATGGAACATAGGTTGTTCCACAAAGCCAACAAAAAGGCAGGCATAGCTAGGACCCATGCGGGTGCCCATAGCTACACCTTTAGTTTGGAGGAAGTGGGAGGAGCCAAAGGAGAAATTATTAAGAGTAAGGACTAATTCCGCTAGACGGAGCAGAGTGGTGGTAGAGGGGAACTGATTAGGTCTGGAATCCAAAAAGAAGCGTAGGGCTTTGAGACCTTCCTGATGGGGGATGGAAGTATATAGGGACTGGATATCCATGGTGAAAATAAAGCGGTGGGGGCCAGGGAACTTAAAATCATCGAAAAGTTTAAGAGTGTGAGAAGTGTCATGAACATAGGTAGGAAGGGATTGAACAAAGGGGGATAAAACCGTGTCGAGGTATGCAGAAACGAGTTCGGTGGGGCAGGAGCAAGCTAAGACAATAGGTCAGCCAGGACAGGCAGGTTTGTGGATCTTGGGTAGGAGGTAGAAACAGGAAGTGCGAGGTGTGGGAACTATAAGGTTGGTAGCAGTGGATGGGAGATCCACTTTTTTTTTTTTGGATTTATTTAACGAAGATAGCTTGATGTCTTTTGAACAATAAGTTGAAAAATATTCTCTTTCATACTCACACTTCTTACAATACTTTCAAGTTAGACATTTCTTACAAAAATATTTAAGTAATTTTCCTTACATATTGGAGGCTGACCTGTTAGATACTATTATGAGTATGAACCCTTCGACGAAGGGTTCTATTGGAAGAATTTATAATTTATTATTACAATGGGATAAGTGTCCCTTATTTAAGATTAAACAGGATTTGGAAAAGGAACTCAATTTGACTTTGATGATGGAGGATTGGACGCAGATTCTGAAACTGGTTAACTCTTCTTCAATCTGTGCTAGTCATTCACTGATTCAATTTAAAAATATATTGTCAATATATCCCCCTCAACCATATCCTTTGGCAGCTCATTTCATATACTGACCATGCTCTGGATGAAAAAATACCTTCAGTTTCCTTTTAATACTCTCCCCTCTCACCTCAACCAATGGCCTCGTTCTTGATTCCCCAACCCTGGGAAAAGTACTACTCATTCATAACTTTAGACATCTCTATAGGATCACCCCTCATACTCCTACATTCAATGTATAAAAGAGTCCCAACCTGCTCAGTCTCTCTCCATAACTCAGCCATTCAAATCCCAGCAGCATCCTCATAAATCTCCTCTGAACTCTTTCTAGCTTAATGGTGTCTTTTTTACAGTAAGCTGACCAAAACTGAGCACTATATTCCAAATGTGACCTCACTAACATCTTGTACGATGACAATATAACCTCCTAGCTTCTATACATAATGCCCTTACGGATGCAGGCCACCATGCGAAAGTTACCTTCATCAGCCTATCTACCTGTGATGCCACTTTGAGGGAACAATTTACCTGTACTCCGAGGACCCTCTGTTCTATGACACTCCTGAGGGACCTTCTGTCACTGTGAATGCCGTACACTCATTTGTCTTAAGACCATAAGACATAGAGGCAGAAGTAGGCCATTCGGCCCATTGAGTCTCCTCCGCCATTCAATCATGGGCTGATCCAATTCTTCCAGTCATCCCCACTCCCCATGCCCTTTGATGCCCTGGCTAATCAAGAACGTATCTATCTCTGCCTTAAATGCAACCAATCACTTGGGCTCCACAGCTGCTAGTGGCAACAAATTCCACAGATTTACCACCCTCTGACTAAAGTAATTTCTCCGCATCTCTGTTCTAAATGGACTTCCTTTAATCCTGAAGTCGTGCCCTCTTGTCCTAGACTCCGCTACCATGGGAAGTAACTTTGCCATATCTAATCTGTTCAGGCCTTTTAACATTCAGAATGTTTCTATGAGATCCCCCCTCATTCTCCTGAACTTCAGGGAATACAGCCCAAAAGCTGCCAGGTGTTCCTCATATGGTAACCCTTTCATTCCTGGAATCATTCTTGTGAATCTTCTCCGATCCCTTTCCAATGTTAGTATATCCTTTCTAAAATAAGGAGCTCAAAACTGCACATAATACTCCAAGAGTGGTCTCACAAGTGCCTTGTAGAGCCTCAACATTACATCCCTGCTCTTATATTCTATACCTCTAGAAATGAATGCCAACATTGCATTTGTCTTCTTCATCACTGACTCAGCCTGGAGGTTAACCTTTAGGATATCCTGCACAAGGACTCCCAAGTCCCTTTGCATCTCTGCATTTTGAATTCTCTCCCCATCTAAATAATAGTCTGCCCATTTATTTCTTCCACCAAAGTGCATGACCATACACTTTCCAACATTATATTTCACTTGCCACTTCTTTGCCTATTCCCCTAAACTATCTAAGTTTCTCTGCAGGCTCTCTGTTTCCTCAACACTACCCGCTCCTCCACCTATTTTTGTATCGTCGGCAAATTTAGCCACAAATCCATTAATCCCATAGTCCAAAGCATTGACGTGTATCGTAAAAAGCAGTGGTCCCAACACGGACCCCTGTGGAATGCCACTGGTAACCAGCAGCCAGCCAGAACAGTTCTGGTTTCTGCCAATCAGCCAATGCTCCATCCATGCTAGTAACTTCTCTGTAATTCCATGGGCTCTTATCTTGCTAAGCAGTCTCATGAGCGGCACCATTTCAAAGGCCTTCTGAAAATCCAAGTACACCATATCTATTGTATCTCCTTTGTCTACCCTGCATGTAATTTCCTCAAAAAATTGCAGTAGGTTAGTCAGGCAGGATTTTCCTTTCAGGAAACCATGCTGGCTTTGACCTATCTTGTCATGTGCCTCCAGGTACTCTGTAATTTCATCCCTAACAATTGATTCCAACAACTTCCCCACCACTAATGTCAGGCTAATAGGTCTATAGTTTCCTTTTTGCTGCCTCCCACCCTTTTTAAATAGCGGAGTAACATTTGCAATTTTCCGGTAATCCGGTACAATGCCAGACTCTATTGATTCTTGAAAGATCATTGTGAATGCCTCTACAATCTCTCCAGCTAATTCCTTCAGAACCCAAGGGTGCATTCCATGAGGTCCAGGAAATTTATCCACCCTCAGACCATTAAGCTTCCTGAGCACCTTTTCAGTCGTAATTTACACTGCACATACTTCACTTCCCTGATACTCCTGTATGTCCAGTATGCTGCAGATGTCTTCCACTGTGAAGACTGATATAAATACGCATTCAGTTCCTCTGCCATCTCTGCGTCTCTCATTACAATATCTCCAGTGTCATTTTCTATTGGTCCTATATCTACTCCCAACTCCCTTTTACCCTTTATTTACTTAAGAAAGCGTTTAGTGTCTTCTTTGATATTAGTCGCCAGCTTCTTTTCATAATTCATCTTTTCCTTCCTAATGACCTTCTTAGTTTCCTTCTGCAAGTTTTTAAAAGCTTCCCAATCCTCTATTTTCCCACTAGCTGTGGCTTCCTTGTATGCCCTTTCTTTTGCTTTTACTTTGGCTCTGACTTCACTTGTCAGCCACGGTAGTGTCCTCCTTCCATTCAAAAATTTCTTCTTATTTGGAATATATCTGTCTTGCACTTCCCTCATTTTTCGCAGAAATTCCAGCCATTACTGCTCTGCTGTCCTTCCTGCTAGTGTCTATTTCCAGTCAATCTTGGCCAGTTCTCCCTTCCATGCCATTGTAATTTCCTTTATCCCACTGAAATACTGACACATTGGAATTTAGTTTCTCCTTCTCAAATTTCAAAGTGAACTTGATCATACTGTGATTACTGCTCCCAAAGGGTTCCTTAATCTTAAACTCTTTTATGAACTCTGGATCATTGCACAACACCCAATCCAGCACAGCCAGTCCCTAGAGGGCTCAATAACAAGTTGTTCTAAAAAGCGATTCTTTAGACATTCTACAAATTCTCTCTCTTGAGGTCCAATACTGGCCTGGTTTTCCCAATCCACTTTCATGTTAAAATCCCTGACGATTATCATGACATTGTCTTCACAAAATGCAACACCTTGCTCTTACCCAAATTAATTCTGTTTGCCTGCTGTACAAAACTTAGTCGTGCTACATTTGGAATAATATGTGCAGTTCTGGACACCACATTACAGGAAGGATGTAGAGGATTTGGAGAGGGTGCAAAAGAGGTTCACAGGGGTGCAGTCTAGATTAGAGAGTATTAGCTATAAAGAGAGGTTGACAAAACTTGGAATGTTTTCTTTTGGCATCAAAGGCTGAAAAGTGGCCTGATCATTATATCTAAAATTATGAGAGGCATAGACAGGGAAGAAAGTCAGAATGTTATTTTTCCCAGGAGGAAATTGTCAAATACTAGAGGGCTTGCCTTTAAAATGAGTGAAGGAAAGTTTAAAGGAGATTTACTTAACAAATTTCTTACACAGGGAGCAGTAAGTGCCTGATGGGGGAGTTAGTGGAAGTAAATACAATAGCAAAGTCTAGGAGCCATTTAGACAGGCACAGGAGCAGGTAAGGTTTGAAGGATACAGACTATGTCCAGACTGATTTGGTTTAAATTGGCATCTTCGTTGACACAGACGTTGTTGGCCAAAGGGCTTGTTCTTTTTGCCATATGTTCTATGTTCTAAAGATTAGTACATCTGAGTGTAATTAAGTGTGAGGCATAAATATTATAATCTATCTTACTTTAGAATAATTTTTTAATGTTCTCCAGGGACTGAGATTCTAAAATACAAAAATAACTTGCAGGGTTAGAGTGAATGTCAACAGATGTTATCACGTTATACTGTTAAAATATAAATTCACTTGATTCTTGCTGTAATTTAAAAAAATGAAAATGTGTTGAGTTGAAATTTGTCTAATCATGTTTTGTTGTTGATTGCATCTGTGAAGACTGACATGTTGTGCCCTGTGGAATGAAGCTTATCTTTACAGCAGTCTCTTACTTTCTGAATTAGCAGGGCAGGTGTAGTTGTCACAAATTGCTGTCAGTGTGTCTGATTAATGACAGTTTTCAGTCATTACAGCCGGAAATACCAGATCATCTTATATTTTTCAAACAAAATGCTGGTGGAAGTCAGCAACCCAGGCAGCATCATGGGGAAAAAAGTACAGTTGACGTTTCGGGCTGAAACCCTTCGGCAGGATTCTGCCAATGTCCTGCCAAAGGTTTTTGGCTCAAAATGTTGTCTGTACTTTTTTCCGTAGATACTGCCTGGCCTGCTGAGTTCCACCAGCATTTTGCGCGTGTTGCTCGGATTTCCAGCATCTGCAGAGTTTCTCTTGTTTATATTTTTCACAATTAGTTTTTCAAATAAATACAAATTTGGAAGCAAATCTAAATTTAATTAGAAATCTAAAATATAATAGAGAAAACTTGAAAAAATGGCTCCATGAATAATTAGTAATAACATATTGTGTTACTTTGATTTAAAAATCCATAAATTGTAGCAGGTGAGGGAAAACTGAAGTATGTGAGAAAGGTAAAACATTTTATAGTTTTGAGAGACTGGTATATAGAACAAAGAACATAGAACAGTACAGCACATTACAGGCCCTTCAGCCCACAATGTTGTACTGACCCTCAAACCCTGCCTCCTATATAACCCCCACCTTAAATTCCTCCATATACCTGTCTAGTAGTCTCTTAAACTTCACTAGTGTATCTGCCTCCACCACTGACTCAGGCAGTGCGTTCCACGCACCAGCCACTCTCTGAGTAAAAATCCTTCCTCTAATATCCCCCTTGAACTTACCACCTCTTACCTTAAAGCTATGTCCTCTTGCATTGAGCAGTGGTGCCCTGGGGAAGAGACACTGGCTATTCACTCTAACTATTCCTTTTAATATCTTGTTCTCCTCTATCATGTCTCCTTTCATCCTCCTTCTCTCCAAAGAGTAAAGCCCTAGCTCCCTTAATCTCTGATCATAATCCATACTCTCTAAACCAGGCAGCATCCTGGTAAATCTCCTCTGTACCCTTTCCAATGCTTCCACATCCTTCCTATAGTGAGGTGACCAGAATTGGACACAGTACTCCAAGTGTGGCCTAACCAGAGTTTTATAGAGCTGCATCATTACACCGCGACTCTTAAACTCTATCCCTCGACTTATGAAAGCTAATACCCCATAAGCATTATAGTATAATAATGATTAGATAAAAGTATTAAAATAAATAGAAGGAGTAGAAAAATATTCAACTTGAAACATCTGGAGTGAGGAAAGAAAAGTTCAGAAGTGTTAATAAACTAGAGCAAGGTATGGAAGAATTTAATGAGAGATTTCTCTCCTTTACTAAAGCAGAAGACATTAATTTGACAGTAATTCCACAACAATGATGTTTTGGCATGAGTAAACCAGACGTGCTGCGTCTGGTTTCATATGTTAATATCTTGTACACCTCTATCATGTCTCCTCTCAACCTCCTTCTCTCCAAAGAGGTGTACAAGATATTAAGATATTAAACCAGACGCAGAACGTCTGGTTTACTCATGCCAAAACATCATTGTTGTTGAATTACTGTCAGATTAATGCCTTCTGCTTTAGTAAAGGAGAG
Source organism: Mobula birostris (assembly GCF_030028105.1). Lineage (NCBI taxonomy): Eukaryota > Metazoa > Chordata > Chondrichthyes > Myliobatiformes > Myliobatidae > Mobula > Mobula birostris. The sequence continues at coordinate 55,810,845 of NC_092381.1, read as the reverse complement.
GAATCTGTCATTAAATGTTAAACCAGACGTGCTGCGCTGAATCTTCAAATTTATTCTCAGACTGAATTAATTAGGCCTGGCAGGAGGTAACCCAAGGGAATTGGAGCTGGAAACCAGTCCGTAAGGATTGGGAGCTCACTGACATATTAAATCACGTGAAATCAGCACTCAGAGATTGCGCTTCCACAGGTCTCTAGAACGAAGAATTCCAGACACTCGACCATTTTGAGAAAGGAAAAGCTTCCTCCTTTGGATGATTTCTTATTTCTGGATCTATGTCTCCAAGTTCCCAATATCGTAAAGAAAATATAATCTCAACATTTACCCAATCAATCACCTTCAGAATTTTCAGTTTCAATAATACTACTTCTTTTTTATTTTCTCTACCTCGCCTTGTTGGAATAGGTGGATTTACATGAGGAAGCACTTTTTGAGTTTCTCTGTATCTTTGCTGGAGACCCATGACTGTTATGCAGAAGGGCTTCCCCTAATCTGCTAAGAAAGTGATGACATCCCATCATGAGGATACTGTGAGCTGTTCTTATTGTCTGCTCCATTAGGCAAAACTTCACTGAGCACTGTGATGAGAATGAAACTGAGATGAGTGAGGGAATACTGCGAAGAACAATCCTGATGGACAGCATGGAGGTATTCTTGCAGAGTGTAGGCTTTTGTAAAGCATGCAGTGTGTTAGATTTAACACTACATGCTTGTGGGAATGTGCTAAACTGGAATTGTGCACGATACTTCAGCTCTGATGGATCGGGCTGTGTGTCAGGGAACTCTCCATTTGCCAATCATATGCAATAAAATTTACCTATGGTACAGTAATGTCCAAATATAGCTGCAAAACACCATGGAATGCATTGATTATTAAAGGAGCTGAACAAATGAAATCAGAAAATGTTTAGAAGTCTCAATAGATCAGGTAGCATCTGTGATGAAAAATGATAATTTTACAAGTTGGAGACCCTTCAGCAGAACATGGATCTTAAACACCAGATCTGGTTCTCTTTCCACAGGTCACGTCTGGCCTGCTGAGCATTTTAGACCATAAGATTTAGGAGCAGAATTAGGTCATTTGACCCATAGAGTTAGCTCCACTATTTCATCATGGCTGATCCAATTTTCCTCTCAGCACCAATGTCCTGCCTTCTCCCCGTATCCCTTCGTGCCCTAATCGATCAAGAATCTATCACCCTCTGCTTTAAATATATATAAAGACTTGCCCCCCACCCCCCACAACTGCCTGTGGCAAAGAAGTCCACAGATTCACCACTCTCTGGCTAAAGAAATTCCGCCTCATCTCTTTTCTTAAAAGACACCCCTCTATTCTGAGGCTGTGTCCTCTTAGACTCTCCCACCATAGGAAACATCCTCTCCACATCCACTCTATCAAGGCCTTTAGGTAGGTTTCAATGAGGTCACCCCTCATTCTTCTGTATTCTAGTGAATACAGGCCCAGAGCCATCAAATGCTCTTCATATTGCAAGTCATACAATCCTGGAATCATTTTTTGAACCTCCTTTGAACCCTCTCCAGTTTCAGCACATCCATTCTAAGATAAGAGGCCCAAACCTGCTCACAATACTCCAACTGAGGCCTCACTAGTGCTTTATAAAGTTTCAACATTACATCCTTGCTTTTATATATTAGTCCCCTTGAAATGAATGCTAACAATGTATTTGCCCTCCGCACCACAGACTCAACCTGCAAAATAAACTTTAGGGAATCATGTACAAGGACTCGCAAGTCCCTTTGCACCTCAGTTTTTTGTATGTTCTCTACATTTAGAAAATAGTCAACTCTTTCATTTCTTCTACCGAAGTGCATGACCATACACTTCCTGACACTGTATTCCATCTGCCATTTCTTTGCCCGTTCTTCAAATCTATGTCCTTCTATAGTCTCACTACTTCATCAAAGCTACCTGCCCCTCTATCTATCTTCATATTGTCTGCAAACCTTGCAACAAAACCATCAATTCCATCATCCAAATCATTAACAAATAACATAAAGAGAATCAGTACCAGCACAGATCTTTGTGGAACACCACTGGTCACTGGCAGCCAGCTAGAAAAGGCTCCCTTTATTCCTACTCTTTGCCTCCTGCCAATCAGCCACTGCTTTATCCATGCTACATTCTTTCCTGTAATAGCATGGGCTCGTAGCTTGTCAAGCAGCCTTATGTGTGGCACCTTGTCAAAGGCCTTCTGAAAATCCAACTACACAACATCAACCGAATCTCCTTTGTCTATCCTGCTTGCTATTTCTTCAAAGAATTCCAATAGATTTGTCAGGCAAGAATTTCTCTTGAGGAAACTATGCTGACTATGGCCTATTTTATCATGTGCCTTCATGTGCCTTCATATACCCTGAGTCGCTTAATAATCAACCCCAAATCTTCTCAACCACTGAGGTCAGACTAACTGGCCTGTAGTTTCCTTCCTTCTGCCTCACTCCCTTCTTGAAGAGTGGAGTGGCATTTTCAGGATTTCCTGTTTTTACTGTCCATTTTGAACAGCTGGTGTTTTGGTTTTAATTTTCAAATAAATGCAATCATTGTATTTTTAATTAGAGGATCTGACTGAGAGCTCTGAATGTCTCCTGCATTTTGAAATGTCATCACTTACTTCTTCCCTCATTAAGAATTTCTTTAAGTTGATACCTGAGATATTAGGAATAAATTTTCCCCTTCACTGCTGTATTGCTGTCTGTTCATCATCTCTCTGTTCATTAGTAGGTAAACCAGTGGTGCTGTAATGAATGGTAATTCACATTACCAGACTACTACTCAACAATGTTGGTGAAAAGTATACCCCTGTGATTTTGAATCTTGACATGTCATTTGCATTTGACAACACATTTTAACAATTAGGCGGCTTATCAAGTTATCTACTCTGCTCACTATATGTTTTTTTTTCCTAATTAGGTTCCACTGATTTGTGAAACAAAGCCAGGAAATATTAATCAAATCATGAATTATCAGAGAAATGGATGTACGAATGATGCTAATAAGACAGACAGACATCTCTGTGCAGGTGCCACAGATGGATCTCATCATGATGTACAAATGGAGCTAGGTCTCAGCACCAAGAAGGATTATTGCGCTATTGAAATAGATGAATTGGAGACAAGAGTATAGTCAGAGGAATGCACCTCAATGGAATACTTCATGTCATGCTGGTAACATGTGTGACTACCTCACAACTGGAAATGTTGTATATACAGGAGAAATGACAAGTGGAACTTATGGTAGTGCAGGAGGTGCACACTGATTCAAACTGCTTTGAATTACTACTCATTTTTTTGTGAACAACACATTATTTCTGTTTAGTCAATACAAAGTGTTGGTTGTTCATCTAGGTTATTTCATAAAAGGTGCAAAGGAATAACTTAAGAATGTCTGTTCTTACATTTGTTTTACTTGCAGCAATAAAACGAAGATAATTAAATCTATTTGTCATTGTCAATTTGTTTTTGTTCCCCATTTTCCCAAAGGTTTGTCAACACTAAATTCAGTCAGTGGGATGAGAAAGCAGGCAAGATCCTTCTGCATGATGTTCTAGTATACAATTCATCAAAGGATCACTGATTATTATCTAGGAACTGCAGTCTTTTTGAAGCTATTCCTGATATCGGAATCTGTCTATGTCGTTTTTGCTAATAACCAGGTCAAACTTTGCTGAAATTTACTTTGGATCTATGTGGACTTTCTTCTTCCTTGGCTGGATGAAAGGTCAATAGTTCAATTTCTAATCCTCCCCCAATCGGTATGCCCAAAGACTGGATGATTGATAGCCCTATGGTAGCTATCATTTTAAAGATTTTTAACAAAACTCCACTGTCCTAAGTTCTTTATTATGTTGGAAGAGTCACTCTCTTCCTGAATTTTAATCTGTATTCCTGCGAGATGCATATTATGGTTTTAATCACTTGGGAGCTGAATTTAATGTAATTACATCATTCTAATATGTTTTCACTCCAAATCCTTTCTAAGCACTTCCAGCTAAAAATCCTGATGCATGCCAGCTTCAAGCACTCAGCCAAGCCTGTTAATTTCATGTGTTCTGAGGAGTCAAGTGAAGAGCTCAGAACCAAAATCAGATTTAATATTACTGGCAAATGTCATGAAATTTGTTGTCTTTGCAGCAGCAGTACAATGCAATACATAAAAATAAGGAAAAAAGTGAATTACAGTAAGTATATATATATATACACACATACTTACTGTAATATATATAATTAAATTCATAAAGAGAGTGTGTATATAAATATATTTAATATATATGTATATAAAATTAAACAAGTAGTGCAAAAATAGGAATAAAAAAGTAGTGAGGTGTTCATGGGTTCAATGTCCATTCAGGAATTGGATGACAGAGGGGAAGAAGTTGTCCTTGAATTATTGAGTGTGCGCCTTCAGGTTTCTGTACCTCCTTCCTGATGGTAGCAAAGAGAACAAGCTAGGGCATATGGATGATGAGGGTCCTTATTGGTGGGTGCTTCATTTTGAGGTATTGTTCCTTGAAGATGTCCTAGATACTACGGAGGTCAGTGTCCATTATGGGGCTAACTACAAGTTTACTACTCACTGAAACTTATTCTGATCCCATGCAATAGCCCTCCCATACCAAGCATGCAGCTATTACTACTCTTAAGAAGAGCAGAAGAGAAAATAAGTTGAACATCAGGTTTTAAAAGTTTGTTTACTATAGAATGAAAGTAAAATTAAGAGGTTAATAGTTGTTTGTTCTTCTTCTTAGAAGAAAGCAAAACATTGAGCACTTTTATCAAGTTATTGAGAAGAAAATGTATGTTTGCTATGGCTGTATGGATATATAAGGAATCTTCCTATTTAAAAATAAAGATTTAAAATGGAATTCTTGGGAAATTACTTTTACTTTTTAATTATGAATCAGTCATTTCTTCAGCAAAAAGCTTTGAAAATTCCAGTGGGTAAAGAGTTGTACTTCATGCTGAATTCAGTTGTCTTATCTGTGCTGCTATTGTTGAAAAAAGTTCCTCAGCTCTTTTCAAATAAATTCCTCCTCGTTTCCCCTACAAACCACAAGTTTGCCCTACAATTTTGAGGTACTAAGATGATTTTCCAGAAATGCGAGAAACTTAGGATATTTGTCTCAATTAATTAGCCAGAATACTTTGAAAGGAGTTGAGAGTTGAAATTAATGGCCAAGTAAACACTTTGTGGAACACACACATGCTGGAGGAACTCAGCAAGCCAGGCAGCATCTATGGAAAGGAGTAAACAGTTGACGTTTCGGACTGAGGCCCTTCATCAAGATTCTGAAGAAGGGTATTGGCTCAATACGTCAACCATTTGCTCTTTTCCATAGCTGCTCCCTGGCCTGCTGAGTTCCTCCAGCATTTTGTGTGTGTTGCTCAGATTTTCAGCATCTGCAGATTTTCTCTTGTTTGAATCACTTTGTGGATGTGGTTTTTTTTTAACCGTATCATTTTGCGTGCATTTTTATATAATACATTAGTTGAAATGTTATTAATTGAGAGTATTTTTTAAATTTAAGGCCTGAAACAAATAGTATATTATTTATAGTGTGAAGTTAGGGTGGATATATACACAATTTAGATGTGGCAAATTTTATAAAGTCAGGCAAATTGATTTCATTTGAGAAGGGCTGTTGCATCCAAATGGAGGCAATAATCTTACATTCAACTTCCCATCAGCTTTCATTTCTTAAGTTTTTCTGTAGAAAATACATAATGTCAAGATGCTGACTGACCCCTTTGCAACGTCTGATTGATAGAAAATATGTAATCGTTGATGGGTAACCATTGATGTACAGTCACATTATTTCTTCTGATGATCTGACTGGCTGACAATAAATTAAGCTTTCATGAAATATGTGCACTTCGTTTAAATGCTGCAAGTGATGTTTGCTAACCCAATATATTACTGATTTGCAGATGAAAAGATGTGGCTTCTCCGTGGTAAATGTTGCTACTATTTTTCTAAAGGATTCCACTGGTCAATTTGTTCCATTTGGAACTAGGTGCATTAATTGGGAGAAGATAAAGGATTTAACAACCATTCCAACATTGAGGATGGCAAACCTAACAGCAAAATTTTCATAAAACAACAATTGTTATATCCTTGAAGTGACCATGAGGTCATAAAATATAGGAATAGAATTAGGCCATTTGGCTCATCGAGTCTGCTCTGTCATTTCATCATAAGATAGAAGAAAACTAAAAAAATATATCATAATAAAAAATAAGTAAATCAATCACAGTATACATATATTGAATAGATTAAAAATTGTGCAAAAACCACAACTACTATATATTAAAAAGGTGAGGTAGTGTCCAAGGTTTCAATGTCCATTTAGGAATTGGATGGCAGAGGGGAAGAAGCTGTTCTTGAATCGCTGAGTGTGTGCCTTCAGACTTCTGTACCACCTACCTGATGGTAACAGTGAGAAAAGGGCATGCTCTGGGTGCTGGAAGTCCTTAATAATGGACGCTGCCTTTCTGAGACACTACTCCTTGAAGATGTCCTGGATACTTTGTAGGCTAGTACCCAAGATGGAACTGACTAGATTTACAACCCTCTGCAGCTTCTTTCGGTACCCCCCTCCCGCCCCATACCAGACAGTGAGACCAGTTTAGATCCTCAGAGATCTTGACATCCAAGAACTTGGAACTGCTCACTCTCTCCGCTTCTGATCCCTCTATGAGGATTGGTATGTGTTTCTTTGTCTTACCCTTCAGGAAGTCTACAATCAGCTCCTTTGTCTTACTGCCATTGAGTGCCAGGTTGTTCCTGTGACACAACACCACTAGTTGGCATATCTCACTCCTGTATGCCCTCTCGTCACTACCTGAGATTCTACCAACAATGGTCGTATTGTCAGCAAATTTATAGATGGTATTTGAGCTATGCCTAGCCACACAGTCATGGGTATAGAGAGAGTAGAGCAGTGGGCTAAGCACACACCCCTGAGGTGCACCAGTGTTGATTGTCAGCGAGGAGGAGATGTTATCACCAATCCACGTAGATTGTGGTCTTCTGGTTAGGAAGTCGAGGATCCAATTGTAGAGGGAGGTACAGAGCCCCAGGTTCTCCAACTTCTCAATCAGCATTGTGGGAGTAATGGTACAGTATTAAATGCTGAGCTATAATCAACAAACAGCATCCTGACATAGGTATTTGTGTTGTCCAGGTGGTCTAAAGCCATATGAACAGCTATTGAGATTGCGCCTGCCATTGACCTATTGTGGTGATAGGCAAATTGCAATGGGTCCAGGTCCTTGCTGAGACAGGAGTTCAGTCTAGTCATGACCAACCTCTCAAAGCATTTCATCACGGAAGATGTGAGCGCTACCCGGCGATAGTCATTAAGGCAAATCGCATTATTCTTCATAGGCACTGGTATAATTGTTGCCTTTTTGAAGCAAGTGAGAACTTCCGCCTGTAGCAGTGAGAGATTGAAAATATCCTTGAATACTCCCACCAGTTGGTTGGCACTGGTTTTCAGAGTCTTACTAGGTACTCCATCGGGATCTTCCGCCTTGCGAGGTTTCACTCTCTTTGGTGACAGCCTAACATCGGCCTCTGAGACATAGATCACAGGGTCATCAGGTGCAGCAGGGATCTTCACAGCTGTAGTTGTGTTCTCCCTTTCAAAGCGGGCATAGAAGGCACTGAGTTCATCTGGTAGTGAAGCGTCGCTGCCTTTCATGCTATTGGGTTCGATTTATAGGAAGTGATGTCTTGCAAACCTTGCCAGAGTTGTTGTGCATCTGATGATGCCTCCAACCTCATTCGAAATTGTCTCTTCACCCTCTGCAAGCCATACCTGGTTTTCTGGTACAGGCCTGGGTCAACAGATTTGAATACCACAGATCTAGCCTTCAGCAGATGACGTACCTCCTGATTCATCTACGGCTTAGGTGCGAGGGTATAATTTTAAAGGAGTTGTTAGAAGTAAGTTTTATGTACAGAGAGTGGTGGATGTCTGGAATGTGCTGACACACCAGGGACTTTTAAGAGATGTTTTGATAGAATGTGAATGTGAGGAGAGTGGAGGGATGTGGACATTGTGGAAGGCATAAAGGATTAGATTAGTGATTTTTGTAGGCCGAAGGCCCTGTTCCTGTGCTGTACTGTTCTATATTTATTCCCTAGAGGGTAGGAAAATGAAGGGAGATTCTCGGCCTGAAACGTCGACTGCACCTCTTCCTAGAGATGCTGCCTGGCCTGCTGCGTTCACCAGCAACTTTGATGTGTGTTGCTGGGAGATTTGATATATGATTATGAGGGATATAGATAGGGTAAATGTAAGCAGGCTTTTTCCCACTGAGGTTGAGTTAGACTAGAACTAGAGGTCAAGGGTTAAGGGTGAAAGGTGAAATGTTTAAGGGGAGCATGAGGAGGAACATTTTCACTCGGAGGGTGGTAAGTGCAAAACAAGCTGCCAGTAGAAGTGATGGATGCAAGTTTGATTTCAATATTTGAGATATTTGGGTAGGTACATGAATGGGAGGGGTATGGAGTTCTACAACCTTGGTGCAGGTCAATAGGACTGGGCAGGTTATAGTCATCATGGACTAGGTGGGCCATAGAGACTGGTTCTGTGCTGTAGTGTTCTATGACTCTATGTGTAGAGTTCAAAGTATTAAAGGATTTTTTTCAGAATTATTTAGATTGGCAATGACATTTTTGATATCTAGCTTCAATCCTCTTTTTTTTAAACCTTTGGCTAAGTTATATTGATTTTAATTAGAACTGATTGACCGTGTTCTGGATTCTATTTTCTCTGCTCCTCCAGGCAAGCACCAAGTTAGAACAAAACAAATTGAAAACTTCGATTGTCCAACTGGATTAGACCATAAGACCATAAGACATAGAAGCAGAATTAGGCCTCTTGGCCCATTAAGTCTACTTTACCATTCAATCATGGCTGATCCTTTTCTCCTTTCCTCAGCCTCACTCACCAGCCTTCTCCCCATAACCTTTGATGCCATGCCCAACCAACGACCTATTAATCTCCACCTTAAAGACGCCCAATGACCTGGCCCCACAGCTGCCTGTAGTAACAAATGCACCACCGCCTGGCTAAAGAAATTTCTCTGCTCTCCTGTACTTTCGTGTCCTAGACTCCCCCACCCTGGGAAACATCCTTTCCACATCTACTCTATCTAGGCCTTTCAACATTCAAAATGTTTCAGTGAGACCAACCCCCCCCCCTTTCTAAATTTCATCAGGAACAGGCCTGGAGCCATCAAATGTTCCTCATATGATAACCCTCCATTCCCAGAATCTTCCTTGTTAACCTCCTCTGGTCCCTCTCCAATTCCAGCACATCTTTTCTTCAATGAGGAACCTGAAAACTGTCCAAAATACTCAAGTGAGGCCTCACCAAAGCCTTGTAAAACCTCAGCATCACACCCCTGCACTTATATTCTAGAACTCTCAAAATGAATGCTAACACTGCATTTGCCTCCCTCACCACTGACTCAACCTGCAAGTTAACCTTTAGGGTGAAAGCAACTGCTCAAGTCCCTTTGTACCTCAGAATTTGGATTTTCTCCCCATTTAGAAAATAGTTCACATTTTTATTTCTACTACAAAAGTGCATGACCATGCATTTTCCAACATTGTATTTTATTTGCTACTTTCTTGCCCATTCTCCTAATCTGTCTAAGTCCTTCTGCAGCCTTCCTGTTTCCTCAACACTAACTGTCCCTCCAACAATCTTTGTATCATCTGTGAACTTGACAACAAAGCCATCTATTCCATCATCTAAATCATTGATATGCAGCACAAAAAGCAGTCCCAACACGAACCCATGCGGAACACCACTAGTCACTGGCAGCCAATCAGAAAAGGATCATTTTATTCCCACTTGCTGCCTCTTACCAATCAGCCAATGCTCTAACCATGTTTGTAACTTTCCTGTAATGTCATGAACTCTTAACTTGGTATGGAGCCTCATGTGTGTCACCCTGTCAAAAGCCTTCTGAATGCCCAAATATACAACATCTACTGCATCCTCTTTATCTGTTCTACTTGTAATGCCCTCAAAGAATTCCAACAGGTTAAGTCAGGCAAGATTTTCCCTTAAGGAAACTATGCTGACTTTGTCCTATCTTGTCCTGTGTCGCCAGTTAGCCTGAACTCCATGAACTCATCCTTAACAATTGACTCTAACATCTTCCCAACCACTGAGGTCAGGCTAACTGGTGTATTATTTCCTTTATGTGGCCTCCCTCCTTTCTTAAAGAGTGGAGTGACATTTGCAATTTTCCAATCCTCCGGATTCCATGCCAGATTCCAATGATCCCTGGAAGATCATTACTAATGCCCCCACAATCTCTTCTACTACCTCTTTCACAACCCTAGGGTGCAGTTCATCTGGTCCAGGTGACTTATGTAACCTTTAGGTCTTTCAAATTTTTGAGCACCTTCTCCCTTGTAATAGTAATTGCACTCACTTCTCTTCCCTCACCTGTTCAACACCTGGAACACTGCCAGCATCTTCCACAGTGAAGACTGATGCAAAATATTAATTTAGTTCATCTGCCATCTCCTTGGCCCCCGTTATTATTTCTCTGGCTTCATTTTCTATGGTCCTATATCCAGTTTCATCTCTTTTTTTATACACTATATACTTGTAAAAGGATTTTATATCCACCTTGATATTGTTTGCTAGCTTGCTTTCATATTTCTTCTTTTCCCTCCAAATAATTCTTTTAGTTGCTTTCTGGAGGTTTTTAAAAGCTTCCCAATCCTTCATCTCCCCGCTAATTTTTGCTTTGTTGTATGCCCTCTCTTTTGCTTTTCCATTAGCTTTGACTTCCCTCGTCAGCCACAGTTGTACTATTTTGCCATTTGAGTGTTTCTTTGTTTTTGAAATACATCTATCCTACACCTTTCTCATTTTTCCTAGAAATTCAAGCCATTGCTACCCTGCTGTCATCCCTGCCAGCATCTCTTTCCAATTTACTTTGGCCAAATCCTCTCATATCACTGTAATTTCCTTTACTGCTATGTCAGACTTTACTTTCTCCCTGTCAAATTTCAAGATCAGCTCAATCCTACTGTCATCACTGTTTCCTAAGAGGTTTTTTTTTACCTTAAGCTCCTTAATTGCCTCCAGTTCATTACATAACACCCCCTCCAGTATAGTGATTCCCTAGTAGGCTCAACGACAAACTGCTCTAACAAATCCATCTTTTAGGCATTCAACAAACTCACTCTCTTGAGATCTATTACCAACCTGATTTTCCCAATTGACCTGCATGTTACCATCTCCGGAGACTATCATAATATTGTCTTTTTGACACGCCCTTTCTATTTCCTGTTGTAATCTGTAGTCCCCATTGCAGCTATTGTTGGGAAGCCTGTATTTAACTGCCACAGGGTCCTTTTACCCTTGTCATTTCTTAACTCAACCCACATGGATTCAACATCTTCCAATCCTATGTCACCTCTTTGTAATGATTTGATGCCATTCTTTATTGCCAAACGTGCGTAAGGTCCTACAATTGAAGCCACTAGTTATGATTTGAAAAATGACAGTTTTATGCTTTCTTTTAACCTTTGTCAGAGACTAAGATTCTTAAGTGTTGCTTGTTCAAAATTAGACATTGATGCAAGGACAAGAGCAATGTCCTCAACTGTAAAAACTTGAATCAAGATTCTCATACTCCCTTTGTGTCTAAGATACAGAAAGCAAATAACATTGGAGAATGGATTGAATTAGTTTTCTTTTAGTAATTTGTGTAATGTCAGCATTCCTAGCGAGACCAAGATTTATTACTGATTTAGAATTGCCTTTGAGAAGTTGACAGCAAGCCACTTTCTTCAACTGTTGCTTTCCTGTTAGGTGGGAATTTCAGGATCTGAACTAGCAATGATAAATTAGATTAGATTAGATTCAACTTTATTGTCATTGTGCCGAGTACAGATACAAAGCCAATGAAATGCATTTAGCATCTGACAAGAAATGCAAAGAATATTGTTATTTACAAAATAACTGCGAATAAAAAAAGTGCTACAGCACACAAATATAAAAGTACTGAGACAGTACAATACGGATGCAATACTGCTTAGTGTCATGATGAGAGGTTCAGCAGTGTTACAGCCTCAGGGAAGAAGCTCTTCCTGTTCCTGCTGGTGCGGGAGCAGAGGCTCCTGTAGCACCTACCGGATGGGAGGAGAGTAAAAAGTCCATGGTTAGGGTGAGATGCATCCCTGATAATGCTTTTTGCCCTGCCCAGGCAGTGTTTACGATAGATGTTCTCAATGGTGGGCAATTGGGTGCCGATAATCCGCTGGGCAGTTTTCACCACAACTGGAGTGCTTTGCGGTCCAGTACAGGGCAATTGTCATACCACACTGAGATGCAGCTGGTGAGTATGCTCTCAATAGTACAGAGGTAAAACTCCGTCAGTATCCTGGGACGGAGGTGAGCTTTCTTCATGCTCCCTCGGAAATAAAGGCGCTGTTGTGCCTTTTTGGTAATGTGACTAGGAGGAAAGCCTGCCGGTGGCAGTATGTAAATATGGCCGCTGTCCTTGAGCTTCTAGCAGATAGAATTCACGTGTTTGTGAGGCGCTGTTGTTTAGCTTTATCGTGTAGCTTGTAGATGGTTGATAGCAGCTGCCATGGTGTAGAGACAAGAGGGTTGTGACCCTTGCAGCAGACTCCATCCAGTTGGATTAATCCTAGGCAAAGGTATTTTATGTATTGGTTTGAATTTTCCCTTCCTCATATTTAAATTGAGGACACCTTTGAAACACTTTTTTTTTCCTGGTGTGCCATGGTTGAGCATGAAGAATAAGCTCACTTTGTGAATCTGGAAACTAGTAACATTTTAAATGGACAAAGTGAATGTAAAATTATCATTCAATCAATGCTGATTATATTTGCTTGGCAGGCTATGGTGATGCATATTCATCCATTTATGACTGCATGTATAACAGCCTGTGAAGTACTGATAATATTTCTTCAGCATCTTGAGGTGTTTTTCATCTCAGCAATGTGGAATGTGGCAGAAATTGAGAATACCCGATTTAAAAATAAGCTTGCTCTTATTAAATGTCAGAGTCATCAAAATTCACTCTTCAAAAATTTAACTTGTGCATTTTATGCAATATTTTGTTTCTTGGATATCAGGCTCTTTGTCAGAATTGGTTTCCAAGGTATGGGAAATACATATTTTTGTCACTTATTTATTCGGAATTGGACTTGACAAGCAAGATAAGCTTAATTTTGTCCTTTCCAGATTTCCCCATATTCTAAAATAGCTTGATAGACCTTTTTTTAGCCTGAGGATCAGGCTAAATTTGGCTACATGAAAACTAGAGGAACAGCACTTTAAATTCTGTCCTGGATGACAAGAACAATTTATTCACCAACTTCCAGTGAACAGCTTCCCTCTGTCTCTTGTCACACTGCTCATGATGCACCTACCACCATCTCACTTCCCTTTTCTTATCCTACACCCTCTCCACCTGCCCGTCACCCACACATACTTCCAATTCATTCCCTTCTCACATTACTCCCTCCACCCTCCCTACCTTCCTCCCTTTATTCCATCCTCTACCCTCCTCTCCTATTAGATTCCATCATCTTCAGACCATTGACACATCTACCAATCACCTCCCAGCTTCTGACACTATTCCAACTTTCTCCTCCCCTTTCAGTCTATCATCTCTCCTCACCTTGATCCACCCATCAACCCTGTTAGCTCTTGCTCCATTTTTCCTCTACACATTTTTATACTGTCCCCCACACCCCACCATCTTTCATTCCAGATTAAGGGTCTTGACCTGAAACATCAATCCTCCACTGATGTTGCCTGACTTACTGAGTTCCATTTGTGTGTTGCTCGAGATTCCAGCAAATGGAATCTCTTCGGTCTCCCATGTACCCAAGAAACTTCACAGCCACAAGCTCTATAGATGCACGGAGACTATGGTGAGTATATTATCTTTTAATAAATGATTTACACACATAATAACATTTCTAACATGTCACCAAGACTGTAAAATACTCAACCAGTCCTATTGAAAATCAATGCCCAGGCTAAATGCACCAAGTTAAAACCTAATTAGAAACAATAAATTTTATTGCCAAAATTAAATTCTTGTGATACTCTCATGTGATAGTTATTATCTATATCAAGAGTTCCCAACCTGAGGTCCACAGACCCCTTGTGTACTGGTATTGGTCCATGGCATAAATAGGTTGGAAACCCCTGATCTATATCAACAGCCAGAGTTAATTGAGAATGTCTCATCATCACAGGCACAGTGGACTGGATGGAATCCTTTAAGCTGCATTGTTCATGACGGTAGAACAATCCTTTGAAGGGATAGGCACATTCAATAAAAGAAGTTTACCTTTGAAATGTTGAATTAGGATATATAACTTTCGATAATAGATTTGTTATTTGGAGATTTATTCTAATTAACATGGATATAAACACAATCAGCTGGTTTATTTATAAAAGTACAGTAACAGCAATTCTGCCATTATCATCCAACAAACGCCATTGTCTTCCCCTGCAAACAAACCATATTTTATACCATATTTTTATATACAAAAGGTGTCTCAGTATTTTACACTGATGAAGGAAACAATGTGGACGTGAACATGACAAAATGATGAGACTTGAAAATGATGGTGAGATTGAAGAGGAGAGGAAGGTAGGCAAGGCAGCTTGATTCAAACATTCACCAGTCTCTGTGGTGAAATAAAGTTGTAAATATTGAGGAGAGAGCAGGTATTTCAGATGTGTGGTTAAGCACTGGATTAAAACAGATGGCAGGAAGAACTTGATGATAGGAAATCCTTAAGAATGTTTAGGACACAGCCATTTTGTAAGCTTGGAGGCAGCAGATGATGGGGGATTGAGACCTAATCTTGGTAAAAACATGGACTGTATTTGATCTTATGAATCTTGTGGAGAACAGATGGGAGATCCAGCTACAGTGGGAGAGGGAGTGGTGGGGGGGGGAGGCAAATGTAAGAAATAATTTAGACATGTTTCAGGATTTTGCCAACAGAACACTACAGATGGAAACAGAGATTAGAAATGTTAGAAAGATTACAGAGAATCAGTGGTGAAGGAGGGACAGGTGCTGCAAGTTTGAAATAAAAACAAGATGTTGAAGATACACAGAGGTCAGGCAGCATCTGTGGAGAGAAAACCATGTTGAGCTTTTAGTTGTTAGTTACTTCAATTTTCCCTTCTATTGTACCTCAACCCAGATGTCTCTATATTATTTCAGTATGCTCAAGGATCAACATGCCATCTTCCAACAAGGCAGCTGCAGCCTGTAGGTATCGAACTGAATTTCACCATTTGCAATTGCCAGCTCTTTCAGTTTGCATCAGAGCTGATCAGTTCTGATGAAAGGGTCATCAACTTCATCAGTAATAGGATTACAAATCTCTACAAAGGTTGTCTGCTGGGTATACATTTCTTTTCTTACAGTTTCCCAGCAACTGCAGTATTTTGTACATTTCAGCTCCAGCCTCTTTGTTTTGTCTCTTGCCTTTGCTTCATCCACCTCCTCTACATCCTTCTTCACTTGGATCAGCCTTTCACCCAATCTCTTAGCTAGCATCATCACTACTTTTGTGTCATTCTGTTTCTCTTGGTCCCAAATGCACGTATTAGATTAGATTATTAGATTATGAAGACATGCAGTCCTCTTTTATTGTCATTTAGTAATGCATGCACTAAGAAATGATACAATTTCCCCTTATTCTCTGCATACCTCTCCCTTCATTGCAGTCCAAATCATGATTTCTAAATTTCTTCATTTCTGTTAGATGGAAAATGTTAAATTTCTGTTGAATTCTGAAACATTAACTCTGTTTCTCTCTCCACGGGTGCTTACATGCTTGTTGACTCTTTCCAGAATTTTCTCTTTTTATTTCAGGACTAAACGGAATGCCAAATTTTCACAACCCTTGATTCATTTTGAGATATTGATAAAGAGGGTGATGGAATGGAAGCCGGACATGGGGGCACAAGAGCCTCAGCTAGGGAAAGCTTTGGCCCAAATGATATCTCACAGGCAATTTCAAAACCAAAAACAATAACCCTTGGCTCAGAAATAAGAAGAGGCAGAAACAGATTATGGAAACAAACTCTGTTCTTAAATTTTAGTAATGCTATAGTCATGAATGAAAGGCAGAACCAGAAGTGATCAGAGGAACAGAGGAGGAGGTGGCATTGCATGCAGATAATACTAATACTGAGAGAAGTTCATGAGGTGTCATCCCTGTGGCAGACAGTATGTCAGAATCTTTGGAGAAGATTAAATATTGTTGATAATGTTAGAAAGGCCAAGGAGGTGGTGGACATAAGGAGATATATTTGCTTGAATCTTTAAATATCATAGTTATGGCAGCAAATAAACTGGATTTGGGATCATTGGATAAGGAGCAGAGACACTATAGATGTAAAACAACACTCTGGTAATGAAAAACAACCAGAGGACTAAAAATCTGTAAATTAAGAAGACTTATTTAAGGGTGATAAAAGGGTACACAGATTTGGATGGCAGAAGTACATAACATTTGTGCATGAAAACCCAATGCTAAACACAATTATTCTTCAGGGTGATAACAACAGCAAGAGTGAAGCTGGGGAGGTGAAATTGAGTACTTGATCTGGAATGACATGATACCAAAGGTATAGTTGAAAGAAATGAGTGAGTAGAAAAAGAGGTGGAAAACAACAGGGAGCTAAGGCATCACTGGGTACGTAGACTGGAGTGAGCATAAAGTCATAGGAAGAGAGGTAATAATGGCTGGATTACACATACACAACCTTTGTATATGGAAAACACAAGGCTAAATGTCTTGATTATTGTTCATGGGTGATTACTTGTCATTCTGAATAGCTTGGTCAGAATCATTCTCTGAATTGTCTTCTGAAGTGCCGTTTTCCGTTGTGGATGTGGAAGTGGACTCTGTGTAGGGGCCCATATCCAGTACTTGTAAGAACTTCAGCTTTTCAAATACTTTCACTCTAGTTGTTGTTAGACTGTTGTCCCTGTGAAAGGAAAAATTTGGGTTCAAATTATGAATATGAGAAAGAACTTGTACAAAATTTTTTATGGCTCTAAAATCTGTCCAAATCAAAATTTTAAAGTACAAAATTGTTGCTTGGATTTAGAGCAACTAGTTTGAACACTAATGAGATAAACAAAATGAACAATTTAATTTTATAAGTGACTTGGATGAGAAAGTGGAAGGGTAGCCAGTAAGTTTGCAGTTAACACAAAGGTTGGTGGTGTTGTGGATAGTGTAGAAGGTTGCTGTAGTTTACAACAGGACACTGAGCTGGGCTGAGACATGATGATGAAACATATCAACTCCTGCCTGGAAAGTGACTTGGATCCACTCCAATTTGCTTACTGTCACAACAGGTCAACAGCAGATGCTATTTCATTGATTCTTTACTCAACCCTGGAACATCTGGACAAGGAAGATGCATATATCAAGATGCTCTTCATTGACTACAGCTCAGCACTCAGTACTATCATCCTCTCAAAACTAATCAATAAGCTTCAAGACCTAGACCTCGATACCTCTTTGTGCAATTTGATCCTCAATTTCCTCACTTGCAGACCCCAGTCAATTTGGGTTTGCAACATCTCCTCCATGATCTCCATCAGCACAGGAACACCACAAGGCTGTATACTTAGCCCCTACTCTACTTGTTTTATACTTATGACCGTGAGGCTAAGCGCAGCTCCAATGTCATGTTTAAGTTTGCTGATTAAGTTCACTGTCATTGGCCAAATCAAATGTGGTAACGGATCAGCATATAGAGGGAGATTGAAAACCTGGCTGAGTGGTGCCACAACCACCTCTCAGTCAATGTCAGCAAGACCAAGGAGGTGACTACTGACTTCAGGAGGAGGAAACCAGAGGTCCCTGAGCCAGTCCTCATTGGGCGATCAAAGATGGAGAGGATCAGCAACTTTAAATTCCCCAGTGTTATTATTTCAGAGGGTCGGTCCTGAGTCCAGCATAGAAGTGCCATTATGAACAAAGCACTGCAGCACTTCTACTTCCTTAAAAGTTTGTGAAGATGTCATGTGAAGTTCTAACAAACTTCTATTGAAGTGTGGTGGAGAGTATGTTGACCAGCTACATCACATCCTAGAACAAAAACACCAATGCCCTTGTACGAAAAAGTCAATAAAAAAGTATTGGATACAACCCAGTCTGTCATGGGTAAAGCCCTCCTCACCATTGAGCAAATCTACATAAGAGTGTTGTCGCAGGAAAGCAACATCCATCATCAAAGATCCCTACTATCCAGATTGTGCTCTCTTCTCACTGCTCTCATCAGCAAGAAGGTACAGGAGCCTCAGGACACACACCACCGGGTTCAAGAATAGTTATTACCCCTCAACCATCAGGCTCTTGAACGAGAAGGGGTAACTTCACTCAACTTTACTCGTCCCATTGATGAACTGTTCCCACAACTTAAGAGCACTTTCAAGTACTCTTCATCTCATGTTCTCAGTATTGCTTATTTATTTTTTTCTCTTTCTTTTTGTGTTTGTTCAATTTATTGTCCTTTTTTTGCATATTGGTTGCTTGTCCATCCTGTTTGGTGCAGTCTTGCATTGGTTCTATTGTGTTTCTTGGATTTACTGCGATTGCCCGCAAGAAAATGAATGTCAGGGTTGTATATGGTGACATAGGTCTACTTTGATAATAAATTTACTTTGAAATTTGAACATTGAAGTGATTCACTTTGGAAGGTTGCATTTGAAAGTAGCATACAGGGTTACTGGCAGGATTCTTAGCAGTATGGAGGAACAGAGGGATCGCGGGGCCCATATCTGTTGATCCCCCAAAGTTGCTGTGCAAGTTGATAGGTGATGAAGAAGGTGTTTGCTTCATTAATTGGGAGTCTGAGTTCAAGAGTTGTGAGGTAGGGTTGCAGCTTTGTAAAACCCTGCTTAGACCACACTTGGACCTGTGTGGATGAATGTTTGCCTTCAAAACCATTTCCAAACCAAAGTTCCAGGAGATTCATAGTCCAGACCTTTGTCATTCAAGAATGGTGATCCAAACTATAAAAGAAGTCCAGGTATGACATATGGAAGATTACTTTAAGGGTAAAAAAGCAGTTCCTTTTGTGATTAGAGATGGAATCGGATGCACGTCAGCTCTGGCAGGGTTTGCAGGTCAGTACTTCCAACAAAGCAAAACCTAACATCATGAATGGCTCTGATGCTTTACTCCCAGATGAGCTCAGTGTCTTTTATGCATGTTTTGAAAAGGAGAATAAACTACACCTGTGCGAATCCTTTCAGCATCTGCAGATCCTATGATTTCTGTCTTGGAGGCCGACGTCATAACATCTTTCAAGAGAGTGAACTCTCACAAGGCATCAGGCCCTGATGGTGTACCTGGTAAAGCTCTGAAAACTTGTGCCAACCAACTGGTGGGAGTGATCAAGGACACCTTCAATCTCTCACAGCTGCTTCAAAAGGGTAAAAGACCAGTGCCCGAGAAGAGCAGGATGAGCTATCTCAATGATTTCCACCCAGTAGCACTCACATCTGCTGGGATGAAGTGCTTTGAGTGGTTGGTCATGGCTAGAATCAACTCCTGCCTAAGCTACAATTTGCCTACAACCACAACAGGTTTCACTAGCTCTCCAATTGGCCTTGGGTCATCTGGACAATAGTAATACCTTTGTCAGGCTGCTGTTTATTGACTACAGTTCAGCCTTCAATAAGTCATCACCCCAGTTCTAATCAACAAGCTCCAAAACCTGGGCCTCTGTGCTTCCATCTGCGACTGGGTCCTTGATTTCCTCACCGGGAGACTACAATCTGTGCGAATCAGAAATAACATCTCCTCCTCACTGACAAGCCACACTGGTGCACCTCAAGGATGCGTGTTTAGCCCACTGCTCTACTCTCTTTACGCACACGATTGTCAGGCTAGACACAACTCAAACATCATCTATTAATTTGCCACCAACACAACTATTGTTGGCAGAATTTGAGATGATGAGGAGTACAGGAGTGAGAAAGGTCAGCTGATTGAGTGGTGTCGCAGCGACAATCTTGCATTCAACATCAGTAAGATGAAGGGAGTTGATTGTGGACCAGGAAGGGGAAGTTAGGGGAACACACCAGTGCTTATCAAGGAATATGAAGTAGAAAAGGTGAGCAGTTTCAAGTTCCTGGGTGTCAATATCTTTCAACCAAACTACAATATCTGCTTATCTGGATTCCATTTTGTCACCCTTAGTTCAGTTCTTCTCCACCTACATCCGGGATACATCCCATGCCCTCCACCTCTTCAATAATTTCCAGTTCCCCGGTCCCGACCGCTTCATTTTCACTATGGATGTCCAATCCCTATACACCTCCATTCCCCATCAAGAAGGCCTCAAAGTCCTCCGCTACTTTCTGGATAATAGACCTCACCAGTTCCCCACCACTACTACCCTCCTCCGTTTGGCGGAACTTGTTCTCACACTCAATAACTTCTCTTTTAGCTCTTCCCACTTTCTTCAGACTAAGGGTGTAGCTATGGGAACTCGCATGGGCCCTAGCTATGCCTGCCTCTTTGTTGGTTATGTGGAACAGTCTGTGCTCCAAACCTATTCTGGTACTGCTCCCCAACTTTTCCTTTGATACATTAACGACTACATTGGTGCTGCTTCCTGCACCCATGCTGAGCTCGTCAATTTCATCGACTTTACTTCTAACTTCCACCCAGCCCTCAAATTCACTTGGTCTGTCTCGCACACTTCTCTCCCCTTTCTCGATCTCCAACTCTGGAGACAGACTGCCCACTGATATCTTCTACAAGCCCACTGACGCTCATAACTACCTCGATTATACCTCTTCCCACCCCGCCACATGCAAAAATGCCATTCCTTATTCCCAGCTCCTCTGTCTCCGCTGCATCTGCTCCCAGGATGAGGTTTTCTGTTCCAGAACATCTCAAATGTCCTCTTTCTTCAAGGATCGTGGTTTCCCTTCTACGGTGATCAATGATGCCCTCACCCGCATCTCCTCCATTTCCCGCACTTCGGCCCTCACCCCATCCTCCCGCCACCACAACAGGGACAGAGTTCCCCTTGTCCTCACCTACCACCCCACCAGCCTCCGGATCCAGCACATTATCCTCCGCAACTTTCACCACCTTCAACAGGACCCCACCACTAAGCACATCTTTCCCTCTCCACCCCTCTCCACTTTCCGCAGGGATCGGTCCCTCCGCGACTCCCTGATCCACACGTCCCTCCCCACGGATCTCCCACCCAGCACTTATCCCTGTAAGCGCAAGTGCTACACTTGTCCCTACACCTCCTCTCTTGCCACCATTCAGGGCCCCAAACAGTCCTTCCAGGTGAGTCAACACTTCACTTGTGAGTCTGTTGGGGTCATCTATTGCATCCGGTGCTCCCGGTGCGGCCTCCTCTACATCGGTGAAACCGACGCAGATTGGGGGACCGCTTTGTCAAGCACCTCCGCTCCATCCGCCACAACAGATAGGATCTCCCAGTAGCCACCCACTTCAGCTCTGCTTCCCACTCCCATTCAGATATGTCCTTACATGGCCTCCTCTACTGCCATGATGAGGCTAAACTCAGGTTGGAGGACCAACACCTCATATACCGTCTAGGTAGTCTCCAGCCCCTTGGTATGAACATAGAATTCTCCAACTTCCAGTAATTCCCTCCCCCTTCCTTCCTCTATCCCTATGTCACTCTGCCCCCTCTCCCAGCTGCCTATCACCTCCCTCATTGTTCTGCCTCCTTCTACTACCCATTGTGTTTTCCCCTATTCCTTCTTCACCTTTCCTGCCTATCACCTCCCTGCTTCCCCTCCCCCACGCCTTTATCTTTCCCCTTACCGGTTTTTCACCTGGCACCTACCAGCCTTCTTCTTCCCACCCTCCCCCCACCTCCTTTATAGGGCCTCTGCAGTCTTGACGAAGGGTTCCGGCCCGAAACGTCAACTCATCGTTTCCACGGATGCTGCCCAACCTGCTGAGTTCCTCCAGTGTGTTGTGAGTGTTGCAATATCTTTCAAGATCTATCTTGGGCCTAATATATTTATACAATTGCTAAGAAGGCACAACAGCAGCTATATTTCATTAGGTGTTTGAGGAGAGATGATATGTCACCAAAGAAACTCGCAAATTTCTACAGATGTACTGTGCAGAGCATTCTAAATGATGAATCACTGTGTAGTATGAGAGGCCACTGCACAGGATCAGGCATAGCTTTAGAAAGTTGTAAACTCAGCCAGGTTATCATGGGTACTAGACTCCCCGGCATCCAAGACAGCTTCAAAAGGCGTCATCCATCATTAAGGATGCCCATCACCCAGGACAGGTCTTCTCATTGTGACTAAAAAAGAGGAGTGATAGGAGCCTGACGATACACACTCAACTTTTCAGGAACAGCTTCTTCCCCTCCATCAGATTTCTGAATAGAAAATGAACCCATGAACACTACCTCAGTTTTTTTCCCTCTCTTTTTGCACTATTAATTTCATTTGTTTCTTTTTATATAACTTATTACTATTTATAGTTTGTATTATTATGTATTGCAATGTACTGCTGCCACAAAACAACAAATATATGGAAGTGATATTAAAACTGATTCTAATGAATATCGTATTCAGTTTTGGTCACTTCATTATTGGAAAGATGCAGAAAGCTTCAGAGAGGGTGCAGAGGAGATTTACCAAGATGCTGGCTGGATTGGAGAGCATGTCTTACGAGGATAAGTCCAGTGAGCTAGGGCTTTTCTCTTTTGAGTGAAGGAGGATGTGAGGTAAATTGACAGAGGTGTACAAGATGATAAGAGACACAGATCGAGTAGATTGCCAAAGATCCTTTCAATGAGTGGAAATGGCTAATACCAGGGGACATAATTTTAAGGTGATGGGAGGAAAGTATGGGCGGGTTGGGAGGATGTCAGCGTTAAGTCTTTTTACACAGAGAGTGGTGAGTGCATGAAACATCCTGTCAAGGGTGGTGGTTAAGGCACTTAAGAAACTTCTGGATAGACACATGGATGATAGACAAATGGAAAGCCATGTAGTAATGAAGACTTAGATTGCTTTTCACATAGGTTAAAAGGTCAGCACAATGCTGTGGAGCAAAGGAACAGTACTATGCTGTAGTGTTCCATGTTCTAATTTAAAAACAAGAAACTTACTTTATTTATCCCTTTCTCCCCTCCACCACCCCAACCTGGAGTAATAGAATCATCAACAAATGACTAGCACCATGAATATTAACTGAGCAAATACCCCAAGCAGATCCTCTTCTGCCATTTCTTTGAGAGGCTAATGGGGAAGCACAATACTGTAATAACTAGTGGAGCTGGGAAACACAAACTTGAATCTCGGAGTTTCCACAGGAGTCCCAAAACCTAGCAGTGATTACTAATGCCAAGTCTCAGCAAAGGTCTAGCTTCATGTGTTGCCACCCGAATATCTGTTAATGATAGTGATTGATTAATAAATGATGGCAAGTCAACTTGCCTGGCAACCATTTGAGCTCAATAAGAATGCTTGTATCCACATGAAAAAGTATACCTCTGTTTAATATTTCATTGAATAGACGGCACCTTTGATAGTGCAGCATTCTCTAAGTACTACATGCCCAATTCACATCTTGTTTTGCAGTGCACTAACTCTTTCTGAAGGTGATTATGTGTGTATTTTAAGGGAGGGCAAGCTGCACTTAAAAACCCACTGCAGGCACCTGTGGCTGTAAAGAGAGAGGTCTGCTGGGGTCCATAACTTCATTAACTGAAGCCAATAGTCTTACCATTGATACTATGACAAATTCCCAAATATGCACTGAATACCACAGCTGCATTTCTGACACAAGATGATCATTTATCCAAGATGACAAACTGGAAAATTTTGGAAGTGTCTACAAGTTATCTATTATACGTGTGTAATATCATGGTAAACCCAGGAGCTGTCTGTGCTAAAAATGTACATATACTGTATATATTTTCAGAAAAAGTAAATACACTGAGAACAGTTATATGATTTCCTGAGTTTTCCCTTATGAGAAATGAAACCAATTGTAGTCTCACCTATCACTGCCTATCAATAATTCCAGTTCCCATAAGAAATGGGAGTAGGAGTAGGCTGCTCTGCCATTCAAAAAGATCTTGGCTGATCTCTCTAATTGAGAATATGAGTTAATGTTAAACTTTGTGTTTTAGGTTCATACACGCTGTACCCTGGATTCAAATTGCCTAACTAAACTGCTCCAGACTCAAGGGTGAAAATGAATTGAATATGCTTTTGATAAAGTATTGGAAAACATATTTGTGTAAAGAGCCACTATTCCCCAAAGTTAAGGTAAAATAATCAGCAGTTCAATTTCCCTCCTTGGAAATCTATTAACTTGTTGGTTGTAAAGTCACTAATTAAGAGGATTTTCATGGCTCATCTCAAACCACAGCTCTGTTGCACCACAAATCCTTCTATCTTCCTACTTATCTCCTATGTATTTTTATATATAATTCAGGACCTCTGCTATAGCATGGATATATTTATCTTTGAACAAAGATATGACAAGAAATTTCATAGTTACGTGAAAGAGCTACTTGCCTCAACATGATGGAACTTTCAACTTTTCTCACTCTTTCTTCCTCAGTGCAACTTACATTTAGAATATATTAAAGCATATAATAGAGCATATAGCTTTAAAATGGTTTAAACATTGTTCTAAGAGGTGTAAGTAATTAATCTTTAATTTGCTTTTTTCTCTTATTAAACTTCGAAAACCAAAATGACTTTTTCCTCTGACAATCAGCAATTTCAAATCTTACTGCTATTTAAATCAACTTACCTAAGAAAAATCCCTTTGATGTTAGGCGTGGATTCAAAAGCATTCTCTGGAATGACAGAAATTTGATTGTTCTGAAGGTAAATGTACTGAAGAGACTCAGGTAGATCAGTAGGAATATGGGAAAGCTGATTGCCTGATAAATCCAAAAGCTGAAGATAGAATACAACAAATGTAAACAGACATTGAAATATGTTCTGCATCCTAGTTATTAGCACAATGCAAATTATTTTAATTGTCCTCAGGTGCTTTGTTAGTCTTTTGCTTTTAGCTAACTGAATTGAAAGGTCTATTGTGTAGCAGGTGGTCTAAAATTTGCAATTAAATCTCCTTTAAGAATATAAATCCTCTGAAAATTTCCTTCATCCCATTCTTCAATCTCTTCTCTGCCCTGAAATTCTTTTGACTGACGTTTGAATCAGTAAAGCTGCCAGTTTTATCATTTCTTCATAAGCCTATTATCACTTGACATAACAAATCCTCTCATTAATTTTAAATTATTACCAAAAAGCAAAACATTACAGATGCTGGAATTCTGAAGAACTGAAAATATTAGAAATACTCAACAGATCAGGAAGCATCCATGTAGAGAGAAACATATTACCATTTCAAATCAATGACTTCGCAGCAATCTTCAGTTCTGATCAAAGACCTGACTTGGTCCAACCAAGCAGAGTTCACTGCCAAGAAGGCCCACCAGCGCCTTTACTTCCTGAGAAAACTAAAGAAACTTGGCCTGTCTCCTAAAACCCTCACTAATTTTTATAGATGCACCGTAGAAAGCATTCTTCTAGGGTGCATCACAACCTGGTATAGAAGTTGTCCTGTCCAAGACCGAAAGAAGCTGCAGAAGATCGTGAACACAGCATAGCACATCACACAAACCAATCTTCCATCCTTGGACTCACTTTACACTGCACGCTGTCGGAGCAGTGCTGCCAGGATAATCAAGGACACGACCCACCCAGCCAACACACTTTTCGTCCCTCTTCCCTCTGGGGGAAGGCTCAGGAGCTTGAAGAATCGTATGGCCAGATTTGGGAACAGCTTCTTTCTAACTGTGATAAGACTGCTGAACGGATCCTGACCCGGATCTGGGCCGTACCCTCCAAATATCCGGACCTGCCTCTCAGTTTTTTTGCACTACCTTACTTTCCATTTTTCTATTTTCTATTTATGATTTATAATTTAAATTTTTAATATTTACTATCGATTTGTAATCCAGGGAGCGGGAAGCGCAGAATCAAATATTGCTGTGATGATTGTACGTTCTAGTATCAATTGTTTGGTGACAATAAAGTATAAAGTAAAAGTAAGATCATCAACCTAAGATACTGTTTCTCTCTTCACAGATTCTGCCTGACCTCTTTTTATATTCTTGTATACTTTCACAATGTTGAAGGATGTCATTCAGACTGTGGATCATAGAGAAATCCCATTAATTTCATTGCCACACTCATTTCTCTGTAACCTATTGTCTCTCACTCACCTATTAAATACTCACCACTCTGCTTGTTTTAGGGCATGGGAAGAGATCAGAGTGGTCACAGGGGGAGTGTGCTAACTCCACAGAGACACGGCAGAAGGCCAGGATCTAACCCAAGTCTCTTAAGCAACGAGACATCACAGTTAACTAATGCACCAGTACGCCACCGTGCTCGATATTTCTTGCATTTTCTACAGATAATTCTAATTTTTCAAACCATCATCATGCACTGATAGAAATCACAGGCTTGCATCATTTAAGCTAGCAAGTCCATTAAACTAAGAACCTTTGAAATTCCCACTGTACATGTTTGAAAGCCTGAATGAATCCTATTATTCCACATCCAAATGCCCCCTTTTCTCAGCAACATAAAATTTTTGATTTCTAACTTTTTTTTTTAGTTTTGTTGAAAGATCATCAAACTGAAATATTAACTATTGTGTCTCCACGGTTGCTCTCCATCTGAATATTTCCAGCATTTCTATTTTTATTTCTCCTTAATCATATTGCAACAGAAAATTCTGATTTACAACTGCAAAACTACTTCCTTACCCATTCATAATACATACCTGATATATGTAATAACAATGACAGATTACACTAATACTCAAAAAGTTGACTAGTTATGATTAATTAGTTTTCATTTTGTTTTTGAGTTACCAAAATCAAATGTGTTACCTGGATATCTTGATCTCCAACCTATCTCACAGGTGTTCCCTTTGCCCTCTCCACCGTACGACCTTTACGCAGTTTAAACTTAAGCTTTATTACTCTCCCCCCACCCCACATCTTTACAAGTTCTGGTAAAAGTCATTGACCCGTAACATTAACACTGCTTTTTCTCCACAGATGCTGCCTAACCAGCTGAGTACCTCAATCACATTCTGTTACCTTTTCAGGATTCCTGTATCTGCAATTTATTTGTTTTTCAAGTAAACTGATATCATCAGCATTGTTTGGGCACCGAACCTAACGATCCAAAAACTAAAGGAGGAGAAAAGCATTTCCACTTCCGATCGGAATTTCATTTCCAGTCCTACGCCTTCACAGGCAATTAGTTCCACTTGCCTCTGAAAAAGCCTCTGGCTAACTTCAAAACTTTAGAACTGTTTCTTCTTGTCCTTGTATGATCAGCTAATGAAAATATTTTCTGTAAACATTATCTAAATGCTTCATAACTTTGTTCACTTCTCTAGTGAGGACAAGTACAGCTTCTCCAACCTAACCGTGTAGCTAAAATCCCACTTTGCGGGAACTAGTCTGTGAAACCTCTTCCACACCCTTGCAAAGATTGACTACCCTTCTCTCAGTTTAGATGATAATGATAATTCTTTACCTGGAGTGCAGGCAGTTGTTTCCATGCTCCTGAATAGACTGAGTTCAGTTTAAGTTTGTTATTACTCAGGAAGAGCTCCTTAAGTTTTGTCATTCTGGAGAGTGAGCCATCAGGAATTGAGCTGATTTCATTTTCCTTTAGCTTCAATATGTGCAAATTCTTCGGCAGACCACTGGGCACTACATTCAGGTTATTTCCAGAAAAATCCAACGATTCAAGCAGCCTCATTTTCCGGAATGCTTCAGGGTGGATTTTTGGACTTGTTAGTTTGTTGTAACTCAGATTAAGTTCTGTCAAAAAATATGTGTAAGCAAAATCATTTCTGGAAATTTCTGAGATCTGATTGTGGAGAAGCATTAACGTCTTCACCCGTCGCGGTAAGCCACTTGGGATCCTTTCAAGCAAATTATTGTAGAGGTGAAAGGTATGGAGCTTTTTAAGTCCCTTGAACGCAAGTGGGTGAATTGCTTTTGCCCTTATCTTGTTATTATGAAGCAAGAGGTATTCAAGATTTTTTATCTGTGTCAGCCAGTTAGCAGGTACTGACTTAATGGCATTTTTCTCCAAGTGTAGGAGGATAATATTTCGAGGTAACCCTCTTGGTATTTGAGTCAGATTGTTGCTCGACAAATCCAGGTATTCCAAGCTTGACAGTTTCCTTAAAGCAACAAGAACTTAGGTAAGGCACAATCATACACATGCTACAAATATTTGTATATTAGTGGGAAGGGGACTGTCCTAGGATGGTTTCAGGTAAAACTTAGCTGCAATGCGGTATGTCATTTTATTCTGCATACTTTCCACCTTGTATGTAAGATTGAGTTAGAAAGCACACAGAATTACTTTGGATGAGCAACAATAAGGGAGATCATTTTGGATGACTGATGATCTATGAATACTTCATTTTGAGGATCAGATAGCCAGTGGCTATTATACTGGACTATTAAAGGTCTGTACTCACATCAAAATTTATTCACTTAATGTTACATTAGTGTCTAGTATATCACTCAGTTTGACAATCGCCATCTTTCTTTTCAAATCCCTCCACAACCTCATTGCACTCAATCTCGGCAGCTTTTGAAATTCTACAAACCTTAAAATTAATAGAAAAATAATAATGAAGTTTGAGTCATATTTTTTGGGAGTGCACTTTCTGAAAATAACAATCCCTTCCTGCATGCAAGCCTGCACAGAACATATTGTATTTTTTGCCTTTCATTTGCTGTTCACAACCCAGTTCACAAGGTTAGTCAGCCTACAATATAAAACAACATTTTCATGTGGGAGTCATGCTAAGTCAGTAAACATGTAATAAAATGGAAAGTACCGCATCAATATATTGTACATTTTCAATTAAAGAATCAGTTGGGAAACAATAGCAATTTGATTTAAAAGAGCAGATATGTAGATTTGCAGGAACAAAGCAGGAATTTGCTAAGAAATATACCAAATAGAATCAAGAATTTCAAAAAATCTTTTTTAGATTTTTTCCAAAGTCTATCCTTGACATTTTATGGAGTAGAATGAACAGAAGGTTATAACCAGTGTCTGCTTAACATGCAAAACTTACCAAAATGTTTCATTGTCCATTCCTTCATTGGTTATATAATTATTGTGAAGGTATAGTTCACGGAGATTCAAAAGATGATCAAAAGCTCCCTTTGGAATCTTTTCCAGTTTGTTGTTCTGTAAATAATTAAATATAAAAAGAATGTAACTAGGTAAAGTTATATTAAATGAAATAACAGCGAGTTATTTTCAAAATGACTTTTACATACTTTTAAATGTAATCTGAACAGCCCTTTTGGCAAATTCTTGGGAACATACTTCAGGAAATTACTGGACATGATTAATACTCCAACACCATCAGATCCATTGAACATATGATCAGGTAATCCTGCATCTGTCAGTTTATTGTTATGGAGATAGATAGACCTATTGGAATTGAGAATTAAAAAAAATAACTTTGTAAAATGTCGTCAATATAACAACATGATAACAATTCAGAGAAAAGCTTATTATTTAGAATCTCTCAAATATATTTAAAGAGTAAACCCAGTCTGAACCAAACTAATTTAAACACACATCATATGTTTCTCTTTCATACAATGTATGTACGTAGCGATTCGGAGTAAGATAAAGCTGCTCTGCCACTTGCTGAGATTATGTCTGGGCTTCTACTTCAATAGCATTTCCTGCACTCTCTCTGTACCTTTTGATTTCCTCAACATCGAGAAATCTATCAGTCTCTGTTTTGATTGAACTCAATAACTGAGCCTCCATAGACACCCAGTGTGGAGAAATCTAAACAAACATTACCTGCTTGTGAAGAACTTTCTCTTGATCTCAGTCTGACACGACCTACTATTTATTCTGAAATTATTACCCTGGGTCTAGGGAAGGGTAACCATCCTTCCTGCATTCAGCCTTGTGAAGAATTTCATAAGTGTAAGGGGTTTCTTCTTTTATGTTACTGCGAAGGCTAACAAAATGGCTTCTTTGTTATGTTATAATTAAAATGGCTTTTCTGTAATAATAAGTGCTGAGAAAGTTCTCTCTCTAGCAGCTTGTTTGGGTTATAAAGAAAATTGAATTCATTTGCTAACCTATTGTTCACGGGCTTTGAGGGAGAGGGTGCGATGGGGACAGAGAGAGGAGACATGATGCTGTGACCCTGGGCGGTGGGACCTACCCTGAGCGGGGGTGCGAGGCCCAGGGTCTTTGGCGAGGACAGGAGACGAAGACAGACTTGTGTGGAGCGTCTGGTCGACCACCGTGGTTGGTCCCAGGTGATCGGAGGGGTTCAAATGGTGGAAAGAAGACTCCATTAATTGAGCTCCAACTGTTGTGCTCGAAGTGGTTGAACTTTGATAAGTTTAGCGCCTTTTATTTTCCTTTTATATTTTATCTCTATTATAGTTCCAGCAAGATATATAAAGTGTAATCATTTAATTGCATATGGTATATTGTTTATTATTTGGCATGGTGGGGTACATCACACATCATCCACACAAACTCGATTACCCAGTTTGGCGGGGCCAAAGGCTGCTCCCCCTAGACGAAAGTGAGTTGAGCGAGCCTGAGGCTTACCAGGGGGCTACATTAGTTTTAATGAAACTTCCTTCCAATCTTTTTAAAGTCCAGAAAATACAAGTTTATACTACTCAATCTCTGCTCACAGAGCAACCCACCATACCTGAAGCCAGTCAGGTGCATCCATCTGTGACAAACATATTGTTTTTTTTTAAGATATGAAGACCAAAACTGTATATAACACTCCAGGTGTAGTCTTAGCAAGGTGCTCCATAATCGCATGAAGCCACCTCAACTTCTGCATAGTCTAAAATCACAAGATTTGTGCATAGACCACAGGATTTAGTTTCATAAATCAAATACAATGCACTTTTTGTATTGTTGAAAATTTAGTGGTTGACCACAGAGGCAGTTACGAAGATGTGTCGTTAACAAATTTCACGACATATGCTGATGATAATAAACTCTGATTCTGATTCTGATTCTGAAATACATTGCATTTACACAGGGTGATTTCTGGATGTCCCCAAATTATTTACAACTAATCAACAGCTTTTGAATTGCTGTTTTCCAACAGCCAAGAGTATTCTAATATTGATTCAGTTTTAATATTAACAAAGTGACTAATATTAGGTTAAGTTTTCATCGTTTTATTTTTGCAGCTTGTTTCGTCCTCTCCTGAGTATATCCATTCATCTCTCAACTTTGGTTCAGTTGGTAGTGCTGTCGTGTCAGTAGGTTGTTGGTCTAAAGTCCTCTTCAGAGACAAGAACACAGTGGTTTAGACAGGTATTGCGGTACTCTGGGAGTGCTATATTTTTGAATCTGCTGTCTAGGGATGAAACAAGAAGCCATATGTAGATCTCATGATTACAGCATCATCCCTAGTGTCCTCACCAATATCTTCCTCCCATCAAACAATAGTAACATATAAATTATCTCATCATTTTCACAGAACTATCTGTGAGAGCTTAGCATTCATAAATTGGCTCCTACATTATTACAAAATGACATTTAAACAGCTGAAAACTACTTTGGTATACCTGCAGTTGTGAAAGATGTATATAAATGCAAGCCTTTCTTTCTCCCTAGGTCTCAGTCATCTTCCCACTGATATTTATGCTGTACAAACTTGGACATTGATCCAGGCCAGAATAACTGATGACAAGGCTGGAGAATGATGTTGAACTGTGTCCTCCAAAAGAGGACGTATTGCAGAATGATGATTTAGAACAGGATCAGGAGGAACTTATGTGGCAGCAATAGTTGAGTTTTATCTGAACTGAGATTAAATGCACATCTCATCTCAACAAGCCATCCTAGCTGAGGTAGTCTTCAAGTTCAAGTTCAGTTTATCATCATTCGACCATACACAGGAAAACCACAAAACAAAACAACATTCTTCTGGATCAAGGTGGACATCACAATACATACAAATCACACACATAACACAAAGTAATATTACTACAAATTAGTTAGCAAATACAGCACAACACTATAACACTCCTTGATGCTTCATACGTTATGAGACCTGAATGGTGACAGGGAGTTCAGTAGTCTCACAGCTCAGGGAAAGAAGCTGCTTTCCATCCTACAGTTCCTGTCCTAATGCTACCCGTACCTACTGCCTGATGGCGGGGGGAGAGGGTGAAAGAGATTGTTGGACAGATGGGAGGGATTATTGACAATGCTAAGGGCTCTGTGTACGCAGTGATCCTCATAAATATCTCTAATGGATGGAAGAGAGACTCCTCCATAATCTTCTCAGCAGTCCTTATGATCCTTTGTAGTGACTTGCAGTCAGATGCCTTGCAATTCCCGTACCAGACAGTGATGCAGCCGGTCAGGACACTCTTGATGGGGCTCCTGTTAATACACTCCATACTTCAATACAACCAGTAGGCTTCACATCATTTCCACATTATCATTGGTTCAATTTAATATCAGAGTATACAACCTGAAATTCTTAGTCTTCACAGATAGCCACGAAACAGAAAAAAAATGAATGAATGACAGAAAGTGTTATCAAAGCTGGATTTTCCTTCTTTTATTTCCTGTACTGGTCATGACTTAAGCTGCAGCCAAGCAGCTGCTGGAAGACCAAAGAGACCTGATCCTAACCTTTGGGAAAGATCTCAACTGCATTGAGTACTTCCTCACAAAACAATACAGATTAGATTAAAAACCTTTGACCACTAATTAGTGCTGCTTGTTGAAACATGTACAGCTTAAGCACTGGGAACTTTCTATTTGCAACCTAGAACAAATTGATAGTAACTATTAGTAGATATTATCATATAACATTCCTATGATAATTAATATAGGCCTAATACTCTGTATTTTAACCAAGTAGAAATTATTGCTAAATACTGAGAGAAACATAACACATTAAGAAATGCAAGCAAGAGAAAATCTGCAGATGCTGGGAATCTGAACAACACACACAAAATGCTGGAGAAACTCAGCAGCCCAGGCAGAATCTATGGAAAAAAACAGTTGACGTTTTGGGGCGAAACCCTTCAACAGGACTGGAGAAAAAAGCTGAGGGATGGATTTGAAAGGTGGGGGAGGGGAGAGAGAAACGCTAGGCGATAGGTGAAACTTGGAGGGGGAGAGATGAAGCAGAGAGCTAGGAAGTTGATTGGTGAAAGAGACAGAGGCCATGGAAGAAAGAAAAAATGGGTGGGGAAGAGGAGCACCAGAGGGAGGTGATGGGCGGGCAAGGAGATAACATGAGAGAGGGAAAAGAGGATGGGAAATGGTGAAGGTGGGGGAGGAGGCATTACTGGAAGTTTGAGAAATTGATGTTCGTGCCATCAGGTTGGAGGCTACCTAAACGGCACCTTACGTCCATTTGGGTAGCCGCCAACCTGATGGCATGAAATTGATTTCTCAAACTTCCAGTAATGCCTCCCCCCACCTTCACCATTTCCCATCCCCTTTTCCCTCTCTCATATCATCTCCTTGCCTGCTCATTCCCTCCCACTGTGCTCCTCTCTACCCCCCACCACCTTTTTTCTTTCTTCCATGACCTTCTGTCTCTTTCACCAACCAACTTCCTAGCTCTCTGCTTCATCCCTCTTCCTCCAAGCTTCACCTATCACCTGGCATTTCTCTCTCCCCTCCCCACACCTTTCAAATCTACTCCTCAGCTTTTTTTTCCTCCAGTCCTGCCAAAGGGTTTCGGCTCGAAACATCAACTGTGGTTTTCTCCATAGATGCTGCCTGGCCTGCTGAGTTCCTCTAGCATTTTGTGTGTGTTGTTCACTCAAAGAAATGCAATAGGTATTTCTATGGTAGAACCAGCTTAAAGACAACATTTATTGCAATTATACCAAAATGTATTCCTTGACTGGGATTTATATGGTAAACTGCACCAACAAATTATGTCAGAGAAGAGTGGACTGTATCACAAAATACAATTGACTTTAAAGTATGGCCCGTTAAGCAAAGTCCAATGGATCCCAACACAAGCTAGAGCTTCAGGTGGGGTGGAAAGGGGGTTGGTGGGAAGGAGGAAATGGATCCTGGTTATGATGATAATGATATCTCTTCTGAAAGATCAATTTTGCTATCTTCTCATTCCTTCCATGATATACTGTAAGTATGCATTAAGTTCACGGCAAATCATACCTTAGACTTGGTTTTTGCCCAAACGTGAGGGGATATATCTTTGTCAGGTAATTGGCTGCAAGATCTGCACTCATCAAGGTTTTCGGCAGGTATTTTGGAGCAACTGTTAACTGAAAAATATACGACAGTCAATAGATTGCTGGTCTCTATGGTTAAATTAATAACTCAAACTTAACTCTAAAAGATGTACAATTATTTTTCATGATAACTGGCCTGCTTCATGGGCCAGTCAGCTACCATGTGGATAAATGGCTGCATATTATTGTGAAAGCAGAGTTTGAATTATTACTTGTTCCATTTGCAAGTCAAAGAAAGGCTATCCACAAAAGAAAAATGCTGAAAGTACCCAGAAGATCGATGCAGAGAGCTACCGAGTTACCATTTCAGGCTGATGACAAATGTCATGGACTTGAAATGTTGACTACATAGATGCTGCCTGACTGCCGAGCATTTCTAAAGCCTTCAGTTATTATTTCGGGTTTCCTGCATCTGCAGTATTTCAGTATGAAAAATGTCCATTTAATCATAATGATTAACAGACATGCTAAAATAACCATATTATTATTAAAATCAATTTCTTTCCTGAGGCACAAGTCCTTGCTGGGGTCAGGGATCACTTGGATATCTCAGCACATTGTGAACCTTACAAGGATTTTTTAAATATTACCCCCCCCCCCCGTAGGGAAATAATAGATCAGATTAGCTCAGCAGCCATTTACCGACTCCACCCTCAATGAAAAGTAAAAATTGGGTACAGCATAAAACAGGCAACCGATCAGATCCACCGAGTTTCCCACCAAGTGAGGCAAGTTAAAATTGCTCCTTTAATTTGCAATGTTAACATACACTTGACACCAAATATCTTAGAGGAAAGGGAAAGGAATTTAGTGGTGCTGACAGACTGTGGTAAAAGCAATCCACCATGTCTGTCTCCAGATATATGCTCTCCCATCTTTGACCTCAAGCCACAATTTTCAACATTTGTTTTTACCAAGATCATTTATTCAATAGGTAACAGTTATAAAATAAATCACAACAGCCACTTATGAATGTTGTCTGATCCAGCAGCAGTCAAATTTCATCATTCTTTACTATTTCCCCACAGACTTGTGGTCATCTTAGCTTCCCAATACTGACATGCACCATCAATTCCCACTCATTTGCACTCATCTGTACAGTACTCTGTAACCACTTTTTTCTTCTTTTACAGTGAATTCTTTTGGCTTGGAGCACTTCAAGATGTCCAAACACCACGTTCTCCATGTCAAACATTGTCGATCGTTGGCTGCAATTTCATCCAATGTTTCACAAGCATATCTTGGATGTGTTTTATTCTCCAGAAAAACACCAGCAATATAAATGAAGCAATCACGTGCTCTACCAGTCTATCTTCACCTTGTGTGTAACTGATTATACATAAGTTTTACTGTACATCCTAAAAGGAGCAAATTTAGACTTATTGTCGGCTGAATCTATGTTAATCAACAATATTTCAGTAG
This sequence comes from Mobula birostris, assembly GCF_030028105.1. NCBI lineage: Eukaryota > Metazoa > Chordata > Chondrichthyes > Myliobatiformes > Myliobatidae > Mobula > Mobula birostris. Next base: position 55,774,978 of record NC_092381.1, on the reverse strand, counting down.
ACATATTCTCAGACAGACGTGAATATGGAATAATATCTTTGCTAATGAAGGAAAGCAGAACTCTCTGGAAAAAGTTATAAATGATTCATGTTCCAATGATGTTACCTTGGAACACTCCTGTACTCCTTGGTTGTCCGCCATGTGTTCTGTTGTTGACATGAAACCGAAGTTCTTTCAGCATATTGAAGTTATTTTTTAATTTCCAGAGGATTACACTAAATGTTTTTTCTCTCCCTTTACTGTTTCTGTCTTCTGCCAATTCATCTCCCTTGGGTGACAAGGAGTCATGGAATTATACAGCATAAAAACAATCCTTTTGGCCCATTGAGTCCTTGCTAACCATCTGCATCAATTTATGCTGATCCTACTTTTATTGTAGGATTAGTACTTTATTTTCCCCACTTACTCAACACCTCCCACCATTTTCTAACATTTACCAATACACCAAGAGCAGCCCACAGTGGCAAATGAACCTACCAACTCTGCCAATGCTGTATTATAGACAGTAGGTCAAATTTATGCAAAGGTGCAACCTTCTGTCCATTGCTAATGGGATTCAAAATATCCATATGACAACAATGCTGGGGTAAGAGATTCACAGTGCTAAGCGTGAGGAGGACAAACCCATATCTACCATTCTGTGGCAATGTGCCAGTACGCAGCAGTAAGATCTTGCTAACCTATGTCTTAGGTGCAAATGCCTTTTATGTAAATGAAGTGGGATTGACAACATCAGGCAATTAAATACATGTATTTAGTTCAATTAACTAAATATTTTCAGGTACCTGACAACTCCTTGTGGCCTTAATTGAGACTCTTGAGAATAATGATGATGATAATAATAACAATAATAAATAATAATAACAATGTACTTTATTGATCTGGTGGGGAATTATTTCACTATAGCACCATATAAAAACACACTTAGCAATAATAATAAACATAATAAATATTAACTAATAATTAAGTACAGAATAATAATATACACAATACTAATGTACCAATGTGCAATAATGTATGAAATAATAAAACAGAGATTATTGTGCTATGATGTGTGTTCTCCTGTCGCACAGAGATGAACTGTTGTACATGCTTATTGCATTTGTTAGGAATGATTGTCCGTAATGATCCTTGTGACAGCAGAGCTGAACGTGTCTGTTTGAAAGGTTGCTCCGCTGACTCTTCAGCAGGCCATGGAGAGGATATGCCTGATTGTCCATAATGGATAACAGTTTGTTTAGTGACCTCCTCTCCACCACTAACTCAAAAGAAGCCACCAAAACAAAACCTCTGAGTTAATGGGACTAAAGTAATTCAATTGAGGTTAAGTGAATTGAAGAAAAGAAATTGCTGTCCAGACGTCACTTTGTCATGTTCCTCAGATATTTATGCATCATAAAATTGTCCATGCCCTTCTGGACATGTGTAGCAGTGACTCATATATACTCATCCCAATTTTATATTAGACTATTGTTTACCAGTAAGTTGTTTAGAAACTTGGTTAGTATTATAAGAAAATTAAATGTCATCGCTGCACCAAATATAGTTAAAGTATTGCTATACATGTTGATTGGCCTGTAATACCTCCCCTTTTTTCTAGACCATAACATGAACTTAAGAAAAAGGAGCAAAAGCAAGCCATTCAGCACTTTTGAGTTGCCTTGCCATTCATCAAAAACATGAATGATCATCTACTGTAATTCGGCACTATTTTCCAGCACTGTCAAGATTTTTGCTTGGCCAAGAGGTTCAAACCAAGTTGTTATTCAAACCAAACATCAGAATGGCGGAAAAACATGATCTAAGTGACTTTGCCCATAGAATGGTACCAGACTGGGTTGTTTGAGTATGTCAGAAACGACTGACCTCCTGGAATTTTCACAGACAGGTTTCTAGAGTTTACAGGGAATGGTACAAAAATAAAAAAAAAACCAGTGAAAGGCAGTTTTATGGGCAAAAATGCCTTGTTAATGAGAGAGGTCAGAGGAGAATGGCCAGATTCAAGCTGACAGCAAGGTGACAGTAACTCAAATAACCACGCGTTACAACAGTGGTGTTGTTCGAGCGATCTTTGGCTTTAGGACACATACATTTAACGATTGACTTTGGCAACCAGTCTTCACATCTGAATATATATTGTGGATTTAATTTGGAGTGCAGGTCTCAACAATGGGTTCCTAAAAGCAGCCAATTCTACACCAGACAATGCTGATTAAAATTCATTTGGATGTCTGTGGTGTGACGTAAATCAGGAGGTGTGAAGATTGTATGTAGTTTCAAAGAAAGCATTGTCCAGACGTTGTAAATATGGAGTTGTCCTTTGATGTTTGGCACATAAAATATGGAGCCCCATGCTGGGCCAGCAGACCTTTCCACCGAAAGTGTCTCCACATGATGCCTGCTGTGCCTTGTTTTGTTGAATAGAGAAGCTGCTTTGTACCTACCAACGCAAACACGAGGAAATCTGCAGATTGGATCTTCCCTCTTGACCTTGCTGCCATGGGCGACTCTAGGTGGAAATTCAAGCAACACACACAAAAAATGCTGGTGAACACAGCAGGCCAGGCAGCATCTATAGGAAGCTGTACAGTCAACATTTCAGGCTGAGACCCTTTGGCAGGACTGACTGAAAGAAGAGAAGATAGGAGATTTGAAAGTGGGAGAGGGAGGGGGAGATCCAAAATGATCGGAGAAGACAGGAGGGGCAGGGATGGAGCTAAGAGCTGGAAAGTTGATTGTCAAAAGGGATATGAGGCTGGAGAAGGGAGAGGATCATGGGACGGGAGGCCTAGGGAGGAAGAAAGGGGGAGGGGAGCACCAAAGGATGGGCAAGGAGTTATTGTGAGAGGGACAGAGGGAGAAAAAAGGGAAAATAAATAAATAAATAAATAAGTAAATAAATAAATAAGGGATGGGGTACAAAGGGGAGGTGGGGCATTAACGGAAGTTAGAGAAGTCAATGTTCATGCTATCAAGTTGGAGGCTACCCAGACAGAAAATAAGGTGTTTTTCTCCAACCTGAGTGTGGCTTCATCTTGACAGTAGAGAAGGCCGTGGATAGACATATCAGAATAGGAATGGGACGTGGAATTAAAATGTGTGGCCACTGGGAGATCCTGCTTTGTCTGGCAGACAAAGCGTAGGGGTTCAGCGAAACAGTCTCCCAGCCTGCGTCAGGTCTCGCCAATATATAGAAGGCCGCATCGGGAGCACCGGAGGCAGTATATCACCCCAGCCGACTCACAGGTGAAGTGTCGCCTCACCTGGAAGGACTGTCTGGGGCCCTGAATGGTAGTGAGGGAGGAAGTGTAAGGGCATGTGCAGCACTTGTTCCGCTTACAAGGATAAGTGGGGTGGCAGGTTCCACCACTCTGCTCCACTAATTCCACTCTAGCGGAATTAATCCTTACTCTTAATAATTTCTCCTTTGGCTCCCCCCACTTCCTCCAAACTAAAGGTGTAGCCATGGTCACCCGTATGGGTCCCAGCTATGCCTGCCTTTTTGTTGGCTTTGTAGAACAATCCATGTTCTAAGCCTATACTGGTATCTGTCCCCCACTTTTCTTTCGCTACATCGACAACTGCATTGGCGCTGCTTCCTGCACGCATGCGAACTCGTTGACTTCATTAACTTTGCCTCCAAATTTCACCCTGCCCTCAAGTTTACCTGGTCTATTTCCAACACCTCCCTCCCCTTTCTTGATCTTTCTGTCTCTATCTCTGGAGATAGCTTATCTACAGATGTCTACTATAAGCCTAAGGACTTTCACAGTTATCTGGACTATTCCTCTTCCCACCCTGTCTCTTGCAAAAATGCCATCCCCTTCTCACAATTCCTCCGTCTCTGCCGCATCTGCTCTCAGGATGAGGCTTTTCATTCCACGACAAAGGAGATGTCCTCCTTTTTTAGAGAAAGGGGCTTCCCTTCCTCCACCATCAACTCTGCTCTCAAACGCATCTCCCCCATTTCACGCACATCTGCTCTCACTCCATCCTCCTGCCACCCCACTAGGAATAGGGTTCCCCTTGTCCTCACCTACCACCCCACCAGCCTCCGGGTCCAACATATCATTCTCCGTAACTTCCGCAATCTCCAACAGGATCCCACCACTAAGCACATCTTTCCCTCCCTCCCCTCTGCTTTCCGCAGGGATCGCTCCCTACGCGACTCTCTTGTCCATTTGTTCCCCCCCATCCTTTCCCACCGAACTCCCTCTCGGCACTTATCCTTGTAAGCGGAACAAGTGCTACACATGCCCTTACACTTCCTCCCTCACCACCATCCAGGGCGCCAGACAGTCCTTCCAGGTGAGGCGACACTTCACTTGTGAGTCGGGTGGGGTGATATACTACGTCCGGTGCTCCCGATGCAGCCTTCTATATATTGGTGAGACCCGACGCAGGCTGGGAGACCGTTTTGCTGAACCGCCAGAGAAAGCAGGATCTCCCAGTGGCCACACATTTTAATTCCACGTCCCATTCCCATTCTGGTATGTCTATCCACGGCCTGCTCTACTGTAAAGATGAAGCCACACTCAGGTTGGAGGAACAACACCTTATATTCCGTCTGGGTAGCCTCCAACCTGATGGCATGAAAGTTGACTTCTCTAACTTCCGTTAATGCCCCTCCTCCCCTTCTTACCCCATCCCTTATTTATTTATTTACTTATTTATTTATTTTTGTTTTCTCTTTTTTCTCTCTTTTGTCTCCCTCTGTCCCTATCACTATAACTCCTTGCCAATCCTCTGGGCTTTGCCCCCCCCACTTTCTTTCTCCCTAGGACTCCCGTCCCATGATCTTCTCCCTTCTCTAGCCTCGTATTCCTTTTCCTAATCAATTTTCCAGCTCTTAGCTCCATCCCTCCCCTCCTGTCTTCTCCTGTCATTACAGATCTCCTCTTCCCCCTCCCACTTTCAAATCTCTTACTAGCTCTTCTTTCAGTTAGTCCTGATGAAAGGTCTCAGCCCGAAACGTCAACTGTACCTCTTCCTAGAGATGCTGCCTGGCCTGCTGCATTCACCAGCAATTTTTGTGTTTGTATCTACCAGTAATTTTCTCCAGTGACTTCATTCACACAACAACAGAGTACGGTCTTTTTGCCGATGATGTTTTGATATATTTAACAAACCCACAACATTCGTTACATAAATTATCTTCTAGATTGGATGAATATGGGAAGGTATCAGGTTACAAAATAAACTGGGATAAAAGTGAAATTTTACCTCTTACTAAAGGAGACTATAGTCAATGTCGATTAGTAACCCAATTTAGATGGCCGGTAAATGGTATAAAGTATTTAGGTATAAGACTTGATAATGATGTAAAGAATTTATATAAATTTAATTATTTGCCACTGTTGAAAAAAATTCAAGAAGATCTTGACAAATGGATGATACTACCAATAACATTAGTAGGTAGAGTCAATGTTGTAAAAATGAATATATTTCCTAGATTACAGTATTTGTTTCAAACATTACCAATACAATTGCCACAGAAATTTTTTCAAGAGTTAAATAAATGTGTGAGAAAATTTCTTTGGAAAGGTAAAATGTCAAGAATATCATTGGAAAAACTGACATGTAAATTTGGGTTAGGAGGATTACAACTTCCAAACTTTAAAAACTACTATAAAGCAAATCAACTTAGATTTATTGCATCTTTTTTCGATGATCAAAAACCAGCATGGATTAAAATAGAACTAGACAAGATAGGAGAAAATAAACCTGAAGATTTTATATATAAATGGGAATCTAAATGGATACGGGAAAAGAAAGAATCTCCTATATTAACACATTTGATTGATCTATGGAATAAGATAAATGTTGATAAGGAAACACAGAAATCTCTATTAGCAAGGAGACCTTTGTTCCAAAACAGACTTATTCCTTTTATAATGGATAATCAACTTTTATATAATTGGTACCAAAAAGGGATTAAATTTATAGGAGACTGTTTTGAGCGAGGTATATTGATGTCATTTGAACAATTAAAGGATAAATATAAAATATCTAATAATACTTTCTTTTGTTACTTTCAATTAAGGGCTTACTTAATAGGTAAGCTAGGTCAAACAATGTTTTTGCCAAAGCCTAATGAAATTGAAATTTTAATTCAAAAAGGGAAAATTAAAAAATTTATTTCTTGTATGTATAATTTGATTCAAGAACAGACAATTAAACAAGGAATCCTTAAGTCAAAGCAAAAATGGGAAATAGATCTGAATATTAATATTGATGAAACAAATTGGTCAAGACTTTGTCTTGACAGTATGACAAATACAATAAATGTTCGACTTAGATTAGTACAATATAATTTTTTACACCAATTATATATTACACCACAAAAAATAAATAGATTAAATTCAAATCTATGTGATAAATGTTTTCGGTGTAATCAAGAAATTGGTACTTTTTTACATTCTACTTGGTCTTGTTTTAAAATTCAACCCTTTTGGATAAATTTAAGAGTCTTATTGGAACAAATTACTGGAATTCAACTTCCACATAACCCTGTATTATTTCTATTAGGTGATATTGAAGGGATAAAACCGAAACTTAAATTGAATAAATATCAGAAAGAATTTATAAAAATTGCATTGGCAGTAGCTAAGAAGACTATAGCAGTTACTTGGAAATCTGATTCGTATTTAAGTATGGATCGTTGGAATAATGAAATGGCTAGTTCTATTCCACTTGAAAAAATTACTTATAATTTAAGAGATAAATATGTAACATTTTTGAATATTTGGCGCCCTTATTTACAAAAGATAGGATGGCATATTTAAGTGTTCCGATAAAGATTTTGGTTACTTGGGGAAAGTAACGAATAATTATACCAAATTTATTTTGAATCCCATGGAGCATGTGGAAACCTTCCAATAACCAGGCGGTTCTTTTCTTTTTTTTCTCTTTCTTTCTTTTTAGGTAGGATTATATATGGGGGGGGAGGGTTAAGGGGAGGGGGGTGGGTAGATTTTATCTTTTCATGTATTCTTTTTGAAAATTTAATAAAAATTATATTAAAAAAACAACAGAGTACGGAATACACATGTCGAAACTCGAAGTGGATGGGCTACAGCAGCAGAAGACCACGAACATACACTCAGTGGCCACTTTCATTAGAATCAGGAAGTATCTAATAAAGTGGCTACTGAGCGTATTTTTCTCCTGTTGGGCATCAGGTTTTCACTTTCCCATTATAACACCATGTGTGAACATGCTGACATCAGATCAAACTACTCTCTGAGCACCCTGACATCGGAAATCAAATCTAGCGCTCACTTTTCTGCTGCTGTTTTACTTTCCAGGTAGAATCCTCCAGCCTCTGCTCAATGATCCCATAACAACACGACCAAGAGCAGCTGTACACATGTATACCCAGGTCTACAAACTACGGTTCCTTTGTTTTAAGAGCACCGGGGATTTAATGGAGGAGAATTTCAAATAACAGAGCAAATTATAACAATTAGCTATATTTGAAATTTTAAAATGTAATTCTGAAGTTGAGTGATTGATTAGCATCAATTTTGATTAACATTTTCAACATTTATAGTGATTGAGAGGCAATTAGTGTTCTAATCCTGGCTGTGTTCTTAAGCAGTCATCTGAGAGTGAGACGACTATTTCAGTCATACACTACGATCTTTGAGCCTCCAAATTCATTTCTTTCTGCACTATTACATCACAATTTTTTTATCCATTGGCAAAGATTGCACCTGATGAAGGTTGAATGTTATAATATGCTTTTGTTCAGCTTGTAATCTACTGTTAAGTAGTATCCAGGTAATCTTGTAGGTATATCAAATAATGAAATTATTTTACCTCATTGTTTGCCAGGTACAAATACAGCAAATTCTTAAGAGAACGGAATGCATCATCAGGAAGACCTTTGAAAACCAAAGAAGGATAACTCAATCATCTACATTTGACACTGGAATAGATTAATTCATCAGAAATGAAACCCCATTTTTAGCATTAGAGTACCATTTTGCCGTGTTATTTTAAGCCTAGTTTAATTGTAACTTTGTTTTGATGAGACTCGGTTTTTCTTCTAACCAAATGCAGAACCAGAGTTTAAAATGTAGGATTTCTTTTCTTTTTACATGTGTCAGAGAATTGTTGGTAGATACCCTCACAGCTGTCAACATTTCCCTGTGTAACCAAGAGAAACCATAAGAACTGTGTGTAAACACAGAAGATCCAAAAGAGTTATCGGCAAGTTGTGATAGTTTTTCCAACTGCATTACAACTTGGGAGCACAGAATTATGGAAATTCCTCATCATTATTTTGGGCAATTCGTTGAATAAGCTGTCCAATATTTGTTCTCTATTGATTTTAATGTAGCAGAAGAGCTGTGAGGGAATAAATTGTTAATATTTTAGATTTGATTTATTTGTTTGAGGTTATCCATAGTTTTGTCTATAAAAATATTTTAGTGATAAATAAATATTTTAATCTTTTCACCAGTTTAAAATTTTTCTGAAGTTCAGTTTTGACCAGAGGACGTGAGCAGCTATCTGTTAAAGCAGTTTTGCTTGCTCTGTGTGGTGATGTGCTGGGGGACTTGTTCTGCCAACCCCACAATATGTTGCTATTTCTGTTGTGGAATGACCAGTCCTTGGTGTGGTTGTGGAAGTTGCCTTCTTTCAATTGGTAACTGCCCGGGAATGTGCAAGTATATAAAACTGACTGCAACAAACATTCTAGACTAAGGTAGTCTACATTGAGAACAAAATGAATGACGTAGAACAAGCATGGGACTCAGGATGTTGAGTCCTGATTTCAACACTGAACTTGCAAAAGTGAATGAATTGAACTGAATCACCTATTTCAACTTCCAAGAGGACCACAACATTGTTGTGATTTGGAGGCTTGCATGCTTCAATGACCCAGAGAGCCATGTTGGCTGGCTTTATGCTTTGGCTCTTAGTAGGGTCACCCATGCCAAACAGGTGAAAGGGTAGAAGACAGACTCGGAGTCATCTACTGTTCCTCCAGGTACAGGGATTCACTCAGGGCTAATAACCCCTGACTGGTAAAACAAATTGTTATCGAAACAGTAATGAAGAATCCTTCTACATCTGAGTACAGTGGTATTCCTGAGTCTCCACCCGGGAAATGCATGGCTGATAGTACTGAAAACTGAGAGGAAGCTCTGAACACTGCCAGAGATGGAGGAGTCTTGTTGCTTCCCTAAACAATAGCAATGTAATGGGCAGTAACACACTTATTTCAAACTGTAACTATATTGTTTTTCATTAGGATGATAAAAAGACCCTACCATTCTGCTACTACCCTTCCCTCTCCCAGTATTGTTTCTTAATGTAATCATAATTAAGTTGTTTACTGTATATTAACATTATGGCCTTGTTTGATACAACCTTCATCTGATCTGTACCATTATTTTCTCATAATGAAGCACATGACCATTTGATTTTACGTGCTTGAAACTTATTACCTCAGCACTCTTAAGGGAAGTTTAAATTAATGTTCTTAAGTGAAAACAAGACTACTCGAAAAGTTGTACTGTTGAGCAAAAAGTAAAAAGAAGGGAAAAAGAAGGGAAACCAAATGGGAAATTGATAAGGACATGCTCCAGGATATTTATGAATCAACAGCTGCACAGAAGAATAAAACAACTAGAGCAAAATTTCCAATTTGCTCTTATACTAGTATTGATGTGGACATTCAGGGAACATTTAAAGAGAAGGCTGTGAAAGATATAAATAGCTGTTAAAAATTCCAGCTTTTCAGTGTATCAGTTTCACCAAACATTTCCATAGTGAACCACAGTCCTCTGTCTAGAGAAAGTATTCCAACTGTTATTTTAACCCCAGGATGGTGTGAATCAAGTCTATTAATAATAGTTTATTGTATTGTTTCCCATCCTTCCTGGAGATGAACTGATCAGTAACCTTGAGAGAAGAAATTTAATTACAAATCAACTGGTTCTGTTTACATTCAATATCTGAATAGCTTGAATGTAGTTTACAATGAAAATCATTCTATTTCACTTCACACCTCAACTATACAGTAACAAATTCATCACCTATTCTCAAAGTCACAGCATTCACTTGACTGGTTAGCATCAACTTTGCCCAACATGCACTAAACACAGTTTTGTCTTGACACTTCTGCTTAATTGGACAGAAAACTCAAATCTGATGCCATATCTAAGTTTACCTCTGGTGACCCAAGCTTAACCTCTGATAATAATCTTAAAGGTTGTGTTGAGGACTGGATCTGTTTGATCCTGTTGTGTATTTAACATTTCAATTATATTTGAGTAATCCTTGTATGTATGTTAGTCCTGACGAAGGGTCTCGGCCTGAAATGTCGACTGCACCGCTTCCTAGAGATGCTGCCTGGCCTGCTGCGTTCACCAGCAACTTTGATGTGCAAAAAAAAAAACTATCATCTCAAAGCTGATGAGACACAAGAAACAGAATATATATTGAGACCTAAACCAATTGAAAAAAGCTCATAAACAACAGGAATTCTGCAGATGCTGGAAATTCAAGCAACACACATATGTGGTGTGCCGACAACAATCTGGCCCTTAACAAGAAGACCAAGGACATCATTGTAGCCTCCAACCTGATGGCATGAACATCGACTTCTCTAACTTCCGCTAATGCCCCACCTCCCCCCCGTACCCCATCTGTTACTTATTTTTATACACACATTCTTTCTCTCACTCTCCTTTTTCTCCCTCTGTCCCTCTGAATATACCCCTTGCCCATCCTCTGGGTCCCCCCCCCCTTGTCTTTCTTCCCGGACCTCCTGTCCCATGATCCTCTCGTATCCCCTTTTGCCTATCACCTGTCCAGCTCTTGGCTCCATCCCTCCCCCTCCTGTCTTCTCCTATCATTTTGGATCTCCCCCTCCCCCTCCAACTTTCAAATCCCTTACTCACTCTTCCTTCAGTTAATCCTGACGAAGGGTCTCGGCCTGAAACGTCGACTGCACCTCTTCCTAGAGATGCTGCCTGGCCTGCTGCGTTCACTAGCAACTTTTATGATAAAAGCTCATGTACGCTTTCCCAGCGTACATGACAAATAAACTCTTCTCAGGTCTAAACCAGGTACAGGTATTGACTATAACTAACGTTTCAATGACAAATTCTGCCATTTTCTTCACGGATGATGCCCAGGTATGTCTAGGCCGGTTGGTACCTACACCCCTATAGTTCGTTCCTTGTGATTGGTTCGTTCTCATTCTCGCTCTAAGTAAGAACTGGAATTCAATGGTAAACAAGGTGGAGGAGTGAAAACCTGATTGGATGAGGACTAACCACTCAGGAGGGATGGACAACAGGGCGATAAATACCAGCAGTCTAGATGTACCCAGGCATCATCCCTGAAGAAGATGGCAGAGTTTGTCAACAAAACGTCAGTTATACTCGATACATGTACCTGGCTGGAAGCCCGAAAATCGTCTGTTCAACTTAAATCAATTACTCTACAAAAACAATGAGGCACAATTGTCCTTTACTTTACTTACTCAATGCAATAGAATCAGCAACTTACTGTGAAGCTAGTGCTAAATATGTAGTTAATTGGCAGCACTCATCAGTAAGAACGCAGAATTATAACCTATTAGTACATTAAAGGCAGCCCACATTGCTCCAAGGACATCTTAAGGAAGGTGCACTGAGATTGGGAGTTATCTGTGAGGTGAATTAAACTTGAGAATGAAAGAGGAGCTTTAAGAAAATTATTGTCTTTACGTGATTTGACGTATGTGAGAGTTTAGGCGCAGCAAAGCACACAGTTCAAAAGCAGTTCGGGATGGACAGTAAATGCAGGCCTTTCCAGTGGTACAAACAATTAATAAATGAATTAAAAATATAAAATCCTGTATCCACATGGGTACATGTGAAGCAGTTGGAATAAATAGCCACATAGAAAAGATGGCCACTTTTCCATCACCAGGGATAAAAGCTGTTGATTTAAAGGAAGAATTAAAAACAGAAAATGCTACCTGTGCAGCACAGGTAGTTTCTTGTATAGCCTTTGCAGATCCCAATGAGTTCATCTCTTATTCTTCTCAATTCTAAAGACTAGAGGTATAGCCTACATAATTCTTTCTCATACCACAGATCTATCATCACTCTGATGAATTTTCACTGCACTCTCTCTGTAGTAACTATATTAATTTTTTGAGGTAAGGATATTAAAACTGCAAATGATAATACAGGATTGTCCTTACCAAGACTTGACATACTGTACATGCGGTAACGCATTCTTGCTCTTTCACTTAAACCGTCTTCCGCATTGCCTGTTGCACATGTATATTAGCTTTTAAGAACAATATAGTCTTGTTTTGATACCAACATTGCCAAACCTCAGTTTAAAAAACACACAGCTATTCTATTTTTTTCCATATGGAGTCATTGAGTAATACAGTATAGAAAAAGGATCTTCATTCAAACTGGTCCATGCATCCTCCCTGCTAATCCCAATTGCCTACTTTGTGCCCATATCCATCCCACCAAGCCCTTCCCTTCCGTGTACCTATCCAAATGCCTTTTAAATGTTGCAATTGCAGCAGCCTCGACCACCCCCTCAGGCAGCTCATCCCAGATATTCATTACCTCCTGTGTTAAGAATTTACCTCTCAGGTCCCTTAAATCTCAAATTGCATCTATGCCCTTTAGTTCTCGATTCCCACACCCCAGAGAAAAGACTACGAAACTCAACTTAATCCATACCCAACATGATTTTATAAACTTCCATGAGGTCATCTCTCATTCTCCTACATTCCAAGGAATAAAGATCCAGTGTGGCCAATCTTTCCTTATAACTCAGGTCCTCTTGTCCAGGCAGCATCCTCATACATCTCTTCGGCACCCTCTCCAACTTGACAATGTCTCTCCTATAACAGGATGACCAGAACTTACACAATACTCCAAGTGCAGCCTCACCAACCTGCAACATAATGTGCTTAATATCATACTCAACTTGCAAGTTAACATCCTGCACGAGGACTCCTAAGTCACCTTGCACTTCTGATTTTTGAATTTTCTCCATTTATAAAATTGTCTACACCTTTATTCCGTCCACCAAAGTACATGACCACACACTTCCCTACATTGTATTCCATCTGCCACTTCTTTGTCCATTCTCCAAATTGGTGCAAGTCCTTCTGCAAACACCCTGCTTTCTCAACACAACATGTCCACTAACCTAGCTCTGCCATAGAGTCATCAATTCAATTATTCAGATCATTGACATATAACATGAAAAAGAATGGTCCCGACACCAACCCCTGCAGAACACCAATAGCTACCGGCAGCCAACCAGAATAGGCCCACTTTATTCCCACTCTTTGCCTCCAGCCAGTCAGCCAATCTTCTATCCATGCTAGTATCTTTCTTGTAATACCATGTGCTCTTAGCTCATTAAGCAGCCTCATGTGCAGCACTGTGTCAAAGGCCTTCCGAAAACCCAAGTAAACAACATCCACTGACTCTCCTTTGCCTATCCTGCTTGTTATTTCCTCAAAGAATTCTAGATGATTTGTTGGGCAAGATTTCCCTTTAAGGAAACCATGCTGACTTTGACCTATTTTATCATGTGCCTCCAAGTATCTCAAAACTTCATCCTTATTAATGGACTCCAACATCTTTCCAACCACTGAAGTCAGGCTAACTGGCCTATAATTTCCTATCTTTTTCCTCCCTCCCTTCTTAAAGACTAAAGTGACATTTGATGTTTCAAGCTTTCTGCTGGTGATAAACCACTAAAATGCAATGGCATTTTATAAATGGTTATTGCCAGCTCTATTTAGCAGAAGGGGGAATTTTAAATGGATGTAATTATCAAGGGTTATGGCAATAGCTAAGAGTTAGGGTAAAGAGGACCAACAAGCTATAAAGAGTAAAGGAACAGAAGAAAAAAATAAGAATCAATAAGTGTGTTAATGTGGTGCTTAGTTTGGGCTCTATAGACATTTATAAATATAATTATGAGTAAGTAAGATCAAGTATCAAGAAAGAGATCTTGTAACTTTACGACATCTTGGAACATTCTTGCAGAACTCAAGAGTATGAAAATAATTGTGGTACAAGCCAAGAAAAATCTCTCACCTGCTAAGAATGACCACCACGATAGTGTGACAGGAACTGTGTAAGCAAAGTGTAAACATGGCTGGATAACTACCTCTCATTAAATTACACCTTGTTTACTTGAAGATTTAGTTTAAAAATTGAAGAAAATGGTTATCATAAAAGTGACCATGAAGTAACTGTATTGCAAAAGTTCAAATGTTACATTAATGCATTTTAAAGCTGGGAATCAAAGCTCCTTACACTATGTGAGACTCCAATTCCCACACTGAATGAATTCTGAATCTGAAGTAATCCTACAAGTTGCTTGGTTGCATAACGGTAACCATGGATGCAAAATATGTGCCAGCCTTTCCTGCATTGTCCAACTGCTGAATGAAAACCAGACATGAATATGTGTTTCTAAAGATCTTTCGGACAAGGTCCAGAAAGATCTCAAGTTGATGGTTCACACTGTAAGAAGAAACAAACTAGATATAGTGGACATAATAGTAAATCTGAAAGACTGCATAGCTGTCACACACTCCTTAGTAACTGTACACGAGTTAGCGAAGGGATACCTATATGAGCAGACTGCCTCTTTTGCATTTGAATATGAGGCCAGAGAACTTGAAAGATGAAAAACATTCTCGATAAAAAAAAACTACAAAAGGATATTTAAAGAAAATATAACACTTAAAATGAAAGTTAAATGAAAAATACAACATAAATAAAAGATTTTAAGGAACACTGCATCCATGATTTTAAAAAAATTGTTGAGACATTTTTCACATGGAAATGAAAGTGAACCAGAGTGAAGAGCATCAGAATAATGCAATTCACTCCAAGAATCCTCTGTTTAAACGTGTAAGGTAACACACACAATTTTTAAATATACCAAGGTTCCACATAGGAGGTTGGTCAAGAAGGTTCAGTTGCTCGGCATTCAAGATGAGATAGAAAATTGGATTAGATATTGGCTTTGCGGGAGAAGTCAGAGAGTGGTAGTAGATGGTTGCTTCTCTGACTGGAAGCCCAGATGTAATAGTGGCCGGAGGACCTAGGGTAACAGAGGAACTGAAGGAGATTCACATTAGGCAGAAGATGGTGTTGGATAGACTGATGGGACTGAAAGCTGATAAATCCCCAGGGCCTGATGGTCTGCACCCCAGGGTACTTAAGGAGGTGGCTCTAGAAATCGCAAACGCATTGGTAATTATTTTCCAATGCTCTATGGATTCAGGATCAGTTCCTGAGGACTGGAGGGTAGCTAATGTTACCTCACTTTTTAAGAAAGAAAGGAGAGAGAAAACAGGCAGCTATGGACCAGTAAGCCTGACATCAGTGGTGGGGAAGATGCTGGAGTCAATTATAAAAGATGAAATAGCAGCACATTTGGATAGCAGTAACAGGATCGGTCTGAGTCAGCATGGATTTACGAAGGGGAAATCATGCTTGACTAATCTTCTGGAATTTTTTGAGGATGTAACTATGAAAATGGACAAGGCAGAGCCAGTGGATGTAGTGTACCTGGACTTTCAGAAAGCCTTTGATAAGGTCTCACATAGGAGATTAGTGGGCAAAATTAGAGCACATGGTATTGGGGATAGGGTACTGACATTGATCGTAAATTGGTTGGCAGACATGAAACAAAGATGTACGGGATGTCTTGGATCGGGTCCTGAATATTCTAAAGGGGGAGGGTGAGCAGTCAGTTGTCTTGGTACATGTTGGTACCAATGACATAGATAGGACAAAGGAGGAGGTCCTGAAGAGAGATTTCCAGGAGTTAGGAAGGAAGCTGAGAATCAGGACCTCCAGGGTAGTAATCTCGGGATTGCTATCTGTGCCACGTGCTAGCGAGGGCAAGAGTAGTCGGATCAGGCAGATGAATGCCTGGCTGAGAGACTGGTGTAGGGGGCAGGGCTTCAGATTCTTGGATAATTGGGATCTCTTCTGGGGGAAGTATGACCTGTTCAAAAAGGACAGGTTACACCTGAACCCGAAGGGGACCAATATCCTGGCGGGAAAGTTTAATAGAGCTGTTAGGGAGGGTTTAAACTAATTTGGCAGGGGGCTGGGAACCGGAATGATAGAGCGGAGGAAGGGGAAAACAGAAATAAATCTAAGATAGTGAGCAGTAAAGGTGTCAGGAAAGACAGGCAGGTGATGGGGCAAATGTGTAGCCATTGGGATGAGTTGCAGTGCAATAAAGTTGCAGTGAAATCAAAGCAAAAACTATCAAATACTGGTCTTAAGGTGTTGTACGTAAATGCATGCAGCATAAGAAATAAGGTGGATGATCTTGTTGTACAGCTACAGATTGGCAGGTATGATATTGTGGCCATGACTAAGACCTGGCTAAAGGATGCAAGTCTCTGGGAGCTGAACGTCCAAGGATACACGGTGTATCGGAAGGATAGGAAGGTAGGCAGAGGGGCAAGCGTGGCTTTATTGGTAAGAAATGATATTAAATCATTAGAAAGAGGTGATATAGGATCGGAAGGTGCAGAATCTTTATGGGTTGAGCTAAGGAATAGCAGGGGTAAAAGGACCCTGATGGCAGTTATTTATAGGCCTCCAAACAGCTGCAGGGATGTGGACTACAAATTACAACTGGAAATAGAAAAGGCTTGTCAGAAGGGCAGTGTTATGATAATTGTGGGGGATTTTAACATGCGAGTAGATTGGAAAAATCAGGTCAGCACTGGATCTCAAGAGAGAGAATTTGTAGAATGTCTGCGAGATGGCTTTTTAGAACAGCTTGTTGTTGAGCCCACTAGGGGATCGGCTGTACTAGATTGGGTATTGTGTAATGAACCAGAGGTGATTGGAGAGATTGAGGTGAAGGAACCCTTAGGAGACAGTGATCATAACATGATTGAGTTCACTGTGAAATTAGAAAAAGAGAAGCCGAAACCTGATGTGTCGGTGTTTCAGTGGAGTAAAGGAAACTACAGTGGCATGAGAGAGGAACTGGCCAAAGTTGACTGGAAAGAGACACTGGCGGGAAAGATGGCAGAGCAGCAGTGGCTGGAGTTTATGCGAGAAATGAGGAATGTGCAAGACAGGTATATTCCAAAAAAGAAGAAATTTTCGAGTGGAAAAAGGATGCAACCGTGGTTGACAAGAGAAGTCAAAGCCAAAGTTAAAGCTAAGGAGAGGGCATACAAGGAAGCAAAAATTAGTGGGAAGACAGAGGATCGGGAAGTTTTTAAAACCTTACGGAAGGAAACCAAGAAGGTCATTAAGAGAGAAAAGATTAACTATGAAAGGAAACTAGCAAATAATATCAAAGAGGATACTAAAAGCTTTTTCAAGTATATAAAGAGTAAAAGACAGGTGAGAGTAGATATAGGACCGATAGAAAATGATACTGGAGAAATTGTAATGGGAGATGAGGAGATGGCAGAGGAACTGAACAAGTATTTTGCATCAGTCTTCACTGAGGAAGACAGCAGGATACCGGACACTCAAGGGTGGCAGGGAAGAGAAGTGTGCGCAGTCACAATTACGACAGAGAAAGTACTCAGGAAGCTGAATAGGCTAAAGGTCGATAAATCTCCTGGACCAGATGGAATGCACCCTCGTGTTCTGAAGGAAGTAGCTGTGGAGATTGCGGAGGCATTAGCGATGATCTTTCAAAAGTCGATAGATTCTGGCATGGTTTCGGAAGACTGGAAGATTGCAAATGTCACTCCGCTATTTAAGAAGGAGGCAAGGAAGCAAAAAGGAAATTATAGACCTGTTAGCTTCACGTCGGTGGTTGGGAAGTTGTTGGAGTCGATTGTCAAGGATGAGGTTACAGAGTACCTGGAGGCATATGACAAGATGGGCAGAACTCAGCATGGATTCCTTAAAGGAAAATCCTGCCTGACAAACCTATTACAATTTTTTGAGGAAATTACCAGTAGGCTAGACAAGGGAGATGCAGTGGATGTTGTATATTTGGATTTTCAGAAGGCCTTTGACAAGGTGCCACACATGAGGCTGCTTAACAAGATAAGAGCCCATGGAATTACAGGAAAGTTACATACGTGGATAGAGCGTTGGCTGATTTGCAGGAAACAGAGAGTGGGAATAAAGGGATCCTATTCTGGTTGGCTGCCGGT
Organism: Mobula birostris; assembly: GCF_030028105.1. Taxonomy (NCBI): domain Eukaryota; kingdom Metazoa; phylum Chordata; class Chondrichthyes; order Myliobatiformes; family Myliobatidae; genus Mobula; species Mobula birostris. Next base: position 55,756,818 of record NC_092381.1, on the reverse strand, counting down.
TACCAGTGGTGTTCCACAGGGATCAGTGTTGGGGCCGCTTCTTTTTACATTGTACATCAACGATTTGGATTATGGAATAGATGGCTTTGTGGCTAAGTTTGCTGATGCTACGAAGATAGGTGGAGGGGCCGGTAGTGCTGAGGAAATGGAGAGTCTGCACAGAGACTTGGATAGATTGGAAGAATGGGCAGAGAAGTGGCAAATGAAGTACAATGTTGGAAAGTGTATGGTTATGCACTTTGGCAGAAAAAATAAACGGGCAGACAATTATTTAAATGGTGAAAGAATTCAAAGTTCTGAGATGCAACGGGACTTGGGAGTCCTCGTACAGGATTCCCTTAAAGTTAACCTCCAGGTTGAGTCGGTAGTGAAGAAGGCAAATACAATGTTGGCATTCATTTCTAGAGGAATAGAGTATAGGAGTAGGGATGTGATGTTGAGGCTCTATAAGGCGCTGGTGAGACCTCACTTGGAGTACTGTGGGCAGTTTTGGTCTCCTTATTTAAGAAAGGATGTGCTGACGTTGGAGAGGGTACAGAGAAGATTCACTAGAATGATTCCGGGAATGAGAGGGTTAACATATGAGGAACGTTTGTCCGCTCTTGGACTGTATTCCTTGGAGTTTAGAAGAATGAGGGGAGACCTCATAGAAACATTTCGAATGTTAAAAGGCATGGACAGAGAGGATGTGGCAAAGTTGTTTCCCATGATGGGGGAGTCTAGTACGAGAGGGCATGACTTCAGGATTGAAGGGCGCCCTTTCAGAACAGAAATGCGAAAAAATTTTTTTAGTCAGAGAGTGGTGAATCTATGGAATTTGTTGCCACGGGCAGCAGTGGAGGCCAAGTCATTGGGTGTATTTAAGGCAGAGATTGATAGGTATCTGAGTAGCCAAGGCATCAAAGGTTATGGTGAGAAGGCGGGGCAGTGGGACTAAATAGGATAAAATGGATCAGCTCATGATAAAATGGCGGAGCAGACTCGATGGGCCGAATGGTCTACTTCTGCTCCTTTGTCTTATGGTCTTATGGTCTAAAGAGTAGGGATTAACGGGTCCCTTTCAGAATGACAGGCAGTGACTAGTGGGGTACCGCAAGGCTCGGTGCTGGGACCGCAGCTATTTACAATATACATTAATGATTTAGATGACGGGATTAAAAGTAATATTAGCAAATTTGCAGATGACACAAAGCTGAGTGGCAGTGTGAAATGTGCGGAGGATGTTGAGATAACGCAGGATGTCTTGGACAGGTTGGGTGAGTGGGCAGATGCATGGCAGATGCAGTTTAATGTGGATAAATGTGAGGTTACCCACTTTGGTGGCAAGAACGGGAAGGCATATTACTATTTGAATGGTGTCAAGTTAGGAAAAAGGGAAGTACAACGAGATCTAGGTGTCCTTGTTCATCAGTCACTGAAAGTAAGCATGCAGGTACAGCAGGCAGTGAAGAAAGCTAATGGCATGTTGGCCTTCATAACAAGGGGAGTTGAGTATAGGAGCAAAGAGGTCCTTCTGCAGTTGTACAGGGCCCTGGTGTGACCACGCCTGGCGTATTGTGTACAGTTTTGGTCTCTAAATTTGAGTAAGGACATTCTTGCTATTGAGGGAGTGCAGCAGAGGTTCACGAGGTTAATTCCCGCAATGGCAGAACGGTCATATGTTGAAAGATTGGAGCAACTGGGCTTGTATACACTGGAATTTAGAAGGATGAGAGGGGATCTGATTGAAACATATAAGATTATTAAGGGATTGGACACGCTAGAGGCAGGAAACATGTTCCCGATGTTGGGGGAGTCCAGAGCCGGAGGCCACAGTTTAAGAATAAGCGGTAGGCCATTTAGAATGGAGTTGAGGAAAAACCTTTTTACCCAGAGAGTTGTAGATCTGTGGAATGCTCTGCCTCAGAAGGCAGTGGAGGCCGATTCTCTGGATGCTTTCAAGAAAGTGTTAGATAGAGCTCTTAATGATAGCGGAGTCAAGGGATATGGGGAGAAGGCAGGAACAGGGTACTGATTGTGTATGATCAGCCATGATCACAGTGAATGGCGGTGCTGGCTCGAAGTGCCGAATGGTCTACTCCTGCACCTATTGTCTACTGTCTATCTAGTGGAATGCCGCAGGAATCGGTACTGGGTCTGTTGTTTGTCACCTGTATCAATGATCTGGATGATAATGTAGTTAACTGGATCAGAAAATTTGCAGATGACACCAAGGTGAGGGTGTAGTGTACAGCAAAAGCTATCAGAGCTTGGAGCGATATGGACCAGCTGGAAAAATGGTCTGAAAAATAGCAAAAGGAATTTAGTGCAGACAGTGCAAGGTGTTGCTCTTCGGTAGGACCAACTAGGGTAGGTCTTACATTGTGGATGGTAGGGCTCTGAGGAGTGCTGTAGAATAGAGGGATCTGGGAATTTAGTCTCATAATTCATTGAAAGTGGCATCACACATAGGTAGGGTCACAAAGGAAGCTTTTGGCACATTGGGCTTCATAAATCAAAGTATTGAGTACAGGATGTTACGTTGAAGTTGTATAAGACATTGGTGAAGCCTTATTTGGAGTATTGCGTGCAGCTTTGATCACCTATCTACAGAGAAGATGTAAATAAGCCTGAAAGAGTACAGAGAAAATTTACAAGGATGTTGCCAGGACTGGAGGGCCTGAGTTACAAGGAAAAATTGAGTAAGTTAGAACTTTATTCCTTGGAATGTAGAAGATTGAAAGGAGATTTGATAGAGTTATACAAAACTATTAGGTGTATAGATAAGTTAAATACAAGGAAGCTTTTTCCACTGTGGTTGGGTGGGACTACAACTAGAGGTCATGAAAGGTGAAAAGTTTGAAGGAAACGTGAGGGGAAACTTCTTCATTCAGAGGGCCGTGAGAGTGTAGAATGAGTTGCCAGCACAAGTGGTGCATCCGAGCTTGATTTCAAAGATTAAGAGAAGTTTGGATAGGTACATGGATGGTAGGGTATGGAGAGCAATGGACCTGGTGGTGCAGGTCGATGGGAGTACCCAGTTTAAGTGGGTCGGCAAAAGTGAATGGGTAGTTAGATGAGTGGGAAGCTTTTAAAATCCAACAAAAGGCAACTAAAAAGGCCATAAGAAGGGAAAAGATGAAATATGAGGACAGGCTAGCCAATAATACCAAAGTAGAATACCAGAAGTTTTTCAGTTATACAAAGAGTAAAAGGAAAGTGAGAGCTGACATTGGACCACTGGAAAATGATGCTGCTGAGGTCGTAATGGGGCACAAAGGAATGGCAGAAAACTTAATGAGTGCTTTGCATCATTCTTCACTGTGGAAGACACTAACAGTGTGCCAGAGGTCCGCTAGTGTCAGGAATGAGGAGTGAGTGCCATTGCTACTACAGAGGAAGAAGTGCTACGCAAACTCAAAGGTCATAACTTGGGCCAGATGGACTACAACCCAGAGTCCTGAGAGAGGTTGCTGAAGAGAGAGTGTATGCATTGGTTATGATCTTTCAAGAATCACTTGATTCTGACATGGTCCTGGAGGACTGGAAGATTGCAAATGTGACCTCACTCCTTAAGAAGGGAGGAAGGCAAAAGGAAGGAAATGATAGGCTAGTTAGCCTAACCTCAGTGGTTGGGAAAATGTTGGAGATTATTAAGGATGCGGTTTCAAGGTAGATGGAGACTAATGATAAAATAAGTGAAAGTCAGCATGGTTTCTGTGAAGGGAAATCTTGCCTAACCAATTTGTTAGAGTTCTTCAAGGAAGCAGTGGGGACAAAGGGGAGGCAGTGGATATCATTTACTTGGATTTTCAGAAGGTGTTTGATAAGGTGCCATACACGAGGCTGCTTAACAAGATAAAAACCTTTGGCGTTCCAGGAAAAATACTGGCATGGTTAGCGGAATGGCTGACAGGCAGAAGGCAGTGAGTGGGAATAAACAGGGCCTTTCTGGTTGGTTGCCGGTGACTAGAGGTGTTCCTCAGGTATTGGAATTGCAACTTTTCACATTATTTGTCAATGATTTAGATAGTGAAATTGATGGCTTTGTGGCAAAGTTTGTGGATGATACGAAGATAGGTGGAGGGGTAGATAGTGTTGAGGAAGCAATGTGACTGCAGCAGGACTTAGATAAATTGGATGAATAAGCAAAACGGTGGCAGATGGAATAGAGTTGGGAAATGTATGATAATGCATTTGGTAAAAGGAACAATAGTGTGGATTTAAAAACGCAAACACGAGGAAATCTGCAGATGCTGGAATTTCAAACAACACACATAAAAGTTGCTGGTGAACGCAGCAGGCCAGGCAGCATCTATAGGAAGAGGTACAGTCGACGTTTCAGGCCGAGACCCTTCGTCAGGACTAATTGAAAGAAGAGCTAGTAAGAGATTTGAAAGTTGGAGGGGGAGGGGGAGATCCGAAATGATAGGAGAAGGCAGGAGGGGGAGGGATGGAGCCAAGAGCTGGACAGTTGATTGGCAAAAGGGATATGAGAGGATCATGGGACAGGAGGCCTAGGGAGAAAGAAAAAGGGGAAGGGGGGAAAAAACCAGAGGATGGGCAAGGGATATAGTGAGGAGGACAGAGGGAGAAAAAGGGGAGAGAGAAAAAGAATGTGTGTATATAAATAAATAATGGATGGGGTACGAGTGGGAGGTGGGGCATTAGCGGAAGTTTGAGAAGTCAATGTTCATGCCATCAGGTTGGATTTGAGTTAATAGCGTGGATTATTATCTAAATGAGGGAAGGTTCAAACATCAGGGGTGCAGAGGGACATAGGAGTCCTCACGCAAGACTCCCAGAACATTAATTTACAGGTTGAATCTGTGGTAAAGAAGACAAATGCAATGTTTGCATTTATTTCAAGGAGAATAGAATATAAAAGCAAGGAGATAGTGCTGCGGCTTTATAAGACACTAGTCAGGCCACACTTGGAGTGACGTCAACAGTTTTGGGCCCTATATCTCAGAAAAGATGTGTGTCATTGGAGAGAGTTCAGAGGAAGTTCATGAGGATGATTCTGGGAATTAAGGAGTTAACATATAAGGAGCATTTGGCAGCTTTGGGTCTGTACTCACTGGAATTTAGAAGAATGTGATGGGCGGGGATCTCATTGACACCTACCGAATGTTGAAAGGACTAAATAGGATGGATGTGGAGAGGATGTTTCCTGTGGTGGGGGTATCCAGAACTAGAAGGCACAGCCTCAGAATTCAGGGGCAAACTTTTAGAACAGAGGTAAGGAGGAATTCTCTTAGCCAGAGAGTAGTAAATCTGTGGAATGCTCTGCCACAGACTATGGTGGAGGCCAAGTCTATAGGTATATTGTTGATTGTTTCCTGATCAGTCAAGGCATCAAAGGATATGTCGAGAAGACAGGTGTATGGGGTTGAGTTGGATCTAGGATCAGACTTGATGGGCTGAATCGCCTAATTCTGCTCCTATGTCTAATGGTTTTATGGCATGGATTAGATGTGCCAAAGGGCCTTTTTCTGTGTTGTACTTTTCTATGATTTTATGACCAAAGTTCTCTAGAAAGCCAAGCAGATTGCAACCCGACTAACAATCCTTTAAGTTCAGATCTAAAGCTAAGATATACACCATTATGTAAATGGGTTTTAGTTAACTTTGAGGGCTGATTCGCAAATAAATCCATGCTCATACTGGGCCTGAGCCCTCCCTTTAGTTTTAGGAGTTAGCAGAAAGAAAAGCTTCCATTACCTTTAGATGTAAGCCGATTATTCTGTAAATTAAAAGTCTCCAGACTCTGCAGCCTTGATAACTCCTCCAGTGGGATCACTTCCAAAGCATTGTTCTGTATAAAACAAAATGACATGAATTTTGAGTTCTGCCAAAAGCTCAAAAAGCTCCCTTTAGCTCAAAGGGGTGGCCGGAAGTGAATTGGAAGTGGGATGTCTCATCATAGTAGTGTGCTACAGTGGGAAGCTGATCTATGATTAAAGTAAAACAAAGCGATGCAATGATAATGCTTTAACAATGTGTGCATTTAACTTCAGTGTTTATTATATTTGTGGAGCGCTTTCAAAATGTAATTTTGGCAAGGTATACACTCACTGGTACCTTCACTCCACCCTATCCCATGAGAATATCTTGCATTTCAAAACCTCTGTAGGTTTCAAATCAACAGACGACTTTTGGCTGATACAGCATGTAGTGGACTTCTGCACGTGTGGGAATGTTCTGATAAATGAAATGACTGAAGTACAGTAGCTCCTGCTACTTTCATATTCTGTCAACAATTAACTCCTATATTTTACTCTCAGGCCACTCGAAATATCCCAAACTTTTTCAAAGTAGTTTTTCTCATCTTGTAAGAGATTTTGATTGAGGTCACAATATGATTTGTGTTTAGTATTTCTACCTCATGGAGCATCCCATGAGTCATGCCTGTTTTAATGACAATTTCAATCACTGTTTTGAACTCAGTTTGTGGAACTGTGCTTTAAAAAAAAGCTTAGAAGTTCTCTTTATATACAAGAACATCTATAACTAGTTAACTGGAACTGTAATGGTATTTTCATTTTAAATTATTTGGTCAACAAATGTAAGGCTTTGATAAGTTCAAAGGGGCATCATGGCAGTTTATCAGTCAGTGTAATGCTTTACAGTGCCTGTGACCCGGGTTCAAATGCTGTCGCTGTCTCTGAGGAGTTCATATGTTCCCCCTGGTGACCACATGGGTTTCCTCCAGGTGTTCTGGTTTCCTCCCATAGTCCAAAGACATATTAGCTAGTAGGTTAATTTGGTCATTGTAAAATTGTTCTGTGATTAGGCTAGGGATAAATAGGGGGATTGTTGGATGCTGTGGCTCATTGGGCCAGAAGATCCTGTTCCACACTGTATCTCTAAATAAAGTAACAAAAACTTCTTACTCAAAGGAGTTGCTTATTGACTTTAGGATGAGGAAACCAGGACCATGAACCAGTCCTCATCAGAGGTAGAGGTAGAGAGGATCAAATTCCTTAGTGACATCATTTTAGAGGACCAGTTCTGGGCCCAGCACACGTGCAATTATGAGAAAAGCACAGCAGTGTCTCTATTTCCTCAGGAGTTTGCAAAGATTTAGCATGACATCTAAAACTTCAACAAACTTCCGTAGATGTGTGGTGCAGCGTATATTGACTGGCTGCATCACAGACTGGTATGGAAACACCATTGTTCTTGAACTGAAAATCTCACAAAAAATAGTGGATACGGCCCAGTCCATCGCAGGTAAAGCACTCCCCACCACTGAGCACATCTACATAGAGTGCTGTCACAGGAAAGCAGGGACCCCTACAACCCAGGTCATGCTCTCTTCTCACTGCTGTCATCAGGAAAGAGGTCCAGGACTCTCAGGACTCACACCACCAGGTCAGGAACAATTATTACCCCTCAGTCATCAGGCTCTCGAACCAAAGAGGATAACTTCACTTGCCCTATCATTGAAGTGTTCCCACAACCTATGGATTCATTTTCAAGGGCTCTTCATCTCATGTTCTCGGTATTTATTGCTAATTTATTTATTATTATTATTATTATTTCAAAGTTTGAGGTTAATAACTCATCTCCTTCTACCTTAGGTCACAAACTTACCAATCACCCCTGATGAGTTATTAACTCCAAACTTTCTACATAATCACTCAAAGAGTTGAACGCATGTGCATGTAATGAGAGCCGTATAACTCATCTCCTTCTACCTTAGGCCATGAACTTATCAATCAGCCTTGCTCTTGGCACTTTCTGGAGGCCCAAGATCCGTATGCTCCACGACCGCTGGACTAAGTGTGTAAATGTGGGAGGGGACTATGTTGAAAAATAAATATAGAGAAAGGTCTCTATAATGAGTTTAAGTATGCAGGGACTAGGTGGGAAGATAAGGCTTTCCTTTCAAGGGCGTCAGAGGAGTCCTTCTCCTTCAAAGAATGCAGTTCTTTTCTGCCAACATTGATGCTGCCCTTACCTGCACCTCTATTTCCAGGACATCTGCACTCAGCCACTGCCTTAACATCAATAGTGTTTCTCTTGTCCTCGCCTACCATGAGCTGCATCCAAAACATCATTCTCCACAACTCCTGCCATCTTCACAGGATCCTATCACCAAATACATCTTTACCTCCCTCCATTCTCCACTTTTCCCAGGGATCACTCCTTCTGTAATTCGTCCCTCCCCACTAATCTCCCTCATGGCACATATCCCTGCAAGTGACAGAAATGCCCATTCCAATATGTCAGTCCATGGCCTACTCTTTTACCACGATGAGGCCCCTTTCAGGGTGAAGGAGCAACACCTCATAATCCATCCAGATAGCCTTCAAATTGATAGCATGAACATCCGTTTCTGCTTCCAGTAATTTTTCCCATCCCCCATCCCTCTTATTCTACTCCTCACTCTAGTCTCTTACCTCTTCTCTGCACCTGCCTATAACATCTCCCTGATGCCCCTCCTTTCCTTTCTCCTATGGTCTGCACTTCTCTCCTATCAGATTCCTTCTTCCTCAGCCCTTTACCTTTCCCATCCACCTGGCTTCGCCTTCCAGCTTGTCTTCCTTCCTCTCTCTCCACCTTTTCATTCTGGCATTTTCCCCCTTCCTTTCCAGTCCTGAAGAAGGGCCTTGGCTCAAAACTTTGACTGTTTGTTCATTTCTATAGATGCTGCTTGACCTGCTGAGCTCCTCCAGCATGTTGTGTAAGTTGCTCAGGAGAAAAATCATTTTATGCTTGACTAGACAAACTGTACTGTCCTTTAGTCTGTTAATGCTAATCGCTAAAATAGCTGCCCATGCCAAATACCAAAGAAGGTTCAGCTTGCATCAGCCTGAAATAATAATAGGATATCAGGTGGAAATATAACTCTGGAGAGGGTACAGAACAATCGCCATGTACAGCTGTTCATCAGAAGCTACTATTCACCACTCATCAAGGGGCAGACATTCTTCAAAGTTCTTTTTTGCAGAGGCACAGCACAAAGCAAGACAATCCTCATATTTATACTATTGGTTACCTGCAAAGACAGATGTAATATCGTTTGCGATAAGTTCTTGGGAAATTCCTTTAGGTCCACCCCAGCACAGTTCACAGTTCCATCCAGGTTACAACTGCAGTCAGTAGGGCAGTAGTCTACTTGCACTTCGAGCTCAGTTGTCACTCCTGTTTGATTCTTTACTAATTCACGGATGTAATTTTCTTCACTTATTGCACTGCAGCTGAAACTCAGAAGCCATAGCAACACAGGGTGCCAACTGCTCCAATACATTTTTACCTCCTGAAACAATGCAACTCTTTTTAAGATTTAGCACATACAAGATGGGGTAGAATGTCACAGCCTATTTAATACAAAATTTTAATTCCATCATTTTAACTATAATTGGTGGACAAAATTAATTATTAAATATGCTAAAACTTGAAGTTAGCCTGGTACAACTGATAATAATATATACATTGCAAATTCCTCACATTTATAATCCAAAAAACTCAATTTTTCACTGTGACGTGCACACTGAGAAATAAAAGGCATTAAATATTAATATTTGGTATTATTTCATTTGGAATAGTTAAATGACTGCACTAAATATTTAGATATATATTGTTATTAACGTACATGTTTTCTTTACGTTCAACTAATAATTATTATGCTGGTGAACAATACAGTCAGCCTATCGTAATCGTCTCTTAACTAAGAACAGGGTGTAAAGATTTACAATGAGAATGTGATTTTCCTTTCTCCAAAGTGCCCTGGGCTTGGACAAGATTTTATTCTAGGAAGATCTTTTCCAGATGTGAATCAACAATGGAGAGAAACTATGCATCAACTTCCAAACATAACTTCTGTTCTCTTTCAGAAACATGCAAAATAAATATTTAGGACCATTCTGGAGTTATCATATAGGAGCACACAACTCTGCAAAACTTTTCTTGGGTAAGTCTCTGGCAAGCCTAGCCAAAGCACACTACTGAACAGACTTCTATGTCTAATCATTCATTTTCTGTTGGCTAAAAGCCCTAATAAGAGAGGACCATGTCTAACTCGGTAATAACAATCCTCTCAGAGCGAAAGCAGGAAAATGCCACGTATTAAAATTAACAGAAACTACTAAACAACATTTCAATAATATTTTAGAAGTGTTTTACCTTGACTGGTGCTGTTAATTAAAACCAGGAATTTCAGTACCATTTACTGAACACTAAACAATCACTAACAAAACCAGCAGAATTGCATTCAATTAAAGTGGTCGCAGTTTCATTTAGATCGACTTGGATAATTAAAGTTTTAGTGTTTATACTGCTTCTCAACATAAATTGCTTTATTATAGTTGGAATTTATTGATGTTCCTCTTCAGAAAGAGGGTTCTGATGACCTCCATCTTGATCTCTTCTTAGAAGTTACAGCCATCTAAGTACCTCATAAATATGTAAAATAAAATCTCTATCTCTACACAAGCAGATGCAGTTATGGTTTACTGTATTAATTTATACTTCCAAGTTACAGTTATTCTCCTTATATTTCAGAATATTTCATTTTTAACTTATTACTTTAGCAAACACATTGCTAATACAGTACATGATTGCTTACTGTATTGCCATATCTTCAATAGTCATAAGCAGCATATTTATAATTTACTTTCAATTTCTAAAGAACACATTTGCTGGAGGTGACTGCATGATCTACCCAGCAAGCTAAAAAATTACAATACTAGTCAATTACTAAAAAAAACCGAAGAATCATATATATATATATAAAAAAGATTTGAACTTTTTCTTTCCTCTTGTCATACCAGATACACACCTGAGTCTGTTTACAATAAATGCACACAGATCGAATTCAACTGCACAGAGGCAAACAATCCTCCTAAGTCTGACCTGATGTTATTGCTTTTCCCTTTCCTCCTACTGGGAGCTGCTCTTGCTTGTAGTTTCATTAATGAGGCGCAGTCCAATTTTTTAAAATGTCTGTTTAGGTTGAACTGTCAATCACATAAGATTCTTGCATCCTTCACTGATAAGATTACTACCTCGGCAAAATTCTCTGAAGGACTAAGCCTTCACAACAGGGTCTGAATTAAACACTTGTGGTATGACTATGATTTGTAGGAATGCGTTGCTGTGCTCTTTTGGGACTCCGTAACACATGAGATGCATGGTTGAGACCACACAAAGTAATCTACCATATTTCCTCAATTAGAATCAAATACTTCTTTGAAATGCTGAGATATTCTGCCAGACTCTAAGAAAGTATTTTATTTGTAATAGTCATTTTGTAATTAATACAGTAATGAAGTTTTTATAGGGATTACATTGAGCAACAATGCACTTTACTTTTGTCAATGAAATTAGTTTTTATCTAAAGATTACAGTAATATTCATACTTTTTTAAAAAATATTGTGCTCCTCAAACTGAGGGACAGGACACTTTTCAGTGTGGGTACATATCATTAGCTATAAGCTTTCCCTGTTTATGGAGACCACAGGTATCTGCTGAATCCAACTCTATTTACCAGGCAACCTCTGTGTGAGCATTCCTTGAATTATTGCTGATTATTGAACAGTTTCAGCATTTGTGTTTTCAGTGCATATGCAATAACATTGGGAATTGCAGAATTTTGACAGAGAGGCAATGGTGACATGTTTCCATGCTGAATTGATGAGGGACCAAGAGGGAAAGGGTGATGATATTGCGGTGTTCAGCTCCTTACTCGCAAGGTTTACTTGTCTCTGCACTGAAGTGAAGCTGTGGCTTGCAACTAATGGGCTCCTGGACCCCCTGTGACCAGCTTTGTGCCTGTGAACTCACTTTTGTGAACTTTAGTTCTGGATGTTATTTGCTTACTTTTTATTGTTCACATAATTTTTCTTTCTTTTGCACATTGGGTGTTTGGCAGTCTTCTTTTTCAAAGGGTTCTATTGGGTTTCTTTGTTTTGTGGCTGCCTATAAGGAGACAAATCTCAAAGTTGTATCTAGTATACATACTTCATGAACTTTGATGCAATTGTTCTTGTCCTTCCTAGTGATCAAGGTCACAGGTCTGGAAGATGCTGTTGGAGGAGGTTTAAGGAACTGGTACAATACATCTCACAAAAACATATTCTCTGTCCACAATGCACCAGTGATGATGTTATCACCAACTTATTTGCCATCCAACCCAATTGCACCACTATGTCCTGAATAATGCTCAAGTTACTGAGTGTTGTGGCAGTGACCAAATGCTGTGGTGTTGAAACCCCAACTCTCCTTGCATAATGCTCCTTAATACTGTCCTGCACTTTTGAGGAAAGAGGAGAGAGGACCTATTTACAACAGTCAATGGTCAAAGGTGAGAGATACAGATTTCAAGATAGAAGATGCAAGGACAAACTTTGTTTTATACACAGAATTAACGTTTGTTACAAGAATGGCACAAACAGAAATGAGTGCCTGCAAAGGAAACTGGAAAGAGTGTTTTGCAGAGCTATGGGACTAATTCAAAGGATTCAAATTACATTTATTATCAAAGTATGCATATAGTAAACAACCCTGAGATTTGTCCCCTCCACAGACAGCAACAAAACAAAGAAAATCAAGAAAGAAAATGATGGAAAACTGTTTAAAGAATTGCTCAAATGGCAATAAAATCATCAAGCCCCTTGCAAAAAACAAATCACTCAAATGGCAACAGGAACATCAATCCCCTCTCCAACCAAAAACAAATTGCGCAAACGGCAACAAGGAAGAATGAGCAAATACACAGAATATAAAACAGAAAATTGAAGAGTCCATATTCGGATCAGCTCAGTGTTCATTGTCTGCAGGCTGCCCCAACTCAATGTCACCCAAAAATAGCTACAGGAAGAGGAGTGACCATAAACCAGAAAACACATCATAATGTGAACTAGTCCAATCCAGGACTAATGCAATTGTTCCAATAGAAACTGACTAAACATGGTGCAGGGAAGAAAGATGCTATTCAGATAACAAATTTATCATTTCGAATCAATCCATCTTGTTGTTTATAGTAAAAAGATTACATTACTTTTACTTGCTATTAAGAGATTCTGTAAAGATATTCACTCTAAGTACATTTGCTTATCCCTTTTATCATCTTAGTGCCTGTATCTAATTGAAATCTCCCTGAATTCATGGTTGGCCCATCCAAGACTGAATTCTAATAATGTCATAAAAATTTGTATAGATTTAGTGCTATACATTAATTTTAAAAAAATATATTCCCTTACTTTAAAAACTCTGAGTCTCATATGCTTTGTAATACTGAATGTCTTTACTTTGCAAAACTATGTTTAGTGAAATTAATATTCAGAAATTGCAAACCATGAAATCAAAACGGTACTTTTGCAACTTAACTGTTTCCTTGGCCTAATATTGCACTCCAGACTTTTAAAGACAATTTCCAAAGCATATAATGCTGAACATCATCGGAACATCTAACAGCACAGGGATTGAGGGCAATAAGCAGAAAATTGTTGTGGCAACGGGAAATGTGTCATGTATATCTGGTGTAAGGCTGAGGGGGTCACTTGTGAAGTATCTCTGCCCCTTGTTTCAACAACACCCCTCTTCTTAACCAGATGTCAAGGCAGAATGAAAGGCAGGGTGTGAAAGCATTTGATCTTCAGTGCTAACCACACTGAACAAATTTGAAATATGCTGCTGCCATCACTCCAGCTAACTGGTGTGAGACAATGGACTCCCCCATCCACATGGCAGTCAAATCCTGCAGAATATTATACAGGTCTGACTGAGTTGTCAATCAGCCTTGTCTGACCAGGCTACCCACAAAGTAAATTGTTCAAAAATTTCTAAAATACAAATTACATTTATAACCCTTTTTTAAAATAATAATCGTATTACCTTCACAAATTGTAATGTTTTAACCCAGAAGTATTATTACAATCAGTCTACTTTTAGAACTGTAAAATAAATTCTGTAACACATCCAACTATGGAACGTAACAATCCTACCACATCAAAAAGAAGAGCCAACCGTTCACAAGCAGATAAAGTATGATTTAGTTTTATTCTTTGACTTATCATGCTATAACAAGTACATTATAAATCCCATTTATTTTACTGATTAAGGACTTGCAGTGGTTCCTAAACCCAATATTATTGTAAGTATAATAAATTTTTGGATTAAAGTAGATTAAGTTCTGACAGCAGAATCTTAACAAGCAATGACTTAACTCGTTTAGTGCAGGTACATAGCTAGTATAAAGCACTTTACAAAATATATTCAAAATTACATATACATCATTTTCAGAAATGTACTGAATCAGTTAGAATATAACAATTGCTTTTTGTCGAAAGTCAAACCTGCTCAGCAAGATACCCAATGTTATTAACTTCAAGATTAATTAGTGGACGTTGCACATTATTCCAATGTTTCAGAGATAAAGATAGCAGCTCCAAACCACCTCACTGGTAATCTGCCACCAAGATACCACATGGCCAAAGGCTGGTGCACTTCGAAGAAAATCCATTTGTGATAAACCTTCACAGTTTAGCTTTGCCAGGTTGAAGTTGTAGATTCTGAAGCTTCATGGCTAGTCCCATGTTACCAGCAATTTTCAGTTTCCCCTGGAAGAAGGCCTAGACAGACAAATTATACTTTAGAAAAAAAATCATTATTGCTTAAATAAGAGCACTACAGTTAAATACTTCTCCATACTTCACAATGAGTGCATATAATCCATGCATTCCCAAATTCAAGAGAATAGAATAGATATCAAATAATGATCAATAACTGAAGTGCAACTATAGCGAGAGCATTTGCACTTTTCACCCGATTCCAACCACCGTTTCATTGAAAATATATATCATTTATGTCTTCCTTAAAACTTTACATTTTAAAAAGCTTAAAAAATCTCTATAATCATTTTAACACTTGTTAAAAATGACCTCATTCAAGAATTGACAAAATGGAAAATGAAAGAGCCAGCACTCCCGAGACATCATGTAAAGGCAAAATTACATTCAAATCTGGTAACAACAGAGGAAGAACTCAGCAGCTCAGGCAGAATCAGGAAGGTTAAAATAGATGAAGGGAAAACAGCAGAGAAGAGCAACAAGTGTGGAAAATACAGCTGCAACGTGCTACTATTCATAATTGAGTTCTCTGGCCTTGGGAATCTTCATAATCAGACTTTCCACTGTACTTTGACATGTATGCTGTCCATGGACACTGGTGATCACTAGCGAACACTGTACTCAAGCTGAGGTTTCACAGCACAGCAACGTTAGACTTGCAATCTCATATTCCAGCAATGAACTTGGAGAGGGTACCAAGTCTATAAATTTCTCCAAATCTCCCTCAGCATACCCACTAGACAGTTTGTTTTATTAACTAAGGATGTTGCTTATCCTACCTCACAATTTCAGGGACATACAATCAATTCTGATCTTGGGTACTCTCCTATGAGGAGTGTGTGCCTTTAATACATAATATATCACACACATTCCCTCTCAATGCAATCTCAGTTTAGTATCATGAGAGGTTTGGATTGACCAATACATATCGGTCAATTATGCAAATTATAAACCATACAGCTCTTATTACAAATCATTCAGACACTTTCCTCAGCCAAACATCACGCCCTAGCATCACCTGCTTCTCTGTTTTAGGTAAATCTTTATCAATCTGCACCGCTTAACTGGAATACCAACTTTTAACATTTTTATGGTAGTCTTTTACACACCACCACTGTCAAAAGCTTTCTGAAAGTTTATATTAGAAAGATTTCAACATTTATTTGTGTAATTTCCTTAAAACAAAATCAGTGTGATTGGTGAGATCACACCTACAAATACTTCTCCTTCAATAACCAGATCTACCTGCTCTAAAACAGAATCTCATTACCACCTTCTCTAAAATGAATGGTAAAATATTTAATGTAAGTACACTATTAACTTCTTGACTAATAAATACTTACACAAAATTATCTTTACATATGCTAATTATATTTCGGTTAATGAATTTCAACTCAATTTAAATGAATTTTATAATTGTTTATCAAATAATGGAAGAATTTATTGCAATTAGTTTTCACGGCAGTAACTATGTTTTTAATAAGCAAAGACAAATACATTGAATACCTTTCACTGTGTTAAGTCCTTTACATCAGTGATGTAAATTACATTACTTGTAATGTAGCCATAATTGTGACACAGGCTAACGTGGATCTAACCCGCACATAGCATGCACCACAAAGGGGGAATTCAGTTAGAAATTAGTACAGATGTTGTGGGAGGACAGATTGAGAAAATAATGTTGATTAGTTTTAAAAAAATTGTTTCCTTCAATTAGCACCATGGACTACTTTAGCAAATGAACCTTGCATAGTCTTCCATCTAATTGCAGACGTGCAGTATTCTCCATACAGCTTTGAGAGGGTCTTGAACTCACAACTGTGTGACTCTAGAGGTGGGTGTCTTATCACTCCTGTTCCCATGTCCTGCCAACTGTATACTTGGACTTATTTGTTGGCTCCTGTTACGTTTCTTATTGCTTAATGGATGGATGAAATACACTATATATCAGTCAAGCAAGGTACTGACAGTGCACTTCGGTAACCCAGTTACTATGGTGTTTACTTCTGAACATTTAAATAAGAAATCATGCCAGGGAAGTTGTAAAACTAAATTCCTAAAATTGTATAATTTATATAATGACTAACAAAAAAAGCCTAAAATTCTTATAATATGTGTTGATTCTTAATATATTCAAGATTAGACTGTAAGTATATCATGAAATGAAATCTATCATAACTTAAAAGTGCAAGGCAACGCTTTTTGTTTATTTAGTACTCATATTTGAATATATACAATGAAAACGTGATGAAATTCATCACACACAAAATCCCAACTAAATACCAAAATAACAATGATTCAGTATACAGGTGTCCCCCACTTTTTGAATGTTTGCTTTACGAAACCTCACTGTTATGAAAGGTCTACATTAGTACCCTGTTTTCGCTTTCAGAAGGTGTTTTCTCTGTTACGAAAAAAAATCAGCGCGCAATAAAAGGCAGTGCGCGCCACGAGCAGCCGCTCTCCCCGGATTCAGAACTGCATTCTCGCCGGCATTGCTTAAACACATGCCTGCGAGTAGTCGTTTGCAAGATGAGTTCTATGGTATCGGAAAAGCCTAAAAGAGCTCGTAAGGGTGTTACACTTAGCGTAAAACTAGACACAATTAAGCATTTCGATAGTGGTGAACGAAGTAAGGACAAAGTGAGTTTGGCTTGTGGAAGCTGACGAACATGATGTTTGAAGAGGTTTTGGCATCCCATGACCAAGATCTGATAGAGGAAGAGCTGATGCAATTGGAAGAAAAAAGGATAACAATCGAAACCAAATGCAGTAGCAAAATGAACGTGAAGCAACTGCATGAGATTTTCGCTGCACTGATAAAGTACGACTTTAATTTTGAAAGGGTACGTAGGTTTAGGGGATATTTGCAAGATGGTTTGAGTCCTTACAAGAACTGTGTGATAGAAAAATGCATGAGGCTCAGCAGTCAGGCAAGCCTTCCACATCAGCCACAGCAGACGACGAACCTCGACCTTCGACATCGAGGCGGGCAGAGATAGAAGATGATCTGCCTGCCCTAATGGAAACAGACGATGACGAGATGACACCCCAGTGTCCTACCCCAACTCCCAGGCCACGGACAGATACCGATTTGCAGAGAATGCAGCAGTAGCCAGGAGGCACACAGCACATCTTTAAGAAAAAAGCCGAAATAAACATGCTAATTAATTAGGTGCCGCCCGACACGTAATTGTCCGCCCAGATCAGAGACAACACAATTGGAAATCGGCACTGATCTGGGCCGACAATTATGTGCCGGGCGGCACCTAATTAATTAGCATGTTTGTTTCAGCTTTTTTCTTAAAGATGTGCTGTGTGCCTCCCGGCTACCACTGAACCCCTGCATGCTTCACAGATCGGTATCGGTTGGTGGCCCGGAGGGTGGGGGCCACTGCACCACCCCAACCTGCGACGACTCAGCCTAACACACCATCGTCAGTGTGCTCGGCGCTGTCCCG
This sequence comes from Mobula birostris, assembly GCF_030028105.1. NCBI lineage: Eukaryota > Metazoa > Chordata > Chondrichthyes > Myliobatiformes > Myliobatidae > Mobula > Mobula birostris. The sequence continues at coordinate 55,738,798 of NC_092381.1, read as the reverse complement.
ATTCCGGTAAGTGATACTACACTGTACATACATTATTTCAACTTTATATAGGCTGTGTATTTTTACGTGTTATTTGGTATGATTTGGCAGCTTCATAGCTTAAAGGTTACTGACGAGCGCTTGCACCGTGTTTTTGCCAACAGCGCTTGCGTGAGATTTTCGCTCCGGAGAACAGTGCAGTAATGATTGTGGAAAAGTATTTCTACTTTATATAGGCTGTGTATTTATCATATCATTCCTGCTTTTACTATATGTTACTGTTATTTTAGGTTTTATGTGTTATTTGGCATGATTTGGTAGGTTATTTTTGGGTCTGCGAACGCTCACAAAATTTTCCCATATAAATAAATGGTAATTGCTTCTTCGCTTTACGACATTTCCGCTTACCAACCATTTCATAGGAACGCTCTACCTTCGGATGGCGGGGGAAACCTGTACCTGAAACAATTTATAAGGCAGTAGATAAATGCAAGCCTTGCACTTTAAGTTCTGGTAGATTTCAATTGACAAACACAGTATGATCTGTATCTCAGTGTGGTGCTGAGGCAGACAGAGCTGAGGTCATTTCTTGGAAGGGAGATCCTGCTGAGTGGAATATGGATAAAAAGTAACTTAGATGAGATCTGGACACTGTAGGGTGCTTTTATGGTGGGAAAGAGGATTGGGGAATGGAAACCACAGGCCTTATTCCAACTTTCTCTCAGATCCAGGAGATGTTTACCAATATGAGAGAAAATATTCTACAGATTATAGTCTTTGCAAGTGAGCTGCACCAATTTTCAAGTGAATCGCAGCAAAAATGAGAATTAAATGCAAGTTATTTTTCCAGTAAGTATATCATGTTGATGCAATGTCTGCATTTGGTTTCCGTTATTCATTTTGCTCCCATTATTTACTTTGCTACAGCAGGTGTTAAAGGCAATATAGTGAAATGAAGGAAAGAGGCACTGAGCCAGACTCTGCCATTGGAAAAAAAGCAAGCATGACATTTAATAAATTCAACCCTCTGTTGAAGCAGAAACTACTCACAGTCTGAGGATTCATCTTGCCAGTCATCAAAGCTAACAAATCATTATCAGACATGGTTATGGTGCAGTCAGCTTTCTTCTCTATAGAAAGGGAAAAGTAGTTCATAGAACTTATATGCAACACCATCAAAATACATTTGGAATTCTTTCATTACATATTAAATTGCAGTCTTGTCCCAATATTGTGAAAACCACTGATGATATGATCTATACCTTGGCAGTCAATGTCAGCAATCCCACAATTAAATTTCTTCTGATGTAGATCAATATAAATTTTTCAAAAACTATTTTTTAATAGTGCAAAGGCTTTTTGCCCAAATCCCACATTAACTACACCTTGTCCTTTCAAGCAGTCTGCTAACTACTGGCAAACTTAAGTGGCTGATTTATACGGTGGGACCCTGAGTTTAGTTATCCAGGACTACTGCTAAAAGAAACCTCATTTTGTTGCTCTAAAGTTATAAATCTGCAAGATTTAATTGTGCTACTTTATGTATTTTAATTCCTTTTAATCTGTCAGGAAAATAAAAGGACTTTAATGTGTGAGTAGTGGTTCCAAAAGGAATACTGATTTTAGCCACCTGTAGGTAATTACACTGAGTCAGATATTTGGCCTTACCAGTCTGCCACATTGTTTAATAAGCTCTACTTAAACTCTACTTTTCCTCTCATGGATTCTCATAGCTGCCAAAAATCTTGCTCAATGTCTAAACCTCAGTAATCTGCTCATTACTTGGCTTCTAATAAGTGATCTGTTTGAATAAGATTCAAAATGTGCATCTGTGGAAAGAAATAACCTATTTTTGAAACACAGAAGAAATATCAAAATCTCAGTAAAATGCAACTCATGTATCTAACCAAATTGTAAGAAAAAAACAAATTAATTTTAAGAAACAATTGTTGACTTGCTCCAAATTCTTAAGTGTTAGCTCTCTCTGCTTCATGTATAAATAAATTTGAAGTTCCAAAAAAAAGGACAGTTCAATGTGGAAAAACTTTTAAATAAACTGAGTGGCATAAAATTCATTGTGTACAATCGACCAATTCAAATGAAATTCACCAAGTTTCAGCTGTATGCTTCATGAAGAAAAGTACTTTACCCTCGACCTCTACATTGAATCTTTCTTGAACCTGAATAATTGTTGAGTTCACTGTTCCAGTACACTTCCTCACTTCATTGCTTAGATCTTGTTTTGTCTTTTTAACTACTTTTCTATAGGACAGGTTTAAGAAATGTATGGTTGCCTGCTTTCTTCACCCAAATGGCCAGAAGGAAGTAGTGTATTGCCTCCCCCTCACTCTTCCTGCAACTTGTCACCCAGATTAAATTGGAAAAGCCAAGTACAAATAACACTACTGAGCAGTTACAAGAATCTTTCAGTTATTAAATGCCTGCACTGAAATCCCTAAAGCTTTCCTTTTACTTAACTTCTACTAATTCACAACTGCAGCCTGCTGCCAAATACAGAAATTCAAACAAAACCCTATGATATTGAGCTGGATTATTGTATCTTTTATGTAATCTGTATGGCAATGGGAGCTATAGAATGCTACTACGTAAACCACTTGCATGCCTCCTTCAATAAACCACAATCAGCCAAATATAATAGAAATAAAATATTCTCCCAGACCACAGTGTGTTATTAACATGTTGGTGCTTCCTTTTCATTATTATTCAAGGGCAAAAACACAATATCTGTGTGCATCAGAGAAGAAAATTTATGGTACCAGAATTGAAGTCCACAGATCCTTTTCCATTCTTGACATCCACCACCCAGAGCCCTTCTTTGCCATCTGGGCCATCTTTAACTTTAAAAGCAAATACTCCTCCAATTTTCTTCACGAACACCTCTCCTTCCTAGGGGAAAGTCAAATCAGATATAGGAAATTCATTCAACTCTGTTCAAATGAAGATTATTCATAGATAATATATTCCAAGTGATAATGTATCAAGTCAGTCTGAAATCTAACAGCTCTAATGACATGGGTTTGATGCTGATGTCCTGTTTGAATGAAATATGCATATTCTCCCTGTGACCCCCTGGGGTGCTCCTGTGTCTTTCCATCTCCCAAAGACGTGCAGATCAGTACATTAATTGCCATTGTAAATTGCCCTGAATATGCAGATGACTGGCAGAATCTGGAAGCTGGTGAGAATGAGGAAAGAATAAAGTGGGTTTAAAACAGGAGTAATGTACAGTACTGTGCAAAAGTCTTAGGCACATTTATATAGCTAGGGTGCCGAAGACTTAGGCACCTTTATATAGCTAGGGTGCCAAAGACTTTTTGCATCGTACTGTATATTTGTCAACACAGAGCAGAGAGTGAACTTGTAAATCTGGCGGGAGCAATAAGTGTTGGGAATGATGAGGGTGGAGTGCCACGGGAGGGGTGTGGGACAGGTGGCAGGGGAGGAGTTCCAGGGGCGGGGGTGTAGACAAACACAGCCCTGAAACACCAGGCAATGTCATTTGATTTCAAACAATTTGTTTATTGATCATTACAGAATGTCTCTCTGGTGCTTCCCGCTCCCTCCCCTCTCCCTTTCTCTTATCTCAACCACGATTTCCCTCTCCCTGCTCCCTTCCCCATCTCAGTCCACAGCAGACAGCCATATCAGAATCAGGTTTGTCATCACTCATATATGTTATGAAATTTGTTTTTTTCGTGGCAGTGCAGTGCAATACATAAAATTACTACAGTACTGTGCAAAAGTCTTAGGTACTGTAGCTAGCTACTTCAGGGTAAAGAGACCACAAGCTCTGCTTAATGGGGAAAGGCGTATAAGAAAATAACACCAAGACTGTAAACTTTTTTAATGTGAGCAGGAAACTATATGTACAAAAAGATCTTTAAAAAGTTTTCAAAAATGCAACAAGAGGGAGGATTTTTCAACTAAAGCAAAGCACATAAATTTAAAACAAATGTTTACTGCCCAGAGGTTTAGATGAAAGAAAACTGTAAATTGTTACAATATGGCAATAACCAAATTTCAAAGCACTATTTTAACGAGCTACCTATGCTGACATCCTCCAAGAGGTATTCAGGCAGCACACTGCTTAGTTTTATGCTGATCCACAATCAACTACTCTGCTCACACTAAAAAGATAAAAGGACCAGAACTGTAGACAGGTTGTTTAAACATCTGGTTTGAAGCAGTAATAAATGTGAATTTATAGTTGCACTCAGTAGTTATCATGGTGTATGGTTTCCCAGCACATATACCATGAAGTAATTTACTACAGCTCCAAGTTCATATGCGTGCAGATTCAAGTTCCAACATGTAACCTAGAAACAAGTAATTACAGAACCTCGTGATAAATACAAATAGTTACCAAATTCGCTATAAAATAATTCATGAACTTGGATAAATGCAAAATGTAGCAGGCATGCAATGGGTAAAACTTCAGAGTTTTCCAACATATGGGCAAAATAACCAAGAAACTAAACTAACAAGTAATGAAAATGGGGGACATAGCTGATTACTGAGGATTAAATTTCATTGATGATAATTAAAAACTACTGCAATGTATTTTCCACAATGATCTCACCATAATTCTTCAACAGTTAGCTATTCGAAGGGATCTAGATTTTTTGTGTACAATTACAATATTGATGCCTGAACAGAAGAAAAAGAATCTGGTGTAGGTAGCATAGACATGGTTATCCAAATAATATCCTACACTGATATAATTTCTGATTCATAAAATTCTATATCAGAAACTAGCAAGAATATTTTTGTAGAATGTAGACAAGGAATATAGCATCTGAAAGCATACACTGAATACACAGACAAGCCTGGCCAAGCCAACATAAAAATTACATAATTTAAAAAACACAATGATTAAGATATCACTATGGGATGGTAATGTATCATTTGAGCTTATCATGGAAACCTGACATAATAAAAGATATAAATGAACAAATGCACCAGAATTATACATTCAACATACAAAGTAAATACATAAATCAACTGATTCACCTGCCATTCTCTTTTTTTTTTGCAAATAATGGCATAAAATATCCAAAAGGCAAGCAAACAAAACATCAAAAAACCATCAGGATCTGCCCATTAATAGTTCCTTTTGCTGGCCCCGATCTTGTGTCTACTAATGGTTGGACTACCCAAGGCTGTCAAAGAGTTCTGAATTCCCTCCTTCTTGCCGTTGTAAAACCTCCTCTGACGATAAACTTGAGAACTACATCCAAAATTTTGTTCTTTGACTTGACATCCCATGATTTTAATTAACTCTTCATACAGCACTTTGATTGATGTCACAGATAAATTCTTTAAAAGTTACAAAGTCAATACTTAAATTGAGTTGTAGTTTTATAATATATGAGGGGTGATTGATAAGTTCATGGCCTAAGGTAGAAGGAGTCAATTTTAGAAAACCTAGCACATTTATTTTTCTACATAGTCCCCTCCTACATTTACACACTTAGACCAGCAGTTGTGGAGCATATGGATCCCTTCTTTGTAGAAGTCGGGGTCTTGGACCTCCAGAAAGTGGTCCACAGCTGAGTGATAAGTTCGTGGCCCAAGGTAGAAGGAGATGAGTTATTAACTTCAAGCTTGCTGCATAATCACTCAAAAGCCTGATTTATACTTCTGCATCAACTCAACGCCGTAACCTACGCACGTTGTGAGCATTTATACTTGTGTGTTGGTGTGTCTGTGTTGCTCTGCAATTCACGCACGTCACGCATGTGCACACACCTGCCCGTGCAAGGCTTCATGGTCATGGTAGTCTTTCTCGGGGCAAACAAGAAGCGAGCATCTTTTCTCATAAAAGCGAAATGTGTCCTCCATAATTTCGGAGGTCTGTAAAGCTTTATGGAAAGCATTGCAGCCAGAGTTCCTTCCCTGCCCTCCAGTCGCCCCATGGGAAGCTATTGCAGCATAGGAGAAAATGCGATGTTACCAAACGGACCAATCACAGTTGTTGCATTCTGCGTTGCCGCGACGCGCAGTTACATTTTGGGAGAGGTGCGCGTCAGGCTACGGCATAGGGATCCGCGTCGGCTCTGCATAGGGTTTGCGGCGACGCAGTACTTACAGCGTCGAGTTGACACAGAAGTATAAATCAGGCTAAAGAGTTGAACTGCACATGCATGTAACGACAGCTGTATAACTCATCTCCTTCTACCTTAGGCCACAAACTTATCAATTATCCCTGCTGTGGACCACTTTCTGGAGACTTCTACAGAGAAGGGATCCATATGCTCCTCGACCACTGGACTAAGTGTGTAAATGTAGGTAAATGTAGGAGGGGTCTATGTTGAAAAATAAATGTGCTAGGTTTTCTAAAATTGACTCCTTCTACCTTAGGCCACAAACTTATCAATCACCCCTGCTGTGGACCACTTTCTGGAGGTCCAAGATGCCGACTTCTTCAAAGGGATCCGTATGCTCCACAACCACTGGACTAAGTGTGTAAATGTAGGAGGGGACTATGTTGAAAAATAAATGTGCTAGGTTTTCTAAAATTGACTCCTTCTACCTTAGGCCACGAACTTATCAATTACCCCCACGTAGTACACTGTTTTGCACACTCCATTAACTTAATTGATCTATTAAGGTACTTTTGCTGGCTGATATAGCAACTGCTGCACTCAATTCATGAATGACATCTGGCGTGTGCACTCCCAAGCACGTTACCATTTTCTAACCAGTGACATACTTACAAGTAAACAATATCCCAGTTTCTCACACTAATAAACGTAACGAATACAGTACTTGTCCCCAAAAGAGTATTTATAGCCATGTGGGAAGCAAGGAAGGTATGATGCTGAAAGGAGCAGAAGGATGTATGATAGGGTTAAATAATAGACGGCCATTGTGCACTGTCTCAGACTATTTTGTTGAAATGGCTGTTTCTGTGCTGTAATTTCTCTATGTGATTCAATACAATCCTTGTTTCCCTATTTCTTTGCCAATCAAATTACAGATCACATTACAAATCACCACTCAATGAAAATTGGAAATATTCCAATTTATTTTGCACAGCACCTTTGCAATCTTAACTCTTTTTTTGGGGGGCTAGTTTCAATCTAATTCTCAAAAATGAAAGGACAATGTGGATTCACCAAGGAAGTAAAACCGATGTAGCTGACCAAAATAGAATTAAGTGAAGAAAGGTGCTGCATTATTATCAGGAAAAATAAAGGAGAGTCAGTAAACTTTTACAACAGTAACAGAAATTTAATTAACCTCTTCACATCGCCCTCCCCAACTGCCAATTATTTCTCTAGCACTGATTAATCCATTTGGACACCTTTTGCCAGTATTTTTCTAGCAAAACACTGACCAGCTGAGACTGATGACTGAATTTTAACTAGACAGCACCAAACTGGAGAGCCCACTTTCAGGCTTGCATAAGAAATATTGCTGGAAGCATTCAACAAGTCAGGCAGTCTTGTGGAAAATTGGTATTTCATGTCAAGAATCCTTAATCAGAATTGGAAAATTGAGAAGACCAATGAATATTAAGTTTTAGAGTAATGCCTCTTCCACTATAACAACTAATTCTTTTCACTACCCCCTCCACTCTCTCATTAATTTGACCTGTAAAGTTAATGGTTTCCTCCCCCCCCCCCTGCCCCAATGCTGCCTAACAAATTTAATATTTCTAGCAATTTCTCTTCCTCCGGTCTTCAGCATCTTCAGGTTTTGGGATCTAATGCATTTGGAGTGGTTGCCTTTTGTTAAATCAAAACTGAAACAATTGCTTATTTATCTGATAAATTTATTTTCATGCTAAGTCACTTTTCAAAATTATATGCTTGATTGATTTTTACAAAGCATATGCATAAAAGTACAAAGGCAGAGATGAATTTGAATTCTTTCAGAATTCAGTCAAGCTAGGATAATCCCTTTACAAGGCCATATTTATAATATTCATATTTAAAAATACTAAAATAAGTATATGTAGATTATCTATGGACCAATCCCTGTTCTTTAGAACAGTAATACTCAACAGTACTGCGTCTGCTGTGGAGACCTTCAGATTTCTGGGTGTCACAATCTCCCAGGATCTGAAGTGGACACCCAACGCAGACACTCTTATCAAAAAGGCTCAGCAGAGGTTGTATTTCCTACGTCAACTCAGGAAGTACACCCTGCCTCAGGAGCTGCTGATTCAATTCTATTCAGGAATAATCCAGTCTGTTCTCTGTTCGTCCATCACTGTCTGATGTGGATCAGCTATCAAACAAGAATAGACTCCAAAGAACCGTCAGGGCTGCGGAAAGGATTATTGGTGTGAAGTTGCCCTGGATCCAGGACTTATATGCTTCTAGAGTCAGGAAGCGAGCAAGCAGCATCATTGTAGACCCATCACACCCTGGACATCACCTGTTCCAACTCCTTCCTTCTGGTAGGCGCTTTAGATCACTGTATACCAGGACAAATAGGTACAAGAACAGTTTCTTTCCATATGCCATCAGTCCTATGAACACTTGAATTTTAGTCTATTATAAACCAAGTCCACCTGTGCATACACAGGTATACCTCATTGTATATAGTCCACGATTATTTGCACTATTGTTTTGTTTGCTTTTTGATTCTGTACAGCGAGAGCTCAGGGAAACCGGCATAAAATTCCCTGTATGTGTCCACATACTCGGCGACAATAAAGGATTCTGATTCTAAAAATAGTGTCCAAGTGGAAGGTGTCCATTCAAAAACTATAATAAAAGGAAATCTCAATATTTTCAATCATACACTTCTGCTCATTTAGCCAGCCGGTGGTGTAGTGGCATCCGCACCGGAATTCGAGGCAAATGGTCTCAGGTCTGAATCTGGCCGGGTCCTTGCACGCTTTCCATCTGTGCTGGGTTAAGCATCGAGCTAGCAGCTCGACCTCGTAAAAAACAAAAAAAAATGCTATAGAAATGGCAATGTTGCCACTCGATAGGTCACAAGGCACAGAAAGGAACAACAACTTATGCTCATACAATCACTATATTTGGTCTCCTGTGTATCTTCAGAATCAGAATTGTTATCACCGGCATGTGTCGTGAAATTTGTTAACTTAGCAGCAGCAGTTCAATGCAATACATAATATAGAAGGAAAAAAAGAAAAAAAAACACAAAATAAAATAATAAATTACAGTATAGCCGGTTGGTGGCGCAGTGGTATCTGCGCCAGACTTCGGAGCGAAGGCTCCCGAGTTCGAATCCAGCTGGCTCCCTTGCATGCTTTCCATCCGTGCTGGGTTGAGCATCGAGCTAGCAAATCGGCTTCATAAAAATAAGAAAGCCTGCTAAAAAAAAAAACGCTGTCATGACGGCGTCCCAATGACTCCACTCTGAGCTAAGGGCTTTCTTCTTCTTCTAAATTACAGTATACGTATATTGAATACATTAAAAGTCATGCAAAAACCAGAAATAATATATATTAAAAAAGTGAGGTAGTTTCCAAGGGTTCAATGTCCATTTAGGCATCCGATGGCAGAAGGGAAGAAGCTGTTCCTGAATCGTTGAGTGTGTGCCTTCATGCTTCTGTACCTCCTTCCTGACAGTAACAATGAGAAAAAGGCATGCCCTGGGTGCTGAAGGTGCTTAATAATGGACGTTGCTTTTAAAGCAATAGCCGTTTAATACAAGCTGACATTTTAAATGATGCATGTGAAGGTTAGCATTTCACAAAAATGTAAACGCACATGAAGTAACTCATTATGGCTTTATGCCACGGCAGGAGTTGAATTTTATCTTACTCTGCCTGGAGTTTCAGACCATATCACCTTCAGTCCAAAGTCAGCCTGTTACCCTCAGTTTTTCTCACTCCCCTGCGGAGCTGATTTTTTTTCTGTGACAGGGCCCCCAGATGCTCCCCGCCACATCACTCACACTTACATTCCTTTTATAAGAGCCTGAACAGCAGGCTTTTGGCAAGCCTTCTAATCAGGGATGACATGATTCTGTCCTCAATGCACTTTTCCACAGCAGCAAAGACATGGGCTGATGTTTATTCCCATCCCCACTACCCTTATTCAGGGGAACTAGCAGCAATTGTAGTTCAAGACTTGTACATCTGACACAAACTACTCATACTTGGCCTTTGCAAGAGGCCATCAGGGAAAAAAAAACACACAAGCCAGAAGTCGTGCCTGCTTGAAACCAATTTTATACTTCTTGAGAAAATTGATTCAGTCAGTGAATTTTTTAAAACTTCATTTCTTGGGATGCAGGTATTGCTAGTAAGATCAGGATTTGTTGCTCATTCCTAAGTGTCCTTGAACAGAACTGCAAGCTCTGATCTTGAACCATTGCAGTTCCTGTTGTTGAAAGTACTCTCATAACTCCATTAGGTAGGGAGTTCACAGATTTAAACCTAACAACCATAAAGACCCACGTTAGGTGTGTGATTTGTAGAATACTTCACTCGTGCGAAAGCAAATCTCTCAGACCAGGAGTATCCTGGGATTGATTCACTGTTTCTCCCAAGTTTAACATGGTTTGATAAGATGGTGATAGAGAAAACGCTACAGGATTTTATGCTCCTGCTGTCATTGGCTACAGCATAAGAGCAAGTAAAGACATCACCAGCTTAACAGTACACTATCACTGGCTAGACAACTCCCTAACACCAATGATAAAGCCTACATAAGAACGATAACCACTGGGTTCTTCGCTTTAGCACAGGCAAATAAAAACAAAAGATTAATCTGTGATGATCAAACATGTTGGACCATTGGGTGAGCCAGCATACCAGTGGTCAATTGAAGCTTGTTTTATCTACACCATAGATGTGTAATACTCTTTTGACCTTAGTATGCTGAAAGACTGGTTTTCAGCATACACTAGAAGCCCTCAAACAAAATAAAAAACTGGACTGTAACTGATTGTGCATCCTCTGGAGTTTGGAAATTCATGGTTTGAGAGTAGCTGTTCTGACCATGTCATAGAGTCATAAAGCACATCCTTCCTAGAGTGGAGCAACCAAAACTATACACAAGGACAATCTAACCATAGTTTGGTAAAGCTGCAACGTAACTTCCCAGCTTTTATATACTATGCCCCGACCCGTTGTATAATGCAAACATGGCTTATGTCTTCTTCACTACCTTATCCACTTATGTCGCTACTTTCAGGAAACACTATGGCCCCTCTGTTCACCAGCATCCCTTAACATGCAACCATTTACTGTACATGTCCTACCCTGATCTGTCTTCTCAAAATGCATCACTGCTACTTGTTCGGATTAAATTCATTTTATCCCTCACCCTCATTGCCGAAGTCCACACATTGTTTACCCCTTTGGTGCTTAAGGAGATCCAGTCTTTCCTTTTCCTCTGAATAGACTTAATAAAGACTTAAGACTCTCTTTAATCTTATCATGGCTCATTTGTGCCCTCCTTTCTTGATTTCTTTCCTATATGATATTTCTGTAGAGATTCACATGCTAATAGTTGCCTATACCTGTCATGTGTTTCCTTCCTTATCCTGAACAAGCTTTCATTATGCCTTAGCTGGCTGCAATTATAGGGTGAGATTAGACAGGCTGGCTTATTCTCACTGGAATACTGGAGACTGAACTGTAACCATAGAAAAGATTTACAAAATTATGAAGGGTATAAACAGAGAAGGGAGTCAGGATCTTTTTGGCTCAGGCAAGGCAGTCTAGAGCTAAACAGAAGTCCACCTGGACAACAGACATGCTCCCTTCTCATTACTAATATCAAGAAGGAAGTACAGGAGCCTAAAGGCACACAGCCCTGCCATCAGGTTTCGGAATGGTCCCTAAACCCATGGACACTACCTCACTATTTTTGCTCTCTTTTTTGCACTACTCATTTATTTTTTATCTATGTATTTCTTATTGTAACTTCTAGTATATTTTGTGTATTGCGCTGCAATTGCAGCTGCAAAACAACAATTTCTATGACATTTGTCAGAGATAATAAAGCTGATCCTGATGGTAGTTTTCAGGTGAGGGGGAAAATATAAACGATATCTGAGGGGTAGTATTTTCACATAAAAGATGACGAACATTTGAAATGAGCTGCCACAGGAGGTCATGGAAGCAGATACTATTACAAGATTTAAAAGGGTTTGGGACAAGTACTTGGATAAGAAATGAATAGAGGGATACACTTCTAATGCAGGCAGTTGAGATTAGCAATACATAGGCATCATGGATGAGGTGGGACAAAAGGGCCTGTTTCTGGACCGTGTGTTTCTCTGAAAATTAACCTTATTTCTCTTGCACCTTTCTCCAATTTGCTTACCTATTTGTATTTCTAATTCCTGCAGACTACTGAGAAGCCTTCAGTATAATCTCAGCAAAGTGACTGAGCCATTCTTATTCCAAAATTCCACCCATGTGGCATCATTTGTCAATCTGTCCAGGATATCTTCTCCAAATACTGCCCCGATACATTCACACCAGGTGAAAAAAAAAATCACTTCGATGTTTGACGTATTTTGAAAGCACATGATGAGGGTCACACAGATAGTTCAAAATATACAGTAGATTCCAGTTAACTGGGCTATCTATTAATCAGGATAGCTGTTTATCTGGGACAACTCTTAAATGATAAAAAGTAAATCGAGAAAATAGCTGGGATTCCCTTCATTTATTTGGGACACTATGCCACGTAACTGGGGCAGGAGACTTGCTGAACAGCTTCTAACTAGTCTCGGTCACGTGCACTGATTGTTTGCTAGAAATAAGCAGTAGGACAATTGGGAATCGTTTTGATCACTGCAGTTTCAAGCATTCAGTCTTGGAGATGCCAGAAACGGCCGCGAGTGAAAATGAAACAATTTCACTCATTCAACAAGTTAGGTATTACGAAGAATTTGAAGATATCTTGAATGTTACAATGAAAATGAAGATTTGGAGGATGCAATCATCGCTAGCACTGTATGAAGGCTGTCCATTATGTGCAGTGGGTGTCTATGTTGATTTTGTTCATTTACAGTCAATCATGAGAACACGGCAGATGAATTCCTCCATCAAGAACCATTAGGAACCAATACACAGTTTTATAGTACTGTAGTAGTATTGGCAGTGATCTAATTTGTTCTGTTTTTCATTTAAGTACATAATTTGATACTCAGTTAAACGGTAGTTTGTCTTTTTATACCTTTTTTACTATTTCCATGAAACTTCAGTTAATTGGTGCAGCCAATTAATTGGGCCAAAATGTACGGGTTCCGATGTGTCCCAGTTAACTGCAATCCACCGTATAGCAATGGAATTAAATACATAAAATAGCCATACTGGAGAAAACTAGGGAGATGAACATGACATAATCAAAAAGACACTATCTAAGGTAGACTTATTAGTCACAATACCTCCCATAAAATTTACTGCACACTAACACAAATATTGTATATTAATAATGCTGCTCTGATATTTCAAAGAAGCGAAATGGTAAATTCACACTTCAATAATATAAATGTACATCAGTTTATCCACAGAAGATATTGAACTAACGTTAGTGCAGAGCCATTCCACCATACTTAATGATGATTTAGCAAATCAATCTGAAAACTCCAGCAAAACTACTGTCACTGGGTAAGGGAAAAGCTGAGCTGTCTGTGGTGGACACACCCCAGCAGTAGTGGTGTGCATGTATGAATTCTTCTTGAAGAGGTAACCGAATCTTTGGATAAAGCCAGTAGATAATATCAAGAACATTATGGAAGAAGGAACGGCTTTTGTGAGATGACACAACCAGGATTCAATTGTGACCATGGATAGTATCTGCCTGGAATTTGCACATTCTACCTGTGACCATGTGCACTTCCTTTGGATGCTTTGCTTACCTCCTATATTACAGAAACACGTGGGTCGGTTGGTTTACTGGCCACTGTAAATTGACACCAATGTGCAGATGACTGAGTAGAATCTTGAGCAAATTGATAGTTATAAATAAAATGGGATTAATGTAGAATTAGTGAAATAGATCATGGCTGACGTAGACTAAATGGGCTGAAGGGTCCATTTCTGTGCCACATCTATCTAAGACTTCATTAATAAATGTGCTCAAAGGGTATTTAATCAAGTTGAAGCTCAAGAAATTGAAGGACAGTTATTGAGGTGATAGTTCTGACACCGTACGCAGGAGAAAATGGAGTCTGTGCTCACTGGCGGGCGCTCTAAACCAGCATGTGGCTCATGGAAACCCAAAGGTCTGCTTCAGTCCCAGAACAATTCATTTTATCAATTAATATCTTGGCTGGTGGGTTATAGAGGCATATAGCCAATTTTCTCAGTAATATGCAAATGACACTTATTAGGCATAAAATTACAAAAATGTTAATATATTAAGTAAATGGAAAAACTCCTAAACAAATAGATTTCAAAAGTGACAAAGATGATCATGTTCTGCCCACAGTGGAACGCTAGTAAATAGTTTCTAAATGGTGAAAAGCTAAAACTGGTTTGAATCCAACAAAACTGAGGAATCAATAGCCACAGGTTACTAAAATCCCACAGATTGATAAAGCGAGATGATTTCTAAAGTATGGCGTAGGAGGGTGGCATTGACTTGGCTACACTTGGAGGGTTGTGGGTTGCACCCTTTAGAATGGATATATTATTTCTGAAATGATTACTCACACAGGTTGTGTAAAGTGAAACTTGGACACCCAGGTTTTAATATAGGAGAAATTACACAAACTCGTGATGAATATCTTGGAAATATGTAAAATAGAAAAAATTACACAAACTGGTGCTAAATATACAGGAATTTTGTAAATCAGGAGAAATTACATTAACCAGTGATGAGTACCCTGAAATTTTGTAAACTAAGGAGTGATTAGATCCAAGTTTATAAATTACAGGGAGTAATAAAAAGCAATTTTTTTCCCACAGGTTGGAGAAACTATGGCTGGGATCACTGTTCAAAAAACAAAATCAGGATGGTCCTATTAGCAGTGAATCTAGGAAGACTTCAATACTGAAAGGATGATGGCAGTTTGTGATCCTTCTCCCCAGCCTGCAGTAAATGTAAGAATGCTACAGCATTGTCAACCAAAGGTAAACAGGCATTAAGGAAAAAAGCAGGTATACTGTAAACGCCACTTTTCAGTTGTGATTTCGCTGAGCAACAGAACAGACTCATGACATGGGATAAATATGGTAAAATATGTACCTTAACAAATACAATACGTTGATTAAAGACACATTAACCCAAGCACCCTCCCAATTGATGAGTAGTAAGATTTTAATTCACAGCAACAAAGCTTCACTCACATTCCTTAGGGAAAAGCAAGATAGGATATTATAATTGATAAGAATGCTGTATTTTTAATCATCAATTATTTGATTTTCTTAAATTATGCCTACTTTCTCTCTGCGTGTAAAAGATGGACATTTCTAACCCAAACTTTTAGTCATATGGTTGACGCATGCATACACAGACTGGTGTTAATTGCTGCTTTAAGGGCATATAGCTGTTTCACTTCGTTTTTGTCATGCTTTACACTGAGTCCAAAGCAGGGAAGCATTGCCATATCAGTGCAAGCAGGACCCTGAGAAGACATCCAGGTCTAAGGCTGTGCTGTATCAGTAAAATCCTGCCAACAGTTCAGATCAACAAGCAAATGCCTTGGACTTGATATCAAAGTCAAATATATTTACTTTCTTCCTATTAATAAAAATGTGCTTTCTGTCTTATTAATTAATAAAGCATTATTATGTTGTTGCTGATCATCTTAATGCTGAGAGTGGGAAAGGAAAAATTTGGTGATTCTTACGTCAATAAACTGACTGGATAATGGAACTTGAATCTTACTTGCATTTGTAAAAACAGACCTTAAACTGAATGCAAAACGTTTGCAGGATGTAGTTGATATTGGTATAGCCAGCATCTAATGCCTAATATCAATTAGTCATAGTCACAGAAAAGTACAGCACAGAAATAGGCTATTCAGCCCATCTAGTCCTTGTAAAATTGTTTCAACTACCTACTCCCATTGACCTGCAGCCTTCCATAGCCCTCCATCAATGTACCTATCCAAACTTCTCTTAAATTTTGAAATTGTGCTCACATGCACCACTTGCGCTGGCAGCTCGATCCACACTCTCACCACCCTCTGTGTGAAGAAGTTTCCCCTCATGTTCCCCTTAAAATTTTCACCTTTCACCCTTAATCCATGACCTTTAGTTGTAGTCCCACACAACCTCAGTGGAAAGTCTGCTTGCATTTACCCTATCTATACCCCTCATAATTTTGTATACCTCTATCAAATCTCCCCTCAATCTTCTACGTTCCAAAGAATAAAGCCCAACTAACTTGGGTCTTCCAGACCCAGCAACATCTTTGCAAATTTTCTCTGTACTCTTTCAACCTTATTTACCTCTTTCTTGTAGGTGGGTGACCAAAACTGAACACAATACTCCAAATTAGGCCCCATTAATGTCTTATACAACTTCAACATAACATCCTATCTCCTGTACTCAACACTTTGATTTATGAAGATCAATGCACCAAAAGCTTTCTTTGCGACCCTATCTATCTATGACGTCACTTTCAATGAATTATGGACCTGAATTTCCAGATCCCTTTGTTCTACCACACTCCTCAGTGCCCTACCGTTCACTGTGTAAAAACTACCCTGGTTGGTCCAATTGAAGTGCACACATCACACTTGTCTGCATTAAATTCCATATGCCATTTTTCAGCATATTTTTCCAGCTGGTCCTGATCCTTCTGCAAGCTATGATAGTCTTCCTCGCCGTCCACTACACCCCCAATCTTCCTGTCATCCACAAATTTGCTGATCCAATTAACCACATTATCATCAAAATCATTGATATAGCTGACAAAAAGCAACAGACCCAGCGTCAATCACTGCAGTACTCCACTAGTCACAGGTCTCCAGTCAGAGAGGCAACCATCGACTACCACTCACTGGCTTCTCCTACAAAGCCAATGTTTAATCCAATTTACTACCTCATGCAGGACCTTGTCAAATGCCTTGCTAAAGTCCATGTAGGCAACATCTACTACCTTCCCTTCATCAACTTTCCTGGTAACTTCCTTGAAAAACTCTAAGACTGATTAGACACAACCTACCACACACAAAGCCATGCTGACTATCTTTGATGAGTCCATGTCTATCCAAATACTCATATCTTGTCCCTTAAAATACCTTCCAGTAACTTTCCCACTACTGATGTTAACGTCACCGTCCAATAACTTCCTGGATTATTTTTAGAGCCTTTCTTAAACAGCAGAACAGCTTTGGCTATCCTTCAATCATCTGGTACCTCACCTGTCACCAAGGATGATTTAAATATCTCTGCTAGGGCACCAGCAATTTCTGCATTTGCCTCCAGCAGGGTCCAAGGGAACACCTTGTCAGGCCCTGGGGATTTATCCACCCCGAGTTGCCTCAAGACAGCAAACACCTCCTCCTCTGTAATCTGTATAGGGTCCATGAAGTTGATGCCATTTTGCCACATTTCTATAGGCTCTATGTTAGTGGTCACTAACCTTTTTAAGCCCAAGATCCCCTACCTCGACCTTAGTGAAAGGCAAGATCTACCTACTAAATCGTTTATAGAGAAAACACAGCCCAGATTGTACTTCCAATTTGAGGCCTTTTATTTGGGCTAATTGTATTTGAATTACACAAAATACTTTTGTCAAACTTTCAAATTAGTTCAAACTAGAAAACACCGTAACTAGCATATCAAACAGGCCATAGCTGTCTTTCTTTAAGAATATTACAATACATAGACATACTTTATTGATCCCGAGGGAAATTGAGTTTCATTACAGCTGCATCAACCAAGAATAGAGCATAAATATAGCAATACAAAAACCACAAACAATCAAACAACAGTATGCAAACTATGCCAGATGGAAATAAGTCCAGGACCAGCCTATTGGCTCAGTGTGTCTGACCCTCCACGGGAGGAGCTGCAAAGTTCGATGGTCACAGGCAGGAACAACCTCCCATGACACCCGGTATTGTATCTCGGAGGAATATGGCCGGAGTCCAACAGCAAAAAGTTCAATATCCGGGCTACAAACATGTTCCTCGATCGTAATAAGACCAGGATTGCACCACCCGTTGTTAACCAGAACAGCAAGCCTCCAACTCCTTTACGCTTACCACTCTCAGTGCACTTCCAGTCAGCACAAACGGTCTGGAAGCCCTCCATGGAAAAGTATCGGTCGGGTATGTCCACGTGCAGCCAGGTTTCAGTAAAACACATAACACTGCTCTCCCGAAATGTTCTCTGACTCCTGGCTAGCGCCGTCAACTCCTTTAATTCTAAGTTTCATTATTTAGCAGGCCAGGCAGCATCTGTAGGAAGACGTGCAGTCGACGTTTCAGGCCGAGACCCTTCGTCAGGACTAACTGAAGGAAGAGTGAGTAAGGGATATGAAAGTTGGAGGGGGAGGGGGAGATCCAAAATGATAGGAGAAGACAGGAGGGGGAGGGATAGAGCCAAGAGCTGGACAGGTGATAGGCAAAAGGGGATACGAGAGGATCATGGGACAGGAGGTCCGGGAAGAAAGACAAGGGTGGTGGGGGGACCCAGAGGATGGGCAAGAGGTATATTCAGAGGGACAGAGGGAGAAAAAGGAGAGTGAGAGAAAGAATGTGTGCATAAAAATAAGTAACAGATGGGGTACGAGGGGGAGGTGGGGCCTTAGCGGAAGTTAGAGAAGTCGATGTTCATGCCATCAGGTTGGAGGCTACCCAGACGGAATATAAGGTGTTGTTCCTCCAACCTGAGTGTGGCTTCATCTTTACAGTAGAGGAGGCCGTGGATAGACATGTCAGAATGGGAATGGGATGTGGAATTAAAATCTGTGGCCACTGGGAGATCCTGCTTTCTCTGGCGGACAGAGCGTAGATGTTCAGCAAAGCGGTCTCTCAGTCTGCGTCGGGTCTCGCCAATATATAAAAGGCCACATCGGGAGCACCGGACGCAGTATATCACCCCAGTCGACTCACAGGTGAAGTGTTGCCTCACCTGGAAGGACTGTTTGGGGCCCTGAATGGTGGTAAGGGAGGAAGTGTAAGGGCATGTGTAGCACTTGTTCCGCTTACATGGATAAATGCCAGGAGGGAGATCAGTGGGGATCAGTGCATGCTTCCTGCACGCATGCAGAACTCGTTGACTTTATTAACTTTGCCTCCAACTTTCACCCTGCCCTTAAGTTTACCTGGTCCATTTCCGACACCTCGCTCTCCTTTCTAGATCGTTCTGTCTCTGTCTCTGGAGACAGCTTATCCACTGATGTCTACTATAAGCCTACTGACTCTCACAGCTATCTGGACTATTCCTCTCCTCACCCTGTCTCTTGCAAAAACGCCATCCCCTTCTCGCAATTCCTCCGTCTCCGCCGCATCTGCTCTCAGGATGAGGCTTTTCATTCTAGGACGAGGGAGTTGTCTTCCTTTTTTAAAGAAAGGGGCTTCCCTTCCTCCACTATCAACTCTGCTCTTAAACGCATCTCCCCCATTTCATGTACATCTGCTCTCACTCCATCCTCCCGCCACCCCACTAGGAATAGGGTTCCCCTGGTCCTCACCTACCACCCCACCAGCCTCCGGGTCCAACATATTATTCTCCGTAACTTCTGCCACCTCCAACGGGATCCCACCACTAAGCACATCTTTCCCTCCGCCTCTCTCTCTGCACTCCGCAGGGATCGCTCCCTTCGCAACTCCCTTGTCCATTCGTCCTCCCCATCCCTCCCCACTGATCTCCCCCCGGCACTTATCCGTGTAAGCGGAACAAGTGCTACACATGCCCTTACACTTCTTCCCTTACCACCATTCAGGGCCCCAAACAGTCCTTCCAGGTGAGGCAACACTTCACCTGTGAGTCGACTGGGGTGATATACTGCGTCCGGTGCTCCCAATGTGGCCTTTTATATATTGGCGAGACCCGACGCAGATTGGGAGACCGCTTTGCTGAACATCTACGCTCTGTCCGCCAGAGAAAGGCAGGATCTCCCAGTGGCCACACATTTTAATTCCACATCCCATTCCCATTCTGACATATCTATCCACGGCCTCCTCTACTGTAAAGATGAAGCCACACTCAGGTTGGAGGAACAACACCTTATATTCCGTCTGGGTAGCCTCCAACCTGATGGCATGAACATCGACTTCTCTAACTTCCGCTAAGGCCCCACCTCCCCCTCGTACCCCATCTGTTACTTATTTTTATGCACACATTCTTTCTCTCACTCTCCTTTTTCTCCCTCTGTCCCTCTGAATATACCTCTTGCCCATCCTCTGGGTCCCCCCTCCCTCCTTGTCTTTCTTCCCAGACCTCCTGTCCCATGATCCTCTCGTATCCCCTTTTGCCTATCACCTGTCCAGCTCTTGGCTCTATCCCTCCCCCTCCTGTCTTCTCCTATCATTTTGGATCTCCCCCTCCCCCTCCAACTTTCAAATCCCTTACTCACTCTTCCTTCAGTTAGTCCTGATGAAGGGTCTTGGCCTGAAACATCGACTGCACCTCTTCCTACAGATGCTGCCTGGCCTGCTGCGTTCACCAGCAACTTTGATGTGTGTTGCTTGAATTTCCAGCATCTGCAGTATTCCTGTTGTTTTCATTATTTAGTTTTATTTCAACATGAAAAATAAATGAATAAAAATTGACTGTTGCACTCAGTGTGATGGCTGGGGCTGAATACTTTTCTGCTAGTTCCCTGAAATTTGGCTCATAACTACAGACAGCCAGCCTGAGACAGTCTGTGAGATGTCTGTCAGTAAGACAGCCCCTGTACTTAGATTTAATAATTTTCATCTGTGAAAATGGAATTTCACACAGATAAGTTGACCCGAAGTAGGCACTGACTTTTAGTGCACATGTGGTGAGATGAGGAAACTTCTCCCTGCTGACAAGCCCCCAAAAGTCACCATCCCTTGATCTTGCTTTAAGCTTGATGTCATTCTGCAAATCAATTATTTCCATTTCAGTATCACTTGGCACACCAAATACTTGCTGGAATTTGGCTGCTATCTGTTCTATATTGATCGGCAGAAATGGGTTTGAAATAAATGCAGCAATATCTTTCATGACATTTAACTCCCCAAAATGCCAATCGAACTCTATTGCCAGTTTGTCTAGGTGAGCACAGTACTGCTCAGGGCGAAAAGCATTTTTTCCTTGATGGCCTGTAACATTTTTTCCAAGTTGGGAAAGTGTGTCAGCCTCCCATTCTTTAAATTTGAAATCCAAACACCGAGCTTGGCCTTAAATGCATTTACTGCACTTATCATGTGGGTTAGGTGTTGGTCTTTTCCCATGAGCTCATTGTTAAGTGGGTTTAATTTAGCTGTTATGTCTGTCAGAAACCCTAAATCCAGCAGCCACGTATCATCTGACAACTCCTTGTGCTCCTCGTTTCTTGTTGGCAGAAAAGTCTTTATCTCAGGTAGCAAGTCAAGAAATCGTTGCAGCACTTTGCCACGACTCAACCACCGAACATCAGCATGAAGAATTATGTCTCCGTAAGCAGCATCGAGCTCATCCAATAATGCCTTGAATAATCGGTGCTGAAGCACTTTTGCTCAAACCAAGTTTATCAGTTTGACCACCAGTGTCATTACATGAGAAAAGGCCACGACCTTTCCAGCCAAGGCCTGCTGATGAATCACACAGTGATAATCCAGGAAGCTGGGAAAATCAGGGTCATTACGGCACAGTGCTATAAAACTAACGTGCACGCCATGCATTGCTGGAGCCCCATCAGTAGTAATTGCCACCAGTTTATGAATGGGGATGTCATTTTCACGGACATATTTTTTAAACTCATTGTAAATATCCTCACCTCTCTTCTCTCCTTTCATTGCAAAAGAGTGAGGATATTTACAATGAGTTTAAAAAATCCTCACTCTCCTTTGTTGTAAAATCCTGGCAAGCCATTCTGACAAACACAACAAGCTGAGCTGTTTGCATTACATCCAGGGATTCATCAAACTATAGTGAAAAATATTCACAGAGTGACAAGATCTTTAACACTTGTCGATCCACGTCCTCTGACAGTGACTCCACCCTGCTTGTCACTGTTGCAGGGCCAAGCGGTACATCATGTATTGCAGTTGTGATGTCATTTTTGTTTTTAAAGCCATTAAAAACAGTCTCTGCAGTAATGGCCATTGCTTCCTTGAATAAATCGCCATCTGTAAAAGGCTCCTTGTGTTTAGCCAAAAGGTGACTTACACAAAATGATGCTTCAATAGCAGCCTTATTTTGAGCAGCTTGTTTTATGAAAAAGGATTGCTGGGCCTTCAACCCCGATTTCAGCTCCTCAACTTTCCTGGCACGAATTGTGCTCTTTGGGGGGGGTACGTGTCTTTAAATTTCTGGTGGTTGGTGTTGTGGTGCCGCTCCAGATTCCCTCTTTTAGTCAGTGCTTGTGTTTGGTGGCACAACATACACACACACTTGTCTTTCACCAAGGTAAATAGAAATTCCTCTTCCCATTCCGGATGGAAGTTGTACGTTTTTGCCTTCTTTCGTGGAGCCTCCGCCATGCTAGCTAGCTACCTTGCAGGATATCACCAGCGAGTGCCGTATATTGATGTTTGCGACAGTCTGTACTCTTATCTAACCTAATTGGTCACTTTGATGCAGCACAAGCTACGCTGAAAACGCAGCTCATGGCGGG
Source organism: Mobula birostris (assembly GCF_030028105.1). Classification (NCBI taxonomy): domain Eukaryota; kingdom Metazoa; phylum Chordata; class Chondrichthyes; order Myliobatiformes; family Myliobatidae; genus Mobula; species Mobula birostris. The sequence goes on along the minus strand of NC_092381.1, from coordinate 55,716,158 downwards.
GGAGCTACATACATGCGCAGCGGGCAGAAAGAATGGAACTAAAACCCTGCAACCCGGAAACAATCTCTCTTTACAAGTAGTTTTCAATAGTGAAAATATTGCTATATTACCATTATCCTCATTAGTATTACTTATTTTTATAATGCTCACATTACAACAGTATTTGTGTATTTATTTTTCTTTTTTTTTCGGGATCTACTGGGAAAGTCTCAAAGATCGACCAGTTGATCACGATTCACGGGTTGGTGACCCCCTACTCTATGTCCATCTCCTGAGTAAATACAGATGCAAAAGTCTCATTTAAGATCTCCCCTATTCCTTTTGGCTCCACACATGTTAAACCATCCAATCCCTGATCAGCTGCATATCCAACAGATACTTAGAGTACACATTAGTCTCACCTCTTGAAGTTTTTTCTCAATTTCTTTAAAAACAGTTTGGGCTTTGAAGCCATTAACACTGGATTCAGCACTGGTCGGAACTGCTTGGATGTGCTGGCCTCTGAAATCGAGAATAATATAAAGTGAAAGTCAAAGAATTTGAGCATGTTCAGAGTTGCATTTCATTGAGATCTACAACTTGTGCTGAGCTCTCATGTAGTGTAAACATAAATTTCAGTGTCAGCATCAGCACACCTGGGTCAGGGAGAGGCAATGCTTTTCTGATAGGAGTAAAAGATAAACAGTCTTATTTACTACGTAAACATCGCCAATTGTAGTTTCAATGTTAAAATGCCAGTACTTACAAAACTTCAATTATTCAAACCCACTAGGATGAATCAAGATACACAGGCAAAGATTAAGTTCTTCCTTCCTAGATATCTTGATGTAATTACATTATAAAGTCTCACACACCAGATTTCACTAATACGTCATCCATTAAAAATGCTCAACGTGATTACTGAAAAAATAACTCTGTTAATTTCAATTCCTCACTCAGAAAATGAAATTATCAAGCTCAATATATCAAAAATAAAAAACAAATACTTCACAACATGACAGACTTATTCAACTGCTCTCCATTTGTTAAAGGTTTAATATCTGGCTTAAATTGAGTATTCTAATTTACAAAATTAGTAAGTTTTCTGTGTAGAGTTGGAAATGCGTATTCTTTCCTAGAAATGTTTGTAGAATTTATCAAATTACAGCTTTGCAGAAAGATGCAAAAACAAATTAATTGAAATAACAAAGCTTTATTGCACATAATAATTATTGAGGTAAGGTTGTATATAGCAACAGCAAGGTTCACAGTTGAATGAATCATGCCGCATTATTCACAGTTGGAGATTGCACTGACACAATTGATTAGTGTTGTGTATTTAGTATTTCAGTAATACATGAGTAATGTAAATACATTGTTTGATTAAGCATTCTTTGTTTAAATAATTCATTATAGACTATATGTTAGAGTAAGGGAATTGCATACGTTATTACACTACCGTGTGATGAAGTGTGTGCCTCACTTAAAGTAAATAGACAAAACTACGTGGTCTCCCAGAATCCCCATGTATTTCTATCAATTATTTTTATGTTTTGGAGTTAAAAAACATAACACTGGTGATGAATAAGTTTTAAATGAATTCAGGAAAACTAGCTACCTGTTGAAGTGCAGCAAAATGCTCGGGTTTTGAAAAGGCACAGCAGGTGCTTCTTTGAGAAGAGACAGAGTTAAAATACAGAAAATGGACAAACTGATGGGCTCAAACTGTGATTACTAATAGTCATAATTTTAAAAAAAAACAGAAATGGCTGTCTACCTTGGAAAGATGCATTCGATTGTACAAGTGATCAGGATATTGTATACTAAGTGAGTTCAGCAGTAGTTTGAAGCAAATAAAATAGCCAATGAAAAGCTATTTTTGCTGAGCATATTGGGTTTAAAGGCAGACGGTCTGCATAGACGTTTAACTGCTCCAACCAAAACACCCAAAATGAGCTTTGCAAATATTGCGAAAGTAATCCAAGAACATTTAGAATTGAAGCCATTGATGGTTGCAGAACGCTTCAGGTTTCATAACCAGAATCAAAATGAAGGGGAGTCCATCTCAGTACACGTGGCTGAACTGAAGAAGCTGCCTGAACATTGTCAATTCAGTGATAGGCTTAATGATGCACTGAGCGATCACTTAGTTTGTGGAATCTTACAAGAAAGCATTCAAAAACTGCTCCTAACTGAAGCACAGCTTACATTTAAAAGAGCAGTTGAAATAGCTGCATCAATGGAAACAGCAGACAGAGATGCCATGTTTTATGTTTTGGAGTTACAAAAATAACAATTAGTATTGTATAAAAATTTTCCACTCATTCTTTTTTTTGCTGGAGAAATAATTTTGCCTTTAAACTGTTGTTATTTGTGTCTCTGGTTCAGTTTGATGTGTAATTAGGTTTTTATTTCCCAATTTACTCATTCATGTAACACTATTATCATTTATCATCCATCTCCAATTGTCTTTTAATTGAGGAGGTGGTTAAGAGTCAACCACAATGGTGCGTCTCGAGTTATGTCTAAGTCAAAAGTAGTAAAGGCTTCTTACCCTGAAGTCCTGTTGTAAAGGAAGCCCTACCTCCAAATCATTCTTTGGCAAAGCTGTGTGAATGCTTGTGTACGCTAATACTCTTTTCAGTTTGTGAACAAATATCTCATAGTGATAATATATATCCACAAAAATTATTGTAATTTCTTTCATGAGAGTCATGGAAAAATAAAAGCGCGCCTTGCTGCATTGAAAATTAAGTTAAGCATTTTCACGTCTACATAATACTGACATTCATATAATAAAGAATATAACAAGTTAGAGACTGCATTAATGAGTTCTAATAAATCTTATTTATTTATTGGAAATTATTCTCACCAAAGATACATGACTGCATTAGGTAAAAGTGAAATTTTTTTTTAGACAAAGAAATGTTGTACAACAGATAGGAGTGGATCCATTGACTAACCAAACTAAAAAGTTTATACTAATGCAGTAATGTATGAATAAGAACACAGAGACGGAATAACGATGGAAGAATTGTTGGCTGTTTACCCGAGGCAAAATTCTGATCTCATGGTTATCTCTCATTTTGTGAAAGTGCACCTAGGGTCAAGCAAGTGATACATCCCATTTGACAGTCCCCTACCAGTTTACGTGGGTTCCAAATATAAGATTTTGTTCAGGGCCTCAGTCTATTTGCGTCTGGTAAATAGGAAGTAGGAAGAGATTGAAAAGCTGTAATCTCATTACTGACGGGCAGGAAAAGGTTTTTGTCTGGTTCAAGTTCTTTAAGTTAAAGTGAAGGACCACATTGTTTCAGTGTAAAGGTAGACCTCTAGTTTGCATTACAGGCAATGCCTAAGCACACAGGCTGAAGCTGAATGGAGATCTCGGCTTATGCTGCACACACACACACTGCATTCACTACTGCATCTTCATGCTACCCAGTTCCCTGGTATATAAGGAGTATTAACTCACCTCACAGCATCTGGGAAACCCATCCTGTATATCGTTACAACCACAGCACCACCAAGGCCGATATTATGCTGCAAGGCGACCTTTGCCCCAGGAACTTGCCTCTTGTCGGCTTCGCCTCTCAGCTGCCAGCACAGTTCAGCACACTGGGCCAGACCTGACAAGTCAAACACAGACACAGTCGATGTTTAAGCTCGCTCAGGCACAAAACCAAGAAAGCCAGAACACAGCAGCACTTTTCAAGCTTCCAAACACGGGGTTTGATTAATTTAAATACTAGAGAAAATCGGTGGCTTTAACCAACTATGTGCAATGATAATATATAAATGTATATCATGGAGATTTTGCAAGATTGTTCCCAAAACTGAGTTATTGATAAAAGTCTGTCTGACTAAAACTTACAGGTTTTTCCTCTGTTTTAATGCAACTGGACCAAAAGCAGTATAGTGGGAATGCAGTTGTGTGGGTCTGGTTCATGCAGAGGCACATTTACAGTAGATCATTAAAAAATTGATTAAAAGATACAGACATGAACATTTTTCCATTTTTTAAGGATAGCGATGTGTACTTGAGACCGAATTACATGACAGCTTAAATCCTATCGCCCTACAGTCCCCCAAACATGATAATCCAGATGATAATTCTGTATAACACAGGACTTAAATTACTGTACTTCAAACCTGTAACACTAGTACAAGCAAAGTTTTGTCTTTACAAGTTCCCAGGCAAAGCAAACAATGCAGCTCTATGATTTTAGAGCAATAGGATACTATCAAAGTCGTCCAGACATTAAAGTAGCAAGCATAGAATTAGGATTTCTATTAACAGGAGTGCTTTGAGCAATGTGGAACAAGAGATCAATTCAAAGTAAGCAAGCTTATTGTAGAACCAGGGAAGGCATGAATATCTGTTGTTTTGAAATAGTGCTTGTGACATGACTGGACGTGGGAAGCTGGGTTTGAAGAGCAGGAGAAACATTGCTAACATTAGCAGATGTTTCTGATAAAGTCATGTTACCGATTCCTTACATTCTTGTAACTTGCATACAGAGCTAAAGATTCTGTGTGCAATCTTGGGTTTCAGCAAACGAGTTATTATGGAAAAGGAAATACAGGATTTCTGACCAAGTACCAGTTATACAGGTCACACAAAAGTAATAACAAATACTTGGAAATGTCTGCTTCAATTAAAATACAAACCATATTTTTAACAACTACAACACATGGGACAGAAAATTGCTGATAAAGTAATTTATTTTGCATCTAAATAACTCAAATAATCTTGTTTTCCCTTTCATTGAAGAATAATCCCCTACACTTGCCAACTATATGTATATTTACAGAACCCATTGGAAACATAGAACTATGTCTAATTCTCCCCATATGACCCACTTACAGTGCCTATAAAAAGTATTCACTCCCCTTGGAAGTTTTCATGTTTATTGTTTTATAACACTGAATCACAGTGAATTTAATCTGGCTTTTTTTTTGACAGTGATCAACAGAAAAAGACTTTTTCATGTCAAAATGAAAACATCTCTACAAAGTGCTCTAAATTAATTACAAATATAAAACTCAAAATAATTGATTGCATAATTAGTCACCCTCTTCAAGCCAGTATTTAGTAGATGCATCTTTGGTAGCAATTACAGCCTTGAGACTGTGAATCTGGACACATCTGTACCCTGCAATTTTTCCCATTCTTCTTACAAAACTGCTCAAGCTCTGTCAGATTGGTTTGGGATCATAAGTGAGCAGCCCTTTTCAAGTCCAGCCACAAATTCTCAATTGGATTGAGGTCTGGACTCTGATTTGGCCACTCCAGAACATTAACTTCCTTGTTTTTAAGTCATTCCTGTGTAGGTTTGGCTTTATGATTGGGGTCATTGTCTGGCCGGAAAACAAATCTTCTCCTAAGTTGCAGTTCTCTTGCAGACTGCATCCAGTTTTCCTCCAGGATTTCCTTGTATTTTGCCGCATTCATTTTACCCTCTACCTTCACAAGCCTTCCAGCCCTGCTGCAGTGAAGCATCCCCACAGCATGATGCAGCCACCACCATGCTTCATGGCAGGGATGGTATGCTTTTGATGATGTACCATGTTTGGCTTATGCCAAACATAGCATTTAGTCTGATGACAAAAAGCTCAATTTTGGTTTCATCAGACCATAGAATCTTCTTCCGGCAGACTTCATAGTCTCCCGCATGCCTTCTGGCAAACTTTAGTCAAGATTTCACATGAGTATTGTTTTCCCAATGGTGGCCTTCTCTTTGCTACTTTTCCATAAAGCTGCAACTGGTGAAGCACCCGGGCAACAGCTGTTGTGTGCGCAATCTCTCCCATCTCAGACACTGAAGCTTGTAACTCCTCCAAGAGTTGTCATAGGTCTCTTAGTGACCTCCCTCGCTAATCCTCTTCCTGCATGGTCACTCCGTTTTTGAGGACAGCGTGCTCTGGGCAGATTTACATCTGAGTCATAATCTTTCTATTTCTTGATGATTGACTTAACTGTACTCCAAGGGATATTCAGTGACTTGGAAATTTTCTTATATTCATCTCCTGACTTGTGCTTTTCAAAAACCTTTTTGCAATGTTGCCAGAAGTGTTCTCTTGTTCTTCCTGGTGTAGTTTTTGTCAGGATACTGACTCACCAACAGCTGGAACTTCTAGATACAGATGTATTTTTACTACAGTCAATTGAAACACCTTGACTGCATCCAGGTCTCCACAAGCAGATCTCCATTTAACTAATTATGTGACTTCTGAAACCAATTGGCTGCACCAGTGATGATTTGGTGTGTCATATTAAAGGGGGGGGGAATATTTATGAAATCAATTATTTTGTATTTTATATTAGTAATTAATTTAGATCACTTTGTAGAGATCTAGTTTCAATTTTACACAAAAGTCTTTTTCTGTTGATCAGTGTTAAAAAAAACAAATTAAATGCACTGTGATTCAATGTTGTAAAACAATAAAGCATGAAAACTTCCAAGGCGAGTGAATACTTTTCAGAAGCACTGTACACTGCACACAAAAAGTAGATACAGATATGTGCAACACAGAAAAAAAGCCCTTTGGCTTATGCTTGTACATGCCAAATAAGATGTATACTTAATTCAGTCCTACTTCCCGGCACCTGGCCCATATCCCTAACTCATGTTACCCATTTACCTGCCTACATACAGGACTTCTTAAATCTACCTAATGTACCTACCTCAACCACTTCCTCTGACAGCTGTTCCCATATACCTACCACTCGTTGTGTTAAAAACTTGCCTCTCAGGTTCTTACTATTCCTTTCATCTCTTACTTTAAAACTATGTCCTTTAGTTTTCGATTCCCTAACCTTGGAAAAAAGACCACTCACCTTGCCTTTGCCCTTATGATTTTATGTACCTCAAAGAGATAACCCCTCAGTTTCCAGCCCATCTAACCTCTGCCTACAATTCAGCTCCTTGAGTCCTGGCGACATCCTTGTACATCTTGTTTACACTCCTGTATATGTTTCATCACATCCTTCCTGTCACAGGCTGATCAAAACTGAACACAATATTGTAAGTGTGACCTAATGTCTTATATAATCATAACATAACTTCCCAACTTCTATATTTAATGCCCTGCTGACTGATGAATAACCAGAATGTCAAAAGCCTTCTTCACTGCCATATCTGCATATGAGTCCACTTTAGGGGAATTATACACCTGGACTCCAAAGTCCTTCTGTTCTACAACAGTACCCAGGGCTCAATGCAAACATCCTATCTTGATCTGTCCTTTCAAAATGTAACACTTTTGTCTGCCAGTGCCACTTTTGAGGACATAAATAATCTTCCGGAAATAGTAGGGGACTGAGGGTCTCATGAGATGGAGGAACTGAGGGAAACACATGTTAGTAGGGAAGTGATGTTAGGTAAATTGAAGGGATTAAAGGCAGATAATTCCTAAGGGCCAGATGGTCTGCATCCCAGAGTGCTTAAGGAAGTAGCCCAAGAAATAGTGGATGCACTAGTGATAATTTTTCAAAACTCTTTAGATTCTGGACTAGTTCCTGAGGATTGGAGGGTGGCTAATGTAACCCCGCTTTTTAAAAAAGGAGGGAGACAGAAACCAGAGAATTGTAGACTGGTTAGCTTGACATCGGTGGTGGGGAAAATGCTAGAGTCAGTTATCAAAGATGTGATAACAGCACATTTGGAAAGCAGTGAAATCATCAGACAAAGTCAGCATGGATTTGTGAAAGGAAAATCATGTCTGACAAACTTCATAGAATTTTTTGAGGATGTAACTAGTAGAGTGGATAGGGGAGAACCAGTGGATGTGGTATATTTGGATTTTCAAAAGGCTTTTGACAAGGTCCCACACAGGAGATTAGTGTGCATGGTATTGGGGGTATGGTATTGATGTGGAAAGAGAATTGGTTGGCAGACAGGAAGCAAAGGGTGGGAATAAACAGGACCTTTTCAGAATGGCAGGCAGTGACTAGTGGGGTATCGCAAGGCTCAGTGCTGGAACCCCAGTTGTTTACAATATATATTAATGACTTAGATGAGGGAATTAAATGCAGCATCTCCAAGTTTGCAGATGACACGAAGCTGGGCGGCAGTGTTAGCTGTGAGGAGGATGCTAAGAGGATGCAGGGTGACTTGGATAGGTTAGGTGAGTGGGCAAATTCATGGCAGATGCAATTTAATGTGGATAAATGTGAGGTTGTCCACTTTGGTGGCAAGAACAGGAAAACAGATTATTATCTGAATGGTGGCCGATTAGGAAAAGGGGAGGTGCAACGAGACCTGGGTGTCATTGTACACCAGTCATTGAAAGTGGGCATGCAGGTACAGCAGGCGGTGAAAAAGACAAATGGTATGCTGGCATTCATAGCAAGAGGATTCGAGTACAGGAGCAGGGAGGTACTACTGCAGTTGTACAAGGCCTTGGTGAGACCACACCTGGAGTATTGTGTGCAGTTTTGGTCCCCTAATCAGAGGAAAGACATTCTTGCCATAAAGGGAGTACAAAGAAGGTTCACCAGATTGATTCCTGGGATGGCAGGACTTTCATATGATGAAAGACTGGATCAACTAGGCTTGTACTTGCTGGAATTTAGAAGATTGAGGGGGGATCTGATTGAAACTTATAAAATTCTAAAGGGATTGGACAGGCTAGATGCAGGAAGATTGTTCCCGGTGTTGGGGAAGACCAGAACGAGGGGTCACAGTTTGAGGATAAAGGGGAAGCCTTTTAGGACCAAGACGAGGAAAAACTTCTTCACACAGACAGTGGCGAATCTGTGGAATTCTCTGCCACAGGAAACAGTTGAGGCCAGTTCATTGGCTATATTTAAGAGGGAGTTAGATATGGCCCTTGTGGCTAAAGGGATCAAGGAGTATGGAGAGAAGGCAGGTATAGGGTTCTGAGTTGGATGATCAGCCAGCCATGATCATACTGAATGGCGGTGCCAGCTTGAAGGGCCAAATGGCCTACTCCTGCACCTATTTTCTATGTTTCACACTTATATGAATTAAATTCCATTAGTCGCTCCTTAGCCCACCTACCTAGCTGATTAAGCTCGCACTGCAGCTCTTGATACAGTTCACTGTCATTAATACCAGCTATTTCAATGTCATCTGCAAACTTACAATTCCTTGTATATTGTCATCCAAACCATTCATATAGATGATAAATAACCCTGGGGCACACTCCAGCCTGTTTCCTACTGTCCAGCCAATTTTATATTGCTTGTTAGCTCTCACTGGATGCCTTATGATCCAACCTTCCATATGAAAGAGCAGCCTACCATGCAGAACCTGATCAAAAGCCTCACTGAACTGTATATACTCTACATTTATCACCCACCTCTCGACAATGTTCCCCATCAATTCATCAAAAAATTCTAATTAGTAAGACAAGATCTCCTGTGCACAAAGCCATGCTGGCAACCTTTGGTCAGTTCCTGCCTTTCCAAAAACAATAAATCTTATCCATTTCAATGTTTTTCAGCAACTTACTGGATGTTAGGCTAATGGGTCTCTAATCACTAGGTCTATCATTATAGCCCTCTTGAATAAACGTACAAAAACATCAAGAGCTTGCAATTTTTGGAAGTTACTTAGAAATGATAAAAACGCAGCACAGAAACTATCCCTGCATCCTAACGCATCTAGCTCCATGTACACTTCCTCCCAGTTTACGTCATCACACTGTGTCACTACATTCCTCGACTCCTCTAAACCTCATGTTTTTTTTTCCGGAATGAAAATTTGCTTTGGCCAATTATCTTTTCACTGCCGCCCATAGAATGCAATGTTCTGCATTTCAGCACACCACTGCATAACCTTGGAATTATCCAGTTCACAGAAAATGAATTACAGTCACTTTCAGCAGGGCTAAGAAATATATAACAATAGGCAGCACAGCAGCAAGGCTGGTAGAGCCCCTGGCTCACTGACAGGTTCATTCCTAACCTCAGGTGTTCCTTTTTGGAGACTACACTTTCCCATTGTCTGACTGCTTTTCTCCCAGTTGTTCCGGTTTGCTCTCATATTCCAAAGTCATGCAGGTGGGCAGCTTATCTGGCTGCTCTAGATTGCCCCTGCATGCAGGTGAGGGATAGAACCTGGGGGAGTTCATCAGAATGTGAAGAAAATAAATAAGGATTACTGTAAATGGTTGGTTGACAGCTAGTAAAGTCCTGATAGGCTGAAGGGCCTGCTGTGTGTTATACCACTCCATGACTGGTGGTGCAAGTTAAATATTTATCACAAAATGGTAGTTGGAATTCTGGGCATGTTATAAATCAGGACAATGGAAGAAGGTTGATTACAGTAATCATTGAGGACTTCAATCTACTTAAAAACTAGATAATTACATCAGTACTGTATTTAAAAGATGTAAACCAATTTCATGAAATGTATACTATCTTGAGGAATCAAGAAATGAAAAGACACTTGATGCTGTTTTGTGCATTGAGAAAGGGTTAATTGACAATATTTTTAGAAAGGATTATTCAAGGAAGAGTGACCAACAAACGATAGAATTTTATACTGAATTTTAGAACATTAAAGCAATTTCTGTGCCAGACTAAGCTAACTCCCTTCTTCTTATGCACCATTCATATCCCTGCATGTTCACGTGTCATCAGCTACCTCTTGAACACCACCATCATATCTTCTATCACAAATACCCTTGATCAGGTTCAGTCCAAAATTAGGCTCCAAAATATGGACAGAGGGAACTATGTAGTTATGAGATAAGAGATGGCTATGGTAGAGTGGGAAAATACACAAGTGTATAATAGCAAAATAGCAAACAAGCGTGCATATTAAGACACAAACAGCTGTGGCTTTGACAGATGAAATTTAAAGTGTTACTAAATCTAAATCTATCTCTATCAAGTCACCTCTCAGTCTCCTTCACTCAAGAGAAATCAGATAGCATATCCCATCACTTTCACTAACTCAATCCTCCATTCAAAGCAACATCCTCGTGAATCTGTTCTGTAAACTCTCCAGCTTAACCCTATATTATGGTGATCAAAACTGTACACCATATTCATATTATGGCATAACAAACATTTTGTCCAACATAATATGATATCACCACACTTAATAGTAGGAAGAGTAGATTCAGCATGGATTTATGGGTGGAAAATCATATGTGACTAATCTCCTAGAGCCAATTTTTCATAAATTCTATTGTATTTCTTTATTTTCCTGTAAATGCCTGGAAGAAAATGAATCTCATGGGGGTATATGGTGACATATATGATCTTTGATAATAAATTGACTTTGATTCTTGAAGGATACAAACACCAGAATAGATAAGGAAACAACAGAAGTGTATTTAAATTTTTAGAAGACAGTCAAAATTGTTCCTACCCAGGAGCGTAGTCAATTAGCTTAGAGCAAATTTGGGGATTAGATTTGGTTTGAGAATTAGCTATCAAGAAAACAGCAAACCGCGGGGGAAAAAGTTCTTTCCTAGCATTTGTCCATAACTAGCTGGGTACTGCAGGGATCAGTGCCTGAATCAAAGATTTGTCAGTGGGCACCAGGTTTCTTACTTCCAAGCTTGTGATGATACAAAACAAAGAGGAATTCTGAGTAGGAAGGAGGATAAAAATGAAGTTTCAAGGTGATGCGGGAAAGATGACTGAGTAAGCAAGTACAAAGCAGATGACATTTAATGAGAAGATGTGAAGTTATTCATTCGGTGCACAAAAACAGCAAAACAGATTGTTTTAATGGTGAAAAATTGGGAAATATTGATCTTCACAGGGTCTAGGTTAAGTTCAAGTTCAGTTTATTGTCAATGAATGGTACATGTGTATACCACCAAACAAAACAACATTCTTCTGGACCAAGGTGCACAACACAGTACATATAACTCAAACACACAACACATAACATAATAAATTAACAAACAATAAGGTGCATTTACAATAGAAGCTAAAAATTAAACAGTATAATGCTACTGGTATTGCACATGTGTTGAGACCTGGGTGATGGCAGGGAGTTCAGTCGTCTTACAGCCTGGGGGAAGAAGCCGTTTCCCATTCTAACAGTTCCTGTCCTAATGCTCTGGTGCCTCCAGCCTAATAGTAAGGAGTTAAAGAGATTGTTGGATGAATGGGAGGAATAACTGATAATGATACGGGCTCTGCGTATCTCTGATAGGTGGAAGACAGACCCCAATGATCCTCTCAGCAGTTCTTGCAATGCTTTGTAGGGATTTGCGATCAGATGCCTTGCAATTCCAGTACCTCTATGATGCTCCTGTAAAATTTGGTTAAAATGGTGGGGGGGCAGTGGGGAGAAGAGCTCACTCACCTCAAACTCCTCAGGAAGTGGAGACATTGCTGGGCTACTTTGACCAAAGAGGTGGTGTTGAGGGACAAGGTGAGATCGTCCATTATGAGCACTCCCAGAAACTTGGTGTTTCCACTCTCTCCACAGAGTAGGCCAATGAGGGGTGGTCAGCCGGCAGCTTTCTGAAGTCCACAATCATCTCTTTTTTTTGATCTGGCCCACGTTGAGACTCAAGTTGCTGTGCTTGCACCATTCTACCAAATGCTCTACTTCTACTCTGTACGCTACCTTGTTGTCATTGTTGACGAGGCCAACCACTGTGGCATCATCAGTGAACTTGACCATTCAGTTTGAATTGGATCTAGCAGTGCAGTCATGTGTCAGCAGCAAACTGAGCAGACAGTCCTGGGGAGCGCCAGCACTCAGCGCGATGAAGCTCGAGATGTTTCTGCCAACACAGACTCTCAAGAAGTCCAGGATCCAGTTACAGAGAGAGGTGTTGAGACCCAGAGAGGACAGTCTACTCACCAGCTTCTTCGTATTAAATGCTCAGCTGAAGTCAATAAGCAGCATATGAGGTACCATTTTCCAGATGTGACAGGACAGAGTAGAGTGCAGAGGCTACGGCATCATCAGTGGACCGATTTGAGTGATAAGCGAACTGGAAAGGGTCCAATGTAGCAGGAAGATGGGATTTAATGCAACCTATAACCAGCTGCTCAAAACTTTGTTGTGGTCAGTACCATTGCACAGGAGTCATGGAGGCAGGTTACTGTTGCCCTCTTGGGCACCGGGATGATGGTGGCTGCCTCAAAGCCTGAGGGGACAGTGAACTGTGCCAGAGAGATTTTCAAGATGTCTGTTATAACCTCAGTTAACTGTCCCTCAGCAACCAACCAGGTACAGTATCAGGCCCCAAAGCTTTACGTGGGTTGACCTGGACAAGGGCCTTCCTCCCATCAGCTGCAGCCAGAGTGCTTTCTGGGGCGTGGGGGAGGTGGGAGCGGGAGGAGAGTGGGGACCCTTCCTCGCTGGCACATCATTCTGTGTATGAGACTGAGTGTAAAAGAGCACAAAAGACAGTGTCCCAAGTCACTGAAAGCTAACATACAGGTCCACAAGCCATTAAGAAGCCAAATAGTATATTGTCCTTTATTCCACGATGATTTGAGTACAGCATTAAAAATGTCTTATTGCAATTATACTATGCCTAAGTTGAGACTCCATCTGGAGTAACATGCATATTTTTGATCTCCTTTCTGAAGAATGAGCAGAGATCGATTCCTCTAGGCCTCTATCTCACTGAAATTAGGAAGGTGTTTCCACAGGCTTCTGGACATATTCATTAAATGGTAAGCTAGAATTGTCTGCAGTGCTCTTACCCAAGCCCTGCATCTTTGTAGCAAGAGCTCTCCACACATGCACTTTTGTGATAAAGTGCAGCAGTTCATTTGTGTTTCTCCTCACACGCAGTGGCTGCATGGTACCTTTGTGGTGCTTGCACAAGGTACAGTATATCTGAACACCAGCATTCAATGGTCTCACTGTTTAAATGTTTTACTGTTTTCCTTGCTAAAGTGAAAAGCTTCACTGCTTATTCCCCTGAAGCAATTCCTGCCGGGCAATGAACGTGAACAAAAGACACTTTGAAATACATAAATCAAGCAAGATCTGGTTATAATATGGTCAAATAGAAGCAAAAAAAAAAGGAAAAAAAAAGACCTACGATGAGAGAAGGCAGACTGTAGATACTGGAGTCTGGAAGAAAAACACTGCTGGGGAATGAAGTGGATCTAGCAGCATTTGAGGAGATAAGACAGGGGTTCTCAAGGGCTCGGTTTAATGGTAGGGGTCCATGGCATTAAAAAGGTTGGGAACCCCTGAGATAAGGAATTGTTGATGTTTTGGGTCAAGACCAGTATCAGGACATCATGTGACAAACCGTTGATGATTGATGGATGCAATATTTCCTCTCAATATCCTGCATTCCTAAGGAGTTACTGTAGCAGAGATAAACCACAAGATCCTTAGGTTTTGAGCTTGATGCTAATGACAATAAGTTGGCAGTAAGATTCATTGCATTTTTTAGAAATTGCAGCAAATTGCCTACACTGAGCAGGTCTGAATAAGTACTTAACCAGTTGGATTACTAGGAAATAAACTCAGTGGTCACTTTATTAAGTACACCTACACACTTGCTCATTAATGCAAATACCAAATCAGGCAACTACGTGGTAGCAACTCAATTCATAAAGGCATGGGTCAAGTGGTTCAAACCAAACATCAGACTGGGTAAGAAATGTGATCTGAGTGACTTTGACTGTGGTGCCAGACGGGGTGGTTTGAGCATCTCAGGAACCTCTGATCTCCTGGCATTTTCACACACAACAGGGTTTGCAGAGAACGCTGCGGAAAACGAAAAACATCCAGTGAAAGGTAATAATGCGGGTGAAAATGCCTTTGTTAATGTGAGAGGTCAGAGGAGAATGGCCAGACAGGTTCAAGCTGCCAGGAAGGAGAAAGTAATTCAAATACAACGCATTACAACAATGGTGTGCAGAAGAGCATCTCAGAATGCACAGCACATTGAACCTTGAAGTGGATAGGCTGCCGCCGCAGAAGACTACAGACATACACTCAGTGGCTCATGTATGTAGATTCAACACTTTGGAGGAGAAGATGGCGGCGCGACACAGCGTGCACGGCCTCTTCAGTGAATGATATTGGTATTTGTTAAGTAGGGGACCGTGCACAATTCTGATTTGATGGAGACAGATGTGAGAGTATGGAGGAACATCTGGAGAAACTACTGAATGCCCGCTTCGCTGCCACTGCTACTGTGTGACCCAGAATCTCCGGAGGGGAAGGCCCCAAATCCTCAGCTTTGCCTGTTGCTGGCAGCCCGGGATGGGGTCGAAGCGCTCGGCAGAGATGGTGCTCGGTGCCGGAGGCTCGAAGTTTTCAGACGGACTCAGAGTCGGCTGTGGTCAGGTGCTTCCAAGGTGCTGCATCGGCAAGTTTGCGGCGCTGGAAGCTCATGGCAGGGAGAGTTTTCTTCCTTCAACCGTCTACTTGAGATGATGGGACTTTCGAGAGACTTTGAGACTTTCTTTTACCATGCCCATGGTCTGTTCTTTATTAAATTATGTTACTGCTTGCACTGTTGTAACTATATGTTATAGTTATGTGGTTCTTGTCAGTTTTTCAGTCTTGGTCTGTCTTGTGTTTCTGTGATGTCACACTGGAGGAACATTGCATCATTTCTTAATGCATGCATTACTAAATGACAATAAAAAAGGACTGCGTGTCCTCATAATCTAATCTAACAGTCGGCCATAAGCCAGCTCAGGTATTAACAAAGTGGCCCCTTAATTGCTATCCGGAGCGTGTGACATTTATTTAGCGGTACAGCATGGAGCAAACCCTTCCAGACCTTTCAGCCTCTCCGCTCCAGCAACCCCACCAACCCAATTCACCTTAATCGGGTCAAGGGACAGTTTACAATAACCCAGTAGGTCTTTGGACTGTGGATCGAAACCGGAACAGCCGGAGAAAACCCACACATTCTACGTGGAGGATGTACGGATTCCTTACAGGTGGCACTAGAATTGAACCCTGAAGCGCCCCGAGCTGTAGTAGTGTAGCACAAACCTTAACGTTACCGTGGCGCCACTGAGAGTGAGCGGTTAATGATTAGGAGCTGGTTGGTTTAGATTCAGCTTGTCAAAGCACATCCATGACTAATGGCTCCTTAATTACTTTCAGCGCAGCTGAGTTGGGAGAAAAATACTGAAATAATACATTTTATTAGACAAATACACCCTGCTGCATTTCAATATTCTGTCATTTGGTCTCTTAGTGAAGAAACTGACTTTTGCAATAGTTCATAGATGCACGGAACATTTCAGTGTCTCTCATTGGACACTGAATATCAGATTACCACTATTAGACTGGACTGGAGAACATCTGACAGCAAACCCCTATGAAGAAAACATCTGGCAAGGGGAAAAGAGAAAGCAAACTGCTGTTTCCCATACAGATTAATATGTGTACTTTTTAGAAACATTCCCTCCCTTATGATTTAACTGCAAT
The DNA here is from genome assembly GCF_030028105.1 of Mobula birostris. Lineage (NCBI taxonomy): Eukaryota > Metazoa > Chordata > Chondrichthyes > Myliobatiformes > Myliobatidae > Mobula > Mobula birostris. The sequence goes on along the minus strand of NC_092381.1, from coordinate 55,699,809 downwards.
TACAATCCAACAATTCTGTTCTGAATATATTTACATGAACAGTAACATTCATGCACAAGATGATATTAAAACTGGATTTCTGAGTGGATTAGCTTTACATATTTTCTAAAAAAAACTGAGATCATTAATATGCAATTAAATAAAAATCTCTGCAAAATATTGCAGTCATTAAATTAACCGTAGTAAAATTATTGGTCACTGCTAATATGGTGAACATATGGGTGCTGGGAAAAAGGAATAATTTCCTGTAATGAAACCACAGAATGTGCTTTCCAGATGGAGCTCAATCTAAAATGCCAGCAGAAAAGCACAGCTGATAAAATATGAAAAGCAAACTGATTAGAAGCAGCAGAGTGGTTTCTAAAGGTACATACACTGAGTATGTAAAATCATAAGGAAAACACAACTACATCTCTTTTTACTTAGCAGATTAAATTCATGTATAAAATCCAAAGGACACTTGTCATTTTGCAAACAATAAGCTTTACAGGTTAATTTTCAGAATCTACAATATTTTATATTCTAAATCCATGTTCTTCACAAATAGCACTCATTTGATTCCTTCATGACTCCTGCTTCTATCTAGAAAAATTAATTACCTATACTTACCATACTTCTTCTTTCCAAAGCTCCTCTAAGTGGCATGGCTATTCTGATTCTTATTGCTCTCTACACTGCCAAAACCGTAGCTACATAATCATGAATTCAGACCATGATATACATGTACGGAAGCACCAAAGTATGCAACTTCTTGACAGGTTTTTGGCACTGTCATTCTGATTCCACACTGATGTAAGGGGTGCCAATTTCCTGAGGTTTCCCTATGGGAATTCTGTGGCCTTGCCAATGAGGTAAGAGCCTCCTTCATTCAGGAAGTACTCACCTGGGAATTCACTCCAACTAAGTGTAGATTCAACTAGTAGGTAGTTTCCCACCAACTCTCAGGCCATTTTGTTTTATTACTGATGGCCCTTAGCTTTAAGTTCTTCAACTACAATCAGTTTTTTTCTTCTATAGTTATGTGTGAGAAAAACTATCAAAAATTACAATTAGGATATCTTTTCCAGAATTTTTCAAATACAGGAACTTACAGTAATTTCTCTATCAATTTTGAGATTATTGCCATACTAATGTATTTAAAAATTTACAAAAACACAGGGGAAATTAATGTAAACTACTGGGCCAACATCAGCATTGTAATTATACCTTACCTCTTCCTTCATTGTAAAAATATAAATGGTTGATCCAAACACTTATAAGAATTCACCCTCCTGGAGTTTTTCAATTTTTAATGCTGAAAAGGCTGCTGCCACAAAAATTAGGTTGGTTGAGTGATTAAAACTGATTAATCATGAGGTAATTCCAGTTAAATTATAATGCTATAGAAATTCTATAATATTAATGCAGTCATAGGCAGGAATGATTTGCAATTTCAAATTCAGTAGTGGTTAAATATTAAAGCTGTTTTTAATATTTTAAAAAATCAATATTAGCCTTTAAATGGATTCATGGAATGTTTTAATAGTTATTGAATACTTCTGAATAATTCCCACTCAGAGAACTACACTAGGCAGCTTGCAGACAGCCTGCAGAACAGCAGTGAGTACAGCAGCTCAATACTGACCAGAAATTCTGGGCTAATATTTTTTGTTTACCTGTTCAATAAAGGAGGTTACCTTCCCCTTGTATAAACTTTACATGTTAATTGCAGTTAATTAATAGCCAAATAAACATCTCCCTGGTGAAAAAAGTACAATATTTCTGAAATAGCATCGTTCATTCATATTGCATAAAGATACAGATATAACATTACAGTCTTCTCGAAAATGGCATAAATTCAGGATATACTTTACATTAAGGCAGACAGCTTCTCCTGGTTTTCTGAAATCACTATCTACATTAAAGATAGTTACACATTTGTAAAAATCTCTCTCCATTTTTTTTCCCTTCGTGTCTTGAAGGTGCTGACAAGCTTTGACATTTGTAGCACCATTCTCAAGGCATGGGTATAGACAGTGCCAAAAATCACGAATTTTACCATCTTTAAACAATCTGGGTTTAACGTAACTTCAGACAGGAAGGATAAAAGCACCATATTCTTGAATGACATTTAAGGAAAAAAGATGAATGAGATGCAGTTGGCAGGTTTTAATTCAGCTCTCATAAGACAATAAAATACAAAAGAAAATGCATAAATAGTTTCCAACTGGCATTAAGTAAACTAAATTTTCCTGGAATCATTTTTCTCCATGAATATTTAAGAAACCAGAGCTGGGGTTGAAAATAATAGAAACCAGGTGATTTTAGACAAAATAACAACAGCCAATGTAATGCAACAGAGTAACTATCATCACGTTTAATAAGTATATTTGAATCTTGTTTTGAGCACTATTTTTCCATATGTTTCCTATGTTGTAAGGTGAAGCTCCAAACATTGTATAATGTTCAAAGTTTAATGTAATTTTATTATCAAAGTACATGTATGTCACCATATACAACCTTGAGATTCATTTTCTTGTGAGCAGTGAGCTGAAGTAAAACATGCTGTGAATGTACAGGAACCAATGGATGTTCCATATTTCAAACTGCAGACAAGTGCAAAGTGATGCACTTTGGTAGGACCAACCATGCTTTGTCTTACACAGTGAATGGGAGGGCACTGAGGAGTGTGCTAGAACATAGCAACTGTGAGAGGGCACCTCTTCCCTCACTACCATTCAGTGCCCCAAACAGCCCTTCCAGGTGAGGCAACACTTTCACCTGTGAGTCTGTTGGGGTTATCTGCTGTATCCGGTTCTCCCAGTGGCCTCCTGTTTATCGGTGAGACCCCATGTAGAATGGGAGACCGCTTTGCCAGGCACCTATGCTCTGTCCGCCAGAAAAAGCAGGATCTCCTAGTGGCCCCCCATTTTAATGCTATTTCCCATTCCGACATATCAGTCCACGGCCTCCTCTACTGCCACGGTGAGGCCACACTCAGGTTGGAGGCTACCCAGACAGAATATAAAGTGTTGCTCCTCCAACCTGATGGCCTGGACACTAATTTACTGAACTTCCAGTGAAGCTGCCCACCCCCACCCCACCTTCACCATTCCAATTCCCCTCTCTTGTCTTTTCTCCTTATCTGCCCATTATTCCCTTTCTTCCATGGCTTTCTGTTCTCTCCTCTCAGACTCCTCCTTCTCCAACCCTTTATCTCTTTCACCACCTGCAGGGAGCTATGGACTTGCATCCCGATGTCCATCAGTAAACATTTGTAAGATCCCTGCCATTTGCTCTATGTGTCCTAACAGAATTTGACCTCTCAAAGTGCATTACCTCACACTTGAGATCACAAACAGGAGAAAATCTGCAGATGCTGGAAATCCGAGCAACACACACAAAATGCTAGAAGAACTCAGTAAGCCAGCCAGCATTAATAGAAAAAAGTACAGTCGACGTTTCGGGCCGAAACCCTTCTGCAGGACTGGAGAAAAAATGTTGAGGAGTAGGTTTGAAAGGTGGGGGGGGGAGGGGAGAGAGAACCGCAAGGCGATTAGTGAAACTTGGAGGGGGAGGGATGAAGCAAAGAGCTAGGAGGTTGATTGGTGAAACAGACAGAAGGCAATGGAAGAAAGAAAAAAGGGGAAGGGGTGGGGGGAAGAGCACCAGAGGGAGGCAGTGGGCAGGCAAGGAGATAACATGAGGGAGGGACAAGGGGATGGGAAATAGTGAGGGGGGAGGCATTACTAGAAGGTTGAGAAATCAATGTTCGTGCATCAGGTTGCAGGCTACCCAAATGGAACATAAGGTATTGTTCCTCCAACCTATGTCTAGCCCTATCCCAACAGTGGAGTAGGCCATAAAGTACCATTCAGGGCCCCAAACAGTCCTTCCAGGTGAGGCGAGTCTGTGGAGGGGTTATATACTGTGTCCGGTGCTCCCAGTGTGGCCTCCTCTTGTATTTGGTGAGACCTGATATAGATTGGGAAACCGTTTTGCCGAGCACCTACAGTCCATCCACCTGAACAAGCAGGATCTCCCAGTAGCCACCCATTTTAATTTCACTTCCCATTCCCATTCTGATATGTCCATGAATGGCCTCCTTCACTGTCGGAACATCAACTACCTTACCTTCATTATCTCCTTGGTTACCTCCTCCCCCAAAAAAAAAACACAAACAGATTTTGGAACATTATCTCCCCTGAACAAAACTCTGCTGACTCCTCCCATTCCGTCCCTGACTTTCCAAGTGAACATAAATCCTATCCTTCATAATTCTTTTCAGCAACTTCCCTACCACTGATGCAAGGCTGACACAGCCTGTAGTTTTCACACTTACCTATAATGCTCCTTTTGAATAAGGGTCTATTCCCTCATCTTCTCGTAACTCACCCATGCCTAATGAAGATGCGAAGATCTCTGCCAGAACCCCAGAAATCTCCTCCCTTGCTTCCTTTAGCATCCTGGGCTTGATCCTCTCTGGCGCTGGGTCTTTATCCACTCCAATGGACTCTGATATTATTCACACTTCCTCCTTCCTGATAAGAAATACCCTCCACAGTCACAACATACCCTTCCCTTCCCTTAACTCTCCAGTCTCCCTATCCTTCTCTCTGATGAATACTGATGAGAAATATTCACTCACAATCTCACTTGTATCCCTGGTTCCACATAAATTTCTTAGTTTTACAGGTCACATTGGAACATTTGCAGAAATAGCTGAGTTACTCTCTCTGCTTTTCTATCACATTATTCCAGGTTACTTTCTCTCAATTAGTGACAGTCCTGCAACAAAGAACAGTTTGTACCTGTAGCACCCAATGGATGTCCTTTAGATATCAGTCCGCCACTTGGATTTATGACCCATTTTCCACCATATGTATTATCACCTCTGTCAATCAATTCTCCAGCTTTACCTAGAAGAGCAAAAACCAAATCAGCAACAGGAATTAGAATCTAAATAGACAGAGAGCTGAAATATGATTCCAGCACTCCAGATTACTTGACACAAGAGGTACTGCAGATTCTGGGAATCTACAGCAATACACACAATGTGCTGGAGGAGCACAGCAGGTCAGGCAGCATCACTGGATGGGAATAAACAATCGATGTTTCAGGCCAAGACCCTTCATCAGGATATTGCTCCAGATTACCTGACAAGCTTGAACAGAAAAGCAAAATTTGTTGCTTGCTGGAAAGACGAAGAAAGGAAATTTTGGAAATGCTCAATAATCTTCCAGAACGGTAAAAAAAAATGAAGCTGTAATTGGATACATCAGAATATATCACTTCTAACAACTACATGGGCCTTCAATGGCAGGAAGAGGCGGGGATTAAAAAGCCAGATGCTGCAGCTGTCACAAGTGTTGGGGTGACTGAGGAGTGGATCAGAGTGCTGCAGCGGGAAGTCATACCTGAAGGTGAAACACTGGTTCAAGTGCGCTATGCAGAAGTCTCTTGTCAGTGACGAGTGAGTACTGAGCACTGAATAATGTTTGTACTCAATCTCTCCCAGTAAGAGGGATTGCATGGTAATAGACCATTTGACAGCAGAGGGAGAGTGGAATGGAACTACTGATACACCACTTATGTGGCCAAACCTACAGGGCCCAGGGTGTGAATGTTAGTACATTAAACTGTTTTTCTCAGATTGACATGTATTCATTCTGCAATTAGAAGAAATATTACTGATTTTGCTGTTCTGCTATCTCATTAAATCAGAGCTAATAATTAAATCCTCACTGTTATTCTGTGCATGAATAACTAGTACATTGCAAGATGGGACATTTCTAATTGCTTTGTCCAGTCCATGCCATGTGACCAGGAATTACTGTTCAAGGAACCCTGACACTAGAAACAGATTATTATGTGGACATATATAGTACTGTGCAGAAGTCTGAGGTACATATTTATAGCTAGGGTGTCTCAGGCTTTTGCAGTATTGCACTGTACTGCTGCCACAAAATCAAAACTAATTTCATTACATATGTGAGTGGTGGTAAACCCCATTCTGATATTGGTCTCCACTGTTGACTGAGAGTGGGAAGTAGGGAGGGAGAGGGGAATCATGTTTGGGAAATGGGGAAGAGGGGACGGAGCAGAGAGCACCAAAGAGACATTTTGTAATGGTCAATAAACCAATTGTTTGGAATCAAATGACCTTGCCTGGTGTCTCAGGGCTGGGTGTGACTGCACCTGCACCACTGCCCGCCCACAGCATTCCTTCTCTGCCACCTGCCCCACACCCTTCCCAGGGCACTCCACCCTCGCCATTCCAAACATTCTTTACTCCCCCAGATTTACAAACTCACTCTCCACTCCATGTTGACAAGTACAGTATCGTGCAAAAGTCTTAGGCACCCTAGCTATATACATGTGCCCAACACTTTTGCCCAATAGTATGAATAATTATCTGTGCCTTAGAAAGATTATTAACAAGAAAATTAATAATGGCGCAGGTGAGCACACTGATCTCTTTTCTGGAAATAGCGTTTTAACCTAGTTAGTCTGATGCGCTGAAGGTCATTTACATTTACAAGCTGCATTGTCTGTTTGTGAAATTCTTTACTCCAATTCCAGGTGAGAGAATATGCACAGCACTCCTCAATATTACAAAAAGATAAAGGAATATTTCGGTACAGAAATGTCATTCATTTACAATAGAGGTGGTGACAGAAGCCTCCAAGCTGAGCAATACAGAGGCCATAGATATTGCAGAGGGTGAGACTAAGGGGGAAAGAATCCAAGAAAAAGGCACAGTAGGAGCCAGCTGAAAGATCACACAAAGTTGGTATTTGAAATAGCGGGTGAGTTATTAAAAACTGGTGTGCACCAGAAGACCAGCCAAAGCTGATACACCTGAGCATAAATTCGGTACAGCTTTTACAAACTCATTTGACGCGATTACGGGTAAAACTACATTTTCATAAGAGAATGGAAGCTACAGGAAGGCTTAATTAAGTAAGAGACTAGATCCTAATTACAGAATAAAATGATTATCCACAGGTCTAGCAGTAAATCCAACAATAGGTGCATGATGTTACACAATTAGTGAAGTTTCTGAAGCTTGGATGTCGTCACTGCTACATTACCTCTCTACTTTTGTCTGCGGCTCCCAGTTACTACATTAGCACAATCTACGTCACTATTTACTAGTTATTAGCCCTCGCCGTTCTTTCCTCCTACAACCAGTATAAAGAATAAACAAATCACGACATCAGCAGATATGCTTCACTCCTCTTAAAAAAATTAAGAGCCTAATCCTATCCCACCAAATAGAAATATTATACTTCTTTATGAACAATTATGTAGCTCATTGTTAACGGACACATATTAAACATCTACTGAGGTTCTTTAGTCTTTCCATCAATCCCCAAATTATTACCATGTCAAGTTATAATACAAATAAAACTTCCAATAGTCCACTTCAATCAATAATTACCTTCAGCACAAAGTCCAAGGGCTTCGTAAGTGATGAGTTCATTCGCTGAAAAGCAGTCATGAAGTTCAATGACATCCACATCAGTGGGACGCACACCAGATTCCTCATAACATTTTTGTGCTGCTTCCTTTGTCATATCAAAACCAACCTGCAAAGCAAAAATAAACAAAGGTCATTCTAACCTTCAGAGTTGTGTGTATCACTGGCATCCTCAAATGGTGAGCCTCTGTAGTTCTTCTGGAAAAGATAGCATTTTCACAATAGCACTGGGTGGGGATTTCCAGGATTTAGTTCCAGCAGCAAGGAAGGGTGACACATGACTATGTCAGGATGATGAACAACTTGGAGGAGAACTTACCACTCCCTTCTGCCTTTTCCCTTGTTGTCTTGTGTGGATGCAAGAGTAGCCTAGGCACGCACTGCTCTGATCAGTATTATGTGGTCTATTACAATCTGATCATTTTATGATCTAATTTTTAACTGGAAACTTAATTTATATTGATCAAAATGATTACAGCATAAAAACCAGGATGAATGAAAAGGAACTCCCCACTTAGAACCTTGGTCTTATACCTATTTTTACTTTTGATCCAAAAGTTTCACACATACTCAGGAGTGAAAATCTTGGGCCTGGGAATTGTCCAATATTTATAATTTCGGACATAGTTATTTCAAAAGCCCACAGAGTAAAATTTGATTAATCAGTAACCAAATACCACTTTCTAGACATTTTAATGGTGAGAATGACCACTTTCTGGTCATTCTCACCATTAAACTGTTGCAAGTGGTGGGGACAGCCAATACTTACCTCAGGTGGATGAAGAAACATAAAACTGCATCTCTTTCATACTAAACCCGCCTGTTCCCACTCCATTTAGCCAATACCACATAACCAGAAAAAATGGTTAAAACAATCATTGGTGGCAATTTACAGATAAATCTACTACTTATGGTAATAAATATATAGCTGACAAAAAATCTCTGTTTAAATGAGTTAGAGATTAACAAAACAAACATGTCACATAAAATAACCCTGTCATCAAGCCAAAGTATTAGGTGCAACAGATGTTTCTATATTCTTCAGTCCAAAGTCATTTGTCTGTAATCTCAAACAGCTTTGTAGATTCTAATGTCTGTAAAAAGCATCAACTTCCATGATAGACAATTTGAGGATTTACCAACTCTATTAAAAGTACATGTATTTTCTTTGAGAATTCCGGGTTTTCATTTTGATAGTATCTGATGCATCAAGCACCAAGATTTAAGTATTCAGGAACATTCATGTAATCTTATATTTGCTTGTACATCTTGGTGATCATCACAAACTTTACAGAGAGAAAACCATCCTTAGGAAAAATGTTCCACCATTGCACTTCTGTGTTATGTTTTCCAATGACTGTTTCAAAAGTAAAGATCAACTCCTCTCAAGAGTATTCAAGTCACAACTGATCACGTGTTCATACTTTCTGGAGTTCGTGGGAAGACGTGTTCCACATCTTTATTGAGTCCATGTCTGCTTTTGTCAGGGATTATTAAGGTTGTACGTAGTGTTACGTACTCCGTAACTGGGTTGCCAAACCAGCAGAAATGGATCACTCAGTTGGAGTCTGGATTACTGGAACTAAGAAAGTTTTGTTAAAGAAATAGGCAACACAGTACTCTAATCAAAAGGATAATGAATACAACAGTTCAGTAATGATAAACACACATGTACACAGAAACTAGGATAATAGGATCAATCAAGCTCTATCGTCGTCTAGGGGTAAATGACCAGTTTCAAAGTGATGCAAAGTTCAGTTCAATTCACAGTAATCACTGCCGTGGGAGAGAGAGAGAGAAAGCGAATGAATATTCAAAAACGGCGTCCACACAGACCTTCGATATTCCTCGCAGTCAGCTTTCGGGCGAGCCCTTTGTAATGTCTTCTGAGGTCACCGACTGTGACCCCTCCGTTCCTCTACAGTGAACCTGGCACCCAGGCAAGGGCGGACACACACCAGGATCCCGCCGATCGTTCCTTTCCACCCTGTGCGTCTATGGCTTGGTCCCGCGACCAGCCCTCCAAAAACTCCCACCGACTTGTGGGAGACGCACTGCTTCCAGGGTCTCGTTACCTCGGGGTGTTGTGTGTGTGTTGCCTTAGCAAACCTGTCCCTTTTTATCCCCCCGCTGGGGTATCGCCTGTCCATCACTTCAAACAGTTCAGGGTTCAAAGAGGAGTCGATCTTGACAGCTCTCAGACCGTGTATCCTTCCGTTAACTCTCCCGTCCCTTCATTAACATCTCCAAATGCTGCTCCATTGTTTTCCTTATCTCTGTTTCTCCTGAAGACAGGTGGCAGACCAACTGCTGATCCCACTGGTGCCAGCACAGGACAGCTACATCTTAATCTATGTGTACTTTCGTCACAGTAGGTACTAATAATAGCAGCATACATCATGTAAGAAAATAGAATTATCTTCCATAACATTTTCTTTTGTTAGTCATCAGAAGTAGTGCATGTACCGGTAATAAAAATAACTTGCTATTTTTGATATCCAAAAAAGTAAATCTTATGAATATCAAAAATGCTGAGTCACAGGTCACAAAGAAGTGAATTTAATCAAGAAAAGTTTTAAAGCAAGTTTTGAAACTAGAAGATTACTTCCACTATTCAGATTCCAAATGATTCACCTCATGGAAATGTTATTTTCCCTTCTTTACAACCATCCTCACATTGACAAACCCCAGACTCGTCATTAACTCAGTATCAATCCAGGACTGCCATATTTCACTATTCCCCTAACACCACCACTGGATTATTAATGTAATTTATTATGTTGCCTTTGCCTCAAGACCCCACTCCTAAATCTTCTCAGTCAGTAGGAATTCTGGAAAACATTAATAAAGTGCACCATCTCTCTTCAGTACGCTTCAAAAATTGAGTTCCAGTAACTAATCCCTACCCATGAGATACTGCTAATTTAGAAATGCTGTATTTCTTGGCTTCACGTTCAGTTATCATAATGAAACACAGGGTACATTATTCTCCCATTGAACTGGTCGTGTTGATACATCCACATTATTCATCTGAAATCAGTTAACGCCGTTGAAGAGATTGAAACCCATCCGTGTTGGGATTCAACAGCTCCCTCTGTAATTGGATCTTGGATTCCTGATGTAGAGACCACAGACAGTCCGTATTGCCAGCAATATCTCCAGCTCCATCATGTTGAGTACTGGTGCCCCTCCCCCCCCCCGGACTATGTGCTCAGCCCGCTCCTGTTCACGCTGCTAACGCCCAACTGTACTGCCAAATGCCCTTCTCGCCACATCATTAAGTTCACTGACAACACAACAGTGGTTGGCCTCATCAGCAACAATGATGAAATGGCATGAATGGAAGAGGCAGAGCAGCCTGTAGACTGGTGCAAACACAACAGCCCAAGTGACAGTGGGGACAAGACTAAAGAAATGACTGTGGACTTTAGGCTCACCGCTCCCAAATGCACATCAACGTGTTCTCCATGGAGGGAGTCACAAACATCAAGTTTCTTACTGATGATCTCATCACCCCTTTAGCCAAGAGAGCGCAGCAGTGCCTCCACTTCCCGAGGAGACTAAGGCAAGTGAAGCTTCCCCCACCCGCATTCTCAGCATATTCAACCTGAACACCATCATGAGCGTCCTCACTGGCTGCATCATTGTTTGGTGGGTGATTTGCAATGCATTAGATCGCAAACCTTGCAATTGATAGTGAGGACAGCTGAAAACATCATTGAGGTCTCCCCTCCTCCATTTAGGACATATACCAGCACCACTGTATATGTAGTTCGCCCAGCATTATCAAAAGGGACCTCTGCTATTCTTTCCACAATCTATGTCAGGAGCAAGGTGTCGCAGCACAAAAACTAGAACTGTCAGGTTTAGTAACAGCTTCTTCCCCCCAGGCTGTTAGACTTCTCAATCCCCTGCTGCCACCCTGCACACCTGTACACCCTGTCTGAATGCCCTGCCGACAACCACGCACACACACACACATACCCTCATCCTGCAATAATCACTTTTTGTCTTGTTTGTTGCTGTTTTCACATATTTATATGACTGCCTGTTTTATTATAATAGTGCCCTGTCTCACATAAACATGCCGCTTGTACTTTATGTCAACCAGTAGATCTTTAGGCCCGGTTACTCAGGGACTTGTGATAATCTTATTTCACAGCAGTATACACTGGATTGTTCTTTTGACCTCCGATATGCAGACGACACAATGCTGACTGCTATTTCCAAAGAGAAGCTCCAAAAAATACGAGATAAAGTCTTTGAAGAAAATGCAAAGAGAGGATTGACCATCAACTGCAAGAAGACTGAATGTATGGTTGTCACAAAGTAGAAAGAAATACAGAAATGTGAACTGAAAGTGGGCAACCAAACAAATGGCGGTTCAATTACTTAGGGAGTGCAGTAACATCTGACAGTAGGGCTGATGTTGAAATTAGAAGGAAGGTTAGCATTGCTAAATGCATGTTCCAGTGTTTCAGCAAGACACTAAAGAAAGACAATTTCTATGGATACAAAACTCAAGAGTGTAGCAGTGCTATGTTCATTCTTCACGGACATATGGAAGTGAATATTGGATAATATCAAGGCAAAATGAGGGAAGACTCGAAGGTGGTTTGTGAGAAAGACGATGAAAATATTGTGGAAGAACAGTGCAACAAATAAGGAAGTGTTGTGAAAAGCCGGAAGAGATAAATCAGGAAACAGCAGCTATAATTTCTGGAACATGTACTGAACAAAGAGAAACTTAAGCATGATGGGAAAAATCAATGGAAGAAAAAGTCAGTTGACAGCACATGACATTCATGAGTTACATCAAGATATGGACAGGCAGAAGTCTTGAAGAGTTTATTAATACTTCCCAGATTAAAGACAGATGGAAAACCATAATAGCCCACACGGTACGTAATGATAATGATGATAATATGCTGGATTATAACTATGTGCTGTGTGTGACTATATATAGTGTGTTTTGAACCCAGGCCCCAGAGGACTGTGTATGGCTGAATGACAGTACACTTAATTTAAGTCAAACATGCAACTAACAAGCTATAGCAACTTAACTGATATGGCTATTTGCAGAAAAGCACCATGGAAGGCATTAGTTGATTTAAATCCTTTACAAATTTGTAGTCATGCTTGGTACACTTCACCTTTAATATGAGCCCTGCAATGCAAAGCTCTGTTGATAATTGTTTCTTTCCAAAAGTGAGGCATCTCCACCTAATGGCTAACTTTGGAACTGAATCCAATCAGAAAGGTTTGTCTTCGCTGTCTTTTCAGAATTGACAACCAGAATCCACCCATTTCTCTACCTCCTTTCATTCCAATCCTGATGAAGGGTCTTGGCTGAAAGATCAACTGTTTATTCCTCTCCATAGATGCTACATGACTTGCTGAGTTCCTTCACCATTTTCTGGGTATTGCCCCCCATGCTGTTTTCTATTTCAATCGTTACGTAGGCTAGGATCACTAAGCTAGGGGCCACTGTTTCATTCTCCCTTCTATCCTACATTTAAAACAATGGTGGCATTTTACACCACTTTTCCTTCTTTTCATTAAAGTATTGCAATTAATATACAGTATTATTTACCACACGGAGGGAATTTGCTATGTTCAAATGCAACATTCCTTCCAAAAACTCAAATTCATTGTTTATTTTTTCAGAGATATACTGTCATAGCCAGTGAATATCACAGGATTAATAACCAATTTATGGATTCCACAAATATTGATCATGATAACATTATGGGAAAACACTAATCAGTAGGTAGATTAATGAGTTTCATTGATCCTGATGTTAGATTCTACACTTAATCTTTCTTTCACTCTCGGAAACTTTTGGAATTGATATTAACATTAACAATTTGCTGAGGCAATTTAAAGCTTTTTTTCATTTTTCTCCTTTACAGTCAGTCATTACAGCACAACCTCAATATCATTAACAAGTTATGGTCCAGTTGAGAACATGATCCCACTATTTTCAATAACTCATGGCTGGAGTTAATGCTAGTGAGTGGGAATCATTTATCCTTGGAGGTTCTAGTCTGCAGGATCCAGATTTCAATTTGATCTCAAATCACAAACAGTAGTCTTATTTCTGGCTGGAATAGCTTTACAATAGGTAAATTGACAATTCATAACCAGTAGGTGTCATTTCTATACTGTCTTGAAAACTATGCAATATGACAACCTACTTCAGATTGAACTCTGAAGACCAGGGTAGCAAAACAGTAAACCTGTTTTCAGATGTTCATGCATATTAATAAACAGCAACCAATGGCTTTCAAAGGGACTATGGTTCACAGGCAGCACGAAAACTTGTTAAAATAGTACTGGAGTGAGTGAAAATAGTTCAAGCTACACATTGCATTATCCATGCCCTGCCCAAACCACTCATCTTGGTTTGGAAAAATTAAAATTCAAAAAAAATTGTAACTTAAAAATCTAAAATACTGCACACAAGTAGCTCTTCCATTTATAAAGATCAGACATAAAATTGAAAATCCTACCGCCTTAATGCAGCTGTTTTCTTGAAAGGTGCTGGGCAAATCAGTTCTCATTTCCTGGGCAAGGATTTCAACAGCTTTGGACTCCAGACCATGTCTCTGTACAAATTTCTCACTTGCCAGGATTGCTGCTCCTGCCCCATTAGACGTTGGGCTAGTTAGAAAAAAAAAATCACAAATTAAGTCAAAACATGGAAATATTTCACTATTTTATTAATTACAGTAATTTCATCAAACAAAAATAAAAAAAAAATTCTGGGATGGAAAAGTTTTGTTTAACTGCTATTTTGGCCCCAACTTTCATGACCCTTCCTGATGTTACTGCACCACATCCTTAGCAGTTGTCCTTTATGTGTGGTCATAGACAAAGGTTTTAAATCATGAAAAAGCATCATCAATTACCACCAACACCAAGCTCATCCATCACTATCTCCAGATACATCCTGAACCAGGAGCTGACAGGATCAGACAGTGACGGTCCTGACAAGATGGCACCAGCGACCGACAGACATGCTGCAGACAGCTCACCAAACAACTAGATACTCTTCTAGATACTCCTCTTCTTTGAGATATTCTTCTTCTCAATTGTGGATCAGTTGCAGCCTGTAATTTCTCTCTTAAGGATATATTTTTGAATTTTTAAGCCGTACTTTGAGAGCAAGATTAAAACTGTTGTGTGATGGGGTCCTAAATTACCCTTTATGAACTGTGCTCGATTACCCCTATGAACTGTGCTTTTGAAAAGAGAGAGAGAGAGAGAGTTATTTAACACTGACATGTTGATTTGAAAGAGAGAGAGAGAGAGAGACGAAGACTGCTCACAGGTTGTTTATACTTCCTTCAAGGATATTTGCCTGCTTGCATTTCTTACAGACAGAGAGGAAGGAGAAGTTATTTGAATGACAGCTGGTATCCAGTACGGTGAGATAAATAGGAGGTCAGATGATATAGACCTCAGACACATGTTTTGGACACTGAATGAGCTTTGTTGTGCCGCAGAAAAAGTGGGTTTTTGGAGGATCGATCAGGCGGATCGATCAGTGGCTCCTGCAGTGAAAAGGAAAGGTAGTGACCGGTGGGGAGTTGTTCATGTGTCCACCCTTGCCTGGGTGATAGCTCCACCACAGAAAACCGGTCCCCTTTGTTGTGGTCACAGTCGGTGACTTTTAAAGGATTTCGGAGGATGTAGAGAAGATCGATGGCATCAGCTCACCTGAAGACTCAAATCTCTCCCTCTCTCTCTCTCCATCACTACTCAACTCAATACCACCAACTGAACTTCACTCATCATCGTAAGAATGTATCTTTTTACCCCTAGACTTGAAGAAGCTTGATTTTTATATATATTCCACACTTACTTTTATATAATCATTGCTAACCTGTTTGATTTATCTACATTTACATTACTGTATTGTGTAGTTACTAATAAATATTATTAGGTAATAGCCGTACTGGACTCCGAAGTGTTTTCTATTTCTGCTGGTTCTTTATTCCCGTCATGGGGTACGTGACAGTTGAGGAAGACAAGAGCAGAAAACAAACAGCTGTTCAGCACCATCTGTCTGCATTTGACCAGTCACCCTCTCTTCTCGCTACTGCCATCAAGTGGTAGGTGCAGAAGTCTTGGGTCACACAATGCCAGGTTCAGGAGCAGTTGTTGTCCTTCAGCCACTGGGCTCCTGGACGGGCTTCACTTGCCTTAGTGCTGAATGTGCTCCACAGCTGTGCGCGCAATCACTTTCGGGAATCTACAGTTCATGTTCTATGTTCTTGTTTACTTTTTTTTCCACTATTTGTGCAATTTGATTAAGGTGCTTCAGTGCTGAACTGACTTTGCAGCTGTGGCCTAAACCTATTGGGCTCCTGGACTGGTTTCACATGCCTCAGCAGATCCGAGGCTGTGGACTCACGTTCAAGGTCACTGTGGCTAATATTCTGTGTTTTATTTGCTTATTTTTTATTGTTTGAACAATCTGTTCTTTTTTCGCCCCCACACATTGGGTGCTTGATGGTCTTTGTTTTGTGAGGTTTTTCTTTAAGCGGATTCTACTGTGTTTCTTCGTTTTGTGGCTGCCTGAAAGAAGATGAGTCTTTAAGGTTGTGTACTGTAAACATACTTTAATAATAAATGTACTTTGACTTGAACTTTAATGTCCAATCAGAATGGTATTCTCAACAAACTGGATCCCATGATACTTCCCAGCACCAATGATCATTTCATGCTGTTAGATGATGAATTGGAATTCTCTTCTCGAAATAAACAAAGACAGATATTCATTGTCAGTTGTCAAGAGTATCATGTTGTACCATTGATCAAGCTGGCAAAGTCCTGAAGAACATGCTAGTGAGATATGATCTACAATAGGTGTTGACACAACTGACGAAACAGATAAACCTAGTTGACCTCATTCTCACTAATTCTGCAGATGTAACTGTCACGGCAGCATTAGTGAGAGTGACAGATCAGATGAGAACACACCCTACCCACATCACGTAGCTTAGCAAAACAATTGCAAAACTGAATAGATTAGAACAAATAGTGGGGTGCCAAGACGACAGACGTATTTTTAGTCAGACCAAAACTAGACATCCTTTGGCATATACATGTAACTTCATGTTTATCATATCTGTCCTACATCATTAATAACAATTAAGGGATCACGGCCAATTCGAAGAAGTACAGAAGTTGGATGCAGCACCAAACATACCTCATAACAATGTCTCAAACTGATGAAACGGAAAAACAGGGCTACAAAGCAACATTGGAGTTAAAGGTGGTGAAAGAGGGCGATTTCTCCCAGCGCATATGCATAACAGTTTAAAATATTTCTTTCTAATGCCTCTTCTTTCCTTTCCAAGGTGGCTGGGGTCCTGTCAAGAGTCCATGATCTACAGCAGCATACAAACTACAGTTCTTCATGGTGGCATGTTCCTGTTCTTGAAGCTCGCTGATTGGCTGCATTTCAATATCTCCAGGAGCAGCCTGGAGACAGGCACCTTTGGGGTGTGGCCTCGCACAGCCCTGTGGATTCAATTTCCCACTTGTGTCACGAACTGAGGTGTCGCAGGAGACTGGAACACCATAACAGTGGGTAGAGCTATCGGAGGCCTCTGTACTTGCTCGCTCTCTCTCTCTCTCTCTCTCTCTCTCACGATGGTGTGCGAGAGTTTGCTGTCAATTCTGGAGTCAGGGAAATGTAATAAAAGCAGTGCCTGAGATTGTAACATTGAAACAGCAAGCTATTTGTCTCCCCTCTCGCTGCAGAAGGACCGATACTTCCCTCTCCCTTGTTGGTAAGAGAGAGCCTGTGCCATGTTGAATTGTCAGGCGAACAAGTTTTTGTTGGACTGCAGATCATAGTCTCTCTTTAGAGGCTTTGTTATTCCTTGCTTGCTGGGGGGTGGGTGCTGATGCTTCCTGCTAGAATAAGTTGGGGGGGGGGGAAGAGGAGGGTATGGCTGATGATTTAGCTGCTGCTTGCGCAAGGAAGGGAGGGGCTTTGCAGTTCTTATGTTTTTATTCTGTCATTCATTCTTGGGGTTTTTGTTGGATTTCATGAATACCTGAGGAGAGTAAGAATTCCAGGTCGTATATTGTATCCATTCTGATACTAAGTGGAACCATTGAACAGCAACAGCAAAAGCAGTGCACCTCAATCCATAAAGAGCACATCAGATCAAATCACGCAAAGCCCTGCGACAGCTTGTTCTGAAAGAGGTAGATAATGAACCAGCAAGTGAAAGGAAGCAGTCTTATGAACGTATACATATAGTTTATTTTCCTCACAAAAATAGCATATGGACAATAAAGGATCCTGGCTGAGTCAAGAGGCCACGTCCAGTCGAGCTGCTGAGAGGCCCAGAGACCTTGCAGCCATCTTCCTACCCAAGCAGGCCAGGAGACAAATGGCCCCATCACAATTTGAGTGACACTTTTTGGTTGATTTTTTAAAAAAAATATGACCAGACAACAAACTGAACAAGTAGCCCAAGCTTACCAGCACTGCAGGAGAGTCAGGAATTCAAAGACCTGACGAGACTTCATCACCTGATCAATACTGAACTCCTGTTGGAACTGGGAATATCTAAATAAAAGTATATATAATTAATTAAAAAGAGATCCAAATTTGTGATGACTACTTCATAGTCAATATTTCAACCTTAGAATAGTCAACAGAAACCAAGTTGTAGCAGTTCCTGAATAAACCAAAGAATTGGAAGTATTTGATTTATTTTACCAATCTGAATAGCCACTCTAAGGGAGTAGACCAAAAAAAAGGCAGAAGGTATACATTGTGGAAAAATAAACTATTGGAAATGAGGATTATGGCAGAAAAGTGGACAAGGCCACTGATTACATCAACTACAGTACTGGATGGGGAGCTAGCACAAAGGGCTTATTGGCCCAATCCTGCACTTCTTATTGTTAGTTTTTCCTCTGTCGCTTTCCCCACCAAATGCCATGGCTCGTTATCCCTCCAACTCCTCAGCCACAGCAACTCAGGCAAATAAACCAACAACGATTCCCGTGTTTCTGAAGTAGTTTGGAAGGAAAGTAAAAGAGAAAGAGATTTATTCTCAGTGGAGAATCAATGAGATGGGATACTCTATGGCTTTGTTTGGAATCAGAATACTTCATACAGAACGTTCCCTTGATGTAATAGTTTGTCGAGTACAATCAGCATAGTGGTTAGCGTAATGCTTTACTGCACCAGCGATCAGAAGATTGGAGTTCCAATTCCTGTGACTGCATGTTGCTGCCTGGTTTCCTCCCATATTTTTCAAAAAGATGTATATGCCAGGGGTAGGCAACCTTAAGCACAAATGATTTTCTAGCATGCATTATCCCTTAATTTGAGGCAAAACATATCTAG
The DNA here is from genome assembly GCF_030028105.1 of Mobula birostris. Taxonomy (NCBI): domain Eukaryota; kingdom Metazoa; phylum Chordata; class Chondrichthyes; order Myliobatiformes; family Myliobatidae; genus Mobula; species Mobula birostris. The sequence continues at coordinate 55,680,964 of NC_092381.1, read as the reverse complement.
ATGTACTTAAATGGATAATTCCCATATTTCAAGTTTTTTATGGCATTCATCTGGCCCACCGTCCGCTCATTGATATGTGATCCGGCCCACAAAGGCGAAAAGGTTGCCGACCCGTGGTATAGGCGAAGGTTAGTAAGTTGTGGGCAGGCTATGTTATCACCTGAAGCATGGGCTGTGCTGGTCCTTGACACAAAATGATTCTTTTCACCGTATGTTTCAATATTTCGATGTATATGTGACAAAGCCAATCTTTAAAAAAAACATTGAAGTACTGGAAAAAGGCAATGAGTAAAGTCTTTTATTTTGTCATCAAGCTTTTTTCTTGTGTTCTTCAAGTGACTTTTCCTGAAGCCAAAACTGACAATAGGATCAACTTTCTGGCAATAATTTGTTGTGGATTTAAACTACTAGCCTTGAACCTAAAAGTTAGGTCAAACACACAACAGAATTGTCTGTGTCATCCTAATTCCCCTCTAATAATAATGAAACAAAATTTTGAAAATGACCACCAAAATATTTAATTCCAAGTAAATCCCTGAGGGACTAAAATGTAAATTAGCACTTGCAATTTTGGACTATGACAGCCAAAATCTTTATTATTGGAAGAATATGACAAGATTAACACATCTTGGCTCTAGATATGTTTTTTTTTAAAGAAATTTGGGATTACAGATGAATGAAAGCAAATGTGTGCATTCATCATTTCAAATCAAAAATCAAGTTTCTTAATAAAAGTTTAAAGGATATGTCACAATTGCCTCACACATGAACTTCAATAACCTAAACATTCTGAGGTTCTGCAAATAAAAGATAATAAGAAGATAAAAAGCTTAATCCTTTGACAGCTAAATGCCAGCGAGAAAAAAATATATACATAAAACATTAATCCTGGAAAATCACAAGGGGAGAGTGGACTGAAGATTACAAATGATTTAGAGATATATTTTATTCCCTTGTAGAAGAGTCAGTATTCTGACCTATTTATTATCAAAAAGAAACCAGACCAAGCCAATGACCTCAATGGCAGTCCACAACCCACAGAGCTGCGTCACAGCTAACACAGAATTAATACCTTTGCTTCATCCCACAAAACTTCCAAATATTCAAAATATAAAGATTCATTATTTAGATATTCATCACAAGCTTTGGATCCTTTCCAAGGATTCCAAATTGTCAAAATCTTCATTACGCTCAGCCTTTCCAACAATTCTGCACATTAAACTTTTAAAATCATAATTTTTAATAGAAATCTCATCCTTCAGAATTCTTTTCATTATTATTTCCCCGGCTTATGAGCATTAAGAACAGAAGAACACAGGAAATCGGAGCAGGAGTAGACCATCCGGCCCATCGTACCTGCTCCACTGTTGAATATGACCATGGATTCGTCTCCATTTACCTGCCTTTTCCCGCATAACCCTTAATTCCCCTACCATCAAAAATCTATCCAACGTTGATAGATATCTTTGACCTAGGTAAATCAACAAAAATAATACAAACATCACTGTCAATGATTAATCAAAAACAAGCAAACTTTACTCACGGGTTATTTGTAGAATGCTTGTGATTTTTCCAAGCTATCTTGGCAAAGTGCTCTGGTTTCGTCCCTGCAATTAAAAAAAAAGAGGTAAAGTACTGGAAATGTATTATACTGAACCTTTAAATAGTATGAAAAACAATACAGGCTTGTACAATTCAAGTTTTCCATCTGCTAACTATGACATTTCTTTGCAAATCACTCTTCCAGATGCAAGGTTTCAACCCGAAAATGTCAATAATTCCTCTCTCCATCAAGTTGCTTCAGCAGATTGTTCATTACTCCGGATACGTTTGCAAGTTGAATCTGGGGCAACTTCAAATCAATCTGCATTGAAGTAAATTCAAAACTACTTAGAAGACAACTACATTGACACTGTTCTTCAGCCAACTTGCATGGATGTTAACACAGAGAATGAAGAAAGACCAACATTTTCGAACCTCTATGAGTCATGTATAGATTTCAACTCATTTCCCAAAAAAGTTGAAGAAAGCTTAAGTGTGAATTTTATACAACAGTAAATTCAAAATTTTTTTTAAAAAAGCCACAGACATTGGCAACACACTAAAAAGAGAGCATGAGTTGACCTAGACTGTAGAATTAGGCAAATAATAAACAGGAAACTGACTTCTCCCATATTAGGAAGAGGACTGAGGGGAAGATCAGTCTGAGAAGGAGCTTCATTACACTCCCACTAAGACAGTATAGTCAGGGTTACGTGAGCTAGATCTTGGGAGTCTGCAAAAACTTGGAACCAGCAATAATTATAAGAAGCAGACAACATTTCTGGTTTTAGTCCCTTTGTCAGAATGTTGACCACTTTCCTTTCCATGGATGCTGCCAGGTCTGTTGAGTGTTTCCAGCATTTTCAGTTTTTGGTTTAGATTTCTGTCATCTTCAGAAGTTTTGATTACCAACAGCTATCAAGAGGATGGCAGCTTGTTGATGTTAAAGATTCTCAGGTGAGAATAGCCAATGGCAAATGCTGTGGTCACAAGGCTGCAAAGAGTGGAGAAATACGAGAATTGGGCTGAGAAGAAAACGATAGCAGAGCAGTTTAAAACTCGGCAGCATAGGTAACATGGGCTAACTAAGTGAAAGTAAACCTTAAAAGTCAAATGAGAACAGAAAGGTATGCAGGTTGTGCAAGAGACCTACAAGAGTATCCATTAGTGTAACATACAGTAGTTAATGATCCTAGATTCCAACAACTTTGCAAATCCTAATGCACCTCTGCCGATGTTATTAAAAAATAGTGCAATGTGAAAATTCCCATATAAATGTTTACATAAATATTTTTAATTCACTGAGCTAACTACATGATAGCTCACTAAGGAGGAAAGCAGAGGTCCATAAGCCAGTCCTCATCGGGGAATCAGAGGAGAAAAGAGTCGGCAAATTTAAATTTCTTGGTGTTATCATTCCAGGGGATCTGTTCTGGGTCCAAGATGTAAGTGCCATTACGAAGAAAGCATGCCAGCACCTCAACTTTTTGAGAAGTTTGTGAAGAATTAGCACGTAATTTAAACTTTCACAAACTACTATAGAATCCCATCTAGGTATGGGCATCCCAGTTGTATACAATCCAGAAATTCCTGCTATGGAAATACCAATGCCCTTGTATAGAAAAGCCTACAAAAAGTAGTGGATATGGCCCCATGCATCATGGGTAAAGCCTTTCCCATCACTGAGCACATCTACATGGAGCGCTGTCACAGGAAAGCAGCATCTGTCATCAAGGACCCCCCACCCCCACACCAACCATCCAGGCCATGTACTCTTCTCGCTGCTGCCGTCAGGAAGAAGGTACAGGAGCCACAGGACGCACACCACCAGGTTCAGGAACAGTTATTAGATTAGATTCAACTTTATTGTCATTATGCCGAGTACAGATACAAAGCCAATGAAATGCATTTAGCATCTGACCAAAAATGCAAAGAATAGTGTTATTTACAAAATAACTGCAAATAAAAAAAAGTGCTACAGCACACAAATATAAAAGTACTGAGACAGTACAATATGGGTGCAATACTGCTTAGCGCTGTGATGAGAGGATCAGCAGTGTCACAGCCTCAGGGAAGAAGCTCTTCCTTTGCCTGCTGGTGCAGGAGCAGAGGCTCCTGCAGCACCTACCGGAAGGGAGGAGAGTTAAAAGTCCATGGTTAGGGTGAGATGCATCCCTGATAATGCTTTTCAACCTGCCCAGGCAGCGTTTATGGTAGATGTTCCCAATGGTGGGCAATTGGGTGCTGATAACCCTCTGGGCAGTTTTCACCACACGCTGGAGTGCTTTGCAGTCCGATACGGGACAATTGCCATACCACACTGAGATGCAGTTGTTGAGTATGCTCTCAGTAGTACAGTGGTAAAAATCTGTCAGTATCCTGGGACAGAGGTGAGCTTTCTTCATGCTCTGCAGGAAATAAAGGCACTGTTGCGCCTTTTTGATGAGGATGGAGGAGTTCAGGGACCAGGTGAGATCATTGGAAATGTGGACACCAAGGAATCTGAAGCTTGATACACACTCCACTACAGTTCCGTTGATGTAGATGGGGACGTGAGTGTGACTCCTGGAATGCCTGAAGTCCACAATGATCTCCTTGGTCTTCTTGTTAAGGGCCAGATTGTTGTCGGCACACCACATAGCCAGGTGCTGGACCTTGTCCCTGTAGGCCGTCTCATCATCCCCTATGATCAGACCAACCACTGTGGTGTCATCTGCGAACTTGATTATGGAGTTAGAACCATGTAAAGGAATGCAGTCATAGGTGAAAAGGGAGTACAGAAGAGGGCTCAGCACACAGCCTTGAGGCACGCCTTCAGGGTGAGAGTGGAGGAGGAGAGGTTGTCTAACTTAACTGATTACCTCTCAACTATCAAGTTCTTGAACCAGAGGGGATAACTACACTCAGCTTCACTTGCCCATCACTGAACTATTCCCACAATCTATGGACTCCCATTTGAGGACTCTTCATCTAATATTTTGGATATTTATTGCTTACCTATTATTATTTCTTTTTTCTCCTACATTTTGTATTTGGACAGTTGTTTTTTTTTTTGCACATTGGTTTTTGCCTGTCTTCTTGGGTGTGATCATTCATTGATTCTATTGTGCTTCTTCTTGTATTTACTGTGATTGCCCACAAGAAAATAAATCTCCGGGTTGTATATGACTGCGACACCAATACTGTAAGAGGACTAAACAACAGGAAATCTGCAGATGCTGGAATTTCAAGCAACACACAACAAAGTTGCTGGTGAACGCAGCAGGCCAGGCAGCATCTCTAGGAAGAGGTACAGTCGACGTTTCAGGCCGAGACCCTTCGTCAGGATTAACTGAAGGAAGAGTGAGTAAGGGATTTGAAAGTTGGAGGGGGAGGGGGAGATCCAAAATGATAGGAGAAGACAGGAGGGGGAGGGATGGAGCCAAGAGCTGGACAGGTGATAGGCAAAAGGGGATATGAGAGGATCATGGGACAGGAGACCCAGGGAGAAGAAAAAGGCGGGGGGGAGGACCCCAGAGGATGGGCAAGGGGTATATTCAGAGGGACAGAGGGAGAAAAAGAAGAGTGAGAGAAAGAATGTGTGTATAAAAATAAGTAACAGATGGGGTGCGAGGGGGAGGTGGGGCATTAGCGGAAGTTAGAGAAGTCGATGTTCATGCCACCAGGTTGGAGGCTACCCAGACAGAATATAAGGTGTTGTTCCTCCAACCTGAGTGTGGCTTCATCTTTACAGTACAGGAGGCCGTGGATAGACATGTCAGAATGGGAATGGTATGTGGAATTAAAATGTGTGGCCACTGGGAGATTCTGCTTTCTCTGGCGGACAGAGCGTAGGTGTTCAGCAAAGCGGTCTCCCAGTCTGTGTCGGGTCTCGCCAATATATAGAAGGCCACATCGGGAGCACCGGACACAGTATATCACCCCAGCCAACTCACAGGTGAAGTGTCGCCTCACCTGAAAGGACTGTCTGGGGCCCTGAATGGTGGTAAGGGGGGAAGTGTAAGGGCATGTGTAGCATGTGTTCCGCTTACAAGGATAAGTGCCAGGAGGGAGATCAGTGGGGAGGGATGGGGGGGGATGAATGGACAAGGGAGTCGCGTAGGGAGCGATCCCTGCGGAAATCAGAAAGGGGAGGGAGGGAAAGATGTGCTTAGTGGTGGAATCCCATTGGAGGTGGTGGAAGTTACAGAGAATAATATGTTGGACCCGGAGGCTGGTGGGGTGGTAGGTGAGGACCAGGGGGACCCTATTCCTAGTGGGGTGGCGGGAGGATGAAGCGAGAGCAGATGTACGTGAAATGGGGGAGATGCGTTTGAGAGCAGAGCTGATAGTGGAGGAAGGGAAGCCCCTTTCTTTTAAAAAAGGAGGACATCTCCCTCATCCTGGAATGAAAAGCCTCATCCTGAGAGCAGATGTGGCAGAGGCGGAGGAATTGCGAGAAGGGGATGACATTTTTGCAAGAGACAGGGTGAGAAGAGGAATAGTCCAGATAGCTGTGAGAGTCAGTAGGCTTATAGTAGACATCAGTGGGTAAGCTGTCTCCAGAGACAGAGACAGAAAGATCTAGAAAGGGGAGGGAGGTGTCAGAAATGGACCAGGTAAATTTGAGGGCAGGGTGAAAGTTGGAGGCAAAGTTAATAAAGTCAACGAGCTCAGCATGCGTGCAGGAAGCAGCGCCAATGCAGTCGTCGATGTGGCGAAGGAGAAGTGGGGGACAGATACCAGAATAGGCACGGAACATAGATTGTTCCACAAAGCCAACAAAAAGACAGGCATAGCTAGGACCCATACGGGTGCCCATAGCTACACCTTTAGTTTGGAGGAAGTGGGAGGAGCCAAAGGAGAGATTATTAAGAGTAAGGACTAATTCCACTAGACGGAGCAGAGTGGTGGTAGAGGGGAACTGATTAGGTCTGGAATCCAAAAAGAGGACTAGATAGGATAACAAATAAACTCTTCTCGAGCCCGTAAAGAGTTGGGATGGATGGGATAGTTTGTCAAATGTATTCAGGAAAGTTTTGTGAATCAGTACGTAGAAGTCCCAAAAAGAGAGCATGAAAAATTAGATCTGCTTTGAGGGAATGACAGGGCAAGTGACAGAAGTTTGTGTAGGGGAACATTTTGCATTTAGCAATTACTAGTTTCAAGGTAATTATGGAAAAGGGTAGGTCTGGTCCTCGAACTGAGATTTTAAATTGGAGAAAGGACAATTTTGATGGTATCAAGAAGGATCTGGCAACTATGGATTGGGACAGGCTGTTTTCTGGCAAAGGTGTACTTGGTAGGTGGGAGGCCTTCAAAAGTGAAATCCGAGAGCTCACTGATGAGGAAACCAGATCTTAAATGGATTTTTTTTGCAGCTGTTGTTACTTTGCGAGACGGACGCAGAGCTTATATAAGTGAGGCAAAGCAGCAAAAAGGTCAGGGACCTCATACAGATTACAGGGGAGGAAATGTTTGCTGTCTTGAGGAAAATTCATGTGGACAAATCCCCAAGGCTTGACAAGTTGTTCCTTCGAACCCTGTGGGAAGCAAGTGCAGAAATTGCAAGGGCCTGAGCAGATATTTAAATTATCCTTAGTGACTGTTGAGGTACTGGAGGATTAGATAGCTAATATTGTTCCACTGTTTAATAAAGGCTCTAAGGATAAACCAGGAATTTATAAGCTGGTGAGCCTGACATCAGTAGTGGGAAAGTTACTGGAAGGTACTCTAAGGGACCGGATATATGAGTATTTGGAGAGACATGGACTAATCAGGGATGGCCAGCATAGCTTTGTGTGTGGTAGGTGATTTCTAACCAACTTAAAAGAGTTTTTCAAGGAGTTTACCAGGAAAGTTGGTGAAAGCAAGGCAGTGGATGTTGTCTACATGGACTTCAGCAAGACATTTGACAAGGTCCCGCATGGGAAGTTGGTCAAGAGGGTTCAGTCGCTTTGCATTCAAGATGAGGTAGTAAACTGGATTAGACATTGGCTTTGCAGAAGCCAGACAGTGGTAGTAGAAGGTTGCCTCTCTGACAGGGGGCCTATGACGAGTGAAGTGCCGTAGGATGCATTGCTGCATCCTTCGTTGTTTGTCATCTATATGAATTACCTGCATATTAATATGATTAATTGGATCACCAAATTTGCAGATGACACCAAGATTGGAGGTGTACTGAACAGCGAAGAAGACTATCAGAGCCTGCAGCAGGATTTGAACTAGCTGGAATAATAGGCAGAATAATGGGCTGAAAATGGCACATGGAATTTAATGCAGGCAAATGTGAGGTGTTGCGGTTTGCAAGGTCCAACACAGGTAGGTCTGCCACAGAGAACGGTAGAGCACTGAGGAGAGCGGTGGAATAAAGGGGTCTGGGAATACAGGTCCATAATTCATTGAAAGCGGCATCACAGGTAAATACAGTCAAAAAGAAAGTTTTTGACACATTATCCTTCGTAAATCAAAGTACTGAGTACTCGAGATGGGATGTTATGTTGATTTTGTACAACACATTGGTGAGGCCTAACTTGGAGTATTGTGTGCAGTCTTGGTCATCTACCTACTAGAAAGACGTAAATAAGATAAAAAGAGTACAGCGAAAATTTGCTGGAACTAGAGGACCCGAGTTATAAGGAAAGATTTAATATGTTAGGACTTTATTCCCTAGAACATAGAAGATTGAGGGGAGATTTGATAGAGATGTACAAAATTATGAGGGGTATACAAAAGGTAAACACACACGATTGTCACTTGGTAGCCCAGAGAGCGTCCCTTCTTTTCAGCCAGAGCCAGTGACCGCTCATTTCGGCGGCATTACCAAGTGCTTTGATTGCCTTCTCATGGGCCTGCCCTCTGACCCCTACGTCCCTCAGCAGCCTTACGGTGGAACTGGCTACAAAGCCCTTGCACCCCACCTCAACTGGACGCACTTTTACTTGCAGCCTTGCTCCTCTGCTTCAACTGCAAGGTTGGCATATCGCAGCCTTTTCCGTTTGTAAGCCTCATCCACAGCCCACAGCATCCTCCCGGGGGACCGTCAGCTCAATGATAAAGTCATAGTCATACTTTATTGATCCCGGGGGAAATTGGTTTTCGTTACAGTTGCTCCATAAATAATAAATAGTAATAGAACCATAAATAGTTAAATAGTAATATGTAAATTATGCCAGTAAATTATGAAATAAGCCAGGACCAGCCTATTGGCTCAGGGTGTCTGACCCTCCAAGGGAGGAGTTGTAAAGTTTGATGGCCACAGGCAGGAATGACTTCCTATGACGCTCTGTGCTGCATCTCGGTGGAATGAGTCTCTGGCTGAATGTACTCCTGTGCCCACCCAGTACATTATGTAGTGGATGGGAGACATTTACCAAGATGGCATGCAACTTAGACAGCATCCTCTTTCCAGACGCCACCGTGAGAGAGTCCAGTTCCATCCCCACAACATCACTGGTCTTACGAATGAGTTTGTTGATTCTGTTGACGACTGCTACCCTCAGCCTGCTGCCCCAGCATACAACAGCAAACATGATAGCACTGGCCACCACAGACTCGTAGAACATCCTCAACATCCAGCAGATGTTAAAGGACCTCAGTCTCCTCAGGAAATAGAGACGGCTCTGACCCTTCTTGTAGACAGCCTCAGTGTTCTTTGACCAGTCCAATTCGTATCCCCAGGTATTTGTAATCCTCCGCCATGTCCACACTGATCCCCTGGATGGAAACAGGGGTCACTGGTACCTTAGCTCTCCTCAGGTCTACCACCAGCTCCTTAGACTTTTTCACATTAAGCTGCAGATAATTTTGCTCACACCACGTGACAAAGTTTCCTACTGCCGACGCGCCGGCAGGAGTTGGAGCAAAGGACCAGGTCAGGCCACAGGTTGGTCGTTGCAAATTCAGATGGGAAGGTAAGTTTCTGGCCTAAATCAACATGCAATTCCCAGTCCCTGGCTGCACTCAGTGGGCATGAGTCGTGAGACAAGGGGTTAGCCCCCGGTTTCTCTCCTTCCCGGATGAAGGATTGTAGTTGTGGGACCATTGTCTGGGCATTGAGAGGCCTGGCACTGGTGGTTACTCTCTTACATTCAAGTTCAGCTGCCAAACACCTCAGCACTTGGTTGTCCTCACCAGGTGTACCTGCCTTGTAATAGGCTGCTCTTGCAACTAACCAAGATGTGCTTGAGGGATGCCGGAACTGCGCACAGAGGACAGGCTGGATCTTCTCCCAGCCAAAGAGTTAGGTTTGTAGGAGAGGGCAGGACATCATATGTTGCTCTGATGATGAAGCTCAATCTGTCTGACTCTATGCTCCACAGCTCACTCTATGTAATTTTCCTCCTCTCAACACCCTCCCACCTCATCCAGCAGCCTTGTTTGGCTTGGGATATTGCTTTGGCACATCTGGCTGCTGCTTCTTGGTGGCGCACCTTCTCCACCCCCAGGTGCCGGAGTTCAGTTGTAGTAGCCTTTTGCCAGCTAGGTTCCATCGCTCCAAGGCCAAAGCCTCCTCTGCCCTGTTGGACATAGCCCACTGTGTCCCAGTGTCGGAGGGCGGCATCTGTGTCCAGCACTGCTGTGGCTGGGGTCCATTTCTTCCCTGTTGCTGGAGCAGGAGCAATGCCTCTTACGATTGGGTATCGAGATTTTTTTGAGTGTCATTTCCAGCCTTGCTTTGGCACATTTGTATTCCTCCACCAGGCTAGAAATTGGCAGAGATAGGTCTCCGTTCCCATAAGCTCCTATGCTGCTAAGGCATCTTGGTAACCCAAGCCATTTCCTCACATGTGAGTTCACCAGCCTCTCCAGTCGATTTGCATGAGACATAGTGACCTCACAGATGGTAATTGGCCACATAAGTCGGGGCAGCAGTCCAAACTGAAAGTACCAAAGCTTCAACCTCCCTGGGAGAGCTGTGTTTTTGCTTAGCTTGAGGCCACTGATTGTATCCTGCCTTAGTTGTTCCACCTGCTCTGTGTCTCTGAGGTCTGTGTTGTACCAACATCCGAGGCTTTTGATGGGCTTCTCCAACACAGTTGGTATTGGCTCAGCGTTGATACAAAACCTTATGTCGGTGAGCCGGCCTTGGACAATTGAGATACTGCGAGACTTACTGGGTTTGATTCCCATTCGTGCCCATTTGACATTTCCCTGGAGTTTATCCAGCAGGCGTTTGGTGCATGCTTTTGTTGTTATTGTGGTCATGTCATCCATATTCACCCATTCTTCAAGCGTTTCCCTCCGACCACTCATTGTGATGCTCGGATAATGAGCTCCATTGCCATGGTAACTGTTGTTAATCGACAACATAATTCTGCCTGAACTGAAATCATCCTCTTTCAGCTAACTGTAGTGTTTAACCAATTTTATAACTGAATTGTTAAAAATAGATTATTAATCAGCAAATTTAACTGCTTTTAAACTAATTCTGATGTTAAGTGTGCAGGTATAGTTACCATATTTCTCCATATGCTCTTTGCCAGCACTTCCAAATAATTGTGGTGTTACTGGAGCAGCAGATATCCCATACTTATTGTCCAGCACTTCGCAGTGTTTATCCATGGGATTGGTCCTGTCTAGGAACTGAAATACAAATGGCATGTAGTCAGATTCCATAAACACAGTATAATTTATCAGAGAAAATTTACCTGTGTTCACAAATTGGAATTGAATTGAATTGACTTTATTACTTACATCCTTCATATACATGAGGAGTAAAAATCTTAATGTTATGTCTCCATCTAAATGTGCAACGTGCAATTTCTAGTAATTTATACTAAATGGTATCTACAACAGGACAGTCAATACAACAATTGCATCAGCATGAATTAATCAGTCTGATGGATTAGTGGAAGAAGCTGTCCCGGAACCTGTTGGTCCAGGCTTTTATGCTGTGGTACCGTTTCCCAGATGGTAGCAGCTGGAACAGTTTGTGGTTGGGGTGACTTGGGTCCCCAATTATCGTTCGGGCCCTTTTTACACTCCTGTCTTTGTAAATGTCCTGAATAGTGGGAAGTTCACATCGACAGATGCACTGGACCGTCCGCATCACTCTCTGCAGAGACCTGCGATCGAGGGAAGTACAGTTCCCACATCAGGCAGTGATGCAGCCAGTCAGGATGCTCTCAATTGTGCCCCTGTAGGAAGTTTTTAGGATCTGGGGACCCATACCAAACTTCTTCAACTGTCTGAGGTGAAAGAGGTACTATTGTGCTTTTTTAACCACACAGCCGGTATGTACAGACCACGTAAGATCCTCGGTGATGTGTATGCCGAGGAACTTAAAGTTGTTCACCCTCTTAACCCCAGATCCATTGATGTTAATAGCGGTTAGCCTGTCTCCATTCCTCCTGTAGTCCACAACCAGTGCCTTCGTTATTGCGACATTGAGGAAGAGGTCGTGTTCTTGACATCACTGTGTCAGGGTGCTGACTTCTTCTCTGTAGGCTGCCTCATTATTATTTGAGATTAGGCCAATCAGTGTAGTATCATCAGCAAATTTAATTAGCAGATTGGAGTTGGGTGGCGACACAGTCATGGGTATACAGAGAGGGGGCTTAGGACACAGCCCTGAGGGGCACCTGTGTTGAGCGTCAGAGGGGCAAAGGTGCAGAGAGACAGGATGGAAAGCAGGAGAGCAAAACTGAAGCAACACAGACAAAATGCTGGAGGAACTCAGCAGGCCAAGCAGCATCTATGGAAAAAAAAAACAAAATTGAGATGTGTTTAAATATTATTTGAGTAGAGAGCAGATTAGGAATGTTTCAACCAGAAGCAAACTAATTTAATGAAGCAATAGAGCTTTACATAGGTATCAAAAATGGGGGAGGGGGGAACTAAAATTAGGTTTATAAAGACAACAGGCAAAGTTTAGACTAATACTGTATAAGTACAGATGGAGATGTTTCAGTTAGAAAGGAAAGAATTGCAACATTCTTAAAAAAAAACAAAGAGAAGAAGTTGTACAGATGATAAAATCCAGAACAACACACAAAATGCTGCTGGAACTCAGCAGGTCAGGCAGCATCTATGGAAATGAAAAAACAACATTTCAGGCAGACACTCTTTTTAATAGATACTTTAACTCTGTACTTAGCTAGTGCTGGTAAGGCAAAATTACCAGAGAGTTACAGGGAAATGTGGGGTAACTGACACTAGTATTGAAAAAAATATTACGCCATCAATGAACTTAAAAGTGTCAATTTGTCTGCTTTGAATGCTTTACATGCAGGAATACTAGGGAAATATACCCCAGAAACATCAGAAAAAAATGAAACATATTATTTTCAAATTACACCAAAAGAAGTCACAATGATGAATGTTACATTCCCATTTCATAAAAAAGGTGCTGGTGTAAGTCCGTTAACAACGGCCATTAACTCTGTCTAGTGGCAAGAGATCATAATTTTAAAAAATAGTCTTCCCATATTTCAGAAATTTGGGTTAATTGGTGCAATCAAGGAACTCATCTATAACTAATTTGCATCATATTACCTTTCAAGAAATTAGCAAAAAAAATGGAATATAGTAAGCATGGTACAAATGGACTTTCAAATGTTTAATGAAAGATAGTATCAGAGATATATTGGTAAAATCAAGACACGTGGCAGGTTGAATTAGTGGAAGATTAATGGTAGAAAGCAAAGTGTACGGTTAAATTAAAATTTCTCATTTTGTTAGTGTGTAGCCCATTGCATGCAATACGGATGTCCAAATATAAGTCGCTGCCTTGCCATAGATCTATATGATGTACACATGGGGATGCTGGCATTGTATCACAGCCTGGCAGAGATACCAGGGGCACTGAACTCCAAGAAACTCCAGCAAACCAGAGAAAAACTTCTCTCCAAAAAACAAAAGAGATTCTGCAGACAGTGGAAATCCAGAGCAACACACACAAAATGCTGGAGGAACTCAGCAAGTCAAGAGGCTCTATGGACGGGAATAAATCGTCAATGTTTTTGGACCATAACCCTTCATATCAGCACTGTACAGGACGGAGGCAGAAGTCAGTAAAAGGTGTAAGCTAGCAGGTTATGGGTGAGACCAAATGAGGGAGAAGGTGGGTATGTGGGGGAGGGGAGAATGAATACGAAGCTGGAAGGTGATAGGTGGAAGGGGTAAAGGGCTGAAGAAGAAGGAATCTAATAGGAGAGGACAACAGACAATTGAAAAAAGAGGGAGGGGAACCATGAGGTGGTGATGGGCAGATGAGAAGGGGTGAGAGGGTAACTAGAATGGGGAATGGATAAAGAGAAAAGGACAGAGGGGGAAGAAGTTACCAGAAGTTGGAGAAATCGATGTTCATGCCATCAGGCTGAAGGCTCCCCAGAAGGAATCTATGGTGTTTGCCCCCTCCAACCTGAGTTCCCCTCAGCATGGCAGTAGACACATCAAACTGAGAACTGGAAGTTGAATAGCAATGGATAGCCACCAGGAAATATTGTCTTTTGTGACAGACTGAGAAAAGTCCTCAACAAAATGTCAGGTCTCATTGATGGAGAGCAGGCATCACCAGGAGCATCAGGTACAATAGATGACCCTAACAGACTTGCAGATGAAGGGTTGCCTCATTTGGAAGGACTGTTTGGAGCCCCAAATAGTGGTGAGGGAGGAGGTGTAGAGGCAGTGTATCACCTGTCACACTTGCAGGTCTAAGTGCCAAGTGGAAGGTTAGTGGGGGAGGTACGGGTGGACAAGGGAATGAGGTATGGAAATAGAGAGTGGGAGGGTGGAGGGAAAGATGTGCTTAGTGAGAAGATCCTGTTGGAGATGGTGGAAACTAGGGAGAATGATGTGCTGGATAAAGAGATTCCAGGGATGGTAGATAAGGACAAGGGACACTCTATCCCTGTTATGACGGCAGGACAGAGTGAGGTCAGATGTACGGGAAGTGGCTGAGATCGGGTGAGGGCAGCATTGGTAGTGGTAGAAGGGAAACCCCATTTATTTAATTTTTTTTTAAAAAAGGACACTATCCTCTCATATTCTACCCATCTTCTTTAGGCCTTTACCTCTTCCACCTCCCAGCTCTTGGCTCACCCCACATACCTCTCACCTGGTATCACCTGTCACCTTGTACTCTAACCCTAACCCTCCCCACACCTTCTTATTCTGACTTTTGCCTCCTTTTTTTCCCCAATCCCGATGAAGGGTTACAGCCTGAAACGTCAACTGTTTATTCCCCTCAACAGATGCTGCCTGACCTGCTGAGTTCCTCCAGCATTTTGTGTATGTTACCCTTCTCTCTTAAAAGTTGTCTCAGTGTTCAATGCTTTAATGTTTTTCTATTGGTAAACAAATCCCTACAAATTAATGTGTATAGGTAGAAAATGGGCTAGAATGCCCAGATGTATTTTTTAATATATTGCCCTGAATATTGCTGGAGACTATATTTTCTCCAACATAACAATTGTTGAATGGAACAGTGAGGGAAATACAAGGCCTCTGGCAACATTCTTCAGGCTGCTCCAAAAGGTGAAAGATTTTATATTCAACATATTCATTCCCACAAGAACATTTTGATATACCAATAGACTCAATGTTAGCTAAATCATTAAAGCAACAAACAAGAATACAAATGTAGACAATCTGCAGAGTTTATCATTTTGCATGTTTTTCCTATGAGTGTGTATTATACCAACAATTAAAAAAGTAAAACTACTGTGAATGATGGAAATCTAAAATGAAAAGATGCTGGAAATGTTCAGTAAGTTAGAAGCATTTATGGAGAGGCCAATAAACAAAGATAAAATTTTGTATTAATGATCTTTTGTTAGAATTTCCAATTGTGGATATTTAACGTCAAATCGTTTTGCATGAAAAATATAGTTTATCTCCTATTTTATCTCCCAGTTATTTCCAATCTCCTGTTATTAAAAGGTCATTGACCTGAGACATCAGCTGTTTTCTCACTTCAAGTTCAGTGCCTATCCTGCCAGCAGTTTCTGTTTTTTTTATTCTATTTCATTGAAACGTGGTTGTCATATTGCAGACCTTCATTTTGCCAATTTATGATTTTGCCAGGAATACGAACTAAAAAAGAATTATTTACTGTTAAATCTGCTGGAAATTTTCTGACAATAGATACTTGATCATTTGTTAATTGAAGAGATCGTCAAGTGAAAGGAACAAAAACCATTGATGAATTACTGTTTTCACTACAAAATGAGTTGTTACAGTCTAACATGCACATTTTAATTAACACCTAGAGGAAAAAAAAACTTGTGCCCAAATTAATTTCCAGAACAACTATCTTGTTGAGTGCTGAAAACAACTGATCTCCAGCCTTATTATATTAGCAAAGAATGTTAATTTCCATTAATTCAGAATTCTACACTGCAATTGTTAATATCTTCACTGCACTAAATAAATAAATAACAGTAAAACAAAACACACAGGGTGAGAGAAGTAGTATTATATCTGAAAAAGCCATAAAAAAGGAAAATTGTATTAGAATCCAAAACAGAAACTGGAAACGTTTAGCAGATCAGGCAGCTTTTTTGGAAAGAGAAATGATTATTTCCACAGTTGCTGCCAAAATCTTGAGATTATTGTTTGATTCCTTCACTAGTTTTGTGATTTACTCACCTTTAGCTACATGTAATAAATTATTCCATTATCAGGACATGCAATAATTTATTACACATAGCTAAAGGTGAATAAATCACAAAATTAGTGATTTGTGAAGGAAGTATATTTAAAATTGGAGCAGGAGCTGGATGACCTGCGGATCATTCGGGAGAATGAGGAGATTATAGATCGTAGCTACAGGGAGGTAGTTACGCCAAAGGAGCAGAGGACAGGAAATTGGGTCACTGTCAGGCGAGGGAAGAGGGAAGAGGAAAGGGCAGGCAGAGCAGGGTTCCCCTGTGGCTATTCCCCTCAACAAGTATACCGCATTGGATACTGTTGGGGGGGGATGACTTACCTGAGACAAGCTGCAGTAGCCGGATCTCTGGCACTGGGTCTGGCTCTGCAGTGCAGAAGGGAGGGTGGAAAAAGAGGAGAGCGGTAGTGATAGGGGATTCGATAGTTAGAGGTGCAGATAGGAGGTTCTGTGGTCGTGACAGAGAATCCGGGATGGTTTGTTGCCTCCCAGGTGCCAGGGTCAAGGATGTCTCTGAACAATTGCATGACATTCTGAAGTGGGGGGGTGACCAGCCAGATGTCGTGGTGCACATCAGTACCAATGACATAGCAAGGAAGAGTGAGGAGGTCCTGGAGAGTGAGTATAGAGAGCTTGGTAGGAAGTTGAAAAGCAGAACCTCAAGGGTGGTAATCTCAGGATTGCTACCTGTGCCAGGTGTCAATGAGGGTAGGAATAGGATGCTCTGGAGGATGAACAAGTGGCTGAGGAACTGGTGTAGGGGGCAGGGTTTCAGATTTCAGGATCATTGGGACCTCTTCTGGGGCAGGTGGGACCTGTACAAGAGAGACAGGTTACACTTGAACTACAGGGGGACCAATATCCTTTCAGGGAGGTTTGTTAGTGCTGTTGGGGAGGCTTTAAGCTAGATTTGCAGGGGAATGGGAACCAGATTGCCAGAGCTGACAGTGTGGCTGGGGTGAAAATAAATGATGTTAAGAGTTCAAGCAAATCCGCTGATAGAAAGGTTGTGAGTGGTGGTAAAAATCTTCCGAGGTGTATATATTTCAATGCTAGGAGTATTGTGGGGAAGGCGGATGAGTTGAGGGCATGGATTGACACGTGGAATTATGACGTTATAGCAATTAGTGAGACTTGGCGACAGGAGGGGCAGGACTGGCAGCTTAATATTCCAGAGTTCCGATGTATCAGATGTGATCGAGGCAGAGGAATG
Source organism: Mobula birostris (assembly GCF_030028105.1). Lineage (NCBI taxonomy): Eukaryota > Metazoa > Chordata > Chondrichthyes > Myliobatiformes > Myliobatidae > Mobula > Mobula birostris. The sequence goes on along the minus strand of NC_092381.1, from coordinate 55,663,619 downwards.
AAAGGTGGGGGAATAACATTGCTTGTTAGGGAAAATATTACAGCAGTGCTCAGGCAGGACAGATTAGAGGGCTTGTCTACTGAGTCCTTATGGTTGGAGCTGAGAAACAGGAAAGGTATGGCCACATTAATGGGATTGTATTACAGACCACCCAATAGTCAACGAGACTTGGAAGAGCAAATCTGCAGAGAGATAGCAGGCAACTGCAGGAAACATAAAGTTGTGGTGGTAGGGATTTTAATTTTCCATACATTGATTGGGACTCCCATACTGTTAGGGGTCTAGGTGGTTTAGAGTTTGTAAAATGTGTTCGGGAAAGTTTTCTAAATCAATATATAGAGGGACCAACTAGAGGGGATGCAATATTGGATCTCCTGTTAGGAAACGAGTCAGGACAAGTGACGGAAGTCTGTGTAGGGGAGCACTTTGGTTCCAGTGATCATAACACCATTAGTTTCAATTTGATCATGGACAAGGATAGATCTGGTCCTAGGGTTGAGGTTCTGAACTGGAAGAAGGCCAAATTTGAAGAAATGAGAAAGGATCTAAAAAGCGTGGATTGGGACAGGTTGTTCTCTGGCAAAGATGTGATCGGTAGGTGGGAAGCCTTCAAAAGGGAAATTTTGAGAGTGCAGAGTTTGTATGTTCCTGTCAGGATTAAAGGCAAATTGAATAGGAATAAGGAATCTTGGTTCTTAAGGGATATGATAAAGAAGAAGAGGGAGTTGTATGAAATGTACAGGAAACAGGGAGTAAATCAGGTGCTTGAGGAGTATAAGAAGTGCAAGAAAATACTTAAGAAAGTAATCAGAAGGGCTAAAAGAAGACATGAGGTTGCCTTGGCAGTCAAAGTGAAGGATAATCCAAAGAGCTTTTACAGGTATATTAAGAGCAAAAGGATTGTAAGGGATAAAATCGGTCCTCTTGAAGATCAGAGTGGTCGGCTATGTGCGGAACCAAAGGAAATGGGGGAGATCTTACATAGGTTTTTTGCGTCTGTATTTACTAAGGAAACTGGCATGAAGTCTATGGAATTGACGGAATCAAGTAGTGAGATCATGGAAACTGTACAGGTTGAAAAGGAGGAGGTGCTTGCTGTCTTGAGGAAAATTAAAGTGGATAAATCCCCGGGACCTGACAGGGTGTTCCCTCGGACCTTGAAGGAGACTAGTGTTGAAATTGCGGGGGCCCTGGCAGAAATATTTAAAATGTCGCTGTCTACGGGTGAGGTGCTGGAGGATTGGAGAGTGGCTCATGTTGTTCCGTTGTTTAAAAAAGGATCAAAAAGTAATCCGGGAAATTATAGGCCGGTGAGTTTAACGTCGGAAGTAGGTAAGTTATTGGAGGGAGTAATAAGAGACAGAATCTACAAGCATTTGGATAGACAGGGACTTATTAGGGAGAGTCAAAATGGCTTTGTGCGTGGTAGGTCATGTTTGACCAATCTATTGGAGTTTTTCGAGGAGGTTACCAGGAAAGTGGATGAAGGGAAGGCAGTGGATATTGTCTACATGGATTTCAGTAAGGCCTTTGACAAGGTCCCACATGGGAGGTTAGTTAGGAAAATTCAGTCACTAGGTATACATGGAGTGGTGGTAAATTGGATTAGACATTGGCTCAATGGAAGAAGCGAAAGAGTGGTGGTAGAGAATTGCTTCTCTGAGTGGAGGCCTGTGACTAGTGGTGTGCCACAGGGATCAGTGCTGGGTCCATTGTTACTTGTCATCTATATCAATGATCTGGATGATAATGTGGTAAATTGGATCAGCAAATTTGCTGATGATACAAAGATTGGGGGTGTGGTGGACAGTGAGGAGGGTTTTCAGAGCCTGCAGAGGGACTTGGACCAGCTGGAAAAATGGGCTGAAAAATGGCAGATGGAGTTTAATACAGACAAGTGTGAGGTATTGCACGTTGGAAGGACGAACCAGGGTAGAACATACAGGGTTAATGGTAAGGCACTGAGCAGTGCAGTAGAACAGAGGGATCTGAGAATACAGATACAAAATTCCCTAAAAGTGGCGTCACAAGTAGATAGGGTCGTAAAGAGAGCTTTTGGTACATTGGCCTTTATTAACCAAAGTATTGAGTATAAGAGCTAGAATGTTATGATGAGGTTGTATAAGGTATTGGTGAGGCTGAATCTGGAGTATTGTGTTCAGTTTTGGTCACCAAATTACAGGAAGGATATAAATAAGGTTGAAAGAGTGCAGAGAAGGTTTACAAGGATGTTGCCAGGACTTGAGAAACTCAGTTACAGAGAAAGGTTGAATAGGTTAGGACTTTATTCCCTGGAGCATAGAAGAATGAGGGGAGATTTGATAGAGGTATATAAAATTATGATGGGTATAGATAGATTGAATGCAAGCAGGCTTTTTCCACTGAGGCAAGGGGAGAAAAAAACCAGAGGACATGGGTTAAGGGTGAGGGGGGAAAAGTTTAAAGGGAACATTGGGGGGGGGCTTCTTCACACAGAGAGTGGTGGGAGTATGGAATGAGCTGCCAGATGAGGTGGTAAATGCGGGTTCTTTTTTATCATTTAAGAATAAATTGGACAGATACATGGATGGGAGGTGTATGGAGGGATATGGTCCGTGTGCAGGTCAGTGGGACTAGGCAGAAAATGGTTCAGTACAGCCAAGAAGGGCCAAAAGGCCTGTTTCTGTGCTGTAGTTTCTATGGTTAAAAGTTAGAAAGATACAAATGCAGGCAAAATAGAAATACCTCTATAGAAAACTATATCTCGTATCCCTTTTGCCAATCACCTGTCCAGCTCTTGGCTCCATCCCTCCCCCTCCTGTCTTCTCCTATCATTTTGGATCTCCCCCTCCCCCTCCAACTTTCAAATCTCTTACTCACTCTTCCTTCAGTTAGTCCTGACGAAGGGTCTTGGCCTGAAACGTCGACTGCACCTCTTCCTAGAGATGCTGCCTGGCCTGCTGCGTTCACCAGCAACTTTGATGTGTGTTATCTGCAACAAGTGATGTGCCTGTGTGCCTTTGCAGAAATTCAAAATGCAGAAATGCAGAGATGCAAAGGGACTACGGAGTCCTTGTGCAGGATACCCTAAAAGTTAACCTCCAGGTTGAGTCAGTTGTGAAGAAGGCAAATGCAATTTTGGCATTTATTTCTAGAGGTATAGAATATAAAAGCGGGGAGGTGATGTTGAGGCTCTATAAGGCACTCGTGAGACCACACCTGGAATATTGTGTGCAGTTTTGGGCTCCTTATTTTAGAAAAGATATACTGACATTGGAGAGGGTTCAGAGGTGATTCTCGAGAATGATTCCAGGAATGAAAGGGTTACTGTATGAGGAACATCTGGCAGCTCTTGGGCTGTATTCTGTGGAGTTCAGGAGAATGAGGGTGAATCTCATAGAAACAAACCAAATGTTAAAAGACCTGAACAGACTAGATATGGCAAAGTTATTTCCCATGGTCAGGGAGTCTAGGACAAGACGGCACAACTTCAGGATTGAATGACATCCATTTAGAACAGAGATGCAGAGAAATTACTTTAGTCAGAGGGTGGTACCATGAGCAGCTGTGGATGCCAAGTCATTGGGTGTATTTAAGGCAGAGGTAGATAGGTTCTTGATTAGCCAGGGCATCAAAGGGTATGGGGTGAAAGCAGGGGAGTGGGGATGACTGGAAGAATTGGATCAGCCCATGATTGAATGGCACAGCAGACTCAATGGGCCAAATGGCCTACTCCTGCTCCTATATCTTATGGTCTTATGGATCTGTGATGCAACTGCAAGTTTTACATTGCACTTTGTGCATACGTATACTTGTGCATATGACAATGATGTGACTTTGACTTTATAATGTTTTCTCCCTAAAACATGTCTTCATACAAGGAAGGAAAATCGCTGGAGACAAAGTAGGAAGAAATATTAAACGGGAAAAATAAAACAAATTACTTCTATTTTTATTTCAGATTTCCAGCATCTGCAATTTTTTTTAAATTTTCAGTAAATTGTTATGGATTATATTGATGCAGAGTACAAAAAAATCTGAACTCACAGAAGTACAAGTTTAAGACATGTCAAATTTTGTTTCAAACTCACAAAAAATTCTTCTCTACCTTTGCAGTAAGGGATCCTCTTTCCATTTTTTCAAATCCCAAAGCAAGGATACAATCAGCCAGTCCTTAAAACATCGGAGAAGAATATTATATTCTTATAATGTTCGTGTGAATAGAAATCAGTTATTAGAATTATCCATGAAGTTAGCCACAGATTATCCATTACTTCGATTTCAATTATACTCAACAATGATATTTTATCCTAAAACATTTGGTCCATCATGTTCAAACCTATCTCTATCTGTACTTGAGTACCCTACCAGTCATTTACTGGAAAATCTGACCTCTGCCACCATTACAGACAGCTGGTATGTAATAAAAGATCTTGATAACCCTGTTCACAAATTGTGCAAGTCAAACTCAGACAGGAAAGTGCAATTTAGCAGTAATTTACTGTAACAAGATGTTTCAAAGTAGTTCAGAGGAACATTAATCTAAATGAACATGACTAATGTAACCACGTATCACAACAGCTGACACTGAACTTGTTGGTTTAAGGATTCTTCTGTACAAATAAGGAGAGACATGGAAGCTTTAGGGAGGAAATTCCTTAGATTAGAGTTTTTGTAACGGAATCCCTGGTCATTTAAGGTCGAGTGATTTTAAAGTACAGCACAACTAATAGAGCCAAGGCTTCACAAATCCAGCAACCCTAGTTCAATCCTGACCTCTGCGTGTACAGAATTTACATAATCTCTGAACCAAAACCAAATTTATTATCATTGCCTTATATGACATGAAATTTGTTGTCTTGCAGCAGTGGTACAGTGCAAAGGCATAAAATTACTACAAAATAAGCAAATAGTGCAAAACAAAAAGGAAGGGCCTTCCTGCGATTATAAGGGTTTCCTCTGGGTGTCTGGTTTCTTCCCAAATCCCAAGAAATGTGCAGGTTGATAGTTTAAATGGTCATTGTAAGTTGCCCAGAATGTGTAGGTGAGTGGTAAAATCTGAGGGATGGACAGAGGTGATAACCATATGGAGAGAATAAAATGTCAATTTCCTTGCTGTATATGACTCTGAAATCTTAGATATTCATGGCTGTAGTTGGAGGAGTTCAGAGACAGGGGTTTAAATGAGATTATCAAAGTGGAACAGCAAGCAAAAGGAGATTTAAGAACTAACTTACAAATTCTGAAACTGAGACACTGCCATTCCAGGAAGCCCAGGTGTGACGATAGAGACTGCAAACAAGGACAGACTGATGATACATCAACATTGCAGTCAATGGGATGAGTCGCAATGTAAAAGGGACAAAATTGAAAAGGGTGATGAATACAGGACTGAAGGTGTTACATTTGAATGCACACAGCATATGGAATAAGGTAGATGAACTTGTAGCACAATTACAAATTGGTATGTATATATGAATGGCACGTACAGTAATGCTAGGAAGTTTGTGAACACTGTAGAATTTTCTCTCTTTCTACATAAATGACCTAAAATATGATCAGATATTCATGCAAGTCCTAAAACTAGATAAAGAGAACCCAATTAAATAAATAACACAAAAAACATTACATTCGTTCATTTACTTATTGAGAAATATAATCCAATACTACATGTATTTGTTGGAAAAAGCATGTGAACTTTTGCTTTCAGTAACTGGTGTGACACCCTTGTACAGCAATAACTTCAACCAAACGTTTCTGGTAACTGTTGATCAGTCCTGCACATAAGCTTGGAGGAATTTTAGGCCATTCCTCCTTATAAAACTGCTTCATCTCTGGGATGTTGGGCTTCTTTGCATCAACTGCTTGCTCAGGTCTTCCCATATTTCTACAGGATTAATGTCAAGACTTTAACTTGGCCATTCCAAAACATGAATTTTCTTCTTTTTAAACCATTCTGTTGTGATTTACTCTCGTCTTTCAGATCATTGTCTTGTTGTATTATCAAACTTTTATCAAGCTTCAGGTGAAGGATTGCTACCCTGACATTCTCCTGTAAAATGTCTTGACACAATTTTGAATTCATTGTTCCTTCAGCAATTACAAGCTGTTCAGATCCTGAGGCAGTAAAGCAATGGCAAACTATGGTGCTCCTTTCACCATGCTTCACAGTTGGGATAAGGTTTGGGTTTGGTGTGCAGTGCTCTTTTTCCTTCAAACATAGCAATGTGCATTTCTGCCAAAAAGCTCAAGCTCTGTCTCATCTGTCCACAGAACATTGTCCCTGAAATATTGCAGAACATCCAGATGGGCTTTTGCAAACTTGAGATGGGCAGCAATGTTTTTGTTTTGGAGAGCAGTGGTTTCCTCTGTGACGTCCTTCAATGAAGACCATTCTTCTTCAGTGTTTTTCTTATAGTGGACACATGAGCAGGGACTTTAGCAAGTTCTAGTGATCTCTGCAGGTCTTTTGCTGTTACCCTTGTGTTCTTTTTCAACTCCTTCTGCATTGCACATGGTGCTCTTGGTGTGATCTTTGCAGGATGCCCACTCCTAGGGAGTTCTTTTATTTGTAGACAATTTCTCTTAATGTGGACTGATGAACACTCAGGTCTTTAGAAATGCTTTTCTCACCTTTTCCAACTTCATGCATCTCTACAATTCTTCTTCTAAGGTCCTCTGAAAGTTGTTTTGATCAAGGTATGGTGAACATAAACAGATATTTTTTTTTTGAGAAGAGCCAGCTCTGTTAGTAACCTGACTTTCGTGTGTCTTTTTTTTAAATATATATATATAGGGCAGGAAACCTCTACAACCCACACCTCCAATCTCATCTCATTGATTGAAACACCTGACTCAGAACAGTTTTTGTAGAAGGCATTACCCCAGAGGTTCACATACTTTTCCAACAAACACATGCAATACTGGATCATTTTTCTCAATAAATAAATGAACAAGTATAATGTTTTTGTGTTACTTATATAATTGGGTTCTCTTTATCTAGTTTTAAGACTTGAGTGAAGATCTGACCACATTTTAGGTCATATTTATGCAGAAATAGAGAAAATTCTACAGGGTTTATAAACTTTCTAGCACCACTGTATTATGTATGGGCATTAAAGAATCATGGCTGAAATATTATAGCTGGCAGCTTAATGTCCAAGAGTACACATTGTTTCATAAGGACAGGCAGGTAGGCAGAGGAATGGGGTGGCTCTGTTGGTAAAGAAATGAAATCAATCATTAGAAAGAGGTAACATAGTATCAGAAGGTGTAGAAGCCTTGTGGATTGTGTTAAGAAACTGCAGGGTAGTAAAAAGGCCCCGATGGGAGTTATATACAGACTTCTGAACAGTAGCAAAGATGTGGTCTACAAATTACACAGGGAGATAACAAAAGCATGTCAAAAGGGCAATGTTTTGATAGTCAAGGGGGGATTTCAATATGCAGGTAGATTGGGAAAAACAAGTTGATTGAAAATCAGGCTGAATCCCAAGAGGGGAAATTTCTAGAATGCCTACAAGATGGCTGTTTAGAGTAGCTCATGGTTGAGCCCACTGGGGGATGAGCTTTTCTGGATTGAGTGTTGTGCAATTAACTGGAATTGATTAGAGAGCCTAAGGTAAAGGAACCCCTAATGGCCAGTGATCATAATATTATAGAATTCACCCTGCAATTTGAAAAGGAGAAGCTAAATTCAGATGTATCAGTATTATAGCGGAATAAAGAGAATTAGAGGCATGAGAGGGGAACTGGCCAAAATTGATTGGAAGGGAACACTAGCAGGGATGACAGCAGAGCAGTAATGGCTGGAGTTTCTGAGAGCAATTTGGAAGGCACAGGATAGGTACATCCCAAATAGGTATTCTAAAGGCAAGATGACAGAACCGTGGCTAACAAGAGAAGCCAAAGCCATCATAAAAGCTAAAGAGAGGGCATATAATAGTGAGAAGCTAAAAGATTGAGAAGCTTTTAAAAACCATCAGAAGACAACTAAATATATCATAAAGAAGGAAAATATTGAATTTGAAGGTAAGCAAGCCAATAATATTAAAGAGGTTACCAAAAGTTTCTTTACACATATAAAATGTAAAAGAGAGGCAAGAGTAGACATCAGACCACTGGAAAATTATGCTGGAGAGGTGGTGATTGGGGCCAAGGTATTTTCTTCACCACAGGTGGTTCCTAAGCATCAGAGCTATTTTGTAGATTCTCAAGTTATTGATAAGACTGAATGAGAAACCCAAACGGAAAAGATGATTGGTTGGTTTGTGAAGGGCATTCTGTCCATTACTTATGCACAATCCAGGTGCATGGCCTGGACATCCTTTGATGCAGCTCACAGCCAAAGCTCCCAGGTAAAGGAGTCAATCTTCAGAACAACCTGACAACACTCCAGAGTCATAGCCACCCAAACTTGAGTCGACAAGCTGCTATACTCAGACATCTACCAATAGTAGTGATCCTGCAGTACAATATGCTTCTGAGACCAAGGCTACCTAGAGCAGACAGCCAAAGCGGTCTTCACTAAATTCTTGAAATTCATTTCAAGAATAAGCAAACAATGGTCAGCATCCTTTCCCTGGCCAGTAACCTCAGCATTGAGGTTCGGGTCACTACTATCTAATAGTAGCTAGGATGCAATCTGTATCAAGATAACTACATTAATTTTTATGATGCTTATTAGATCATAAAATTAATGAGCATACGGGGGGGGGAGGATACTAAAATAACATCAGACATCTTGCACATTTCTCTCTTTATTATCTTATTTTTAATTAACTTACTTCTAATTTAGTTTACTCCAACTCAAAGGCTTTGCTACTTGTATTTAATTCTAAAGCTGTGATAGCTTACCTCCTTGTATCAGCTGTCTGGCCATGAACAGAGCTGTAGAACCAGTCGAGCAGTTGTTGTTAACATTAATGATAGGAATTCCAGTCATTCCCAAACTGTGGTAGATTGCACGCTGGCCACAAGTTGAGTCACCTTCATAAGAAGGACAACATAAAATCATTACTCCTGGTTCTGATCCTAGCTGCATCCACAAAAGAGTGTACCTAAAGCTAAAAATAAATGCTGCAAGAAAGAAACAGCAGAACCAGAAGATGATCACTTAGCCTCTGGAACACACGTCGTCATTCAAATAGATCAGATGATCCTGTGTTTCATCCGCTCTGCCACCTTCTTCCCATATGTTTTAGCAGCTCAAATATTAATGATCCTAGCCTTGGAATAGACTAAGCACCCAGCCGTCAGAGATCTCTGAGGATTTACATTCTCTGCTTTAATTAGCAAGAAGATTGATTCACTATCGTGTCCAAGGCTGCCCTGTAAAGATTTGTGCCAATATTGTTTTATCTTGCTCCTCAGCTTTACCCCAGAGATAGTAAGTGCACCTAGCAAGCCTCCACTGACCTTGGTCAATGAGTGACATCTTTTATGCTAAATTTAATTTTAATTAACTCACATCAGTTTAACTGTTTTAAAATAATTTACATTTCAAATGCATTCATATGTAGGCAGCATGGTAGTGCAACAGGTTAGCATTATGCATTACAGCACCAGTGATCAGAGGTCAATGCCCAACAATGTCTGTAAGGAGTTTGTAAATTCTTCCCATGACTGTGTAGGTTTCCTCCACATTCCAAAGATATATGGGTTATGGGTGAGTTGTGGGCAGGCTATATTGGCTCCAAAAGCATGACAACACTTGCATGCTGCCCTCAGCACTTGCTGGTATTGTGGTCTTTGATATGGAGCTTAGGAGGTTAATGGCATCTAATGGCAACCCCTTTGCTTGCATCTTCGGAAACAGCTCTATTTCCATCTTTAATATCTCGATTTTTCCCTTTCAGGGTTCTTTTGAAGACCCTGACCTGGAGTTACACGCTGACTACGGTTCTTTGCGGGAATAGGACCCGCTATCGGGGTTCTTTAACTGGCCGTTGTTCAGCACACCAAAGGATCTGATTCAAAAGTCTAGGGTCTCGGGGCTCTGAAGACAGGCGGATTGAGGGTCAGTGTCACGAAAGGAGACCCGTGTGTCGTCGGGGGAGTTGGGATATCTGTGACTGTGCACCTGAAGACCCAGGATCTTTGAGATCTTCAGGCACAGAGCTCGAGAACAGCGACGTGGCAGAGTATTAACGTGGTAAACCAGCGAGTTTGTTATGTCTCCCCGCTCGCTGGGAAAATGGAGACACTTCTTTCTCCCTTATTAGGGAGAGAGAGAGAGCCTGTGGTATGTCGAATACTAGGTGAAACGCGAAGTCTTTGGGATAGCCGCAAGTCTGTGTCTTTGCTGTTGCTTTGCTCACGCTTGAGTGCTCAGTGGCGGGTGCCGATGCTTTTTTTTTTCCAGTGGGGGGAGGGATGCTCATTGCTCGCTGCCATTTCTGTGCGGGAGGAAGGAGCTGGGGGAGACTTTGGGGTTCTAATATTTGACTGTCATTCATTCTTTGGGGCACTTCTCTGTTTTTGTGGATGGTTGCAAAGAAAAAGCATTTCAGGATGTATATTGTATACATTTCTCTGACATTAAATTGTACCTTTGAACCTTTGAAATAAGGCATTTCACTATATGTTTTGATGAAAATGTGAAAAATAAAGATAATCTTTAAAGATCCAGTTTTTGCTGTTTGATAGTAGACTGTCAGCAGGGCCTCAGATTGCCCTTTCCAAGGCTGATTTGCCACTCATGGTCCACTCCACCTTGTGGAACAGCTGCAGTAAGACCACTGGGAGCTGCGTGGCTACAAAAGATGTGGACAGTCACGGCAGGAATAACCATGAGGTACTGGCCAGGTCGAATACAATCCAGCCTAGGGTTATGAATACTTCACAGGCTTAAATTTGGATTTTATTTACAATATTTCACAGCACTATGGCCTATTGCATTTAAATATTTTTGAATAGTTTAGCCACAGCTGCAGTGTTTAAGACATGCCAGAAATTTTGCATTTAACTAAAGCCACAGACATTGTATCATAGACAAAGGAAGTTTGACAGTGTGGGAGCAGTTCTGAGGAATGCCACAATTGTCATGGTGGCTTTCAACACAAATGTCTCTTCGTGGAAAGAATTATCATATTGATAAGCTATAGGACTATCAAAGTAATTGATCCTAGGTAAGTATCCCTTACCATACACATAACCCACACAAGCTTGTTCCACAGCAGAATATGCAATGCCTGCATCAGCCAGCGCCTTCTCCGCTACAAGGGGAAGCAAATAACAAATTATATCTTCTCATCTGTAGAATTTACTTATCAAATTCAGGATAATGCCACCAATTCATTTGATGTGGTAATTAAGAAAGTAGTAAATAAGTAAATAACGAAATGGTTGACTAGTTTAAGCTCAGTCTTGCCAATGCAGAGAACAAATAGTTTTGCACAGCATCTGTCTGTAACGGCCATTCTGAGCTTGTAGTCGCACGTCATTTCAACTTCCTCTCCCATTTCCACACTGATCGGTTCTTGGGCTTCTCTACTACAACAGTAAGGCCAAACACAAACTAGAAGAACAACATCTCATATTCTGATTGGGTAGTTTGTAACAAAGGTATGAAAAATGAATCTTCTAATTTTAGGTAACCCATACCCATGTTCCTATCCCACTCCCACCAGTCCATTCATACTTTCTCTTTTCTCCACCTTTTCCATCCCTCTTCCTTTCTCCACCTGACTCTACCTGCCTATTTCCCTTTTGCTGGATCCATCTACCCCATCATCAGCTTGTTTCTGTCCCACCTTTTCCTTGCACTCCTAGAAAATGGCCATCCTTTCTTATCCCACTACCCACTCCCCCCGCCCCAACCACTCCACAGTCCTGAAGCAGGGTCTTAACACAGAAACTCATTACAGTGGATTCTGGTTAACTGGGTCATCAGTTAATCATGGCAGCTGCTAATTTGGGACAACTCTTAAAGTATAAAAACTAATCGAGAAAGTTGCCAGGATACCCTTCATGTATTTGGGACACAATGCAATTTAATTGGGACAGGAAACTGTTGCCAAAGTTTCTAACCATCATCAGTCGCATGCGTTACGTGGCTGTTAGACACTACACCACGCTTCAAGAGAACAGCTTTTAAATAACACCAGTTGTATGTTTTTCTGTTCAAAAAACAGTGATTTTTGTCACTGCTAGTTGGTGAGAAATAAGCAGTAAGACAATTCAGAACTGGTTTGCTCACTGCAATTTCAAGCACTCACGTTTGAGGATGCCAGAAAGAGCCGGGAATGAAACTGAAATGATTTCATTACTTCAACAAGTTAGGAACTGGAAAGAATCTTAAGGTATCAACAATTATCTGAAAGTTACAATGAAAATGAAGATTTGGAGGATGCAATCGTTGACAGCATTGTATGAAGGCAGTCCATTACTGCACAAGATGTCTGCTGATTTTGTTCATTTACAGTCAAAAGACCACAATGCAGATGAATTCCTCCGTCTCTAGATATTAGGAACTAACAGGTTTATAATACTATAGTAGTATTGGTAGTGTTCTAATTTGTCCTTTATTTCATTTAAGTACATAATTACCATGAAACTTCAGCTAATTTGGGCAGATGCTTAATTGAGCCAAAATGTACTGGTCCCGATGTGTCCCAATTAACCAGAATCCACTGAACAGCCTCCACAGATGCTACTTGGACTGTTGAGTTCTTCCAATAGTTTGATTTTTGTTCTGGTTGTGAGAAAGCTCTGGTTTCTCTTTAATATGAATAAACTGCAAAACATAACTGATTGCTACAGGACTTTACATTGTTCTATTCATAAATTCACACAGTTCGACCTGGCATTCGGATTGCTCCATGCTATGGGCTAACCACTTGACATTAACTGTATATCAAACAACCTTAAAACCTCAGAATGTTCTTTGGGACCAACTCCAAATATCTCACTTCTTGAACATATTTTGTTCACCGTCAATTTTAACATTAAGAGACAAATGCAATATCATGGTATTAAAGCATCCTGATAGTCAGTGAGTTCTTCTATTTAAAATGTCCAACTTCTCATTACGAATAATCAAAAAAAAAATTGCCAAAATGATTCACCTACCTGCTTCTTTTGCCATGTCAGGATAGTCTAGGTCCCCAGGCTTTTCAAACTAGAGGGGGGAAAAAAATCACATTCCCTCATCTATTGACAATAACTGTTAACTGCATCTTACTTGAAAAGCTTTGGGAGAAATTCAATACTAATGACAAATTCATAATACAACAAATGACTCTTCAAATTTGGAAAATTGAGGATTTGGATATACTGGGGTGCTTGTGCTTACTGACAGCAATTTATTCTGTAACAGGGTGGTGATTTGAGGAGGGGGGAGGATATTGAATCACAACTGAATGAAGACCCAGTAAGTGGATCCATGGTACTGTAACCAATGCTACTGTCCTACATCATGGGGCAATGGGAAAAGGACCATGAAATGCCTTCCCCTATGAGTCAGAAGCAGATAAATCAGCAATGATTTCATACCCACTATCCAGCAACATTTAAATGATTCATCAAGGAGCCCAAGAAAACCTGAAGACAATGGTCAGGCTGTCGGATAACATGCAGGAAAATGTATCCCCCATCACCAAAACAAATGTGAGGAGTGCAGCAGGTTTGTTTTTGACACTAAAGTTGAGACAATCCAGTTAGCTGACTCCTCAGGCTGTTTTCAGAGAGCAGAGCTGCTGGACAAAGTACACTTGGCTCCTGCAAAGAGTATGTGTTTTTGTTTGGTTTCTCTGTTATCCCACTCTTGGCCTCTCCAAGAGCTTGTTGCCAAAACCCCCAGATCCGCTGAACTATAAGTGATGTTGATATAACACAACTTCCAAACCTATCATCCTCAACACTCTAAAAGAAAGAAACTCTTGACCTCTTGTTCTTAACAAAGCACCAACATTGCCACAATAATATACACAAAATCGTGCAGGGACTTAGGACACAAGGGAGCACATATGAGAGGAATAAACTGTCAAGGTTTCAGGCTGAGACCCTTCATCGGGACTGGAAAGAAAGGTGGCAGAAGCCAGAATAAGAAGGTGGGGGAAAATCACTTTGCCATCTTGTACTACTCCTTCCCCTCTCCCACATTCTTATTCTGGCTGCTGCCCCCTTACTTTCTAGCTCCAATGAAGGGTCACAGCCTGAAACATCGACTGTTTATTCCTCTCCATAGATGAGGTTGAGTTCCTCCAACATTTTGTGTGCATTGCTCTGGATTTTCAGCATCTGCAAAATCTCTTGTATTTATAACTTATCCACAATGCATTTCCCTTTCCAAACCCTCAAAATGTATAGCAGCCTCTCAAATACATTTTCATCCTTCCAAGAACTGGTGCAATCTTTCTAATTACATTAACAAACTCGTGAAAGTACTGAAACACACTCATCAACAATCCTAATCCATTGTGACAGTGGTATCCCTTTCACACTTTGAATACAGTTCAGTGTTTTGCTTGATGAATTGGTGTAGACAGATTATTTTGAGGAAAGCATAGATAGACTGGGCTTCAATATGCTGGCGTTTATAACAGCAGAGGGATGGGGACTGGAATGAAATATAAGATCTTCACAAGTTTTGACAGGAGTGGATGCTGTCTTTAGTGGGAAAATGTAGAAATACCACTGTTTTTAAGATATGATTTTAGGAGTATTTCTCCACCATCTTTTAACTATATCAGCAAGGATTAAATCTGCTCTTGAACCTTGTTTTACAAAATGATTGATGCCGTTTTTAATTTCTTGCCAGGTGGCAAATCGCACCCTGCCGAATGTAGTCATCTGCATCAAAGACCATCACATTGTGGGGAACCTCCAAGGTGCTCCAACCACCAGGAAATGATTGTTCCCTGTTTTTGATAAGCTCTCATCCATGTTTGGCTCTCAGCAGGGAGGGTCTTTGGGACACACATAATCGAATGTTGGATCTCCTTTGCCCCTTTCCCCTCATTATCTGTTCCTTATGTCACAAGTTCTTTGTGGATCTCAGCATTTAGGTAGCAGTTGATCATTTTATTTTTCCTCAAGACATTATGGTGTTTTCAGTCCAAGAATACTTTGCTCACAATTAATTAGTCTCTTTATACCCCGCTCTCTCTCATTACATGAATCTCAATACTTAGTGATAAAAAGCCTCTCTTCCTGGGTATTACTTATGGTTTATTCAGGGCATGTCAGCTACTAGACACACTTAGCTGGGAACCACCAAGTTGCCTGTGGAGGTGACACCTATGTGGAGATTCCTGTGAAGGGCTTTTGAACCCTTCAGTATTGGCCTGGTATGATCCAAGGGGCAATTCCCCTCCATAACATAGAGAAACCTCAACTAGATTAGACCCAACCATTCAGTGCTCAGCCAAGTTGATAAAATTTGCCCTCCCAAATCAGCAAATCCTAATCATATGTTTGAAGCACTATGTAGTAACTGCAAACATGATGTTCTTTCAAAAGTTAAAACACCATATAGTCAGTTTAGAACTGTCAACAAGATCTGACTCAACTACAATCTGCAAAATGTAATAGAGAAAAGCACACCAACTAAAAAGGAAAAGAAACACAATATCTAGTAATATCAAAAGCTCCACCTTTCACACTGCTATAATATAACCCGTCCCCGCCTCCAGAATACGGTAAGAATGAGCAGCGTTGTTGAAGTTCGGGGAGGTCGGATAGAATTCGTCAAACACTGACTGAACCACAGTCGTGCCCCACAGAAGCATATGCCAGTGTATACTGCACTCTCTGCTTCTTTCGGTCGTCATCTTACAAGGAGAAACGGGAGCGTTTGGCCCTTGCGGATGTGCCAATGCATTTGCTCATTCTCCAGGAGAGCCCTGTTGGCCGGCTATGTGACAAGCTAACCCATATAAAACTCGTTTAAAGAGCCACCCAAAGTCTTCTGTCTGGAACATGAGCCAGAAGGCTCATGAGGCATCGGTCTCTTTACTGTAGATAACACCGCTGTAAAGCACCCGTGCGCAAACTTTGCCTTTTTTTTCTGTCACATATATACCTTGGTCATTCCCACTCCCACAACAAACACTCGACTCTTGATGGCTGCCATGTTTTCTGTCGGAAACACCATCTTTAACCCGGAACAAACTTCACTTCTAATTCCACCGCCCCTTAAAGCTGCACAACGCGCGAAAAAAAACCTGTAACAAAATACATCTTGTCGCCAAATGTACAGCACCGGAGTCTAAA
Source organism: Mobula birostris (assembly GCF_030028105.1). Taxonomy (NCBI): domain Eukaryota; kingdom Metazoa; phylum Chordata; class Chondrichthyes; order Myliobatiformes; family Myliobatidae; genus Mobula; species Mobula birostris. Next base: position 55,647,425 of record NC_092381.1, on the reverse strand, counting down.
TGTTAATTGTTTTATTTTCGATTTAGATCAGATTTATTCTCCATTTTAATTTTTAGTTGTGCAACAATAATTGCGAAATGCAAGTGGTGGTTTACGTAAGAAATAGGAACAGCAGTGGACCATCTGGCCGTTCAACAATGTCATAGCTGATCTGGCCAGGGACCAATCTCCGCCCACTTGCCTTTTCCTTTTCCACTTGCCCCTAATTCCCCAGATATGCAAGAATCCATCTAACTGTGTCTATATTAAATGAGGTAGCTTCCCTGGACAGAGAATTCCACAGATTCACTAATCTCTCAAAAAAGCAGTTTCTCCTCACGGCCATCCTAAATCTATTCCCAAAAATCTGGAGGCTGTGTCCCCTAGTTCTAGTCTCAGTGACCAATAGAAAGAACTTTCATGCCTCTATCTTATTTATCCTTTTCACAATTTTATATGTTCCACTAAGATCCCATCTTATTCTTCTGAATTCTAGTGAGTGACTCAATCTCTCGCCATAGGCTAATTCCCTCATCTCCGGAATCAATCTGGTGAACCTCTTCTGCACTACCTCCAAAGCCAATGTATTCTTCCTCAAGTATGGAGCCCAGAACGGCATGCAGTGCTCCAGATGCAGCCTCACCGGTACCCTGTGCAGTTACAGCAAAAGCCCTTGCTCTTAAATTCAATCCTTCCAGCAATGAAGACTAACATTCCATATGCTTCCTTGATTATGCACCTACAAACCAACCCTTTGTGATTAATGCACTAGCATTCCCAAGTCCGTCTACACAATGGCATGCTGCAATCTTTCACCATTTAATTAATAATCTGATTTTCTATTTTCTCTTGGAAAGTGGATGAGCTCACATTTACCAAAGTCATGCTCCTTTTTCCAGACCCGTGTCCATTTGCTTAACCTAACTATATCTCTCTGCATCCTCTGATTTTCCACTCAACTAAATGTCATCAACATGTGATATGCTACACTCAGTCCCTTCTTCCAAATCGTTAATCTATATTGTGAACAGTGCTTCTTCTTCTTCTTTTTTGTTTTATGGTGGTTGGCAACCAGTTTTACAGTGCATTACTGCCACCTGCTAGACTTGTGGTGTTCCAACCAAATATGTCCCGGAGTTCTCTACTTTAGACAATCTAGTTCAGCCTGCTGTTCTCTATTAGCATCACTCTGTATCTGCAATTCCTCGTGAATGCTTAATGCGCTCATTAGATAATGCCGCAAACTGCTATTCTTCCCTAATTTTGTCACATGTTTTCATGTACTTGCATTACCTCAATTACATTGATTTCATCTACATCACTTGTAAGACTAAGATCGTCTTATTAACGAATAGTAATTACCACATGCTATACTTTTAAAATTGCTGTTTTTCCAAGTCTATCTGCTTTTTCAGGTTTTCCTTTTCTTGGATCATAGCCTGCAGTTGTTTACTGAGACCTCGGAGTTCTTCTTCATTTGCTTCCATGTTTTCACCTATTATCTGAATGTAGATAATTCACTTTGCAACAAATTCCTTTTCCTTTTGTATCCTTGTAATAATTTCCTCCATTTTCCAATCTCTTTCCAACTCACAGTTGTTCTTGTCGGGTACTTCCATTTGTTGTTGGAGTTCTGCACATTTACCCTGGGCCTCAACCATAAAATCTGAGGATTTTCCTTAAGTTCTGAAACATATTTTTTAAATTCTTGACCATTTGCGATAAATATACTGCCATTAAGATTCCATCTCCCCTGCCTGTGAACTATTGGATCCTCCATTCAGCATTTCTTTGACTTCCTCCCACCTTTAATACCAAGATACTTTTCTACAGACTTGACTATAATTTTAATTTTCTCAGTTTTTTTGCTTGTTTGCACTGAACAATTAATTGCATCCACCATAAAAAGTATGAAATCCTTTCTACTCATTAATAGTGTATCCTTATTTTTCATATTACAGCCCTCACAATTCACCAGTTTATTATTCCCTGTATTTGTTTGCTTTTCAGCCTTTTTTTCATCAAATTCTTTTACTGCCTCTGCATAACTGATTCCTTGAGTTACTTTTACATACTGTATCTCAGCCACCTTCTTGCTATAAATGCACCCTCGATTAGCTGTGCTGTGTTCCTCACCACAATTGCAGCATTTCAGCCTAGCTCCCGCTTCACATTTCCCATATTCATGTTCTCCAACACATCTCCCACATCTTTGTTTTCCTCTGCAGACTGCCGCAATGTGCCCAAATTTCTGACATTTATAGCATCTTAAAGGCAGTGGTATATATATTCTAACCGCATAACACATATACCCTAAGTAAACGTTAGTCGGCAATCTCTCTTCATCAAAGTTAACCATTACTGATAAACTATCACACTTTTTCCCATTTCTTGTAACTTTCAAATGTTTGGCCTCAATAATCTTTGCTCCTTTTATGTTCTGTTCAATCTCATCCATAGTAACTTCTGTTGGTATCCCCGAAATAACTCCTCTAGTCCACTTTCTATTGTTGGGTATTGAGCATTTTACTTCTTTGCCGTCTATTTTACTTAATCTTATCACTTTGCCTTGCCGAGCACTATCCCGACAAATGACTAATAGCGAACCATTTCGTAAAATCTTTGCTCCTTTAATCTCGCCTATAATTTTGTTGAGCATCTTCGTCAAATGAATCGGGTTCCAATAACCAAAAGACGCCCCCTCTTCACTTAGTTTTATAATTGCTTTAATCTCATCTTCTTTCCATTGTTTTGCTGTCCTGTTTTGATCATCCACTGACTCCTCAGAGTTTGATATCCCATACCTCTGCTTTCTTTACTTCCTCTTTCCATTCCGTTCCTCTTCCCGCAGAGCTCCATCTCTAGTTCACTTCCACTCTCGCCAAAAACTTCCTTCAACAGTTTGGCTCTTTCTTTGATGTTCTCTCTCTCCGCCATTTTCCAGTCAGCCGTCTCAACCCACTGCTTCCAACACACCTGTCGTTTGCCAAAAAACCTGCTCATTGTGAACAGTTGTGGGCCCAGCACCCATTTATCCAAACTCTCTGACTTCTTTTGGATAACCAATTCTCTGTCCAGAATCAGACATCCCACCTTTCCCGGAACTTCCGGGGGTCTCCCGCATGTTAATAGTGGCTCCCTGATGCCCGCAAATTATATACAATATCATGGAAATCAATTTTTTTGAGAGCCAGTGAGAGAAAAGCAAGAGAGAGCACGCGTACGAGAGCGAAGGCAAGTGAGCGCGCGAGCGAGAGAGAGCGAGTGAGCAAGAAAGCGAGAGAGAGCGAACGAGCGAGAAAGCAAGCGAGAGCACTTGAGAGCGCGCGAGCGACCACGAGAGAGAGAGAGAGAGTGAGAGAGCGCGCCATGGGAGAGTGTTCCAAAAAAAAATAAAACGTACATCATCCCAGACTACACTAAAATGTACCCCTGCCTAATAGGGGTCAAAATAATGACAGTGTTGCTCGCTGCACTGTTTGCAACAATGACTCCACTAGTTGGCATTTCTCACTCCTGTACGCAGTCTCATCTCCATCTGAGATTGTTCCAACGATGGTTGTATCATCAGCAAATTTATCGATGGTATTTGAGCTATGCCTAGCCACACAGTCATAGGTATAGAGAGAGTAGAGCAGTGGGCTATGCACACACTCCTGAGGTGCACCAGTACTGATCATCAGCGAGTAGGAAATATTACCACCAATCCACACAGATTGTGGTCTTCCAATTAGGAAGTCAAGGATCCAATTGCAGAGGGAGGTACAGAGGCCCAGGTTCTGTAACTACTCAATCAGAATTGTAGGAATGATGGTGTTGAATGCTGAGCTATAGTCGACAAACAGCATCCTGACATAGATGTTTGTATTGTCCAGGTGATCTAAGGCCGTGCGAAGAGCTATTGGGATTGCATCTGCCGTTGACCTATTGTGGCGATAGGAAAGTTGCAATGGGTCCAGGACCTTGCTGAGGCAGGCGTTCAGTCTAGTCTTGACCCCCCAATGTTAACATATAACCCCCAACTCCATGCATCCTTCTCTTATAGAAAGTCTTTTTTGTTCAAAGTTCAAAGTAAATGTATTATTAAAGTATGTATACATTATATATCCTTGTGATTCATCTCCTTATAGTCAGCCACAAAGAAATCCCAAAAAAAAACATATCTGACACCTTATCAAATGCCTTCTGGAAATCCAAGTATACAACATCCATCTGTTGCCCCCTATCCCTGCACTCATTATATCCTCAAAAAATTCCATTTAGTTTGCCAAACAGGATCTGCCCTTTATGAATCCGTGCTGTGTCTGCCTGATGAAACCACTTCTATCCCGCTTTCTCGCTACTTCTTCCTTTATGATAACTTCAAGCACTTCCCCAACTATAGATGTTAAACTAACTGGCCTTAAGTTACCCGCCTTTTGTCTTTTTTAAAAAAACAATGGGGTGACATTCCAGCATCTGCAGATTTTCTCTTGTGCATGACATTCCCTGTTTTCCAGTCAGCCAGGACCTGCTCAGAGTCCAGAGAGTTTTGGTAAATCATTACAAACCTACCTATTACAACTTGTGCCACTTTTTTCAGTACCTGGGATGCATTCCATCAGGACTAGGTACTTGTCTACTTTTAAGCCCCCTAGTTTGTTCATTACTACTTCTTTAGTGGCAAAGAGTGCATCAAGGTACTCACCTCCTATTACATCCATAACATATCTTTAGCACGTTAGATGTGTCCTCCACCATGTAGATTGATACAAAATAGTAATTCAAGGCCTCAGCAATTTTCACGTTACCCAGTATTATTTCCCCGTTTTCAACTTCCAAAGGAAATACTTTCACTTTAGCCACCCTTTTCTGCTTTTTATAATTATAAGAACCTATACCATCTATTTTTTATTACATGTGTATATTACGTGAGCTACATGTATACAATATGATTGAAAATGTGTTTCTTCAGACACTGTGCAATTAAGTATAGATTCTAATGAAGATATGTGAAACTCAACTTGCTATTTTACTGAAAGGGTGGTGGGATCAGTATTTTGTGTATATTCTTATATACGATAGATGAAAATGAGTCAGTCCAGGACTGGTACTTCAATAAAAGTAATTGTATTATTCTGCATAGTTCTTCTAAAACAAAAACACTTAAAGTTATCAATACCAAGAAGATTAGTCATGACCACAATTTTTCTATTCATCCCAGTGTATTGGCTATAGGCTACCTAGATAGATAGATACACACTTGATTGATCCCAAAGGAAATTACAGTGTCACGGTAGCTTTACAAGTGCACAGATTTACAAGTATTAGAAGTAAGAAAGAATAAAAAGTAAGTTACCTCAAACAGTCAAACAAGAGGGAGTCATCACTTCCCCAGCTATAGGTTGACTCATTATAGAGCCTGTTGGCCGAGGGCAACAATGATCTCATATAGTGCTCTTTGGAGCAGTGCAGTTGTCTTAGTCTACGACTGAAAGTAATGCTGTTATCTCACTACTTACACTTCCTTTCTCCCTAACATCCTAAATCATGTGTTTGTCTGTCTTCATTTCTGCTACCTACATATTACAATACTGCTTGGCTAGTATATAGTTCCTAGGAGCATCATAAAGTTATGTTTGCTTAATATTTCAGTAATACTTGAGTAATGTTGTAAATATCTTATTTAATTAAGTTTTATTAAATATTCTTTGCAGTTTGCATACTGTAATTCATTACGGATTATAAGTAAAAATACATGAATGGCATACGTCATTATGCCAACATGTCACATACACATGCCATGTTAAAAGTAAGAATGAAATAGACATGTTATCCCCAACTCTGTTTTTCTTTCAATTAGTTTTGGAGTAACAAAACATAACAATAGCGATGAGTCAGTTTTAAAATGAACTTGAGAGGACTACCTACCTTTTGAAGTCAGTGAGACGTTTGAGCTTTAAAATAAGTGCAGCATGTTTTATCCTTCAAAAGGCAGAGAGAAGGACAGTCAAGCTAAAGGAAAGGCAGAAAATGCACAAATTCGTGGGTTCACAAAAAGGGAAAACAGATGATAAAATAATTATAAATTCAATAAAAGAGCAGAAGACATATGAAACACCCTGGTTTCCTTGGCTGCGTAAGTCTGGGGAAGACACTCTCAAGTCCGCCAAATTCGGGAGACTGAGACAGCTCGTCCCACTCCAAACGCTGGTTTGTGTGGATGCTGTGTAATTTTCTACCCTGTTACGAATTAGTGCCAAGAAATATCAGACAGTATACTGCATACAATTAAAGGAATTATCTTTGTGAATCTTAACTTATCTCAAGGGTTAGTAAAGAATAACAAAAGAAAAGGGCCCATTCTAGCTAACAGTCAACTGTGCGCCAGTTGGAGCTCGTCTTGAACTTTGGCACTCACTCGCCAGGCCCTCGGTCAGCAAGAAAGCACACACCACCTTCTGAACGTCGCTCACAATCCATCTCGAACAAACAGGTCTCCCACCGGATCGTATACTACGACTGGTTTCCTCGGTGTCTTCTCTCTCCATCTCCTGCTGAACACAAGCCCAAGACCAGCCTTATTGTCCCTCACCAAGAAAAACTCCCAGATGGCACACATTCCTCATCATCCCTTATCTTCAACAATAACCCAAACAGCCTGAAAGCACAAAAACAGCTCTTACAGAACTGCTAAATAAAATACCTACAGCATAACTATAAAGATGTGAACCAGGACATTACACATACAAAAAGCATTATTGGGCAGAGAAAGTAAATGGACAGCAGAGGGAACACATAAAGATAAAAAAATCAAAGTGCAATTTCAAAAAGAGCACTAATCTGCATGCTGTTAATGAAAAATTTGATAATGATGAGTGACACAGGACTAGATAGCCTTCAGATTTACAATCTGAAACTACCAAGAGACAAGCTTACAACAGAAGTGAACAGCAAATTAATTAAAATGGAATTGGATGCTGGCTTGGCTATTCCACAAGATGAATATGAATGGCTTTTCAAAGATACTGAATTGAAGCCTGCAGATATCCAGTTAAGAACTTATACTGGAGATAAGATGACTCCTGTGGGAATGACATTTGTGAAAGTGAAATATCAACAATCACACTGGGCTTGTATGTAGTAAAAACAGGAGGGCTAGCATTGTGGGGCTATGATTAGCTGAGACAAGAAAAACTTGATTGAAGATCCATCCACAATTTGCATGTCACATCCCCTGCAATAGTCAATTGAAAGTGAATTAGATTATGAAGCCATGTAGTCCTCTTTTATTGTCATTTAGTAATGCATGCATTAAGAAATGATACAATATTTCCTCCGGAGTTATGTCACAAAACACAGGACTGACAAAACTGACAAAACCACATAATTATAACATATAGTTACAACAGTGCAACAATACCATAACTTGATGAAGTCCGTGAGCACAGTAAAGTTCAAAGTCTCTCAAATGTCCCACATCTCATGCAGATGGGAGAAGGAAGAAAAACTCTCCTTGCCGTGCCGACCACGATCCGACTCTGAGTCATCGGAAAACTTCGAGCTCTGTTCAGCTCTCCGACACCGTGTACTAAGCGCCACCTCTGTCCGAATGATTCGACCTCCTTCTCGGTCGCCAAAAGCAGGCAAGGCCGGGGATTTTGAGGCCTACCCTCCGAAAGATTCCTGACCACGCAGTAACGACAGCAGCGGACGAGCGTTTCAGAAATTTCTCCAGATGTTCCTCTGTGCTTTCACACCCATTCTCCATCAAATCGGAATTGTCCACGGCCTCTATTTAACAGATAAATATCATTTTTCACCAGAGGGCTGCGCACGCGCAGGCGCGTCGCCATCTTCTCCTCCCTTACGAAAGTTACTGGATGATGCCACAGCAGTGTTCAAGAATAGCACTGGAAAACTAAAACATATCAAAGGTAAGATAGTGTTAAATAAAAATGCCACGCAAGTTTTACAAAGCCCATTTGATTCCTTATGCCATCCGTGATAAAGTAGCCAGTGAGCTAGATCACATGGAGGCTGAGAGAATTCTTTCCAAGTTTGAGTGGAGCCCATGGGCAATGCCAGTGGTCTGAGTAGCCAAGAAGGATGGGTCTGTCTGTGGTAATTTTAAGGTCACCATCAACCCAGTACTGAAAGTAGATCAATCTCCTCTGTCCAGGATAGAGGATAGTTTTGCAAACCTCTCTGGGTTAAACACTTCAGCAAAGTGGACTTAGCAGAAGGACCTACATCATGTACCTACAGATGGAGATGGAAGAGGAGTCTGTAGTGTTTCTCACCATAAACACTCACAAAGGGCTTTATCACTATAATAGGTTTATTTTTGGAGGAGCATCTGCACCTGCACTCTGGCAGAAAGCTATGAACCAGGTACTTCAAGGCTGCCCAGGCACTCAGTGTTACTTCAATGACATCATTGTCATTGATAAGGATAACAAGGAACATTTCCAAAATCTCAAACCAGTACACTGTTAAAACGATTAGAAGATTAAGGGCTCAGAGCACAATGCAACAAGTTTGAATTCTTTGTTCACACCATTGACGCACAAGAATTACGCAAATGTGCTGAGAAAATTCAAGCAGTTGTGGCTGCCCCAAGGCCAGAAGACATGTTGCAGTTGATCCTTTTTAGGATTTCTCAATTACTATAACAGGTTACTGCCAAACTTGGCCACTGTGCTCCACCCCTTGAACTCATTACTACAGATTGGGAAGAAATGGCAATGGACAAAGCAGTGTGAGATGGCTTTCAAAAAGTTAAAGGAAATGGTGATGACAGACACATTATGATCCACATCGCCTAGTGAAGCTTACCGGTGACACCTCACCTTATGCTATAGGTGCAGTGATGTCACATGTTATGAGTGATGGAAGTGAATGCCCACAGCCTTTACATCACGTTCCCTTACCAGTGCACTGACCATCAACCACGAGTGTCCATTTTCAATCCACAGAAGGGTATTCCACTAACAGCTGCAGCAGGAATGCAGAGATGGGCTCTGTTTCTTGGAGGACACAATTACAGGATCGATTTCAAGAGGACATCTAATCATGGAAATGCTGATGGATGGTCACGTTTGCCCTTGGAAAAGTAAATATCTGAAAAATTTTAAAAAGTGGACACTCTTTATTCTCCCTAATGCAAATCTAAAGTCTCCCTATTACAGCAGAGGTGATCCAAATGGAAACCAGAAAATACCCCACACTGTCTCAGGTCTACATGGCCACCCAAATGGTAGGAATATACGACAGAAATTCCAGATCCCTCATTTTAACAGCATTTGGTATGAACTTGCCCTTGACAGTGGTTGACTTATGCGGGGGTTAAGTGTTGCTGTTATACCATTCATGCTAAAAGCTAAAGTGTTGGAGGAGCTACATGCTAGTCATCTAGACAAGGTCAAAATGAAAACTTTGGCTCGAAGCTTTGTCTGGTGGCCTGGAATAGATCAGCAGATCGAGCAGCTCACCATGCACTGTCTGGGATCCCGACACATCCAGAAGATGGCAACAACTGTGCCTCTCTATCCCTGGGAATGGTCTACTTCGCCCTGGCAGAGAATTCTTGTGTATTTTGACCATTCATGGACATAAATTTCTGGTAACGTGGCCAGAAGTGCCCCCAATAGCCTCCACTACAGCCTCACACACTTCAGAAGTCTGTTGTTCCAGAACAGTTAGTCAGTGACAACGGACCACAGCTTGTTGCAGAACAGTTTGAGTCATTCCTGAAAATCAATGGAAGAAGACATTTCACATCTGCACTATACCACCCAGGTACAAATGGCTTGGCAGAAAAGTCTGTCTGGAGTCTAAAGAACACATTTCAAGCAATGTCAGCAGAACACACTACATTGACACTGAATCAGGTGTATAAGATGATGAGGGGCATTGATCGTGTGGACAGCCAGAGGCTTTTTTCCAGGGATGAAATAGCTTACATGAGGGGGCAGCGTTTTAAGCTGTTTGGAAATAGGTACCAAGGGGATGCCAGGGGTAAGTTTTTCACACAGAGAGTGGTGGGTTCGTGGAATGCACTGCCGGTGGCAGTGGTGGAAGCGGATACAATAGCGTCTTTTAAGAGCCTCTTAGATGGGTGCATGGAGCTTAGAAAACTAGAGGACTATGCGCTAGGGAAATTCTAGGCAGTTTCTAGAGTAGGTTACATGGTCGGCACAACATTGTGGGCTGAAGGGCCTGTAATGTGCTGTAGATTTCTATGTTCCATGTTATATCAGAAGCTCACCAATTTCTCTCTTTTAAATCACAATGCAACACACTCCACAGTCAGCAACTCACCAGCTGCGCTGTTCCTAAGTCAACCCTGCACTCATGCTTGGATCTCCTCAAGCCCAATCTCAGAAGGAGTATTCAGGACAAATGGCTGATTCTAATTGACAACTCTTCAAACAAGGAGGTTTGATGTTTCACTCCTGAACAAGCAGTTCTGGTGAGGGACTACGGAGGTGATAAAAAATGGGTACTTGGAAAGATTAAGGACAAAACTGGACCACTCTCCTGCACAGTGGAGATTGTATCTGAAGTCTTCTGGAGACGGCACATCAATCAGTTGAGGAAAGCAAAGTCCTGTTAGAGAAGAAAGGTGTCCAGAGCTGTCAGAACCACTTCCTGCAGTCCCAGAGTCAACTCCTGCAATCACCACGGAGGAGGCCCCAGAACCTGACATTGTTTCACAGCCTCAACTTCCACCTGCCAAGCAAGGTGACTCCACTTGTCAGGAAAGATAATTATCCCACAAGAGTAAACTCCTCCGTAGCATTTAAATCTTCAGACATGAATGAGATAATTTAAAATTTACTATGCTGTGGACGTCTATGTAGTATTTGTATTATATGTTATGCTGCGCACATAAAAAGAGAGAGAGAGAGAGAGAGAGAGAGAGAAATACATTAAATGTTGAGTTGTGATGCATTCTATATTCAGTTGGGGTTTAAAACTAAGCCGAGAGGAGTATTGTGTATTTAATACTCCAGTAATATTTGAGTAAGAGAGGAGAGGAGAAGATGGCAGCACGACGCAGCGCGCAGCGGCCACTCCAGTGATTGATATCTGTTATCTGTCAAGTAAGGTGCCGTGCACAATTCTGATTTGATGGAGGCAGATGTGAGAGCACGGAGGAACATCTGGTGAAACTTCTGAAATGCCTGTTTCACTGGCACTGCTACTGCGTGATCCAAAATCTCCAGAGGGGAAGGCCCTGAGTCCTTGGCTTTGCTCGTTGCTTGGCAGCCGGGGCGGGGTCGAAGCGCTTGGCAGAGATGGTGCTTAGTGCTCAGTGTCGGAGGGCAGGTCGGAGGCTCGAAGCTTTCGGACGGACTCAGAGTTGGCTGTGGTCGGGTGCTTCCAGGATGCTGCATTGGCAGGTTTGCGGCGCTGGAGGCTCATGGCAGGGAGAGTTTCTTCCTTCTACCGTCTGCGTGAGATGTTGGGGCTATCGGGACTTTGAGACTTTTTTTTACCATGCCCATGGTCTGTTCTTTATCAAATTACGGTATTGCTTTGCACTGTTGTAACTATATGCTATAATTATGTGGGTTTTGTCAGTTTTAGTCTTGATCTGTCCTGTGTTTCTGTGATATCATACTGGAGAAACGTTGTATCATTTCTTAATGCATGTATTTCTAAATGACAATAAACAAGGACTGAGTCCTCATAATCTAATCTAATATTGTAAATATATTGTTTGATTAATCGTTCTTGTTTGTTTAAGTAATTCATTTCGGGTTATATGTAACAGTATGTAACAGCATACGTCATCATGCCACCATATTGTAAGTGCATGTCTTACTAAAAGTAAGAACAATGTAGACACATTATCCCCAGCTCCGTGATTTTCTTTTGATTAGCTTTGGAGTTACAAAACATAACAGTTTGTTAAGGGGAAAGGGGGAGTAACAGGGTAATTCTGATATAAAATCAGAAGAGAGTGTGGGTTGAGAAGTTGACGGGATGTGAGAAGAAAGATTAGGTAAGAGGATGCTAACATCTTTGATGGTTTAAACATGACACCACTATTTAAGAAAGGAGTACCGGTATGTGATAAAATAGGATGAAGTCAGCATTGTTCCATTAAGGGGAGATCTTGCCTTATAAACCTGTTAGAATGCTGTAAAGAGGTAACAAGCAGGTTAGACAAAGGAGAGTCAGTGGATGTTAATTACTTGGATTTCAGAACTCCATTGACATAGTATCGCATAGATATCTGCTAGACAAGATGGTGTTAGAGATAAGGCACTAACATGGATAGATGACCAGCTGATTGGCAGAAGTCAGGGAGGGGGTAAAGAGGTCCTTTTCAGGATGGCTGCAGGTGACCAGTGGAGTTCTACAGGGGCAGTGTTGGGTCTTCTACTTTTCATGTTATATGTTAATGATCTGAATGACAGAATTAATGGCTTTGTGGTCAAGTGTGCGGAAGCACTTGGACAGGTTGGAAGAGTGGCCAATGAAGTGACAGATGGAATGCAGTGGAATACAGCATTGGGAAGTGTGGGGTTATGCACTTTGGTAGACAGAATAAAGGTGTAGGATGGTTTCGGATTCAGAAAACAGAGCTGCAAAGGGATGGTCATGCACTTTGGTAGTAGAAATAAATGTGCAGACTATCTTCTAAACAGGGAAAAAATCCAGGAATCTGAGATGCAAAGGGACTTGGGAGTCCTTGTGCAGAACATCCTGTAGGTTTCCTTGCAGGTTGAGTCTGTGGTGAGGAAGGCAAATGCCATGTTAGCATTCATTTCAAGAGGTCTAGAATACAAGAGCAAGGATGTGATGCTGAGGCTTTATAAGGCACTGGTGAGGCCTCACCTTGAGTATTATGAACAGTTTTGGGCCCTTCATCTTAGAATAGATGTGCTAGCATTGGAGAGGGCCCAGAGGAGGTTCACAAGGATGATTCCAGGAAGGAAAGGGTTATCATACGAGGAACGTATGATGGCCCTAGGTCTGTACTCACAGGAGTTCAGAAGGATGAGGGGGATCTCATTGAATCCTTTCGAATGTTGAAAGGCCTAGACAGAGTAGATGTAAAAGGATGTTTCCCATAATGGGAGAGTCTAGGACAAGAGGGCACAGCCTCAGGATAGAGGGACGCCCTTTCAAAACAGAGATGCAGAGAAATTTCTTTAGCCAAAGGGTGGTGAATTTGTGGAATTTGTTGCCACATGCAGCTGTGGAGGCCAGGTCCTTGGGTGTATTTAAGGCAGAGATTGATAGGTTCTTGATTGGACATGGCATCAAAGGTTACGGGGAGAAGGCCAGGAACTGGGGTTGAGGAAGACAGGAAAAAAAGATCAGCTATGATTGAATGGCAGAGCAAACTCGATGGGCCAGATGGCCTAATTCTGCTCCTATGTCTTATGGTCTTTTGATACAAAGTGGTGGGGCAGGTAGTGTTGCAAAGCAAGGGAGTTTGCAGAAGCACTTGGACAGGTTGGAAGAGTGGTCAAAGATATGGCAAATGGAATGCAGTGGAATACAGCATAGGGAAGTGTGGGGTTATGTACTTTGGTAGATAGAATAAAGATGTAGGATCATTTCAGATTCAGAAAACAGAGGTGCAAAGGGATTTCAGAAGCCTAGTGCAGAATTTCCTCAAGGATAACTTGCAGGCTGCATTGGTAATAAAGAAGGCAAATGGAAGTTTAGCATTCATTTGCAGAGGATTAGAATATAAAAGCAAGGATGTATTGTAAAGGTTTTGTAAAGCGTTGGTCCCATCATATTTGGAATATTGTGAGCAGTTTTGGGCCCTATATCTTAGGAAGGATGTGCTAGCCCTGAAGAGAGTCCAGAGAAAGTTCACAAAACTGAGCTAAGGAATGAAAGACTTAACAAACGAGATATATTTGATGTCACTGGTCCGGTACTCAGTGAAAATCAGAAAGATTGGGAGGGGAAAATCTCATTGAAATCTACTGAATATTGAATGGGCATCAAGAGGATGTTTCCATTTGCAGCAGAGTCGAGGATCTAAGGGCTCAGACTCAGAATGAAGGAACATCCCTTTAGAACTGAGATGAGGAGGAATTTCTTCAGACAGAGGGTGGCTAATTTGCTGCCATAGATGGCTGTGGAGGCCAAGTCGTTTGGTGTATTAAGGCAGAGGTATATGGGTTCTTTACTGGTAAGAGTGAGAAGGCAGGACAATGATGTTGAAAATCAATCAGCCATGACAGAATGGCAGAGCAGACTCGATGGTCTGAATGGCCTAATTCTGCTCCTATGTCTTATAGTACAAACTTGCCATTGACCATGACCTCATAACTGGCTCTACTAATAATACCCCTCAGAGAGGGTTAGAAAGTGCAGCTGTGCTGCCCCACCTAATGACTATCTGTGGTCTGCGGTGGTGAATTATCTTTGTCTGTGTGACGCAAGAGTGTTGGTGAGCGTGTATAAAATGTGCAGGGAAATAAGGAATGTATCCGCTGAGTTAGGAACCTCTCACGGAGAGTCATAGAGATATACAGCTTGGAAACAGGACCTTTAGCTCAACTCCTATTGACCCCTATTGTGTTTCTTGGCTTTACTGTGTATGTCTTCATGAAAATGAATCTCAGGGCTGTATATGGTGACGTATACATATGCACTTGGATAAAAGATTTACTTTGAACATTGCTAACCAACTTGCCTAACTAGCTTAGTTCCATTTGCTGCATTTGGCCCTTTAAAACTTTCCTGCCTATGAGAGTAGAAAATAGGAGTTCAATGAAGCAGGTTTTAGAAAAATTGAATCTAAAAATTAGATACTTTTTAGTCGTGGAGGGGCAAAGGCTTATCAGGTCTTTCTATGATAGCATATAAACATCCATATTATAATTAGACAACATTATGAAATCCATTAATCTGTCAAGGATTTTTGGTGACCAGTCTTTAAATTCATGCAAGCCACAAAAAGATGTTAAGACTGGTTAAATAACCATTAAGTAATCACAATTGTGTGGTCTCTCAAATGGTTTTACTCTGTTATAAGAGCTCCTTAAATGCAGATTGTTGTGGTCAGATCTGTGGGGAAGCAGACAAGTTACTGGAACATGTAGTTTTGGGGTTATGTAATTAGAAAGATGGAATTAGTGGAAAATGAATGGCACAGGGAAGAAAATAAAAAGATCTACTTTGAAGGGGAAGAGGCAGGACGAAAAATGTTGAGAAAGTCAAAACTTAGTGTGTGACTTCACAAAGAGATACACGTTACAGTAAGTAAAGCTGAATTCTGATGAGAAGGGAAGAACAAACAACTGATTGTATGAGAACTTAGCTGAATGAAGTATCCTGTCAGGAGTCTGTAATGTTTATGATCACGTGCAAAGAATTGAAAAACCCTGACCCAGTTACAATGGAATTAAGGTTTGGAGACTGCTGGTTTTGTAGCTCCATCTACTGGAAAGCACAGTACATCTGCATTTGTATCTGCATCCAGGTCATCTTGTTTGTAAAGGAATAACAGAAAATTTTACGAAGGAGGAAGTACACCTGCATACTGACTAAACTGTCATTAAGAGGACTGGCCTGCAGTAAGTTATTGTTGCCCCTTCCCCAACTCTATTCTTCATCTGCCAATTCTAAATAACATTTCCATTTTGAAAATCATTCCTTACTGTTAATTTTAGAACTTTGTATCTTTTGCTCAAATAAGCTAAAGAAACCTATTGCACAAGATTAAAAATAACATGAAATTCTGTTTCAAAAGAGCAACAAACATTTTCTACTAAAAAGTTATATAATTATTCTTTGATCTGTTGTACAAATCTCCTCCATTTAGTAGCTTCATTATCTCTGCCTTTTCACAGAAATCCTACGCAATAACTTCCTTCCCCTTTCATTGAACCTTCAGGGTTGTTCTTCATCTTTCTAATTGCGCTCGGAGAGTAATTCTCTTTCTTTCTCACTATTTCTATCTGTAATGTATTTAGATACCATTTAAACACTGTGAGTATATAAAGGGCAGAAATTTATTTTCAAGACAAGCGGTCTGGACTACTCATTTCTGTACTGTTAAATGTTACATCGAGCTGATATGTCTGCCTTGCAGCTCATGAGCTTCACACCCTTCATACCCAGTAGTAATGGCCAAAATGAGTGCCACTCCATGCTGCCTGCCAAAACCTTGTCAGTCCTTCTGAACTCCCAAAGAAATAAAGTAATCATGCTGACACTGTAATTTCATTTGCTCTTAATAAATATGGGAATATTTTTTTCTCACTACAGGTTCTTCCATTGCACGTTTTTCTAAACACAGCAACATGTTTTGTAACTTGTTTTAATCCATAGTAGACTACTTCAGTAGTAGTTCAAAGTTCAAATTATATTTATTATCGAAGTACTACCATGAGATTCATTTTCTTGAGGACGTGCCCAGTCGAATAAAGAAATACAATATAATCAATGAAAAACTATACACAAAGATATAAACCTTATTTTAATCATATCCTCAAGCTTTCAGTCTAATCAAATAACTTTTGATAAGATTAGTCTAGTTGATAGCAAGGTTGTCAATAGCTGCTATTGTTTTGATAATATGAATTTATTGAGTCTTTGATGGACTTCGATGATCTTGGTATTTGTTTGGTACAGAATATGCCAACTATATATTTCTGTGCATATCATGACTACATCTGTAGACTTTAGGTTCCGAATTGTATGACTGCACAATTAGCTCTGCAGATGGAAACATGGACAACTCTGTAGTGGTGCTCGACAGAAAGCAAACATTTCCATTTTGGGCAATAAATGTATATTTGATATCTTCAGCATAAAACTGTAATAGAATATTAGAAGCATCATTATAAATTCACAGGATCTTTTTATTTTTTATTAACATACAGCACAGGGTTGGCCCTTCCAGCCCTTCGAGCTGCGCCACCCAGCAATCACCCAGTTTAACCCTAGCCTAATCATGGGACAATTTACAATCACCAGTTAACCTACCAACCGGCACATCTTTGGAATGTGGGAGAAACTGGAGCACCCAAAGGAAATCCATGCAATTACAAAGAGAACGTATACACTCCTTACAGGCCGCTGTGGGAGTTGAACTCAGGTCGTTGGTACTGAAAGGCATTTTGCTAACCACTATGCTACCATGCCACCGTTTGTATCAGTGAGGAATTGTATTGTGCAAGGATTTAACAAAATGACAGAAGAGGGACATGAGATATCCTTGGCAGATAAAGGTAAAGGTGAATATGAAGAGATTCTATAACTAAAAGCAGAAGGGTAATTACATCATCTTAAGAATCCAATTGATTATCTATGTGTGGAGTCACAGGGGATGGGGAAGGCCTTAAATTAATACTTTTCATCCTTATTTTTTGTGGAGAAGTCATAAAAGCTAGAGAGCTTAGGAAAGACAATAGTAATATCCCAAAGCACATTGCCATTGCAAAAGAAGAGGTGTTGGCAGTATTGAGATGCATGAAGGTGGATAAATTCACAGGGCCTGACCAAGTTTACTCCAGGGCATTATGGAAAAGGTGGGAAGAAATTTTAGAAGCATCTGAGAAATGCATGTAAGTTAATTTGTCAAAGTGTAGGTTATTGACAAAAATAATCAAAACTGGAACTGATGAATGCGTGTGAGAGAGAATAAGTTGCAGGGGCACAGGGAAATATAGGGAATGAGGCCAAAGGGATTGTTCCATGGAAGCCAGCAAGAACCCAATGGGCTGAGTGGTCTTTCTGAATGATTATAAGTAACATCAATGCTGAGATTCAATGGAAGACAGATTTAATCTAAAAAATTATTTTTGGAATTTTCCAGATCCATTTACAGGGTTCGGCGGTGAGTCCAATTTTGGAGAGCTTGGATGCATGTTTGAACATGGAAAAGGTTTTCAGATGAAGTAGTGAAGGCAGCAATAGATGAGAGGGACAGTGGCAACATTAATGTAAGAGATGATTCCATCTGAGAGATGAGCCATCAAGTCGGGCTGAATGAGTTGAATGCAAGAATAAAAATTGACTATTGTATTCATTATAGGAAACAGACAATGGACCTCCAAACCACCTCAAAGGAAATTGAAAAGATAATATGCAGACAAAATCTCATTGGTGGTTATAGTAGGGGTTTGAATTACAAGAATATTACTGGGATATAATCAGTTTTAAAGGTACTTTTTTTTGGGACAGGGACAATGCAACTGAAAGGGATATCAATGGAAGAACATGTTTGAAGCTGTGATCATGACTTAGTTGGATTTAGTCATTCAGATTCAGATTTTGATTCATTTATTTATCACATCTACATCAAAACATATAATCAAATGTGTCATTTGCATCAAAAACCAGCACAATCTAGGGATGTACTGGGATCAGAATCAGAATCAGAATCAGGTTTATTATCACTGGGATATGACGTGAAATTTGTTAACTTTGTTACATAATTTGTTACATAATGTAGAAGAATAAATCAATCATTCAATTACAGTATATGTATATTGAAGATTAAAAATCGTGCAAAAACAGAAATAATATATATTGAAAAAGTGAGGTAGTGTCCAAGGGTTCAATGTCCATTTAGGAATTAGATGGCAGAGGGAAAGAAGCTGTTCCTGAATTGTTGAGTGTGTGTCTTCAGGCTTCTGTACCCCCTACTTGATGGTAACAGTGAGAAAAGGGCATGCCCTGGATGCTGGGGGTCCTTAATAATGGACACTGCCTTTCTGAGACACCACACCTTGAAGATGTCCTGGGTACTTTGTAGGCCAGTACTCAAGATGGAGCCGACTAAATTTATGCCCCTTTGCAGCTTCTTTTGGTCCTATGCAGTAGCCCAGACATCCCACCCTGCAAAAACTCATTTCAAAACAACAAATGTCACTACATACAGAATGCCAGTGATATTAAACCTGACTCTGATTCTGACCTGCAGAGATCACTGCACTTGGGATCTCATTCAGTAAACATTCACTATTCAGACTAGCATAAACTCGATTTAGTAGATGAGCTGAGAATAAGCAAATGCTCACTTTGCTTGAAACAATTTTTTCTTCTTGACTCAAGAATTAAGGCTTAAGTGTGGTCTCTGTCTTTTTTTCATCAAGGGTTTTAAAGATAAGTGCCCCATGGTAGTATGAAAAATTGTTCTATGCTCTAGTAAGAAATTATTAATGCAATGTTTCATATTGAATATCCCTCCACCATCTATTTCTTGAGAACTACCTTGATTATTTTGATATGCCCCTTGACTGCTTCATTTTAATTTGGATAATATGAGAAAACAAAACCATGTTTCATACTATTCCATTTTATAAAATCTCTAAACAGAGTGGCTGGAATCTGAAGTCTATTTTCAGACACCAGCTTCTCAGTAAAACATCAGAATGCACTTATAGATCTTAACTCATCTCCAGTTCTGTATAGTTGTGGTACATGAATGTATCTGTTTCACTTAAGTCCACTTTGAAACACTGTCGATTAGTATCAGGAAATAGTTATTTTCTCTTTTACAAACATCTCCAAGTACACTCTGAAAAGGTCTTATAGACCATGACAATGACTGAGAAGTGGTTTTGTTTATGTACGTATTTGTTTCTTGAGGTTTCTGTTTAAGTGAAGCTAATAAACAAAACTTCATTTATTTGATTTAGTGATACAGTGCAGAACGGGTTCTGGCCAATGTTCCCTCTAATTTGTAATGACTTGTGTGCAGAAAAATCTTGTGCTGTGCAATTTTTTTCCCAGGGACAACAACACATGCGCACTGAATAATTTCTTCAATAAAGCAGTATAAATAAGGCAGTTCTAAAATCTGCAGGCAAATCATCGCAAACTCCCCGTTGTCAACATCGCCTGCATCAGAAACCAGAAAAGGAAATGTGATTGTGTACAATCCTGAAATATACTTAACATGCCAATGAGGTAGAGGGTGACAAACTTTTGTTTGAGTTCCTTTATGTGCTATTAGTAAAAGATGTGTGTGTGTGCGGAAACATTGCCTCTGGCCTTTTGAGTCACGCTGCTCAGCAACCCACTGGTTTAACCCTGGTCTAATCACGGGACAACTTACAATGACCTATTAACCTACTGAAGGGTAGGCTTTTGGACCATGGCAGCAAACCCATGCACACACTGGAAGGAACGTGCACACTTACCTACAGATGATGTCGGAATTGAACTCTAAACTCTGATGCACAGAGCTGCAACAACTACACAATAGCGGCGTCCCACAAAACTGCTTGCACTTGCTTTCTTAATGACTATTCCTGTGTGTTCACTATAAAGATTTTCTCCGAGTGGTAGGTATTAGCCGATCAGAGCATGGTATACCCCCTATTTGTGTGACTACTCATATACCAGATGAGAAATAGATTCATGTCCTTGTCTTTTAAGTGAGGAGTTTACCACATCTGTTTATTGATCTTGTTTGGTGCTGATTTGTCTGGATTTTGTCTGTAATTTTAGATGCAGTTACTGTTAAGTTTTCATGAACTTGTTGACCACACTTTCACCTAACTTTGAAGTTCTTATGCAGATTCTATGACAGAATATTTAAGCTGTCATTCTACTTGAAACTGCTGTATTCAGTGGTATAGGTGTATAGTTATAGAAGGTTTGCTTGTCACTGCATCTATGCAGCTATTTAGGGATTGCTAATATGCAACAGTTAGCTAATAGTGGTTTGCGACCAATTATGAGGGTAAGGGACCTATTGAAGGAAAACACATTCATTGTATGCTGATTCCTCACCACCTTTGGTTCAGCCTACAACAGTGGTGTTGTCAGCAAACTTGAATATGGCATTGGACCTGTGATTAATCTCCCAGTCATTAGAGTAAAGTGCAGAGGGCTGAGTACCTTGCTGATGGGGATTGCGGAGGAGATGTTGTTGCTGATTGGAACTGACTGGGGTCTGCAAGTGAGAAAATCAGGGATCCAACTGCACGACTTATTGAGGCCATGGTCTTGGAGAGTATTGTTTAGTTTCGAGGGGGAATGTATTGAATTCTGAGCTGTAGTTGATAAAGAGCATTCTGATGTATGCATCCTTGCTGTCCAGATGTTCCAGGGTTGAGTGAAGAGCCACTGAGACGGCATCTGCTGTGGACCTGTTACTCTCGTAGGCAAATTGGAGCAGCTCCAAGTCACTTCTCAGGCAGGAGTTGATATGTTTCATCTCCAACCTCTCAAAACATTTAACCACAGTGGATGTAAGCGCTTCTGGTCGGTAGTCATTGAGGTGGGTTATCACGTTTGTCTTAGGCACCAGTATAATTGAAGCCTGCTTGAAGGAAATGATTACCTCAGACTAGGCATGGTTAAAAAGAAGGCTTTGGCCTGAGGCTTTGTCTGGTGGCCTGCGATAGATCAGTAGATTGAGCAGCTTGCTGTGCGTTGTTCAGGATGCCAACACATCCAGAAGATGCCAACAACTGTGCCTCTCTGTCCCTGGGAATGTCCTACATTGCCCTGCCAGATGATTCATGGTTATTATGTCAGACAATTCATGGGCACAAATTTCTTGGTAGAAGTGGCTGCAAGTACGAAATGGCCAGAAGTGCTCCCAAAAGCCTCCATTACAGCTTTGCACACTGTAGATGTGTTGAGAAGCCTCTTCTCAAGGGCTGGTCCCAGAACACTCAATTTCAGAACACTGAGTCACTGACAAGGGACCACAGTTTGTTACCGAACAGTTTCAGTCATTCCTAAAAATGAATGGGATAAGATGTACTACATCTTATTATGTACCATACCACCCAGCAACAAATGGCTTGTCAGAAAGGTTTGCCCAGAGTCTAAAGAACACACTGTGAGCAATACTACCCTGACATTGAATCAGAAACTCACCAATTTTCTTCTTGCATATCGTGATGCAGCAGACTGGTCAATCAACAATTTACCAGCTAGGCTGTTCCTGGTTTGTCCCTTGCATTCTCGCTTGGGTCTCCTCAATCCCAATCTCAGGAGGAGTATGCAGGACAAACAGCCGAGACAAATTGAAGGCTCCTCAAACAAGGAGGTTCGATGTTTCACTCCCGGACAAGCAGTCCTGGTGAGGGACTACAGAGATGATCAAAAGTGCCTAACCAGAAAGATTAAAGACAGAACTGGACCATTCTCCTGTGGAGACAACACATCAATCAGTCGAGGAGAGCAAAGTCAATTGTTAGAGAAGAAAGTTACCCACAGCCGTCAGAATCACTTCATGTAGAGCCAGAGTCAACTCCTACAATCACCACAGAGGAGACCCCAGAACCAGAGACTGTTTCACAGCCACAAGTCTCACCTGCTAACCAAGAGTGACCTCCTTGTCAGGAGGGATGTCATCCCTCAAGAGTAAGAAATCCTCCACAGCGATTAAATCTTCAGGCCAGAATGGGCTAATTTAAAATTGACTATTCTGTGGATGCCTGTATATAATAGTTGTATTAAATTGTATACTGTGTATATCGTTGAGATGTATTCTATATGGAGTTGGAGTCTGTAGTTAAACAGGGAGGAGTGTTGTTTCAGTAATTATTTGAGTAATTTCAGTAATATTTGAGTCATCTTGTAAATACGTTGTTGCTTAAGCATTCTTTATTTGTTTAAATAATTTATTGTGGGCTATATGTAAAAATAAGTGAATTGCATACATCATGACACTACCATGAGATACGTGTGTGCCACGCGTTAAGTAAAAAAAAACGAAGTTAGACTTACATTTCAGACTCCCTCGTGTTTCTTTTAAATAGTTTGATGTTTTGGAGTTACAAAACAACACTTCCAACTTCCCATCAAACAACAGTTTGATGGGAAAATTTTATGTAAAATTTGTAAAAGGCTTTCTTAGGTAAGATAATAAGAAACTGTTCCCCATGGCAAGCAATGTCTAAAACTAGATTTACGGCGAGGCGAAGGGGGTTTTGAGGGTAAATCTGAAACATCCAGTCTCAACTTTGTGGAGAATATTTAAGGTATCAGCCTTTGACTGGTTGCCTCATTGTCTTGTACTGAAATTCAAATGCGCAAGAACGCTAGAAGCTGCAGAGAGTATGGACTCTGCTCAATCCATCACGGGCACATCTCCCCGAACTTTTGGTGGGGCATCTACAGGAGGCACTGCCCCAAGAAGTCAACATTGATTATCTAATATCAGGCAGGGGATACTCAAGCCTGATGCCCACACCACCACTGTCAAGAACGCCTACTTCCCTTCAACCATTTGGTTCTTGATCCGACGGGCCAAACCCTACAGTTTAGCGACACCATAACTACTTCGTACATTTTGTTCTAAAGCAAACTTCTTTTTTGTTCTAATGGCATTTGCACTTGGAAAAAATTGTATAATTTATGTTTAATTTGTTTTTCTTGTGAAGGTTGCTTGTATGATGCCACGTGCCTATGATGCTGTTGCAAATAAGTTTTTATTGCATCTGCACATACATGTAGGTATGTGTATTTGTTTTGTTGCAGCATAGTGTATGACATAATATTACTATAATTTATATTAAATCAATAAATAGATAGTCAGATAAATAAATAATGCAAAAGAGGAATAGTCAAATTTGACTTTGGTTATCAAGATGACAAATCGATTGCTTTTAGTGAGTTAAGTAAGGGTATGGGTATTTGGTGGTCATATTCGACACAGTGGGTTGAAGTGCCTGATCCTTGCTTTATGGTCCTTCATATTTATATGTTGCGTCTCTAAAACTCGGCGAAAAACTTAGTATTTCTATTTCTGTGAAACTGTCAGTTTAAGAAGGCACACTACTCTGGTGTCCAATCGGTTCACACTTCAACCATATAATCTGAACAAACAGAATGTTCCGTGTTTAAAGATACATCGCATCCATGCTGTAGCGGGGAATTCCCTGATTGTGCTCTAAAACCGGCAGTGTGCATCATCTGCAGCAGACTGGCGAAGCAGATCCTGTTGGCTAGCTACTAGGCTGGGCTCTCTGAAGTAAATGGGGACAAGGTATCAGAACATGCTGTTGGGGGTGACACACCAGCCTTGCGTATCACAAAACCCACACTCAAAGTTTTAGGACAGCTTACTCCCGTCTCCGCCAGATTTCTGAACAGTACATGAATATCACCTCGCTATTCCTCTTTTACACTACTTATTTATCTGTCCAGTTATTTATTTCATGCATTATATGCTACTGCCACAAAACAAATTTCACGACGCACACCAGTGATAATTGACCCGAGTCTGCTTCTGGCATTGATTTACCTCGCACTCTGATACAAGGCGTACATTGCCCAATCCACTGGCGGACCACATCAAAGGCTGCGGAGTCCAGCCTCCTATCATCATAGCAACTTCCGGCCGCGTGTGGGCCCCGGTGCAGGCTGGGGAGGGGGACTCCGGTAGCCATGGCGGAGAAACAGAAACACGACGGGCGGGTGAAGATCGGCCATTACATCTTGGGAGATACCCTGGGAGTTGGCACCTTTGGCAAAGTGAAGAGTTAAGTGTGTGTGCTCGCCGGGAGGCGCGTCACGGTGCGCGGGTTTTTTTGTGGCTTGTGTTTCTCAGCAAATGTTTGTAGATGTAGCCGGAGCGCTTCGGCTGGGCTCCGTCTGTAAAGGTGGTTGCACATCGGAGGGCATCTCACCCAGAGTGGGCAGGGAGGCTGCATCCGACACCTGTCCTGCCCCCCCCCCATCTGGTTTACATGCTTACCAAGGGCATGTGGTAAAAGCCGCCGGATTGTTGTGATCCTACACGACCCCGCCCACCGCTGCCGCCCCTTTCCTCCCAGCAGCACGCTTTCTATCGTTCTCCTGCCTTGCTCCACCTTCTGCCGGCTATAGTGTTGTACCATCCACGAGCCCTGCTCTTCAGCTACCCCATAACCTTCTGTTCCTACGTAGTCCCTTGCTCAATCTTTCTTTCACTTCTGCACAGCATCTGGACACGACTTATCCCTAACCAACTCAGAGATCCCGCCCCTTTTCATGCCCAACCCCTGCACCTGCCTAGTTCCCAGTCTCTTTTGACTCAGTACATCACCCCCCCCATTCATCTCCCCAACTCCTGCAGCCACGTAGTTGAAGCGCAATCCTTATTGCACAGCTCCATATTCCCTACCCTTTTGCTGACTTCCAAACACAATCCAACGTGTTTACTGTCAGTGTACGCAACTTTACCACTTCCCCCTCCACTATTTTTTACTTGTACGAGACTTGCTAAATCCTCCCTACTCTCCCCCTCCAGCTGCCTAGCTCTCCCCAATCTCTGTCATGATAACATTAACCTGTTCTACAGTGCTTGCCAAACTTTCTTTTCTAGTTTCCTTTGAAGTATTCCTTTTAATTAGTTTTCTTTGTATGCTATCCTTACCCCAAGTAGTGTGAAGTAATTCTTGCTGAAGTATATTATTCCTTTCCTTAGTTGGGGAACATCAACTGACAAGACATAAAGTTGCAGTCAAAATCCTAAATAGACAGAAGATTCGCAGTTTGGATGTAGTTGGAAAGATTAAAAGGGAAATTCAAAACTTAAAGCTCTTTCGCCATCCTCACATCATCAAACTGTGAGTAATTTTTTTGAGTCAATTCTATAATAGGTAGATAGATGCTTTAATAATCCCAAAGGAAATTACAGTGTCACAGTAGCATTGCAAGGATACAGATAAAAAATATTAGAAGAGATGTTAGAAAGAATGAAAAATAAGTTACCTCAAACAGTCTACCAGGAGGGGATCATGACTTCCTTGGCTTTTGGTTGACTCATTACAGAGCCTAATGGCTGAGGGTAAGAATGACCTCAATTAGCGCTCTTTGGAACAGTGCAGTTGTCTTAGTCTATTGCTAAAAGTGTTTCTCTGTTCAGCCAAGGTGGCATGCAGAGGTCAGACCAGTTCTAGAAAACCCTGTTCAATTTCGGAGCTGCACCTCAGAAAAAAGAGATTTGTAGAAGTCGGTCAGGTTTATAGTGTGGGCCCTCTCCATATTCACCAGAATGGTTATAAAATTTAAAGATTGAAATTGAGTTTGGGTTCGATAAACTTGGTTTAAATAAACATGGGTTTGGAAGGTTTGATGGATGGTAAAACTGTTTAAAATGACAGTTCCTGATCTTTATTGATGGAGGACAATGCTGATATTAGCAGACGGTATTTAGTATTGAAACGTGATAAGCACATTTTCCCAAAGAGATGGTTGAAATTTGAAAACGAGAGAAAATTTGCCGAAGTTGGAAATCAAACCAGTGCATGAAAAATGCTGGAGGAACTCAGCAGGCCACAGAGCATCTATAGAAAACAGTAAACACTTCGACGTTTCAGGATGAAGGGTCTCGGCCGGAAATGTTAGCTGTTTACTCTTTTCCATAGATGCTGCCTGGCCTGCTGAGTTCCTCCAGTATTTTGTGTGTATTGACTGTACCTGGAATAGACATATTGTCTAATGAGGAAAGGTTAGACTGGTTAAACTTGAATCTGCTGGAGTTTAATTGAATCATAAGATTCTGAGGGGCTTTGAGAGTCTGGATATGGAGAAGATGTTTTGTCATGTGAGACGTCGTTAGGTTATATTGGTTGTTAATACAGACGATGCATTTCACTGCATGTTTCAATGTACATATGATAAATAAATGAATCTGAAAATCTAGAAATAGGATTCACTGCTTAAAAATAAGGTGTTAACTATTTAAGAAAGATGAGGTTTTTTCCTAATGGTTGTAAGCTTTTTGAAGTCAATTCCCAAAGGTTAATGGAAGCAGTCTTTGAATATTTTTAAGTCTGAGCGAATAGATACTTGCTAAAACAAAGAGGATAAAGATTTAAAGGTATATGTGTGAATCTACAGTTGAGGTGAGGTTGCTGTTTGATAAGCCATGCAAAACTGATGAGTGACCTAGTACAGCTGCAAATTTGAACACCTGCACCTGTTATTTGGCTTTTGATTCTACCATGTTTCTGTTCCTTGAGTTGCCATGTGTTTGGAAGTTACTCCGTATCTCCTTCATTGAGAATGCTCATGATCGTAATTTGTCACACCATGCTTTTGTTGAAAGAGTACATTTGAATTAAATCCAGTATCTCAGTGTTAATATTGTGAACAGAAAACTTCATCAAAAGTTTAGAAATGCCTTTTTATAGGATGCCCAAAACTGAATACATTTTCAAATATTTCAGACTAGTGTTACCTATTAGCTTTCATATATTTTAAGAATGAGCTTGGATGTGTCATATGTTTTTCTGGCATTTTTATATCTTAATTGGTTTTTAAAGTCTCTTATTTATGTACCTTGCCCTGTGTATTGAGAATATAATTGAGGTCATATTCTCAATTCAAGTTTGAAGTCTAAAGTGCGCTAGCTGGTTGGTTTACCTATAATTTCACGATTCTTTAGTTCTCATTTTACTCTGTATTATCGGGGTGCCGTGTGTAAAATTAGGTGTCCTTCCTACTTTTAAATATTCTGTTGATCTTCTCTGCTTGTCTTTTTCTTTTGTTTTCACTAATTCTTCCAGTCATTAGTATATTCATATACATTGTTGTCTATTTATAACGTGTGTCTTTTTGGCACTGTACTTGTTTTAAAGAAAAACCACCTCCAGCAGGCTCTAATTCCTGAATATTTGTTTTGTTAGAGAAACTGTAGCTATCTGATGTTTAATTTGGTTTCTTGTTTATATTCAGAATTACATATTTTGGTGTAAAAGATTTTTAATGATTGTTGAAATAGGCAACAATTCACACATTGTAATAATGCCTGAAATCTACCATGTAGTAATGATTGTCTTCACCCAAAAATAATGGTTTAAACATAGAAACATAGAAAATAGGTGCAGGAGTAGGCCATTCGGCCCTTCGAGCCTGCACCGCCATTCAGTATGATCATGGCTGATGATCCAACTCAGAACCCTGTACTTGCCTTCTCTCCATACCCCCGATCCCTTTAGCCACAAGGGCCATATCTAACTCCCTCTTAAAACTCAGATGATTATCAAACAGCAATGTCTTGTTTATTTAAAAACGCAAACAACAGGAATTCTGCAGATGCTGGAAATTCAAGCAACACACATCAAAGTTGCTAGTGAACGCAGCAGGCCAGGCAGCATCTCTAGGAAGAGGTACAGTCGACGTTTCAGGCCGAGACCCTTCGTCACTGTGTCCGGTGCTCCCGATGTGGCCTTCTATATATTGGCGAGACCCGACGCAGACTGGGAGACCGTTTTGCTGAACACCTACGCTCTGTCTGCCAGAGAAAGCAGGATCTCCCAGTGGCCACACATTTTAATTCCGCATCCCATTCCCATTCTGATATGTCTATCCACAGCCTTCTCTACTGTAAAGATGAAGCTACACCCAGGTTGGAGGAACAACACCTTATATTCCGTCTGGGTAGCCTCCAACCTGATGGCATGAACATTGACTTCTCTAACTTCCACTAATGCCCCACCTCCCCCTCGTACCCCATCCGTTATTTAGTTTTGTACACACATTCTTTCTCTCACTCTCCTTTTTCTCCCTCTGTCCCTCTGACTATACCCCTTGCCCATCCTCTGGGTCCGTCCCCCCCCCCCCCCCCCGTCTTTCTCCCTAGGCCTCCTGTCCCATGATCCTCTCATATCCCCTTTGCCAATCAACTTTCCAGCTCTTGGCTCCATCCCTCCCCTTCCTGTCTTCTCCTATCATTTTGGATCCCCCCCTCCCACTTTTAAATCTCTTACTCACTCTTCCTTCAGTTAGTCCTGACGAAGGGTCTCGGCCTGAAACGTTGACTGTACCTCTTCCTAGAGATGCTGCCTGGCCTGCTGCGTTCACCAGCAACTTTAATGTGTGTTGCATGTCTTGTTTATTGTTTTTTTCTATGAAGGAGGGTCCTTGTTAGTGGGACTGCTCTCTGGAGCTGAGAATCAAATACCACCTTCTGCATATCAGAAAACCTGCTTTCAAATGAATTTGAATCCATAGATGTTCATACTTGTCTTTATAATTCTGTCCTGATTTATGTGCAATAATTTGTATATGGATTAAAAGCATCCAAGGTGCTACACAGGAGATATGAGGGCAGATAAGTAGAGGGAACTTTCGAGGAGCACTTTTTAATCCTTTAATATGCATCTCAAAATGACCTTAAAGTGGAGCTGAACTGCCATTGTAAGTCACAGGCACCCTTTTGGTGATGACCTTCTCACATTACTGCTAGGTAAACAGGAAAGAATCGCAGTACATTTCCAAGCTTGTGAAACCTGCACCTGCTGCCCTTAGTAGTAGTAATGGTATAGGATTGTGAGCTGCTGTTGACTAAACTTGTGATTTATTGCTGTATGTTGATCGAATCAACTAACATCAGGGACAAGTACATGAAGGGTGAGGGGCTTTTGTATTTAGGGTGGGTGTTGAATAGGGTTCTAAATAAGATACGATATATACGATAACAAGGCTTTTGTGATTTGGAAATAGGTCACTTGTTGAAGAACATACATCCTCCTGAGGAATTGGGTGTTGTAGTGTGGGAAAAATGTTCAATGAGGAAATTTATAATTAATACCCTTAATAATTAAAGCTTGTTATTTTCAAACTTCTTTGCTATAATAAATGTGGCTTGGGTTTTGTGTTCATTGGTAGAATCTGATTTATTATTACTGACGTATGTCATGAAATTTATTGTATTGTGCACCAGTACAATGTAGGACATAAAAAAAAACTATGAATTGCTATAAGAAATAAAATAATTCCAAAATGTAAAGTGAGGCAATGTACATAAGTTTATGGATCTTTCAGAAATCTGGTGGAGGGGAAGAAATTTCTTGAAGTATTATTAAGTGTGCGCCTTCAGGTTCCTGTATAGTGTTCACCGATTATCTCAAAGGCAGGAGGAGGAGATAGCAGTGCGCCACGCGTGCGCAGCCCTCCGGTGAAATGATATCGTATCCATTAAATAGGGGCCGTGGACAATTCTGATTTGATGGAGACAGACATGAAAGCACAGAGGAACATCTGGAGAAATTTCTGAAACGCAGGTTTGCTGCTGTTGTTACTGTGTGATTGAGAATCTTCCAGAGGGAAGGCCTCAAAATCCCCGGCTTTGCCTGCTGTTGGTGACCGAGATGAAGGTCGAATTGTTTGGATAGAGATGGTGCTCGGTACTCGGTGTCGGAGAGCTGATCGGAGGCTCGAAGTTTTCGGACGACTCAGAGTCGGACTGTGGTTGGGCATGGCAGGGAGAGTTTTTCTTCCTTCTCCCTTCTGCATGAGATATGGGACATTTGAGAGACTGAGCTTTTTACTGTGCCATGGACTGTTCTTCATCAAGTTATGGTATTGTTGCTCTGTTGTAACTATATGTTATAATTATGTGGTTTTGTTAAGTTTTTTCAGTCTTGGTCTGTCCTGTGTTTTGTGATATCACACCGGAGGAAATATTGTATCATTTCTTAATGCATGCACTACTAAATGACGATAAAAGAGGACTGCGTGTCTTCATAATCTAAAAAAAAAGAAAGCTGCCCATAAAATTTTATGGTGTTGATTTCCTTAATTGCAGTGCAACATATGGTCTAATGTATCCTGAGTGTGGGGGTGGGGGAAGGTGAGTGTCGTATTAAAACAATAATATCATCAAGAAACTGAACAGACAGTCAGGTTGACAATTTCTCTCTCAGCAGTTCAGGAAGTAAAATGAGCAGATTTTGATTAGATTTTTACTCATTTTATACAAAATAAAGATTGGGACAAGCATGAGATGAAGGTAGTTAATATATTTAAAATTAAAATAATATTAAAAAATTAAAATTTTAAAATCTTGGAATAGAGAGAATAGCATTCAACATTATTAAATCATTTTGATGGGACCAGTGAGATTTTCCTGTATTAGTTATTACTTAAGATCTGAACTATCCATTATTGAATAATGTTTAGAAATACCAACATTTTCACAGCAAGGATAGAAGTTAACAGATCATTACCTTTACATTGATTACATCTGCAAAAACTACAGAAGTGCTCCCTTTAGAAAATCAGGGTATCATCAATGGCATCCTCTGTTGTTTACTGGAAGTTTCTGTCAGTTTTACACTTTGACTGTGAGTTCTTGCACTTTTGTTGTCACTTACAATGGCTAATTTCAGGCCAATTATTTACATTTTCTGATATCTTCGCACTATGCTGTACTTTTCCAGGTACCAAGTAATCAGTACACCAACTGACTTCTTTATGGTAATGGAATACGTGCCAGGGGGTGAGCTTTTTGACTACATCTGTAAACATGGAAGGGTAAGAGCTATACAATTTTTGAAGTTTAGGGAATTAGTCTCAAGATACTGAAGGGGAAAATGTACTTGTCTTGCTTTTGCATTAATTTTAAGAAATCAATCCATCTCACTTTAGGATTGCATGTGTCATTTTTTTTCATCTGTTCAACCTATTGGTAGATAGACAGGAATTCATGTTCTTAATTTCCCTGGTGATATGTGTAACTGTTTCAATCCATAACTGCAAACTAATTTGTAAATCCTGCCATTGACAAATGGTTTTGTGAATATACCTAAGATGTAGTCTTACAAAGAAATCTATCTACTGTATAATCTTTTTTTTTGCCACCTTATATGCTCTTGCTTCCCCAAATTTTCCAACTGACTGCTAAAAATAATCCTCTCTCAATTTAGAAAAGAACCTTCAAACGAGAGTGGGTAATTTTCAACATTCATGTTGGTGTTTATGCAAGAGTATTTTGTGTGACTTCCCTGCATTAATATTATTTATTTCTGTAACTGATTTTGGACCTTCTGCTGTGATAGTGATATGCCCGTTTTCATTTTGCTGTAGGTGGAAGAAGCAGAGGCTTGCCGCCTTTTTCAACAGATTATTTCGGCTGTTGATTATTGTCACAGACACATGGTCGTTCATCGTGATTTGAAGCCAGAGAATGTTCTCCTTGATGCTCAAATGAATGCCAAAATAGCTGACTTTGGTATGTGACCCCTGGGGCATGTGAAGAATGTGTCAGGCAGCAGTTAAATGCTCCAGAGCTGTGAAGTTATGTTTTCAGCAAAGTGTGTCAAGAATACAAGACACAACTCTAATTTGTTTCACGCAGGTGTTATAATATAGTATGAAGTGCAATGGTCATTGGTAATTGGTAGATAAAATGGGTTGCCATCACTGGTGCATTATAAATAAACATTTTTAACTGCCTGTGGCAATTGGAGTTTGTGAATAAGGATTTGAATATTTGGGGAATTTGAAACTGTTTTGTAATGAGAGAGATCTTATTCTGTCTGCTGCAATCATCTATTAGAACATGGCATAAACATATTTTGCTTATCTTATTTCTGTCGCTCTGGAATAGATTTTGAGACTGCGTAATTTTAATTTGTGAATGGGAATGTCCCATGGCAGTGAAGGTTGTTTATATTAGTCAAGTGATTTTAAGACCACAGTAACAATTTTTATATGCTTCCTTGATGCACGTGTTCTATGCTTAGCCCAGCAGCACCTGAGCTTTTGGGTAAATGCAATTAAATATTCAGTATGAACCTAATTTGTGAAGAATCTTCTGCAATCAGAGATCATTCATAATTTGGGAAGACCTGGAGAGAAAATGTGGAAAATCCAATTAGATGATTGCACCATTATAAGACTGTTGCAGAAAATTGAGAATTTTATTTTAGAAAAGACCGGAAGTTCATTTTCAGACAAACAAATGTAAAGAACATGTTTCTGCCTGGAATGCAGAGTCATTATATTAGTGGAAATTGATAAGATTTTGAAGCAAAAAGAAAATAGCATTTGATATTTGCTCATGTTTCATTGCAAATGTTAATTACACGATTTTTTTTGTTCAAATTAGAAAAAAACAAAAGTGGAAAATGGTGTAAATGGACTTGTGAAAGATGCTACCTACATTTTTTTTTGTTTATTGCTGTAATATGAAGAATTTATGTCTGGAATACAAATCTCAAGGAGCGTAGCATAACTTAAAAGGACCCAGCTGCTGAAGGCGTGTTCTGTCTTTCATTGTAGGATTATCTAACATGATGGCGGATGGGGAGTTTTTGCGTACGAGTTGTGGCTCGCCAAATTATGCTGCTCCAGAGGTTATCTCAGGCCGGTAAGATCTATCTTTATCATATCTTCATGTTTGATTTAATCACTTTTTCTTGGGTATTCGTTGTAGATAGAATAACTTTTCTATCCAATTGATTCCCATTGATGTCTTCTGGTATATTTTCACATCAGCAATATAAGTGCCACTTATAATGTTCCTATTTTGCTGTTAATTATTCTGCTCTTGAAAGATCCTGAATTAATTTATTTTGAGTTGAAAATGTTAAAATCACAATATCTTGAGTGTATGTATTTCTTGTCTCGATATGATATAGCTGGATATAGAGAAAATTTACCTGTTAGTACTGAACCAGGAATGCTCAACTTCAGAAGAGCATTATTATATTTTCTTCAGATATATTGATCATTATGTTTGGCTGATTTAATGCAAATACTAATTTGGCTGCTGTCCATGTCTTTTATTCTGTGATTATTGTTAATTTAAAATAGTTTTGAGGTCACCCAGACTCATTTGAAATCGTACTTTTGAAATTGGCATAGATTGTTAATGTATGATTGCTTTATTTGTATGAAAACTGTCATTTATTACTGTTTGAAACTCTCTTCTCAGCTTGTCTGTGTCAGCTTATGTAGATGACTTGAAACTATCCAGTGTGAACCAGTTTCTTGACTGGCTCATTATAAATGCCTTTTGATTAGATTGCACAGAATTTCCTGCCTCTGTCTGTGACACAGGTAGTGCAGAGTACATCTCCGTGTTCCCCATCACATAAAAGAGTAGTGCAACAACTTAGGGTTAATGAGGCAAATGTCAAAAGAGAATGGTATGAAATCTTGAGCAGTGAAGAATCAATCACTCCTGATAAGAAAGCTGGGAAAGTTAATGGTAACAGACTTGACATTTGCTTCTTTTTACACAGTTCTCAAGACATTGAAGAAGGCCATTTGACCCATTGAGCCTAGGTAGGAAGGAAGCTCTCATGCAGAATTATGAAGAGCTCAGTGCAAAACTCAGAAACAGAACCACAAGGGTGATAACATCCAAATTACTATATAAACCTCATACAAATTGGCAAAATATAAATAGAATTAAAGAGGTAAAAGATTGACTCAAAGTGTGGTGTGGTAGGAATAGCTTTTGATTCATGGAACACTGGCACCAGTACTGGGAAAGGAGAGAGCTGTTTAGTTGGCCTCACTTGAATTGTGCTTGTAGTAAAGTCTTGTCAAATTGTATAAATAGAGTTGTAGAGATTCAAAAATGAAATGTTTAATAAATCAAGAGGAAACGAGAGAGCAGTGACACAGGATAGAGAGGAGGAAATTGATAAGCAAAATATGACAGGCTGGAACAGAAATAATAAACAGAAGTATACAAGTTAGAGTAAATCCAACCTTAAAAAACCATAACAATTCAAAGTTTAATAATCTTTATTAGAAAGCATGTAGTATTTGAAAAAGGTAGATGAGTTGATGGCATTGATGGGAATGTACCCAGGGTGCTCAATATTCAAGGCTATATGATCTTCCAACAGAATAAAGGAAATAAGCATTTTTAATCAAGGAAGGTTTCAGTGTGGTGTTGAGTCATGATATAGAGGCAGTGGATAGTAATATAGAATCAGTTTGGATTGAAAGCATAATTACCAAAGGAAAGAAAATATGGGTGTGAGTAGGCTATAGGCTACCAAAATGTAACCACTCAATAGAAAGGGCAGACCATAAGTGGAGAAATATCTAGGTCAGGACATAGTTGAAGGGAATTGTAATGGGAATATAACAGTCACATAATGATTGTATGTATTAAACAGACAATGTAAAATTAAGAATTTCACCTCATCAGTCTTGAAATGGGAAATTCTTTTAAGTCTTATTATGGGAAATTCTTCTCTGGGAGTTGAGTCTTTAAAACTCTTCCTTCTAAAAGTTTTTGAATACTTTTAGGGTAGAGACAGATCTTGGTAAGTAAGGAGTGAAATGTAAATTTAGGTATCTAGGATTGTAGAGCTAAGGTTGCAATCAGATCAACTATGTTCTCAAATCCTTGTGCAACTGGATCCTGGACTTCCTGTCAGATCACCAGCAGGTTGTAATAGTGGGCTTCCTCACCTTCAACCCTCAGACTCTCGATACAGGAGCCCCTCAGTGCTGCCTCCTGAGTCCCCTCCTTTACTCCCTGTGTACCCATGACTGTATCACCACCCACAGCTCCAATCTGCTCATTAAATTTGCTGATGACACCTCATTGATTGGCCTTATCTCAAACAATAAGGAGGTGGCCTACAGGGAAGAAGTCGTCTCTCTGACACAGTGGTGTCAAGAAAACAACCTCTCCCTCAATGTCACAAAACAAAGGAGCTGGTTGTGGATTAGAGGAGGAATGGAGACGAGCTAACCTCTAATGGATCTGGGGTCGAGAGGGTAAACATTTTCAAGTTCCTTGACATCCACATCACCGAGGACCTCACGTGGTCTGTACACACCAGCTGTGTGGTGAAAAAGGCACAACAGCGCCTCTTTCACTTTAGACGGTTGAGGAAGTTTAGTATGGGCCCCCAAATCCTAAGAACTTTCTACAGGAGCGTAATTGAGAGTATCCTGACTGGCTGTATCACTGCCTGGTTATGGGAACTGTACCTCCCTTAATTGCAGGACTCTGCAGAGAGTGGTGTGGACAGCCCAGCGCATCTAGTTGTGAACTTACTGTGATTCAGGATATTTACAAGGACAGGTGTGTAAAAAGGGCCCGTAGTATCGCTGGGGACCCAAGTCATCCCAACCACAATCTATTCCAGCTGCTACCATCCAGGAAGTGGTACCGCAGCATAAAAGCCAGGACCACCAGGTTCCAGGACAGCTTCTTCCATCAGGCCATCAGGCTGATGAACTCACACTGATTTGAGTGTACTCTATATTACATAGACTGTTCTATTTAGCATAAATCATTATAAATTACTATGATTGCACATGGCACATTTAGAAGGAGACGTAACAAAGATTTTTACTCCTTAAGTATGTGAAGGATGTAAGAAATAAAGTCAATTCAAAACTACAGGGTAGTTCCTGGTGTCTAACTCTTGCTCTTAATTTGTATGTTTGGAAAGAATTGATAATATTGGAAATTTTTATGAATGTAACATGGATATATGTTTCTTTTATTGTAATAGTGGATTAAATTGGATAATAGTGACAAAATCAAGATGGATTCTTTGCATGCTAACACGTCATAAGTTCAAAATGAACTTGCAGTTTCAAATGGCAAAAAAAAACATTTTTAACAAAAGTAATGTTGAAAAGACTATTCATGTAGTGGCCTGACTAATCAGGGACAGTATCACAGCTGCACTCAGAGGGGACATGATGGAAGGTTTGTCCACTGATTCTATATGGGTAGAACTCAAAATTAGGAAGGGTGCAATCACTCTGATGGGATTGTGCTACAGATCTCCCCAGAGACACCAGGGCATTGAGGAACAGATATACAGGCGGATTAAGAAAAGGTGTAAAAACAGTACGGTTTTTGTCATGGAGGACTCCAACTTCCCTAATATAAACTAGGACCT
Source organism: Mobula birostris (assembly GCF_030028105.1). NCBI lineage: Eukaryota > Metazoa > Chordata > Chondrichthyes > Myliobatiformes > Myliobatidae > Mobula > Mobula birostris. Next base: position 55,610,904 of record NC_092381.1, on the reverse strand, counting down.
TCTTGGTGCAAGTGGATTAGATGGGGCAGAATTTGTCCAAGAAGAGTGGGGGCTATACTGGTTCTGGTGTTGAGTAATGAACCTGGCCAGGTAACCGAACTTTCAGTGGGTGAGCAATTAGGAAACAGTGACCACAACTCCTTAAGTTGTAAGAAAGCTATAGATAAGGACCTTGCAGGTGAGTATTAAAGTGGCGCAGGACAAATTATGAGAATATTCAACAGGATCTAGGGAGAGTTAATTGGGAACAGCTATAAAGTCCTCATCTGGCATGTGGAGGGTGTTAAAAGTCCAACAGCACAGAATGCAGGACGGGTATGTTCCAGTTAGAAGGAAGGATTTGGATGTCGAGGGAGACGATGAATTTGGTCAAGAAGAAAAAGGAAAAGTATGTAAAGCTTAGGAAGCTAGAATCAAACAGAGCCCTGGATGATTATAAAGAAGACAGAAAAGAACTCTGGAAGGAAATTGGGAAAGCCATGAGGGACTATGAATAGTTCATGGCAAGTAGCATTAACGAGAATCCCAAGGTATTTAGTACTTAAGTGAATGAAGAGCAAGAGGATAACTAGTGAGTGGGTGGGACCACTAAAGGACAAATGGGGGAATATTTGCTTGGATGCGAAGGATGTGAGTGCTATCCTTAATGATTATCTTACATCATTATTTACAAAGGAGAAGGATGTGGAGAATAGGGAGATCAACATTGTAAGTATTCATATGCTAGGACATTTCGAGGTAAAGCAGGAGAAGGTGTTTGGTCTCTTAAAGAGCATTAAGGTGGATAAATCCCCAGAACCTGATGGGATATACCTCAGGTTATTGAGAGAGGCAAAAGATGAGATCGCTGGGGCCTTGACCAATATCTTTGTGTCCTCTCTAGCCACAAGCGAGTAGGGGCTCATGTTGTATCATTATTCAAGAAGAGAACCGGCGATAATTCTGGAAAATGTAGACCAGTGAGCCTCACATCAGTGGTAGGGAAGTTACTGAGAACTTTTAGGGGTAGGATTTATGAGAATTTGGAAAGTTGTGGCCTAATTAGGGAGAGCCAGCATGGCTTTGTGCAGGGCAAGTCATGTCTTACTAACTTGATTGGGTTTTTTCACAAGGTGACACAGGTGATTGATGAAGGTAGCACTATGGATGTTGTTTACATTGATTTTAGTAAGACAATTGACAAGGTCCCTCATGGGAGTCTCATCCAGAGATGCATGGGATTAATGGTGAATCAGTTGTTCGGATTTAGAGCTGGTTTGCCCATAGAAGACAGGGTGGTAGTTGAAGGGACTTATTCTTGCTGGAGGTCTGTGATTAGTGAAGGTCTGTAAGGATCTGTATTGTGAGTTCTGCTGTTTATGATGTATGTAAATAATCTGTATGAAAATATAGAGGGATAGGTTAGTAGTTTGCAGATGATATTAAGACTGGTGGTGTTGTGGATAGTGTAGATGGCTGGCAAATAATACAGCAGGATATAGATCAGTTGTAGATATGGGCAGAGAAGTAGTAGATGGAGTTTAATCTGGCCAAATGTGAAGTGTTGTACCTTGGTAGGCCAAATGTAAAGAGAGAGTACACTGTTATGGGCAAGATCTATAACAGAGTTGATGAGCAAAGTTATCTTAGTGTCCAGGTTTGTAGCTCATGCTACACAGGTTGATAGGGTGGTTAAGAAGCATGTTTGTCTTTATTAGTCGAGATATTAAATTCAAAAATCAGGAAGTTATGGTGCAGTTTTATAAAACTCGAATTAGGCCACATCTGCATACAGTTCAGGTTGCCCAATTATAGGAAGAATGTCAAGGCTTTGGAGAGGGTGCAGATGATGTTTACCAGGACGATGCCTGGATTAGAGGACGTGCAGTAATGAGAGGTTGGACAAACTTGGGTTGTTTTCTCTGGCATGGTGGAGGCGAAGAGGAGATCTGATCGAAACAATCTGATAATCTATAATTATGATAATTATATTCTTTGAGATCATGAAAGGCATAGATAGAAGAGTTAGACAGTATCTTTTTCCCATGGTTGAAAGGTCTGATACCAGAAGGCTTACATTTAAGGTGAGAGCAGGATAATTTTAAAGGAAATGTGAGGGGCAAGGTTCTTAACACGGAGTGGTGGCTGCTTGGGGTGGTGGTAGAGGCAGTCACATTAGGGACTTTTAAGAGACCTTTAACTAGGAACATAAATGTGAGGAAAATGAAGGGATATGAACATTGAGTAGGCAGAAGAGTTTAGTTGACCACTTGATTACTAATTTAATTGGTTTGGCAAAACATTATGGTCTGAAGGGCCTGTTCCTGTGCTGTACTGTCCTAAGTTCTATTCTGTATAACTCTATTGTTACTTCATAATATAACATACATAGATTCACATAATAATGCAAATTACTTCAGTATTTAACATTCTCTTTCAGAGGCAAACCACTATCCAGTATGAAGTTGTGCAAATGTAAATTGTTTTGTAAATTTTTCAGGAATATACTACCATTTCCATTTTTCTCTAGGTTGTCTCTTTTGAGCAGATGTTTTTCTGGCAGTTTACTGGAAGGAGCTGGCAGATAAAAACTTGCAACAATTACAATAGTCGAATCATGAGCTAAGTATTAGTTTCTTCCTGAAATAAGAGACTAATTCTTATGCTTTTTTATGTTGGTTGCACATCAAACTTAATAATATAACAATATCAAGTTGCCTTTCAATATTGAGTACTCTACTTATGCTAGTGGAAGTTTTGATGTTATGGTAATTGAAAATCAAAAGAAACTGCTGATTTTAGAAATATAAAAATAAAATAATGCTGGGAAAATCTCTCTGTCAAGCAGTATTTGTGGGGGAGAAACAGCATTAATATTTTAGGGTCAGTTGTTTGTTTATATTCCTGATGGGTTTGCAGTACCAATAAATATTTTGAATTTTGCATTGCACAAAAGAGGAGTTAATAGTAATCTCTTGTACCTTTATTTTGTGGATAGTACTTTGGAAGTATTTTGTCTCTTCTATATCTGTTCCCTCACCCATACCATACTCTTCACTCAGAACTAAGGGTGCACATTCAGTCCTTTTAAGACCAAAAGTATCTATCCTTAAAACAAGCTGACAGCTTTGTGGACCAACTTCTGAAACTACCCTGATGTGAAACTGGGATTTTAGTGGAAGCCTTAGGATGTCTTTCTTAATGGAATAGCTCCTACACTTTCCTACATGTGTTTTTATTTCATTGGAATTATTTTATGCAATAAAGGAACTGAACTGAGGCATGACTATATACTGTTATTTTTTGCAACATCTATATAGAAACATAGAAAAACCTACAACACAATACAAGCCCTTCGGCCCACAAGGCTGTGCCGAACATGTACTTACTTCAGAAATTATCTTGGGTTACTCATAGCCCTTTTTTTTTCTAAGCTCCATGTACCTATCCAGGAGTCTCTTAAAAGACCCTTTTGTATCTGCCTCCACCATCGCCAGCAGCCCATTCCATGCAATCACCACTCTCCGCATAAAAAAACTTACCCCTGACATCTCCTCTGTGCCTACTTCCAAGCACCTTAAAAATGTGCCCTCTAGTGTTAGCCATTTCAGCCCCGGGAAAAAGCCTCTGACTATACACATGATCAATGCCTCTCATCATCTTATACACCTCTATCAGGCCACCTCTTATCCTCCGTCGATCCAAGGAGAAAAGGCCAAGTTCACACAACCTATTCTCATAAGGCATGCTCGCCTATCCAGGCAACATCCTTGTAAATCTCCTCTGAACCCTTTCTATAGTTTCCACATCTGACCAGAACTGAGCACAGTACTCCAAGTGGGGTCTGACCAGGGTCCTATATAGCTGCAACATTACCTCCCGGCTCTTGAACTTGATGAAGGCCAATGAACTGTATGCCTTCTTAACCACAGAGTCAACCTGCGCAGCAGCTTTGAGTGTCCTGTGGACTCGGACCCCATGGTCCCTCTGATCCTCTACACTGCCAAGAGTCTTAACATTAATGCTATATTCTGCCATCATATTTGACCTACCAAAATGAACCACCTCTCACTTATCTGGGTTGATCTCCATCTGCCACTTCTTAGCCCAGTTTTGCATCCTATCAAATGTCCCACTGTATCCTCTGACAGCCCTCCACACTATCCACAACACCCCCAACCTTTGTGTCATCGGCAAATTTATTAACCCATCCCTCCACATCCTCACTCAGGGTCATTTATAAAAATCACAAAGAGAAGAGGTCCCAAAACAGATCCCCGAGGCACACCACTGGTCACCAACCTCCTTGCAGAATATGACCCGTCTACAGAGTTCTAGATCCACAAAGCAAGGTCCCCTTGGATTCCATGCCTCCTTACTTTCTCAATACATCTTGCATGGGGTACCTTATCAAATGCCTGGCTGAAATCCATATACACTATATCTACTGCTCTACCTTCAATGTGTTTAGTCACATGCTCAAAATGACAAAGCCATGCTAACTATTCCTAATCATATTATGCCTCTCCAAATGTTCATAAATCCTGCCTCTCAGGATCTTCTCCATCAACTTACCAACCACTGAAATAAGGCTCACTGGTCTATAATTTCCTGGGCTATCTCTACTCCCTTTCTTGAATAAGGGAACAACATCTGCAACCCTTCAATCCTCTGGAACCTCTCCTGTCCCCATTGATATGCAAATATCGTTGCCAGAGGATCAGCAATCTCCTCCCTCGCTTCCCACAGTAGCCTGGGGTATATCTTGTCCGGTCCCTGTGATTTATCCAACTTGATGCTTTCTAATGATTTTTGATTTAGCAGGAAATATACAAAGTGATTAAATTTTTAAAGTAGGACTTAAAAGAACAATTCAAAACCTGAGTAGTATTTTGTTCAGGTCTGCCTTAGGTTATGAATACTTGATATGTGTATAGGAGACAAATAAGCAAGATTTGTTGGGCTGCTGCAGGGCTGCAAGTGTTGCTTTTTGTGTGGGAAAACCTGATTTGCAGGAATAGCATTACATCTTGCAGAAAAATTTTTAATGCTTACGTTAAACACCTTGGTTTAATTACATGTTGCCCTTGGCTGTCTGATACTTATATTTAAATATATTGCTGGATGGTTAAACAAATATTTCATTATGAGTAGTTCTCAGATATGGAACCATTTTGTAATGTAGTCAATTCAGATTTCCACGTGAAGAACTAATGCATATGCATTAATTAGTATAAGCTTTATTTATTTTGGAGGATATTTTGGGCATTATCTACTCACACAGAATCGTGATCTAACAGACATTGTGATCTCTCAGCCCTTGTCTCGACTATGAAAGCTCAGGTTTATAATTTATAAAAATATATAATTGAAGAAAAACTGGCACAATTTTATCAAACTAACAATTGTCCTCAGCATCACACTACAACTTGTTTCGATAAATTTTTTTGACAGCCAACATTTTCTCCCATTCATTTCTAGGAATCTTCTTGTCTTGCATATAAAAATTAAGGTAAATTTCACCAACTTCTATAGTTGTGAAGTTCATGCTTCCCATTTTCATTTTATGTAAATGCTAATCTGTTAATTGCTTGACATCTCATTTTCAGCATCTTCTAGAATCTGGCTAATTCAGTGCAATACTATAAACACATCAACTGGTCTGAAAGAGTATTGTCCTCTTTCTCTGTTCCCCTTCTGTTTTTCCCCCATCCTTATGTTCACTAATGTAATATTAGTGATGATACTCATGCATCTTTTCAAATGAAGTAGCTTTATATTTCTGGCTACTGTACGTACCCTCCACTGTATGGGTTTGCTAATGATGCACAGTGTAGATGTAGAATTAAAGTATATTACATTTATCTTTGTTTTTATCAGGTTATATGCAGGCCCAGAGGTTGACATATGGAGTTGTGGTGTGATTCTTTATGCCTTGCTGTGTGGGACACTGCCTTTTGATGATGAGCATGTACCGACCCTGTTTAAGAAGATCCGTGGAGGAGTATTTTACATGCCTGACTATCTCAACCGCTCGGTAGCTAGTCTTCTTATGCATATGCTGCAGGTTGACCCACTGAAGCGGGCAACCATCAAAGACATCAGGTATGGTTTGTAATGCCTACTCATTTACAATATTACTGCTCTGTGTTCGATTTTTCTGAGACTACAAACAAAGGTCTTGTTTATAGGCCTAAGACCATTTACATCAGAAAGGAAAAAAAGTGTAGGTTAACCTACCCATAAATCACAGTGATGGATTTCCAAAAATAGTACCACCTCCAGGGCAAAATTGAAGACCTAACTTCTTCCTGAAAAATATATTTAAAAATACCTTTCTTGGGTTCAGTATGTAATTATCTCGATTTTCAATAAATACTTAAAACAAGTTTCAAGTTGATGGTTGAGGGCATGATATATTTAATATTTTCATTAATCCTATAGGAAGATACAAGAACAAGACACAAAAAGAGTGGAAAAGTGAAGGTGGGGAAGGGCAGTATTGGGGCAATGGATGAGAGATAAAAGAAGGGCTAGAGATGGCATTTATAGTGAGAATATTAGGAAGGATAGGATAGAGAGGAGAAGTAAATTTTGTAAAAATATATAAATGATGGGCATCTTGATCCAGAATTAAGTGATAAGCTTATATCTTTCTCAGGCTGGTCATTATTCATCAAAAGTTCAAGAACTAAATCTGTTGTTGGTCATTTGAAGTTTGTGCCTTTTTGTCTGTAGGAGAGTTAGTTACTATGGGAATTTGCCAGGAATATAGAGTTAAGATCAGGATTGGGTCAGCCATGATTTTATTAAATGGTGGAGCAGGACTGAGGGGTTGAATAGACTATTACTGTACTTGATGCTTATATTTATTTTATTTTGGGATAGAATTCAATCCTAATTTAGGATAACATAGGTTTAATTGAATCATCATTTTACCAATAGGGAACACGACTGGTTTAAAAGGGATTTGCCAACTTACCTGTTCCCAGAAGATCCTTCATATGATTCCAACGTCATAGAAGAAGACGCAGTTAAGGAAGTGTGCGAGAAGTTTGAATGTACTGAGTCTGAAGTTATGAACAGTTTATACAGTGGTGATCCACAGGATCAGCTTGCCGTGGCTTACCATCTCATTATTGATAATCGGAGAATTATGAATCAAGCAAGTGAGTTTTACCTTGCATCCAGTCCTCCAACAGGTTCATTCATGGATGATAATGGACTGCATATCCCACCTGGTGTCAAAGCGCATCCTGAGCGCATGCCTCCTCTGATGGCAGATAGCCCTAAGGCACGCTGTCCACTCGATGCACTCAACACTACCAAACCCAAACCAATGGCACTGAAAAAAGCAAAATGGCACTTGGGAATTCGCAGCCAAAGTAAACCGTATGATATAATGGCAGAAGTCTACAGAGCCATGCGACAGCTAGATTACGAGTGGAAGGTAAGAAACACTGAGAGGAACTTATTTCAGCAAATAGCCCTTAATTTATTCAGTTTTTTTTGTCATGTCCCTTGATTTCCTTTATGACATGACATCTTTGTTTTTAAATGCCAGCTGGTATCAGCAGTCTGAGAAAGTATTCCATTTTTTATAATTTCCCTACTCTTAGATTTAAGCAGATGTGGGCTATGCAATTTATTTTTGTGAGTGTAAGGGTGATGAGATGGAGGAGTTTCATCATGCTCGACAAGCTAATTCTGTGCTAGTTTCACAGAGCGCATTACAATTTACAGTGTATTTGTGTATCATCTCACCTTTAATTACTGAGTTAGATATTCCAGTTCTCCCATAGCCTTTTAAATGAAGATCTGCAACCTCTTTCAGATTAGTGGAGCTGGGTAGATGGGGTAAATTAATAGATGGGCTGGCGTTGGTGTAAAGTTGGGTGGGGCGGGGCGCATGCAAAGTATACTTAGCCCATTAGTTCAGCAATTTATTAAAAAAAAACTCCTGTACATGATATTGAGAGCATGGACAGATCATGAGGCCAGATGATATCTAATAGCATGCACTGCAATTTGATGGTGTTTCTCTTCAAATGCTTGGCAAATTGTCACCAAGTCCAGTGCCTGTGATTATGGGATTGGATTTGCATTTGGATCTGACCAGTTAAGGAAAACTAGTTTCTTTCCTCAAGAATATTAGTGAATCAATTAGACATTTACGCCATTTATGGCTTCACGGTGACATGGTATTTCAACAGCGTTTTATGAGAAATTGAAATTTTTCACATAAATGCCATCATATTTTCCATCTATTTGTGACTTAGAACAATCTTCAGTTTACTATAATTTTAAATGGAATCTGCCCAGTTAGTAAAGGTAACTTGAGCTCAATTTATGCTTCTCTACAATTCTGTTTTGGACTTTTGGAGGTGGTAATTCTTCTAACCATTCTTTAAAAAGATAATTTATTATTTTAAAATGTGTTTTCAAAAGGCACAGATTTGCACCTGGGGTAAGATTATGAACAATTTATGACTTCCCCTCATATCTGTCTTTGAGTTGCTACTTTTGACTGCCACTGTATGAAATGAGTGGGTGTAGCCACAAGATAGTGGAGGTTTGAGATGAGGGCTATACCCACTCATGGGGAAGGGTTTGGGAGTAAACTTCTAGGAAAAATCCGGAGATGGAATCCCTAAGGCAGTCCTACACTGAGTTCAACTCTGACTGGCAACTCCTGTGATGTCTCTGGTATCAAACTGCGTCGATCTCTGCCATTCCTTTGGATTTATCAGCTGCGTGGAGAAGGGCAACCAGCTGCATGTGCAGCAACTTCCTCTCTCCTATTATACTGCCTAGATTGCATACTGACTTGCATTATCAACTGATTGTAGACTGTTAGGATGCAGCCTCTATGATCGACCCTGACCAATGGAGATCTCCCCCAACTGTATGAACCTGGTGGCTTTGCAAAGTTAACTTTGACTAAAATTTAAGTATATTGTACTTTACTATATGGTGTATTTCTAATAAGTTGCTTTTCCAAGGTGGTGAATCCCTATCATCTAAGAGTACGTAGAAGGAATCCTATAACTGGGAACAATGTGAAGATGAGTTTACAACTCTATCAAGTTGATAATCGCAGCTATTTGCTAGATTTCATGAGTATTGATGGTAAGAGCGAGACCTGCTATGTTTGTCTAATTAGGCATTGTCTTTATCTAAAATGTGAATGGTACTAGGTTTTTATTCCATTAGCAGGGGTTCCCAAACTGGGGTCCATGGACCTCTTGCTCACTGGTATTGGTCTATGGCATAAACAAGGTTGGATTAGACAAATGTTTATATTGGAACACTTTTAGTAGAGAAATAATTTCACAATAGCCGGTTTGCTTGGACTCATTCTAGCCTCAGGGAAAGGTAATGACAACAAATTACTACACTGAAATGAAGATGAAACAAAGTGCAAATGCTAGCAGTTTAAAACGGAAATGCAAAACACTAGAAAAGTTCAGCCAGTTAAACAACATTTTTGGAAAGAAAAGCTGAATGTGTCAGGTTAAAAACCTCCTTCAAAACTGGGAAGGAGAAAGGAGCTTTGGAATTTTCACTTGAAACGGTAGCTCTTTTTTTTCGTTAATGCTGTTTCAACTGCCAAGCATTTCTGGCATTTTCTGTAATTACTAATGTAACATTTTAAACAAGTATCCTTATTAAAAGAGTATCAGAAATGTGTATACCTCATCATCTGTGGTGGGAAAATGAGCTAATATTCAGTCCATCATGGAAAGGGAACATGGAACATAGAATCTACAGCACATTACAGGTCCTTCGGCTCGCAAAGTGCCGACCATGTAACCTACTCTAGAAAATGCCTAGAATTTCCCTACTGCATAGCCCTTTATTTTTCTAAGCTCTGTTTTCCTAAGGAAATCTGGAAGAGAATAGAACCGTTTGATAGGAATGAACAAGACAGAAGGGAAAGAAGTACTTTGACATGAGGAGAAGCAGCCATTCTAACCATCAAGCATTCAGTGAGAAATGCCCAGTATGTAAACTAATTGTAGATCACCGATCCATCTAATAACATTTGATTTGCAGACACTTAGTTGTTTCATTGGTGAAGTTAAAAATTCTCCTAACGTCACTTGCCATTTGCAAACGTGGTTACCAAACTTTTACCACATTTTGCGCAATGGGGTTGTTTCCTAATTTCACTCCTAGATTCTTGAATTCTTAGGGTATGCTATGCAGTTTTCATCTCTTCAACCAACAGAATTAGTTTCCTTGTCTTTACCCTTAATATCTTGAAGCTTAATCAAGATATCCTTTAATTTTTAACTTCTGTGTTATAGAGCTCTAGTTTATAAAATCTGACTTTATAATTTAGCTCTTGAAGAATGTCTTTCACTAAATTAAGATTGCACTTTCTTTATCCCAGTATCTACCTTCTAAGATCTAGTGCCTATGTTTTCTCATTTTATTTTAGGGGCTTGTGTAGCTGTATAATGAATACTTGTTCTTTAATATCCCACATTTCGGAAGCAGCATTACTTTCACTTGAAAAACATCTATTGATGACTTTGAAGTCTCTCAACAAAAGGATGTCAAGGTCTCTTTGAATATCCACCATTTTATGTCCTTTTTGAATGTTCTCGCATTAGTCCACATTGAGATCTCTTTGCCACAGTTTGGTTCAATTATTTAATCCAGGAATACCTCTATAATTTTATGCTTTTAGTTGTACAGTTTAAAGCAACCAATAATAAGAAAACTTAGTTGAAGAGATGGAGAGTCACCTATCTAATTTGCCATACCAGTTCATTAAGGCGCCATAGATGTGAACATGAAAATTGAAAGTCAAGAATACAGACTCCAATGCGATGAAATAATCTGTTGGGTAGATAACAAGAAAACTTCTGTGGTTTACTTTCAACATAGGTGAAGACTGGAAATTGTTAGCAGGGATAAACGTACTTGTGCATTACAAAGTGAAATACAACTGCATCTGAAATTCAGGAAATCTGGGGGGGAAAGAATCAAAAATATAGGAATCAATGCATTTACCCCTGACTGAAAGCTCTGGGTGCCTAGTGTGAATTATTTTGACAGATAAGGATTGTGGCCTCAAATTTTATAAAATGGCAAATCATGTTAAGTTTATCTTTCTACTGACAAGTTATATTCAAATTCCAAAGAAATTAATTTGCAGAACATGCGTCATAAAACAAATGAAAATCACTGGGGAAAAATGAAATCATTGTCAGACTTGCATCATATTCCTGTCATCAATCATGCTTGAAAATTAAAAGTTTAATTTTGTAAATCAACATTAGTGCACATTAGAGCTGGCATACTTAAGAAAATGCATTTTTTTTCTTTCCACAAGATTTATTGTATTTCTTTGCATTCTATTGCATTTGTCTTAATAATTTTCCTTGATTTCTTTGATTAGATGATGTTATGGAGCAAAGATCAGGCTCTTCCACTCCGAAGCGTTCAGGATCAGCGGCTCTGCTACATAGACCAAGACTGAGTATTGATGCAGCAGCTACTGACGGCCAGCCTTTAACTCCTGTTGGGTCACTCCCCAGCTCACTGACTGGGTGCTTGACCTCTATAACTCCACGATATGGAAGCCACACAATGGATTTCTTTGAGATGTGTGCTAGCCTTATTACTACACTGGCTCGTTGAAAAACGTGCTTTCAATTTGATGACAAGTCAGCTCTTTAACCCGTAAAGGTGTGAAAGAAAATGCCTTTTCTACTTTGCAAAACTCTGAGTAATTGTTATTTATAGTGCTGGTTTGCAGCTGGTGATTTTGCTACCTTGATATGGTGGAAGCTCAGAGCAATATTTGCTCATTGCCATCTAGAAACTCTACGGGCATAGAGTGGCGTTTAAGTTGAATTTCTTTTTGCCAGCCAAATCCATAGGATTATACGGGTTTATCAACAACTGTAAAAGTGTAGAAAAGCATCAAATTTCATTTTTAAAGTGATGTACTTTAGAATGTTAAAAGTTGGTGGTAATGTAAAAGAACAGATGAGATGTATTTAATGATTTGTTGTAGAGCCAGGATTGTTCACATGATGTGTTGGTGGACAGAATGAGTGCATTTACTCATAAACCAAGTTGTGAGCAGTTGAGATGTGAATTTCTATTCAGGATAGTGTTGCTAGAAAGCTATAAAAACAAATTGGATCATAAAATTAGGTAACTGAAGTGTGAGCTGGCTGTTGTATACAATTATAAAGGTTTAGTGTCATTTTATCGCTGAGAAGGATTAAGTTTACTTGAATAGAAATGTAAACAACAGAAATTATTCCATGTATCAAATAGTGTGTGATCTTTGGGTTAAAGTGTGAACACTCCTTTGAAAGTATCTTCTTGTGTGAGGATTTCTCTTAAGCACACCTTTTAACTGATTAAGTCAGCAGCATGCACAGCTAGATGTAGTTGATCATTTGCTGATTTACTTATAACATTTACTGTACCTTTATGGTACGACTGGGATTACGTTCAAAATGATCACAAATGGCCTGTTGCGCTAAACAAAGATCTCCAATCAGTTCCCATTAGTGGCAATTATGATTAACATTTTGTTTTTGTTAGATCTCACTATCGGCTTGGTAAGATCTAGAAAATGTTCATTTTCAAATTAGCGTCAAACAACTTTAAGGCAAAACTGCAGGTATTGGAATTTGGAACATCAGAGCATTGTAAGAATTTAGTAGGTCAGATAGGTGTAAGTGAACATTTCGAGTCATCACCCTCTCCCCATTTGATACCAGCCTCTTCCCACTAGCCCACCCCCAACATACTCCTATATACTGGCAATCTCTCGCCTTCTCTCTCAGGTCTGATGCAGGGTTTCGACCCGAAATGTCAACTTGCATCTTGTGCTTCCATATATTGCTTACCTACTGAGTTCTTCCAGTGTTCACTTGAAACAAGTTTAAGATTAATTTTCTAATGCAAGACAGGATAATTTAAACCAATAATGCCCCAAAAATTGGCTTCCCTTTGATTGGATAGTTTTCTTGCTGTAGATTTATTTTTCAGTTATTTTTAGCTTATTTCTTTCACTGTCACAGGCTTAGTGACTCTACCTAATGGCATTGCCATTAATTTGAATTTTAAGTCAAAAAATGAGTCTTGATGGTGAGATTACCTCTAATGTATTCAGTGCAAGTATTTGTAATAGGCAGTTATTTATTTTCCAAGAATATACAGTATTCTGGGCCTAAAAATGCAAGCATTTGCATACGAGCATTAAGTTGAGATTTTAGCCAAGATTCTACTGGGTGAATTCTAGCTTCTGCCTTTAATCTTGTGCAGGTTGGTACTGGGGGCATAATGTATGAAAATTTTTTATAGTGGGCATGTATTATGGTTCACAAAGTCAAACGGTACAAGCCAAGTAAGATGGAGTGGGAACACAATAGCACTTTCAGATAAAAGATTTGTTAGATCCTACCTGGCTTTTGTTTTACCAATTAGGCTATATTTTGGAAGAAAGAAGGTCCTTCTATTGTTCTTGAAGAATGTGCAAAATGTGCCCCCACCCTCCCAGTAAATGGAGCTCTCTGCTGCTGTTTTCTGTTGCAAACACTACACCTCATTAGCAGATACCTTGTGATGGCAAGGAGCAATGACACTGGCATAGTAATATTATGGTTGATATTTTATGTAAAGTACAAACCTTCATCTGATATTAAGCTAGTTAATCACAAACTTGTAAGGCCATCACATTTATTTTATAGCTAATCTGATGAAAGATTTTGTATTACCTAAACTATTTTCTCTATTTGAATATCAAATTTCAGAGCCAAAGATGTTCCATAAATTTCCTAGGTATTAATAAAAACAATGGAATTTAAATGGACTAGTTTGATTGTGAAGGTGAACTATGTGAAGTCCAGCGTTTCTTCTTGTCTTGTAGTAGTGTTACTAGGATTTCTGCACAGCACCAAACTGCATGTTGAAAGAACCAGAAATTATTGATATATTATGCCAATTTTACATTAATTAATTTGTGAATGCAATGACAATACTTAGGAACAAGACTGCAGATGCTGGCTTCTAGAGGAAAACAAACAAGGCTGAAAGAACTTTACAGGTCAAGCAACATTGAGACAGGAAAAGAGACGAATTTCAGTTAAAGTCCCTCCATCTGGTCTAGATCTAGAAAGAAACTGGGAGTCCAAGGCCTCGCTGATGGGGAATGGAAGCATATAGGGGCTAGATGTCCATGGGGAAGGTGAGCCATTTGGGACCAGGGAATCGAAAATTGTTTTAAGACAAGGTGTCTGTAATATAAGTGGGAAGGGACTAGACAAAGGGAGATTGGATAAAACTGAGGAATGAATGAATGTTCAGTGAAGGCAAGAGAAGGCATAAATAGTGGGCTTGCTGGTGCAGTCTTGTTTGCGAATCTTGGGTAGGAGATAGAAATGGCAGTATGTGGTTGGAGAACTATTCGGGTTCGAGGCTATGGAGGGGAGATCCGAAGTGATGAGATTTGTGATGGTATGGCCTGACAATTATTTGTAGGGGTCATGGGCAAGTAGTAGGAATGAGGTGGTGTCTGAGAGCTGCTGATTAGCCCCTGCAAGTAGTGGTCAGTTTTCCAAGCGATGTTGCCGCGCTTTTCTGTGTGATGGGATTGATTCAAGATGGCTTAGTGTCAGTTCCAGTATACAAGTGTAAAGGAAAATGAAATAATTGTTCCTTCATATTTGAAGTGGCACAAAAGAACACAACAAGATGAGGAAAACAATACTAATGAAAAAACAGGATAAATTGAAATACAAAAGATAGCTTATATACATTGAGTGTGTGTTCATAAAGTGACACTAGGCACAGAAGTGTCTGTACATAAGGTGACTGACAGGAATGATAAAGTTGTGGTCGTTGGGGGTGTAGAGTAATGCAAGTACAGGTGTACATAGTCCAGCTCTCTTCAGCCTCCTCAGAAAGTAGAGGCATGGGTGAGCTTTCCTTATTGTGTGTGATCTGTTCTGGGACCATGAGAGGTTGTGCGAGATTTGCACTCCCAAGAGTTTGAAACTACTGGTAATTTTCGCCGGTGTAAAGAGCAATGCAAGTGCTGGTGAGTTCTCCTTTTGTTGACATTGAGGAAGAGGTTATTGCCTGGCACCAGGTCTCGATCTCTTCCACCTCCTCTCTGTAGGCTGTTTCATTGTTGTCTGTGGTGAATTCCACCACTGTTGTGTCATTGGTGAACATGACAATGTGATTACTTGAGTGTTTGGCCGTGTAATTATGTGTGAGCAGTGTACAGCAATGAGCTCAGCACACAGCTCTGGGAACACCCATGTGGAAGATGTTGGGGAGGGAGGAGCGGCTGTGCATCTTGATGATCTGAGGTTTGTTGGTTAGGAAGTCCCAACACCCAGTAGCACAGAGGTGTATTTAGACCGAGGGGTAGGGGTTTGTTCACCAAGGTCTGTGGGACAATAGTGTTTAATGCCAAACTGCAATCCAGAAACAGCACTCTGACAAGTGTCCTTATTCTCTAGGTGTGTCAGGGTTAGGTGCTATGGCGTCTGTGGTAGAGCAGTTCTGTCGGTAAGCATATTGGTGAGTACCCAATGTGGCAGGAATAGAAGCAGCACAAAGTAAGCGAGATGGGACTGGCCAGAAGAGAGTGGAGAAGTCAAGGTGGTGGTTGCAGTATTGACAGTTGGGATTAAAATTGTCAAGAGAGAATAAAGGGCCAGAAAGTAGTGTCCAAGAGGAGGCGGTGTTAGAATTGGGAGAAAGGGTCAGCATTGTGGAGGGAGGGGATGGGGAAAGGAAGAGGGGTTGAGGGGGTTGGAGTGGTGTTTACCAAATGGGTATGGATACAGTTCAAAAGACAGATCTTGGCCTGAAACATCGACTGTTCATTACTCTCTGCAGATACAGCCTAATCTGTTGAGTTCCTCCAGCAGTTTGATTTTTGCTCAATATTATGTAAATGCTATTTGGATCGCCAATGCCACTTATTGTCTAGATTTTACATTCTGAATGTCAGAGGCATTCATATATTTACATGTGCTATGAAATTTGACAGCCAATGAATGTGGGGGCCAGAGATTTGTCAGCTGTCAGTTTTCAGAGATATTTGAGTCTTTGCTGTGGGCTCCAGTACAAGCTTTGAAACACATTGTGGCTGCAATATTTTTTCTCTTTATCTGGATTAAGCAAATTCAAGAAAGAGAATACTGAGGTGTGACCAGTGTTGGTGCCATGCAAGCCTGTATATTTATTTTAAAGTTGGATGAGCAATGCTGCATTTTTAAAAAATCTATCAGAATAGCTCTGACAACCATGTAATTTTATTCAGCAAAGGAAATGCATGTTTCCTTTGTAATTCCAAAATCTTCAGTAATTAGGATATTAGTTAAAACTTAATAGTTACGTGCTGTATCTTTTTTTTGGTAATTTATGTGTTCAGTGAGGATTATTGCAATTTTTTAAAGAAGTACTATTTTAACAAGCTAAGAAAAACTGATTTTTTTTAGATAACACTAACCTGAATTCATATTTGCATGATTCACATTATGAACATACTTTTGAGTTAGAAATTCATTTGTAAGTGTTTTGATGGATGAGTGATTTCCCAAATAGCTAGTATGGAACTATGCTAATTGGAAATAATATTTAATAATGCCCATTAAATCAGGTTACTGTCTTAATGCTTAGTGTCAAAATTCCTAAAGAATTTGAATGTAAATAATCTTAATGGCAAAATGTTGCAAGAACAATAAACGATATTTAGCACTGGTCAACTGATAGTCCATAAGACATAGGAACAGACTTAGGCAATTCAGCTCATCAAGTCTGTTCTGCCATTCCATCATGGCTGATTTATTGTCCCTTTCAACCCCATTCTCCTGACTTCTCCCCGTAGCTTTTGACACTTTGATAAATCAAGAATATAATCAACCTCTGCCTTAAATATACACAGTGACTTGGCCTGCACGGCTGTCTGTGGCAAGTATTCCACAGAGTTACCACCATCTGACTAAAGAGATTCCTTATCTCTGCTAAATGGACATCCCTCAATTCTGAGGCTGTGCCCTCTGGTCCGAGACTCCCCCACTATAGGAGACATCCTCTCCACATCTGCTTCACCCAGACCTTTCAATATTCAACAGGTTGCAATGACATTTCCACTCATTTTTCTAAACTCCAGTGAGTACGGTCCCAGAGCCATCAAATGCTCCACATGTGCTAATCCTGTCATCCCTGGGATCATTCTCGTGAGCCTCCTGCTAGCACACCTTTTCTTAGATAAGGGTCCAAATCTGCGCACAGTACTCCAAGTGCAGGCTGACCAATGCCTTATAAAGCCACAGCACTACATCCTTGCTTTCATATTCTAGTCCTTTCAAAATGAATGCGAACATTGCATTTGCCTTTCTTACTACTAACTCAAGTTGACCTTTTAGGAATCCTGCACGAAGACTCCCAAGTCCCTCTGACCTCTGATAATTTGAATTTTCTCCCCGTTTAGAAAATAGTCCAAGCCCATATTCCTTGTGCCAAAGTGCATGACTTTGCACTTCCCAACATTATATGCCACTTCTTTACCCATGCCCCAATCTGCCTACGTCCTTCTGCAGGCAGTCTGCTTCCTCAACACTACCTGGTACTCTACCTATTTTCATATCGTTCACAAACTTATCCACAAAGCCATCAATTCCTTCATCCAAATCATTGACGTACAATATGAAAAGAAGCAGTCTCAACTCTGGCCCCGGTGGCACAGCACTAGTTACCAGCAGCCAACCAGAATAGGTCTCCTTTATTCCCGTTCTTTGCCTTCTGCTAGTGAGCCAATCTTCAATCCATGCTGGTAATATCATAGACTTTTGTTAAGCAGAATCATGTGCCGCAGCTTGACAAAGGCCTTCTGAAAATCCAAGTAAGTCAACTGACTGTCTTGTCCATCCTGCCTGTTACTTCCTCAAAGAATTCCAACAGATTTGTCAGGCAAGATTTACCCTTTAGAAAACCACGCTGAACTCGGCCTTTTTATGACGTGCCTCCAAGTACCCTGAGATCTCATTCCTAATAATAGACTCCAATGTCGTTCCAACCACAGATGCCAGGCTAACTGGCCTATAATTTCCTTTCTTCTGTATCCCTCCCTTCTTAAAGTGTGGAGTGACATTGCAATTTTCCAGTCCTCAGGTATCATTCTAGTGATTCTGGAAAGATCATTACCAATGCCTCCACAGTCTCTTCAGCTACCTCTTTCAGAACCCTCGGGTGTAATCCATCTCGTCCTGGTTACTTAACTACATTCATGCTTTTCAGTTTCCAAAGCACTTCTCCTTAGTAATAGCAAAGACACTCACTTCTGCCCCCTGACTCTCACATTGTTGGCATACTGCTAGTGTCTTCCACAGTGATGACTGATGCAAAATACTTATTAAGTTCAGTCACCATTTCTTTGTCCCCTATTTCTGTCTCTCCAGCTGCATTTTCCAGTGGTCTTATATCACTCTCATCCCTCTTTTACTCTTTATATAGCTTAAAAATACCTTCTGTACCCTCTTTTACAATATTGGCCACCTTACCTTCATATTTGATCTTTTCTCTCTGTATGGCTTTTTATTTGCCTTTTGTTGGTTTTTAAAAGCTTCCCAGTTCTCTACATTCACACTAATTTTTGCTGTATTATATGCTCTCTCTCTTGCTTTTATATTGTCTTTGACTTCCCTTGTTAGCCATGGTTGCCTCAGCCTCCCTTTAGAATTCTACTTCATCTTTGGGATGCATTTCTCCTGCACCTTCTGAATTTTCTCCATGAACAGCAGCCATTCTTGTTCTGCCATCATCCCTGCTAGTGTCCCCTTCCAAACAACTTTGGCTAGCTTTCTCTCATGCCTCTAATTCTCTTTACTCCACTGTAATACTGATACATTTGATTTTAACTTCACTTTCTCAAACTGCAGGCTGCATTCTCTCACACTATGATCATTGACACCTAAAGTTTCCTTTACCTTTAAGCTTCCTAATCAAATGTGGGTTATCCAGAATTGCCATTCTCCTTGTGGGCTCTACCAAAAGCTGCTCTAAAAAGCCATCTTGTAGGCATTCTACAAAACCTCTCTTGGGCTCCAGTACGAACTGGATTTTCACAATCTACCTGTTTGAATTCCCCATGACTATTACAACATTTCCCTTTTTACATGCCTTTTCTATTTCCCATTGTAACTTGAGGCTCATGTCCTGGCTGCTGTTTGGAGGCCTGTATATAACTCCCATCAGGGTCTTTTTTCCCCCTTGCAGTTTCTTAAGCCTACCCTCAAGGCTTCTACATCTTCTGATTCTATGTTGCCTCTTTCCAAGGAATTGATTTCACTTTTTTGCCAATAGAGCCACCCCACCTCCTCTGCCTACCTGCTCATCCTTTGGATACAATGTGTATCCTTGGGTGTTAAGCTCCCAACTATGATCTTCTTTCAGCCATGACTCAGATGCCCATATCATCATACCTGCCAATCTCTAAATGCACCACAAGGTCATTACCTTATTCTATATTCTGCATGCATTATAGATCGATACCAATAAAAAGTAATATACTACCTCTTATTTTAGCTTTCCTATGTAATTTTAATTAGTTAAATGCAGAACCAATTTAGTGAAACCTTGCAGCACTCATTGTTGATAATAAGGAATGACAGGTTTTAAGATGATTAAAATACAGCCCATGTTTTGATTTCTTCCTTGTTTGATCACTCTTCCGCAGGCCTTGATGCTGGAAGTGTAGAACCACAGATGCATTGACCATGTAGATATTTAGTCTTTTAAACAACTTGATAACTTGTCAAAACATATAGAAATAAAAATAGTGCACAAGGATAGCAGATAGATTAAAATATTCTGTTTCAGGTGTCTCTAAACAGAATTTTGGATGTGTTGCTTGTAGTATGTTCAATACAAACTGTGACATTATAATAATGCCGGTAGGAACCAGAGTGTGCTGTTTGTTCATAAATCGCTAATATCTTGAAGAAAACACTAAATTTGTTTTTTTAAATTCTTCAATGTTGAAGCAGAGAAACAAAAGCATTGTAAATATTTTATACTAATAAGGTTGAGTTTTAAAATTTATTATTCCAACTGAATTCACTAGTTGCTGGTATCCCCTTTTAAACCTGATTCATCATGTTTAAGACATGAAACAGGTTTGTAAATCAATTTTGCACAAATGTAGCTAACTATTAATACCTGAATGTAGTTGACAGCTGATGAAACCATTACCTTTCTAAAGTACAGTATAGTCCAGCTGAATAGAATAGAATAGGACTTTATTGCCAGTGCTCAAGAAAGCGAGATTGTGGTGCTACTCTTGTCCATGCAAAACATATTTACAATGCATGCGGTACAGCTTAAGTAATAAAAACAAATTCCCATATTTGTATGCAAAAAGTGGCTTCAATAGTCCATAACACTCAAAGGCTGTGGTGCAGCATTATTCAGCTGTATAACTGCCCTCGGGAAGAAACTGCTTTTCAATCTTACTCTCTTGACTAAGATGTTTCTGTGTCTCCTACCAGATGGCAGGAGACTGAACAGACTGTGTCCAGTATGGGTTAGGTCTTTAGGCAGAAAACATCAGCGACTTATTTTAGCAGCTGATGGGGGGAAACAATGTTAGTTGATGCTTCAAGGTTAACAGATATTTCCTCAACTTGGCATCCTGTTCCTGCAATCTTACTGTAAATCCATGTATTTACTCCCTGTTCACTTAGTGTACTTAGAGCTTCAGCTCAGCTAGTAGCACTTGCCTTTTTTCAGAACGTTGTTGGTCTAGTCTTGCTTTAGATACCCTTGACAATGAGATCTAAGCTGATACTCAAGTACTACCATTGCAGATGCTGTCTTGTTTTCGCAAATGAAAGGTCGGCACTCAAGTTCTGTGGACATTATTTTTCAATCAATATGACTATTCAATCTATCACTTGGTCATTATTGCCTCGCTATTTCTATTTGAATACATTGGTTGTGCTGTTTCCTACATTACGTCAGTGACAGGACTCAATAGTTGTTATAAACAGCTTTGGGATTTTCCTGAGTTTGTATTAATGCAAGTCTTACCTGAATTAGTTTTTTTCTCCTCCGCTAAAACTATGTAGCCTGAATTAAAATTGAGTTATCTGCTGATTGTTTTGAATAAAACAGCATTGTGGTTGTTTAATAGTTGACTGATAATTTCAGCAGCGTTTTTACCACAAGCTGTAATGCAAATTAGAGCTGAAGAAACTAAGATACACAGAAAACACGGGCTCCAGAAAGTTTCCACATTATTATGTATACTATGGAAAGTAACCATTGTGCAGAAATCAGAACAGTTTTTCTGTTCTATCATACTTTGAGGATGAATTTCTCTAACGTAATTTTCCTTTGCCCAACTGTAAGGTAGCATTTGGTTAAATAGCATGATTACACCAATGGTATCATTTTGTAAAGAGACAGTTTATAGTCAATATAAGGGTTGTGTGTATGGTAATGTGGTGCATGGAACTAGATTCTGTACTGTTTGCCAGGTAGTATGAAGTTTAATCCTATCCTAATTTTCTCACTTTAATAAATTACTTCATTGGCTGGGAGTGCTTCATAATACCAGAGTTCAAAGGGAGTACACTGGATTCCAATTAATTTGGACACATTGAGACCAGTGTATTTTGGCCCAGTTAAGCAACTGTCCCAATTAGCCAAAGTTTCATGGAAATACTTAAAGGTATATAAAAAAAAAAAGCAAATGATCGTTTAACTGATTAACAAATTATGTATTTACATGACATACAGAACAAATTGGAACACTACCAATACTACTACAGTACTATAAAACTGTTAGTTCATAATTGTTATTGGAGGAATTCATCCTGAGTACACTGTCATGTTTTTTTGATTGACTATAAATGAACAACACCAGCCCAGTCACTTAATACAAATAATGGACTGTCTTTATACAATGCTTTTGATGATTGCATCCTCCAAATCTTCATTTTCATTGTAACATTCAAGATGGTCCTCTTGAAGATCAGAGTGGTCGGCTTTGTGCAGAACCAAGGAAATGGGGGAGATCTTAAATAGGTTTTTTGCGTCTGTATTTAATAAGGAAGCTGGCATGAAATCTATGGAATTGAGGGAATCAAGTAGTGAGACCGTGGAAACCGTACAGATTGAAAAGGAGGAGGTGCTTGCTGTCTTGAGGAAAATTAAAGTGGATAAATCCCTGGGACCTGACAGGGTGTTCCCTCGGACCTCGAAGGAGACTAGTGTTGAAATTGCAGGGGCCCTGGCAGAAATATTTAAAATGTCGCTGTCTACGGGTGAAGTGCCGGAGGATTGGAGAGTGGCGCATGTTGTTCCGTTGTTTAAAAAAGGATCGAAAAGTAATCCGGGAAATTATAGGCCGGTGAGTTTAACGTCAGTAGTAGGTAAGTTATTGGGGGGAGTACTAAGAGACAGAATCTACAAGCATTTGGATAGACGGGCTTATTAGGGAGAGTCAACATGGCTTTGTGCGTGGTAGGTCATGTTTGACCAATCTGTTGGAGTTTTTCGAGGAGGTTACCAGGAAAGTGGATGAAGGGAAGGCAGTGGATATTGTCTACATGGACTTCAGTAAGGCCTTTGACAAGGTCCCGCATGGGAGGTTAGTTAGGAAAATTCAGTCGCTAGGTATACATGGAGAGGTGGCAAATTGGATTAGACATTGGCTCGATGGGAGAAGCCAGAGAGTGGTGGTAGAGAATTGCTTCTCTGAGTGGAGGCCTGTGACTAGTGGTGTGCCACAGGGATCAGTGCTGGGTCCATTGTTATTTGTCATCTATATCAATGATCTGGATGATAATGTGGTAAATTGGATCAGCAAGTTTACTGATGATACAAAGATTGGAGGTGTAGTAGACAGTGAGGAAGGTTTTCAGAGCCTGCAGAGGGACTTGGACCATCTGGAAAAATGGGCTGAAAAATGGCAGGTGGAGTTTAATACTGACAAGTGTGAGGTATTGCACGTTGGAAGGACAAACCAACGTAGAACATACAGGGTTAATGGTAAGGCACTGAGGAGTGCAGTGGAACAGAGGGATCTGGGAATACAGATACAAAATTCCCTAAAAGTGTCGTCACAGGTAGATAGGGTCGTAAAGAGAGCTTTTGGTACATTGGCCTTTATTAATCAAAGTATTGAGTATAAGAGCTGGAATGTTATGATGAGGTTGTATAAGGCATTGGTGAGGCCGAATCTGGAGTATTGTGTTCAGTTTTGGTCACCGAATTACAGGAAGGATATAAATAAGGTTAAAAGAGTGCAGAGACGGTTTACAAGGATGTTGCCGGGACTTGAGAAACTCAGTTACAGAGAAAGGTTGAATAGGTTAGGACTTTATTCCCTGGAGCATAGAAGAATGAGGGGAGATTTGATAGAGGTATATAAAATTATGATGGGTATAGATAGAGTGAATGCAAGCAGGCTTTTTCCACTGAGGCAAGGGGAGAAAAAAACCAGAGGACATGGGTTAAGGGTGAGGGGTGAAAAGTTTAAAGGGAACATTAGGGGGGGCTTCTTCACACAGAGAGTGGTGGGAGTATGGAATGAGCTGCCAGACGAGGTGGTAAATGCGGGTTCTTTTTTAACATTTAAGAATAAATTGGACAGATACATGGATGGGAGGTGTATGGAGGGATATGGTCCGTGTGCGGGTCAGTGGGACTAGGCAGAAAATGCTTCGGCACAGCCAAGAAGGGCCAAAAGGCCTGTTTCTGTGCTGTAGTTTCTATGGTTCTATGATTGTTGATGCCTTCAAATTCTTAATAGTTCCTAACTTGAAGTAGTGAAATTGTTTTATTTTCACTCCTGGCAGTTTTTTGGCATCTCCAAGCCAAAATCCTGAAACCCCAATGAGCAAAACAGTTCTGAATTCTTACTGCTTATTTCTCGCCAACCATCAGTGAGAAAAATCACTATTGAACGCCAATACATGAAACTATTTAAAAACTGATTACTCTAAGTATGGCGTAGTGTCTAACGGCCACACAAGTGCACGTGACAGATGCTAGTTAGAAACAGTTCGGCAACAGCCACTTGTCCCATTAAAGTGGTGTAGTGGGAAATTGAAGGGAATCCCAGCTATTTTCTTGATTAGTTTTTGTTATTTAAGAATTGTCCCAAATCAGCAGCTGCCCCAATTAACTGATAGCCCAATTAACTGGAATCCACCGTATTATAAATGCAGTTCTTTTACCTCCCTAACTTTCAAAATATGTACTTAAGTTGTGGGAAGGAGGAAATTCATGTAGAATGGAAATTAAGTGGCAAGCATTATTAGATGAAGGGGTAGAAGTGCAGAAGCTGTCATTCCTGGCTTTCTTCTGACTTGTTAATAACAATGTTCTGCTGCCTAGGAACATCAGTACTTGAATAATCATTGATCACTTTCAGATTTTGGTGTAAAAGTGACCAAGCTTGTTTCAAGCAGATTCATTCTTAATAGCTTAAAATATTTTAATCAATGGACTTCCATTTTGAATGCAATCTATGTACGGTTTTTAAATGATTCATATAATTAATCTTTTCAGTGTCCTTATGAGAAGTATTAAGTTAACATAAAAGAGAAACAAATGCATTAAAATGGACACTTCATACCTTGCATTTTATTTGAAAATGTAGCTTAGCACATGCATTACTTCAGATATTCATGGATTTTATTAAGAAAATACAAACCTGTAATTATATAATGACTGACTGTGTGACAATGTTATTAACAAAATGGGTTTCTGAGGTATCTAATAATATGGTATAAATGAGTAGTAAAGCAGTTCAGTTACTTTGCTAACTGATAGTATCAGTTTAAATATTTTATTGTTCTTCACATTTAAACTTACAAATGCATTAACTTTTTTGGAGTAGTTTTTAATGGTGCTGTGAAATGCAAATAGAGTTGTTAATTGAACTATAAAAGTAATTAAACCAATGGCCACATGTCAGATTAAAGTATTAGACCATGGAAACTTTAACTGCTTGGTCTTTTCAGTGTTATTAGCTTCAAATATCACATGATGGCCTGTATATCATGACTACAATACTTAGTGTATTTTGTCTGCACTAGGCAAGCTGTAGATACTGGTGTACTTCAAGTATTCAGAATAATATAAAACTCTGTGAAATAAGTATTCAGACTAATACAAAGCTGTGAAAAATTGTTCTGAAATTATTTTCATATATCTATGTAGAACTCAGCATTTATAATGTTTGGAGTGAACATTTGAAAGGGAATTTTAGTTTGAGGTGAATTTTGTTATTTGTTGAATATACTGATGCCCTAGGCAGAATAATTTTAACATGAAAAACTTGGCTCATTAGTGCAGTTTTGAGTCAAAGATGTGAATTGGAAATAAAAATATGGAATTGTTAATAAATGGAGTCAGCTGACAAAACCCAAGCCATATAACACTACTGATGCACTTCTTCGATCGTTACTGAAGTAAAACAAGTGGCAGAATTGTTAGATGGAACTGTGTATGTAAGGTATTAATGCCATTTTCCTTCCTTTCTGGTCAGTCACTGCATTATAGCAGCAGTGAAGCAATTTGGCTATATGTACAGTTTATTTGCAGAACTTATTGTTTGCAACAGAGTAGGGATGCCTGTTGTGTCACTATTAATCCAGATAATAGTGTGTAATTGATTATCAGAAGACTGACATGTGTTTTGCCAAAGATCTCAAGAACAGCCTAAAGTGGATCATCCTCTTTAACTCCAGGCTGTAAGTATTTGCAAACATGTCAATCTTAGTATTTTTGCACTGAGGGCTCTGCCTTCATTGAGGATGGAAATATTCATGATGTTCCTCTCTTGTAATTTGGTGTAGTTTTCCATCTATGTATGTGGGTAGGCTATTGTTTAAAGAATGCTACTTCTGCTGTTAAGGTACGTGTTGTAAAATTAGTGTTGGTATCTCATTTTCAAAAGTACTTACACTGCTTGACATTTATTTCTACATTCCTCATTGAACTGGAATTGGTTTTCTGGCTGAATGGTACTCATAAGGAGAGATTTACAGGACCACGAGTTTTGAAATTGTTAGAATATGATTTTGGTGCTGTTTTACAACTGGCTAACAGAGTTACTGGGTTTTGCTTCATATCAACTAACAGATGACAAATATTGAAGTTATGTACCAAGTCTGACTTTTTACCTTTTTGTTTCAAGATTGGTGGTCAATGTCATTAATACTATCATGAACAAATGCTTCTTTTAAATGCAGATTAGCAAAGATTGATTCATGTAATGTTTTCTCTCATTGGATTTTGTAGGTCCAGGCTTAGTACTGTTCAGCAATCTGGATTACTAGCTCAGATTATTATTTAAAATAGAAGTGTAACATGGATAAAGGGTAATTTGAAAATCAAGGTTAAAATAATCACTATTTAAAAATGAAGACTGTTAGTCATCACCTTTTTTTTTAATATAAACGGGTATAATTTCTTTAAATGAACATCCATCACTCCAATGCCAGGAAGTCAGTTGGCAGTGATTAATAAAGGCAAACAATATTGCATTAATTAGTTTAAGTGGGAAAATTGTGCATATTTATATGTGGGAAGGATTGACTATGCTGTGTGAAGTTGATCATGCAATACATCTTGCTGCCTTTCATAGTTTGGACCCATCATACACGGTAAAACAATGTGTTGATTTTGGCCCTTGTTATAATTGTCTGCTGTTGTTGCCTTAAAACTTGGATATTATTTCATCCCAGTAGCTTTATTGTTTTATACATTTATATATTCATTTTTCCTATTTGCAAGAATCAAATAATTGAAAGAGAAAAACTGCTAGAGATGCTCAGTAGGTCAGACAGCATCTGCATAGGAAAATGGGTTGATGTTTCTACAATGGAAATACTGACTTTGCAAAAGATGCCAACTGATCTGCAGATGTACATGTTCTGTTTTTATTTCAGATTTCCGCAATGTTTTATGTTTGTGTAACAGTATTAAATATGTTGGTTTTACAGTAGAGTTTGTGAAAGTAATGCTATTTCTTGTTTCTAATCTACTGGTCATGTTTTTGTATAACTGCAATGTGTCAAAGTTTGTGTATTACTCTACTTGGATGTACATGAATAGGAATCGGTGAATTTGGAGTGCCTGATTTTACATTGTTTATCTTATGACAGTTAACCTCAACTGGAATATTGACATTTTTGCCATTAATTAGTCTTCGGTAGGTTTATAAAATTCCAATTTTTAAAAACCAATTTCTAGGTTTGTTTTTATCAGCATTAATGCAAAGTTCAATTCTCTGGCATTGCTTTGATTTGGTGAATATATGGCCCAAGTCGGATTCCATTTTGAGTAAGCTAAAATATTAACCCGGGATATAGTTTAAAAACACTATAATGTAATCCTAGAAATTACAGAAAGGTGGTGAACGTCTATGACATCAGGTAGCCAGTGGGAGCTTGTACCTTCATTTCCATGGCTTGAGCCTGCTGTAGATTTTATCGGTTGTCAAATCTCTGCCTGCTGTAATGCTTCTTGGGTCTCATATACACTACAGAATTATGGTCTTCCATATTGAATCTGGTAACTCAGATGCAAAAGAATAGCTGTTATTTCTTGGAGTATGCATTCAGTGGTGGATTCAAGTACAGTACAAGGTTCAAATTGAGGGTATGCACAAAGTTTTATTATATTGTTGCACCTGTGCTATAGCTGCAAATGTGTCAATTTGGGAAGTGTATGCATTCAGTACCAGGTTGCTCTGGTCTTTAACAGCAAATTAGTTACCAATAACAATACATTTGATTAGTTTCACTATTTCTGCATGATGAGCACTGAGTTTTGACAGTTTGTGACATGTACTTTTGTGGTATCAGAAGATATTGGCCATTCTGATTGGTGTGCAACTTGTCTTTGTTTTTGAAATGTAATGCACTGCATGATATCATGGTTGCTATTTGCACTTTAATAAAATCAGAGAATACTATGTTTCTGTTTTTTTAAATGTCTTTTCTTGTGGAAGGCCACCGGTTTTCAGGTATTGTTGAAGTTTCTTTTATGTTTTCAGGCTGCATGTCCTCCCATCTCAAGCAAGTAACATTCAGCATTAATGGATATTGGACTGACATATTCATGAACATGCTGAAAATCAAGATTGTGCTTGGGCAGGTGAGGAGCTGTGGTGGCATTTTAAAAAAATATTTCCTTTCATAAAGTGCGTAGTCTAGTCTAAAAGCATTCATTACTTTTAACTCAGCCCATTCAACCAACTGAACAAGTCCTTACATTGTATACCTTGTTTTTCATGCTTTTCTTGACCCTGGGAACCTTGCATCATTCCAGATCTAAGGTGGATGAGTTGTTAAATCATTGCTACAGAAAAGCATGTTGTCAGTACTCATTATCCCAAATAAAATAATCAGCCATAATAGTCATACTCAGGCTTAATAAACAACATTTTAGAAACATAAACCTACAGCACAATACAGGCCCTTTGGCCCACAATGCTGTACTGAACATGTACTTACTTTAGAAATTACCTAGGGTTACCCATGGCCCTCTATTTTTCTAAGCTCCATGTACCTATCCAGGAATCTCTTAAAAGACCCTCTTGTATCCACTTCCACTGTCGTCAGCCCATTCCATGCACTCACCACTCTCTGCGTAAATAAAGAACAACTTACCCCTGCATTCTCCTCGGTACCTACTTCCAAGCACCTTAAAACCATGCCCTCTTGAGTTAGCCATTCCAGCCTTGGGGAAAAGCCTCTGACTATCCACATGATCAATACTTTTCATTGTCTTATACACCTCTATCAGATCACCTTTCATCCTCTATCGCTCCAAGGAGAAAAGGCCAAGTTCACTCAACTTATTCTCTTTCTTCATTAATCTTTTTATTGATTTAGGAGCATAAATACAATCAAGAGAATTATCTCAAACTTATATATCAGTAACAATACAAACTGAGATTAAGATAGACATTTTCAAAATCATAGATATTGTTAAACTAGTATAAATAATAGTAAAATATATAATAAAAACTGAAAACGGCACTTCTCCTTATCAGTTTATGAAAAGAAAAAAAAAATTGAGTTTTAAATGAAGAGGGAAAAAAACCACTATATTTAAAAAAAAAAACAAGGGATTGGGCAGTCCATTTTGAGGATAGGACCAAAAAAAGAAAGACTTTCTGATCAAATCTGAAACTTCAAAAAAAAAAATTGAAGGAGTAATAAATCAAATTAAATGTAAATATTGGATAAAAGCTCACCAGATTTGCTCAAATTTAAAGGATGTATCAAATATCCGACAACTTATTTTCTCTAAACTGAAACAGGACATAATGGAGGAGAGCCAATAAAATACCGTAGGTAGATTAGAATCCTTCCACTTCAATAAAATGGCTCTCCTAGCCAGTAAGGTTGAAAAGGCTATTGTATGTTGAGCAGAAACAGGATTTCCTGCTTCCAATGGGATAATCCCAAAAATTGCCGTAAGCAAATTAGGTTGTAGATCCAGATCCAAAACTTTTGTTAGCATTTTAAAAACATCTCTCCAAAAGTTATCTAGCTTTATACAAGACATATGAGTTAAAGTGACCAGCTCAGTATTACATCTGTCACAAATAGGATTGATACTGGAGAAAATATGCGCTAGCTTATCCTTTGACATATGGGCCCGGTGCACTACCTTGAACTGTATCAAGGAATGACGGGCACAAATAGATGAGTTGTTAACCAAATGAAGAATTTTTCTCCATTGATTATCTGAAAGTGACTCTCGAAATTACGATTTCCAAAAGCGTTTAATTTTATCATTAGATATCATTCGTGAGTTCAATAACCATTTATAGATTATAGCTATCAACCCTTTTTGAAAGGTTTTAAACTGAAGTAGAGTGTCTGTCATATTAGGTGGATAAGCAGAAGGGTAATTTGGCAACAAACCACGTAAAAATTCATAATTTGTAAATATCTAAAAAATTGTACATTAGATAAATCCTATTTATCCACCAACTGAGAAAAAGACATTAAACAGTCCCCTAAAAACTAATCTGAAAAAGTTATTATTCCCTTGGTTTTCCAAATTAAAAAGGCCTTATCCAAAATTGATTGCTTAAAAAAATTGAGATGGATTACTAGAAAGAATAAAACTACTTAACTCAAAAAATCTATGAAACTGAAACCAAATTCTCAATGTATGTTTTAATAATGGGATTAAAAGCTTGTCTACTAATTTTAGAAAACAAAAAGGGAAGAGGAGCTCCCAGTGAAGAGGCTAAAGAGCATCCTTTCACTGAGTTTTTCTCCAAATCCAACCATGAAGGACATTCATGTATATCTGAATAGTGAATCCAAAAAGTAATATATCGAATATTAATTGCCCAATAGTACATTCTAAAGTTAGGCAAAGCCATACCACCATCCTTTTATAATTTCTGCAATAAGGGTTTACTTAATCTAGGATTTTTATTGTTCCAAATATAAAATGAGATTATAGAATCTATTCTGTCAAAGAACTTTTTAGGAACAAAGGAAAGAACTGCCTGAAATACATATAAAAAATTCGGTAAAATTATCATTTTAATAGCATTAATTCAACCTATTAATGATAATGTCATTGGCAACCATTTAGAAAGCATTTGTTTGGTGTAGCCAATTAATGGAAAAAAAATTATATGTATAGAGATCCTTAAAAAATTTTAGCAACTTTAATACCAAGATAGATAGTTATTTTTAGCAATACTAAAAGGTACTTGATGATTTGGATCAGAGTAATTATTAATTGGAAATAGCTCACTTCCATGTAAATTTAATTTATACCTAGAAAAACCTTTGAATTCAGAAAATATAGATAACATAGAAGGAATAGATTTCCTAGGATCTGAAATACAAACTAACAGGTCATCTGCATATAGCGAAACCTTGTGTATTTTGTCCCCTCTTCTAATACCCTGAAGTGTTAGAATCTCTAAGAGCAATAGCAAGGGGTTCTAAGGCCAAGTTAGATAATAAAGGGCTAAGAGGGCATCCCTGTCGAGTACTCCTATATAATCTAACATAGGGAGATTTTTGATTATTAGTTATAACAGCAGCCATAGGAAAATGATAGATCAGTTTGATCCAGGAAATAAATCCCGGGCCAAGATTAAATCTTTCCAAAACCTCAAGTAACTCAGACCACTCCACCCTATCAAAGGCTTTCTCTGCATCACGAGAAATAACACATTCAGATTCTTTAGATGGAGAAGAGTGAATAATATTTAATAATCTTAAAATGTTATAATGTGAATATCTATTTTTAATAAATCCAGTTTGGTCATTGGAAATAACAGTAGGTAAAATTTTCTCAAGTCTATTAGCCAAGATCTTAGCGAGAATTTTAAAATCCACATTTAATAGAGAAATTGGTCTCTAAGAGGCGCATTCAGATAAATCTTTCTTTTTTAGGAATTAAAGAGATTGAAACTTCATAGAAAGTTTCCGAATCAGTGAAAATTTGACATAAATGAGGTATAAGTATATCAGTAAAAGTCTTATAAAATTACACTGTACATCCATCCTGTCCCGGAGCCTTAGCTGATCGGAGAGAGGGTATAGCCCTTGATATTTCTTCTTGTTTAATAGGTCTGCTCATATCTTGAATAGAGATTTCAGGTATATTCAATTTTTGCAAAAAACTATTCATAAAGGTAATAGCTGAAAATTCAGACTCAAAGATTAGAGTAGAAATCCATAAATGTCTTAATAATTTCATAAGGATCTACCGTTGCAGTTCTATCAGGTCTTTGTATTTTCAGGATCTGTCTTCTAGCCATATTTGCTTTTAACGGACTAGCTAATAATTTGCCTAACTTGTCTCCATGTATATAAAATTGGCTTTTGGATTTAAGAAGTTGCTGTTCAATGGGAAAAGTCAAAAGCAGATCATGTTGTGCTTGGAGTTCCACCTTTTCCTGAACGAGATCTTCACTAGGCATTACTGAATAGAGTTTATCTACTTCTTTAATCCTGTTAGTGATCAGTAAAAGTTCCACCTTAGTTTTCCTTCTTGAACCTACTGAATATGAAATTATGTCCTCCAAGAAAAGATTTCATCGTATCCCAAATAACTAAATTTGACATTCCCTCAGTTGTATTTAATTCAAAAAATAGAGAAATTTGCTCTTTAATAAAATTTACAAAAGTTGAATCTTGTAACAATGAAACATTAAATCTCCACTGAGGTATCTGAATATTATCAGAAAGTTCCAAAGTTAGTTTCATAGGTGCATGATCTGACAACGCAATCACATCATACGCACACTCAACAACAGAGGGCACCAACTGCGTATCCAACAAAAAATAATCAATTCTTGAATATTTATGGTATACGTATGGAAAAAAAGAAAAATCTTTTTCTTTAGGATATTTAAATCTCCAAATGTCGACCAGACTGTATTCTAATAAAAAAAGAATTAATACAAGTCGCAGCTTTATTAGGAAACGACGGATTGGTGGACGATCTCAATCAATGAATTGAGACAGCAGTTAAAGTCACTGCCCATAATCAACTCATACTCATTTAAATTCGGCAATATAGAAAACAGCTTCTTAAAATATTCAGGGCTATCTATATAAGGTGCATGTACACACACCAAAGCCACCTTTTGACCACATAACAAACCAGTGACAAATATCTTCCAATGAAATCAGTAACAGTATTAAAATGAAATCAGTAACAGTATTAAAATGAACAAAGGGGATTTTAGAATTAATAAAAATAGATACCCCTCTTATTTACTGATAAAGAATGAAATAAGAGTCCCTTCCAAAATTTAAAAAAGCAATTTTCATCTTGCCTACGGATATGAGTCTCCTGCGCAAAAATATCTGCAGGAAGTGGTTTTAATTTCTTAAAAATCTTTCTGCGCTTTATAGGTTGGTTCATACCATTTAAATTCCAAGATATTATATTAATTTTATTAAGATCCATATTTAAAGTTTAATTTTAAAATTTTATAATCTAATGCGCAGGCACAACCTAAATCCCTCAGGACTACCCAGTCGAAAAAAAAACTAACCTAATAGACCCACCTATCTCCCCCAGAAACCGTCCAACAGGCAAATGGCTTGCTAATTTAATAACCTCTAACCCTTGTCTCCAGCTGACAGCTCCATTTACAAGGTTACCATCACCAAAAGGAGACAACAAAGAATACATAAAGAAGTAAACAGATTCCAAATATTTTCATATTATGTCTAACAGTAGTTAAGACTGAATTAACGACAGCCATCTAATATACGCAGCTATGTATTCAAAGAAAAGATAAATCTAATCAACTAATATACAACTAATATTAAAGACTTACAAATCAAAGTAAAAATAAGTAAATATATATGTGTTAAATTCAAAGCTACATTAACTGTTAAAGCAAACAACAACAGATCTAAGTGAGTTAGCCAAGTCTGTGTTTGGGCATTGATAAAACGAAGAGCGGAGTTTCATCAACGGCGTTACAAACCACTCCCAGCTAAGGATCGACTTTTCAAATTGCTTACGAAGTGGACTTAAACTTTTATAAATTTCCAACCATCTTCTGGAGAGTCAATCCGTTTTAGACGAGCATTGGGTGGAGTAATCATCAGACGAGCCGGATAACGCAGCTACAGCCGACAGTTAATCTTAAAAAGTTCTGCCATCACTTCGCGAAATTTAATTCTTTCAGCATAAATCTCTGGGGTAAAATCTTCAACTAAATGAATCTTAACTTCGTTATAGATTAGCTTATCCCTTTTCCTTGCATTCCGAAGAATAGCTTCTTTGGTTGTAAAATAATGCACTCAGTCACAGAATTACAGGACGTGGTTTAGTTTCGGCTGATGGTTTACGACGCCGAATTCGGTGGGCTTTGTCCAATATCGGACAGGCTTCAAGAATGTCACTAAAAAGTGAATATAACATGTTCGAAAAAAACTTTAATGGCTCACCGGTTTCCGTATTTTCAGGCAAACCCAGTATACGTAGATTCATCCTGTGATTTCTGCTTTCCAAATCAATCGTTTTCTTCTTAATTCTTGATAATTCTGAAGTAGTCTCATTAATTTTCTTTTCCATGAAAGACATCTTCAAATCCTGCTCTTTAATAGTTTGATTCATTAATTTGAATTCCCTTTCAATTCTATGAGTACTCTGCTTAAGTGTCTGATACCGATCTTCCAGATTCTTCAAAGTTTCCTGAACAGCGAGGATGGTTTTTTCAAGCACAACCTATTCTCATAAGGCATGCTTGCCAATCCAGGCAACGTCCTTGTAAATCTCCTCTGCGCCCTTTCTATAGTTTCCACATCCTGTAGTGAGCTGACCAGAGCTGAGCACAGTACTCCATCTGGGGTCTGACCAGGGTCCTAGATAGCTGTAACATTACCTCTCAGCTCTTGAACTCAATCCCACCGTTGACGAAGGCCAATACACCGTATGCTTTCTTAACCAGAGAGGCAACCTGCACAGCAGCTTTGAGGTCCTATGGATTTGGACCCCACGATACTGCTGGTCCTCCACACTGCCACGAGTCTTACCATTAATACTACATTCTGCCATTATATTTGACCTACCAAAATGAACCATCTCACACTTATCTGGGTTGATCTCCATATGCCACTTCTCAGCCAGTTTTGTATCCTATCGATGTCCCACTGTAACATCTGACAGCCCTCCACACTATCCACAACACCTCCAACCTTTGTGTCATCAACAAATTTACTAACCCATCCCTCCACTTCCTCATCCAGGTCATTTATAAAAATCACAAAGAATAGGGGTCCCAGAACAGATCCCTGAGGCACACCACTGGTCACCGACTTCCATGCAGAATATGACCTGTCTACAACCACTCTTTGTCTTCTGTGGGCAAGCCAGTTCTAGATCCACAAAGCAAGGTCCCCTTGGATCCCATGCCTTCTTACTTTCTCAATACGCCTTGCATGGGGTACCTTATCAAAAGCCTTGCTGAAATCCATATACACTATATCTACTGCTCTAAACTTCATCAATGTGTTTAGTCACATCCTCAAAAAATTCAATCAGGCTCATAAGGCACGACCTGCCTTTGACAAAGCCATGCTGACTATTCCTAATCATATTATGCCTCTCCAAATGTTCATAAATCCTGCCTCTCAGGATCTTCTCCATCAATTTACCAACCACTGAAATAAGACTCACTGGTCTATAATTTCCTGGGCTATCTCTACTCCCTTTCTTGAATAAGGGAACAACATCTGTAACCCTCCAATCCTCTGGAATCTCTCCCATCCCCATTGATGATGCAAAGATCATTGCCAGAGGATCAGCAATCTCCTCCCTCGCCTCCCACAATAGCCTGGGTTATATCTCGTCCGGTCCCGGTGACTTATCCAATTTGATGCTTTCTAAAAGCTCCAGCACATCCTCTTTCTTAATGTCTATATGCACTGTAAGTCATCCCTACAATCGCCAAAGTTCATTTCCGTAAAGAATACAAAAGCAAAGTATTAAGTACCTCCACTACCTCCTCCAGTTCCATACACACTTTTCCACTGTCACACTTGATTGGTCCACTCCAACTAAATAAGGCAAATAATACATTAAAAAACTGACATGTGACCAGCTACCGTTTCCAATAATTTATTTTAAATGTGAATCCCAAAAATATTTTCAATGGCATTATTAAGGAAACATTCCAGCGTCTTGAGGTGGTTTGTGCATTAAAGCTAACTTTATAAAATTCTGAAAGAAATTGTATATTACATAAAATTAAAATGCAATAATTCAAATATGAAGTTCTTTGAAGCATGGTATCCACTTTAACTCAGGTTCTGTGAATAAAACATTTAAAAAAAACATCAGGATTTAGTTTGTTTAGAAAATGTAAATTTTTTAAACAGAAAAACAAACTTACCCAAATGTCAGATATCGTACGTGGACATAACCATCTAAGGCAAAATAAATTAGATTTAAGTTGTGGTTTTAATATAATTTTGTTTACTTGTTTTGTTAGATTGGTACTTACACAAAAAAAATCACAAAACTAAAGTTAGTTTTCAGCGAACAAAACAAATAAGTGACAAACTCCTAATCAACATTAATGCCGAAAGCATTTTTGAGAGATTGAGACAAACTGCATAAATACTTAGTGTAGAACCAGATTAGAGGTTACAAAATAAATCATTAATTTGGTTTGAAGATAGAATATTCAACAGAAACATTTGCTCCTACTAAACAAGGTTAAGAGGGGAATGCAGGTAGACGGAACGAGTTCATTGGGCAACACAGCAGGGACGAGTTGGGCCGAAGGGCCTGTTACCATGCTGTAATGCAGGGGTTCCCAGTCTCTGATCCATGGTTGCCTCGGTTAATGGAAAGGGTCCATAGCATTAAGTAGTTTGGGAACCCCTACTCCAATGATCTTTCAAGGATCACTAGATTCTGGAATGGTCCAGGAGGACTGGAAAATTGTAAATGTCACTCCACTCTTCAAGAAAGGGAGACAGAAGAAAGGAAATTACCAGTTAGTCTGACTTCAGTGGTTGGGAAGAAGTTAGAGTCCATTATTGAGGATGACACACATGAAATAGACCAAAGACAGCATGGTTTCCTTAAGGGGAAATCCCTGACAAATCTTGGAATTCTTTGAGGAAAATATAGACATGAGAGACAAAGGAAAGTAAGTGCATGTTGTTTACTTGGATTTTCAGAAGGCCTTTGACAAGGTACCACACAAAGCTACTTTAACAAGATAAGAATCCATGCTATTACAGGAAAGATACAATATGGAGAGAAGAATGGTTGACTGGCAGGAGGCAAAGAGTGATAATAAAGGGGGCCCTATTCTGGCTGGCTGCTGGTGATTAGTGGTGTTCCACAGGGGTCGATATTGAGACTGCTTTTTGTGTTACTGAATTGACTTTATTTCTTACATCCTTCACGTACATGAGGCGTAAAAATCTTTACATCTGTCTAAATGTGCAATCATAGTAATTTATAATAAATAAAACTGTCAACGTAACATAGAAATACACTCAAATCAGCGTACGTTAATCAGTCTGATGGCCTGGTGGAAGAAGCTGTCCCGGAGCCTGTTGGTCCCGGCTTTTATGCTGCAGTACCGTTTCCCGGATGGTAGCAGCTGGAATAGATTGTGGTTGGGGTGACTCGAGCCCCCAATGATCCTTCTGGCCCTTTTTACACACCTGTCCTTGTAAATGTCCTGAATCATGGTAAGTTCACAACTACAAATGCACTGGGCTGTCCACACCACTCTCTGCAGAACCCTGTGATTAAGGGAGGTACAGTTCCCATACCAGGCAGTGACGCAGCTAGTTGGGATGTTCTCAATTGTGCCCCTGTAAAAAGTTCTTAGGATTTGGAGGCCCATACCAAACGTCCTCAACCGTCTGAGGTGAAAGAGGCGCTGTTGTGCCTTTTTCACCACACAGCTGGTGTGTACAGACCACGTGAGGTCCTCTGTGATGTGGATGACACGGAACTTAAAGCTGTTTACCCTCTCAACCCCAGATCCTTTGATGTCAATAGGGGTTAGCCTGTCTCCATTCCTCCTGTAATCCCCCAACCAGCTCCTTTGCTTTTGCAACATTGAGTGTTGACTTGACACCACTGTGTCACTGTCTGTCAATGGTTTAGATAAAGAATTGATGACTTTAGCCAATTTTGCAAATGATGCAAAGATCAGCAGAGGGGCAATGAGTCTGCAGAAGGACTTGGACAGATTGGGAGAATAAGGAAAGAAGAGGCAGATGGAATATAGTGTAGAGAAGTGTCATGCACTTTGGTAGAAGGAATAAAAGTATAGACTATTTTCTAAAGAGTAAGAAATTTTTTTTAAAAATCAGAGATGCAAAGGGAATTGGGAATCCTTATGCAGGATTCCCTAAAGATAAACTTGCAGGATGAGTCGGTGGTATTGAAGGCAAATGCAATGTTAGCATTCAGTTTGAGAGGACTAGAATATAAAAGCAAGGATGTAATGTTGAGTCTTTGTAAGGCAATTGTTACACTACACTTGGAGTATTGTAAGCAACAGACTTAAAAGTTGCTGGTGAATGCAGCAGGCCAGGCAGCATCTCTAGGAAGAGGTACAGTCGACGTTTCGGGCCGAGACCCTTCATCAGGACTAACTGAAAGAAGAGATAGTAAGAGATTTGAAAGTGGGGGGGGAGGGGGAGATCCAAAGTAATAGGAGACAGGTGGGGGAGGGATGAAGCCAAGAGCTGGAAATTTGATTGGCAAAAGGGAAATGAAAGGATCATGGGATGGGAGGCCTAGGAAGAAAGAAAGAGAGAGGGGGGAATCCCAGAGGATGGGCAAGGAGCATAGTGAGAGGGACAGAGGGAGAAAAGGAGAGGGATCTCCCCTCCCCCTCCCACTTTCAAATCTCTTACTATCTTTTCTTTCAGTTAGTCCTGACGAAGGGTCTCGGTCTGAAACGTCGACTGTACCTCTTTCTATAGATGCTGCCTGGCCTGCTGTGTTCACCAGCAACTTTTAAGTGTGTTGCTTGAAATTCCAGCATCTGCAGATTTCCTCGTGTTTTGGAGTATTATAAGCAGTTTTCAGCCCCTTATCCAAGAAAAGATACGCTGGCATTGGAGAAGGTTTAGAGGAGGTTCACAAGAATGATCCAAGAATTAGGTCCGGTCACCGATCTCTCAGTGGTTGAGTATCTGGGGGACAGTGACCACCGCTCCCTGGCATTTAGCATTATCATGGAAAAGGATAGAATCAGAGAGGACAGGAACATTTTTAATTGGGGAAGGGCAAATTATGAGGCTATAAGGCTAGAACTTGCGGGTGTGAATTGGGATGATGTTTTTGCAGGGAAATGTACTATGGACATGTGGTCAATGTTTAGAGATCTCTTGCAGGATGTTAGGGATAAATTCGTCCCGGTGAGGAAGATAAAGAATGGTAGGGTAAAGGAACCATGGGTGACAACTGACAAGTGAGGTGGAAAATCTAGTCAGGTGGAAGGCGGCAGCATACATGAGGTTTAGGAAGCAAGGATCAGATGGGACTATTGAGGACTATAGGGAAGCAAGAAAGAAGCTTAAGAAGGGGCTGAGAAGAGCAAAAAGGGGGCATGAGAAGGCCTTGGCGAGTAGTGTAAAGGAAAACCCCAAGGCATTCTTCAATTATGTGAAGAACAAAAGGATGACAGGAGTGAAGGTAGGACCGATTAGAGATAAAGGTGGGAAGATGTGCCTGGAGGCTGTGGAAGTGAACGAGGTCCTCAATGAATACTTCTCTTTGGTATCCATCAACAAGAGGGAATTTGATGACAGTGAGGACTATATGAGTGAGGTTGATGTTCTGGAGCATGTTGATATTAAGGGAGAGGAGGTGTTGGAGTTGTTAAAATACATTAGGACAGATAAGTCCCCGGGGCCTGACGAAATATTCCCCAAGCTGCTCCACGAGGCGAGGGAAGAGATGGCTGAGCCTCTGGCTAGGATCTTTATGTCCTTGTTGTCTACGGGAATGGTACCGGAGGATTGGAGGGAGGCGAATGTTGTCCCCTTGTTCAAAAAAGGTAGTAGGGATAGTCCAGGTAATTATAGACCAGTGAGCCTTACGTCTGTGGTGGGAAAGCTGTTGGAAAAGATTCTTAGAGATAGGATCTATGGGCATTTAGAGAATTATGGTCTGATCAGGGACAGTCAGCATGGCTTTGTGAAGGGCAGATCGTGTCTAACAAGCCTGATAGAGTTCTTTGAGGAGGTGACCAGGCATATAGATGAGGGTAGTGCAGTGGATGTGATCTATATAGATTTGAGTAAGGCATTTGACAAGGTTCCACACAGTAGGCTTATTCAGAAAGTCAGAAGGCATGGGATCCAGGGAAGTTTGGCCAGGTGGATTCAGAATTGGCTTGCCTGCAGAAGGCAGAGGGTGGTGGTGGAGGGAGTACATTCGGACTGGAGGGTTGTGACTAGTGGTGTCCCACAAGGATCAGTTCTGGGACTTCTACTTTTCGTGATTTTTATTAACGACCTGGCTGTGGTGGTAGAAGGGTGGGTTGGCAAGTTTGCAGATGACACAAAGGTTGGTGGTGTTGTAGATAGCGTAGAGGATTATCAAAGATTGCAGACATTGATAGGATGCAGAAGTGGGCTGAGAAGTGGCAGATGGAGTTCAATCTGGAGAAGCGTGAGGTGGTACACTTTGGAAGGACAAACTCCAAGGCAGAGTACAAAGTAAATGGCAGGATACTTGGTAGTGTGGAGGAGCAGAGGGATCTGGGGATACATGTGCACAGATCCCTGAAAGTTGCCTGACAGGTAGATAGGGTAGTTAAGAAAGCTTATGGGGTGTTGGCTTTCATAAGTCGAGGGATGGAGTTTAAGAGTCGTGAGGTAATGATGCAACTCTATAAAACTCTGGTTAGGCCACACTTGGAGTACCGTGTCCAGTTCTGGTCGCCTCACTATAGGAAGGATGTGGAAGCATTGGAAAGAGTTCAGAGGAGATTTACCAGATGCTGCCTGATTTAGAGAGTATGGATTATGATCAGAGATTAAAGGAGCTAGGGCTTTACTCTTTGGAGAGGAGGAGGATGACAGGAGACATGATAGAGGTGTACAAGATATTAAGAGGAATAGATAGAGTGGACAGCCAGCGCCTCTTCCCCAGGGCACCACTGCTCAATACAAGAGGATATGGATTTAAGGTAAGGGGTGGTAAGTTCAAGGGGGATATTAGAGGAAGGTTTTTTACTCAAGAGAGTGGTTGGTGCGTGGAATGCACTGCCTGAGTCAGTGGTGGAGGCAGATACACTCGTGAAATTTAAGAGACTACTAGACAGGTATATGGAGGAATTTAAGGTGGGGGGTTATTTGGGAGGCAGGGTTTGAGGGTCGGCACAACATTGTGGGCCGAAGGGCCTGTACTGTGCTGTACTGCTCTATGTTCTATATGTTCTATGTAAAGGATTAACATGGACGCGTCTGCACTTGTACTCAATGGAGTTTAGAAAAATGGGGAAGCAATCTCAATAAAACCTATCAAATATTGAAAGGCCTAGATAGTGGATGTGGAGAGGATGTTTCCTGTATTGCAGGTGTTCCCAATCTTGTTTTTATGCCCTGGACCCCTACCATTAACTGAGGTGTCTGTGGATACCAGGTTGGGAACCCCTGCTATAGTGGAACGTCTATTTAGAATAAAGATGAGAAGTGATTTCTTTAGCAAGATGATGGTGAATCTGTGGAATTTATTGCCACGCCTGACTATGGAGGCCAAGTCATTGAGTACATTTATAGTGGAGGTTGATAATGCTTTTGGTTAGTCAGTGCATCAAAGGTTACAGGGAGAAGGCAGAAGAATGGGGTTGAGAGAGAGAAGAAATCAGCTATGATGGAATAGAGGAGCAGACTCAATGGGTCTAGTGGCCTACCTCTGCTCCTGTGTCTTATGATTGTAACTATGACCAGCCCCAGTTGTTTGAATGGGGCCATTCATATGGAATTGTATGTGTAGGTATGTGGTTTGTCTAAACTTTGCATATGTTTAGCTATGAGAGGTTAATTATTATGTATTATTTAAACATTATTGCATTGTTTTTAAATTCGAAAGATCTCAGTGCCTCAGGATCCCACATCTGAGGCCTATCATCTCATGGATGGATCTCCTTAGTCAGTGAACCTAAGGTGCAGTCCAGGTCAAGTACTATTCACCAAGATAAAGGGAAAATAAAATGTTACCAATAGTACGAAAATGGAGAAAATTAGTTGCAATTCATTTACAGGAAAACTAACGTGAAGTTCTGGCAGAAGTAGAAGATGCACTTGAAGAAGCACCACCCAACATGAGTAAATACGATGAAAGATGCTGTGCTTGGCTGGGAATATTCAAGGAGGGGAGGACAGGAAAAATGATTAAGCCTCCAGCTAAATTATAACTTACTAAATATCTTTGCTAATTTTCCAGAAAGATTATTTAATCTGGGAACCAGGAGCAGGACCTGTCCCTGATGAAATTTAGCAACCACAATGCCACTCTTGTCAAGATAGGTAACTCACTACAGACCAATATCCATACATTAGACTTCCATTATTTGTGCCATACAAGCCATCACCCTTTCCCTTTGAGGAATCAGGTTCAGACCGATGGAAAGTAGAAAAAACTGCAGATATGAAAACATTCCAAGTGAGGCAGTATCTGTGGAAAGGGGAAGTTAATGTTTCAGGTCCGAGAGTCTTAATTGCTTCTCTTTCCACAGATAGTGATGCCTTCTATAAAATGTACAAACTTAAGATTACTGTTGTATCCAATAGATTCATTGTATCATGTGAGTAGTTTTCTGTACAATTTAAATTCCATGTGTATATTAAACAGAAGATTCACTTACATTTACCATCAGCATTCCGACAAATTATTAGGTTGTCTTCTCCAATATCTATTACTTCCAGCTTCTCTCCAGACTTTACTGGTAAATATAAGGATCCTTCCTGCTCTTGCACGACATTCTGCTCCACAACTGCAACATTCTCCACAACAATCTCCTTGGTGTACTAGAGAAATATCCACAACAGGTTAAATGGTTACTCACAAATGAGAAAGGTTCAACTGCAATGAAAGTGAGCTCTCAATGCAATTAAGCTCAAAGCTTGTGCATTGCAATACAGTTAAGTATAATTTAATTCATGTGAACTTTTTTCTCCTGGACCTCATAAGATGCACTTTGCTTATCCACTGTGGTGGCAAAAACAGAAAGGCAGTTTGTCTTGCAGCAAAATTTTGGAAAAAGGGAGATTTCTGTATGACATTCTCTTCTAATTCTACCTGTGGGCGGCATTAAAACTACCGATTTTCATCTATATCTTCACTCTAGCAATGAAACCACTATCTACACATAATATCACGTTCTAGTTCAATCAATGCCAGTTCAACTTCTTGTTGAAGGCTGAGTCTGAACCTTCTAATCAAAAACAAATCTCAGGGTGGTATCTGGTGACAAATGTACTTTGATAATAAATTTACTTTGAACTTCTCTAAAACTGCATTACTGCATCAGATCAAGTTCTACATGTAAAGCATTCCACCCTTGTATTAGTCTGTTTTAAATTTCACCCCAATCAAAATCGACAATCTTTTCCAGCCCAGTCTGAGTCCACCTCTCTCATTTCACATTCATCCCTCCATAAATTTAACTGTCAGGTGTAGTGATCAACTGTTCTACTGTTACACCTCTTCAACTGGTTTATCATACTGTTAACTTCCACATACTTTAAAACTTAATCGAAATTTACTGCTGGAAACACTTTTCCTTTACTTTTTAGTAAAATCATAGCCAGTGTTTCATTTGTGAGAAATTTTGGAACATTAAGGGCACAAAAATACCAAATTATGTACCTTAAACCACACTCTAAACATATCTGATCCATTTGTTGCAATCTGGTTAGTTCCATTTCTGGAATATTTTATGTATCATACTTCTTCTCTCAGCAGTCATAGTTTCAGGCTTGTATCATTTTTGCTACACAGTGGGACACTTTAAAAGCATTAAGGATCTGTGTGAATCACATCCCAAAATGCCAAGATATAACTGCCAAGATTTTCAGATTCA
The DNA here is from genome assembly GCF_030028105.1 of Mobula birostris. Classification (NCBI taxonomy): domain Eukaryota; kingdom Metazoa; phylum Chordata; class Chondrichthyes; order Myliobatiformes; family Myliobatidae; genus Mobula; species Mobula birostris. The sequence continues at coordinate 55,567,325 of NC_092381.1, read as the reverse complement.
TTCGAAGTCCACAATTTCAAATATCCCTGGGGGAAGGAAGCCAGGAAGCTCAATTTCACTCTGGTGAACAAGGGGGAAGCTACTAACTATCTATGTGACTCTCTCACAAAACAAAAATGAATCATGCACAAGGTTTAATTAGCAAGAAAGTGTGTTCCATATTGCAAAAGACAGATTAAACTGAAAATGTGCAGTGAGCTAATGGTCACTTTCCGCAGTGAGCCCTCTGATCTAAGATTCTTTTTTGCACAAGGCCTGAGTTGTGGGAAATAGAATCAAACTTTCATATTCAAAGGCTGTTCCCTTGCTAATCACTCATTTCAGAGGAAATCAGACAGGTTCCAGATCACACACCATCAGCTTGTGGTTTGGTGTGGGTGGGGAAAAATAAAAAGAACTGGGTTCTCAAGGTGTGGTCAGAGCACTGGAGAAGGATTATACTTATTTATAAGCACAGTATTTGAGGCTGCAATCAGCTGCTGTGGGAATGTGATCAAAGTCCATTCTAGGGGATATGGTAGTGGTGGCATAGTTAAAAAAAAATGTTGGAAGTGAAAGAGGAGATGCAAAAAGCAATGTAAAAACTAACCTGCAAGAGGATCGAGACTTTGAACCAATGCTCACACGTATTGCGTAAACCTACTTTTTCCTTACATGGCCTATTTACTTTGTACAGAAGAATTTTAAACAAATAATATTTATACATAGAAAATATTTTTGTTTCATGACGGTTTCAAGGCTATGCATTTTCAAACAGCAGAACTAAAGTGGAAATCATGTTGATCCCAATGTATCTGTGTGTATTATGTAATTTTCACAAAAAAATTTTATTGAAATCTGCAGCATAATTCACTAGGAAAAAGTAAACTTACATTAAAATTTTCTCTAAATTCTTGCTCATTTAACATTTTCATTTCATTTAGTTTTGATTCCTTTTCTGCACTTAGATCTTTCCTTTTGATTTTGAATATTCCTTTCACCTTCTCCCTAAAAGAATAAAAAGAAAAGTTAATTTATGTACAAAACTGCTATTCTAAGTACTTCGTAACAAAATTAAACACCTAAAACAACTGTAAAATACAGGACAGGCACTGTCGATAAGGTGTGCCTGTGTTGATTATCAGTGAGATGTTATTTCTGATCGACCCTGTGTATTGTCTCCCAACGAGGAACTCAAGGATCAAGTTGCAGTGGGAGATACAGAGGCCCAGATTTTGAAGCTTATTGTTTAGCACTGAGGGGATAATGTTGTTGAAAGCTGAGATATAATCAATAAACAACAGCTTGATGTAGGTAGTGCTTTCATCCAGGTGGTCCAAAGCCAAATGAAAAGGCAGTGAAATTGCACCTACTGTATGCCTATTGTGGTGGGAGGTCCTTGCTTAGGCAGGAGTAAATTCTAGCCTTGACTAACCTCTCAAAGCACTTCATTAAAGTAGATGTGAGCGCTACTGAATGATAGTCACTGAGGCAGCTTACCTGCTCTTCTTAGGCATGACTGATGCCCTTTTGATGCAGGTGAAACCTCTGACTACAACAGTGAGAGATTGAAATGTCCTTGAACACTCCAGCCAGCTGGTTAGCATAGGTTTCCAGTGCCCTGCCAAGTACTCCAACGAGGCTTGACGCTTTGCAAGATACCTTCTTGAAAGATTTTCTGACATCAGTGACTGAGACTGATATCACAGGGCCGCCAGATGGTGTAGGAATTTGCACAGGTATATATTTTTCCTCCCTTTCAAAGCATGCAACTCATTGGGGAGAGAAGCATCGCAGCCAGTTATGATGTTAGGTTTCACTGTGTAGGAGGTAATGTCCTGCAAACCCTGCCAGAGCTAACGTTCATCCGATTCTATCTGTAACTTCACTTTGAATTGCTTTTTCACTCTTAATATACCTTCTGTAGATCATACCTGGCCTCTTGTTGAGTTCAGAATCACCAGTCTGGAATGCCACAGATCTAGCCCTCAGAAGACTGCAAATCTCATGGTTCATCCATTGCTTCTGATTTGGGTATGTTCTTGAAGGCACACATTCATCTAAGCAGGTCTTGATGAAGTCGGTGACAATCGTGGCATATTCCTTCAGATCTGAAGAAGAATCCCTGAATGTGGTCGAGTCCACTGATTCAAAGCAGTCCTGTAAGAGCTCCTCTGCCTCCCATGACCATACCATCGTGATCCTCACCACTGGTGCTGTGGTCCTCACTCCTTGCCTGTACACCAGGAATAGGAGTAGGGCCAAGTGACCACAGTTGCCAAAGTGTGGGCATGGGGTGACATAGTAAGCATTCTCAGTGTTGGTGTAACAATGGTCAAGTGTGTTGTCAAGGGCCTGTTCCCTGCTGTACCTTTAAATAAATTAATACCGCAGCAACTAACTAGAAAAACATCAAGAAATCTTGTCATCCCATCATCTTCCAACAATCTTGAAAATGTACCATAATGATAACATGAACTGAAGAAAGACAATGTTTGGTGAATGTAGCGTCCATTTAAAATGCGGAGTTAATCCTTAAATTTACTGACCTGGTATAGCTACCAAAAATCATACAGAAAAGTTAACTGGACTTCCTTCCTCCAGCATGACTGGTTATATATAGAGACCCAGCAGTCAAGATCTACCAACTTCACTGTAATAGTATCCTTGGGATACTTGAGCCCTCTCAGGCTTTTAAAAATTGATTTAAAGTCGACATAATTTTGTACTGAAGCACTGTCGTATTAATTAGTGAGCTATTGATGCTTTCATACATTAATTGATGATTCTGAATGCCTCATTGTGCAGACCACAAACGTGTCTATCATGTAACATGTCATTCAGTGACTGCCCTAAATCACAATGTTCTGCCAATTGCTTCAGCGCCACCACAAACTGTGAAATAGACTTACCTTCCTCCTGATTCCTTTTATGAAATCTAAATCTCTCAGCAATAATCAAAGCTTTAGGTGAATAGTGATTTTTTATGACTTTAAACTACAAACATTTGTATGTCCTCATAAGACTTATCGCCAGGCTTAGCAGGTTGCACTAGACTACATAATAAATTAAATGTTTTTGCCTCCGGCAGTTAGAAAAGTTGGAACATGAATATCATCTAAAATTCGATTTGCCAGTGCCAAATATTAAAATCTTTCAGTATACGAGCTCCATTGCTCTGCCATTTCAGGATACGGCCCTATACTTCAAAACATTGTTGCCATTTTCAAACATAATCACGTTCCAGAAAAATTAACTGGCCTTGTAACCATTTCTCTCTCCCTGTCTTCTTTTTTTCCCTGTGTTGTTCTTATTCTTTCCCCTCGGATTCTTTGGCCGCAGGAAGTGTGGTGAGCGTTTTCTTTTCACCTACACAGCAGTGTACTGCCAGAATTGCACACAGCCTTTTCTTGCTGAAGGGAACAAAACAATAAATATCTCATGAAGACTTGTCACCTCATCACCAGTTGTTATATTTGTGGTATTGGGAAGCCGGGTGGCCGTGAATAACGCACACAAGAGATGGAGAGGTGAGGAACAAACATGCAGCTGTTTATTTTGCTTGTAAGTCATCTATGCAGAATGCCGTTCAGTACATCACATACAGGGAAGCTTGACAGCAACCTGTCAGGGTCAAAATATACATGAATCCTCTGATTTCTCTCATTAACAAGGCGTTTTTGTCCACAGAATGGCACTCACAGACGTCCTTTTTTGCCTCTGCACCATTCTCTGTAAACTCTAGAGATTATTGTGCTTGAAAATCCCAGGAGATCAGCATTTTCTGAGATACTCAAACCACCCCATCTGGCACCAACAATCATTTGACGGTCAACATCACTTAGATCACATTTCATCCCTGTTCTGATGTTTGGTCTGAAAACAACTGAATATCTTGACCATGTCTGCACGCTGTTATGTATGGAGTTGCTGCCATGTGATTGGCTGATGAGAGATTTGCATTATTGAGCAGGAGTACCAAAAAAATGGCCACTGCAGATGTGTTTTTGCACTGTACTGCTGTTGAAAACAACAAACTTCATGCCATTTAAGAGTAATAATAAAACTGATTCTGATCAGACTTGGTAGTTTGGAGCGGTTTAGAAGATGCTGCCTCTGGGTTGCAGCCCTATGGATGACCAGTTCCAGGCCGGTGTTGCCGAATGAGGTGACGAAGGAGGTGAAACATCAGGATTTCACTGCGGCAGATGTACGGACTGAGATCTCTGTAGTCAAGTGGTTGCACACTCTCTCTTTCAATGGGGGTAGAGTTTGCTGCTGATTTCGGGTCGGGAACCTCTGGATAAAAAGCAACGCGGCGGACTGTAACATGCTGTAACAGCAACTGTTAGTCACCCCTGTGGCTGTGAAAACAGGTGATCTCTCTCATTCCCTTTTGTGAGATATATATATATATTTATATACACACACACACACACAGACTGTGGCACATCAAACTGTCGGGTAAACAATAGTTTTTGCTGACTGCAGATCATGGTCTCTCCGAGTGCTTTGCTGTTTGCTTGGTGTGTGGTGGGCGCTGGCACTGGCACATTTTGCTGAAACAGGTGGTGGGGGGTGGTTGATGCTTGCTGCTTGCGTGAGGAAGGTGGGAGGGGGGCTTTGGGATTCTAATGTTCTCTGTTGTTCATTCTTTTAGGGTTCTGTTTTTTGTGGATGTCTGTGAAGACAAGTTTTTCAGGTTGTATACTGTATACATTTTTTAATGATAAATGGAACCATTTGGTGAAAATCAGTACTGAAAGGATATTCTGCTCCAACAAAGGAAGGGGATGCAGAAATTGATTAGGTGGTCTTTGAGGATCAGAGGAAATGAGTCTCATAGCACAGATCAAAGGAAGCGTTTCAATGGCTGTACAATATCAGCAGAGAACAAATCTGACTTTTTCTATTTCTTACACTGAACCTCAAGACTGTTCTAGTTTTCTCCTACAGCATTCAGTAAAATGACCACTCCTACCTCACTTCCCTCATCATCAATCACAATGAAACATTATCTCACAGCTAATACCCACTCCACATATTTATCTGTATCATAAAGCATTCACATCTTCTCACCTGCTGCTGCTAAATCAACACCTCAATTCACATTTCAGCTTGTTTCAAATTGAATGGCCGATCAATTCCCGAACACCACTCTCCCCACTCCAGCTTGTGCACCAAATGCAAAGGCCTCATTAATCAGCACTTTTTTTCAGAGCAACTTCCCAAGTCATTAAAAATTCATACTCCAAGGGAAGATAGAAGATAGAAGAAGATAGATGATAGAAAGAGATCTGACACTGCTAATTTAGAGCAACTTGTTCCAAGAATAAGTACAGTTTATGATTACCTCTGAGTTTTAAGTTGTGGATTTGGATAACATCTTTTCAATTCTGGGTTGATACCAGAAAAGAAACAGATAGTCATAAAATCATGTTGTTGATGGGAAGCAAGAGTTGCTGCTTATTTGTTTATGCACATTGGCTAATTTTTGAAGACATCTCTAAATCTTGAAGGATTCACTATTACACTACTGTGCAATATTACTGAATAGTTTAAATCGTTTCACTCAAAAGATCAAAGTTCTAAGTAAATTTATTACCAAAGTTCATACATGTCACCATATACAATCCTAAGATTCATATTCCAGTGGGCACACTCATAACAATAACCATAACAGAATCAATGAAAGACTGCACCACTTGGGCATTCAACCAGAGCGCAAGAGACAACAAACTGTGCAAATACAAAAAGAAAGACAGACAATAATCAATATACAGGATATTGGGAACATGAGATAGAGAGTCCTTGAAAGTGAGTCCACAGGTTGTGGGAGCAACTCAGTGATTGGGCAAGTGAAGTTATCCATTGTAGGTTAAAAGCCTGATGGTTAAGAGGTAGTAACTGGTCCTGAATCTGGTGGTGTGAGTCCTGCGGCTCCTGTGCCTTCTTCCTGATGGTAGCAGTGAAAAGAGAGCATGTCCTGGGTGGTGGGGGTTCCGGATTATGGATGTCACTTTCCTGTGACAGCATTTCATGCAGACGTGCGCGATGGTGGGGAGGGTTTACCTATGATGGACTGTGCCATATCCACTACTTTTTGTAGGATTTTCCATTCAAGGGCATTGGTGTTTCCATACCAGGCTGTGACGTAGCCAGTCAATAAACTCATCTATAGAAGTTTGTCAAAGTTTTAGGTATCTGCCCAATCTCTGCGAACTCCGAAGGAAGTAGAAGCATTACCGTGCTTTCTTCATAATTGCACCTGTGTGTTGGGCTCAGGACAGGTCCTCTGAAATAACAACACCCAGGAATTTAAAGCTGCTGACCCTCTCCACCTCTGATCCTCCGATGAGGACTGGCTCATGGACCTCTGGTTTCCTCCTTCTGAAGTCAATAATCAGCTCCTTGGTCTTGCTACCATTGAGTTAGAGGTCGTTGGTATGGCACAACTTGGTTAGATTTTCAATCTCCCTCCCACGTGCACCTTTGATTTGCACTATGGCAGTGGTGTTGCCAACGAACTAGAATATGGCATTGGAGCTGCGCTTAGCCAGACAGTCATAAGTATAAAGCAAGTAGAACAGACAGCTAAGCACACAGTCGTCTGTGCTGATGGAGATCGTGGAGGAGATGTTGCCAGTCCGTATTGACTGAGGTCTGCAAGTGAGGAAATCAAGGATCCAATTGCACAAGGAGGTATTGAGGCCAAGATCTTGAAGCTAATTGATTAGTTTTGAGGGGTTGATGGTATTAAATGCCAAGCTGTAGTTGATAAAGAGCATCCTGATGTATGCAGCTTTGCTGCTCAGAGGTTCCAGGGTTGAGCGAAGAGCCAATGAGATGGCAACTGCTGTGGACCTGTTGCTCCAGTAGGCAAATCGGACTGGATCCAAGTCCTTTCTCAGGCAGGAATTGATACGTCAACTTCTCAAAACACATCATCACTGTGGCTGCAAGTGCTACTGGGTGATAGTCAATGATGCAAGTCACCACACTCTTCTTCGGTACAGGTATAATTGAAGCCTGCTTGAATCAAGTAGATACCTCAGACTGCTGAAGTGAGAGGTTACAAATCTCAGTGAACACTCCAGCCAGTTGATCAGCATAGGTCTTTAGTACCTGGCCAAGTTGCCCGTCTGGGCTGGATGCTTTTTGTGGGTTCACCTTCCTGAAGGCTGCTCGCACATCGGCCTCAGAGAATGAAATTACAAATCATCGGGGGATGTGGGAGTTTGTGATGGTTCATCCACGTTTGATGGTCAAAGTGAGTATAGAAGGCATTGAGCTCATCTGGAAGCGAAGCCCTGCTGTTGCCTGTATCACTTGATTTAACTTTACACGAGGTGATAGTACTCAAGCCCAGCCACAACTGTTGAGCATCCCTCGTTGATTCAAGTTTTGTCCCGAATTGCCACATTGCCTGAGAGATGGCTTTCTGGAGATTATACTTGGACCTCTTGTAACTTTCTTGGTCACCAGACTTGAATGCCTCTAATCTAAATCTCAGCAGAATGCAGATCTCATGGCTTAGCCAGGACTTCTGAATGGGGAAGACTCTACCTGATTTTGTGGAGGCAAATTTGTCTACAACTTTTTTTTAATGAAGTCTATTACAAACATGGTGATTTCATTCAGACCCACAGATGAGTCCTCAAAGATGGCCTAGGTAACCAACTAGAAGCAATCCCATAGCCACTACTGTGCCTTCTGAGACCAGCTGTTTGTTGTTTTAATCTCTGGAGCTTCATTCTTTAGCCTCTTCCTGTATACAGATAGGAGAAGGACAACCAAGTGATCCAATTTACGGAAATTCAGTCCGGGTACGGAATGGTAGGCATTCCTTACTTTATAACAGTGGTCTAGTGTGTTGGGACCTCTGGTGCTACAGGTTATATGCTGATAATTGAGCAGGGTTTTCTTCAAACAAGCCTAGTTGAAGTGCCTGACTATTTCTTGTTTGGAGATAGCATCATGCAGTAACTCAAGCACTTGATTATAGTTGGCTGCTGGTGGTCTGTAAATGATGGTCAGGATTATGGATGAAAACTCCCTAGGTGAACAGAATAGATGGACCATTAGGTGTTCAAGGTCAGAGGAACATGAGTTCGACAAAACTGCCACACTGAAGCACAACCAAGAATTTATCATGAAACACACACCTCCACCTTTTGCCTTTTCCAAATCAGCAGTTTGGTCCATTCGGTAAATCAAGAAGACTTCCAGTTTGTATCTGGCATGGTAGGAGACAGCCAAGTTTCGCTCAGACAGAGTACAACAGTCCCTCATTTCCCTCCGATACAGCAACTTGCCTTTAGATCCAAAACTTTGTTCTCCAGTGGCTGCACAGTTGCCAACAAAATGCTGGGTGGAAGAGGGCCTCACCCCTCTTCAATTCAGCTTGGCGGAGTCCACGTCTCCTGCCAAGTTTCCAACCATGCCAACAACCTTTCATCTGCTTAAAGGTACCATACCTGCTTGGTCTGCCAAGACCTTCAGACATTTATGAAATCTGCAGATCATTAAGTTAATTTAAAAGTACATTGCTTAGAGGGAAATTACATGCTGTAGATTGCAGTGACGGCATTTCAAAAGAGGTATATTTAAAAGTATATTTAGATGTATTTTCTGCACCCCACAAAGCGTTGTCGTGGTTCACCAGCAGCATCATGACATCACCAGAACAGTATAATTATATGCTTGTGTCCAAGAAGCTGATTATAATTTGCCAGAGCTCTTGTGTATTCTGGTAAGGACAGCTAGGATTACTAATTCGTGAATTTTAAATACCTGTGGGTTAACACAAAATCTAAAATGCATATGTGATGCTAATAAATAAAGACACATTCCATCCTCACAAATCTCCACCATCAGCTTGGGATGGCAAGGGGGCAGGCATAAACAGCTGGACCATATGTTACCCAAAGCATTTTTAGGAAAATCAAGATTAGTGCCAGCAAAAATAAAATTCAAAAGTACATGTACTACTCAAGCCATTATTGAAAAAAAATGCTCCATTATACAGTGCTCCCAGAGCTCATGATTTTCTTCAAGTGGAACATATGGTGCTGTACCTTTTACCTTCTTCCAATTTCATCTCTCCTGTCTTCTTTGCATTTTCTCCACGCTTCCAGAAGACTTTTCCCCAGTTTCTTTTAGTTGTGTCTGATTTAGAACTTTTGCTTCTAAAAGAGCATAGGGAAATACCAAAACACTCTTGTTACTATTTGTTACCATTCATTAGCTAGACCACTTTACTATGGCTACTTGGAGAACTTTCCAAAACAATACTCAGTACGAATAAAGGCTATCAAGAAAGATTAAAATTGAGGAAAAAAAGCTTTCTATTGAGAAATGTCACTTTGATGGGTACAAGGTATAGTGATGACAAAGTGATAGTGATGAATTAATCACTTACTCTGAATCACTGAGTTCCTTAACATTGGGAATGTCCTCATACACACTATTTTCATCACTGTCAATGGTAGTTAAAGCTGAGGAATATAAAAAAATAAGAACAATTAGAAAATAGACTAAATAATACTTTAAACTGACTCACTAATCTACTTTAATATTACCACTTTCTTCTTTAGATTCTTCAATCCTCTGACTGCACCTCAAACTGGTGAGGAGAAATGGGATTCAATTCATAGGGCACTGGCACAGTAGTCAAGGAAGAGGGAGCTACTTCATTTGGACAGGATTCTCTTGACTCTGGCCAGGACCAGTGTCTATACATATCAAATTATCACACAAGTAGACAAGGCTTTCCACATAATCAAGTGGCTCTGCTGAGGAGAAATTTAGAAGGTTAACAAGAAAAGACAATGCAAAGTGGAGAAATGAGTATTGAAAATGAGAGTGTGTGTCTTAAGGGATTAAGCCTGTGAATATAAAAATCACAGTAGGGAAATGGTTAAAAAGTAAAAAGTGAAATCTCTTTTATCTGAGAGCAACAATCAATCAAATCAAGGTAGGTGGCACTAACAGAAATAAGTGAGAATTCTGTCATAGCCATCACAGAGTGGTTGCAAAGTTATTGGCAGATATGAAAAAAATAGAAAAGGAAAAGGAAAAATGCTGAAATAATTTGATTTTTGTTGGAAATAAAAACATTGTAAAGTGACATCACAAAATATTTTGGGTCAAGTGAGATGAGGAACTTCAGTGCATCACATTCTTAATGGCCTTTGTATACCAAATAACTCAATCTAAAACAAACTTCAACATTCTTCAGTGAACTTACATAAAGTGGATCCTGATCCTGAATTAACACTGTGAAAATAATAAAAAGGATACATTACAAACACCAGTATATACCTAATGTCCAACAGTGCATCAATATAACAGTCACAAAGTAGAAGCTGCCAGTGGAAGTGGTGGATGCTGCTTGTACTTAATATTTCAAGACTATGTGAGTAAAATTGTGAATATTTTTTGATAAAAGCAATCTTTGTTGTTGACATAATTCATTACAGCTTGTATGTAAAAGTACATGAACGACATAGGTTACTTAATTATGTCTAGTTTTACGCTAAGTGTAACACCCTTACGAGCTCTTTTAGGCTTTTCTGATACCTTAGAACTCACCTTGCTAACGGCTGCTCACAGGCACGTGTTTAAGCAATGCTGGCTAGAAACATAGAAAATAGGTGGAGTAGGCCATTTGGCCCTTCGAGCCTGCATCGCCATTCAGTATGATCATGGCTGATCATCCAACTCAGGACCCTCTACCTGCCTTCTCTCCATACCCCCAATCCCTTTAGCCACAAGGGCCATATCTAACTCCCTCTTAAATATAGCCAATGAACTGGCCTCAACTCTTTCCTGTGGCAGAGAATTCCACAGATTCACTATTCTGTGTGTGAAGAAGTTTTTCCTCATCTCGGTCCTAAAAGGCTTCCCCTTTATCCTCAAACTGTGACCCCTCGTTCTGGACTTCCCCAACATCGGGAACAATCTTCCTGCATCTAGCCTGTCCAATCCCTTTAGAATTTTACACGTTTCAATCAGATCCCCCCTCAATCTTCTAAATTCCAGAGAGTACAAGCCTAGCCCAGTATAAGGCTAGAATGCAGTTCCGGGGGAGGAGCTTGGCTGCTCAGGGCACGCGCTACCTTTTATCCCACGCTGCTTTTTTCGCGTGCTGCCTTTTTTCGTAACAGTGAAAACACCTTCTGTTAGCGAAAACAGGTAACTAATGTAGGTCTTTCGTAACAGCAAGGTTTCGTAAAGCGAACGTTCGAAAAGCGGGGGAAACCTGTACCCATTTCTAATGAGACACAAGTGAAACTGTGTCTCGTTACAAGTTCATGCTCAGTCATTATGACACAATTGAGGAGTTCAAAGCATTCTCTAAGCATTCAACCAACACTTATTCCCGAATAACAACATCTGAACAGATTAACAGGTTATTCAAATTACTTCTAGAATTACCTCATTCACACAGGTGAAATGTCCTATTTGCTTATGACAAGATATTGATGATACCGCAAAAATATAGCAAAGCTCTGATAATCTGGTATCCTACTGTTCTGAAATTTGAATTAACTGGCATCTGGTTCAATCATCAGTTCAGAATGTGAACCAGGGGTCCAGTGTAAGATGGTGTTTTCACCCAGAGTCATAGATCAGACTGAGGGCCATGTGTGTGGCCCACCTATCACTGGGTACTGGAACATCAGGGATCAAGGATGTAGGTAGGTACGAAGTTGAGTTAGGGTGTGAAATGCTTGAATTTTTCCAACTCCCCTTAACTTCATCACATTAACTGAAAAACTTACTAAAATACATTGTAACATACTTAAAAATGTGAAATTAAAGTGTGTTAGGACATTGTCAAAAATATTATCCATCGGTCTGGAAAACTTGCCATTCTGGCACAAAGTCTCATGGATACCAGATTATTACAGTTTCACTGTGATAGTCTGAAAACCACTTTGTGATATCCTTTGGAAGTGAAAAATTGAGTCCTGAACAAATGTAAAAATCCACTATTTATCATCTTCCAAACTAAAACACTGACCAAATGCCCAAACCTCAACATGTAAAGAAAAAACAAAAAAAAAGCAGGTGGTTCAATTTGATATCGAGAATTCACCTCCAGAAATATCACAATTCCGTCTGCAACACACACAAAATGCTGCAGGAACTCAGCAGGCCAGGCAGGAACCACGGAACAGAGTCAACAGTCGACGTTTCGGGCCGGAACCCTTCATCTTGACCTCTGAGTTTTTGGAAAGTAGAGACAGACAGGCACATGTAAATATGCAAAAGCAAAATCTGTGACCTTGCCAAGATGCTGATAAATTTTAATTCTGTCACACAAAACTTAGGTTTGGACCTAATAAGGAACAGACAAGTAGGAGTATGATGCCGAGGAAGGCATGTTTAAGATTTTGCTCTTGCTTTTGCATGAATCAGAAGTTGAAAGTTTTCTTTAAGCTTTACAAATAAACCTTGTGCCTCTCTAGTTTGACTTCTCTTAGCCACCTGTAGTAACCCCTTAATCACCCCACAACCGCTTGCTTACCTTACCATCTGACATAACACTCTCAAGGACCCAGCAATGGCCCTCTGTCAACCAAATCACACCCCCCACACCCCCCCAGCCCCACAGCACAATGAAACCAGGTCCAGCGAGTTAATTCTCTCAGAGTCTCATATGGCACAATAGTTTTATCAAAGATAAACTCTGATGGAGAAGTTATTCATCTTTCACTGAAGCCAAATTAAAGAAATTCTTAAGCTAATGTCAGATTTGTGAACCTCATAGGCTGAATTAATATAAATTATCCTGTATTCTCACTTTTTATATAGACCAAAAGAGATTGATTGAAGAACAGAGAGAGAAGAAAGATGACCACTTCCAGGTTGTCCTCCTCCTGACTTGGAACTACATTTGATCATTTTGCAGCTGTCTATCAGAACGATGGGAGATGTTTCTTCAGAACAACTGCAGAAGTTCAGGGAAGAGGCTCATTACAAACTTCTCGTGGAAGGGTGATAAATGCTGACCTTGTCAGCAATGTCCCCATCTTGGAAAACAAATGAATGCTGGCACATGCAAACAGTATGTTCATCTGCAAGTAGCCGTCAATGACATCACTTGTTGCCAATTTTTCATCATCACTGGGTCAAAATTCTGAAACTTCCTAATCAGCAGCAATACTGTACCTCACCACTCCAACTGCAGTCTTTCAACATTCTCTCAAAGATAACAGGGAATGGAGAACAACTGGCAGCATTCTCCACCTCTTGAGAATCATTTAAAAGCAAAAAGGACATTCAAATGGAGAAGACATAAGAAAGTAACAATAAATTGAGTGAAATGCAACAAAGCTTGAGAAATACCTGAGATGATCCAGTGACTTATTTATTTTCTTTATTTTCTTCTCGTTTCCTCCATCACCAATCTCTTCCTTGGACAACGTTTCCAATTCTTTTATTTGGTCTCTTTTTATAGTACTAGGGAGATGGAGATAACATTGAACTGAACACTGAGGCAAACGTTACAGGAGCATCAAAACTAAAACCACAAGGCTACTAAACAGCTTCCTCCCACAGGCAGACAGACTGCTAAATAGCTGCTCTACTTTACTCTGCTTTGGACACTTTTAACTTGCACTGAACACTTATAACTTAATTTTAACTGACATGTGGCTGTTGTGTTTTACTATTTATTGTTATGTTTATTATTTAGTGTTGCATTTGTTATGTTATGATTGCACTGCCCCTGAGAAACACTGTCTCATTCTGCCCTGCAGAGCTGATGTACGGTTAGAATGACATTAAAGTTTTTTGAATCTTGAATCTTTGAATTGAACTCTGCTGTAGATGGTGTCTGGTTGTAGTAGTGGGCACATCAGCAATGCTCAATCTTATTCTCACCAAAATCAACTTTTCAGCATTGACCTTTGGATAGGAATTTAAAATTTTGCCTTCTATACGAGAATGGCCAACCAAGATAGGTTTTGTTACTCTTATATAAAGAAAAGTCAAGCCTCTTTTCTGCTGATGAAGGTTTCCCCATAGGGTAATGATGTTATAGTAATTCTGTTAATGGACTAGTAAGCCAAAGGCAAGGGTTTGTATACCATCATAGCAGCTACAGAATTTACATTTATGGAATAAAGTCATAGTAGTAATAGTGACAATAAAACTTTGAAAAAGTTGGGAGAACACATCTGGTCCATATAGCCTCAGAAATGGCCATAATTCACTCATTTACAACAAACTGCTACAAATGGTTCAGGAAGGAGTTTCACCGTCATTTTTTAAGAACAATAAATATTGGCCATGCGTGCAAAGCCAATATACCATTTTAATGATGAGAAAAAGCAGCAGGGATATTTTCCAAGAGTATCACCTAGAATCTCTTTATAGTGTGAAGAACGCAAATCGATGAAGAAATAACTGTATAATAAGCACTTACTCCGAGCGAACCGGTTCCACATCATCATACATTTCTTCATGGAGTGCTTCTAAAACAAACAAGTCCAACAGGAAAACTCAGATTGAGAAACAGAATGTTGGCATTACAGGGCCTATAAAAAGTATTAATCCTCCTCCCCCCCCCCCGGAAAGTTTTTGTGTTTTATAACTTTGAATCACAGTGGATTTAATTTGGCTATTTTTGGCACCAATCAACAGAAAAACACTTTCAAGTCAAAGTAAAAGCAGATCTCTACAAAGTGATCTAAACTAATTAACAATATAAAACACAAAATAATTGATTGCATAAGTATTGCCCTTCTTCAAGTCAGTATTTATTAGATGCACCTTTGGCAGCAATTGCAGCCTTCATTCTGTGTGGATAGGCCTCTATCAGCTTTGCACACTGAAATTTTTCCTCATTCTTCTTTACAAAACTGCTCAAGCTCTGTCAGATTGCATGGGGATCATGAGTGAACAGCCCTTTTCAAGTTCAGCCACAAATTCTCAATTGGATTGAGGTGTGGACTCTGACCTCGCCACTCCAGGACATTAACTTTGCTGTTTTTAAGCCATTCCTGTGTAGCTTTGGCTTTACACTTGGGGTCATTGTTTTGCTGGAAAACAAATCTTCTCCCAACTCACAGTTCTCTTGCAGACTTCACCAGGATTTCCCTGTACTTTGCTGCATTCATTTTACCCTCTACTTTCACAAGCCTTCCAGGGCCTGCTGCAGTGAGACATCCTGACACCCACAGCATGATGCAGCCACCACCATGCTTCACAGTACAGATGGCATGTTTTTGATGATGTGCAATGTTCGGCTTATGCCAAACATAGTGTTTAGTTTAATGGACAAGAAGCTGTAATATTGAATTAGTTTCCCAACCTTTCATCTCCCTTCTCAGATTTGCTGTAACGCCCGTAGTCATGGTAGCCATTTTCTGTCTATCACCTCATAATTTCTGGTATTATTTTGGCCAAAGGTACATCTTTGCAATTACTTCTCCACATCAAAAGGAGCTCCATTAATGTGCTCCATCTTCTGTATCCATTGTTTAATTTCTGACAACAGCCACTTCAGTCTTCACTCTTCTAGCACTCTGCTGCTTATAAAAAGTGACTGGGAGGGGAAAGCTATATTTTATGGCCACTCCTTTGTTCTGTGGTACTACAACTTAAATCCTTGGAGATGTCATTCTGCAGAGTGTTTTTGACTCACCGTTATCAGCAGAATGGATCTGAGATCTTCTGAAGGTTTGATTGTGTTAGCCATGATCAGAAATAAAAGGAAATAAACAGGAAGTTTTAATTAATTTACAGATTTGTAGACTGTGCTGTAATTTAAAAAATTACAATGAACTGCTAATTTTTGTGATTTCCAAAACCAGTAGTAACTGGAAAGAACAGATGCAGCTTTATAAGAACTGACACAACTTTATTCTAAATCAGATAAATTTATGACAATGTTATTGTTCCTCAGATCTCAAAGCATTACATGATAATATATTTAAATCAGGAAGTGTGTATTCTGCAGAAAAACAATCATCTCCTTTTCATTTTATTCATTTCCAATGCACTAAGGATTTATAAATGTGTTAAGAAACCCACTGTTTGTTTGGGAACCACATTCATGATGCACAATAATTTGAGATGGTTTATCATCAATTCTCTCAACTATCCTGCAAGTATTTCTTGCTGAGGTACAATTCTACAGATGCTTTGCCTGAATGTCCTTTTACCAAAAGAGAGCAAATTAATTATATTCAACTAAAAAATGATCAACTCTTGGTGCAAGTCCTATCTTTGCTTGACAATACAGCCATTTGTTACAAGACATGATGTGCCCAGTGTTTTGCCATTTGCAGAGCCCCTGTCCAAGACAGATGCCTGGGTGAGACTGAGTGCCAGTGGTGGGTCTGCATCATCACTGATAGTTTGATGTTTTCCAAACCTGGCCAGGTTGCACCTCCTGGGAATTTAAGAGGAAAGAAGCACAAGTATAACTGAATGTGATAAGAGAATGAGATGTGGAATCCAAGAATTTCATGAGGAGACAGTTTGGGGATAGTGAAATTTGAAAATTAGTACAAATAAGGAGACTATCATTTTCAAACATTTCAGTCCAATTGAGACACAGCCTCAGAATTAGTGGCTCCTGCAATAACTTGTCTTTTTAGTGTCAGTGAGCTGACGTGCACACTGCCTGAGTATTTGGCCTGGGATTTTGTCTGGCCCAGTCACCTTATGGGGGTGATTCTCTGCAGGGTCCTTCTCACGTCTTTTGCTGTTACAGACAGTGGTTGTTCATCTGGTTGGGGAGGGGGTAGCTTTCATTGCTGGGATTATTTTGCATCCCTCGAAGTGTGTATAAACATAAACACCAGGAATCCTGCAGATGCTGGAAATTCAAGCAACACACATCAAAGTTGCTGGTGAACGCAGCAGGTCAGGCAGCATCTCTAGGAAGAGATACAGTCGACGTTTCGGGCCGAGACCCTTCGTCAGAACTAACTGAAGGAAGAGCTAGTAATCTCTTACTAGCTTTTCCTTCAGTTAGTCCTGACGAAGGGTCTCGGCCCGAAACGTCGACTGTACCTCTTCCTACAGTTGCTGCCTGGCCTGCTGTGTTCACCAGCAACTTTGAAGTGTCTATAAAAGCTCTTTAGAGCATCAAGGAGGGAGGCATCACTGGTTTAAATGATGCTGTTTCTCCTTGCATAATCAGTAATGCCGTTGATGCCCAGCCACATACACCATGGATCATTATTGGACAGTTGTTCCTGAATTTTTAGTGCATAGGCAGTCTTTGCTCTCTTGATGCCTATGATGAGGTTTCTCTTGGCTGCTCTGAAAGCTGTTCTGTCTCCAGACTTGGGGGCAGTGTCCTGGGCATTTAGTAGGGAGTGGAGCCAGGTCTTCTGGCTGGGCTGGGAGTTGACCGTTCTTTAGGTACCAGCATCGTCTATGCACTTACAGATGTAGTCAGTGACAGATGGGACATATTCCTTGAGGTCTGTGTCTTCCCCATTTGTGGTGCACTGCATGTTCTGACCTTGACCATTTGTACAAGTTAACTAAATGTTTTAAAGATATCATAAGGCTTGAGCTCTTCCTCACTCTCCCTGCAGATACAAAATACTTCTCATCCTTTATGGACTGTTAATACGTCTAACCAGTGAACAGACAAATTAGCTCCAACTGAATGAAGAGAACTTTCACAAGCATTAAACTGATGTGATATATAGGTTCAGATAAACTACACTTTAACTTTAACAATGATATCCCACTAGTTTTCAAGTGCTCTCCAACTTATCCTTGATTATTTTTAATGTTTCAGAGCACAAATAATGTAAAATTGTTGATAACTGCATAAAATTTGCATAAGTACATTTACAAATTCTGAATAAGGATTTCAATTTGATTTGCCTTTAAAGTAAGAAGATTCATATTGGCAGGTACCTGTCAATAGATGTCATTGCCTCGCTTATGACATCATCATAAGCATTTGATGCCAATCCTGTTACAAATATGACATAGAAAGCAATGTAAATAAACCTAGTTCTCCAGCATCATCTCTGTTTTGGGATTTATATTTTAAATTTATTACATACCAGTAATAGTCATATTAAAGAATGAATTACTTTCCATATTCAATGCAAGTCAATGACTTTCAATAAACACAGAATACAAACCAGATTCATACTTGCAGTCAATGAAACTGATTCTGCATGCAAATTACATTTTTATTTTTTGCTGATAAAACTTCCTTAGAGAACAACAACACTTGATTTATTGTGGAATTCTCTGCAACTTCTCTATCCTTGCATTTTTTCATTAGTGTCAGCTCCCAATGTTTGCATCAGTTTCAAGGCCTCCCTGATGCAATATATTTGCTCCCATTGTCTGCAGTAAGGGATAACCAGAAAATTCCTGATTTGACAGGTTAACCACCAGCAAAATAAGCATGATTCACCCCAATGATAACGCAAGCCTTTGCCATTTATAGATGAATCTGTGTGTCTTAAGTTTCATGCTCACTTTTGACTGGAGTTACCAATTCACTCGACAGTATCGACTGTGTCTCAGCTTGTATGCCCTTATCAAAAAAATAATTTTAATGTTTGTTCCCTAGTACTTCTTATACTAGTGAACAAACTTGATCAGCACTGCTGAAAAGACATCTTCTGGATATGGTTCTATCTTTTCCTCCGGTACTCCAATATTAGCTGATATTCAATCCAGTACTTCAGTATATGGCTGATATCCAATCAGCAATTATTTCTAACAAAAAATAAATAAAAGGCAGTAGATTTTTTTCAAGAAAAAAAACCAGCTCCTACATTGAATAATCAATACCATGAACTGAATGATTTTGATTTTCATTACAAACTATTACATCACAAAACCAAAATAAAACTTTAACAGAGAAAGTATTAGAAAATTTAAATCTTACCACATTCAGATTGCTGCGAAGGACTGCTATCGAATAAAAAATGACAAACAAATGAAAAGGTAATACATTTCACCGATAGAATCAATTCTAAGTTGTCAGTGCATCATTTTTACAAAATCTAGACAAATAGTAATATTTTTCTATAAATGTTTTACCTTTCATGGCCCTTTTTTGTCTTTTCTTTTCCTATGTGTAATATTTTAGCCAGTAGATCTATCGTATTTGCACTGTATCTAAAAAATATAAATTAATAGAATACTAAAGATACTGAGATGTTTTCAAATCAACATTGCTTATCCTGAACACTCCCCTGCATGGACCACATCTGTTTTACATACAAGAAAAAATCTGCAGATGCTGGAAATTCAAAGCAACACACGCAAAATGCTGGCGGAACTCAGCAGGACAGACAGCAATGGAAAAGAGCAAACAGTCCATGTTTCAGGCCGAGACCTTTCATCCAAACTGGAAAGAAAGAGGAGAAGTCAGAGTAAGAAGATGGAGCGAGAGGAGGAAAAAGTACAAGATGGTAGGTGATGGGTGAAACTGGGAGAAGAGGAGGCAGTGAGGTAAAGATCTGGGAAGTTGATTGGCGAAAGAGAAAAAGGGTTGGAGAAGGTGGAATCTGATAGGACAGGGTAGAAAATCATGTAAGAAAGGGAAGGGGGAGGAGATAAGGTGAGAGAGGGAAACAAGAATGGAGAACGGTGAAGGAGAGGGAGTGGGGGCAATAACGGAAGTTCGAGAAATCAATGTTCATAGAACCATAGAAACTACAGCACAGAAACAGGCCTTTTGGCCCTTCTTGGCTGTGCCGAAGCATTTTCTGCCTAGTCCCACTGACCTGCACACGGACCATATCCCTCCATACACCTCCCATCCATGTGTCTGTCCAATTTATTCTTAAATGTTAAAAAAGAACCCGCATTTACCACCTCGTCTGGCAGCTCATTCCATACTCCCACCACTCTGTGTGTAGAAACCCCCCTAATGTTCCCTTTAAACTTTTCCCCCCTCACCCTTAACCCATGTCCTCTGGTTTTTTTCTCCCTTTGCCTCAGTGGAAAAAGCCTGCTTGCATTCACTCTATCTATACCCATCATAATTTTATATACCTCTATCAAATCTCCCCACATTCTTCTATGCTCCAGGGAATAAAGTCCTAACCTATTCAACCTTTCTCTGTAACTGAGTTTCTCAAGTCCTGGCAACATCCTTGTAAACCTTCTCTGCACTCTTTCAACCTTATTTATATCCTTCCTGTAATTTGGTAACCAAAACTGAACACAAAACTCCAGATTCGGCCTCACCAATGCCTTATACAACCTCATCATAACATTCCAGCTCTTATACTCAATACTTTGATTAATAAAGGCCAATGTACCAAAAGCTCTCTTTACGACCCTATCTACCTATGACGCCATGTCATTGGGTTAGAGGCTAGCCAGATGGAATACAAGATGTTGCTTCTCCAACCTGAGGGTGGCCTCATCGTGACAGCAGAGGAGGCCATGTACTGACATGTCGGAATGGGAATGTGAAGTGGAATTAAAATGGGAAGCCCCTGGGAGATGCTGCTTTTTCCCCACATCTGTTTGTTTCCCAAAAACATGATGAATTCATGTTTTTATTTTAAATTGATGGGGGGATTTGCTGGTAATAATTCTGACTTTGCCACAACCATGTTCCTTACGCATTGCATTTTTACTGGTGCTATCATATCTTTGCCATTTAATTACTACTGCCCTAATCTACTCTTCAAATTCCTTAATTTCCCCTCTTTCACCCACCTTTTCCCTGGCCTAGTTTACAAACTAACTCTCTAATCTCATTATTTTTTCAGTACAGGCCCTAAATTGCCTGGAATCTCAGGAGTGCACGTTATCTCCATGTTTGCCACCTCCCTTTCCCAGTATTTTAAATTAATACAAATGTAAAGAGACTTTCACATTGAAGTATAAATTTTCCATAGATTTTCTTTAGTAATGTATTTTAATTTATACGGTGATTTTTTTTTTCCACATGGTAACTCAAACCAAAGGAGAACTATTTCAATAGAACAAGGATTAAAAGACTTGCTGTTTAAGGTAAAGCTACAAATACTGGAAATCTGAAATAAAAGCAAAATATTGCAAGGCAGACATTGCAGTTCAGACACGATCTTTGGAGAGTGTTCATATGATATTTGTTCATCAACTCTCCTCCCTGCCTATGTATCAATGGAACATTCAAGAATGTGAACTCAAGGAAAATATTTCTTTTCAAAAAGAGTAAAGAAGCCAAAGAATGTGTGCTTCACCTAATTATCTGACTTGGTAAACAATCTCTGAAAAACGTTCTTCGCCCCTACTGAGAAGATACTTTGCTGAACAAAGTTAATTTCCCTAATAAAACACAAATTAATTGAAGCTTTAATTTTCCTCTCAGGGATTGAGATGCCTTGGCATAGTGGATTACTTACTCGTCTAAGGAGTCTTCAGTCTCATTCTATTTCACTCCACTGAATTTAATCAAAAAAAAATCAAATGTGGTCTACAATGGGGATCTAATTTGCTCAATCAGAAAATACCAGAAGGAAGAAAACCAAAAACCATGTACATTTGAACAATAGAGTCATGGAGCGTTACAGTACAGAAACAGCCCCTTCAGCCCATCTAGTCTGTGCCGAACTATTCTGCCCTGTCCCATCGGTTCACACCTGCACCAGAGCACTCCATACCACACCCATCCACGCATTCATAAAATTTCTCTTAAATGCTGCAATCAAACTCACATCCACCACTTCCGCTGGCAGCTCATTCCACACTCACACCACCTTCTGAGTGAAGAAGTTCCCTTTCATGTCCCCCATAAATATTTCCCCTTTCACCCTTAACCCATAACTTCTAGTCTAGTCTCACCCAACCTCCGTGGTAAAAGCCTGTTTGCATTACCCTACACATAGCCCTCATAATTTTGTATGCCTCTGTCAAAAGTCCCCTCATTCCCCTATGCTCCAGGGAATAAAGTTCTAACCTATTCGACCTTTCCTTATATCTCAGATCAAGTCTCAACAACATTCTTGCAAATTTTCTCTGTACTCTTTCAGTCTTATTGATATTTTTCTTGTAGGTAAGTGACCAGAACTGCACATAATACTCCAAATTAGGCCTCACCAACATTTTGTACAACTTCAATATAACATTACAACTCCTGTTCTCAATACTTTGATTTATGAAGGTCAATGTGCCAAAAGATCTCTTTATGACTCTATTTATCATAATGCCACTTCCAAGGAATTATGGATCTGTATTCCCAGATCCCTTTGTTCTACCACACTCCTCAATATCTTACCATTCACTGTGGCAAGTCCTACCCTGATTGTCCTCACAACATGCAACATCTCTGTGTAAAGTTCCATCTGACATTTTTCACCCCATTTTTTCAGCTAATCCAGTTCCCATTATAACATTTGATAGCCTTCCTCGTTGTCTATGCCCCCAATTTTGTTGTTATCTGCAAATTTACTGTTCCGGTTTACCACATTATCATTCAAATCATTAATCTAGCTCAGTGGTCCCCAACCACCGGGCCGCGAGGAAACGATATGATTTGGCGATATGAGTCAGCTGCACCTTTCCTCATTCCCTGTCACGCCCACTGTTGAACTGGAATGCACGCGCGGTCATTACCCACGCGTCATCCATGTCAGCGCAGGAGAAAGATCAACTTCTCGAGCTTGCAAATGACGGCGGGCTGAAAAGTATGTTTGACATAACATCTCTGCCGGCATTCTGGATCAAAGTCAAGGCTGAATATCCTGAGATAGCCATGAAAGTACTGAAAGCGTTGCTTCCATTTCCAACATCATATCTCTGCGAAGAAGGGTTTTCTGCAATGAATACAACAAAAACTAAATTGCGGAATAGACTGGACATAAGGAACCCATTCGAGTATCGCTGTCTCCCATCACCCCTTGATGGGACGGTCTTGTTACAGGGAAACAAGCCCAGGGCTCCCACTGATTCAGCGATATTAGTGTGTTGCAATGATTTTATATGTTCATACGGGAAAAATTTGTGCTGTGTGTTTAATAGCCAAACGTTACTTAAAATGTTATGATGCTTTTGACTTATAAGTGACTTATAATTGACTTATCACTATATTCATGCGAGGAAAATATGCGCTGTGTTTAGTATTAAATTTGTTAGATAAACCCTTTTAGAAATGAAATTGAGTGTATTAGTTATAGTTGACTTATCACCTATATTCCAGTCGTGATTACCACCCCACCACCCCGAGCAGAATCGCCAGAAACGACTTGTAGAAAAAAAAGGGCACGTACACGCATGCGCACACAGGTGCCCGCCCAAGGCTTCG
Organism: Mobula birostris; assembly: GCF_030028105.1. Classification (NCBI taxonomy): domain Eukaryota; kingdom Metazoa; phylum Chordata; class Chondrichthyes; order Myliobatiformes; family Myliobatidae; genus Mobula; species Mobula birostris. Next base: position 55,544,095 of record NC_092381.1, on the reverse strand, counting down.
TGGTCATGGTAGTCTTCCCGGGGTAAACACAACGTATTTGATGGTTACTCTTGTCCGTTGGCAACCCTACCCCCCCCCCCTCCGAGTCGGCCAGTCCGCAAGAATAGTATCAATATTAAACCAGTCCTCAGTGCAAAAAAGGTTGGGGTCCCCTGATCTAGATGCCAAACAACAATGGACACAGCACTGATACCAGCGGCACACCACTAGTCACAAGCCTCCAGTCAGAGAGGCAACCATCTACTACCACTTCCTGGCTTCTCCCGTAAAGCCAATGCGGAGTCAAATTTACTAGTTCATCTTGAATGCCAAGTGACTGAACCTTCTGGACCAGCCTCCCACACAGTATTTTGTCAAAGGTCTTGCAAAGTCCATGTAGAGTGTTAGAATGATTTCTGGGTTTAGGTCATTTACATTTAGCAGATGGCTTTGGCTACCAGTCCTCTGCCTTTGAATATGTATTCTGGATTTAACTCGGAACAATGGATTCCTAAAAGCTGTGAATCCCACTCCAGACGATACTGGCATCTGTGGTGTGGATGCGAATCAGGAGGTGTGAAGTTTGTATGTCGTTTCAAAAGAAAAGCATTGTCGTAAATATGGAATTGTCCTTTGTGTTTAGCTCTTAAAATAGCAAGCCCCACATGGGCCAGCAGACCTTTCCATCAAAAGCGTCTCCATATGTTGTCTACTGCACCTTGTTTTGTCAAATAATAATGCTGCTTTGTATTTACCAGCGATTTCATTCACACAACAACATAGAGAACACCACTGCCTTTCCTTTATCAACTTTCCTGGTAACCTCCTCAAAAATGCTCTATAAGATTGGTTCGACACAACCCATCATGACAAACTGATGTTGACTACCTCTACTCAGGTCTTGTCTATCCAAATACTTATGTATCTTGTCCCTAGAATACTTTCCAATAGGTTACCCATTACTGACTTCAGGCTTATTCTTTAGAGCCTTCCTTGACTAAAGGAAAAACATTAGCTATCCTCCAGTCCTCTGTTACCTCACTCGTGGCCAAGGATGTTTCGAATGCCTCTCGAGGGCCCCTAGAATTTCTGCACTAGCCTCAACAAAGTCCAAAGAGATACCACGTCAGGCTTCAAGACAACAAGCACCTCCTCTTCTGTAATCCTGATACAGTCCATCACTTCACGACTGTTTTACCTCAGTTCTATAGACTCTGTGCCCATCTCCAAAGTAAATACAATGCAAAAAAATCCATTTGATATCTCCCCATCTCTTTTAGCTCCATGCATAGATGACCACACAGATCTGCAAGAGGACCAACTTTGTCCCTTTCTATCCTTTTGCTCTGAATATGTCTGTACAATGACAGACATGAAAACATAATACTTACACTAAATTGAACATGAAATATTTACTATACATTATTCTCTGTTAAAGAAAGTATTTCCTGAGGGAGGTAGGACATGGAAAACTTGCCGTAGAATAAAATGCAATTACTTGTGTTATTACTTGAAATTTTACACGAGAAACATGTTCTTAAGACAACTTTATTAGTGCATCAGTTTATACTTATTGTTCTCCAGTCTCCTGAACTATCACCACTGACCTGCTTTTCTCGCGTTCATTTTTAGTATCTGTTGTTTCATGGCATGGTTCACGTTCTAAATTTATTTATGAAAAGAAAATTTGCAGTTTAAAACAAATCATTGCATTAGCTTTTCAATACAAATTTTGAAGATTTCATGATATAAAACATTACATTAAAATGCAAGTTGAATGTTAGAACATACAGCACAGAATCAACCAGCACAGTATGGGCCCTTCAGCCCATGAAGCTGTGCTAATCAATATAAACCTACTTCACACTTAATTGAATCCTTCCCTACTATGTGACCTATAATCTTTCATTTGTTTCTTATATCCATGTGCCTATCTAAGAGTCACTTTAATGACACTGTTGTATCAGCCTTCCATTTCTCCTGGCAATGCATTCCAGGTACCTACCGCATTCTATGTAAAAAAAAAACTACCTGACATCTTCTTTAAGATCCTCCTTAAAATCACCTTAAATGGATATCCCCTGGTGTTGTCACTGTTGCCCTGGGAAAATGCAGTGGTTGAACACTCTTAACTATGCCCCTCAGGATCTTATACACCTCTACCAAATAGTCTTTCATCCTTCACTCCAAAGAAAAATGCCATAGCTTACTCAGTCTTCCCTCATAAGACATCCTCTCAACTCCGGACATCAACCTGGTAAAACTTTACTCTCTCCCTCTAAAACTTCCACATCCTTCCTATAATGATGCAAACAGAACTGAACACAATACCTCAAGTGTGGTCTAACCAGAGTTACATAGAACAGTAACATTACTGTAACATTGTGTTGGACACATGGCCAAGTAGTTAAGGCGTTCGTCTAGTTATCTCAAGGTCGCTAGTACGGGGCTCAGCTGTGGCAGCTTGTTTGTGCCCTTGAGCAAGGCACTTAACTACACATTGCTCTGGTCTGTGCGAGGAGTGGCACCTTGTAAGACATGAAGATGCCCGATGCAGGCTTCTCATGGTCTGAGTCGACATTCCCTCCCCCCCTCAACGTAACATTACCCCACAGCTCCTGAATTTAGTTCCCCAACTAATGAAGGCCAATACATCATATGCCTTCATAACCATCCTACCAACTTGCACAGTAACTTTGAGGGACCCCAAGATTCCTCTGTTCCTCCACATTGCTACAAATCCTGCCATCAGCCTTGTGTTCCACCTTCAAGTTCAAAATTCCAAAGTCCATCACTTCACACTTTTTCAGATTGAACTCCATCTGTCACTTCTCTGACCAGCCCTGCAACCCATGACAGCCTTCTACACTGTCTACAACCCATCAATATTATTAATCATTATATCATGACTAAGTCAAAACTTACACCTCAACCCTCTGTTAATAAAGTCACCTGTATCATATTATTAACTTCTGAGCAATGTTTCCAATGGAAGGAGTTCCCTTGATGACTATAAATATGATTGCTCCATATTTTTGATATTTGTAGGCAAATATCCGCAAATATTTGAAGGGGCAGCCTAACCAGAAATCAAATGATGAATGGGGACATTATAACTAAAACACTTCATAGCTAGATAATCAAACCAATGATTTTCCCCAATGAGTGCTATGTTGTTCCACACTTGTAATATAGGAGCAACAATGATCTAAGTAGAATTTCAAAGCATTTGTACGAGCCAGAAGGTTAATTGTTCATGATATTGAAAAAATGCAACAGCAGACACAAACATGTTAATTCCCCAGTACTAACGCAGGAGAAAGCTGTCAAAACAATTGTGATAAGACCTATCTCCATGTGTTTCAATGGAAAAATTACAGAGAACAAACTTTATTTTAAAATCTATTTTCAGGTTAAATATCCAGTTTGCGTTTCAATATGTATTATATAGTTTGTACTTTTTGCATTTTCTCCAAACTTTAAATGAATGTCTTAAATGGCTTTTGTGTGATCAATCAAAAAGCAAAATGCATAGATAGCAAAACCATAGAGATAGCTATAATTAAGCACATTGCTGGTGTTGTTTTCTGGACATTTAATCATATAGATAATTCTTGGAGATGGGGGTTATTTCTGTACCATTAGAGACTTTAGGAAGTCCAATATACAGGCCAGGTAGAAAATATTCCCACTCAAGACTAGGCAAAGATCATAAATATAAGAAATCTACCATCAGCTTACAAAAGGAGCAAGTTATTTACAGGAAAAGGAATTTTCTGCTACATGGATGTGTTATGAGAATGTGGGGGCATCACATAATGAGGTAATCAGGGATTCACGAGTTAAAACAGTTGAAGATACTATTTAAATTCTATGTTATTAAATCATTGTGCCTTATGAACCAAACTTTGACTAGATACAAAATACAAAATAAAACAACATCGAGCATAAAGCATCATTAACAAGAGAAGTCAATGTAACACAATGATAAGCAAATACTTACCAATGCTATTGAACATTTTAATAGAATGTTCAGTAGTCCTGCAAAAAAAATTATCCCAGTTGATAAAGCATACAATTTGTAAACCACATCTCAAAATCCCTTCATAGAGTTTACTTTAAATGCAGAGAAAAAAGTTAAGTACGTTGATGTTATGGCAATTTAAATGACTAAATGCAATTAAATGTTTACAGTTTATAACTTAAGTTAATAACTTAAATCTCAGAAAATAAAATATTGATTTACTATTTTAGAGATAAGGCACCATATTTAAAGTAACGTTTGATAGTATCAGGGAACTGCCTACAGTACTAAATAAATAATGGAACTGATAATTACACAATGTGATGTATAAACTTAACGTAAGTATCAATAGTCCAAAGAACCTGCACCAATAAATCCAAGCTAAGGAGGAAAGACATATTCTTCATCCGAGAACTTAGGAACCAACACAAGGGAGAAGCCATCACCGCAAAGTAATCGCACTGTTGTAATTGTACAGTGGATCATATGAAATGAAAGTAGAAATTACTGTATCATATATTCGGAAATTAATGTTTTTGCCTTAGCACAAAGTCAATGGCTTTTTCAGGTTACGTACATGGAATTCAGAAGAGGTGTGAGAGGGAAATTGGTGAGGGTAGTGATTAGAAACATAGAAAACCTACAGTACAATACAGGCCCATTCGGCCCACAGAATTGTACTGAACATGTCCCTACCTTAGAAATTACTAGGCTTACCTATAGCCCTCTATTTTACTAATCTCCATGTACCTATCTAAAAGTCTCTTAAAAGACCCTACCGTATCCGCCTCCACCACCGTTGCCGGTAGCCCATTCCACGCATTCACCACTCTCTGAGTAAAAAACTTACCCCTGACATCTCCTCTGTTCCTACTTCCCAGCACCTTAAACCTGTGTCCTCTTGTGGCAACCATTTCAGCCCTGGCAAAAAGCCTCTGACTGTCCACACGATCAATGACTCTCATCATCTTATACACCTCTATCAGGTCACCTCTCATCCTCCATCGCTCCAAGGAGAAAAGGCTGAGTTCACTCAACCTGTTCTCATAAGGCATGCTCCCCAATCCAGGCAACAGCCTCGTAAATCTTGTAAATCTGGTTTTCCTTGGATTGAAAACCAGAGTCTTAGTATTTATCTGCATGTTGTGGTGTTTTGACTCCATTGCATAAAAATCCCTTCAATATGTTCTTTGCCTCAAAGTCTTTGTGACAGACAAGGTTATCTACAAGTGAAGAGGGGCAAACATTAGTACAGACTTTATGATCAACTTGGGATCCTGCAGCTGTTACTCTAACAAAATTCTTTGGCTCACTTTTGACTGGATCGGATGCACAATTGTTGAAGCAACAGGAGCAGCTCAGACACTGGATATCCTATAATTAAGGATTCACCTCCCAAATTCCCACAGCCTTTCCGCAATTTACAAGACTCAAGTTAGGAGTGTGATAAGTCAGGGTTCTAAACTTATATTGATCTTTTTGAATCTGGACATTGCTGTCAATGGTATTATTTCTTGACTATCCCTAATTATTCTTGAACTGCTAGAGCAGCTTCATCATAAGTTCTCCCACAATGTTGATGGGGAGGATGCTCCAGGATTGGGAGCTAGTGTGATACATTTCTAAGCCATAATGGTATGCAACTTGGGAAACAGCCAGGCAAAGTTATTCCCTAGCATCTGCTGCCTTTGTCCTTCTTGGCAGTCAAGTTCACAAGTTTAGTAGGTGCCATCTATGTAGCCTGGGTAAGTAACTGCAGTCCATTTCATAGGTTGTACAGCCTGCAGCCGCTGTGCAAAGTGACTGCAATACCAGTCAAGAAGGCTGCTTTGTCATGATGCTATTGACCTTCTTGAATGTTGCTGCTGTTGAATTCATTTACACCAGGGCAAAGCAGTAAAGCAGGGCAGTTCACAGCTATATGGGGTGAGCAACAGATCTTTCTTATTCTTTTTTCTCATGGAGTGTAAAAATACATCAGACTCCTTCTGGGAACTATTCTCCTCCCACAGCTTTTTAACTTGCTACTGAAACGTCAGATCAAAAAGCTTATTATGTGGTATTGCCATTCTAGTAAAGCAGCTCATGGCAACTAATGTTATTTACTGATTAACTGTCTAAACAAATACTTAGCTGAAAAAAGTTATACTTGCATATCAGGCAGTTCAACATCATCGTATATCTCCTCAACCATCTGTAGAGATTTTGACATTCTATTACTAATTTCTTTAATTTCAGCATTATTCATTTTTACAGCACCAATCTGGATATAGCCATCTGGAAAAGAAAATACATTTTGAGTGGAAACCTCAAAGAGGTAGAATTTTTAAATAAAACACATACCAGATGAAACAGCTTTGAGAAAACATTGATAAAGTGTTAATGCTACTTTAGAATTTAATCAAAACTCATTTAAGTTCATAAAAAAGTTTAAAATATATTTACTGTAAAAATAGAGAGAGTACAGAACACATTTTCCAACGGATTGTTGGGCTTGGGTTTCTACGTTCAATAGGGTAATATGAAAATGCTTACGACCAACGCAAAGAACTAAAGAACCTGAAACAGCAACCAATCATTGAGGCCACAAATCAAAGAGAACAAAAACATTGCAGCTCAGTAAGGAATGGTATACATTTGTTCTTCCTCAGAAACATTTCCCTCTGATCCACTTTGTACTTTATCCAATTATTTTCCTTCTTGAGCGCTGAATTTTCCTGGAGAACAATTCTGATACAAACTCTCCTGTGAATACTACTCCATTCTCACTGACAATGTCCTCTGACACATTATGTTTTTGTGTCTATCCTGTCATGCAGATTAATTCTAGCCATCTCCAGGTGGCAATTCTTCATGCAAGACTGAAAAACACTTGCGAAACAACTAAGCCACTGAAAAATTAAAGTGAACCTTCTTTCTCCCCAGTACTGTTGAAGCAAGCGTCACAGACTAGAAAAGTACCTGTTCCTTCTTCCACAGATGCTGCCTGACCTGCTGTTCATCCAGCATATTCTGTCTTTATTTCATATTTTCAGCATGTGATTTTTTTGTTTGTTTTCATAAGGTAAGTATGCCTCTTGCCTGACAATTACACATCTGCACTTTCCGATTATTGTCCAGGCTGGAAACCCTGGTTAATACCCTCCTTCCTCAAAGCAGCTGTGCAGAGGCTAACTGTGGTATTCTCCAAGGTGAGCTAAATCAGCAAAGATCCTTTCTTCTTGCTTACTTGTTTGGCTTAGTTTGAAAGCATAAGAGCTAAGTTAGAGCTAAGTCAAACATCAATGATCTGAATTTACAGGGACTGGATTAACTGTTGGCATGCCCAATGGTCATGTGATTTAATGTATTTGACTAGGACTGTAATGAGTTTACAATCTTGTATTACTCCACAACCAATGTACTTTAAAAGTGACATCTGTTATGATCTAGAAATACTCTAGTCTGCAAATCCACAGAAAATGGAAAAGAAAGAAGTGGTAAACAAAAGTTAGTATTTTTTAAAGAATGAGTGATTCACATACAATTCCCATCCTGGGTTTTAGCCAACCACTTCCCAGCAGGACAGTCAACCATCCGTATAATTTCCACCACTTCACCGGGTTTCACTTTGAGATTCAATTTCCCTCCTTTTAAATACTCTTGTATTTGGACTTTATACATTGGAACCTCTGAACCTGTGAGCTAAACACAAGTAATATAACAAAATACAAAAATGACATAATGATAACAGTTGAAGCAAAAGAAGAATTCGTTATCTGTTTTGAAGCATTTCAGAGCAATGCAATGTTGACTAAGCTTTATACTGGTATTCAGTGATTTCCTGGCACATACTGCATATTCTAATCAAATTAACAAGATCTACTCTGCACTTTTGAATGTAATAAGTTTTGGATTCACTGAACCACAAATTTCAGGCCAAAACGTACACACGCTTAAATACCAGAGTTACAAAAATAAAACCATCAGAAGCAAACAATTGTAAATGCATAGATATATGGAACAAAGACAAACCAATGCAAGTTTAGAGCTAAAAAGGCAATTAATTCCATGGTTTCATTTATCTAGTTCAATCCATAACTAATCCTGCCATCTTGTATTACTTTCATGCACATGCATCACAATCTTTGAAACTTACATCCAATCCTCATAGGAACACTAATATTTCAGATAAGCTTCACTAATTGTCAAGAATACTCCCTAAATTTTTGACTGAAATCAGAATCCAAAGACAGAGAGAAAAAAAATCAGAAATTGAAAAGGAACTAAGAGATCTTAACAGATAAGCTTTTCTATTGTCTAGAGCACTAAACATTGTTACTTAGGGGTTGAGGAAGAGGAGAAATGTCAAGTGGGAATATAAAAAGCCAAAGCATGGACAGAGTGGATGTGGCAAAGTTGTTTCCCATGATGGGGGAGTCTAGTACAAGAGGGCATGACTTAAGGATTGAAGGGTGCCCATTCAGAACACAGATGCGAAGAAATTTCTTTAGCCAGAGGGTGGTGAATCTATGGAATTTGTTGCCATGGGCGGCAGTGGAGGCCAAGTCATTGGGTGTATTTAAGGCAGAGATTGATAAGTATCTGAGTAGCCAGGGCATCAAAGGTTATGGTGAGAAGGCAGGGGAGTGGGACTAAATGGGAGAATGGATCAGCTCATGATAAAATGGCGGAGCAGACTCGATGGGCCGAATGGCTGACTTCTGCTCCTTTGTCTTATGGTCTTATGGTCTAAAACAAAATGTGGAGACGTTCATACACAAACAGGAGGGAAAAGGAATCAGTTTATGCAGGCTCAGAGGGCTTGCCTGCCCTACCCTGTTCCTTTTTTTGAAGTTTTATTTGAACCCACAAGTCTCTAGGACAGAAACCAATATCCACCAAGGAAACATTTATAAGCAGAAGGTAAGTATTCACAATTAAACATTTGAAAAGTTATGCTCTTATTTATAGATCTGACTATTTTTCATTTACCAATATACTAGTGTTGAATAATGAGATACAATATGGTGAGTAGAAGGGTTAAGTTCATAGAATTAAATACTGTTCCTGCAACATTAAATCATTTAAAAGTGAAAGCAAGACAATGATTATGTCTGCTTACATCCAAACTACAATAAACTGTTCAGCACCAACATGTATTTTATTAAGCCGCACATACATACATTGAATTTTTTCTGTAATTCTCTCAAATTTTTATTTTCATATCCCTTAACTTGGTTTAATTCTTTGTCTTTGGTTGCTTGGTTTTCCAATTTCTTTTCCAGCTCTATTTCTTGGTGATGTCGCATCTTCTCGTTATCTCCTTCTTGCACATTGCTTCCAAAAATAAAATCCAACAGTTAATTCTAAAGTATATTTTCTTTATTAAGGATGAACTTGTTAACACATTCTTGGTAGGAAACTCTATACATTTCGGTGATAGTACTACATTTTGTGGCTACTTTATAAGGTACACCTACTCGTTAATGGAAATATCTAATCAACCAATCATGCGGCAGCAACTCAATGCATAAAAGTACACAGACATGGTTAAGAGGTTCAGTTGCTCTGTCTTTGCAACAGAATTATTAGCAATTCTCTGGGCCTTATGGTGGATAGAAGACTTTCGACCACGTAGGTTTATCATCTGTTCGGATTCTGCTGCTGCCGTAGAGTCTATAAAAGGGAGTAAATCAAAAGTTCGTCCTGACACAGATATTGAGATTCTCTTAATGTTCTCTTAGAGTAGGGAAGATGGGTTGTGCAGTTAGATTTTCATGGATACCTGGGCATGCTGGGATGGAGGGAAATGAAATTGTGGATGGCATTGCAAAGTCTTCCTTACAGAGCAGGCAAATAGAAATTAGAGTTCCCCTAGGCAGAGCAGAATTGAGAAGTAGGATTAAAAAAGGTATAGAGAAGAAGTGGCAGGAGGATTGGAAAAATGAATTAAGGGGCAGGCATTATTTTTCTAGTCACCCACTAGTTAAAAAGGTCTCAGACTGTTACTTTTTAAGTTGTAGAGATATGGTGAAATTTACAAGACTTAGGCTGGGGCATTGTGAGCTAAACTATTATTTAAAGATAATAGGAAAACATCCTACTGGATTATGTGACTGTGGTAGTCCAGAGACAGTCCAGCATGTTTTGCTGAGCTGTAATCGATACAAAATTGAAAGAAACATGCTGTTCAAGAGGCTATCTGGCTTAAATTTATTTTGGTTTTCCATTCAGTCGTGTTTGGCCATCAAGAGAATCAACATCTGATTGAAGAGTCTATCATTCAGTTTATACGTGAGACTAGGTTGTATTTGAGTTCCTTGAAGTTCTATAATTAATTATACATCCTGTGGAGGGGGGAGGAGGAGGCCGGAAGGAGGGGGAGGGGGAGGGAGGAGGACAACGACTAGTAGTAGTAGTAGTAGTAGTAGTAGTAGTAGAAGAGGAGTTGCTGTCCAGACCAAACATCAGAATGGGGAAGAAATGTGATCTACTTGACTTTAACCATGGAATGAACGTTGGTGCCAGATGGGGTGGTTTGAGTATCTCACAAACTGCTTATCTCCTGGGATTATTATGCACAGCAGTTTCTAGAGTTTACATAGAATGGTGTGAAAAACAAAAAAAAAAGACATCCAATAAGTAGCAGTGCTGTGGGCAAAAGCACCTTGTTAATGAGAGCGGTCAGAAGAGAATGACCAGACTGATTCAAGCTGATAGGAAGGCAACAACAACTCAATAACCACATGTTACAAGAGTGGTGTGCAGAAGAGCATCTCTGAATGCACAATGTGTTGAATTGTGAAGTAGATGGTCTACAGTAATAAAAGACAACACTGGGTTCAACTCCTGTCCTAATAGACACTGAATGTAAATTCACTGAGTAACTGTATTGAGTGGCACAGAACATAGAGTGCTACGAATAACAAAATGAGAAGTATCTGGAGAAGGACAATGGAATAATCCATCGAATTAGACCATCTTCCATCTTCACCGATGTATGGAAGATAAATCTCTTTTACTGATTTATCACATGAAATTCTTCAAAGATATGGGAAGGTATTCCAGCCACTAACATTTTTTTCTCTTCTCTCAGCCAATTATTCCTCAGAGTAAAAATTAAAGATCACTATCCTGGTAAATTGAAATGCATCATTTTATAGTTCCTGATTAAGACCTTTTCAGGCATTAATTGTGCACATCACTAGAAGTAAATAATTTTTAAATGTCATTTTATCCATCTTAGTGGCTATTTTGTTGACAAATCTAGTATGAAGATCTTTTCAATGCTTAAAGGTTAGAGCAGCAGGATCATTTTGCTTTTTACTGGAATACTTTATAGTTTATACTGCAAGACTACTTTTAAAATACAAGATATACAAAAAGACAATTTGGCATTCTTTGTTTAATTGTTCAAACCATAAAAAATACCTGTTTTACCTTTCAGTGCTTAGTCTGTCTTCTTTTCCTGGTTGTGTTTTGGGTGATGCAGATATGTCATTATTCCTAGAGGCTGTCAAAGAAATACAACGGGAGTTTTCCAGCCAAATTGTTGCAACGGTCAACAGCCAACATAACAGAAAAATGTTGATATATTGATCATTAGTTTCTGAAACATAGTGAAGAATAACTAAATGAAGTAAGTACTATTTGTAACACAGAAACCCAAGCCCAAGTAGATCCCAAGGCCATTGGAACTGCTAAGATACCTGAAAGCATTGGATGGAATAGTGTGGGGACAGCCATTTCTTCCCTAGTCAAACTAAACCTGAGCATTCTCAGGTACTCTTCCTGCTCAAATACTAACCAGGTTCATGCCTGCTTAGTGCCCAAGATCATGCAGGATTAAGTGTTTTCATTAAAGTAACAACAGGATCCATAAAACTGCCTGATGTATTTTTTTCCTGTAAATCCACTAAGTTTGATAAGTTTCATGTAATGTGATAATTATGTGTCATCACCATTTTAAATTCTGCAGTCTGTGAAATGAACTGTAAGAATAATAATGAAAGCATATCTGAAAAAGAATAAATCTGTACTGGCATGTGTGGGTGTGATTAAGTAGGAACCTTGAATCAGCCCCAATCAATTCCCATTGCACTGTCTAAACACACTCTTTCCTTTGTATAAAACCCCTCTATTCCTCAGCCCCATCGTTTTTTTACCTGTTCCCTCCTATTACTCCCCTACAATCAACTCCCAACTTCCCAGCATTGTCTTAAACGGATCTTTCTTTGTCCTCAGAATTTAAAAACAAGATTTTAAGAACAAGTTTAAAATGAGAAAAGGCAGCCTTCCATTTCACAACAAAAAAAAATCGAATTTAGAACATAGAAAACCTACAGCACAATCCAGGCCCTTCGGCCCACAACGCTGTGCTGAACATGTCCTTGCCTGAGAAATTACCTAGGGTTACCCATATACCTTTCTGAGCTAGATATACCTGTCCAGGAGTCTCTTAAAAGACCCTATTGTGTCCACCTCCACCATCGTCACTGGCAGCTCATTCCACACACTCACCACTCTCTGCATAAAAACTTACCCCTGACATCTCCTCTGTACCTACTTCCAAGCACCTTAAAACTGTGCCCTCTCGTGCTAGCCATTTCAGCCCAGGAAAAAAAGCCTCTGACTATCCACACGATCAATGCCTCTCATCATCTTATACACCTCTATCAGGTCACCCCTCATCCTTCAATGCTCCAAGGAAAAAAGGCTGAGTTCACTCAACCTATTCTCATAAGGCATGCTCCCCAGCCAGGCAACATCCTTGTAAATCTCCTCTGCACCCTTTCTATGGTTTCCACATCCTTCCTATAGTGAGGCAAACAGAACTGAGCACAGTACTCCAAGTAGGGTCTGACCAGTGTCCTATATAGCTGCGACATTACCACTCGGCTCTTGAACTCAATCCCATGGTTGATGAAGGCCAATACACAGTATGCCTTCTTAACCACAGAGTCAACCTGCACAGAAGCTTTGAGTGTCCTATGAACTCAGTCCCCAAGATCCCTCTGATCCTCCACACTGCCAAGAGTCTTACCATTAATACCATATTCTGCCATCATATTTGACCTACTAAAATGAACCACCTCACACTTATCTGGGTTGAATTCCATCTGCTACTTCTCAGCCCAGTTTTGCATCCTATAGATGTCTCATTGTAACCTCTGACAGCCCTCCACACTATCCACAACACCTCAACCTTTGTGTCATCAGCAAATTTACTAAACCATCCTCCTCTTCCTAATCCAGGTCATTTATAAAAATCATGAAGGGAAGGGGTCCCAGAACAGATCCCTGAGGCACACCACTGGTCACCGACCTCCATACAGAATATAACCCATCTACAACCACTCTTTCCCTTCTGTGGGTAAGCCAGTTCTGGTTCCACAAAGCAATGTCCCCCTGGATCCCATGCCTCCTTACTTTTTCAATAAGCCTTGCATGGGGTACCTTGTCAAATGCCTTGCTGAAATCCATATATACTACATCTACTGCTCTACCTTCATCAATGTGTTTAGTCACATCCTCAAAAAATTCAATCAGGTTCGTAAGGCACAACCTGCCTTTGACAAAGCCATGCTGACTATTCCTAATCATATTATCCCTCTCGAAATGTTCATAAATCCTGCTTCTCAGGATCTTCTTCATCAACTTACCATCACTGAAGTAAGACTCACTGGTCTATAATTTCCTGGGCTATCTCTACACCCTTTTTTCGAATAATGGAAGAATATCCGCAACCCTCCAATCCTCCAGAACCTCTCCCGTCCCCATTGATGATGCAAAGATCATCACCAGAGGCTCAGCAATTTTCTCCCTCGACTCCCACAGTAGTCTACGATACATCTCGTCCAGTCCTGGTGGCATCCAACTTGATGCTTTCCAAAAGCTCCTGCACATCCTCTTTCTTAATATCTACATGCTCAAGCTTTTCAGTCTGCTGCAAGTCATCCCTACAATCGCCAAGATCCTTTTCCGTAGTGAATACCGAAGCAAAGTACCTCTGCTATCTCCTCCGGTTCCAAACATACTTTCCCATTGAAACACTTGATTGGTCCTATTCTCTCACAGCTAATCCTCTTGGTCTTCACATACTTGTAGAATGCCTTGAGGTTTTCCTTAATCCTGTCAGCCAAGGCCTTCTCTTGGCTCCTTCAGGCTCTCCTAATTTCTTTCTTAAGCTCCTTCCTGCTAGCCTTATAATCTTCTAGATCTCTATCATTACCTAGCTTTTTGAATCTTTCATAAGCTCTTCTTTTCTTCTTGACTAGATGTACAACAGCCTTTGTACAACACGGTTCCTGTACCCTACCATAACTTCCCTGTCTCATTGGAACGTACCGATGCAGAATTCCACGCAAATATCCCTGAACATTTGCCACATTTCTTCCATACATTTCCCTGAGAACATCTGTACCCAATTTATGCTTCCAAGCTCCTGCCTGATAGCTTCATATTTCCCCTTACTCCAGTTAAACGCATTCTTTACTTGTCTGTTCCTATCCCTCTCCTCTCCAATGCTATGGTAAAGGTGATAGAATTGTGATCACTATCTCCAAAATGCTCTCCTACTGAGAGATCTGACACCTGACCAGGTTCATTTCCCAATACTAGATCAAGTACAGCCTCTCCTCTTGTAGGCTTATCCACATATTGTGTCAAGAAACCTTCCTGAACTCACCCAACAAACTCCACCCCATCTAAACCCCTTGCTCTAGGGACATGCCAATTGATATTTGGAAAATTAAAATCTCCCACCACAACAACCCTGTTATTATTACACCTTTCCAGAATCTGTCTCCGTATCTGTTCCTCGATGTCCCTGTTACTATATAAAAACACCCAATAGAGTTATTGACCCTTTCCATTTCCTAACTTCCACCCACAGAAACTCCGTAGACAATCCCTCCATGTCTTCCTCCTTTTCTGTAGCCATGACACTATATCTGAATAACAGTGCCACACCCCCACTTCTTTTGCCTCCCTCCCTGTCCTTTCTGAAACATCTAAAGCCTGGCACACAAATTTATGTTGTGTGTTCAGCTTACAATCTGAAATAAATAGAACCTGGGCTCAGTTCTTTCCTTGCTTTCTGAATCTTACAGATAAATATATGGAAACCAGAAAATAATACATTTCTCAGCTTCTGACTCACAAGTAAAGTTTACTTTTGAATCAGGTTATAAATTTTATTTCAAAAAAGTTTTCGAACATTTACAGCCAATTGAAGAAGTGTTAATTGCAAAAAGAAACACTAAGACAATCTATAGTTGACTGGATATTATAAGCATGTAGAATGCAAAGCCTCAACCTGCAATTTTAATGAGCTGATACCTCTGAGCAAAATTATGGCCTATAACTCTGGTTTTCAGGAGCAGTTAATGAAAAGGCTATACATAGTGAACACCTGCTATCAAAACAGGAAATGCTGGGGACACCCAGTCTGTCAGGGAGCATTCTCGGTAAGAGAACCAGTTGCTTCAGGTTGAAGACGCTACACCTACTGCCCAAAATGTTACCTGCTTCAAAAGTTGTCTGTTTCAGTTTAGAAGAATTTTCTTTAAAAAAAATAAAAGACATAACAAAGTAGTTATGCAATTTTAATGCTTCATTTTTAAATTGCTATCTACAATAGCCAAAAATGCTTTTCAAAATACAGACATCCAACCTCTCCCGGAATTCAGGGAGTCTCCCGCATATTAATAGTGGCTCCCTGATGCCCGGAAGTTATATACAAGATCATGGAAATCATTTTTTTTTCCGAGAGGGAGAGGGAGGGGGAGAGGGAGAGGGGGGGAAGAGAGGGGGAAGAGAGAGGGGGGAGAGAGAGGGGGGAGAGAGAGGGGGGGAGAGAGAGGGGGGAGAGAGAGGGGGGAGAGAGAGGGGGGAGAGAGAGGAGGGGGGAGAGAGAGGGGGGAGAGAGAGGGGGGGTGAGAGAGGGGGGGAGAGAGGGGGGGAGAGAGGGGGGGAGAGAGGGGGGGAGAGAGGGGGAGAGAGAGAGATGGTAGAGTGTTCCAAAAAAAAAATATAAAAAGTACATTACCCCAGACTACCCTAAAGTGTACCCCTGCCTAATAGGGATCAAAATAATGACAGTGTTGCTCGCTGCACAGTTTGCAACAGTGACTTTTCCATTTCCCATGGTGGGTTAAAGACTGTAAAAGACATGTTGAGGTGAGTTTAACAGGTGTCATTCATTATTAGCATAGCTAACGTTATTTAAACTAGCTGACTAGCTGCTAAGGAGTTACTCTATTGCAGACATCCCACCTCTCCCGGAAGTTCCGGGAGTCTTCCGCAAATTGATGGTGCTACCTCCCTGAAATGAGTTTTTGCAGGGCGGGATGTCTGAAAATATTTCTATAAAATAACTTTAGTGGATTGGCAGAATCCAATGTCCAGAATAGATGAAAGTGGTGATTTGCCCTGTTAACATGATGAACTGAATACCGAGGCTTTGGGCCTACTCCGGGCATTTGTATCCAAGGACTCAATTTGGTTTAGAATGCTGTTCCTTGCTTCTATTCTTTGCGTGATTTGTGTTTTTTTTCTCTTTCTCTGCACATTGGGAGATGTCTTTATTTTTTTAAAATTGGGTTCTTTCGGGTTTCTTGCTTTGCAGCTGTCTGTCAGCAAACAAATCTCAAGTTTGGATAACTTATACATTCTTTGATAATAAAGTACTTAGAATTTCTGAAATGACAACTGAGGGGGTCACTTAGGACATACTCAACATTTAAGAGTAGTCAAGTTCTCTCCAGTAGGCCATACTCGGCAGTCTCGTAACAATGCATCAATGAAAATTAACTGAACATGGAGACTTGTTTGAGGAGATTCAACATTTAGTAATCACGGCACAAGAAAAATTTGAATGTTATTAATTGTGGAAAAGCAGAACTTACATTCCCATGAACAACAACTGTCCATTTTTATATTCTCTAATATACTGAGATCTATTGTGAATGGTCTGGGTGGTTTCCCAGGAGGAGGTCCCAATACTTCAAGGGATGGAAGTTCCCGGATCTGCATGGACTTATGCAGATGCTCGCTCCCCATGACATTTTGTCCCTTTTTATCATCAATGAGTTTTGATCTCCCACAGTTATCCAATCTCAACAGGTCCCCAAGACCCTGATTTGAGAATATTATCTTGTTTGAGTCCTCTTTGTTCATTTCGAGGAGTAGGAAGATCAACTTCTAGTTCATAAAATGGGACAGTTAGTTTAGAATTAGTAGCTACTTGAGAATCTTCACAGCTATGGATAACCGAAGCTGGCTCCTCAATCTGGAGTGCCTTCCCATTCCTGACACCACATATCTGCTCCCCTGGACCCATTATTCGATTGCCTCTTGAAAGGTAAGTGACCTTGTAAGGAGTTTCACGCAAAGCTTTTGATCTCAAGTTTACTAATGAAGGAGGGAGGGCACTGCATTTTAATTTTTGACTCGGTGTGTCAGCTTCTATACCAGAACATGAAGAATTCTCCCAAATACTTATTCTTTCCTTAAATGCGAGTTTGCTGTCTCGGTTAGTTCCTTGATTATCTTCAAACGTTTTGAATTCTGATGCTTGAATATCCCCTGATGCCCGATTGGAGTTGGTAAGATCTTCAGGTCTTCCTCTACTATCCATTGCAACGTTGGGTTCCATCCATTCAAACAGATTCAAGTGGACAGGCTTTGAGACAACTCTTGGCTTTGCAAGAGGAAGAGAAGAAGCAGGAGGTTTTGCACTGGACTGTTGAATGGCAGCATTGTGAGGACTAACTGTTTCAATATTGTCACTCTTGGTTAAGTTTAGTTCTGTTTGAGGATCATAAAGTGCTATTGCTTCTGGTGCCCATGAACCCTCAGACTCTGCTACTTTTAAGTTACCATTGGGTTTGTTCTTTCTTACATCATGCTCCTGAAATTTGGCTCGGAGAGCTTGAAAATCAATTTTATTTTTCTGGAAAAAAGAAAGACAATGGTTACCTTTCTTTAGGGGAAACAAAAGGGTCTCAAACAGAAAAGAACTTTTAAAAAAGAACCTAGTGCTTTCCCGGCATTAGCTCTTCTCAGGCTTCTTGCTGGGTATAGGTAGTGATTACAACCGCAGTTTCGATGACAAATTCAGCCACCTTCATTCCTGATGAAAACGGCTGAGTTTGTCATCGAAACATCAGTTATTATCGATACCTGTAGCCAGCCCAAAGCCTGAGAAGAGTCTATTCGTAGAAAATCATTTATTTTAAACAAGTAATTTCAGTAAAATTAGAAATGAACACTAATTAGAATGCTTCCTCTACTATATGACTGGTTGTAGCCGACAGGGAAACTCGCATAATTATATCAGGTACCCTCCTGATTTGTATAATCATAAATCATGCAGCAATTGGAGTGTTTCAATTAGCTTCCACAACTCTAGGCTGCAGAAAAAGAAGCCCTATGATATCGTTGTTTTACTATCAGATTATTTCGCACGTTTAAAATCTTTTACAAAGTGAAATTGAAGGCAGGTCATTTCAAAAACAAATATCATGGCAGAGTCAACATGCTGGAATTTCATTCTCGTCAGCAACAAAAAAAAACTTCAGAGCACAAAACCATATTGGTGAATGGCACAACTCACTTCCACCTTTACAAGGGTAAATTAAGATCATAATAAACACTGGCCTTGCCAGCAGCCACGCGTTCCATGAAGAATAAATAGACTCACTGCCAAGGCTGATGAAATAAAGATTGGTTACTTATTTAATGATCTAAACAATAGTTAATTATTTCTACAAAGAACTAAATATTAACCAATGTTTGATTTACAGAAAGGAAAACTGATCTCTGCAGGACTTAGTGTCAATAGATAAGAGAGAAGGAAGTGGGGAAAGACGAGAAAGGTAAAACAAAAGGGGAAAAGAACATTAACATGTTTTATGGAAAGGAGAAATAACTGAGGAAGGTGATAAGCTGCATTGCGTCTGTTGGAGAGTTTATAAAAAGAACTAACAAATAACATCTCAATGGATAATTTCAAGAGGTATTAAGTGAAAGCCTCTAATGTTCTGAATTTTAATTAAACAATTTGAAAATCCATTGGTCAAAGTTGATCTCAATCTACAGTTGAACGAGTTTTGAACAAAGTAAATACCAAAGGTCCAAATAAAATTTTTGGTGAACAGTCTATTATTATAAGCATTGTACTAGATTTATAGTGCTTTTTCACATTACTGATTTGTCAAATATACTGAGAATGCCAAAACAGACAAAAAAAAGTAACTATTGTTGCCAATAGTTTAAAAAACTCAAACTACAAAAATTTTGAAAATAAGGACAAAAAAAATATTATGTTACCTCAATCTCTTAAATTTACTTCTATATAAACCATTACAACATAACACTGCTTGAAAATATAAACATTCTTTTGGTGAGGCAGTTAGATTTTAAGATACATTTGACTAGATTTTACCTGCACATATATGAAGGTTACAAAATAGTTAACAACAATCTATCAGTGATTCAAATCTAAGCTCCACAACTGGATGCAATAAAATAAGCTATTAGAGTTCATACCACTGGGAGCTGGCTTACAGAAAATTTTGATTTATTGAAATAGAATGTGCAATAGGCCCTTCCATCCATGCTACCCAACTCCCCCCGATTTAACCCTAGCCAAATCACGGGACAACTTACAATGACCAATTAACCTACCAATCAGTACGTCTTTGGACTGTCGGAGGAAAGCAGAGCACTCCAAGGAAACACACGCAGTCACAGGGAGAACATACAAACTCTTCACAGACAGCGGCGGGAATAGAATGGGGCTTGCTGTTACTGTAAAATGTTGTACCAACCACTATGCTTAACCTGTATCAGATTAGACCTGGACAAAGGTATCTCTGTTGACAGAAATTACGCTGCTTGATGGAAAAGGGGTTGAGTAACAATAAGTTTTTCACGAGGCTTCGCTTTCCTCGAAGCTGGTGAGGTTGATGTCCATGAAGGAGCTGGCTGAGTTTATAACCCTCTGCAGCTTTTTCCAGTCCTCTGTAATGAGGCAACCAATCTGTAGAAACTTGCTAGTGTTTGGTGGCATACCAAATCTCCTCACTCTCCTAATAAAATATAGCCACTGTCGTGCCTTCGTAATTTCATCAACATGTTGGGCCCAGGATAGATCTTCAGAGACACTGTCCCCCTTCAGTTAGATTAGCAGGATTCTTGCTAAAAACACGATGGCACCAACCTTCTTAATTCTAAGTTCTCATTTCTGAACATCTTTTATATTGTATCTAGACTGCCATTGTACTATCCCAATATCTGGATCAGCATTACTGGAAGTGTGGGGGGGGGGGGGGGTGGAGTTCTAAACAGATCAAGGGGAAGATAAACTGAAGTTAGACTGAATGGTCTGCCTTAAGCCTTGTTGGTCTGCATTAGTGTAAATACACCACTCAAACTTCTTCCTAACTCTCTGCATCTAACACAACCAGTATTCTCTCCTTTTTGCACATTTAGCTTTCCCTTAAAAAGCAGCTGTACTCTCATGAGGAAATGAAATTTTCTAGTTTAAACTAAAAACAGCCTGAAAGATCAATTTGGAAAAATCTCTTCCTCTGTTTTCAACGACATAACTCTATTCCAACTAGTGATGTCAACGGGCAGAATTTACATTTCTTTATTTATAGCACAAGTGACTTTCAAAAATGGACAATTGGATCTGACTAATCCCATATTTCAATGTGATCTGCTGGCCAATGATGAAATGGAGAATGTGGCTGCCATTGAGAAGAAACCAAACAGTGTTCATTATTACTGAGGGGATCCAGGAGTGCCCCTATTAACTGTTTGGAGAGAGACACTTATCATTGATGGTTTGTTTAGAAAAGGGGGGGGGGAGAGAGAGGAGAGAGAGAAGAGAGAGAGAGAGAGAGAGAGAGAGAGAGAGAGAGAGAGAGAGAGAGAGAGAGAGAGAGAGAGAGAGAGAGAGAGAGAGAGAGAGAGAGAGAGGAGAGAGAGGGGAGAGAGAGGGGAGAGAGAGGGGAGAGAGAGGGGAGAGAGAGGGGAGAGAGAGGGGAGAGAGAGGGGAGAGAGAGGGGAGAGAGAGGGGAGAGAGAGGGGAGAGAGAGGGGAGAGAGAGGGGAGAGAGAGGGGAGAGAGAGGGGAGAGAGAGGGGAGAGAGAGGGGAAAGAGGAGAGAGAGGGGAGAGAGGGGGAGAGGAGGGGAGAGAGGGGAGAGAGGGGAGAGAGGGGGAGAGAGAGGAGAGAGAGGAGAGAGAGGAGAGAGAGAGGAGAGAGAGAGAGAGAGAGAGAGAGAGAGAGAGAGAGAGGAGAGAGAGAGAGAGAGAGAGAGAGAGACGAAGATTAACAGTGGACTGTCACTTTAAGGCATTGGAAGTAACTTTGGATTTTTACTGAGCTTGGAGTTGGAGACAGCACCAAGCAGCTCGAAGGTTGCTATGGTGACCGAAGGCAGTGTTAATTAATGGACACTTGATGTTATGATTTTCAGCTGGTTATTGATGTTACTTCCAAGGACAGGTTGCCTGCTTGTGCACCCCTTTACAGACAAAGGAAGGAGGGACTCTTTTGAGTGACAGGTGATGCTCAGCCTGGTGAAATAAACGGGAGGTCAGATGATACAGACCTCATGACACATGATCTGGACACTGAATGAGCATAGTTGTGCCCGCAGAGAAAGTGGGTTTCGGAGGATCGATCAGGCGGGATTGATCCAAATTGCTATTCCATCGGTGAAGAAGGAGTTGACTGGTGGGGGAGCTGTCTATGTGTCCATCCTCGCCTGGGTGATAGCTCCACCACAGAAGACCGGTCCCCCGGGTTAAGGTCACAGTCGATGACTTGTAAAGGATTTCGGAGGACGACGAGAAGATCGACGGCATCAGCTCACCTGAAGACTCAACTCACTCACTCTCTCTCTCTCTCCATCGCTATTCAACTAAATACCACGAACTGAACTGAACTGAACTTTACTCAACATCGTAAGACTGTATCATTTTACCCCTTAGACTTAAAGAAGCTTGGTTTTTTCCATACATATAGATATTCCACACTTACTTTTATATATAATCATTGCTAACCCTGTTTGATCTATTTACATTTATATTACTGTATTGCGTAGTTTACTAATAAATATCAGTAGTTTATAGCAATACGAGACTCCAAAGTGTTTTCCATCTCTGCTGGTTTCTTAACCCCCGTCACGGGGTACGTGACAATTACAGTGAAAAAATGGCAAAGAAATAATAAAGAAAATCTTACTTTTTTTTTGAGAATATTACCAAGAAAGTTGATGAGGCAAGGCAAGAGATGTTGTCTACATGGACATTAGCAAGATATTTGACAAGGTCCCGCATGGAAGGGTGGTCAAAAAGTTTCAGTTACTGGCATTCAAAATGGGTCGTAAATTGGATAAGACATTGGCTTTGTGGGAGAAGCCAGAGAGCGGTAGTAGATGGTTCCATCTCCGATTGGAAGCCTGTGAATATTGGTGTGCTGCAGGGATCAGTGCTGGGTCTGTTGTTGTTTGTCATCTATTGCAACAATCTGGATAATAATGTGGTAACTGGATCAGCAAATCTCTGGATGACACCAAGATTGGAGGTGTAGTGGACAGCTAGGAAGACCATCAAACCTTGCAGCGGGATATGGACAAGTTGGAAAAAAATAGGGCTACAAAAAATAGCACATGTAATTTAATGCAGACGTGTATGAGCTCATGTACTTTGGGAGGACAAACCAAAATAGGATTTACATGATGAGTGGTAGGGCACTAAGTAGTGTGGTAGAATAGAAGGGTTTGGGAATACAGGTTCACAATTCCTTGAAAGTTGAGTCACAGGCAGATAAGGTCATAAGGTAAGCTTTTGGCAAATTGGCCTTCATAAATCAAAGCATTGAGGTATAGGAGTTGTGATATTATGTTGAAGTTTTATAAGATGTTGGTGAGGCCTAATTTGGAGTATCTTGTGCCATTTCAGTAACCTACATACAATCAGATTGAAAGAGTACAGAGAAAATTTACAAGGATGTTGCTGGATTGGAGGTCCTGAGTTATCGGGAAAGGTTGAATAGGGTTAGAACTTTATTTCTT
The DNA here is from genome assembly GCF_030028105.1 of Mobula birostris. Lineage (NCBI taxonomy): Eukaryota > Metazoa > Chordata > Chondrichthyes > Myliobatiformes > Myliobatidae > Mobula > Mobula birostris. The sequence goes on along the minus strand of NC_092381.1, from coordinate 55,521,018 downwards.
GGAGCGTAGACAATTGAAGAGAGATATGATTTGATAGAGGTATACAAAATTATGAAGGGTATTAATAGTGCAAGTGCAAGCAGGCCTTTTTCCACTGAGGCTGGATGAGGCTAGAACTAGAGGTCATTGGTTAAGGGTGAAAGGCAAAATGTTTAAGGGGAACATGAGGAAGGAGTTCTTCACTCGGGGTGATGAGAGTATGGAACGAGCTGCCAGCGGAGATGTTGGATGTGGGTTCGATTTCAACAGCTATGAGAAGTTTGGATTGGTACACAGACGGGTATGGAGGGCTCTGGTCGTGTGCAGGTCAATGGAAGTAAGCAGATGAATAATTCAGTGTGGACTAGATGGTTCGAAGGGCCTGTTTTGTGGTGTGGTATTCAATGTCTCTATAGACCTAAACTAGTCTGTAACTTTTATTGCGAGTGCTTTCAGTTCAGTTGAACTTTGTCAAGAATAAAAGTTGGTGCAAAACAAGAGTTTTTTTTAGTTTTAACCAAAAATACCCCATAGTGTCAAACACAAAAACTAGAAAAATAAATACTGAACTGAACAAAAAATAATTGAAAACTGAAAAAAATTAAAAGCGCACTCATTCTTGTTAATTACTCTGTCATTATAGGATTCATATTTTAACTACACTCTGGATAAAACTTCCTGTGTTCATCGTATTAATAAGAGTTATTTATAACACTATCAGGCAGGAGCTGGGGAGAATAGATTGGGAGCAACTATATGGGGGTAAATCCACATGTGACATGTCAGACTCCATTAAAGCTGGATTGAGTGCAATGCCAGTATGTTTCTATGAAGTTGAAAGGTAAAGATTAGCAAGGATTGAGAACGTTAGGTGATAAGAGACTGTAAACTTAGGCCTTATATATGCTTTATTTTTCTTTTTGATTAAGAAGTTGAATTATTGGAGAAGATTCTTAGGGGCAGGTTTTGGAAAAGCATGGATTTATTAGGGATAAACTGCATGGCTTTGTGCAGAGGAGATCCTGTTTCACAAATTTGGTCGGGATTTTTCAGAAAGTTAAGATCATTGTGTTATTATGTGTGGAATTCCCAGTGGGCATAGTGAGGGCTTCTCCCAAAACCGGAAGCTACGATGGTGACTTGGTTGAGTGCGCACAGGGATTGAGCCGCATTTCAGTAATAAAATGTTCTACTGTAAACCCATGTCAAGTTTGTCTTTATTAAGGACAAACATAACAGTTTGAGCACTGGATCAGCATAAGAGAATCTACAGATGCTGGAAATCTAGAGTAACAATACAGTACAAAATACTGGAGGAATTCAGCAGGTCATCCTGCTTCCCTGGAAAGGAATACGTTGTTCACATTAGTAAAGCATAACGAAGTTTCTCATGGTAGGCTGATCCAGAAGATCCCGTCATATGGGATAAATGGTGAGGTTAATTCAAAATTGGCTTGGTCTAGAAGACCGAGGGTAGTAGTGGAATAGTGTTTCTCTGATTGCATAACTGTGACCAGTGGTGTTCCACAAGGATCAGTATTTGCTGGGTCTTGTATGTGATCTGGATGAAAATGTAGGTGTTTCAATTAGCAAGTCTGCAGACAACATGAAAATTGGAGTTGTGGATAGTAAGAAAAATTGTCAAAGGGTACAGCAAGATACAGACCAGTTGGAAATCCGGGCAGACAAGTGGAAGATAGAGTTTAATCTGGGCAAATGCAAATGTTACACTTTGGAAGTTTAAATGCGAGAGGAAAATTCACAGAAATTGGCAGGAGCCTGAAGAGCATTGACATACAGAGAGCTGGAGTGAAATCCAAAGCTTCGCTGAAAGTGGCCACACAAGTGGATCGGGTGCTCAAGAAGATGTATAGCATATTTGCCTTCATTGGTTGGAGCACTGTGTCTCAAAGCTGGGTTGTCATGTTGCACCTGTATAGAAGTTTTGTTAGAGCACACTTGGAGTATAGTGCGCAGTTCTGGTCTTGATAGAAAACTGTCTCAGATCCTGTAATCTACCCTTGCAACTGCATTATCTCATGAAGGAACCACATTCAAAAAACTTTTCTGGTCCCATTCAAATGTCCCCATATGCTTCCTAAAATGAGATAACCACAACTAAACACAACAGTTGAGGCTGAACCAATATTGCATAATGGCACAACAAGAGAAAATCTTTTGCCTGCTTTTACACTCTATGCCTCTCTTTGTTAGTTACTTTGTTTTGTTAGTCACTTTCTCAACCTTCCCTGCACCTTTCAATGATTTGTCTATACACAAACCTGGTGCCATCTGCTTCTCAGAAGTTTTACTCTGTTACATTCTCTCTTCTCATTCTTCTTATTAAATGCATTGTCTCGTATTTTTCCAGATTAATGCTTCCACCATTTGGCCAGCAGGCTGCTATCGCTCTTTGCCTTGCATTTCACAACACTGTGAAGTTTTAGGTCATTTGCAATTTTACAAATAGCGCCCCCCACCCCCCCACAGCTGGAACCAAAATTCAAGTTATTAACAAAGAAAAAATGCAGTCTCCCAAATACCAGTTGCTGGAGAATAGCACATCATCTTCCTCCAAATCAGGAAAAAGCAAAGCATAATTTTTGATCGTCTACTCAAGGTATCAATTTCCCCTTTATGGCATATGCTTCAGCTTTGCTAATAGACCTTTAAGTGCAACATCTTAGTAAAAGCTTTCTGAAAGTTCAACAACTCCATTACCTGCATCAAAACATTGTTACATCAGTTAAACACCATCTACTTTTAACTAACAAAACCCAGTGTTGATTTCCTTTTATTAATACAGTTTCCCCTGCAGGACTCTATCCCGTCTAGATCAATATTTCTAAAAGCTTTCATGCCATATAAGCTGACTGGACTGTAATGGTTGGACACTCTGACTCCTGTTATTGTTTTAGGGAATCACATTTATCACTTTGCAGTCCACTGGAGTCGACCCCACTGCTAAACAGCATCAAACTATTGTGATCAGAGCTCCTGTAATTTCTTCCCGTGCTTTCCTTTGGATGATCAGGTACATCCCACCCAGTCGTAGTGACTTGCCCATTTTAAGTTCAGATAACATACTTACTCCAATTTTTAACATTACAGTGTCACAAACATATCCCCTTCACTATTACTTTGGAAGCATGTATTTCCCTGGTGAAGATAGATGCCAAGTACTTGTGGTACCTTCACACTGTCCTTATCCTGTCAGCATCCTTGAAAAATGTCTTTGTGCTTATTAGTCCCCTCTCCTCCATACAGTAACTTTTACTCCTTACACATCTAGAACGTCTTACATTTCACTTATATTGGCAGTTAAGCTGTCCTTACTCCATTTATTTTAGCTTTTATTTTCTCTGGGTCTTTGTAATCAGCCTGGTTCTTGTTTCTAATTGCCATCATAAATAAAACCCTTTTTTTTGCTTTATCTCCTTTGATAGCCCTATCATGATCCCAGATTTGTTTGTACATCCTTTGTATCATAGAATATAGAATAGTAAAGCACATTACAGGCCCTTCGGCCCACAATGTTGTGCTGACCCTCAAACCCTGCCTCCCATATAACCCCCCACCATAAATTCCTCCATATACCTGTCTAGTAGTCTCTTAAACTTCACGAGTGTATCTGCCTCCACCACTGACTCAGGCAGTGTATTCCACGCACCCAACCACTCTCTGAGTAAAAAACATTCCTCTAATATCCCCCTTGAACTTCCCACCCCTTACCTTAAAGCCATGTCCTCTTGTATTGAGCAGTGGTGCCCTGGGGAAGAGGTGCTGGCTATCCACTCTATCTATTCCTCTTATCTCGTATACCTCTATCATGTCTCCTCTCATCCTCCTTCTCTCCAAAGAGTAAAGCCCTAGCTCCTTTAATCTCTGATCATAATGCATACTCTCTAAACCAGGCAGCATCCTGGTAACACACATCAAAGTTGCTGGTGAACGCAGCAGGCCAGGCAGCATCTCTAGGAAGAGGTACAGTCAACGTTTCCGGGCGAGATCCTTTGTCAGGACCTTCAGTTAGTCCTGACGAAGGGTCTTGGCTTGAAACGTCGACTATACCTCTTCCTAGAGATGCTGCCTGGCCTGCTGCATTCACCAGTAACTTTGATGTGTGTTGCTTGAATTTCCAGCATCTGCAGAATTCCTCGTGTTTAAGCATCCTGGTAAATCTCCTCTTCCAATGCTTCCACATCCTTCCTATAGTGAGGCGACCAGAACTGGACACAGTACTCCAAGTGTGGCCTAACCAGAGTTTTATAGAGCTGCATCATTACCTCATGACTCTTAAATTCTAACCCTCGACTTATGAAAGCTAACACCCCATAAGCTTTCTTAACTAGAAACTAGAAACTAACCAGGAGCTTTCTTCTGGGAATGCAGCCAAACTGTATCTGAACAACCCCTTCCTTAGAGGCTGCCTTTTGTTCCAATAAAACCTTGCCGATTAACCTTTGACTGAAATTTACCTGAGCCAGCTTTGCTGAAACCACATTGAAATGACTATCTTCCGAATATATTTGCACTTTGGACTGCTCTTTTATTTTAAAACAGCTAAGATAAATCTTATCATGTTATGATCATTACATCTTGGACATTCTACTGACTACACCCAAGTTATAAGTTAGATTAAAACTTTGTTTCCTGGAGTGTATGAGAATAAGGGGGAAGATTTGATGATTCTGAGCAGAATAGACAGGGCAAATGCAAGCAGCCTTTTTCCACTGAGCTCGGGTGAGACTAGAACTAGAGGTCATATGTTAAGGGTGAACGGTGAAATATTTAAGGGGAACATGAGGGAGATCTCATTTACTCATAAGGTGGTGGATATGTTAAAAACGCTGCCAGTGGAAGTAGTGGATGCATGTTTGATTTAAAAAAAGGCAGAAAACGAGCATACTCGTGGATTCATAAACAGTGAGTACTGGGTGATAATCATAAATTTAAAAAGAGCAGAAATGGCTATCTACATCAGAAAGATAGACACGTTCAAATGCATAATAGATAACTGGATATGGTATACTGAGTGAATTGAGCAGTATTTTGAAGCAAATAGCCAATGAAAAGTTTTGCTAAGTGCCCCGGGTCGAAAAGCATACATAGAAACATAGAAGAAACACAGAAAAACTTTAGCACAATACAGGCCCTTCAGCCCACAAAGCTGTGCTGAATATGTTTGCTTAGAAGTTTAACTGCTCTAATCAAACCAGCAGAAATGAGCTTTGTTGATATAGTGAAAGTACTGTGAAAACACATAGAACTGCAACCATTATTGATTGCAGAAAGCTTTAGGTTTCATAACAGGAATCAAAAGGAAGGGGAGCGTTACACTCTTCACACACACACACACACACATTGCGCTGAATGCATGCACTTCATTGTGTTCTCTGGTATATTCTCATAATGGGTCCTAAATGGGGGGAGGAGACGGGGGGGGGAGAGGAGGGAGGAGGGAGGTGGGAGGAGGGAGGTGGGAGGAGGGAGGAGGGAGGAGAGAGGAGGGAGGAGGGAGGAGGGAGGAGAGAGGGAACTGCCAGGAGTTCACACTGATCAAGAATAATATGGAGCTATTTCTGTGTTTTCTGGAAGATACCATTTTGTAAATATTGACAGTTTTCTTTTTAGTTTTTTTATAAGGTTGATTATTGTTGCACCCCTGCCCTAAAGAACTGCAGCCATTCTTTTGCCTTTGGTCATAACCCACGTATCTCACATTTGGGTGATAGCGGTGGGATGGCTAGTCTCAAAGGGATGCTTTCAATTCAGGGAAGATTGGGATTGCCATCCCAAGTCAGGAATCCCCCCACCTCCCGAGGTTTAAAATGAAACAGATGCCTAGGAAACAGTGGAGGCCTCAGAGGAGGAAAAACTTCAACCCAGGGCAGGCTCAAACTCAGGCCAGGAACAAAAGGGCCTTCAAGTGGCACCACTTCCGAATTTTGCCTGGAATATCTATTCAGAGACTTTTTGTCTACCCAGCACAGGGCAGAAGATGCTTTTAAGAAGGAACTCCAAAGCCTGTGGAGGGGTCCCAAGATGCTTATCAACAAGGTGAAAATATTGGGAACTATCTCCTCAGGTTCGAGAGGAAGGCCCAGATATGGCAATGGCCCGAGGGAGGAGTGAGTCTGCTAGCTAGTGCTACTACTGACGGGTAAAGCTTTCAAAGCCTACACCGCAATGGATGAAGGTTCAACAACTATATTGACCTGAAGGAGGCGGCTGACTAAATTTGATATCTTGACAGAAACCTATCATCAACACTTTCGTTCCAGTACACTACCACCCACTGAGATGTTTCATTGCCCGACGGGTCTCTACCACAGATAGATTTGACCACAGCAGATGCCTGAGGAGGAGATTGGTGAGGCCATTGTTCTGGAAGCTGCTGCAGGTTCTTCCTCCAGATGCCAGAACCCAGGTCTGAGAGCACGAGCCAGTGGATGGACATTGGTCCGACTTGCCCTGCAGTACCTGAATGACCACAAGGGGACAGCATCACGACCATCATTCTGAAGCAACAGAGACCCTAACCCTCCATAGGACTCTCAGAGCAACTCTGTGGAACTGGGGAGTGGGAGAATGAGGACAAAGAACCTTTGGTAGTTTTTTCTAAGACTTTTATTTGTTACCATTGTCAGCAGCCAGGTCATAAATCCTCTGTGTGTCCATTCAAGAAGCCCAATTTGTCAGGTATGTGCTATGTACCAAGAAAGGGAGAATGTGATGATGATGATAATGACTGTAATGATGGTGATTATGGTAATGGAAACAAGCAGAATGTGAGGAGAAAGAGTCTTTATTTATTATAGTCAAAGTTAATGGAAAACCCATTAAAGCACCTTTAGATTCTGGTAACTCACTGCCATTCATTAAGAAAAAATATGCTCCTGCCTTTGGTGTTGACTGCAGTTACCAAACACCTAGCCAATGTTTCCATGGTGACTGGAAGTCTGAGCCACTGACAGAACTCACTCTTGAGCCAGATGACCACAAGTACTTGATGACAGTGGGGGTGCTGGAGAAACTATCAGTTGACATGGCTCTGGAGAGGGATTTGCCTGTTTTACATGAATTACTGAGGAAGGGAAATAGCCAATCACGTCCATCTGTTACTTTGAGAGTAGATAGTGCTGTTTCTTATTTTGTCATGACTCATGTTGAAACCAAAGCAATGGACAGGTTACAAGCTCTGCCTGATTTGGATGCTAGTCTGTGCAAGGGAGGGACCAAAAGGTCTAGAAAGTCACACCAGCAATGGCACCTTGAGAAATACACCAGTATTCCTGCCTCTGTTGATATCTGTACAATGGTGTACCCATTAAGGACAACTTGGAAGGGGTCGTGGAGGCCTGCAGGGTCCTGGGAACACTGACCTCTCCCATTTTGATGGCCGCCAACCAGTGGAGCTCTGGAAGGTGTTTGCTGACTTTCTACAGCTGTTCCAGCAGAGACCAGGACTAACAAAGGTCCTAAAGCCTTCCGTCAGGATCAGACCTGACCAGGGTTCAGTACGCCAACACTGCTACAGAGTGCCAGAGTGACTTGTGAGGTCCCTGAAGGATGAGATTCCAACCGTGCTGGAGCTGGGAGTCATCGAGCTTTCAAATAGTCAGTGGAGCTGTCCCCTCGTTATTGTCCACAAGAAGGATGGCACCCTGAGGGTATGCATTGATATCTGAAAGTTAAATGCCATTTCTTTTCTTGGTGCTTATGCACCACATTGATGACCTACTAGAAAGAACTGGACGGATTAACAACACTGGGCCTTTGCAAAGGCTACTGGCAGTTTCCCCTGGATGACCTACCAGAACCCCTCTCTGCCTTCCGCACAACCCTTGGGGTCTGTTTCAGTTCACCGTGATGCCATTTGGTCTTCATGGTGCACCAGCAACTTTCCAGTGGCTGACGGACCAGGTGCTCCAATACCATGAGGACCACAGTGTGGCCTACCTAGGTGACGTAGTTATCTATAGCCAGACATGGTCAGAGCACTTGGGCCATCTGTATAGGGTCCTGGGAGTTTTCCTGCTGCCGGTTCCACCCTCAATCTCCAAAATTGTGAGTGGATGAAAAGGAAAACCAGATACCTTGGCTACCAGCTGGGAGATGGAGGGGATTGAGCACAGGTGGACAAAGTGGTAGCGACTGCAACAGTACTTGAACTCACACCAAGAAGGAAGTGAAGTGAAGTCCTTCCTGGGTCTGGTAGGGTGGTATCGCAGGTTCATTTCCAAAATCAGCACTCTGGCCGCACCTCTGACTAATCTTACTGGGCAACCCCGTGATGTACAAAGTAGACAAGTGAATGTGAAAACATTTTCCAAGCCCTTAAAGCTCAAATATCTTCTTCACCAGTCCTTCAGAGCCCAGACTTTGATAAACTGTTCCTTTTCCAGGTGAATGCCTCAGGAGGAGGCTTTAGAGCAGTGTTGGCCCAAGGAGAACCTGGAGAAGAGTGACCTGTCATTTACCGGAACTGAAAACTCCTCCCAAGGGAAACCAGATATTCCACCATTATAAAATTAACCTGAACACTTCTGTTGTGCATTTAATATTTCAGTAATATTGTAAATATATTGTTTGATTTAAGCATTGTTTGTTTAAATAATTCATTCTGGGTTGTATGTAAAAGTACGTGGATAACATACATCATTACACAACCAGGTCAGAGGTGCATGCCTCATTAAATGTAAAATGAAACTAAAATGTGCATCACCCAGCTTTTGCTCTTTCAATTAGTTTTATGCTTTGGAGTTATAAAACATAACAACTTTTCAGTAATCCTTCACCCATTCTGCATTTAATCCTATACCTTATAACACTATTACCCTATAATCAGTAGACATTTGGAAAAGTATGGTACCCCACCAGAACTACCCGATAAACATCCACCTGTCTGTAACCTCTCTGCACATTTGCTGCTCCATAGGTCACCCATAGAATACATCCGGCAATGTATTGTTCCTTGTCCTATTTTTTGCTTCCAATCAAACGGATTATTTTCTGATGCTTCCATGCCATGCTCTCTCTCCAGCACAATTACATTTTCCTTCATCATCTCTGCTAAGCCTCCCTCCTTCTTTCATTCCCTAGCCTTCCTTTTAAAGGAAATTTTGCTTCAGAGTGAAAAATACACTCCAAGGAGTTGTTTGGCACAAATCATCAGGCTAAATTGGGCAGGCTGTGAACAGATCCAGCAGCTCAGGACAGGACCTGGCATCCAGGATGTGTTGTGGACCATCAGAATTTCACTTCGCTTCCAACCTGGGACATCATGGCCCAGACTATCAGCCTCTCTAACCATCACCATCAAACCAGCAGATTAACACTGACTTAGTGAAGCTTGTAGGAGTAGCACCACACATACCTCAGAATGAGGGGTCAATCTGGTGAAGCTGCAAGACAGGTGTAGTAAACCATGTATATATGTTGTAACTCGGTTACCTGTCTGGACACACACCTCTGCTGACTGCCCCTGTGGCTCCTCCCACAGAATCCTGTGTAAAGGTGTTCGCCTTGCCCCTCCCCCTCAGTCCGGGGGCAGACACTCACTGTGGAGGTCGTATTGTACAGCAAATAAAAGCCTTTCAGTATTTTACCAAACCTCAGTCTTTTGGAATAATTGAAGGTGCTTCAATTTTATTCGCTGTACGTTTTAAAACATGGAACAGGTCCTGAGACCAGAAAAATTAGACCTCAATCCGCAAACACCTGAAGCTGGAAACGCTTTCGATCTCTGGCTGGCCTGCTTCAAAGCGTAGCTAGAGGAGATTTAAGCGACCGACCTCGTAGCGAAGCGTAGAGTTCTACTCTCCAGGGTCAGTCCACGGGTCTATTCGCTGATCAGAGACCAGCCGAAATACGACGGTGCAATGAATGCCCTCAATGGACAATACCTGCGGCCGATAAACAGCGTCTATGCTCGGCACCGCTTAGCAACACGGCAACAACGCCCCGGGGAATCGAGTGCTGAGTTCGTCCAGGCCCTACGGACGCTCGTGCGAGCTTGCAATTGCCAGGAGCTGACGACGGCGCAGCACGCAGAACTCCTAGTGAGAGACGCCTTCGTTACGGGGACCAGGTCAGTGTACGTGTGCTGGAAAAAGCCGATCTTACCCTAAGTTCGGCGATGGAGCTGGCTGATACGTTGGAGGCCGCTCTGCATAACTCCGAGGCTCTCCAGTCACGCGATCCCCCGATGGCCCCGTGGGCGCTGCAGACCCCGCAACCCGCCGGCGAATCGACCTCGGCTGCAGCCAGTCGTGAGTCCGCGAAGTGCTACTTCTGCGGACTGGAGAAGCACCCCCGGAAACGCTGCGCAGCCCGACAAGCTACCTGTTCCAGCTGCGGAAAGAAGGGCCACTTTGCCAAGGTCTGTAAGTCAAAACTGCGAGCGGGATCGAGCAGCGCCACGTGTGAGACGTGGGGGTCGCCATCTTCCCTGCACACTGCCACCACGTGCGAGACATGGGGGCCGCCATCTTCCCTGCCGCCATCTTCCCTGCACGCCGCCACCACGTGCGAGACATGGGGGCGGCCATCTTGGTCGACGCCACCTCCCACCACCTACGACCAACGGGTGCTCACGGGCCACCCCACCGCGCCGGACCAAGACAGCGACCCCAACCTGGCTTCCGTGACCCTCGATCAAAGCGCTCCCCACCAGCTCGCAAGATCAATGATGGACATCCTGGTGGAGGGGCGCAGGACAAGCTGCCTGTTTGACACAGGCAGCACGGAGAGTTTTATCCACCCAGCCACGGTGCAGCATTGTGGACTCATGATACGGCTGGTAAGTCAGAGGGTCACCATGGCCTCCAGGTCGCATACAACAGACATCCGGGGGGGTTGTGTAGCAACACTAGTGGTGCAGGGCACAGAATATCGGGACTTTACGTTACTGGTCATGCCTCAACTGCGTGCCCCTGTGCTGTTGGGGTTGGACTTCCAGAGCCACCTGAAAAGCGTGGCAATAAAGCTTGATGGGCCCCTCCCGCCAATTACTGTCATAAATCCCCTGTTTTGTAGAGATATGTCACGTACCCCGCTACTGACCACACACACACACCGACCTGCACATCCCACCCAACATCATGCCAACTGCCACAGTACCGATACCACTTGCGGCCTCTCCACCCTCAGGATCCCTCCCCCACCGCTGTTTGCCAACCTGACCCCCAACTGTAAACCTGTGGCAACTAAAAGCAGGAGGTACAGCGCGGGGGACAGAGCTTTCATTAAGTCGGAGGTGCAGCGGCTGCTCAGGGAGGGGGTCATTGAGGCAAGCACAAGTCCTTGGAGGGCGCAGGTGGTGGTTGTTCGGAACGGGGAGAAGAATAGGATGGTCGTGGACTACAGCCAGACCATCAATAGGTTCACGCAGCTCGACGCATACCCTCTACCCCGCATCGCGGATATGGTCAATCAGATAGCACAGTACAAGGTGTACTCGACCATAGACCTAAAATCCGCTTACCATCAGCTCCCCATCCGCCGGGAGGACCGCCCTTACACTGCCTTCGAGGCAGACTGCAGACTTTATCAATTCCTGCGCGTCCCCTTTGGTGTCACGAATGGTGTATCTGTCTTCCAGAGGGCAATGGACCGGATGGTGGACCAGTGCCAATTGAAAGCCACGTTCCCATATCTGGATAACATCACTATCTGCGGTCACGACCAGCAGGATCACGACAACAACCTCCAAAAATTTCTCCAAGCGGCCAAATCCTTCAACCTCACCTATAACAAGTGTGTATTTGGGACCACCCGACTCGCTATCCTTGGGTGTGTCGTGGAGAATGGAGTCATTGGCCCTGACCCCGACCGTATGCGCCCCTTGTTGGAACTCCCTCTTCCCAATACCCTCAGAGCCCTCAAATTGTGCCTGGGCTTCTTTTCATATTACGCCCAATGGGTCTCTAACTACGCAGACAAGGCCCGCCCCCCTGGTCAAGTCCACCACATTCCCCCTCTCAGCCGAGGCCCGTGCGGCCTTCAACCGCATAAAAGGGGACACATGCCAAAGCAGCAATGCGTGCGGTAGATGAGGCCATTCCCTTCCAAGTAGAGAGTGACGCCTCCGACTTTGCGCTGGCTGCTACCCTCAACCAGGCGGGAAGACCGGTGGCGTTCTTCTCCCGTGCCCTTCAAGGCCCTGAAATTCTGCACTCCGTGGTAGAGAAAGAGGCCCAGGCCATAGTGGAAGCTATAAGGCACTGGAGGCACTATCTTGCTGGCAAAAGGTCCACCCTGCTAACTGATCAGCACTCAGTCGCATTCATGTTTAATAATCAGCAGCGGAGCAAAATCAAAAATGATAAAATTCTGAGGTGGAGAATCGAACTCTCCACCTACAACTATGACATCATGTACAGGCCTGGAAAGCTCAACGAGCCCTCCGATGCCCTATCCCGGGGAACATGCGCCAGCGCGCAGATCAACCAGCTATATGCCCTACACGTAGATCTTTGCCACCCGGGGGTCACCCGGCTTTTCCACTTCGTGAAAGCCCGGAACCTGCCTTACTCCCTTGAGGAGATCAGGATGATGACCAGGGACTGCCAAGTCTGCACAGAGTGCAAGCCGCACTTCTACCGACCCGAAAAGGCACCACTCATCAAGGCCACCCGCCCCTTTGAGTGACTGAGTGTTGACATTAAGGGCCCCCTTCCCTCCACCGACCGCAATGTGTACTTTCTTAATGTAATTGACGAGTACTCGCGGTTCCCCTTCGCCATCCCCTGCCCGGACACCACTACCACGTCAGTTATAAAAGCCCTGCGCAAGCTCTTCACTCTGTTCAGATACCCATGCTATATCCACAGTGACAGAGGGTCCTCGTTTATGAGTGACGAGCTGCGCCAATACCTACTGGCTAGGGGAATTGCAACCAGTAGGACCACGAGCTATAATCCCCGGGGGAATGGACAGGTAGAGAAGGAGAATGGCACAGTGTGGAAAGCCACACTCTTAGCCCTCAGGTCAAAGGGACTGCCGGTCTCCCGCTGGCAGGAGGTCCTCCCCGAGGCACTCCACTCCATCCGCTCCCTGTTATGCACGGCCACCAATGCCACCCCTCATGAGCGGCTCTCTTCTTTTCCCAGAAAATCGACCACTGGAACCACCCTACCATCTTGGCTGATGTCCCTGGGGCCAGTGCTGCTCCAGAAACATGCGAGGAGCAATAAATACTCCCCAATAGTCGAGAGGGTTCACTTACTTCATGCAAACCCTCAGTATGCCTACGTGGTTTTACCTGATGGGCAGGAGGACACGGTCTCCATCCGCAACCTGGCGCCCACAGGAGCTCTGGGCCCCTACCCCGAACACTCCGTGGTGACTATTGACCCCGTACCCACCAATGTATATACCTACGAGACACCATGCACCCCAAACCCTATACAGACACCACACGACACTCCCATACCAGGCGCGACGCACACGCACCAGGGATTACCAACGCCTAACGTGCTGGCACCGGAAGTCAGGCCGGAGCCAGCACAACCGCCATCGCCGGTGCAATCACCACCGGTGCTACGTAGATCACAGCAACAGACTCAACCGCCTGATAGACTTAACCTGTAAATATACTTCTTGTAAATGTTGTCAGTCACTTCACCCCTCGGGACTCTTTTTAAAAAAAAAAGGAGGGGTGAATGTGGTAAACCATGTATATATGTTGTAACTCGGTTGTCTGTCTGGACACACCCCTCTGCTGACTGCCCCTGTGGCTCCTCCCACAGAGTCCTGTATAAAGGTGTTCGCCTTGCCCCTCCCCCTCAGTCCGGGGGCAGACACTCACTGTGGAGGTCGTATTGTACAGCGAATAAAAGCCTTTCAGTATTTTACCAAACCTCAGTCTTTTGGAGTAATTGAAGGTGCTTCAACAGGACTGTTTGCATGCCAGACAACAAAGAACATGCAACAGGCAAAGCTCAACAGCAGAAGTGATTTTCTCTGACTCTTCTCTGCGCTAAGACAACAGGAATTTATACAGCCGGTTAGGCCCCGTTTATCGACTACGGCCCAGGTTTTAACACAATCATTCTATCCAAATCTATTGTCAGGCTTCAAGATCTGAGCCTCTAAACCTCCCTCCGCAACTGGATACTCGACTTCCTCATGATTTAATGAAGATTAGTAACAACATCTCCACATTACTGATCACCAGTACACCTTGAGGCTATGTGCTTAGCCCTCAGCTCTACACTGAAACACACAGGACTGTGTGGCTAAGCACAACTCCAGTGCAATCTTCAAATTCACTAATGACACTACCATGGTACGGGTCATAGCCGGTGGCAAGTCACCTTACTGGAGCATGATAGGACACCTGGTTGAGTGGTGTCACAATAACAACCTTCTGCTAAACATCAGCAAAACTAAACAGCTGAATACTGACCTTACAAAGCGGGAGGAAAGCAAACATGTACCAGTCTACATTGGGGCAGTCAACAATGAAGAGAGTCAGCAGCCTTAAATTCCTGAGTTTTAACACAGCAGACGACCTGTCCTGCGCCCAGCACGTAGACGTAAACAGAAAAAAAAGCAGCATGCTGGCATCCTTACTTTCCTAGTAGTTTCAGCTTGTCACCAAACACTCCTAACAAACAGTGTACCCTTGTAAGTATCCTTATGGGTTGTAATATTGTTCTTCCTTGTTAAAATTGCGTATAGCTGTTTAATTTATGTTTTCCTCGTGAATATTGCTTATATGCTATGTGTCTGAAAAGCTGCTCCAAGTTTTTCATTGCTCCTGAGCAGACATGTATTTGTGCATATAACAATAAACTCAAATTCACTTCACTCTATGTGGCATCAAGGAATGGGCAGAGGCAGAGGATACAGCAAAGGCCATGGACTGTGAAAACACAACATTCCAGTATCAGGACTGAGGACGTGCTCCAGAACTTGGTCAAGCTGTTCCAGTGTAGCCACAACGCTGGCATCTACACAGCAATGTGGAAAATTATCCAGGTATACCCATCAAAAAGAAGCAGGATAAATAAACACGGCCAATTACCATATATCAGCTTACCCTTGATTACCAGCCAAGTGATGGAAAGAATCATCAACAGAACTACCAGACAGCACTTGCTTAGCAATAACTTGCTCACAAAAGCTTAGTTTGGGTTCCGACAAGGTCAGTCAGCTCCTGGCTTTACAGCAGGCTTGGTGCAAAGATGGATAAAAGAACTGAACTCCAAAAATGAAGTGATAGTAATTGCCCTTGACATCAAGTCATAGTTTGATCGAATAGAACATCAAGGAGTTGAGGCACCTCCCCAAGGCCATCAGACTTCTGATCTCCCAGCTGCATCATATTTAAAGTGTCACTAGCTAATCTGTTCCGTACTTCCCAATATTTAAAATTAACGCACTTTAGTTTGTTATTTACATGTAGATTTTATCCGTACTTTCATAAGTTACTGTGTGTTATATGTACTACTGTGCTTTACACCCTGGGTTGAAGAAATGCCCAATTTCTTGAATAATGTTATGGTTATATACGTGCATATAATTAAGTGACAATAAAATTGACTTGATGACTTGACTGAAACATACATATGCTTTGAACTTTGTATCTCTAAATAAGAATAAAATAAAAATAAATAGGATTTTATGGGAATCAGGGAGAACCTCTCTGCCATGCACAATGGAAGATATCTGACGCCCAATCCACTCAGCCACAAATCATCTCTGTAGTGTTCCTCAGGGTACTGGGCCCAACCATCTTCTGCTGCTTCTTCAATGTCCTCTTCAATCACTAGTTTAGTAGCACGTCCTGACATTCATCTGCATTACCATCACTGAATGCCCTGCTACCAATATCCTGGAGGTTATCATTGACTAGAAACTGAATTGGGAAGTACATACCAGCAGGCACAAGGACTGCTCTTATAATAAGGCCACTGAACAGACCTCTTATAGAGCATAGAACATAGAAATCTACAGCACATTGCAGACTCTTACAGGCACATTACAGACCATGTAACCTACTCTAGAAACTACCTAGGATTTCCCTACTGCATAGGCCTCTATTTTTCCAAGCTCCGTGTACCTATCTAAGGGTCTCTTAAAAGACCCTATTGTATCCACCTCTACCACCATCGCTGGCAGTGCATTCTTTGTGAATCTTTGCAAGATGAAAATTTTCTTCATCAGATCAAATGCGACTCGTATTTAGGTGACTGTTCCCCTTGTTACTGTAACAGGGCTGAAAATACCAACTCCTAATATCTAGGTTCACTACCCAGGTGGGAGCTTTCTATGAAATTCAAAGAAGGCATGGAAGTGACCTTAAAAACGCAAACACGAGGAAACCTGCAGATGCTGGAATTTCAAGCAACACACATAAAAGTTGCTGGTGAACGCAGCAGGCCAGGCAGCATCTCTAGGAAGAGGTACAGTCATTGTTTCGGGCCGAGAACCTTCATCAGGACTAACGAAGGGTCTCGGCCCAAAACGTCGACTGTACCTCTTCCTAGAGATGCTGCCTGGCCTGCTGCGTTCACCAGCAACTTTGATGTGTGTTGATGGAAGTGACCTGTGCACTTTGTACTGTGCCATTTCCATGTGTGCATGTTATTAACTTTTTACCCTTAATTCACAAGGTTGATGCAAATTTTAATATTTCAAGTAAATTTTACACAAATATTCATTTAATGTCACAATCAATAAATGGCTCTGTTTCCTCAGTATTGGATTATCAACATACAAGCCAAGTATGTATGGTCAAGTGTCACTTCTATGGAAAATGCCGTTCTCAAGGTTAAGTTTTCATTCCTGTGAACGGTTTATTCAGTTATTTCTTGTCTGATAAAATCCACTCTTGACCTGACAATCCACATTGTTATTTCCTTTCCCCTTTCTGTTTCCTTGCACTGAACATTCTGTGTAACGATTACACTACATTCTGCATTATGATATCGGTTTTCCCTTGCACTGATTGATGAAATGGTCTGTGTGTATGGCATGCAAAGTAAAGTTTTTCACTGCCCCTTGAAACAAGTGACAATAATAAATCAATATATATATATAAATAATGTGCCATAGGAGCAGCTCAGAGCGTAACGAATCCTTGTGAGTAACTTACTTCCCAACTTCCCAAAGCCTCTCCACCATCTACAAGGGTCAGGTCAGAACTGTGCTGGAATACACTCCAGTTGCCTGGATGAGTGCATCGTCAACAACATTCAGGAAGCTGAACAGTACACAGGATATAGTAGTCAGCTTGACAGGCACCTCATTTACAACCAGTCACTCCAACCACACCGCACAGTAGCAGCAGTCTGCACCGTCTGCAGGATGCACTGCAGTAACTCACCAAGACTCCTTAGACAGCACCTTCTAAACCCACAACCTCAATCAGCTGGAAAAGCACGGGGACACCACCACATGAACATTACTCTACCAGCCACTCACCATCGAGACTCAGAAATATAACACCGTTCCTTCCTAAGTGTATTGTGGGTACACCCACTCCTCAAGGATTTACAGTGGTTCAATAAGACAGCTCAGCCCCACCTACTCTAAAGCAATTAGTGTTGGACAATTAACTTCTGGCTCAGCATGCAAAGCCTTTGCACATCCTTTAAATGAATAAAAAAAATGTTATCCAGGAATACTTTAGGACCAAGTTTCTCTCAGTGCTGAGTTTCTGATATCACTCTATCATGTTTCCACAGTTACCTGCACCTGTGGTTTACAAGGGTAATTCACCACATACCACACATTCAAAAACACATATAATGAACAAATTTAGTCATGTCATTTCTATTTTCATTTACTCCAGTAAAATCCTCACACTGACCAAATTGAACACAAACTGCCTTCCCATTTCGTGTTCCTTCTTTTTAAAATCTTATCTTATTTCCTGACTCTGTCCGTACTTTCTGATGCATTCTTATGCTCGCGTACTCTGTCCCGCCCCTACACATTCTGTCCTGCACTACTTCTGTTTCCAGTATGAACGTGTGCTCTTCTGGAGCTGCCCTCAGCCACCAACTCTTCTGCCAAACTGGTTTTAAACCTCCCCAGCAGCACCAGCAAACTCTTCTGTGAAGGGTCCTGTTCCTGTTGAGTTGCTTTGTCGCTGCCGGCAACTGCGATAATAACAGTTCCAGGCCAAGCAGAGGGTTGGGGGTTTGTTTATTAGGGTTCGGGGAACAGCAGCCGTGGCCCAAAGGGCGGAGGGGTAATGGAGGAAGGAAGAGCTGATCATAAAATACAGATCTTTCTCGGGTTACAACAGTTTATTTCCTGATAGCGGTTTGTAACCTGGACCATTAAGTCAGAAATGAAGGGGGATAAAAAGTCAGTGGGAGAGAATCACAGAAAAAAATGTAATGGGAGAGCGAGCAGTTGCAGGGAGAGTGGCCTCACGGACTCAGTCAAGTCTGCTCACCGTTCCTAGCCTTTCTCAGCTGTCAGAGCTTGGCAGCGGTGGTGGGGGTGGGGCATTGGAGGACGAGGTGGAGACAAGAAAGCACGTGGGAATATCTCGGCAGATCACTACTGCAGTCCTTGTAGCAACTAGTAAATCCATCCTATCAGTCTTGGGGGAACCAGTACCTTAGAGTGGAGCAGGAGAAATTTCAACAGTAGGCAACAAACCTCGACATATTTCATACTTCTCAATGCCACGGAAGACCATTCGGCCCATTAGGACTATATCTGTTCTTAGATCAACTCCATTAGCCCATTTTTTCCTATTCTCGCAAAGTGGTCATTACTAATTTTCATCGCATACATCCCTCCCCCCCCACCCACCAACTGCTTCATCCAGTCAGCTTTCCTTTTTAGATATTTTGCCTGTCATTTACAACAACCAATTAATCCACCAACCGCTGGAAGCTCATAGCATCCTGGATATGTTTGTAAGTGAAGAAGAATATCTGCAGCTGCTGGAAATCTGCGATAATGACAAAAACCACCAGGGACACAGAAAGCGTGTGATGTGGGATCATTGACCTAATCTGCAGAGGGTTTCTGAGACCGCACATGATGGAAAGTTGGAATAAAACTTTGCAGTACACAGCGGCGAAGGCCTCAGAGAAATTCAGACACACTGCCAAAACTATCTACTAGTGATCATCTAGCGAATGGGATAACTACATACACTCATTCTATTCCTGGAGTTCCCAGAACTGATGGTCTCACTTAAGGGCTCTTTAACTTGTTATTTCATGCTCTCACTATTTATTGTCATTTATTTATATTTGCAACGCACAGTTCGTTCTATAGATTTGTTAAGTATGCCAGCAGATAAAGAACCTCAGGGTTATATGTGGTGACATGTACGTACTCTGATCATAAATTTTACTTTGAACTTCGGAATCTTTTCCGTGACTAACACCTCTCCTCATGCCAACAACAGGTCTCAGGAGATTGTGAACTTTGCTACTAAAATCAAATTCATATATTCAACCCTGAGCCAATAGGCTGGTCCTGGACTTATTTCCTGGCATAACTTACATATTACTATTTAATTATTTATGGTTTATTATTATTTAATCATTTGTAGTGCAACTGTAACAAAAACCAATTTCCCCCGGGATCAATAAAGTATGGCTATGAACTTACACTGTTATATCCCATCAAAAAAAAAACATTTCACAAAGCGTCTCCCTCTCCTTGTCCTTAACCAGTGTCTTTCTGTAGATTTGTTCCAAATCTCCCGCAGGCCTTCTTTGAGCTCACTTTATCCACAAGATCCAACATTTTATGTTCCTTTGACTAAATATCTGCTAAACCATTGACAACTCAATCTTATTTCCTCTGGCCATATTGTGTGATATAGTTAGTTTTTTTCTTTCTCATCGGGTACTATTCACTTCCTTTCAAATTACCTCCGATTAAATGCTGGGAAGACTGAACACCCTTTATAACTTTCATTCTATATCTCAATTCCAGCTCAGTCTGAATCAACTTTTGAATTGGAATCAGACTGATAACAACCTAAACATCCCAAACAATCCCAGGTTTATCTTCCAAACCATCGGCAGGAATCACAGCTTTAACTTTGTGATATTACACGCCTTGCCTCTTCCTTGTTTTCATTGCTTGCAGAAGAGTCCACTCCAAGCTGCCATGTATGACTATCTACATACTACTGTCTACATCTTAACTACCTCTGTGCTTCCTCATTTACAGTCCTAACTGAAACTAGAACAGCTCATGACATGAACCCTTCTAGTACTGCCTTTGGAAATCTACAACCACTTATAATCCTTTACTGGTATTTTGCACATTTGCCACTTAGAAACATCAATAATTGTGTCATCTGTTACACGGGGTCTTAATTAATTGAAAAATTCTCTCCCAGGCCAAATACACATGGTTCCACATTTAAGATAGTCATTAAAACCAGCCTTTTTGATTAAAATTATTCCCTTATGACATAGGAAGAAGTCATTTGGCTCCTTGAGTCTCTGCCAACTCTGAGCAAGCTCATTCCACAGTTATTTTGCTGTAACCCAGTCCCTTTTGCATGCTTATCAGCTCCACTTGATTCTCCTACCACCCACTTCGATGGAACTTACAGCATCCAATTAAATTATAAACAACCATACCTTTGGAACATGTGAGGAATTGAGAGAACCTGGGGAAAACTATTTTGACACAAAAAGTGCAGAATGCACACGGATGGCATCAAAGGTCAGGACAGAAGCTGGAAGAATGGAGTTGTGAGGCAGCAGCACTCTCTTTCCAGTCTTCCTCAGAGCTCATCTTACCTACAAGGTACAGATTTTTATGCACCCTTGAGTAAATGTTCGCTTATAGCATTGACAACTAAACCCGACTTCCTCTGCCCTACTGTGTTGCTCCTTGTCAATTTTGCTTGTTTACGCTTCCCTGGAGATTATAGTATATTAAAGGCTCCATGTCAAAATGCAAAGTGGTTGTTCTACTTAAACAGGAAGTGAGCATACACCGGGGAAATTTACAATATGATCCCTCCATTAACAATCCAATGCAACTTTATCTGAAAATAACCAAGGATAGTTGATTGATTCCTGATAAGCAATTTTTAAATATGGTTATCTTCTCAGTTTGTAAAATAAGGTATGTCATATCTGACTAAAAGCTTGTAGCAAGATCTCCCACATCGCCATATTTTCTTGTTTGTGCTGGCAGCAAGAGCCTCTTACTATGGGGTCCAGTAATAAAAAGCTGACCTTCAAACACTTGGTATTGAATAGACAAACAACTCTTCCTCTCAGACCAATCAGCTCTCTGTGTGTCTTCAGTTTCTTTTAATACATTAATGACAGCTCTATCTTCAAAGGCCAGTACTGATATTCTGGATTTCATTCCATGGAATTCTCTATCTCCCTAACCCATTCCTTGAAACCTGCTTCTGTATTGAAGCTTTCAGTCCACCATTTCCAAGGTCTCACTGTTCAGCTGGAAGTCAAATCTTGTATAACATCCACTGACACCCCTCCAGATGTATTATTACTTGGAAAAGACATGAAGGTTATTCAAGGCATGTTGTTCAGTTGGTGAACCTTGGGACCTGGAATCATAGCCAAGGGGGTGACTATCATTCATACTTCATGGAGCTTGTTCTGGTTTTATTAAGATAAGAGCGACACATTATAATGCAGGGTCTGTGAGAATAGATATGTCAGAGGATCAGGATAGCGGAAGAGATATTGTACTTGGCCATTGAACTGAGAAGCAGGAGGAAGCTGAGGGAAGTTTTCTTGGAACAGAAGGAAAACAAGTGACAAGGAGTAAGGGGAAGCCTGAGAAATGCAAGCAGCACGAGACAGTCGTGGAGGAGCGATCAAGCTGAGCGAAGCAATGGACAACAGTGTCACTGTGCTTCCTACCTTGGAGGCTGTGCTACAGACCGAGGGGTGAAAATGGTGTGCAGGAAGCTAAATTAGCTGAGAACAAAAAAAATGCTAAATTGATATACAAGCACAAGAGATTCTGCAGATGCTAGAAACATAGAGTAACACACACAAAATGCTGGAGGAACTCAGCAATCAGGCAACATCCCTGGGAGGAAATAAACTGTCAAAATTTCGGGCCAAGACCGTTCATTGGGGACTGGAAAGGAAGAGGCAGGAGCCACTACACAGTGGGGGAGTACAAGGAGGAGGGGAGGAGGGAGGAATTATTGAAAGTTTGAGAAATGAATGTTCATGTTGTCAGGTTAGAGGGTACTCAGAGAGAACACGATGTGCATTTGGCTTCATCTTGAGGTAGAGAAGACTATAGACAGGAATGTCAAAATGGGAATAGGAAGTCAAACTGAAATGAGTGGCCACTGCAAAATCCTGCCTTTCATGGTGGATGGAGTGACCCCCCACTCCCAAATCTGCGCTGAGTCTCAACGATCAAAATCAGAATCAAGTTTATTATCACCGGCATGCGCCGTGAAATGTGTTAACTTAGTAGCAGCAGTTCAATGCAATACATAATATAGAAGAGGAAAAATAAATAAATAATAATAATAATAATAAATACAGTATACGTATAGAAACACAGAAAACCTACAGCATTGAATAGGTTAAAAGAACATGCAAAAAACAGAAATATTACATATTAAAAAAAGTGAGGTAGTTTCCAAGGATTCAATGTCCATTTAGGAATCGGATGGCAGAGGGGAAGAAGCTGTTCCTGAATCACTGAGTGTGTTCCTTCAGGCTTCTGGACCTCCTTCTTGATGGTAACAGTGAGAAAAGGATACGTTCTGGGTGCTGGAGGTCCTTAATAATGGACACTGCCTTTCTGAGACACTGCTCTTTGAAGATATCCTGGGTACTTTGTAGGCTAGTACCCAAGATGGAGATGACTAGATTTACAACCCTCTGCAGCTTCTTCCAGTCCTGTGCAGTAGCCCCTCCATACCAGACAGTGATGCAGCCTGCCAGAATACTCTCCAAGGTACATCTATAGATGCTTTTGTGTGTATTTGTTGACATGCCAAACGGCTTCAAACTCCTAATGAAGTATAGCCGCAGTCTTGCCTTCTTTATAACTACATCGATATGTTGGGACCAGGTTAGATCCTCAGAGATCTTGACACTCAGGAACATGAAACTGCTCACTCTCTCCACTGCTGATCCCTCTGTGAGGATTGGTATGTGTTCCTTCATCTTTCCCTTCCTGAAGACCACAATCAGCTCTTTCGTCTTACTGATGTTGAGTGCCAGGTTGTTGCTGCAGCATCACTCCACTAGTTGGCATATCTCACTCCTGTATGCCCTCTCATCACCACCTGAGATTCTACTAATAATGGTCGTATGGCCAGCAAATTTACGGATGGTATTTGAGCTATACCTAGTCACACAGTCGTGTGTATATAGAGAGTAGAGCAGTGTAGAGGAGGTCGCACCAGTATCATCAAATACAATGGATGATACTGATTGACTAGCAGGCAAATTGTTCCCTAACCTGAAGGAACTGTTTGGTGCCTGGATGGTTCATAAGTAGGAAGGTGTAGGGGCACTTGTCCACTCAACCCTGTCCACAGTTATCCCTGAAAGTGTGACAAGGGAATCACGTAGAGAAGGATCCCAGTGGAAATCGGAAAGGGGAGGTGGAGGTAAAGATGTGTTTAGTGGTAGGATCTTGTTGGAGATGGTGGCAGTTGCAGAGAATAACGTGGCTCGTAGGGTGGTAGATAAGGACAAGGGAAACCATATCCTGTGAGAATGGAGTGAGGGTAGATGTGCAGGAAATGTTGGGGATGGGGGTCAGCAAAGTATGAATGGTGGCAGAAGGGAAACCCTGTTCTTTGAAAATAAAAGGAGAACATCTCAGATGTTCTAAAATGGAAACCCCCATCCTTAGAACAGATGCAGCCGAGATGCAAGAACTGAGAAAAGGGAATACCATTTTTACATGTGACAATGTGGGTAGAGGTATAGTCAAAAGAGCTGTGAGAGTCAGTAGGTTTGTAAAAGACATTTGTGGATACTTTGTCTCCAGAGATGGAAACAGTGAGATTGGGAAAAGGGGTGAGAACTGTCAGAGATGGATCAAATAAATTTGAGGGCACGGTGGAAGTTGGAGGCAAAGTGGCTTAAATTGACTAGCTCAATATAGATCTAGGAAGAGCATCAATGTGGTCATCAAAATACAGGGGGAAAATCTGGGAAGCATTACCTATGAAGGCTTGGAACATGGACTGTTTCACGTTGCCGACAAAAAGTCAAGCAAAGGTGGTGCCCACGCGAGTGCTGCACCTTGAGCTTTGAGAAAGTGGGAGGAGTCGAAAGAAAATTGTTTAGCGCAAGAACTAGTTCTGCCAGAGGGGCCAGGGTGGTGGTGGAGGGGAACTAGTTAGGTCTGTTGTCAGAAAGAAGCCGCGAGCTTCATAGCCTTCATGATGGGTGATGGACATGTATAGGGACTGGATGCCCATAGTGAAAATAAGGCAATCTAGGATAGGGGATTGAAAGTGATCAAGATGATGAAGAGCATGTGAGGTGTTATGGATATAGGGAGGAAAGGACTGAACCAAGGGGATAAAATGGAGTTGAGGCATGTGGAAACAAATATAGTGGGGCAAGAGCAGGCAAAAACAATAGTCCTACTGGGACAGTCAGGTTTGTGATCTTAGGTAGGAGGTAGAAAAGAGCAGTGTAACGTTTGGGAATTACAAGGTTGGTGGCAGTGGATTGAAATCTCCAGAGTCAATGAGGTTGGTATGATGCGGAGGACAATGATCTAGTGTTCCTTAGAGGAGTCCTATGCAAGGGACAAGTAAGAAGAAAGGTCCGAAAGCTACCATCTAGCCTCAGCAAGGTAGAGGTCAGTCGGCCAGACTACAACAGCACCAGCTTTGACTGCAGGTTCGATGTGAGGTTGGGATTAGTGCACAGAGATAGGGGCAGTGTGTTCTGAGGAGGCGATGTGGGAATGTGGGAAAAGAAGATGGGACTGAAGTTGAAACGGCTGAGATCTCAATAGCAGTTACGAGATGAGAAGAACCAGAGCACACAGAAGTCCAGATGCTTCTCAAGAAGAGGGGAGTTAAAGGGGCGATCAGTAGGGGTTGGGGGAAGCCTTACCAAAGAAGTAGGCTCAGAGACAGACAATGGAACAAGAGCTTGGTGTCATGGCAGGCCCCAAGCTCATTAAGGTGTGGGTACAGGGAGATAAAGGGTAACATTCTTGTTTGGGATATATACATCCCAAGGAGGAAGAAGTATTCTAAAGGAAAGATGACAGAACTGTGGTTAACAAGAGAAGTCAAAGTCAACATAAAAGCCAAAGGGAGGTCATATAACAGAGCAAAAATTGGTGGGAAGTTAGAGGATTGGGCAGCTTTCAAATACCAACAGAAGGAAACTAAAAGTCATTAAGGTGGTAAAGATGGAATACGAAAATAAGCTAGCCAATAATATTACAGAGAACACCGGTTTTTTCAGATACATAAAGTGCAAAAGAGAGGAGAGAGTGGACATCAGAGTGCTGGAAAATGATGCTGGAGAGGTAGTAATGAAAGGCAACAAAATGGTGGAAGAACTGAATAAGGATTTTCCATCAGTCTTCACTGTGGAAGACACTAACAGTATGGTAGAAGTTCCAGGTATCAGGGGTCATGAAGCGTGTGAAGTTACCATTACTAGGGAGCAGGTTCTTGGGAAACTGAAAGGTCTGAAGCTAAATGTCACATGGACCAGATAGTGTACACCCCAGGGTTCTGAAAGAGGTGGCTGAAGAGATCGTGGAGATATTAATAATGATATTTCATGAGTCACTAGATTCTGGAATGGATCTGGAAGACCAGAAAATTGCAATGTCACTCCACTCTTCAATAAGGGAGAAAGGTAGAAAGGAAATTATAGGCCAGTTAGTCTCTCCTCAGAGGTTGGGAAGATGTTGGAGACTATTATTAAGGATGAAGTCTCAGGGAACTTGGGAGGCGCATGATAAAATAGGCCGTAGTCAGTATGGTTTCCTCAAGGGAAAATCTTGCCTGACAAATCTGTTGGAATTCTTTGAAGAAATAACAAGCGGGATAGAGAAAGGAGATTCAGTTGATGTTGTGCACTTGGATTTTCAGAAGGCCTTTGACAAGGTACCACACATGAGGCTGCTTAATAAGCTACAAGCCCATGGTATTACAGGGAAGATTCTAGCATGGATAAAGCAGTGGCTGACTGGCAGGAGGCAAAGAGTAGGAATAAAGGGAGTCTTTTCTGGCTGGCTGCTGGTGACTAGTGGTGTTCCACTCGGGTCTGTGTGGGACCAATTCTTTTTATGCTATGATTTTTATGTTATATTATTTTTATGTTAAGATTTGAATGATGGAATTGATGGCTATGTTGCAAAATTTTCAGATGATACGAAAATAGGTGGAGGGGCAAGTAGTTTTGAGGAAGTCGAGAGGCTACAGGAGGACAGATAGATTAGGAAAATGGGTAAAGAAGTGGCAGATGGAATACAGCATCAGGAAGTGTATGATCATGCACTTTGATAGAAGAAATGAAAGGGTTGACTATTTTCTAAATGGAGAGAAAATACAAAATACTGAGGCACAAAGGGGGTTCCCCAAAGCTTGATTTGCAGGTTGAGTCTGTGGTGAGGAAGGCAAATGGAATGTTAGCATTCATTTCAAGAGGACTAGAATACAAAAGCAAGGATGTAATGTTGAGGCTTTATAAAGCACTGGTGAGGCCTCATGGAGTATTGTGAGCAGTTTTGGCCTCCTTATCTTAGAAAGAATGTGTTGAAACTGGAGAGGGTTCAAAGGACGTTCACAAAAATGATTCCAGGATTGAATGGCTTGTCATATGAAGAGGATTTAATGGCTCTGGGCCTGCACTCATTGGAATTCAGAATAATGAGGGGTGACCTCATTGAAATCTATCAAATGGTGAAAGGCCCTGATAGAGTGGATGAGGACAGAATGTTTCCTATGGTGGGAGAGTCTAAGACTAGAGGACACAGCCTCAGAATAGAGCAGCGTCCTTTCATAATGGAGATGAGGAATTTATTTCGCCAGATGGTGATGAACCTGTGGAATTCTGTGCCACAGAAGCTGTAGAGGCCAAGTCTGTATGTACATTTAAGGCAGAGATTGATAGATTCTTGATTGGTCAAGGCACAAAGGGATATGGGAGAAGGCAGGACATTAGGGGTAAGTAAAAA
This sequence comes from Mobula birostris, assembly GCF_030028105.1. Classification (NCBI taxonomy): domain Eukaryota; kingdom Metazoa; phylum Chordata; class Chondrichthyes; order Myliobatiformes; family Myliobatidae; genus Mobula; species Mobula birostris. Next base: position 55,493,907 of record NC_092381.1, on the reverse strand, counting down.
TAGATCAGCCATGATGAAGTGGTGGAGCAGACTCAACGGGCCAAATGGCCAGATTCTGCTCCTATGTTTTATGGTCTTTTGGTCTTGTTGAGGACTGAACATTCTGCCTCCAAGGGGATGGTGAAGACACAGCAGGAGAGGGAGCTGGGGTCAACGTAGGGTAGAGGGTTGGACCAGTCAGAGGACAGAGAAGGTTGGGCTATTCAGAGAAAATGGAGTAGGAGGGGGTCCCATGGAAGTAACAGGGCATAGTTGGAAGCCTGAGAAACCAAGGATGGGTGGGAGGTAGTGGTAGAAGAAAAGGAGCAGTAGTCCTGATGCAGGGTCTCAGCCCAAAAATGTCAAATGTTTATTTTCCCATCCATAGATGCTTCCTGATTTGCTGAGTTCTCTAAACTGGTATATGTAATTTTACCCCAGACTCTTGAATTATTTAATCTGTCAATTTACTTAATTTCTTCACACAGATTCAATAAAGATACTAGAACTGTATTCTCAGAAGCAAATACACAGATGGTAGCCTTGGTTAACTACAATTCTAGTAGCAGTCTAAAAAATGAAGTTAATTTTCGTTTAATGCACTTGCAAAGTAAAGTGGATTTGGTTTTTATTTACATAAATGAAATTACAAGTAAAAATCCACAGGTAAATTTCTGCATTGTTGCTGATTACCATAAAGATATGGTTGAATCCCGCTAATGGAGATTTCATTCCCAGCTCTATTAACTTCATTTTCGATTTTATTACTACAGACGTCCTGGTAAAGTAGATTTACAGGAAAGATAGCAAGTCACATGCAGTTAACCAGTTATTAAAGCAATCCCTTGAAAAGAATTCTTGACAATAAATTTCAGTTTTGCTTTGAATAGATAAACACAATTACTTTAATTGAAAGTTGTGTTTATATTGAGAACTGCTTAAAATTACGACTTAAGTCATTGATGCAGAACTATCACAAAGCGCGCTACAATTTTAATTTTTTTATTTTTAAATTTATTAAGATACAGCACAGAACAGACCCTTCGACCCACGCTAGCCTAGCAACACCTGATTTAACCCTAGCCTAGCCACGGGACAAATTACAGTGATTAACTAACCTCCCAACCGGCACGTCTTTGGACTTCGGGAGTAAACCGGAGGGCCCAGAGGAAACCCATGAGGTCACAGGGAGAATGCCCGAACTCCTCACACACAGCGGTGGGAATTGAACACTGTAAAGCATTGTGCTAACCACCACACTACAGTGCCGCCCCAAAAGATGGAAAACTAAATGAAAAAAAAGAGCAAAATCTTTCTCATGAATGTAAGGTCAATACTTAAGCAAATTAAATTTTATAAATGATGACTGGTAGCAGTTGAGTTAAAAAAGGAAGTTTTGTAGCGATTAGATGGAATATCGTCAATCATTGTATTATTTCAGAAAACGGTACACTGTTGAATATACGCAGTCTAATGTTTCTCATTTGTTCAGTTAAAGCAGGACTTTCTTAAACCCACTCTTACCCAGCTGACTGCAGTCATAACCAAGTAACTTAACCAGAAAGTTTAGTTCTATTCCTCACTAAAAATTCCCCATTTCCAATTAATTACACCGCAAGCTCTATTGCAGCAATAACATTTATACACAAAAACGCAGTAATCACTTCCTGTCAGGAATTGTAGATTTACATTTCCAGTAGGTAGCTGTTAAAATAATTGTATCTGCCATTTATCATCCTGTTGACTCCAAAAAAATTCCGAGCAGTTGTATTTGTCATTTTAGTTAAACCCTATTGACGTAAAGGTAAACCGCAAAAGTATGTCATATTGGCATAAAATTACCCAACCACCCATTCCATGAATTATACGGATTCTTAAGATGAAATATCGGAAAGTCGTTTTCCAAACTACCCGAACAAGATTGATCTAACGCCTTTTTACTGCTTTAACCCTGAGAACAGTCAGTAATCAGGTAAATAACTATAAGTATGCGTTACGTGGTAAAACCAAAGTAGCCCTTTTAATCAGGTGCCATCCTGTATCTCCGCGAAAAAAAACTATAACCACCTGCCAAGGACGAAACTTTCCCGGAGTGGAGGGCGCAGGCTCAGTGTGGCAAACGGGAGCCGTCGAGAGACGCTCTGCTGTCAAAAGTAGGAGAAGGAGAGGAATGATCGCAAGCTGCAATTTAAGTTGAAATCTTACCGTCATAGCATCCATAAGATGCGACTGTCGAGAAGACGGCGCACCTGCGTTGAGGCATTGCGTAATCTGTAGTTTCCCGGCACCCTGAACTCGCAGTCGCTCCTCCTCCCTCACCCGTCAATCAAAAGTGTTCCAAACAAAAATTGCTCCGAAACTCTTTACCACAAGTAAGAGCTATCCTCTCAAATGTCACTTATTTTTATCTTGTTTTTGCTTGCGTAATTCTGGATGATAACCAGAAAGTGCTCATTGCTTTTGCAAATATAAGGAATCCTAAGGAGGACTTGTATTTGCAGAGTGTGTTCCATGTCGCAAGTGATGGCTTGGGATTGGAAATTGACTTCTTAACACTTTGGAGGCTGCAAACCACAGGCTCAAACAGATAGGTGTAGCCGGAGTGAAAGCTGCTAGAAATGTTGTATGTAAGTGAAAATCTGAAATAAACTGCAGAAGCTGGAAATGTGAAATTAAACCACATACACTCAGCAGGTCAGGCAGCTCCTGTGGAAAGAGAAGCAGTTAGCATTCTGGGTCTGTGACTCTTCATCAGAAGGTAAAACTTAACTGTACATGCATTCGTTACATTATTGCAGGCATTGCCTTGACCTGCAAGAGATGAGTGAGATTTTAATGAATATTTCTCTACTTGCTTACTGAGGAGAAAATCATGGTTGCTGAAGAGGTAAGGGTTACAAGTGGGGATATTTTGGAGGTCATTCATATTACTAAACTGGAGGTACTTGTGGTCTTGCAGCTCAGTAAGATTGATAAATCCCCAGTACTTGACCAAGAGCATCTTCAGATTTTATGGAAGACTAGAGAAGAATTTGCAGAGGACCTCGTGGAGATATTTCTTTCACCATTAGCACCCAAAGTTCCTGAAGATTGGCTGCAGTTTTCTGTTGTTCTGGTTTAGCTAAACTCTTGTAGTATCTCATTTTTATAATTCTTTAGCCCATCCAGGATCTCAGCTGTATCTTTCTTAGCTTTTACATGAACAGCATTTTCATTGGTAAAGGCTAATACATTTAGTATATCAGCCATGTAGGGTGCAGACTAGACCCTACAGCCCGACTGACTGATACTAACCTAGCTGTTTATCTGAGTTAGTTCCATTTGCCTCCATTTAGCCATAAAGGACTTTTCTATCCATGTACCTGTCCAAGTATCTTTAAAACATTCTAATTGCATCTGTCTCCACCACTTCATCTGGCAGCTCATTCCATATATCGACCACCCTCTGTGTGAAAAAGTTGCCTCTCAGATTCCTTTTAAATCTTTCCTCTCTCACCCTAACCTTATGCCCTCTTGTTTTAAGACTCCCAGGCCCTGAGAAAAAGACTGTGACCATTCATCTTATCTATGTCCTGATGATTTAATAATAATCAATAAAGTCACTCCTCAGCCTCCTGCACTGCAGGGAAAAAAGCCCCAGACTTGCCAGTCTCTTCTAATAACTTAAGCCACATCGTTCTGACAACATCCTCGTGAATCTCTTCTGCACTCTCTCCAGCTTAATGACATCCTTTTTATAGCTGGGCAACCAGCACCACACGTCACTATCTTGAATAGCTAGAACATGATGTCCCAACTCTATATTCAATGCCCTGAACAATGAAGGCAAGCATGCAAACTGCCTTCTCCCATGTTTCAATCAGCATATTTTCTTTTCTTCTCTGCTCACAACTATTTCCTGTTTACATGCCAATAGAATGATTTTGGATTCATTTTTATGTTTACAATCTTTACTCTGTTCTTTCTTTGCCTCTGAACATTTGGTAATTAGCCAAGTCTATATTTGTGTTCACAACCCAGCCTCTATCACAGATTCCTTTTGTTTTGCCCTTTTGTGTTCTGTCATTCTGAAAGCTCTGGCTTTTAACTTCCTTACCCATCTCTGCAAATGGATTGTAGTTAGGCTATAGTTGACAATCTCCACCAACAGCCTACATACATCTGTAGAGTCATAGAGTCCTACAGCATGGGCACAGGCAATTCAGCCCATCTAGTCTACCCAACCACCATTCCCATTTAAGCTAGTCCCATTTGTACATGTTTGGCCCATATCCTTCTAAACCTTTCCCACCGATGTATCTGTCCAAGTACCTTTTAAATGTTAGTGCTTCAACCACTTCCTTTGGCTGCTCATTCTAAACACTGGCAACCCTCTGGGTGAAAGATTTGCCTTTCATATTCCTGTTAAATCTCTACCCTCTCACAATAGACCTATGTCATCTTGCTTTTGGTTCCTCAACGCTGCAAGAAAGTCTATGCCCATTGACCCTATCTATGTTCCTCATGATCTTATACACTCTGTAAGATCAGCCCTCATTCTCCTATGCTTCAGTGAAAGAAGTCTCAGTCTGCTCAACCTCTGTACATAATTCAGTCTCGAGTCCAAACAACATCCTTATAATTGTATTCTTGCCAATATTCTTGTGTTCTTGTTCCAGCAAGGCAGTTCTATCATTGGATGCTCTGAGGATTCAATTGGGAGCAGCAGGGAGTTTGCCAACATGCTCGTTGTGAATTTATCTAAGTGGTTTGGAAGGCAGTCCATGATCAAGGAAAACTGTGTGAGGAGACTGCACTTCACAAAAATATCCTCAGGAGCTTCTGTGACCTTCAAAAAGATGACCTGCTGCTGTCATCCAAGTCATAGTTCACTACTGCATAGAAACAAGCCCTTCAGCGCATCAAGTCCACGCCAAATTATTATTCTGTTGACCCTGTAACAGACCATCCAAACCCCTCCTATCCATGTACCTATTCGAATTTCTCTTAAATATCAAAATCAAACCATCCACCACTTCCACTGACCGCTCCTTCCTCACTCTCACCACCTTATGAGTGAAGAAGTTCCCTCTCATGCTCCCCTTAAACATTTCACATTTTACCTTTAACCCATGACATCTAGTTCTAGTTTAATCAAACTGCAGTGTAAAAAGCCTGTTTGCATTCACCCATCATAGTTTTGTTAACCTCTGTCAAATCTTCTCTCCTTCTCCTACACTCTAGGGAATAAAGTCCTAACATACTCAAACTTTCCTTATAACTCAAGTCCTGACAAAATCCTTGTAAACTTTCTTGGCACCCCTTCAATCTTATTGATACCTTTCTTGTAAGTAGGTTACCACAATTCTCCAAGGTAGGCCTCACCAACATCTTACACAGTTTCAACATAACATCCCAACTCCCACACTCAATGCCTTGATTTATGAAGGCAAATGTGCCAAAAGCTCTCTTCAATAAAGTCAACTGTGCTGACTTTCTATTGCTCTGCGTTGATTCTGGCTGGGATTATGGATATGTATAGCACGCTTTGCTCTTCCGGATGATGGCTGTTCATCCAGCTAGACATGACCTGCATTAGGCAGCATGGAGGCACTGCTGCTTCTCATCAGATTGCTGGTCCCCCAAAGCTGGTGAGACCAATGTTTCCTTCTGCCATGCAAGGAGCAGTAGCTCCCACCAAGTATAGGGAAAGGGGCTGGGAGTGGCTGGTCAGATGATTGTGTAGTTAAAGTTGTGTGGTTAAAGTAGTGTGGTAGGGGGAAGAATTTTAAGCTTCTGGACCACTAGAACTGTTGCTGGGGAAGATGGGACCTTTACAAGTTAGACAGATTGCACCTGAAACAGAATGGGGTCCAATATCCCAGCAGGAAGATTTGCTCATTGTGCAGGGCATGATTTAAACAAATATGGCTGGGTAAGTATACAGTTATGGCGGGAGTGAAGTGGGGGGAGCTGCAGTCAAATGTAGAAAGAAAATGAAATTGACCTAGTATGTTGAGTAGGCAATAAGGCACATCTGCATAATGCAAGGATAAATTGCATCTACCTGTAAAGAACCTGTAAATAAATGAAAAGAATAGTCATAGTCATACTTTATTAATCCCGGGGGAATGACTTCCTATGACACTCAGTGCTACATCTCGGTGGAATGAGTCTCTGGCTGAATGTACTCCTGTCCCCACCAAGTACATTATGTAGTGGATGGGAGACATTGACCAAGATGACGTGCAACTTAGACAGCATCCTCTTTTCAGACACCACCGTCAGAGAGTCCAGTTCCATCCCCACAACATCACTGGCCTTACGAATGAGTTTGTTGATTCTGTTGGTGTCTGCCACCCTCAGCCTGCTGCCCCAGCACACAACAGCAAACGTGATAGCACTGGCCACCACAGACTCGTAGAATATCCTCAGCATCGTCCGGCAGATGTTAAAGGACCTCAGTCTCCTCAGGAAATAGAGATGGCTCTGGCCCTTTTTGTAGACAGTCTCAGTGTTATTTGACCAGTCCAGTTTATTGTCAATTTGTATCCCCAGGTATTTGTAATCCTCCACCATGTCCACACTGACCCCCTGGATGGAAACAGGGGTCACCGGTACCTTAGCTCTCCTCAGGTCTACCACCAGCTCCTTAGTCTTTTTCACATTAAGCTGCAGATAATTCTGCTCACACCATGTGACAAAATTTCCTACCGTAGCCGTGTACTCAGCCTCATCTCCCTTACTATGCATCCAACTATGGCAGAGTCATCCGAAAACTTATGAAGATGACAGTGCAGTAGTTGAAGTCTGAGGTGTAAATGGTGAAGAGAAAGGGAGACAAGACAGTCCCCTGTGGAGCCCCAGGGCTGCTGATCACTCTGTCAGACACACAGTGTTACAAGCACATGTACTGTGGTCTACCAGTCAGGTAATCAAGAATCCATGATACCAGGGAAGCATCCACCTGCATCGCTGTCAGCTTCTCCCCCAGCAGAGCAGGGTGGATGGTGTTGAACGCACTGGAGAAGTCAAAAAACATGACCCTCACAGTGCTCGCTGGCTTGTTCAGGTGGGCGTAGACACGGTTTAGCAGGAAGACGATGGCGTCCTCAACTCCTAGTCGGGGCTGGTAGGCGAACTGGAGGGGATCTAAGTGTGGCCTGACCATAGGCCGGAGCAGCTCCAGAACAGGTCTCTCCAGGGTCTTCATGATGTGGGAGGTCAATGCCACCGGTCTGTAGTTGTTGAGGCCACTGGGGCGCGGCGTCTTCGGCGCAGGGACGAGGCAGGACGTCTTCGGCAATACAGGAACCCTCCGGAGCCTCAGGCTCATGTTGAATACATGGCAAAGTACTCCACATAGCTGAGAGGCACAGGCTTTGAGCACCCTGGTACTGACACCATCCGGTCCTGCAGCCTTGCTTGGGTTGAGACGTTTCAGCTGTCTTCTCACCTGTTCAGCTGTGAAGCCCACCGTGGTGTTTTCATGTGGGGAAGGGGTATAGTCATGAGAACAGGGTGGGGGACTGTGAGGAGGGGTAGGAGGGGAGAGTGGAATATGTGTTGGTTGGGGGATGACAACAGATGACTCATGTGGGGGATGGGCAGGGGCCACACTGGCAAATCTGTTAAAGAACAGGTTAAGTTCATTGGCCCTGTCCACACTGCCTTCCGCTCCTCTGTTGCTAGTTTGCCAGAACCCAGTGATGGTCCTCATCCCACTCCAGACCTCTCTCATGTTGTTCTGCTGGAGTTTCCACTCAAGCTTCCTCCTGTACCTGTCTTTAGCCTCCCTGATCCTGGCTTTCAGGTCACTCTGTATTGCCCTCAGCTCCTCCCTATTTCCATCTCTAAACACCCTCTTTTTAGCGTTCAGGATGTCCTTAATGTCCTTTGTCACCCATGGCTTGTTATTTGAATAACAAAAGACAGTTCTTGTTGGAACATTGCAGTCCACACAGAAGTTGATATAATCAGTGATGCACTCTGTGAGCCCATCAATATCCTCTCCATGTGGCTCACAGAGTGCCTGCCAGTCTGTCACCTCAAAACAACCCTGGAGAATCTGACTAGTAAAACAGATGGACAGAGCATTGATCAGACTAACTGGATCTCCTTAGCCATCGATCAGTTGCAAAGTTGGGCAAAGTATTTGCAGATGGGTTGATGCACTTTGGTAAATCAGATAGGGGTAGGACATGTGCTCTATGAGTAAATGGTAAAACACAAAGGAATAGCTCCTTGAAAGTAGCAACCCAGGCTGATGGGATGGAGTGTAGAATTTTAAAAAAAGGGCTGTCATGTTGCAGCTTCACAAGACTGGTTTGATGTCTCAGTGTATTGTGTACAGTCCTGGTTGCCACACTACAGGAATGATGAGATTATACAGTACTGGAGAGAGAACAGAGGAGATTTATTTTTGATTTATTTTATTTAGAGAAACAACACAGAATAAGCCCTTCCAGACCTTCGAGCTGCACCACCCATCAACCCCCATTTAACTCTAGTTAAATATACAATGACTAATTAACCTACTAACCAGTATGCCCCTGGACTGTGGGAGGAAACCGGAGAACCTGAAGAAAACCCATGCATTCCAAGGGGAGGACATACAGACTCCTCATAGATGAGGTTAGAATTGAACACCGAACTCCGATGCCCTGAGACATAATAGCATTGTGTTAATCACTACACTACCATGGTGCCCAAAAAGAGATTCACCAACCCCTGGCAGCTAAACACCCTGTGGACTACCATCAGGACATTGCTTGGATTGGCAAGACTTTAGTTATGGGAACAAACTGGAGACCTGGGTTTGCTTTTGCCAAAGGAAAAGAGGTTGAGGGGTAACCAGAAAGAGGTATATAAAATTAAAGAGGTATAAATCTAGTGGACATTGAGTAGATGGTGCTCATCTTCCTGATTATCCTTCCAGAACAAAGTACATCCACTGCTTTGTTCTTTGAGCTGTCCATCTTTAGTTTTGCAAACAACAGGAATTCTGCAGATGCTGGAAATTCAAGCAACACACATAAAAGTTGCTGGTGAACGCAGCAGGCCAGGCAGCATCTCTAGGAAGAGGTGCAGTTGATGTTTCAGGCCGAGACCCTTCGTCTGAAACGTCAACTGCACCTCTTCCTAGAGATGCTGCCTGGCCTGCTGCGTTCACCAGCAATTTTTATGTGTGTTGCCATCTTTAGTTTGTTGTGTTCCTCTCAGTGTGGTATCTCAGTAAAATGGAGCCTGAGTCACTGAACAATAATAATGGAACAATTATCATGTTTCTCTTTGGTGAGTCTATTCACTTGGCTCTTGACATTCTTGGTCCTGAACTTCATAGTGAAGAGTGGACGCGGCCTGTGTGTGATTTCTTCTTACAGGGCATGGCCATTGCAGAGCAGCCCAAACTTGAGAAACCAAGGTCTTAATCCAATGGTCAATGGGATACAAAATGATTAGAGACCAGTTTCAGCTGTGTAGGTATTAACTTATGAAGGCACACCCTCTGAAAGATGCCCACCCTCTGACTTTGGACATCACTAGTTTCAATGTAATAAAGATTTTAAGTGCAAACCAATCTGGTGAGTGTTATTATAAACACAATTTATTCAGAATACATAACATGTTGGTTACACAAGCAGAAACACTTAACCATGTTTGACTTCATTGGACAGATCATGAGCAGCTATAGTTAACTTTTCTAATCTTCTTGGAAGCCATCCAGGAAATCAATGTTCAACACCTGTGTAAGCGCAGTCTCGGGCTAGCTGATATATATACACTTCTTCACCATATTTTCCTTGTATACTTCCCTTATTTTATATCTGTCCCGTTCACTTCTTGTTTTCTAAAAGTCCAGGTATCACGTACTTTGAGGTTTTGCAAAATGTCTAAAAATATGCATTCGTGTCCTTGATGAGCTAGCTGTCTCATTTCCTAATTTTGACAATCACTTACCCTTTGGATCTATGTTTTAGCACTATATTGTTTGAAGATCTTCTTCATAGAAAATCCGTGGTTGTTCGGTGTTGCACTTTTGGCGCACTTCTCTGGGAGAAAATCTTAATTAGATATTATATTAAATATATTGGCATAAGATTTACATTAAAGACTGATTACACATCAAAAGAATTAATACTTTCAAAAGTAAGTTTCAACCTTGAAGAATTACATTTTGCAATGGCATTGTGCAATATTGCTTGTATTTTCTAGTTATTGAATAGTTCTTGCCTAGAAGTTCATAATAGTGACAAGATATTATACTCTGCCTCTGCATTTTGTTTCATTGAAAACAATTGAATACATTTTGTAGGTAGAATACAACACACAGATGTATATGACATGCTCAGCTTCACCAACTAGGAATGACTTTATTGGCATTAACTTCCAGTGAACAACTGTCTACATTACACCTCTTTCTTGTGCAGCTGGTCATCCCTCCTTTGCATACTCTCACAGGCATAGGTTGGAAGTGTTCAAAGATTCAAATTTAGTATCAAATTATACACCTCTGATATTCTTCTCCAGACAGCATGAGACCAAGAAAGAAAAGAATGGCTGCGTGATCATCAACTGCTAAATCCCCCCTCCCTGTGCAAAAAAGAGAACAAAAACAGAACCCTGCACACCAGAAATGAGAAAGATGGAGTGAAAAACACAGGATACAAAAAAACCCCCATCAGACTGAAAAGAAAGTCAATAGTCCAAGTTCATATCCAAAAACGCAGAAAACCTGGGTAACATTCTTCGGGCACAGCGGCAGCCTCTCCCCTCTCTGGTCGCAGAGCGATCCCACCAGCGATCAAAAGGCAGGCAGCCAAGGCTCACCTTCCACATCCGCCTCAATGTTTCAGTCTCCCTTGTCACTTTAATTGGTGAACAATGGAAGCTTTAATTGGAGAAATGGAGTTGAACACCAGCTCTCACCCTGTCCCGCAGCCTTCTTGCCACGAGGTTTGCACACGTTGCCTCTGTCTCCCGGAATCGTCTTGGAGACTGCAGAGTGCTGAAACACCCAAATGATCTCCAAACCGCTAATACAGGCTTCAACAGTTCCAGAATCACACTCAAGATGAAAAACAAACATAAACATAAAAGAAGTGAAATATATGGTTTCATGGTCTATCCAGAAGATGGCAACCATGGGAACATTGTTTGCAGGCACCATCTTACCATCTTGACCTCCAGCAGGTTGTCCATCTTGACCTCCAGCATTCCCTCTCTAAAGTTATGTCCTAGTGCTGAGAATAATGTATATTATCATGGACAGTGGACTGTCCATTGACAGGAAAATAGTGCAGCAAAACATGAGATATATTTAGGTTTTCAAATTTTATCTAGTGGGTTGCCGTGGACCTCAGCTATTTACACTCTATTGTAATAATTAAGATGAAGAGACCGTGTGTATTGTATTGAGATTTGCTGATGGTAACAATCTTGACAGGAATGTATGTTGCGAAGACGGAAAGGACCTGCCGTATGGACATGATGTACATTAGATAGATAAGGAAAGAGGGCAAGATACGACAAATGGATTGTGAAGTATGGGGTATAGAGGTTAGGAAGAGTAGAAACATAGAATATTATTTAAATTGGGTGATACCATTGAAAATTGGTGTTCAGAGAGACCCAGGCTTCCCTGTTTAATTAACACAGAAAAATATCATGCAAATTCAGCAAATAAACTAAGTGTCCTTCATTGTAAGAGAATAAGGAACACTTACTACAATGATACAAAGTTTTGGTGAGATGGTGTTTTGCTGTTATGAATTTATGTTTATGGTTATATAATGTTTATATATATTATATTATCATATGTGTAATGATCATATATGACTGTAAAATTCTGTATCCTTATTTATGGAAGAAACTATCTGCCTTTGTGGCAATCGTGTTAAGGTTCAATGAATGAATTGCTGGGACTAGGGGGATTATCTGTTGAGATATTTTAAAACTGAGGTGCATAATAATTTCTCTTTACAGAGGATGGTGAATTTCTGGGATTCTTTATTCCAGAGATGAAAGGTAGACTATTGGAGTTTTTAAAGAGGAGGTAGTTAACTTTCTGGAAGGTCGGGGAATTGAGGAGCATGGCAATCTGGTACAGAAAATGAGCCGAGGCAGTATCATATTTAATGGCAGGATAGGACTGAGTTGTCAGGTGTGGCTAATTCCATCTCTTATTTTCTGGAGTTTTTGAGAGATTGAGCAGATTAGACACACATTCACTGTAGTTTGAAAGAATGAAGGATAATCTTGGAATTTTGATTAATTGAATTTATAATATGAGGAAATTATGGAGTTGCTTCCCCTGGTGAAGAAATTTAGAACCAGGAGGGTGTAGTCCAAAGATGTCGAGGGGAAAAAGGACTTAAATCTTTTGGGATAATCTGTAGTTTTGTTACTGAGTATGTGAAAAGTGAAGCTAGATTTTTGGATGTTAGTAGAATAAGGAATCCTGGATACTTAGAAGAAAAGTGGATCCAACAATCAGATTTGCTTTGATCTTATAAAATGGTAGAGCAGGTTTGGGCTGGGTGTGTGGAAGTAGTGTGGGGTGGGAGGTGATTTGCGGTGAGGACGTTTGCCATATGCCATCTGTTTATTGCTTCGCTTTCTTATGCCTGAATGTTCTTATGTGCTTTTGTTGGTCCTTTTTTTGCTAACCCTCAAGTTCTCTAAAACAGTTATGCTTCACATTTATATTCCTGAGGAATCTGGCAAATCATCAATGGGAACTGGGCTGTTACTGAAAGTAGGGAATTGAAAGTACAGCCTAAACTCTTTCCCCTCACACCTACATGGTTACTGAGTTCCAGGCATCTCATGCCTGGTGGATGAGAAACTAAACACAGTGTGAGGAATCTCTTCTCAGGCTTCTAGCCAGGTCCAAGTATTGATTATAACCGACTTTATAATTGGCTATAATCGGTACCCATACCTGGCTGGAAGCCCAAGAATATTCGTCATATAAGCACTAGATCCTTTTTTAAAACCAGAACATTCCAAAAGGTGCTTATTTAGACCATAAGACCATAAGATAAAGGAGCAGAAGCAGTCCATTCAGCCCATCAAGTCTGCTCCAGCATTCAATCATGGGCTGATCCAATTCTTCCAGTCATCCCCACTCCCCTGCTTCACCCCATTCCGTTTGATGCCCTGGCTAATCAAGAACCTGTCTATCTCTGCCTTAAACATACCCAATGACTTGGCCTCCACAGCCGCCATCATTATTTAAATTTAATGATGAACTGAATACATATTTTATATTCCCAAACACCTGTGTTTGCTTTGCTTCTAAGCAATGATTGCTGTGAACCCTGTCTCTCTTAGACTATGATATCATTGCAATGGAGTTTGGTTGTTGTTATGGATCATTTGTTTTTAGTTATGTATATAGACCTGATCACAACCCCACATTCTTGGGAACTGAAATGTCCCCCTAGTGTAACAATGGGCAGTGAACAGCTTTTAAAAATACAATATCTTGAGATTTCATATTAAGTGTTTGTTAACAGGATACTGATTTGGGAGTACTCACTTTTTTTCCTGAAGCAATGACATGGTTGAATGAATTAAATTATTTATGTTAGTATGCCTTTCTCTGCCATGAGAAATGGTTCCACATGCAGACATGTATGAGCAGAATTCTCTTCACTAAATCCAACTGCTAATTAGATATTATTGCCAACAGGAAATCTAGTGGGACAGTTAGTATATTGTCAATAATAGATAGTTTCACATTTAAGAAGCTCCCTATCTTTTGGGTGATCTGAGAACATTGATAACTTGGGATTTTAGCAGTTTCACTGTAGAGGATCTGAGGACAAAGTCCTATCTTAATTCAATACAGAGTTCCAAAACATTGTTCAAGGTTTAAAGTAAATATATTATCAAAGTACATATATGTCACCATATACAACCTTGAGATTCATTTTCTTGTGGGAATACTCAATCACTCCAATAACTATATAGAAGCAAAGAAAGACCGCACCAACCGGGTGGACAGCCATTGTGAAAACGATGACAACCTGCAAATACAAAATAAAGAAAAACAAGTACTAGTAATAATAATAATAACCACTTTCTTAAATAACTACAATATACTTACAGAAAAGCAGAAAGGATGCCAAAAGGGTATGAAAGGATGTAAAGTACAACTTATAATAGATTCCATAATTCTAAATCAAGCCTGGCAGATAAGCAGAAATCTTTCATGTTGTTTTATTGACTACCAAAAGGCATTTGATTCTGTCCCACACTCATGGTTAATAGAAGTTCAATAGATATAAACTACACCTAATGCTTGTCAAATTCCCACAACATCTGATGAAGCATTGGCATAGTATAAACACTCTATCTATTAACAACAAGAAAAGAACAAACACCATTATCAAAATAAACCAAGGCATTTTTCAAGGAGACTCTCTAAGTCCACTATGGTTTTGTCCAGATTTAAACCCAGGCTAAAATTGGGGATCAAATCAGAAACAATGAAATGAGCTATACCTTAACACACCTTTTATACATGGACGATTTGAAAGTATATGCTCCTTCATTAGTAAAGCTAAAGCAATTAATTCAAATAGTATAACTATTTTCCAAAGATATAAACATGAACTTTGGACTGGATAAATGCAGCATTAAACAGAAAGAAAGATGCAATAGCACTAGTAGAATACAAAACAGAGCAGCAGGATAAAATACAATTGTTGATGAAAATGAAACACTAAGTATCTGCTATATCAACAAACAAAGAAAGTAGATCATAGTGCGATGAAGGAAAAACTTTTGACAGAATTTACATCAAGGCTTAAGAAAATCTGCCAAACAAAGCTCAACAGTAAAAATATTACAGGCAATAAACACTTACACTATACATATATTAACGTATTCCTTTGGCATAATAATTTGGTCCGAAACAAAGAAAAATAAGAACTGAAATGACAACTTTCAGAAAACATTATGTACACTTGAATGCATTTAGATTAACATTACCTAGAACAGAGGGGGGAAGAGAATAACAGGCATTAAGATTCTACACAACAGTCAGATAAAACTTTTAAGGATATATTTTCATCAATGAAAACAGGATTCAGGACTCCTCTGATAAGAAGTATTCACCACTAAACTTAAGTGAGTGCACAACCGAGAAAAATGAAGACATTATCACTACTGAAGAAAAAGTTACCCAATGGAAGAGCATGGCCCGCCATGGAAGACATCCCCACGATCTGAGCAGACTAGATGTCAACAAGGAAGCTTTGAATGCCTAGCTCAGAGCTGGAGGCATCTTCCCAGAAACTGAATGGTTCCTTTTGTCTATACTGGATCAGGTGGTTAACACAAAAAAAATCAAAAAAACATAATGAATACTAACAAATTCAAAACAGAAACAATCTGTCATAAGGGGGCGGGGTGCTGGTGGAAGACCCAAATGCAAGACACAGACACTGAGGTACTAGGAACAGGACTTGACTAGAGAGCGGGGACAAGAACATAGACTTGGGCTAGGACATTGGCTAGGCAAGAGGGACCAGGACAAGGAACTGGGAACTAGGAGCCTGGGCTTGGACTCCGAGCTGGAGACTGGACAAGGACCCAGAACCCAGGTCTTGACCCATGCTCAGACCCCGGAACAAGGCGAGGACATGACATGGCTACAGGACTGGACATGGCTTGGGTACTTCATGGCTTGGGTTCTTCGAGGCGAGGTCATGACGAGGCTTGGGTTCGGACTCCAAGCCAGAGACTGGACAAGGACCCAAAACCTGAGTCTTGACTCGGGCTTGGGCTCCGGAACTAGGCGAAGTCATGACGTGGTCTTGGGAGACAGGACTAGGCGAGGTTACAGGACAGAACAAGAGACTCCTGGGCAAGACAAGGAAACTCCAGCAAAGGACAAGGCACATGGACAGGACAAGAACACGAAGCCTTGACTTGGTACTCAGGAACAGCCGAGCCTTGGACTTGGGATGACAGGAACCATGGAACCTTGGACTTGGGACAACAGGAACGCAGAACACAGAGCCTTGGTCTTGGGGAGGACAGGAACACAGAGCCTTGGTCTAGAGCACGAGAACACAGAGCCTTGGATTTGAGAGACAGGAACACAGGGACATTGAACACAGAACTGGGACCCCTCCTTGGGAACAGGACTTAGGGCCGGGACCCGTACACGGAACACAGAGCCAAGACCCCTCCTTGGGAACAGGACTTGGGGCCGGGGCTCTACACAAAATGTCCCCAACACTAGGTAGCGGCAAAAGGCCGGACCTACCGAGCGAAGGCATGGACACAGAGACAGTTCGAACTCAACAATGACAGTTCCTTATCTTGACACAGCAAGGCTCACCCGGTCTTGCTCCAATGGTAGAACTTGCCAAGGCTGCAGGCAAGGCTCCAGACACAGATTGCAGAATAAAGCTTCAGACACAGGTTGCAGGGCAAGGCTTCAGAAGGAAGGGGAAGGAGAGTGAACAGTCCAGCCTCAGGGTAACGGCAAAGACGGCCTGGCTTACCCCACTGGGGTGAGGACAGGATACAGGGGTCCCCCGCTTTTCGAACATTTGCTGTACGAAACCTCGTGGTTACAAAAGACCTACATTAGTTACCTGCTTTCACTAACAAAAGGTGTTTTCACTGTTATGAGAAAAGGCAGCGCGCGACAAAAGGCAGCGTATGCCCTGAGCAGCCGAGCTCTTCCCCTGGAACTGCATTCCAGCCGGCATTGCTTAAACACCTGCCTGTGAGTATCTGTGCTTTTATGTCAACTTATTTTGAGCATTTGTTAGCAAGATGAGTTCTAAGGTATCGGAAAAGCCTAAACGAGCTCATAAGGGTGTTACACTTAGCGTAAAACTAGACATAATTAAGCGTTTCGATCGTGGTGAACGAAGAAAGGACAAAGTGAGTTTGGCTTGTGGAAGTTGACGAAGATGATGTTGAAGAGGTTTTGGCAACCCATGACCAAGGACTGATAGATGAAGAGCTGATGCAATTCGAAGAGGAAAGGATAACAATTGGAACTGAATGCGGTAGCGAATGGACCGAAAGTGAAGTCGTCCAGGAACTGAACGTGAAGCAACTGCATGAGATTTTCACTGCAATGATTGCAGAGAAGTACGACTTTAATCTTGAAAGGGTACATCGGTTTGGGGCATATTTGCAGGATGGTTTGAGTGCTTAAAAAGAACTGTATGTTAGAAAAATGCGCAAGGCTAAACAGTCAAGCATACTGTCGTTTTTCAAGCCTTCCACATCAGCCACAGCAGATGACGAACCTCGACCTTCGACATCAAGGCAGGCAGACATAGAAGAAGATGACCTGCCTGCCCCGATGGAAACAGACGATGATGAGATGACACCCCAGTGTCCCACCACCCCGACCCCCGGGCCTCGGACCGATACATAGAAACATAGAAAATAGGTGCAGGAGTAGGCCATTCGGCCCTTCAAGCCTGCACCACCATTTATTATGATCATGGCTGATCATCCAACTCAGAACCCCGCCCCAGCCTTCCCTCCATACCCCCTGATCCCCGTAGCCACAAGGGCCATATCTAACTCCCTCTTAAATATAGCCAATGAACTGGCCTCAACTGTTTCCTGTGGCAGAGAATTCCACAGATTCACCACTCTCTGTGTGAAGAAGTTTTTCCTAATCTCGGTCCTAAAAGGCTTCCCCTTTATCCTCAAACTGTGACCCCTCGTCTGGACTTCCCCAACATCGGGAACAATCTTCCTGCATCTAGCCTGTCCAATCCCTTTAGGATTTTATACGTTTCAATCAGATCCCCCCTTAATCTTCTAAGTTCCAATGAGTACAAGCCCAGTTCATCCAGTCTTTCTTCATATGAAAGTCCTGCCATCCCAGGAATCAATCTGGTGAACCTTCTTTGTACTCCCTCTATGGCAAGGATGTCTTTCCTCAGATTAGGGGACCAAAACTGCACACAATACTCCAGGTGTGGTCTCACCAAGGCCTTGTACAACTGCAGTAGTACCTCCCTGCTCCTGTACTCGAATCCTCTCGCTATAAATGCCAGCATACCATTCGCCTTTTTCACCGCCTGCTGTACCTGCATGCCCACTTTCAATGACTGGTGTATAATGACACCCAGGTCTCGTTGCACCTCCCCTTTTCCTAATCGGCCACCATTCAGATAATAATCTGTTTTCCTATTTTTGCCACCAAAGTGGATAACTTCACATTTATCCACATTAAATTGCATCTGCCATGAATTTGCCCACTCACCCAACCTATCCAAGTCACTCTGCATCCTCTTAGCATCCTCCTCACAGCTAACACTGCCACCCAGCTTCGTGTCATCCGCAAACTTGGAGATGCTGCATTTAATTCCCTCATCCAAGTCAATAATATATATTGTAAACAACTGGGGTCCCAGCACTGAACCTTGCGGTACCCCACTAGTCACCGCCTGCCATTCTGAAAAGGCCCCGTTTATTCCCACTCTTTGCTTCCTGTCTGCTAACCAATTCTCCATCCACATCAATACCTTACCCCCAATACTGTATGCTTTAAGTTTGCACACTAATCTCCTGTGTGGGACCTTGTCAAAAGCCTTTTGAAAATCCAAATATACCACATCCACTGGTTCTCCCCTATCCACTCTACTAATTACATCAGATCAGAGGCAATTGCCTCTGATCTGGGCCGACATTTGTGTGCTGGGCGGTACCTAACTTATTAGCTTGTTTATTTTGGCTTTTTTCATAAAGACGTGCTGGGTGCATCCCAGCTACCGCTGCACCACTGCATGCTACGCGGATTGGTATCGGTTGGTGGCTCGGAGGTTGGGGACCGCTGCACCACCCCAACCTCCGACGACTCAGCCTAACACACCATCATCAGTGTGCTCGGCGCTGTCTTCCCGATTCCGGTCAGTGATACTACACTGTACATACATTATTTCTACTTTATATAGGCTGTGTATTTTTATGTGTTATTTGGTATGATTTGGCAGCTTCATAGCTTAAAGGTTACTGGAGAGAGCGTTTCTGCCGAGAGCGCTTGCACCACGTTTCTGCCAAGAGCGCTTGCAGGAGATTTTCACTACGGTGGACAGTTCGGCAATGATTGTAGAAAAGAATTTCTACTTTATATAGGCTGTGTATTTATCATATCATTCCTGCTTTTACTATATGTTACTGTTATTTTAGGTTTCATGTGTTATTTGGCATGATTTTGTAGGTTATTTTTTGGGTCTGCAAACACTCACAAATTTTTCCCATATAAATAAATGATAACTGCTCCTTCACTTTACGACATTCCGGCTTACGAACCATTTCATAGGAACGCACTACCTTCAGGTGGAGGGGGAAACCTCTACTGACGAAACGAACGAACACCCACACTCGAACCCAGGGCCACTTATATTCCCAGCCCCAAGACAAGCATCAGGTGCCTATGATTAAGCCCAATGGAAACAAGGGAGAGCCAGAAGACCTGGAGTCCGGAGTCCATGGACCAGACCGTGAACCAGAACGCGGACTTCACGGACCGGACCATGACACAATCCAACACACCACAGGATCCTGTAGCAGTTTAACGTAATCTAATTTTTTACACAGGCACAATAAAGTGGTAAACATCATTCACTAAAATCTTGCTTTAAATTACAATCTTGAAAGAAATCATACCTTACTATAAATACAAACCTGATCCATTTATAGAGTCAGAATACTACAAATTATATTGTGACTGATCTGTTATTACAGATAGGACAATCTATAATAACCCTCTGGATATAATAATACAGGATAAACAAGCAAGAACAACTTATTTAATAGATATAACCATTCCAAACATACATACCTTACAGAAATCAATAAGTGAAAAACACAAGAAGTATACTGAATTAGAAGAGGAAATTGGAAGACTTTGGAACATGAAGAGGGTATACATTGCCCCAATAGTAATCATCCAAAAAACTAGTATTATCTGAAAGTCACTACTCAATAGCAGTAAAAAATTAGGCTACACAGCAATATCTACGTAAGTCTTCAGAAAGCCACAATACTAAACACCACTAGAATAGTCCGAAAGTTCATAGCAATTGACAAATGAGTGTGCATGGCTATGCCCATACCTCAGGTTTTACCAGCTTATGCTGAGAAAGAATGTTTAAAATAATAATAATGATAATAATAATTAATAAATAAGCAATAAACATGAGTTGAAGAGTCCTTGAAAGTGAGTCCATAGGTTGTGGGTACAGTTCAGCCGGCAAGTGGGCAAGTGAGGCTATATCGACAGGTTCAGGAGCCTAATGTTTGAGGGGTAATAACTTCCTGATGCTGGTTCTGAAAAGTGGTATGAACATGCAAATGTAAGACATTAAAAAAATTGCTTAGTATGTCCACAAATAGATAAGGAAGATTTCACAAGGTTGCTGGTGACATCAACATGCATACAATAATTACAAAAGATATTGCCTAAAAATAATATCCATTGCAACATACATTTCAGGTTGTCAGCTGCAAGAATTTATGAAGTATTATTATCTATTCAACTTTAAATGAAGAGCAGGGTCAAAATAATTTAACCTTATCTATTATTGATACTTTAGCACCCAATTATAGATGGTCATAACCTCTCAAATAATATCAATTTATCAGCTAGTGAAACAAGTTTTCCACATTCAACAGAGCACTCTCTTTTCTCCACTGATCTCATTATGTCCATGGAAATCTCCCTTCAGCAAATTATGATAATGAATGTTTTAGGCTGTGTGCTCAGTGCAGATTTTCCTTCTTGTGTAGTTTATGTCTGTATTTCCCACTGTTTAATAATACTGGAATATTGCTATGGTCTCCTTACAGATACATTGAGGAAAGTTGAGCATAATGTGTATTTACAAATTTGCTGAAATAATGTTGATTTTCCTGTAAATTAGCTCACTGTCACATTTTATTCCAGCATGCTGAAAGATTGGTTTTAGACCCTTTATCTCAGGAAAGGTGAGAAGGCCAAGAAAAAGTTCACAAGAATGATCCCAGGAATGAAAGGGTTAATGTATGCAGACTGCTTTATGGCCCCGGGCTTGTTCTCACTAAAGTTTAGAAGATTGGTGGGGCGGGGCGGATCTCATTGAAACCTGTTCTATATTGAAAGGCCTAGATAGAGTGGATGTGGAGAGGATGTTTCTTTTCGTGGGAGAGTCCAGACCAGAGGGTAGAGCCTCAGAATACAAGACTATCCCTTTAGAACAGAGATGAGGAGGAATTTCTTTACGCAGAGGGTGGTGAATCTGTGGGATTCACTGCCGCAAATAACTTTGGAGGCCAAATCGATGGATATACTTAAAGCAGAATTTGATAGGATTTTGATTAGTTTGGATGCCAAAGGCTTAGGGGAGAAAACAGGAGAATGGGGTTGAGAGGAATAATAAATCAGCCATGATGAACTGGCAGAGCAGTTTGATGGGCTGAATGCCCTAATTCTGCTCCTATATCTTTTGGGCTCATGGTCTTATGGTATGTATCTGAACACAGATGCAGTTTTTCCTGCAGAGTTAAAGACTATATCTTCATAAAGTTCTTTCTCTGACTAGATGGCTACTAGATTGACAGCAATGAAGAAGACCCTGGATGGGTCAATATTCCTTCAGATAATTTTCTATTTTCTTTAACATGCTCAGTGATTGCAGTTCATTACTTGCTACTACTCCCCACATGTGATCAGACACTGCTCTTCCTGCAGAATCTCAGAGCTCCCAGAAGCAGCTCTATAGCTCTAAAGTGGTTAGTGAGCTGAGGTTGATTAGGAGAGGGGCCAATTGATTAAGAGGGCAATTGAGAAAGGGGAATGACAGATGCAAGTGTGGCAGACAGAAGGTGCAATTATTCACAAGAAGAGATGTATAGAAGAAGCATGGAATTATTATTATAGATGGTTCCCATTTGAATAAGTGGGGTTAACAGGTCAAGTGGATTAAATGGCCTGTTTCTATATTGAAATTTCTATGACTCTACATATGTTTAACCTAGAAATTAACCTTCTGCTTCTATGTCTTATGGTCTTAAGCAAACATCATATTCTGTAATTAGAAAAGACTCCAAAGTGACCCGAAATGTCAAGTTGCTTGTCACTTTAATTCGCCACCGCACTCTCACTTTGATCTTTCTGTTTTTAACCTCCTGCACTGTTACAATGAAGCTCAATGCAAGCTGGAGGAACAGTACTTCATCCTCAATGTGAGCACATCGCAGCCTGCTAGACTTAAAGATCCCCAAATTTAGATAACTGACTGTTTCTTTCCCTTTATATCTGAACTGGCCATTTTGGCTTGTCATAACGTTCTCTTTCTATAATATCTCTTTCAATATAAATATAATAAGAAACTAACTTGGCCTGATGGGAATGCCATACAGCTGTGCTATCAGTAACACACAACACAAAGCAAGAAGCATAATATACGTCTACCTAAAAGTCATTTGCTCGCACTCTATGAGATGTATTCCCATTGTTCTCCTATCCTTTTTCCACCTTCTCTTGTGTTCTCTCTTACCGGTGTCCTGAAGAAGGGTCTCACCCAGAAATGTCGACTGAATATTATTTTCCAAGCCAATAGAAGTGCTGCTACTGCTGTATTGTTAAGTGTTTCAGTGCTGGATTCCCTCACACTGCTGGAGATTCAGATTCAGATTCATTTGCTTATTGCAATTACATCAAAAAGTGCATCATTTGTGTTTAGAAACAACACACACAAGTATGTGCTGGGGACAGCCAAGATGGTGCATAAGTGGCATCTCTTTACATGCAGCTCCAAAGGGAATCACCAAAAATTCATGTTTAGGACTACTACAGCTGAAATCTGAAATCCACAGTCACAACCATGGGACTTCAGTAAGCAACGTTGCTTGAAGATACTTCAAAAACTCTATTGATCCTCAAAATTGGCAGACCCCATGCTGCAGATTCAGGTCACAAGTGCAGTTTCCCTAATGCAGAAAATGTGCTGGGTTGCAAGTAAGATTGAAACATAGGGCTCCGAGGCCCCCACTTCTGAGCACCTTGGTGGCTGTTATACACTCTCTGGAAAGTAAAATTGTAGACCTCAGAGAAAGATGGACATCAGGGACTGTTGTGTACTTTGCCCCTCAGAAACATGGCTCCCCTCCAGCATTTCTGACTTAGTGCTACTACCTGAGGGCATCACCATCTACCACACGGCTAGGACAGTAAAATCTCTTAAGATAGAGAGGGTGAAGTGCTCCTCATGATGAATTCACTGTGGATCACAGATGTGACAGTTCTATCTCAAGTCTTGCTCACCCGACCTGAAATATTGATCAGTTAAGTATCATCAATTTTATCTGCTGAGGGAGTTTGCAGCCATCATCCTGGTAGCGGTGTACATTCCACTCCTGGCAAACGTCAGGCAGGCTCTGGAAGAACTGAGTACTGTGATCAGCAGTCTCAAAGCAGCACACCCTGATACATTCCTAGTCACTGTGGAGGATTTCAACTATGCCAGCTTGAAGAAGTCTCTGTACAACTGCTGCCAACATATCACCTGTGCTAACCAAAGGAGCCAAAACCTTGACCACTGTCACACCACCATCAGGAATGCTGACCATGCCATCCTGCACCCACACTTTGGCAAATCTGACCTCTTGGATGTTCTTCTACTCCCAGCCTAGAGGCAAAGACTGAGGACCACAGCTGGTCCAAGGTCATAAGAGGCAGAGGAGTGCTTACAAAATTGCTTTGAGTTGGTGGACTGGACAATATTCAGGGATTCATCTTCATATCAGAATGAATATGCCACTGTTGTCACCGACTCCACCAAGACCCATGTGGATGAGCGTGTGCCTTCGAAAACAAACCAGACATACCCAAACCAAAGACTGCGAATGAACCAGGAGATTTGTAGTCTGCTGAGGGCTAGGTCTGAGGCATTCAAGACTGGTGATCCAGAACTATACAAGAAGTTCAAGTATGACCGCCGGAAGGCTATTTTAAGAGAAAAAAATTCTGATTGCGGTTAGAGATGGAATCAGATGTACATCAGCTCTGGCAGGGTTTGCAGGCCATTACTTCCTACAAAGCAAAACCCAACATCATGAATGACTAGGATGCTTCACTCTGAGATGAGCTCAACACTTTTAATGCATGCTTTGCAAGGGACAATAGAACTACATCTGTGCAAATCCCTGCAGCATCTGGTGACCTTCTGATTTCTGTCTCAGAGGCCAACATTAGAACATCTTACAGGGGTATAAACCTTTGCAAAGCATCAGGCTTCAATGGTGCACTGGTAGGGTACCGAAAATCTGTGCCAACCAACTGTTGGGAGTGTTCAAGGACAGCTTCAATCCTTCATTGCTGCAGTCAGAGTTTCCCACCTGCTTACAAAGGGCTTCAATCATACCAGTGCCTAAGAAGAACAGGGTGAGCTATCTCAACGACTATTGCCTGGTAGTACTCATATCGACCATGATAAAGTGCTTTGAGAGGTTGGTCATGGCCAGAATCAACTCCTGTCTAAGCAAGGACCTGGACCTGCTGCAATTTGCGTACCACTACAATAGGTCTACAGCAGATGCAATCTCATTTGCTCTCCACTCAGCCTTGGACTAGCTGGATAACAGCAATACCTACATCAGGCTGCTGTTTGTTCATTACAGGTCAGCGTTCAACACCATCATACCCTTAGTACTAATCAACAAGCTTCAAAACCTGGGCCTCTGTACCTCCCTCTGCAACTGAATTCCTTACCAGAAGACCATACTTAGTGCGGATCAGAAATAACATCTTCTCCTTGCTGACAATCAGTACAGGGGCATCCCATCAGCAGCAATGCACATTCTATTTCTTTTTACATTTCTTTCAGGTGTTTAGTTCCGTTACAAGATACAAAAAGTTTCTGTCTTTATAACACAAATGCCAATGTTGTTCAAAATTAAATGTTTAAGTTATTCTATTATGGAGAATACCATAAGACCATAAGACATAGGAGCAGAAGAGGCCATTTGGCCCATCGAGTCCGCTCTGCAATTCAATCACGGCTGATCCTTTCTTCCCCTCCTCAGATCCATTCCCTGGCCTTCTCCTTGTAACCTTTGATGCCATGCCCAATCAAGAACCTATCAATCTCTGCCTTAAATACGCCCAACGACCTGGCTCCACAGCTGCCTGTGGTAACAGATTCCACAAATTCACCACCCTCCGGCGAAAGAAATTTCTCCGCATCTCTGTTTTAAATGAACACACTTCTATCCTGAGGCTGTGCCGTCTTGTCGTAGACTCCCCCACCATGAGAATAATCCTTTCCGCATCTAATCTGTCGAGGCCTTTCACCATTCAAAAAGTTTCAATGAGATCTCCCCTCATTCTTCTGAGTTCCCCCGAATACAGGTCCAGAGTCATCAAATGTTCCTCATATGATAACCCTTTCATACCCGGAATATTTCTTGTGGACCTCCTCTGAACCCTCTCCAATGCCAACACATCTTTCCTTAGATGAAGAGTCTAAAACTGTTCACAACACTCAAGGTGAGGCCTCAACAGTACATTATAAAGCCTCAGCATCACATCCCTGCTCTTGTATTCAAAACCTCTTGAAATGAATGCTAACATTGCATTTGTCTTCGTCACCACCAATTCAACCTCCAAGCTGACCTTCAGTGTAATCTGCACAAGGACTCCCAAATCCCCTTGCATCTCAGTTTTTGGAATTGCTCCCCATTTAGAAAATAGTCTGCATATTTATTTCTTCTACCAAAGTGCATGGCCATGTACTTTCTGACATTGTATTTAATTTGCCACATTCTTGCCCATTCTCCAAAGCTGTCTAAGTCCTTCCACAGCCTACCTGTTTCTTCAACACTACCTGCCCTCCAACAATCTTCATATCACCTGCAAAACTGGCAACAAAGCCAACTATTCCACCATCTAAATCATTGATAGACAGCATAAAAAGAAACGATCCCAACACCAACCCCTGCGGAATACCACTAGTCACTGGCAGCCAACCAGAAAAGGATTCTTTTATTTCCACTCACTGCCTCCTACCTATTAGCCAATGGTCTAGCCATGTTAGTAAATTTCCTGTAATATCATGGGTTCTTAACCTAGTAAACAGCCTCATGTGTGACACCT
Source organism: Mobula birostris (assembly GCF_030028105.1). NCBI lineage: Eukaryota > Metazoa > Chordata > Chondrichthyes > Myliobatiformes > Myliobatidae > Mobula > Mobula birostris. The sequence continues at coordinate 55,467,818 of NC_092381.1, read as the reverse complement.
TGTAAAAGGCCTTCTGAAAATCCAAATATATAACATCCACTGCATCCCCTTTATCTATTCTACGTGTAATCTTCTCAAAGAATTCCAACAAGTATGTCAGGCATGATTTTCCCTTAAGGAAACCATGCTGACTTTGTCCTATCTTGTCCTGTGACACCAAGTACTCCATAACTTCATCCTTAAGAATTGACTCCAATATTTTCCCAACCATTGAGGTCAGGCTAACTGTCTATAATTTCCTTTCTGATGCCTCTCTCCTTTCTTAAAGAGTGGAGTGACATTTGCAATTTTCTATTCCTCTGGCACCATGCCAGAGTCTAATGATATTTGAAAATTCATTACTAATGCTTCCACAATCTCTACACTACCTCTTTCAGAACCCTAGGGTGTAGTTCATCTGGTCCAGGCGACTCATGTTTCCTTTAGGTCTTTCAGCTTTTTTAGCACCTTCTCCCTTGTAAAGGTAACTGTACTCACTTCTCTTTCCTCGCACCCTTCAACATCTGGCACACTGCTAGTGTCTGACTGATACAAAATACTCAGTTAATTTATCTGCCATCTGATTGGCTCCTGTTATTATTTCTCCAGCCTTATTTTCTAGCACTCCTATATTCACTTTCATCTCTCTTTTATTTTTTACATACTTCAAAAAGCTTTTACTATCCACTTTGCTATTGTTTGCTAGCTTGCTTTCATATTTCATCTTTTCCCTCCTAGTGATTCTTTTATTGTTCCCTGTAGGGTTTTTAAAAAAAGCTTCTCAATCCTCTGTCTTCCCACTAATTTTTGTTTTGTTGTCAGCCCTCTCTTTTGCCTTTACATTAGCTTTGACTTCCCTTGTCAGCCACGGTTGTACTATTTTGCCATTTGAGTATTTCTTTGATTTTGGCTGATTTTGGCCAACTCCTCTCTCATACCATTGCAATTTCCTGTATTTCACTGAACTACTGCTATGTCAAACTTTACTTTCTCCCTATCAAATTTCAAGTTGAACTCAATCATATTGTAATCGGTACCTAATGGTTCTTTTACCGTAAGCTTGCTATTCACTTCCAGTTTATTACATAACACCAAATCCAGTATAGCTGATCCCCTAGTAGGCTTAATGACAAACTGCTCTAAAAGGCCATCTCATAGGCTTTCAACAAATTCACTCTCTTGAGATCCATTACCAACATAATTTTCCCAATCTATCTGCAAGTTAACTTCTCCCATGATGATTATAACATTGCCCTTTTGACACGCCTTTTCTATTTCCTGTTGTAATCTGTAGTCCACATCCCAGCTGCTGTTTGCAGGCCTATATATAATTGTCATCAGGGTCCTTTAACCTTGCAGTTTCTTAACTCAACCCACAAGGATTCCGATTCTATGTCACATCTTCCTAGTGATTTGATGCCATTCTTTACCAGCAGAGCCATACCACCCCCTCTGCCTACCTTCCTATCCCTCTGATACAATGTGTAACCTTGGACATTCAGTCCCCAACTACAAACATCCTTCAGCCACAATTCCGTGATGGTCACAGCAACCTGTAAAAGTGCAAGATGGTTATCCACCTTATTTCTTAATAACCAGAGACACCACACACCCCGGCCACTCCCTGTTTGACCCACTGCAGTCCAGCAAAAGGTTCAGGACACTAAAAGCCAGAACAAGTAGACTGAGGAACAGCTTCTATCCCAGAGCTGTGGCCTCTATCACGCCACTCCCACAGAACAATGACTGAAACTGTGAGCACACACATGCACAAGGACTCAAGTACTTGCACTAACGGCACTTTGTGCATTACTGTGATATTCTGGTGCGCTGCAACTTATTTTCTGCTACTTATCTATTTAATACTGTTTTTCTATTACTGTCTTGTTTTTATTTACTGCTTTATTGAATTGCCTGAGAGGAAGCCAAACAGAGTTTCATTGTACCTATGTATAATGACAATAAGGATCATTCAATTCAATTCAATATTCTGTGCATTGAGTGACAGTGTATTTGCTACCCTTTTTGATTCTGCATCCCTAATGCACTGATACTCACCCCGCTGGCTGTAGTTTTATCCTGTTGTCTGCCTGCCCTTCCGGGCAGTCTGACTGCACACTATCTTTGCTTTTTTACTATCTTCCCATTCTGAGTCCCTTCACTTTGATTTCCACCCCCCTGCCAAATTAGTTCAAACACTCCCCAACAGCTCTAACAAATCTGCCCACAAGAATATTCGAGCCCTTTGGGTTCAGGTGCAACCTGTCCCTTTTGTACAGGTCATACCTCCCCCAGAAGATAATCCAATGATCGAAGAACCTGAACCCCTATCCCCTGCACCAGCTTCGTGGCCATGCATTTATCTGCCACATCATCCTGCTTCTACCCTCACTGGCACGTGGCACAGTTAGCAATCCAAAAATTACTACCCTGGAGGCCCTGCTTGTCAGCTTTCTGCCTGGCTCTCTAAATTCTCTCTTCAGGATCTCTTTGCTTTTCCTTCCTATGTCATCGGTACCAATACTCTCCCTTCCCCTCCAAAATGCTGTGGATGCAATCTGAGACATCCCTTACCCTGACACCTGGAAGGCAACATACTATCTGGGTGTCCCGTTCATGACCACAGAATCTCCTGTCTGTTTCTCTGACTATTGAGTCCCCTATCACTACCACTCCCCTCTTCTCCCTTTTTCCCTTCTGCACCACGGACCCATGCTCAGTGGCAGTAATCTGGTCTCCATGGCATTCCCCTGGAAGGCCATCCCCATACAGTATCCAAAACGGTACAATATACTTATTTTTGAGAGGAATGGCCATAGGGGTGCTCTGATCTAACTGCCTATTCACTGTCCCATTCCTCCTGCTGACAGTCACCCAGCTACTCACCTCCCGCAACTTAGGGGTGACTACTTCGATCGATGATCTCCTCACTTTCCTGTACAAGCCAAAGATCATCCAGCTGCTACTCCAGATCCCTAACATGGTCTTCAAGGAGCCACATCTGGATGCACCTCATGCAGGTGTTGTTCCCTTGGAGACTCTGGGTCTCCCAGGACTCTAATGTTCAGCATGAAGAACACACAATGGCCATTTAAGCTACACTAAGTACCCCTGACACTCCTGAGAAGGTGAAAGGAATATTCAAAATCACAATAAAAGATCTAAGTGGAGAAAGAGAATCAAAACTAAATAAAATAAAAGGTTAAATGGGCAAGAACTTAGTGAATATTACTTGGCAGAACAATACAGAAACCAAGAAAAGAGAATATACTAGGTTGCAAAGCAACAACAGCAAAACAAACAGCATTCCGCCCACTCACACATATACACACAGTACTCTAAACCCAGGGCAGGTGTCTCCTTTGGCCTCCAGCCTCTAGTAGACTCATAGATACACAGACATTAGGCCTTTAACTTCCTCAGTAGACTCAGGACCCAAGCCATTGGGCCTTGACTAATGGACTTCTGATTGCCCTTCAGACTTCAATCTTCAGTGTCAATCCTGGACTCACCGATGATGACCTCCCTGGATTAGGACTCGAACTCCAGGCTTCAGGCTCTTGTCTCACCAATGACAGGACCCGAAATGCTCTCGCCGCTCTGCCTGTTTGACATTCGAACACGTCCACATCGCTGTCCTTTGAGAGTGGAGCAGTGGCTTAGACTCTAGCCTGTACTCTAACTCCTCCACATCCCTGTCCCTAAACCCTAACTCCCTTCTCTGCTCCTCAAAATCATCCCTACAAGCCTAAAAAGTGAAAAAAAACAACTGTCTGAACCTTGACCTTGATGGAGTCTGCAGCTTGCCGCCATCTTGCATGATGGTGCATGCAGGAACATTGAGTCACAAGGCATTCCTGGTGCAAACCTAATTCTTGGTTTGGGTTAGAGAGATGGAGTGGGGTTGCTGCAGATCTGGTTGTTCATGTCCTGCTGCTTGTTGCTGCAAAATCTTATCCGCTTTATCAAATGCAGCAATTCTTTCATTAACATGGCAGAGTCCATAGCTTGTATCTAACAGGTGGATTAGCAAAGCGTCAAGAATATGTCCTCATAAGAGTTGATGAACACCTTGACCACTCGTGACTACTGAAGGAATAATCTCTGGGGAAGATTTCATAATGGAAAGTGAGGCCTATTGGAACATTTTGTGCTTAACCTGGTATGAAGGTCATACCTATATATTTACTAGAAATTGGTCATTAGCTACTCCATGATTCTGTATTGGCTATGATTTCCATAGCACCAGCAACAGCAAGTCATGCAAGCTTAACTATTTCCAAATGGCAATCACAATTGTCATCTTTTAGGTTAGGAGATTTGACAAATATTCAGCAGTTTGAAATAACAATGCTAACTTGTACAGGAAAGTTGGTCTTATGTAACGGTCTTTGCCCCACTGACCCCCTGTTGCTTAGGCTGAATAGCCATCTTCCCCGCCAAACAGTGCAATCGCTTTGGTGCGGTTAAGGTGTGAGTCACACATAACATTTTAATACGTTGGAGCTCATGGCTCCGATTCCATCCACAACGTCCTTCCGAGACTCTGGCCACCCTCCGAACCCCCGAGGTCCGGTGTCCACTGCCCTGGAACCGCTGTCCATTCCTCACATGTCCGTTCTCTCTGCTCGCCTCCTGAAAAAGCCCGCACTCCTCAACTCAGCACACATATACAAGATAGCAGAACATGACTTCCATTGGCTAACAAATGAATACAATTTCCATTATCACACTGTATAACCCAAACATTGCGGTTACAGAGAACCCCTTGCTCAGCAGCTAACATTATGAGAAGCCATTTTAATATAACACTTCAGAGAAGTCATTTTGGTAATAAGCGATCAATAGTTAATAGTCCATCTAGTACACTGAGAGCCCTACACTTATTATTATAACCAAAAGAATTGGCAGTTGGTAGCAGGGATATAGACTAATACAAGCAAACGTAACTTAGAATATTTGTGTTTTGCATGGAGGTGGTAACAGCTCCTAACGTGTAAAGGGAAGCAGTCCTGAAGAAGAGTCTTGGCCCAAAACGTCGACTGTTTGTCTGTTTGTTCATTTCCATGGATGCTGCCTGACTTGCTGAGTTCTTGCATCATTTTCCATGTGTTGCTCTGGATTTCCAGTGTCTGCAGAATTTCTTATGTCTATGTTCTGTTAGGCTGATGACACACTGCCACAGTCGATCGCACCTATCTCTCTGTAGTAAGCAACGTTGTCTGCAGCAGTCTCTCTTCAAAGTTCCCCCTTGTCTGTGTTTGATAAAATATGACCACAGACATCCTTGCCTGGATGTTGTCTTTGATCCTTGCATTACCACAACTTCTACACTCCCTCCTGTAGAGGACAACGTAAATCTTACTGAATTTCAATAGAGTCAAGTCTCTGAAACTTAGTGACAGTTTCATCATGGACAGTTGGCTGTTGATATCAGGGATGTACGTGCAACACTCCTGGCTAGTAATGGCACAAGTACCACCTCTCTTAGACAACAGAAAGTCTAGTGCTAGTTGATTTTGAAGGGCCACAGTATTGATTGCCAGCATTTCAGCAGTAATGTCATTGATGGCCTGGCTCATATCATGTAGCAATAAGGTTGTATCATTAGCTAATTTCTCCAGCAGTGCTGAGGGCATGTTAATGCTTTCATGAGCCAGTCTGGCAGGCTCCCAGAACAGGAATACTACAGTCCAGAAACAGTAGGTTTCCATAGTCCTTCAGTGTCAGCTCCACATATTGGTTACTTAAAGTGGCAAAAAGCAAAGATCAAGAGTTTAGCCCTTCAGTCCTTTATCAACAAGGTTGTTCTGGCCCTGGTCTAGTAGCACTGCTGGCTTAACGCATGAGGTGTGTACCAACATCGACTTTCGTTGGACATTTAAGGTGAATATTGTATGTGGTCAGCTACACTTGGAAAAGACCTCCCCAGCGGGGATCTAGGCTGTTCTTTTGTTGGCAGGCTGTCAGCAGTATCCAATCTCCCAGCTGGTATGCATAGCACTCTGCACACAGCACAATCTTCTTGGATTTAATTACTTGTTGATAGAAACCTTTAAGAGCTTATATTAGTGCTATACAATAATGCAGCTTTCAGTAGTAAGGATGTTCATCTGTTTAATTAAAAGGCAACTAGCAAGTACATGGAAGTCCCAAAACTATCTCATGTGAAGGTAGACCTGTCACGTCATTTGGAGTGCAGCACATTGTCATGACAGCCTGTCGAAGCCCCCCTGGCCACTTTAACTCCGTCCTGTTGTGCAATTAAGCTAACCTGCATTTCAAGGTCCCATTCTGTCTTTCAGCTGCCCCATAAGACTAGAACAGTAAGGGCAGGTGAAATGATAACGTTGAATATTTGTGTTTTGCATGTTTTTGTGAGTGTAGACCGTTATCACTTGAGATTTTCTCAGGAATCCCAAACCTGGGAATACATTCTCATAATAAAAATTACCAGCAGTTTCAGCACCATTTCTCTGAGTTGGATAAACTTTTAGCCATGCATTATCACAACCCGTACATTGAGGTAACTGTATAAAGTCTATCTGGAGATGTACAGACAGTCTTCTGGGCGAGGGCCCAGCGGCAGCAGATGTCGGCAGTGTCATTCAGGATTATGTCTCTGGCAGATCATATCATTACTACTCATGCTATCTGTTGGACTCTCGCAGTATCAAGAGCTAATTAATGTTGCAGGACTCTTTACCCAGAAAGAAAGCTGATGTGCAGCTTTCCATATCATATCACCATTTTTGTAAGGATATAGATGACTGGAAATACTGTAAATGATAAACCTTTTGTTCATACTTTTTTTCATTTGGGTCAATAATATCAAGCTGCACTTGTTTTATGCCTTTACACACCATCTTAGTGTGTAATCAGATGAAGGCAGTCACTGATCTGGGGACAGTAGAAGGAGTGACCCAGAATTGGCTTTTTTAATGAGGTAGGCTTCTTAAATAGCGCAAGGAAAAACAGATGAAAAATGTGAGCTCACCTCATTAGGGCTTTTTAGTCATAGAGGGTAAATGGTGAAATGGGCCCATTGGGTTAAATTAGCCTGATTCAATACAGTTTAAAACATCCAAGTGTTTTATTCTCTTCATCTGTCAAGAGGGGGCACTCTGGTATCAGTGAGCAACATATTCATTGTTGCCATACCTGAGCAACAGCTTACTTCAGGCGTAATATGTAGCAGTCTGGCTGTTACCACCTTTGCTCTTTGAGGATAATATAAATCAAAGGTTGAATTAATATTTCAACATTATTAAATGCATGTATGTTTAAAAATGATTTTAAAGCTATAGTCAGATACACATTATTTGGTCGCAAAAACTGACAATTATACTGAGCATGACTGTGCTCTATTATTCAAATTTATACATAAAAGACATGAAGCCTTTTGAAAAGTTTTGGAAAAGAAAAGAGTGACAGTGTTTGCTTTTCTAGTGCATGTCTGAAAACTGTAGCTGCTGAAGGTTTATCTGCTTTGATCTGAAAGACTCCCAAAAGTAAAGTGAGTCTGCAAGTAACAGAAAGGGAGCAGACACCCACCCACCAATTGTTTGCCTCCTTCTAGAACATTCCCAGGTTTACTGATCACACCAGATGACACAGATGAGGCCCTTTTTCAATGCTCAAAAATACAGATGCATTGCTCTTCTTTTTCATTACATTACACGCACGAAACTGAATTTTTCTCCAAAGGATCATGTGAATCCATTGACTGCTGGGTCAAAGTGCGCTATTCAGATCATGATTAGCAGTCAAAATTGAGCCATTCTTGACACCTCTGACTGCTGATCATAAGTACACAGATGGCAGGTTTTCAAATCGGCTGTCTACTTAATGATGATATTACCTACATAATGCTCCCTTATGGTGTTGCTGTGGTTCTGACACTCATCAGGTATTGGATGCTGAGAAAACAGATGGGTTTTCATAAAGCTTCTGTCCCTTCAACAGTGCAATTTTAAGTGGGTCTCCCTGCGCAGGTCCCAACCTGCATTGGGAATACAAGTCAGGTAGATCCCCTTGATTTGGTTATCTTTTGAATCAGCGCTGGCGCACCTCAGGGGTGTGTGCTTAGCCCACTGCTTTTCTCTCTCTACACCCATGACTGTGTGTCTCAGCACAGCTCAAAAGCCATCTATAAATTTGCAGACGACACAACTATTGATGTCAGAATTTCAGATGGTAACGAGAGGGTGTACAGAAGTGAGATATATCAGCTAGTTGAATATATATTTTATATATATACTTACTGTAATTCACAGTTTTTTCTCTATTATTATATATTACATTGTACTGCTGCTGCAAAGACAACAAATGTCATGACATATGCCGATGTTCCGATTATGACTCCTTTAGGTCCGTATCAATCTGTTCTACCTAACCCTGCCCACCCATCATAGCTCACCATCCTTGGCCAATGGTCACAACCACCAGTCTCTTGACTCTTCCTGTCCCCAGTTAGTTGATCATGATTCCACTCACATCTCAGAACCCAATCCACAATACTTGTTGACCTCTAGGGCGCAGGAGTTCCAAAGTTCTTACTACTCTCAGCTCTTAACCTGCTGCTCTCAGTGCAAAAGCACCAATGCAAGGCACCTCCCAATCCCAGGCACAGTCTGAGATCTCATGTACTTACATGCAGTGCTGTATTTTACCTCCCCAACCAGAACAAAATATACTGAACCCTGTCACTGCCCAGATCCTAATCATAACTATTTTTTTCTGCCAGGTCCTGATCATAACCTGATCCCAAATGCTGAACCTCTCTCCCCACAATTTGGCCTGCTGATATATATTTTTCCTGCAATAGTATAGCACCCTGTGGGAAATGTGTAGACCCATTCGGCTTCATTAGCAGCTTGGGATCTTGAGCGTGACCAAAAGTTCATGCAGCAGGCCGACGGACAACATGGTTGGTAACTCACCACAATATGACCATTTACTGCATCTCTGTGGGTGCCAATGAATTTCTCAAGAAACGTATTCTTAGTATGAAGACACACAATATTTTTATTGCAAAAACACAAATGGCCTTCTGAGAAGTTCAAGGAAAGCCTAAGTTGTATGTGTTGGAGTTGATCAAAGGAATCAAACAAATTGTATAACCAACAAGTTGATTGAATAAAATTACATCAGAAGACATTCAGCCTTCTGTAATCACTGAAAATGATGTTCCTTCAATGCTTGGTGTTGGAGGTGATCCATTGTATGTTAGAGAATCCTACAAATTTTCAATTTTTTTGAGATTCATCTACACTGACAATTCATCGAACAAATGAAGGTGAAAATTACCCTTAGTGGGCCTTAGCTTTCTCATACTAATAGTCTGCTCAATTTCCTTCAATGTCCTCCCACTTGGAACTGAAGAGGCTTTCGGATTACCTGACAAATATGCAGCAGATTGCATTAATTCTTTGATGTACATAGCAGACAAATTGCAAAGTCATTCCAATTGCAATAACTTAATGGAAATATGATTAGGTGTAATGAGTTAAACATAATCTATATTTTCTGGAAAATACTCAAAGACTAATGTCATTTTGGAATTGATTTCAGGGGAGACAACAATCTTAAATGTTCTAGTCTAATTATTAACTTTATTAACTTTTGAAAAGTTTAAGTGGAGGATTACAAGATCAAACAAATATTCATGTCAAACTTAGAATGGACAATTTACATTGCTGTTAATCATTCATTGAGAAAAGCTGCTTGTTCAGTTTTCCTCAGTTTATCTAAGACAATGTCATCATCACATCCCCTGATACCCCCTGCCCACCCCCACCCGAGCTGTTCAGCCATCCCCAATCTTGCAACACTACCACCTGTTTGGAAAATTGCAACATCTAGCATTCTTGCTGCTAGAAACTAGTGGATTGATATAGGCTGTAACTTTTCTTATTTTATAAAGTTTTATTTAGCCCAAAGAATGCATTTGCTTATGAGTTGTCTCTCATCTTTTGCATGCTTATTGCTTTTTACTCAATTTGTCGATTTGAATCTGATCAACAACAGGTTTGTGTTTTATCTCTTCGATGGTACAGAGTGGTTTGAAGTATTGTTTTGCTATTTATGGTTTATTTATAAAGATTGAAAGATTAAAAAGATGAAAGGTTGCCATGCAACATACACTAAATTACAATGAATATTTGATTGTGATCCAGCAAAGATTGAGTGTAAATAGGTGTGTTCATATGGTAAAAGATCACTTGCTTTTTTTCCCCTCTAATGCATATTGTATCAAATTTCCTTGCAGCTGAGGAAACAGGAACTTAAATCATGAGGGGTGTGCTGCCCCATTTACACTCATAAGGTCATACAGCACTACAGAGGCAGAAACTTTGGCCCATCTAGTTCATGCCGAACTATTAATCTGTCTTGTCCCATTGACCTGCACCTGAACCACAGACCTCCGCAGCCCTCCCGTCCATGTACTTATTCAAATTTCTCTTAAATGTGGAGATCAGTCCCACATCCAATACTTCCCCGCTGGCAGCACGTTCGCATTCTCACCACCCTCTTTAGCATCTGGCTGTGTTTTTTTTAATGAGTTGCTAGTTTGGCGCTCAACCCAACACAGATGGAAAGTGTGCGAGGAGCCGGACGGATTCGAACTCGAGACCACTTGCCTCAAAATCTGGTGCAGGTGCCACTACACCACTGGCTGACCTACCCTAACAAGACACCTGATAAGTTTTAATGAAATATATGTAGATATATGTAAACAGGTATGTTAGTATGGTAAAATATCACTTGCATTTTTCCTCCCTCTAATCCATATTGTATACAATTTTCTTCCAGCTGAGATATTGTTTCCATGCATGCAGTGAGTTATTGTTCACTGAAGGAGCATGACTCCCTTCTTCACGGCATGTCCAATATCGTAGCGCAGCTGCCTTGTACTGAGGGATCTAGCTGAATGAAAGCATGAACCATCATCTCCTGCTCCCCTCTTCCCAAATTAAACAAAAATTCCATGAATCTCCAGGAACGAAAAGATAATTGGCATGTTTTCTTTTCTTTCATTTCTTAAATCCTATTTCCATAGTTTGTCTAAAATAACTTTTGACTGGTTCTTTCACTTGTACATGTGTTAGCTGGTGCTCATCTGCTTAACTGGATCTGATCCATTTCTCTCATACTTTTACAAAGTACACCAAAGTTCTGCAAAGGTTTAATCCTGCCTCAGACTGATCTCCCATCCTACAGTGGTCCTGCTCTTATTTTTCTAGCCCTAGCCTCCCTCACCATGCCCTCTTAATCCCTACTGTGATTCCAGCAGTTTGTCCCTGAAACTTCTATTTCATTCCTGTCATTCCAAAGATGTGGGCATTACTGGTAAGGCCAACACTTCAACTTTACCTTAATTGTCCTTGGCTCTTGGAGTACCGCGGTACCCTAGTGGGTAGTTTAATGACATCACAGCTCGGGCATTGGAGTTCAGTGTTCATTGCTGACGCTGTCTGTAAGGAGTTTGTACGTTCTCCCCATAATCATGTGGTTTCCTCCTGGTGCTCCTGTTTCCACACACAGTCCAAAGATGCACCGATTTGTAGGTTAGTTGGTCATTGTAAAATTGTCCTGTGATTGGGCTAAGTGGGTTGCTGGGTGGCATGGCTCATTGGGCAGGAAAGGCCCTGTGGGTTGCTGGGCAACATGGCTCATTGGGCAGGAGAGGTCTGTGGGTTGCTGGGCAGCATGGCTCATTGGGCTGGAAAGGTCTGTGGGTTGCTAGGTGGCATGGCTTATTGGGCTGCAAAGGCCTGTGGGTTACCGGGCAGCATGGCTCATTGGGCAGGAAAGGCCTGTGGGTTGCTGGGTGGTATGGCTCATTAGGCTGGAAAGGCCTGTGGATTGCTGGGCAGCATGGCTCATTAGGCTGGAAAGGCAAGTCGGTTGCTGGGCAGCATGGCTCATTGGGCAGGAGAGGCCTGTTGGTTGCTGGGCAGCACGGCTCATTGTGCAGGAAAGGCCTGTTGGTTGCTGGGCAGCACGGCTCATTGGGCAGGAGAGGCCTGTCGGTTGCCAGGCAGCACGGCTCATTGGGCAGGAGAGGCTTGTCAATTGCTGGGTGGTACAGCTCACTGGGCAGGAAAGGCCTGTCGGTTGCTGAGCAGCACAGCTCATTGGGCAGGAGAGGCTTGTCAATTGCTGGGTGGTACAGCTCACTGGGCAGGAAAGGCCTGTCGGTTGCTGGGCAGCACGGATCATTGGGCTGGAAAGGCCTGCTGTGTGCTGTATCTCTAAATGAATACACAAAATTAAAATATGCCAGTTAGCTGCCTTCTTCATCATCTAGAGTCTTTGGGTTAAGGGTAATCCTAGAATGACATTGGTGTGGAGTTGCAGGATTTTCATCCAGAAACAATGAAAAACATCTGGGCGCAAACAACAGGAATTCTGCAGATGCTGGAAATTTAAGCAACACACATAAAAGTTGTTGGTGAACGCAGCAGGCCAGGCAGCATCTCTAGAAAGAGGTGCAGTCGACATTTCAGGCTGAGACCCTTCGTCAGGACTAACTGAAGGAAGAGTGAGTAAGGGATTTGAAAATGATTTTGGATCTCCCCCTCCCCCTCCAACTTTCAAATCCCTTACTCACTCTTCCTTCAGTTAGTCCTGACGAAGGGTCTCGGCCTGAAACGTCGACTGCACCTCTTCCTACAGATGCTGCCTGGCCTGCTGCATTCACCAGCAACTTTTATGTGTGCTGCAAAAACATCTGGGACTTAGTGGATACCTAAAAATTATGGTATTATTTTATGTGTGTCTTCAAGATGTCAAATAATTGGCATTATTTTATATTATCAAATTATGCATTTCCCACCTTTGTGCTCATAGTAGAGGCTGTGGATTTAGAAGATACTGTTGAAGAAAATTAGTACTACTGTGTATCTTGTAGATGGCACACATTGTAGGCTAGATGTGACAATGGTAGAAAGCTTGGATAGTTGAGTCAGACTGAATGGATCCCAATCCTTCTTGGATTGGCAGTCAGTAATTAGTGAGATATTATAGGGATTGTTACTTACGTAAGACCACCACCCCTACTGGGGCATAGGACGCTGACGGTAGATCATCAGAGTCTTCTGTCCTGGGCCAGTCTTTCAATTTGTCTCCAGGTGTAGCTCATCTTCTTGGAGTATCCTTTGTCTCCCAGGGTTGAGACCTTTGGAGCTGCTGTTGTTGTTTCTGTAGCACTGGGATTTTACGGGATGTGGTTACTAGTTCCATACCCAACACTCCTCTTTTGCAGCTGGGCTTGGGACAATTCATGGTGAAATTACAGGGATCATTGTCAGGGCTTTAACTATTTCTAATCTATATTAATGGCCTGAAGGCACCAGGTGTACTACCGTTGACCTTGCTAATGATCTGTTGAAGGAACTTTTAATATATAAATCCCTTGCAAAAAACTCAAGAACATAGAATGTTATAATTTTCCTAATGACTAATATCAAAAACAGATAAATAGCTTTTTTTTTAAAGCAGAAAGAATAATTTGTCCATAATGAACACATTTCTTTACTTTACTCAGATCATTATATTCCTTTTCTAATCACTTTGTTCGAAACATCCGAAGCTTAGTTCCACTTGATTGTCAACTTGGTCAGTGGGCTGCATGGACTGAATGTTTTCCTTGTGAAGCAAAAAAGGTAAGATTACACAGAAAAAGTTAACTTTTAGTTACTGGAATAATCAATGTTGAAACAAAAATATTTGTTACAGAAGTTAAAATTTAAAGAGTAAATGATGGAACTACTATATATAGCAGGTCAAACAGTAATCTGAAAGAGGATATTAAAAGACTTTTCTTTATACAATTTACCATATTAAACACATTTCGAAGTCTCAATTTCACTATCATAACCTCCCTGGTTATATTTCATAGAATCACATAAACTACTGGACTGCCTCTACGCTGCTCTGTCAACTAGTCCTAAATGAAAGAAGTAGTTTCTGCTACCTTGCAGTAATTTCTCATTTCCATTTAAGAAGTTTTACAGTCTTTTAAGTGATGTTGTTAATCTAATAACAATGTCCTAAATTATGAGTAACTTTGTGGTGATTCATTGCTACCAACTACAGTTTCCATGCCTCTGTCCATTGTCTAATGACAAGCTAGTTATTACTGCACTGGCATCTTTCTTGATTCTGACAGTTTTCAACCCAAACAGCATTTCTGCCACGAAGGCAGGTATGCGTCTACTTGACTCTGAAAGCCTGAGGCTGAAACTTGGCTTTGGTAACTCTAACTATTCTATTAGTCGCGAGAATAGCCTGCCAGCTTTCACCCACTGTACCCCATGCAAAAATCCACTGCCCATATCCCAATTCATATATCATCAGTTCTGTTCGGTAATGCTGTGAATTTAAAATTATTGTCCATGTTTTCAAATCCTTCCATGCCTTTTCCCTCTCCGCCCTTGCAGTTGTTTATGAACCTACAACATCCTGAGATCTTTGCCTCTTGCGCTTTTTCAGTGTTTGAACCTCTTGCACATACTCAATTGTGACTGAAGGCTATCTTAAAGGAGGTAAGAGAGCTACAGAAACTGGGTAGTGCAGGAAGGGATTTTCAGAGCTGGGGCAATTCAAAAATTGAATATGTGCAAAAGGCTCAGCTTTTGCCCCAGCTTTGGAACTCCCTTCCCAATCTTCCCAACTTCTCTTCCTCTCTTACCTCCTTTAAGATTGACCTTAGTCACATTCAGATTGAAGTAGTTTTTGGCTACAAGTCATAATATTGAAGTATGTGCCTTGTTGTCAAAGTTGTTAAACTATGATCTTGTGTAAAATCTTGTGGCTCTTTACAGCAGGTGTTATATAAATTAAAGTTCTTAATGTTGTTGCTAAGAACTACTGGAGATCCCAACTGAGGTCTTGCGTGAGGTCCCATCAGTCGGTAATCAAGACTGCACCCGTATTTGACCTCCTATTCCAATATCCAACTCATTTCACAACATATCCTATACAGAGAAGAACAACTTCAACATTTAATGTGTCATAAAACATCTGTTCCTCTCACCAAATACTTTTTTTCTGATTCTATTCAACAATCCAAGCATATTCAATAAATAAGTGTGCTATATTTCATATCAATTACTAAAGATATAGTCTATATTGCTGTAATATCACCATATTCCAAGTAATATCAGATTTACTTTTCATTTATGTAATTAAAGTATCTTTTATTTCAAAATTTGTGATATACTGACTTTATTCATGTTCATTGAAATGGGGAGGAAGAACAGAGCATTTTATATTTATGAATATAATTTCTGATACCCCTTGATTATGATTGATAATTAGACTGAACCATAGGAACCCTTATATGTTATTGTACTGAAAAAAATTAAATCAAAATCCAAGTCTGTAGTGTAGGACACAGTCAATACTGCCAAGAGTAAAAGAAAATGTATGTAATAGATTTTTTGACACAAAGTAAATTTTAAAATATCTCCATATATTTCAGAAGATTGGAGGAGATATAAAATTCCAATTTTGAAGGATCTAGGGAAGAATCAGTTAAAATTAAATATAAAGCAATAATTCTAGACAGTAATAAAGGGCAACAGGAAATTTGAAGTCAATATTGTTCTTTCTGAACTGGTTTCATAAATCCTAGGAAACACATATGATTTCAACATGGCTTGCATCTGCCAACAAATGTATTTATTCAGCTACCTTTTACAAATGTTATCTCTTGTCAGGTAAAATTCACATGAATATCTTCACGGACAGATAACGTGTTAAATGAGATCTATAATTTACATATTTGAACTGGCTTATAGCTGAAACTATTAACACCTGTCATTTTGTGCAGTAGTGTGCAACAAAAATTTTGATGTTCTTATTACAATACCATGTTTCTATAAGAAATTGATGCAGGTTTTAAAGAAAGAAATAGAGAATTCTGATTGTAAATAGTTCAGAATGCTTTTTTGGTATATACATAGCATTTTATGTACCAACCAGTGATTTCAATGCGAGGATACCAATAGAAATCTGCAAACTCCCTGTTGATTGACACTTAACAAAGAATACGGATTAGTAGAGGTTTAAAAAAAAACAAGCTGCAGGTGGAAGTCAGTGGGTTAGGCAGTATCTGTGGAGGAAAAGAGAAAATGAATGTTTTGGGCCAGAAGTCTGAAAGAGGACTGAGTGTCTAAGAGGAGATAGCCAGTATACAGAGGTGAGGGGGAGAAGGGAGGTGGATTTGGCAAGCGGGAGGAAGGATTAATGGAAGTTAGTGAAGGATAGAGCAAGGTGGGAAAGGGAGGGGTAGAGACAGTGACAGAGGTTGGGATGCGATGGGTGGAGACGACAGTAGGCTGCACATTATGGAACCAGATAAGAAACAAAGGTGGTGAGTGGGATAAGGAAGGGATACTGGGCAACATAGAATGACAGGGAAGAGGAAGAGGCAGTGGACTTGAATGCGTAGCTGGTATTCTGTTATCCGCAGTCCTCTGTTATTTTCATTTATCACCACCCAGCCTCAGTCACTTCCTTCACCTCTTCCTCCCCCAATTTCTGACTACATCTGCCAATCAAACCCTGCTCACCTTAATCAACCTATCACTTCCCAGCTGCCTCACCCCTCCCCTCTCTTCC
This sequence comes from Mobula birostris, assembly GCF_030028105.1. Taxonomy (NCBI): domain Eukaryota; kingdom Metazoa; phylum Chordata; class Chondrichthyes; order Myliobatiformes; family Myliobatidae; genus Mobula; species Mobula birostris. Next base: position 55,451,207 of record NC_092381.1, on the reverse strand, counting down.
ACACTGTCGGTCATGAACGTATCCTGGACAAGCTCCCGAATGTTGCAACTGTGATCAAAGTCAACAGAGAGACACTAAAGCTGGTATATTAAAGTCTTTATTCATCGCAAGAAGCAATTATTCTCATGGAGAATATGTGGCTCAAAAAAAAAACAAAAGTACATCACATTTTTATACCTATGAGATCAAAGTTAGGAGTAGATGATTCAATACAATTTCAATAGTTACAATAATATTGTTTATTTCAATACTTTGGGTTGACAAATGGTTCTTTGAGGTACATATTTACATTGGAAGCACATTATAATTGATAAGACACCTCTGAGAGTTCAAACGCCTTTGTTGGGAGAAAATAATTAGCATAGATATTCCAAAAGCTTTTGATGACAGAGAGCCAAACACCCTAAGTTAATGTTGTCAGGGCTGTCTCTGAGTACAGAAATATCCTGAGTACACCTAAAAATCTACTGATTAACAAAATCCATGACCATGTTTGATATGCTAAGTGACAACATCAGTCTAGTCTGCCAGCATGAATTCAAGTCACAATGGTGCAAGTAACTTAGCCCATGTCACCTGGTTTGTTGCAGGCCAATTAACACAACCCCATTGTCTTAACATTTGGCTCATGCATATTCAAGTGTGTCATGGTCACCATTTTGCAAACCGTATCTCTTAGTCTGTGGGCTTTAAACTTCAGTTTGCTGTCTGTCTGAAATTTACAATAAAAACTGAAGACTGGTTCTTGCTTGAAGTAATCTAGGCTATATTTCCATAACTCCAGAATGCTGCATAACAGTGATATTCCATTATGTATAGCCCTCTGTTATCTTCACTTATCACCTCCCAGCCTCCCCAATTTCTGACTACATCTGCCCAGCAAAACCTCCTCACCTCAATCAACCTATCACTTCCCGGTTGCCTCACCCCTCCCCATCACCTCTTTGCATTGGCTATATCCTCTTTGCACTTTCACTCCTAATGCAGGGTCTCAACCTGAAAGGTTCACGATGCCTTTCACTCCATGGATGCTCCTTGTACCATAAACCTACCTGAACGTTTCAGGCTGAAGTTAATCCCAAACAAACCCATGCTCCCAGGAGACTTTCTTAACAAGGAAAGACAGAGAGGGTTGAGCTTAGCAGATTCCAATACATTCTTCAAGGGAAGATAATTTTCCAAGATGATAGAGGAGCTAGAAAATTCCAGTCTGTAAGTGGAACTGGACATATCTTTCTGACTGGGAATCTGCAAGAAATGAATGAGAACAACTGTTTGACATTGAAAGATGCATTAAAATACTCTGGTGGAGAGAAACTAGGCTATTTTAGCCTAGAAACTAGGCATTAGAATCAGAATGAATGATTAACCTAGATACACCAGCCTGACCTGGTACAGGATATAATTATAGCATCCTAGCTCATGGTTCTTTCTTTCTCAATATTATAATTTTTAACATCAAGCCAGTGGCAACAGTGATATTCATCCAGTTAGTATGTATCCATGGTATGGGTGCAACTTCAGGAGTTCTTCATACCAATCGAACAAGCTAACTTCTCCCAATGTGAAGCTCTTAATATAAACTGGAAGTGTTTCTAGTGGCTAAGGAAAGCCGAACCAGCACAGTGCAGGGCACATAGTGGGCATCCCTTTTTTTTTCAAGAATAGCGGCAGAAGCCATAGTCAGTAATTTAGATCCTGAACACACCAGAACGACATTCAAGTTCTGCAGGAGATGTCTCTTGTAGTTGGTCAGTACCAGGAGTGGCACTGGGACATAGATGTAGAGCTGTGAAAATTTAATGAACTCACACACCTCTTCAAGGACAACATCATGTCTTCAATTCTCTTCTCCTGAAGATGGTACCACTAGCATCATGCAATGTATTACCATCACTCATCTGTGCGCCACAGTTCCCGAGAAGACACTGGATTGCGAAGAGGGAGGGAGAGTTTTAAAAAAGTGAGCATGGGCAGTTGGCACATGTTGCACACCACAGTTTCCAAAGAGACATTGCATTGGGTTGAGAGAGAGACAGAGGGAGAGTTTAAAAGGAGTGAGCAGGGGGCAGTCAGCACATTTCAGCTCCGCAGTTCCTGAGGAGACATTGGATTGAATAGAGGGTGAGGGAGTTTAAAAGAAGTGAATGGGGGCAGTCAGCACAATTTGAGTGCCATAGTTCCCAAGGAGACATTGGATTGTGAATAAGTAGGCACTTGGCAAGATCCAATAAAAAGTTAGGCTGTGGCCAGTATTAGAGTGGGGAGTTGAGGCTTTGGTCCATTGAGGCTTTGGTGAGGAGAGGCGTAGGCCATAGGTAGTTTTTTTTTGTTACTTATTCTTTCTCTCTTTCTTATTATTCATATAGATTAGTGGGGATGCCAGACAGGACAGTGGAATACTCCCCTTGTGGGATGTGGGAAAGTAGGGAGCCCTCCAGTGCCCCTGATGAGTACACCTGCAAGAAGTGCATCCAGTTGCATCTTCTAACAGATCTTTTGGGGCACTGTGGGGTTGAAAGAAGGACATACAGGAAGGTAGTTACACCCAAGCTGCAGGACACAGGTAACTGCCAAGAGGGCGACAGGGGATAGGCAGCCAGTGCCGAGTACCCCTGTGACCATTCCCCTCAATAACAGGTATACTGCTTTGGATACTGTTGGGGAGGATGACCTAGCAAAGGAAATCCATAGTAGTTAGGAGTCTGGCACTGAATCTTGCTCAGAGGCTCAGATGAGAAGGTGGGGGGGGTGGGAGGGTGAAGAGGTGAGCAGTAGTGATTGGGGATTCGTTGGTTAGGGGATGAGGGCTGACGAGGTTCTACAAAATGAGTTCAGTAAGTTAGGTGCCAAGTTGAAGGACAGGAGCTCCAAGGTTATAATCGCAAGATTGCTGTGCCATGAAGTGGAGAACTCATACTGTTTAACACGTGGCTAAGGAGATAGTGTAGGAAGGAGGGATTCAGATTTTTGGATCACTGGGCTCCTTTCCAGGGAAGGTGAGACCAGTACAGAAGGGGTGGTTTGCACCTGAACTGGAGTGATCTAATATCCTAGCAGAAAGGTTGGCAAGGGCTTCATGGGGTGTTTAAACTAGAGTTGACGGGGAATGGGAACCAGAGTGCTAGAGCAGATAGTGGAAAGGTTATAGAAAGGATGTTGATAAGCCTACATACAAATCAGGAATTGAAAAGGTAAACATGGTGAGACTAATGCCCGAATTGCATGTTTTCAATGCAGGGAGTATTGTAGGAAAGGCAGATGAGCATTGGGCATGGATCAACATGTGGAATTATGACATTGTGGCCTTTAGTGAGACTTGGGCAGGAGAAGCAGTTCAATATTCTGGGGTCTGTTGTTTTTACATGACAAAGTGAGAGGAATTAAAGGGTGGCATTACTCGTCAGGGAAAATGTCATGGCAGTGCAGAGACAGGTCAGACTGGAGATCATGTCTAGTGAGGCTTCATGGGTAGAATTGAGGAATAAGAATGTTAATAGGATTATTTTATAGACCATCCAATAGTCAGCATGATTTAGAGGAGCAAACTTGTAAAGAGATTGCATGTTGCAAGAAGCACAAGTCTGTGATAGTAGATGATTTTAACTTCCACATATTGACAGGGACTCTCATACTGTAAAATGGCTGGATGGGAAAGGATTTGTCAGATGTGTTCAGGAAAGTTTCCTTAGTCAGTAAATAGAATTTCCAATTAGAGAAATTACAAAACTCAATCTCCTGTTAGGGACTATGTGTGCATACTGTATGTATATGTCATACGTGCGTGGCTCACTGAAGTAAAACTAAGTAGACATGTTATAACTGGGCAGGTAACAGAAGTTTGTGTAGGGTAACACTTTATGTCTTGTGATCATAATGCCATTAGTTTCAAGTAATTATGGAAACCAATAGGTCAGGTACTTGGATTGAGATTCTAAGTTGGAAAAAGGTTAGTTTTGGTGGTATCAGAAATGATCTACAAGTGTGCATTGGGACTGGCAAAGATATACTTAGTAAGTAGGAGGCATTCAAAAGCAAAATTTTGAGAGCATAGAGTTTGTATGTTCATGTAAGAATAAAAAACAAGAATAACAGGTTTAGGGAATTACAGAGGGGATCAAATGTGCATATTTGAAAAGATTAAGGACAGAACTGGATCTCTTTCTTACACAGAGGAGATTAATGTCATCTGGAGGTGACACATCAACCAGTTGAGGATGTCAGGGTCAACTGTTAGAGAAGAAACTGTCCAGAGCTGTGAGAACCACTTCTTGCTGTCCCAGAGTCAACTCCTACAACCACCATAGAGGAGGCCCCAGAAGCTGAGATTGTTTCACAGCCACAAATTTCACCTGCCAAACAGAGGGCCCCACCACCCCACCTTGTCAGGAAAGACAGTATCCCATAAGAGTAAGAAATCCTTCACAACAATTACATATTTAGGACTCAGTGGGACAATATAAAATTTACTATGCTCTGGGTGTATATATAGTACTGTGGTTGTATTATGTAGTATACTGTGTGTGTACGTATATAACGTATGTACATGCCTCACTGAAGAAAAACAAAGTAGACATATTATTCCCTGGCTGCTATGTTTTTCTTTCAACTGGTATCTGAGTAACAAATCATAAGACCTAAGACCAAAAGATATAGGTGCAGAATTAGGCTATTTGGCCCCATGGAGTCCACTTCTCCATTTCACCAGGGTTGATCTATTTTCCTTCTTAGCCCCAATCTCCTGCCTTCTTCCCGTATTGTTTCATGTCCTGACTAATCAAAAATTTATCAACATCTGCCTTAGATGTACCCAGTGGCTTGGCCTCCACAACCACTGGTGGCAACGAATTCCACAGATTCACCACTCTTTGGCTAAAGAAATTCCTCCTTATTTCTATTCAAAAAGGACGCAAATTTTGGTGACTGCTTTACAAAAAGCTCTCTCCATTCACACCACAAGAGTGACTTTGAGTAACAGGCCTCCTGTCACTTTAATGCACTGCACCATTTCGGTTATGACCTCTGTGCCTTAGTCCTTCCACATCGTACCACTGATGCCTAATGTAAGCCTGAGGAATACCTCATCTTCAGTGTTGCCACACTGTAGGCTCAGGACTGAATAAGAATATAAGACATAGGAACAGAATTAGGCCTTTTGGCTCATCGAGTCTGCTCTACCAGTCAATCATGGTTCATCATTTTACCCCTCAGAGCCCCACTCCCTGGCCTTCTTCCCATAGCCTGTGATGGCATATCCAATCAAGGACCTATCAAGCTCTGCCTTAAATACACCTAAGAACCTGGCCTCCACAGCTGCCTGTGGTAACCACATCCACAAATTCACCACCCTCTGGCTAAAGAAACTTCTCTGCATCTCTGTTATAAATGGACACCCCTCTATCCTGAGGCCGAGCCCTTTTGTCCTACACTCTACCACCATGGGAAACATCCTTTCCACATCTACTCTGTCTAGGCCTTTCAGCATTCTGAAGGTTTCAATGAGAAAACTCCTCATCCCTCTGAATTCCAGTGAATACAGACCCAGAGTCATCAAATTTTCCTCATATGATAACCCTTTCATTCACAGAATCATTCTTGTGAACGTCCTCTGAACCCTCTACAATGCCAGCACATCTTTTCCTAGATGAGGAGCACCAAACTGTTCACAATGCTCAAGGTGAGGTCTCACCAATGCCTTATAAAGCCTCATCATTGCATCCCTGTTCTTGCATTCTAGATCTCTTGAAGTGAATGTTAACATGTCACTTGACTTCCTCACCACCGACTCAACCTGCAAGTTAACTTTCAGGGTGTCCTGCACAAGGACTCCCAGGTCCCTCTGCATCTTAGATTCCTGGATTTTCTCCCAGCTTAGAAAGTAGTCTGCACATGTATTTCTACTACCAAAGTTCATGACCATGCATTTTCCAGCTTTGTATTTAATGTCCACTTTCTTCCCCATTCTCCTAATCTCTCTAAGTAACTCTGCAGCCTAACCGTTTCCTCAACACTACCTACCCCTCCACCAATCTTTGTATTATCTGCAAAATTGGCAATAAAGCCATCTATTCCATCATCTAGATCATTGATATATAGCATTAAAAGAAGTGGTCCCAACCCCACCCCTGCAGAAAACCACTATTCACTGGCAGCCAACCAGAAAAGGATCCTTTTATTCCTACTCATTGTCTCTTACCAATCAGCCAATACTCTAACCATGCCAGTAACTTTTCTGTAATACCATGGGCTCTTAAATTGGTAAGCAGCCTTTTGTGTGGAACCTTGTCAAAAGCCTTCTGAAAGTCCAACTATACAACATCCACTGCATTCCCTTTATCTATCCTACTTGTAATCTCCACAAGGAGTTCCAACAGGTTTATCAAGCAAGATTTTCCCTTAAGAAAACCATGCTGACATTGTTCTATCTTGTCCTGAATCACCAAGTACTCCATAATCTAACCCTTAACAATTGACTCCGACATCTTCCAAACCAATGAGGATCAGGCTAACCTGTCTGTAACTTCCTTTCTGCTGCCTTCCTTCTTTCTTACAGAGTGGAGTGACAGTTGCAATTTTCCAGTCCTCTGGCATCAGGCCAGAGTCCAAAGATTTTTGAAAGATTGTTACTAATTCCTCCACAATCTCTACCACTATCTCTTTCCGAACCCTATGGTGCGATTCATCTTGTCCGGGTGACTTATGTACCCGGACAAGATGAACTTTCAGCTTTTTGTGCACCTTGTCCCTTGTAATACTAACTGCACTCACTTCTCTTCACTCAAACCTTTCAACAGCTTTCACACTGCTAGCGTCTTCCACAGTGAAGACTGATACAAAATACTCATTTAGTTCATCTGCCATCTCCTTGTCCTCCTTTATTATTTCTTTGGCCTCATTTTCTAGCAGTCCTATAGCAACTCTCACGTCTCTTTTATTTTTTACATATTTGAAAATGCTTTTACTATCCACTTTGATATTGTTTGCTAGCTTGCTTTCATATTTCATCTTCTCCCTCCTAATGATTATTTTAGTTGCTCTTTGTAGGTGTTTCAAAGCTTCCCTATCCTTTGTCTTCTTGCTAATTTTTGCTTTGATTAATGCCCTCTCTTTTGCTTTTACCTTAGTCTTGACTTCCCTTGTCAGCCATGGTTGTGCTATTTTGCCATTTGAGTATTTCTTTGTTGTTGGAATATATCTATCCTGCACCTTTCTCATTTTTCCCAGCAATTCAAGCCATTGCTACTCTGCTGTCATCCCTGCTAGCATCTCCTTCCAATTTACTTTGGCCAACTCCTCTCTCATACCACTGTAATTTCCTTTACTGCACTGCAGTACTGCTATGTCAGACTTTACTTTCTTCCTATCAAATTTCAAGTTAAACTCAATCATATTGTAATCAGTGCCTCCTAAGGGTTCTTTTACCTTAAGCTCACTGTTCACTTCCAGTTTATTACATAACACCAAATCCAGTATAGCTGATCCCCTAGTAGGCTCAATGAGAAACTACTCTAAAAAGCCATCACATAGGCATTCAATAAATATAATCTTTTGAGATACATTACCAACCTGATTTTCCCAATCGAGCCTGCATGTTAAAATCTCCCATGACTATCATAACATTGCCCTTTTGACATGCCTTTTCTATTTTCTGTTTTAATCTGTGGTCCTTATCCCAAAGTGATATTGTAGGTCACTCCCATTTCCCCCTCTATACACAGGTGTGGTGCAGCTTTCTGTTTTATTTAATATGTTTCCCCTCTTCTGTCTCTACCTATCAGTTTGTTAAACTTGTTGTTACGTGGATTACTTTGGTCTTCACCCTAAACAGACTGTTCCTTTCTTCTATCCAATTTTCCAATTCTGTGCAGCCTAAAACACGCCTGTTTTCTCTCTTTTCCGAGTTCTGATGATTTTATTTCTCTGTTGGTGCTGCTCAAACTGCTGAGTGATTCCAATTCTGTCTTTCTTTGTTTTACATTTCCCATATCTGTAATTTCCTGCTCCAAGTGCAGAAATTAAACCAACTGGTTTATCATTACTTGATTTATCTCTTCTCCCATTTAAAAAAAACCTGGAGTTACGGTCGATTGGAGAATTCCTTAATGCTGCATTACTTTGGCATGCACTGACTTTTTTTTTCTGTTTCCCATTTAGCTCACCCCAACATTTGCTGCACCCTTCTCAGCATCCTGTTGCATTAATCACTCTGTGTTTCACCTGGGCTTCCTTTTTCTTACCCTCCATGTATTTTATCATCTGGGGGCCCTAGATCCGGCTCTTTTACCTTTATTGTTTCTGAAAGTATATCTAATTAAACTTGAATCTCTTTAAATGTGTCATTGCTCAGATTGATTTATCTTCATATCAACTTTTATAAATTCCAGTAAAATTGGTCATACCCCAATGGAGAATCTAAACTCCTGGATTGTTTGTCCTTTCGTATAACCGTGTGAAATCTCCCTGAATCACATTCTCTACCTCATAATGCTCATCTACTACATAAATACAAGAGCTTCTGCAGATGCTGGAAATCCTGATGAAGGATCTTGGTCCAAAAGATTTACTGTTTATTCCTGTCCATATACGCTGCCTAATTTGCTGATTTCCTCCAGATTCCTGTACCCACTTTGGACAATGCACTTATTGGATTAACAGAGTCCATTTTTGTCAGGTCGGTACCAGATCAGTGTCTAATGATAATTGTCTACATGGCAAGAATCTGGCAATCTTGAGTGATAACATAGTGTTTTACAATGTATTGTGTAGCTTGAGCCAGACCATAATATGCGCCTTCAATTCAAACCAAAAAGCCAATAACTCAATATGTTGCATTCAAAAAAATGGTACCAAGTATACAAGAATTTCCTTTTCTATTGTGTTTGTTTGTATTTGCTTTGAATACCCACAAGATATATGGTATTATATGGTGACATATATGTACATTGATAATAAATTTACCTTAAACTTCCTTAATTCAATGTAAAGAGACAAATGCAGGAGCCATCAAGAACCCTGTTAAATGACAGATCTGGTCTGAATAAAGTTTTCAAAACTATAGACAAAATGATGGAAATTCCAGACTTCATATGTGAATGACAACATTTGCAACCCCTCAGAAGAATTTACGTACAAATACCAAATTTAGGAACACAAAAAAATTCAGGGTCTAATAACGCTGACTTTATTTGGGACCCCTTCTCTAGCCCTGTATCTCTTTCACTGATAAACTTCCCAAATCTTTACTTCAACCTTCTCCCTCCCAGTTTCACCTATCACCTTGTGTTTTCCCTCCTCTGCCCCACCTTCTAACTGACTCCTCATCTCTCTTTTCTCCAGTCCTGATGAAGGGTATTGGCCTGAAATATCGACTGCACTTTTTCCCATAGATGCTGCCTGGCCTGCTGAGTTCCTTCAGCATTTTGTGTGCGTCTCAAATGAAGATACATATATGGAGAGCCAAAAGCCTAAATGTCATCACATTCAAAGCACTATTTTCAACCAAAATGATAATTCATGCATGAACATAAGTGGACAAAAACTTTCTTGCAATGCAGGGGTTTATAAATTCTGAGGTGCCAGAACAAGTAAGATGTGATAGAGCAATGTTCAGACCTTGTGAATAGTGGAATTAATAATATGAGACTTGTAAAATACAGTTACACAATGGAACAATATTTTTTGGAAGAAAGTTCAGCACTAAAGGCAAAAAGAAATTAATAAAATTTATTTTGTAATTTCCAAATCCTTTAAACTTTTGGGTGCATTTTTAATTAAACGATTCCTTTTGAACATTGTCTGTATTGTTGCTTATACAATATAATGTAGAATTTAATTAGTGCATGGCAAAATTCTGCAAAGTATTAAGGAATAATTTATTAATTCAATTACTTTTTTTGTTGGTGTTAGCAGTAGAAGAAGATTGGCTAAAATTCTGGGGCAACTCTCCTCTTTTTAAACTAGTGTTAGGGGATTTTATTTACATCTATTTGAGTAATGTCACATTTTATGTTTTGTAACTCCAAAACATAAAAACTAATTGAAAGAAAAAGATGGGAGCCCAGGAGAATAGGTCTTAATATTGTTTTTACTTTAAATGAGACATGCACATATGACATGGTGAATTGGTGACATATGCCATTTACATACTTTTACAGACAACCTGGAATGAATTACTTAAGCAAAGTAAGAATGTTTAATCAAACAATATATTTGCAATACCACTCAAATATTTCTGAAACACTAACTACACAACACACCTCCATGCTCAGCTTTAAACTCCAACTTAAAAGAGAATTCATCTCAACTATATACATATATACTATCCTATATAATGCAACTATTACACAGAAATCCACAGCACAGTAAATTTTAAACTGTCCTATTGAGGTCCAAAGATTTAATTGCAGTGCAGAATTTCTTACTCTTGTGGGATAACATCTTTCTTGACAGGGGGTGGAGGTCACTCTGCTTGGCAGCTGAGACTTGTGGCTGTGAAACAATCTCAGGTTCTGGGGCGTCCTCTGTGGTGGTTGTAGGAGTTGACTCCGGGACTGCAAGAAGTGGTTCTGATGCCTGTGGAGTTGACTCTGGACACATTTCTTCTGGACGTGATGGTATTCCAAACAATGCATAGCAAGCTTCTCTGGGCATTATGGATCATAATTTGTCTGACATCACAACTTCCTTTACAATAAGACCATAAGATATCGGAGCAGAATTAGGCTACTTGGCCCATTGAGTCTGCTCCACCATTTCATCATGGCTGATCCAATTTTCCTCTCAGCCCTAATCTCCTGCCTTCCCCCTATATCACTTCATGCCCTGACCAATAAATAATCTATCAACCTCTGTCTTATATGTACATAAAGATTTGGCCTCCACAGCTGCTTGTAGCAATGAACTCCATAGATTCACTACTCTCCGGCTATAGAAATTCCTCCTCATCTCCATCTAAAAGGACTCCCCTCTATTTTGAGGGTGTGTCCTCTGGCCTTAGACACTCCCACCACAGAAAACGTCCTCTCCACATCCATTCAATCAAGGCCTTCCACCATTCGATAGGTCTCCCCGAGGTCATCACTCATTCTTCTGAATTCCAGTGAATGCAGGCCCAAAGGCATCAAATGGTCTTCATATAACAAGCATTTAATCCTGGAATCATTTTTGTTTCCAGTTTCAGCACAGCCTTTCTAAGATAAGAGGCCCAAACCTGCTCACAATACTCCAAGTGAGGACCACCAGTTCTTTATAAAGTCTCAACATTACGTCTTTGCTTTAATATTCTAGTCCTCTTGAAATGAGTGTTAACGTTGCATTTGCCTTCCTCACCACAGACTCAATCTGCAAATTAACCTTTAAGAAATCCTGCACAAGGACTCCCAAATCCCTTTGTACCTCAGATTTTTGTGTTTTCTCTCCATTTTGAAACTAGTCAACCCTTTCATATCTTGTACCGAAGTGCATGACCATACACTTCCCGATGCTGTAATCCATCTGCCACTTCTTTGCCCACTCTCCTAATCTGTCTAGGTCCTTCTGTGGCCTCTCTATTTCTCAAAACCACCTGTCCTATCTTGTATTGTCTGAAAACTTTGCAACAAGGCCATCAATTCCATCATCCAAATCATTGACATATAACATACAAAGAATTAGTCCCGACCCAGAACCCTGTGGAATACCACCAGTCTCCAGCAGCCAACTAAAATGGTTCCATTTATTCCTATTCTTTGCCTCCTGCCAATCCACCACTACTTTATCCATGCTAGAATCTTTCCTGTAATACCATGGATTTGAAGCTTGTTAAGCAGCCTTATGTGTGGTATCTTTTCAAAGGCCTTCAGAAAATTCAAATACACAACATCAACTGAATCTCCTTTGTCTATTCTGCTAGTTATTTCCTCAAAGGATTCCAACAGGTTTGTCAGACAAGATTTTCCCTTGAAGAAAACTTGCTGACTAGGGCGTATATTATCAGCAACACTCACAACATGCTGCAGGAACTCAGCAGGTCGGGCAGCATCCGTGGAAATGATCAGTCAACGTTTCAGGTCAGAACCCTTCGTCAGGACTGAAGAGGGAAGGGGCAGGGACCTTATAAAGGAGGTGGGGGGGAGGGTGGGAAGGAGAAGGCTGGTAGGTTCCAGGTGAAAAACCAGTAAGGGGAAAGATAAAGGGGTCGGGGAGGGGAAGCAAGGAGGTGATAGGCAGGAAAGGTGAAGAAGGAATAGGGGAAAACACAACGGGTAGTAGAAGGAGGTGGAACCATGAGGGAGGTGATAGGCAGCTCGGGGAGGGGGAAGAGTGAAATAGAGTTTGGGGAAGGGAGGGAGAAGGAATTACCGAAAGTTGGAGAATTCTATGTCCATACCAAGGGGCTGGAGACTACCTAGATGGTATATGAGGTGTTGCTCCTCCAACCTGAGTTTAGCCTCATCATGGCAGTAGAGGAGGCCATGTATGGACATATCCGAATGGGAGTGGGAAGCAGAGTTGAAGTGGGTGGCTACCGGGAGATCCTGTTTGTTGTGGCAGATGGAGTGGAGGTGCTCGACGAAGTGGTCCCCCAATCTGCGTCGGGTTTCACCGATATAGAGGAGGCCACACCAGGAGCACTGGATGCAATAGATGACCTCAACAGACTCACAAGTGAAGTGTTGCCTCACCTGGAAGGACTGTTTGGGGCCCTGAATAGTAGCAAGAGAGGAGGTGTAGGGACAGGTGTAGCACTTACACTTATAGGGATAAATGCCGGGTGGGAGATCCATGGGGAGGAACGTGTGGATCAGGGAGTCGCGGAGGGTCCGATTCCTGCGGAAAGCAGGGAGGGGTGGAGACTTCCAGTTCCCTGGTCCCAACCACTTCGTTTTCACTATTGATGTGCCATCCTTATACACCTCCATTCCCCATCAAGAAGGCCTCAAATCCCTCCGCTACTTTCGGACAATAGACCTCACCAGTTCCCCACCACCACTACCTCCTCCAGTTGGCAGAACTGGTTCTCACACTCAATAACTTCTCTTTTGGTTCTTCCCACTTTTTTCAGTCTAAGGGTGTAGCTATGGGAACTCGCATGGGACCCAGCAACGCCTGCCTCTTCGTTGGTTATGTGGAACAGTCTGTGCTCCAAACCTATTCTGGTACTGCTCCCCAACTTTTCCTTCAGTACATTGACGACTACATTGGTGCTGCTTCCTGCCCCCATGCTGAGCTCATCAATTTCATCGACTTTACTTCAAACTTCCACCCAGCCCTCAAATTCACTTGGTCTGTTTCAGACACTTCTCCCCCCTTTCTCGATCTCTCGGTCTCCATCTCTGGAGACAGACTGTCCACTGATATCTTCTACAAACCCACTGACTCTCATAACTACCTCGACTATACCTCTTCTCACCCCGCCACATGCAAAAATGCCATTCCCTATTCCCAGTTCCTCCATCTCCGCTGCATCTGCTCCCAGGATGAGGCTTTCCATTCCAGGACATCTCAAATGTCCTCTTTCTTTAAGGATTGTGGTTTCCCTTCTGCCATTATCAATGATGCCCTCACCCGCATCTCCTCCATTTCCCGCACTTCGGCCCTCACCCCATCTTCCCGCCACCACAACAGGGACAGAGTTCCCCTTGTCCTCACCTACCACCCCACCAACCTCCGGATCCAGAACATTATCCTCCGCAGCTTCTGCCACCTTCAACAGGACCCCACCACTAAGCACATCTTTCCCTCTTCACGCCCTCCGCTTTCCGCAGGAATCAGTCTCTCTGCGACTCCCTGATCCACGCATCCCTCCCCACGGATCTCCCACCTGGCACTTATTCCTGTAAGCGTAAGTGCTACACCTGTCCTCTCTTGGCACTATTCAGGGCCCCAAACAGTCCTTCCAGGTGAGGCAACACTTCACTTGCGAGCTGTTGCGGTCATCTATTGCATCCGGTGCTCACGGTGCAGCCTCCTCTACGTCGGTGAAACCTGACGCAGATTGGGTGACCGCTTCGTCGAGCACCTCCGCTCCATCCGCTACAACAAACAGGATCTCCCAGTAGCCACCCACTTCAACTCTGCTTCCCATTCCTAGTCAGATATGTCCATACATGGCCTGCTCTACTGCCATGATGAGGTTAAGCTCAGGTTGGAGGAGCAACACCTCATATACCGTCTTGGTAGTCTCCAGCCCCCTGGTATGAACATAGAATTCTCCAACTTCTGGTAATTCCGTCCCCCTCCCTTCCCCTATCTCTATTTCACTCTGTCCCCTCCCCCAGCTGCCTATCACCTCCCTCATGGTTCCACCTCCTTCTACTACCCGTTGTGTTTTCCCCTATTCCTTCTTCACCTTTCCTGCCTATCACCTCCTTGCTTCCCCTCCCCGACCCCTTTATCTTTCCCCTTACTGGTTTTTCACCTGGAACCTACCAGCCTTCTCCTTCCCACCCTCCCCCCACCTTCTTTATAGGGTCTCTGCCCCTTCCCCCTACAGTCCTGACGAAGGGTTCTGACCTGAAACGTTGACTGATCGTTTCCACGGATGCTGCCCGACCTGCTGAGTTCCTCCAGCATGTTGTGAGTGTTGCTTTGACCCCAGCATCTGCAGATTATTTTGTGGCGTATATTATCATTTGCTTCCAAGTACCCCAAAACCGCATCCTAAACAATCGACTCCAACATCTTCCCAGCCACTAAGGTCAGACTAATTGGCCTATAATTTCCTTTTTTCTGCCTCTCTTCCTTCTTGAAGAGTGGAGTGACATTTGTGTAAGGGGGTTTCATCTTTTATTGCGTAAACTAATTAAAATGGCTTCTTTGTTACGTTATACTGGGGAATGCTCCTTTGTTATGTTAAATGCTGAGAAAGTCTGTAGCTAGACATTTGCTTGGGTTAGTACAGAGAGCAGGGTGCTATTAACCAATTGGGATAGTTGTTATGATTTTGGTGTATCTGGAAGATTTGTATGCGCGGGGTTTTGGGACAGAAGGCGGGAGAGAGAGACAGAGGATGGACCAGGTGTTGTGAGTCTGCTAACGGGGTTGGACCCGGAGTGGGGCATTTGGCGAGGAGGGGAGATGGAGACAGATTCGTGTGGAGCGTCTGGTCGACCACCGTTGTTGGTCCCAGGCAGCCGGTCGAGGCGGTCTGAGGGGTCGCAGGGTGAACAAGAAGGGTCCTGAGCTCCAACGTCTTTTGTGCACGAAGAGATTGAACTTTGATAAGTGTGGCGCCTTTTATTTTTCTTTTATATTTTATCTTCTATCAATTATATAGTTCCAGTAATATCTATAATCTGTAAATCATTTAAATGTATCTGGTGTATTGTCTGTTATTTGGGCGGGGTGGGGTACATCACACAGCATCCACACAAACTATTACCCAGTTTGGCAGGGCCGAGGCTGCTTCCCCAGACAACAGCGAGCTGAGCGACCCTGAGGCTGGCCAGGGGGGCTACATTTGTAATTTTTCCGTCTTCCTGAACCATTCCAGAATCTAGTGATTCTTGAAAGATCATTGCTAATGCCTTTACAACCTCTTTAGCCACCCCTTTCACAACCCTGGGGTGTATGCCATCTGGTTCAGGTGACTTATCTACTTTCAGACCTTTTAGTTTCCCATGAGCATTCTCTCTAGTAATGGTAACTTCATATTCTTCATGACCCCTGTCTCCTGGAACTTTGACATACTGCCAGTGTCTTCTGCAGTGAAGACTGATGAAAAATACTTATTCAGTTCATCCACCATTTCCTTGTCCCCCATTACTACCTCTCCAGCATCATTTATGGGTAGTCCAATATCCACTTTCACCACAATTTTATACTTTACATAAAAGACTTCCCTTGTTAACCTGGTTGTGTGATCTTGCCTTTATAATACTTTTTCCTTGTTGGGATGTATATATCCTGTGCCTTCCGAATTGCTTCCAGAAATTCCAGCCATTGCTGCTCTGCCATCATCCCTACCAGTGTTCTTTTCTAATCGATTCTGGTCAATTCCTCTCTCATGCCTCTATAATTTCCATTACTCCTTAGTAATACTGATACATCTGACTTTAGCTTCTCCTTCTAAAATTTCAAAGTGAATGTGATCATATTATGATCACTTTCCCCAAGGGTTCTTTTACCTTAAGCTCTCTAGTCAATTTTGGTTCACTGCACAACACCCAATCCAGAATAGCTAGTGGGTTCAACCATGAGCTGGTCTAAAAAGCCATCTCATAGGCATTCTGAAAACTCCCCCTCTTGGAATCCCACACCAACCTGATTTTCTCTATCTAACAGTATATTGAAATGCCCCAAGACTAATGTAATGTTGCCCTTTTGGCATGCATTTTCTATCTCCCATTGTAACTTGTAGACCACATTCTCACTACTGTTTGGGGTACTTGTTTCTCATTGGCTTTTTTGTTTGCTTTAAAATACTGATCAATTTGCTCGGTATACAAAATCTAGTTATCTCTTCTGCAATCGAATGTATCAATCTTTCCAATGTTGCTAGCCATTTCTGCATTTTTAAAAAATTTCTGATTATTGTCTCCTGGTACTCACTCTTTATGAACCTGTGAATTTGTCCGTTTTCATCCTTTTTCATAACTCTACCATATCTGTCCCTTCCAAAGAACAGGTGCTGTGCTTTTTTTTTAACTCGACCATTTCTCGCTGTGCTTTTTTAAAAAATCCTGAGCTTCTTATTGTGCTTCAACAGGTTGGTAGTCATTTCAGGTTCACTTAAAACTTACTGGTCACCACTGTTATGCTTAGTAACTCCAAAACATAAAAACGAACTGCAAGTAAAAGATGGGACCCCGAGGGAATGGGTCTTTATAACGTTTTTACTTTAAATGAGACTCGCACATATAACGTGGTGGTATGATGGTATATGACATTTATGTACTTTAAAATATATGATTTAATTAAACAAGCACAGTTCTTAATCAAACAATATTTACAATATTACTCAAATACTGTATAACTGAAATATTAAATTCACAACATTATAGTTCTTCCAAAGTAGAAAACCTTTAATACTGTATGGTTGTGATGGTATAGCTTCTGCCCTTAGTTCCACTGTGGCTCTTGAAACCACAAGTTACTGATTTGAAAATGAGAAATTCTGGCTGGGCAAAGCTGACATTTAGATGGAGTATTTGGACTGTAAGAATCCATGGAGTGCAGGAAGTTTAGTCATTTAGTCGAAGAAAATTAGAATTTCAGTTTTCTTTTGCAAGAATTAATTCACACTTCTATAGCATGATCAAACCACACTAGAGACTAGAAAATGATCAATAAGATGGTGCATTTGAGATGCATGGGTGAATATACAGTATGTGTATACCTGTAATGATATATACATATATAAAATGATAGTTAGAATTGTAATCTGCCTGTATTTAAATGGTGCACAAAACAATTCTAAGTTTGGCATCAGTATAATGTTTTTAAAGTAAAATTTATTGCTTTCAAATGTGTATCCTCTTTGCATGTCCAGGGCTGGAAACTAACATATCTGCTTTATGATAAAGTCCAGATTTAGGCATCTGCAGAGGCCGGCCATATTTGGTGGCAGCCAGTGCATTGGATCTCTTTGGGAAGAAGTTACCTGCCAGACTTCGAAGCAATGTGTATCAACTAATACCTGTAGTGATCAGTTTCAATGCAGTTTAGGCAAGTAACTCTATAAATTATAATTAAAGAAAAGAATATTGACATCTAACTAATAAATCATCTATCTCTTTCCTGAGAAGATTACTAATTGAGTTCTTGGACAGCATGCTGCGTTAGTATTTTTGTATTTCTTCCCTCCTTTCCAAAGTTTTTCTTGAAAAATAATTAAAGATGCAAATATCATCAATATCTGATCTTTTTAGAAAACATAGAAAATGTACAGCACAATACAGGCCCTTCGGCCCACAATGCTGTGCCGAACATGTACTTACTTTAGGAATTACATAGGGTTATCCATCGCCCTCTATTTTTCTAAGTTCTATGTATCTATCCAGAAGTCTCTTAAAAGACCCTATCGTATCCACCTCCACCACCGCCGCCGGCAGCCCATTCCACGCACTCACCACTCTCTGCGATAAAACTTACCCCTGACATCTCCTATGTACCTACTTCCAAGCAGCTTAAACCTGTGTCCTCTCATGATAGCCATTTCAGCCCTGGGAAGAAAACCTCTGACTATTCACACGATCAATGCCTCTCATCATTTTACACACCTCTATCAAGTCACCTCTCATCCTCTGTTGCTCCAAGGAGAAAAGGCCAAGTTCACTTAACCTATTCACTATCCAGGCAACATCCTTGTAAATCTCCTCTGCACCCTTTCTATAGTTTCCACATCCTTCCTGTAGTGAGGTGACAAGAACTGAGCACAGCCCCCTAAGTGGTGTCTGACCAGGGTTCTATATAACTATAACATTATCTCTCAGCTCTTAAATTCAATCCTACGGTTGATGAAGGCCAATGCACAGTAGGCCTTCTTAACCACAGAATCAACCTGTGCAGCAGCTTTGAGTGTCCTATGGACTCCAAGATCTCTCTGATCCTCCACACTACCAAGGGTCTTACCATTAATGCCATATTCTGCCATCATATTTGACCTACCAAAATGAACCACCTCACACTTAACTGGGTTGACTCCATCTGCCACTTCTCAGCCCAGTTTTGCATCCTATCAATGTCCTGCTGTAACCTCCGACAGCCCTCCACACTATCCACAAAACCCCAACCTTTGTGTCATCAGGAAATTTACTAACCGATCCCTCCACTTTCTCATCCAGGTCACTTACAAAAATCACGAAGAGTACGGCTCCCAGAACAGATTCCTGAGGCATACCACTGGTCACTGACCTCCATGCAGAATATAACCCATCTACAACCACTTTTTTACCTTCTGTGGGCAAGCCAGTCTGGATCCACAAAGCAATGTCCCCTTGGATACCATGCCTCCTTACTTTCTCAATAAGCCTTATATGGGGTACCTTATCAAATGGCTTGCTAAAATCTACATACTATCTATAGATCTACATAAGATCTATATACTACATCTACGGCTCTACCTTCATCAATATGTTTAGTCACATCCTCAAAAAATTCAATCAGGCTTGTAAGGCATGACCTGCCTTTGACAAAGACATGCTGACTATTCCTAATCATATTATGCCTCTCCAAATGTTCATAAATCCTGCCTTTCAGGATCTTTTCCATCAACTTACTAACCACTGAAGTAAGAATAGAATAGAATTTTTATAGAATAGAAATTTACTACATTCAGTACCACAACAAGTTCTGGATATTGCATGAGTTTGGGGAATCCAGACATCCAAACACCTGCTGTTTTACTCATTACCAGTAATCTTTTCACTTCTATAGGCATATCATCTTGAGGGAATAAAATTCAATAATTTAAAAAGGCATGGTGGCTTTTGTGTCTCACAGAACAAATTCTGTTTTCTCCAATTTTAGGATAATTTTCATATTAGGAATTTAATTCATGAGAGATAAATCTGAACTGTTTTATGGCTGGAAGAAAAGCTTAGCTGGGAGAATACAGTGCAGAATAATCTTAACTTTGAGTCGAATATGAAGAAAGATAGCATCACTGAAAGTTGTCAGAATTACAGCAGCTACTAATTTCATAATTCCTGTTGCTGTCTGTAAGGAGCTTATATGTTCTTCCTGTGACCATGTGGGTTTCCTCCAGTTTCCTCGCACAGTCGGAAGATGTACCAGTTGGTAGGCTAATTGGTCATTACAAATTGTCCTGTCATTAGGTTAGGGTGAATCCGGGGCTGCTGGGTGGCGTGGCTTGAAGGGCTGGATGGGCCTATTCTGTGCTATATCTTAATAAATTTTAAAAAAAGAAATTAATGTAACATTGAATTCATGTCAAACATTATACAGGTCGTTGCATTAAAAGACGTTTACAATGCAATGGTGAGAGAGACTGTGAAGATGCTTCGGATGAAGAAGTCTGCGGGGCTGCTGATCCCAATGAAATACAAACTTTCTGCAGTGGGTTGTTTTCAGTGCCTGGTTTACAAGTAATTATGAATGGGTAAGTCACAGCAATGATTCCTGCCTCGATTCGGATGGGCTTTATTCTTTAGTTTGCCTCTTGGCCTACAGACTCTATGTTCTGTTCCAAAGGTCACATGCTTTTATTATGCCAGACCTGGATGTTGTATGGTGCTTTCCAGCTGACAGATCGACATTATAGCAAAATGTAATGAGCTAGCCAAAGGTATAATACCATAGTTAATAATTAATCTTTAATGAGAGCAATTTTGGTTTGGGTGATGCTCAATACCGATAGTCTATCAATACGAGGCAAGCAGAGACGCTTCATGGGTTCCAGATATGAGTATCTCCAACTAGCCTCACAAACAGTCATTTTCTCACACTAGCTATCCCTGCAGGTTTCCTAATTAGAGCTAATGACTTTTTTTGTGCTGAAAATTAACCCTGTATGAACATTGATTGCAAATTATATAAATTGGCTTGTGGGATATACTTGGAGTCCGCAGACATGTGCTATCCAGCAGCCGCAAGAAAAAATAATTTTTATTTCAATTTAAAATTAATTTAAAAGCCAAATGGTTCTCTGACAAATCAAGAGCAACACTTCTTGCAACTTCTATCAACTTTACAGGAACTTATTAAAAGGGCCCTCAGGGAACAGCCCTAAAAAAATGTTCGTTCAGAAAGATTGCAACTGGGATGATTTATACCTTGGGCTCCAGCTTACAAGAATGAGATGGAGCGGGATTTGACAAGCTGGAGAATCAGTTTGACTGAAACTTGAAGGCAGAATTAGCAGCCCTTCTTAGTAACTTACCTTCTCTTCACTTAAATATTGCTCAGATCCTGCTCAAGGTTCAAGCAATGCAGATGAGTGAGATAGTTTCCTCTCAGAGTTCCAACACATCCATCCCCTCAAATGACAGAAGTGCTAGCGAGCAAAGAGAAGCTGCTACCCCTTGCCTCCTGCAATGTGCAATTAATGCATCTCATGACCATGCCTGTAGATGTTTAATCTCACTGTACGAGTGTCATTTATTTGTTTATAATATAATTACAATTTCAGACATAAATTTCTCATTCTCAAGCTGAGTCTGAATTTTTATCATGTTATGATCACACTTTCTCAAGGGATCCTTCATCATGTGATTATTATTTAATTCTACCTCATTAAACACACGCTGATCTAAACAAATAGCTGTTTCTTCACCGGCTCCATGATAGATTCTTCAAAGAAATTCTCTGGAACTTGCTCTATGAATTTGTTTTCATGGCTCCCTTTGCCCATATAATTTGTCCAATCTATATGAAAATGAATGTTGCTCACAATTGTTACGGTATCTTTCTTACAAGCACCATTAATTCTTGAGTCATTCTTACCCTATAATCACTGTAGGAGGTCTGTAGATAACTCTTATAAATTACTTCTTTGCCTTGTTATGTTCTAACTCATACAAAGCTATTCTACATAACACACACATTTTCAAAGTTCTTTGCTGTCTCCTTGTGTCCTCCTCACAGCTTGCTAACCTTAGGTATGGTACACACAGCCCCTTCATCCAGGTCATCAACATGGATCACATATATTTGCCTATCCTTCTAAAATAATGAGTGAACTGGAATAATAAGTTTCAATTCTTTTGGCTTTTGCTCTTTCGGCTCCTCCCAATTCCTCCAAAGCCAAGGTATAGCCACGCGTACCTGCATGCACCCCAGCTATGCCTGCCTTGTTATCTGCTTTGTGGAACAGCCCATGTTCCCAACCTAACCTAGCAACGCTCCCCAACACTTTCTACACCACATTGACATTACAATGTTACTGCTTTTTACACCCATGCTGAGCTCATCAAACTCATCAAGTTTTCCTCCATCTTCCACTCTGCCCTCAAGTTTAATTAGTTCATCTCTGACACCTCTCTCCCCTTTCTCAATCTCTCTGTCTCCTTTTCTGATTTTAGGCTACCTACTGATATATTTTATAAACCTACTGACTCTCACAGCTATCTTGACTCTTCCCACCCTGGCAGTTGTAAAAGTGCTGTTCATGTCTCAATTCCTCTGTCACCACTACATCTGTTCTCAGGATGAGGTTTTCCATTCTAGAACATCTGAGATGTCCTCCTTCTTCAAAGAGTGAGGTTTCCTTTCAACCACCATTGATATTGCCCTCACCTGCATTTCCTTCACTTCCTGCACATTTGCCCTCACCTCATCCGTCTGTCCTTACCCTCCACTTAGGATTCCCCTTGTCCTTACCTTCCACCAGTCAAGCCTCAGTATCTAGCACGTCATTATTTGTAACTTTTACCATCTACAACGGGATCCTACCACACATCTTTCCTTCTCCACCTCCCCCAAACCCTTAACTTTCCACAAGGATTGCTCTCTACGTAACTCCCTTGTCCACTCATCCCTCTCTATTGATCTCCCTCCTGGCACATGTCGCAGCAGGTGTAACAAGTGCCGCATCTACACCTCTTCCCTCATCAGCATTCAGGGCCTCAGCAGTCCTTCCAGGTAAGGCAATACTTCACCTGCGAGTCTTCCGGGGTCATCTACTATATGCAGTGTTCCCAGTATGGCCTCCTCTGCAAAGGTGAGACCCAGTGTAGATTGGGAAACTGCTTTGTTGAGCACCATCACCCCATATGCCCTCAGAGATTTTCCAGTGACTACCCATTTCAATTTGATATCCCATTCACATTCTGACATGTTTGTCTATGGCCTCCTCAACTATCCTGATATTCACACTTAGGTTGGAGTGCAAGAGCTCATATTCTGTTAGGGTAGCCTCCAACTTGATGACATAAACATTGATCTAAGTTCTCCCCTCCCTGCTTTTCTCTTTTTTCAATTCCCACTTTGTTTCCCCTGTCACCCCTTCTCCTCCCATGCCATCACCTCCCTTTGGTGCCCCTCTTCCTTCCCTTTCTTCCATGGTCCTCTGTCCTCACTTATGAGATTCCTTTTTTTTTCTGTACTTTACCTCTTTCACTTATCACCTCCCAGTTTCTTACTTCAGCCCCCCATACACCCACCTACCTCACCTGGTTTCACCTATTACCTGCCAGCTTGTACTCTTTCACTTTCCTCCACCTTCTTATTCTGGCTTATTCCCCCTTCCTTTCCAGTCCTGATGAGGTGTCTCTGCCTAAAATGCTAACTGTTTATTCCTCTCCATAGGTTCTGCCTGACCTGCTGAGTTCCTTCGTACTTAGTGTGTGTTGGCTAAGAATTCCAGCATTGAAAGAATCTTTTGTGTTGATTAAAAGATTCTATTCTTTGTCATTTTTGCATCTATGCCTCTGTAATTGCAGCTAGATCATACTCATTTACTTCTATTGATTCATCTTATTACAAGTGTATATTACATTCAAATAATGAGTCTTTAGTTATGCCTTTTTTAACCATCTCTCACTATTCCAACTCAGTTTGATGGTGCATTTCTACCTTATAATATGATATCTCCTTCTGTCACACTCTGGTTATCATTACCTATTTGCATTGCATTAGTTCTTTGATATTCTGAATTATCCCTCAGTTGAATCTTTGCTGCAGGAATCTCACATAACGTAAAACTTCTTTGACTTAGATCTCACTGGCATAAAATTATAACTAATGAAAGAATTTTTAGCATTACCAACAAAGTCTCATATCAGAACCTTGTGGTTATTTGCACAGTAAGCACTGGATTTATTTCCACATGTTGTTTTTGTTTAAAGCTATAACATCTTAACAACTGAAATTGGAAGCCCGGTTTTGGACTCTGGATACAATGGATATTGCGAGTATGTGTACAATGGGGATTGGAGGGACCTGCGATATGATAGTGAATGCGAACGTCTCTACTATAATGATGATGAGAAATACTTCCGCATACCATACAACGTATTCCTATATAGAATTGAGGTAAGCACTAAATCCAATTTGCAATTCAAACCCTTTCTCAATAGGTTATGAAATATGAAACAAATGAAAGCAAGGTAAGGGTTAGCATAATGTTCAGGTAAGGGTTTGTTACAGATAGTGAGCAGTCAGCTCAGGCAAGGGAGGTCTTTGAAGAACATAACTTCTCTTTACAGAAGGGACTGGAGCCATTTGGCAAACCTTGAGAAGATAAGGATGCAAACAAACAATTCTAGGATGACACTTCCTTTTGGTTAGTTACTTTACTAATTCTGAAGTATCATTGATCTTTAATGGGTAGATTCTATTGACTATTAATGCTGGTATTATTGTAATATGTTTGGTGACTGATCATGTAAACAAAGGAATTGAACATACACATGGTTATCAATTTGTCAGTGTCTATATCCTGTATTTTTTGTACTGTTCTGTACAATTCTGTATAAAAATGGAATTTTTTTCTTCAAACTTCAAAGCAGTGTGGTGACAGAGGTCACGTTGTTTTCTTATGCACAAGTAAATAACGTGTAATCGAGGAACAAATGTGTTTTCTGAGTGCAGTTAATTGGCAAAAACTGTTGCTCCAAAGTGGTATTAGTAGTTATAATTAGACACCATTAATAAATGTTTTGGTCCATCATTACGGTCATGTGTTGATCTTCCAAACTAGAGTTAGCATACCATTGCTACCAGTCAATGATTGAACCTTTTTCAATATTCATTCTTATGCTGACTTGGTTCAATTATACTTTGTTAGAAAATCATTCACTTAGGGAGATGGAGTGTATCTCTGCATTGCCATCATTAAATTTAGGGAGATGGCGGCATATTGTTATTGAGATATAAGAGTTTATAGGAGAGTTTATCGGAGCCAAGAAAAAGTAGTTGGAAAAACTCAGCTGGCTGCAGTGCATCATTGGAGACAAAGGAAAGTTTGATGGTTCAGATCAAAGTCCTGCATCACGTAAATGTGATAAACAGTCTCAACCCAAAACATTAAAGCTGCTTGACCAGCTGAGCTCTTGCATTTTGATTCTTGAAGTCTATTAATTGAATTTTCAGCATGACATTTTTGTACCAAGTTGCTGCAGCAGCTGTTAGATTAAAATCACATTTACCATTGGGCATCTGACAAATACTTTCAGGTAATATTGATTTATGTGAAGCTTGTAAGCTGAAGGATTAAATCACATATCAAGTTTCCTGCCTAACCTCTTGTGTTGGAGATCAGGCAGAAGCTTTACTGAGACCAGGATTCTTTCCCTTCTTCCTCATTGCTTCACATCTAAAATAAATCCTCGTATACAACATTATAGTGTACTATTTGCCATATTGTACTGGAGAACAGTTCAAAAGTTTGACGAAGTTTGAAAATCACACATTTACACCAGAATTTCCTGCACTGGTTCTACTCTGAAGCAACCTTTAATCAAAAAATATGGTATCTTCTTCAAAGGTCTTTCTTTAATTGAGATGTCACAGGTCATTGAATCAGGGAGTCATTCATTCACAGCTTATAATCAATGCAATGGACCTGCATGAAGATGTTTGGGAATTCTTTCCACCATCTGGCCCTCTCCACTAATTGGTATTAACTATTTTGGTGATAATGATTGTCATGAGAAGAGGGTATCTTAGTTTTTATAACAGAGTTTTATTTTGTAGCCTTCTTGCACTAAATAGCATCACTTGCCATTGAAGAATCCAAGCAGACAGTAAATGGTGGAGAATTACCTAATGCTCTATATACTGTACTTAAGCAACCTGCAGTGAGTTGTAAAGCAGCTCACTTAGGTGTCCACAGTGCAGCAGAACATACTTTGCGGAGTTAAAAACCGCAATCTGATCCAATGTGCTTCGATTCTATCCAGTCTGTTATAATATGGAGCAAGTAGGAATCTGTAATACATTAATGATTAATAATACATTTGTGTGGGGCAAGTCATGTCCTACTAACTTGATTGAATTTTTTGATGAGGTGACAAGAGTGATTGATGAGGAAGAGCTGTAGATGTTGTCATAATGGATTTTAGTAGAGTGTTTGACAAGTTTCCTCATGGGAGGCTCATTCAAAAGACTAAGATGCACAGGATCAATGGTGAATCGGCCGTTTCAATTCAGAACTGGCTTGTCCATGGAAGACAGAATGTAGTGGTTGAAGGGGTTTATTTTAGCTGGAGATCTGTGATTAGCGGTGTTCCATGGGGACCTGTACTGGGACTTTCGCTGATTGAGATGCATAGAACTGAACTGGATTAAAATGTAAATGGATGGGTTAGTAAGTTTGCAGATATTACAAAGATTGGTGGTATTGTGGATAACTTAGATGACTTTTAAAGAATATGGTGGGATTTAGAACATTTGTATAAATGGGTGGAGAAATGGCAGATGGAGTTTAACCCAGGCAAATTTGAAGTGTTTCACCTTGGTAGGTCATACGTAAGGAGACATGGAATTTTATGTCTACCATGAGACTGCACAGAAGTAAGCACAATATAAAACATAAACTGCATTGTCAGTGCCTAAAAAGCAGATTCTGTTGGAGGCTTACAACTTTGTCATTACATTACTGTTATTAGACCTCGGTTTTGTTGTCTACTTTATTTTAACTGCACATTTAAGATGGATGGCCAACAAACATGAGTCACAGACTCAAATGTTAAGTTCGTAAAATTTCATCTACTTATTATCTTTAACACTTCTATTTTTTTCCTGTTTTATTTTTAGGCACTTGCTGATTCTGGATTTACAGTGGAAGTTTACAGTGATGTTCACAGTTTACTGACAGCAATGAGGAGGGTGATGTCATTTGAACTGGGATTCAGCTTGAAAATTTCTGTAGTGAAAGGTTCTATTGGGTTTAGTGCCTACCACAATTTTGTTAGAAATCTGACCTCTTTAGTTGGGAAGGTGAGTAAATTGCAGATAATATCTTCAATCTATTCAAGATGAAATGATTTAGGAAGATATAAAATGGTTAAAGCATTTTCTATATTTTCTTAAGACAGAAAAAACTCTCGATTGGAATAAAAAATTTTCTGCTGTGCATTTGTTATAGTTTTCTTCTATATTACATTTACAAATTGAATTTCATCGGAAAAATTTATATTATTTGTTTAAGGTAAAAGGAAACAAAATTAAGCAAAAGGATCATAAGATAGTCTCCATATAAACTGCAGCTGGTCTTGTGGAATTATAAGCAGTTAAAATAAGGCACAGAGTACCCTGATCATTAAGTTAAAAAGCAATGCACAGTGCATGTACATTTATGTAAAATATGTACCCCATGACTTTGTGAGAAATGCAGCTGAAATAAACTATCTACTATTATCAGTTGCACACAGACTATATCTATAATGAATAATTTCAGATTCTTTGAAATTAGTTATAAATAATTTGTAAAGTAAAAGTAAAAGCAAAAGAGAGGGCATACAAAGAAGCCAGAGCTAGTGGGAAGATAGAGGGTTGGGAAGCTTTTAAAAAACTTGCAGAAGGAAACTAAGAAGGTCATTATAGGAAGGAAAAGATGAATTATGAAAGGAAGCTAGCGACTAATATCAAAGATAATACTAAAAGCTTTTTTAAGTATACAAAGGGTAAAAGAGAGTCGAGGGTAGATATAGGACGAATACAAAATGACGCTGGAGGTATTGTAGTAAAAGGTGCAGAGGCAGCAGAGGAACTGAATGCGTATTTTGCATCATTCTTCACAGTGGAAGATGTCTGCAGTATACCAGACATTCAAGAGTTTTCAGGGAAGTGAAGCCTGTGCAGAGAAAATTACAACTAACAAGGTGCTCAGGAAGCTTAATGGTCTGAGGGTGGATAAGTCTCCTGGACTTGATGGAATGCACCCTTGGGTTCTGAAGGGAGTAGCCTGACAGATTGCTGAGGCATTAATAATGATCTTTCAAGAATCAATAGATTCTGGCATTGTACCGGATGATCGGAAAATTGCAACTGTAACTCCGCTATTTAAGAAGGGTGGGGGGCAGCAGAAAGGAAACTATAGACCTGTCAGCCTGACATCAGTGGTTGGGAAGTTGTTGGAATCAATTGTTAGGAATGAGATTACGGAGTACCTGGAGGCACGTGAAAAGATAGGCCAAAGCCAGCATGATTTTCTGAAAGGAAAATCCTGCCTGACAACCCCACTGCAATTCTTTGAGGAAATTACAAGCAGAGTAGACAAAGAAGATGCAGTAGACGTGGTGTACTTGGATTTTCAGAAGGCCTTTGACAGGGTGCCACACACAAGGTGGAATTACATAGGTGGAGCATTGGCTGGTTGGCAGAAAACAGAGAGTGGGAATAACCTTGTGCAAGATACCCTGAAGGGTTAACCTCCAGGTTGAATCGGTTGTGAAGAAGGTGAATGCAATGTTGGCATTCATTTCTAGAGGTATAGAATATGAGAGCAGGGATGTGATGTTGAGGCTCTATAAGGCACTCATGAGACCACACTTGGAGTATTGTGTGCAGTTTTGGGCTCCTTATTTTAGAAAGGATATACTGACATTGGAGAGGGTTTGGAGAAGTTTCACGAGAATGATTCGAGGAATAAAAGGGTTACCATATCAGGAACGTCTGGCTGCTCTTGGGTTGTATTCCCTGGAGTTCAGGGGAATGAGGGGGGATCTCATAGAAGCATTCTGAATGTTAAAATGCCTGAACAGATTAGATATGGCAAAGTTATTTCCCATGGTAGGGGAGGGGGCAGAACTTCAGGATTGAAGGACATCCATTTAGAACAGAGATGTGGAGAAATTACTTCAGTCAGGGCTGGTAAATCTGTGGAATTTGTTGCCACAAGCAGCTGTGGAGGTCAAGTCATTGGGTGTATTTAAGGCAGAGATAGATAGGTTGATGATCAGCCAGGGCATCAACGTGTATGAGGAGAAGGCAGGGGGGTGGGGATGACTGGAAGAGTTGGATCAGCCCATGATTGAATAGCGGTGCAGACTTGATAGGCTGATTGGCCTACTTCTGCTCCTATATCTTATGGCTTTATGGAAAATTATTTATAATGGAGAAACTAAAGTCAGATGTATCAGTATTACAGTGGATTAAAGGGT
This sequence comes from Mobula birostris, assembly GCF_030028105.1. Lineage (NCBI taxonomy): Eukaryota > Metazoa > Chordata > Chondrichthyes > Myliobatiformes > Myliobatidae > Mobula > Mobula birostris. The sequence continues at coordinate 55,422,222 of NC_092381.1, read as the reverse complement.
ATTACAGAGTCTTGATAGAGGAGTTGGCCAGAATTGATTGAAAAAGAACACCGGCAGGGATGATGACAGAGCAGCAACGGCTGGAATTTTTGGAAGCAATCCAGAAGGCACAGGATATATACATCCTAAAGAGGAAGAAGTATTCTAAAGGAAAGATGACATGGCTAACAAGTCAAAGCCAACATAAAAGCCAAGGAGAGTGCATGTAATAGAGCAAAAATTAGTAGGAAGTTAGAGGATTCTGAAGTTTTAAAATACCACCAGAAGGAAACTAAAAAAAGTCATTAAGGTAAAGATAAAATATGATAGTAAGCTAGCCAATAAAGTTAAAGCGGACACCAAAAGCTTCTGCAGATACATAAATTGTAAAAGAGAGGCGAGAGTGGATATCAAACTGCTGGAAAATGATGCTGGAGAGATTGTAATGGGGCAACAAAATGGCGGATGAACGGATTAATTATTTTACATCACTCTTCACCATCAAAGACGCTAGCAGTATGGTGGAAGTTGCAGGTGTCAGGGGTCATGAAGTGTTTGAGGTTGCCATAACCAGAGAGAGAAGGCTCTTGGGAAGCTGAAAGGTCTGAAGGCAGATAAGTCATCTGGACCTGATGGTGTACATCCCAGGGATTTGAAACAGGTGGTTGAAGGATTGTGGAAGCATTAGTAATGATCTTGCAAGAATCACTAGAATTCAGAATGAGGAGTGACCTCATTGAAATTTATGGAATGGTGAAAGGCCTTGATACAGTGGATGTGGAGAGGATGTTTCCTGTGGTGGGAGAGTCTCAGACCAGAAGACACGGCCTCAGAATAGAGGGGCATCTATTTCGAAAGTAGATAAGGAAGAATTTCTTTAGCTAGCGTGTGGTGAATCTGTAGAATTCTTTGCCACAGGCTGCTGTAGAGGCCAAGTCTTTATATATATTTAAAGCAGAGGTTGATAGATCCTTGACTGGTCAGAGAATGAAGGGATACAGGGAGAAGGCAGGAATTTGGGGCTGAGAGGAAAATTGGATCAGCCATGAAGAAATGACAGAGTAGACTTGATGGACCAATTGGCCTAATTCTGCTACTATATTTTCTGGTCTTATGGTCTTATTCTTCACAATGATGGGCTTGCATGATGCAGCCCAGATCTAAATACGTAAGTTTGTACTATTGTTCTCCAAGATTTCAAAACCCACCATCTGCGAGATTGTGTTGGTGTCCTTACATCTTTTTGGGAACATACTGCAGACTCTACTGCTTGTAGTGATGAACAACTAGTTCCTGAGATGGTCTCGTGCTTCCTGGAAGTGCTAGGATTTTCCTTTTTCTTTGTGAGTGAGCAGGTTTACTGTTATATTTTCAATGTCATTGAGGGTGTCCTATAAGTAAAGGAAACTGATTGGATTAGGCAACTGAAATGTTAATACAGTTTAATATTTACTACAAAATAATTAATAAAGTCGTTTATAGACAAGAATTACATGCTTTTACATTTTAAAATATTGGCTTTTTTTTTAGGATGTGAAATTTGTTCGTGTTCGAACTAAAGTTCAAACTGCACACTTCAAAATGAAGAGATACAATTTGATTTTGAATGAAGAAATGGTTCAGTCCCTGATGAAACTTCCAGATGAATACAATTATGGGATGTATTCTAAATTCATTGCCGATTATGGTACCCATTATTACACTTCAGGAGCCATGGGAGGTGTTTTTGAGTTCATCCTTGTGCTGAATCAGTATACATTGCAACGAGCAGGTTTGTGACTGTTAATTCTTATGTTGCTCAAATAAAATTAATATTATGGAATTATTTTAAAATGAAGTTACTAAATGTTAACGCTATTACTGTCCAATGTGGAGGGTTGTATTGCATAATGCTAGTACAACATTAATTTAAGATTTGGAATCTCACCTTGGTGCAGCATTCAGCAAGGTAGCTTTAGGAATGTAAGAAGATAAAAAATTGAGCCCATTGAGCCTGCTCTGCCACTCAATAATATCATGGCTGATCTTGCCGTGGGCTCTGCTCCACTTATCTGGATGTTCCTCATAACCCTTAATACCCCAGCTTTGCAAAAATCAACCAAACTGTCATAATTATATTTAATGAGGTATCATCTACTGCTGCACTGAATGGAGAATTCCACAGATTCATTACTGTCTGGGAAAAACAGTTTCTCCTCATCTCTGTTGTAAATCTATTCACCCAAATCTTGAGGTGATGTCTCCTAGATTTAATCTCACAAGCCAGTGGAAGTAGCTTTTCTGTCTCTCTTATCCATCCTTTTCATAATTGTTTATGTTTCTATGACATCCCCTCTCATTTCAGCCTATGACTCTCTTCATAGGCTAACCCCCCCCATCTCCAGAATCAACCCAGTGCATCTCCTCTGCACCACCTTCAAAGCCAGTACATCTTTCCTCAAGTGAAGAAACCAGAACTGCACATATTACTCCAGGTATAGTCTCATCAGTAGCCTGTACATTTGTAGCATAACTCCCTCTTCTTAAATTCAATCTCACTCGCAATGAAGGTCAAACTTCCATTTGACTTCTTGATAACTTGTTGCACTTGCACTGGCAGGCACTCTGTGAGCCACATGGAGAGGATATTGATGGGCTCACAGAGTGCATCACTGATTACATCAACTTCTGTGTGGACTGCAATGTTTCGACAAGAACTGTCCTTTGTTATTCAAATAACAAGCCATGGGTAACAAAGGACATTAAGGACATCCTGAATGCTAAAAAGAGGGTGTTTAGCGATGGAAATAGGGAGGAGCTGAGGGCAATACAGAGGGACCTGAAAGCCAGGATCAGGGAGGCTAAAGACGGGTATAGGAGGAAGCTTGAGTGGAAACTCCAGCAGAACAACATGAGAGAGGTCTGGAGGGGGATGAGGACCATCACTGGGTTCCGGCAAACTAGCAACAGAGGGGCTGAAAGCAGTGTGGACAGGGCCAATGAACTTAACCTGTTCTTTAACAGATTTGACATTGTGGCCCCTGCCCATCCCCCACGAGTCATCTGTTGTTGGCCCCCAACCAACACATATTCCACTCTCCCCTCCTACCCCTCCTCACAGTCCCCCACCTTGCTCTCATGACTATACCCCTTCCCCACACGAAACCACCACGGTGGGCTTCACAGCTGAACAGGTGAGAAGACAGCTGAAACATCTCAACCCAAGCAAGGCTGCAGGACCGGATGGTGTCAGTACCAGGGTGCTCAAAGCCTGTGCCCCTCAGCAATGTGGAGTACTTCGCCATGTATTCAACCTGAGCCTGAGGCTCCGGAGGGTTCCTGTGCTGTGGAAGACGTCCTGCCTCGTCCCTGTGCCGAAGATGCCGCGCCCCAGCGGCCTCAATGACTACAGACCAGTGGCATTGACCTCCCACATCATGAAGACCCTGGAGAGACTTGTTCTGGAGCTGCTCTGGCCTATGGTCAGGCCACACTTAGATCCCGGTGCGGCCTCTTCTACATCGGTGAAACCCGACGCAGGTTGGGGGACCGCTTCGTCGAGCACCTCCACTCCGTCCGCCACAACAGACAGGGTCTCCCGGTAGCCACCCACTTCAACTCTGCTTCCCATTCCCATTCAGATATGTCCATACATGGCCTCCTCTACTGCCATGATGGGGCTAAACTCAGGTTGGAGGGGCAACACCTCATATACCGTCTAGGTAGTCTCCAGCCCCTTGGTATGAACATAGAATTCTCCAATTTCTGGTAATTCCCTCCCCCTCCCTTCCTCTATCCCTATTTCACATCACCTCCCTCATAGTTCCGCCTCCTACTACTACGCATTGTTCTCCTGCCAATCACCTCCCTGCTTCCCCTCCCCCACCCCCTTGTCTTTCAAATTACTTTTTTTCAACTACCAGCATTCTTCAAACCCTCTTCAAAGTTCTTCCTTCAGTCCTGACGAAGGGTTTCGGCCCGAAACGTCGATTAATCTTTTCAACTGATGCTGACTCACCTGCTGAGTTCCTCCAGTGCATTGTGAGTGTTCCTTTGACAACAGCATCTGCAGATTATTTTGTGTTTACTTAGATCCCCTCCAGTTCGCCTACCAGCCCTGACTAGGAGTTGAGGATGCCATCGTCTACCTGCTGAACCGTGTCTACGCCCACCTGGACAAGCCAGCAAGCACTGTGAGGGTCATGTTTTTTGACTTCACCAGTGCGTTCAACACCATCCACCCTGCTCTGCTGGGGGAGAAGCTGACAGCGATGCAGGTGGATGCTCCCCTGGTGTCATGGATTCTTGATTACCTGACTGGCAGACCACAGTACGTGTGCTTGCAACACTGTGTGTCCGACAGAGTGATCAGCAGCACTGGGGCTCCACAGGGGACTGTCTTGTCTCCCTTTCTCTTCACCATTTACACCTCGGACTTCAACTACTGCACAGAGTCTTGTCATATTCATAAGTTTTCGGATGACTCTGCCATAGTTGGATGCATCAGCAAGGGAGATGAGGCTGAGTACAGGGCTATGGTAGGAAACTTTGTCACATGGTGTGAGCAGAATTATCTGCAGCTTAAGGTGAAAAAGTCTAAGGAGCTGGTGGTAGACCTGAGGAGAGCTAAGGTACCGGTGACCCCTGTTTCCATCCAGGGGGTCAGTGTGGACATGGTGGAGGATTACAAATACCTGGGGATACGAATTGACAATAAACTGGACTGGTCAAAGAACACTGAGGCTGTCTACAATAAGGGTCAGAGCCACCTCTATTTCCTGAGGAGACTGAGGTCCTTTAACATCTGCCAGACGAGTCTGTGGTGGCCAGTGCTATCATGTTTGCAGTTGTGTGCTGGGACAGCAGGCTGAGGGTAGCAGACACCAACAGAATCAACAAACTCATCCATATGGCCAGTGATGTTGTGGGGATGGAACTGGACTCTCTGACGGTGGTGTCTGAAAAGAGGATGCTGTCGAAGTTGCATGCCATCTTGGACAATGTCTCCCATCCACTACATAATGTACTGGTTGGGCACAGGAGTACATTCAGCCAGAGACTCATTCCACCGAGATGCAGCTCTGAGCGTCATAGGAAGTCATTCCTGCCTGTGGCCATCAAACTTTACAAATCCTCCCTTGGAGGGTCAGACACCCTGAGCCAATAGGCTGGTCCTGGACTTACTTCCTGGCATAATTTACATATTACTATTTAACTATTTATGGTTTCATTACTATTTATTATTTATGGTGCAACTGTAACGAAAACTAATTTTCCCCGGGATCAATAAAGTATGACTATGACTATGACTTGCAAACAATCCTTTTGTAAGGATGCTGTAATCTTTCACTATTTAATTACTAATCTAATATTTTATATTTCCTTCCAAAGTGGATGAGCTCACATTTACCAGTGTTGTGTTCTATCTTACAGACCCTTAACCACTCATTTAGCCTATCTATACCTCTCTGCAAACTGTCTGCATCGTCTGCACAATTTTTTTTCCACTGAATTTGCACAGATTTGTCCACATCGGATGCCATTTCATTGGCTCTTCACTCATCCCTGGAAGATCTGAACAGCCAAGTTGCATATATCAGGATGTTCTTTATCGACTACAGCTCGGCATTTAAGACTATCATCCTCTCAAAGCTAATCAATAAGCTTCAAGAGCTTGGTCTCTATACCTCCTTGTGCAATTGGATCCTTGATTTCTTCATTTGCAGACTTCACTCAGCTTGGATTGGCAACAACATCTCCTCCGCAATCTCCATCAGCACAGGCGCACCACATGGCTGTGTGCTTAGCCCCTGCTCTACTCACTTTATATTTATGACTGCATGGTTAAGTGTAGCTCCAAAGCCTTATTTAAGTTTGCTAGCAACACCACTGTCATAGGTCGAATAAAAGGTGGTGACAAATCAACAGATAGGAGGGAGATTGAAAATCTGGATGAGTAGTGCCACAACAATAGATTTTATTCAAATTCAGCAAGATGAAGGAGTTGATTATTGACCAGAAGAAGGAGATTTGAGATCCATGAGCCAGTCCTCATCAGAACAGAGATAGAGAAGGCCGGTAACTTTAAATTCCCAGGTGTTATCATTTCAGAGGACCTGTCCTGGGTCCAGCATGTAAATGCAATTACAAAGAAAGCATGGCAGTGCCTCCACTTCCTTAGAAGTTTGTGAAGATTCAATAGACGCCTAAAACTTTGAAAAACTTTTATAGATGTGTGCTGGAGAGTATAATGACCAGCTGCAATACTGCCTGGTATAGACACACCAATGCCCTTGAAGGGAAAATCCTACAAAATGCAGTGGATTTTTCAGGAAGTACAGGAGCCTCAAGACTCACAACACCAGGTCCAGGGATAGTTATTACCACTCAGCCATCATGCTCATAAACCGGAGAGAATAACTGCTCTCATCTTCACTTGCCCCATCACTGAACTGTTCCACTCATTTTCAATGACTCTTCATCTTATGTTCTCGATTTTTGTTGCATTATTATTTTTTTTATTTCATTCCTTTCTTTTTGGTTTTGCACAGCTTGTTGCCTTCTGCATATTGGTTGTCCACCCTGTCAGTGCAGTCCTTCAATGATTCTATTATGGTTATTGGATTTATTGATTATGTCTGCAAGAAAATGTGTCTCAAGGTTGTACATATATGGTGACATATTGACTTTGAACTTTGATTTGGTATCATCAACAAACATGGATACACTACACCTGGTCCCCTCTTCCAAATGACTAGTATTTATTATGAATAGTTGTGGGCCCATCACCAGTCCCCGAGGCACTCAGCTCACCACTGACTGCCAACCAGAGAAATGCCCATTTATTTGGCTAGAAACAACACCTGTCTCAGGAAGGACAGTGACCCCATTGCAGTTTTCTTATCACCACAATAAGTCTAGGGCAGACACGATCCCAATGGCTCTCCACATGGCCTTGGAACACAAACAATATAAATACCTATGTCAGGAAGCTGTTTATTGGCTATAGCTCAGTATTTAACACCATCATTCCTACAGTCTGGATTGGAAGTTACAGAACCTGGGCCTCTGTACCTCCCTCTAAAATTGGATTTGCGATTTCCTAACTGGAAGACCATAATCTGTGCAGTTGGAAATAACATCTCCACCTTTGCTGACAATCAATACTGGTACACCACAGGTGTGAGTGCTTAGCCCACTGCTCTACTCTCTATACACCCATGACTGTGTGGCTAGGTATAGCTCAATACCATCTATAAATTTGCTGATGATATAACCATTGTAGACAGAATCTTAGATGGTGACAAAAGAGCATGCAGGAGTGAGATATACCAGCTTGTTGAGTGGTGTTGTAGCAACAACATTGCACTTGTGTTTGTGGACTTCAGAAAGGTAAGACGAGGGAACAAACCAATCCTCAAAGAGGGATCAGAAGTGGAGTGAGTGAGTAATTTTAAGTTTCTGGGTGTCAATATCTCTGAGGATCTAGCTTGGTCACTACATATTAATGCAGGTTTAAAGAAGGCAAGACAGTGGTTATGTTTCATTAAGAGTTTGAATAGATTTGGTTTGTCACCCAAAACACTCAAAAACTTCTATAGATGTACCGTGGAGAGTATCCAATACACATTCAAAGAGCGGTAACTCAGACGGGCGGCATCTATCATTAAGGACCGCCACCACCCGGGAATTACCCTCTTCTCACTGTTAACATCAGGAGGGAGGTACAGAAGATTGAAAGCACACACTCAGTGATTCAGGAACAGCTTCTTCCCCTCTGTCATCCAATTTCCAAATGGACATTGAACCCTTGAATATTACTTCATTACTTTATTTCAGTTGTTCCACTACTTATTTTAAACTAACTTTTTAATAGACATATATATAATTATTGTAATTTTGATTTTTTCCCTTTATTTATCATGTACTGCATTGTATTGCTGCCACAGACTTAACAAATTTGATGACATCTGCCAGTGATATTAAACCTGATTCTGATTCCGATTCATCCCAGCTCTCTGTCTTCTACTGGTTAATCATTCATCCTTCCATCCTAACGCATTACCCCTAAGTTCATGCATCTTTATCTTATTGATAAGCCTTTCATGCGGCACCTTATTGAATGCCTTCTGGCCAAGAATGCCAAGTATATTACGTCTAGCTGTTCCTCACGATCCACTGTGATTATATCTTCAAAGGACTCTAGTAAAAATTTGTCAAACAGGACCTGCCCTTCATGAATCCGTGCTGTATCTACCTGATGGAACTACTTCTATCCAGGTGTCTTGCTATTTCTCTCTTAATGATAGATTCCAGCATCTTCCCAACTACAGTAGATCTACTGGGACTTGATGTTTCAATCCCTATGGTAAGTTGGCACTCTCGATGTTGGCAGTGGGCTTGGAGTGGTGACAAGGAGAGAGGGTAGGTACATCATTGGGGTCATCAGGTGGGCACCCTCCTTCTTTGACGTTTCATTGATAAGCCCACGACGTCTCCAGAGGGCTCAACGGTGCTACCTGGCGTCCCACATACACCCCCCTCAGTTCCATACCCAATGTCTTCATCTTGCAGCCCAGTTGTTGTCTTTCCTTTTAATCCAAATCCAATTGCTACTTTCTTCTGCTGCATTTGACAAGGACTTGATTGCCTGTTGGAGGGAGTGACCCCTCACCCCCATCTTCTTCAATAGACTGGTCGTAGATGTAGCAACGAATCCCCTGCATCCCATTTCTACAGGGAAAATCTTGGTCTTCCAGCCATTCTGGGCAGCTTCAGTTGCCAGTTCAGAGTACTTGGTCTTTTTCCTCTCATAAGCTTCTTCGACACCATCTTCCCATGGTACTGTCAATTCCACAATATATGCCAGCTTGGCTGTTGTGGACCACAGGACCATGTCTCGCCGGAGTGTTGTAGCCACAATGTCTGGCGGGAAACACAAGCTTTTTTTCCAAGTTCATGTCCATTTTCCAATCCCGAGCAACCTGCAGAATGCTTACATCTTTTGATGTTATATGGTGCTCTGGAGGTTGGCCTGCTGGTACAAATCGTGTGATGTTGTTAAATTAACTGGCCTATAGTTTTACCTTTTGCTTATTTCCTTTTTAAACTGTGGCATGACATTTGTTGTCTTCCAAAGTTCTGGGGCCTCAACTGTCCCACCATATACCCTGTGTTTCCAGAGAAGTTTGGTAAATTATCACAAATGTGCCTGCTATTTCTTTTAGTACCCTGGGATGCATCCCATCAGGACCAAGAGAACTTGTCTATCTTTAGTTCCATTTCTCTGCTCATTACTACCTCTTCAGTAACCATTGTATCGAGGTCGTCTCTTCCCATCCCATCGATAAAATCTCTCAGGCATGTTACATGTGTGCACCACTATAAAAATAGACACAAAATAGTTGGTCAAGGCGTCAGCCATCTCTACATTACCTAATATTAAATCCACCTTCGCATCTTCCAAGGAATCTATGTTCACTTTAGCCACCCTTTTCCACTTCAGAAAATTATGAAAACCTTTACCATCTACTTTAATATTTTGTGCTTGTTTATTTTTATAACCTATCTTCCCTTTGTTTACTGCTTGCTTAGTGGTTCTTTGGTGCTTTTTAAACTTTTCCGAATCTTGGCAACATTGTATGCATGAGCTTTTAGTTTGATGCCTTCTTTTATTTCCTTCATTCTGCATACACTTACTGTCCTTGCTTTTACTTTTATTGATCATGAAAATCTTTTGTAATTTTTTTCATCAACTGTCCCACCATATAGCCTGTTTCCAATTCACAGTAGCCAGCTCCTCCCTCATTGCTTTATAGTCTCCCTTTTGTAGACACAATACACTTGTTTTAATTAGAATGATTGCACCTTCCATTTCTATGAGAAATTCTGTCACACTGTGATCACACTTTCCAAAAAGATCTTTACCTACAAGGTTATTAATTTTACCTGTCTCATTACACAAGATCGTATCTGAGATAACATTTTCCCTTATGGGTGCACTAACATGCAGTTCAAGAAATCTATCACAAATACATTTTCTAAAGTCTTCCTCAACCTGTCTCAACCAATTTAATTCACCCAACTATGTGCAAGTTAAAGTCTCCCATGACAACTGCCATTCCATTTATACAGGCATCAGATATTTCTTGGGTTATTGCCTGTGCAACTGTAATGTTATTATTCGCTGGCCTAGAGACAACTCCCACAAGTCATTATTCCTAATCGCTACCCAGATGAATTTAACATTTTGCTCCAAAGACCTTACAATACACCATCTTTCTCTACAGCCCTGATGTCATCCTTAATTAAGAACACTACCCCATCTCCCTTCACTTCCTACCCATTCTTGCACAGTAGCTGATACCCTTGATTATTTATTTATTTGGAGATACAGTGTGGAATAGGTCTCTGCAGTCCTTCTAGCCCAGTACCCCCTGATTCAAGCCTAACCTAATCACAGGACCACTTTCAGTGACCATTTAACCTAACCGATACACCTTTGTACTGTGAGAGTAAACTGCAGAATTTAGAGAAAACCCATCACTGATTCTTCAGAATTTGGATAAAACAGGTTTTAATTTTGAAAAGAAAAAATTTAACTGTTAAGAAATCTAAACTTACATGTTTATAGAACAAGGTCTCAGCAATCAAGCAATATTTCAGTGCAACCTAATTTTGTAATTTTTTCATTAAATACGTGTTTTTCCTGTCATTACTTAGTTTTTGTCAACACAGTTAGACACAATAAAAAGCTAATTAATCCTATTTATTTAGTCTTATATAGATTTAGAGCTTTTAAATCATTGTGTCTACACCATAGGTACACATATATGCTGTTAAATGTTGAATATTCACATTTGTTCATTTTTTATACCATTTCACGCATACTCCTTTAAGAACTCTTACATCATGCAACTTTTATCATTAGTATTAAATATACAAAATAACAATTTTGGACATAAACACATTTTTAATTTTAAAGAGACAATTACTTTAATAAATCAACTGTTTTGGGGAACAGATTGTAAGCATATTAATTTAAAACAAAGAAAGTTCCATCTGATGGTGGTGACTGAGACCTGACGGTGGTGGCAGTGGCCTAATTACAACAAACAATTCCAATCTTTTCACCACTCAAGTCAATGCTTCCTCGCTTAACAAATTTATTTAACAATTTGTCATGTACATTTTATCCTTCTGCAAATAACAACAACAATAGTAAACAGCAAAATAAAAACTACAGTACAACTGCAAAGTTTAAGCATGAACATCAGGAACTAAAAAAAAATCCATCCATTTCTGGGCTTGAAAATCTTTGAAAACTTTCAGTCAGCTTTATCAGGAAGTAGACGATTAATATGCTCCTCCTCTATGAAGCAGACTGGTGGTAGATCTCCCTCGTCCTGCCTGCACAACCCGGTGATGATGGCTCCATCAGTTTGACCAGAATATCTTCAACTGGTACGAACCCGGTTTTGGATGGAAGCACGTGTTGGGCCCATCAGGGTGGAAAAACTCCACTTGAACATCTTGGTGATGAGCATCCACAGTGACAGCCTTTGCTAACCACCAATTCTGGTCATAAATGACTGCAAGCCAATCTCCACAGTTAATGACACCAGCAGATGTATCTGTCATATTTCTAGTTTGCTGTTGTCGCCAATGCTTTTTCAGTTTGTTCCTACCTTTTATTATCTCTTGAAGTTTATTCTTCAAAGCTTTCATATCTCTCAAGTATCTTACTCTTGTTTTCTTTCTTTCCCTTTCCCCTGCTATAGACTGCCTATTGCGAGCTCTCTTCTGCATAGTCTGATCTAATAGACTATCCGGGGGAGTTCCTGGGCATTCTGGGCCGTTTCTCTTACGCTCTCTTGGCTCTTGCTGTCCACGTTTCCACGCTTTTCTCTTACTCCTCTTTTCCCTTTCATTCAAATCACTGATAGTTTTTATCTTCCCATCCTCTACTCTCTTCTTCCATCTTTGCTTTTCCTTTCTCAGGTATTCCTCCTTTAACCCTGGCTCACTATATATTTTCTCTCTCTGCTTTTTTTGCTATTCCCTGTTTCTTCTCCTTCGTTCCTCCACGGATAGCTGCTGCCTAGCCATAACTTCCTAAAATACATAAAAGGAAGGTCAGAATTCAATGGAATTACTATGAAATTGTGCAAAATTACTATGAATTTAATTATGTTTAATTTGGTGAAATTTTATAAAATGATTATGCAATGGTGCAACTAAATTCATTTATGGTTTTAGTCACTGGGGACACATATAGTAAGGAAATATTGTAGGCCTGTGTGTGGAAGAAATAAAGGGGAAAATATATATATTATAAATAAGGAGGTTAATAAAACATTACAAACCATATTACTATTTATTGTGATCATAAATTATATTCAAGCCTCCACTGAAGATGACTTGGATGTTTTTGTCAACAGCATCAAACCATGTGTCACCACCGTCAGAAAGAAAACTTGACAGTAGTGACAAAAACACACTTTTTTACATGACATGCGTGAGCTGTATACAGGAGCCATCTTGTTTTCCCTCTGTTGCTGGCTGCCTCTGGCCTCGAATTAAAATGCATAAATTTATGTCATAATTTAAAATAATTCTTTCTATACAAAAGAGACAGTGTTGACACATCATGGTTGTGACAGTAGCAACATCAATAAATATGTAAAAATTATTGAAAAAAATAGTGAACTTACAGGAGCTTGTTTGACCTTGTTGCATTTAGCAAATGTGGAGGGTGGAAAGGGGGGGGGGGGGTCCTCAGGAATATAGTTGACCATATGGTTGCCTGAGTTTATTGCTTTTTTAAAAAATATCTGATGGTGCTGACAAAAACCTGGGACACATTTTGAGCAACCACAAAATAAGAGTAAATATTGTTGACAATTCACTGCTTTTAGTTTTAAAGAGGTTTTTCACCCTACTCTTTCATCTGGCATATATATTATACATTTTAAATGATTTTTTCACACTTATTTATCAAATTAAAATGATAATCTTTTGTCTGAGGACAACTGATTTTGTGGGTACTGGCCTATTACATAATCATATAATTTATAAAATTAAAAATAAACATATGGAAAAATCAAAGTTGCTGGTGAACGCAGCAGGTCAGGCAGCATCTCTAGGAAGAGGTGCAGTCGACATTTCAGGCTGAGACCCTTCGTCAGGACTAACTGAAGGAAGAGTGAGTAAGGGATTTGAAAGTTGGAGGGGGAGGGGGAGATCCAAAATGATAGGAGAAGACAGGAGGGGGAGGGATGGAGCCAAGAGCTGGACAGGTGATAGGCAAAAGGGGATACGAGAGGATCATGGGACAGGAGATCCAGGGAGAAGGAAAAGGGGGAGGGGGGGAAAACCCAGAGGATGGGCAAGGGATATAGTCAGAGGGACAGAGGGAGAAAAAGGAGAGAGAGAAAGAATGTGTCTATAAAAATAAATAACGGATGGAGTACGAGGGGGAGGTGGGGCATTAGCGGAAGTTAATAAGTGCCCTCCTGGCACTTATCCTTGTAAGCGGAACAAGTGCTACACATGCCCTTACATTTCCTCCCTTACCACTATTCAGGGCCCCAGACAGTCCTTCCAGGTGAGGCAACACTTCACCCGTGAGTCGGCTGGGGTGATATACTGCGTCCTGTGCTCCCGATGTGGCCTTCTATATATTGGCGAGACCCGACACAGACTGGGAGACCACTTTGCTGAACACCTACGCTCTGTCCGCTAGAGAAAGCAGGATCTCCCAGTGGCCACACATTTTAATTCCACATTCCATTCCCATTCTGACATGTCTATCCACGGCCTCCTCTACTGTAAAGATGAAGCCACACTCAGGTTGGAGGAACAACACCTTATATTCCGTCTGGGTAGCCTCCAACCTGATGGCATGAACATTGACTTCTCTAACTTCCGTTAATGTCCCACCTCCCCCTCGTACCCCATCTGTTACTTATTTTTATACACACATTCTTTCTCTCACTCTCCTTTTTCTCCCTCTGTCCCTCTGACTATACCCCTTGCCCATCCTCTGGGTTCCCCACCCCCCCTATCTTTCTCCCTAGGCCTCCTGTCCCATGATCCTCTCATATCCCCTTTGCCAATCACCTGTCCAGCTCTTGGCTCTATCCCTCCCCCTCCTGTCTTCTCCTATCATTTTGGATCTCCCCTCCCCCTCCCACTTTCAAATCTCTTACTCACTCTTCCTTCAGTTGGTCCTGACGAAGGGTCTCGGCCTGAAACGTCGACTGTACCTCTTCCTAGAGATGCTGCCTGGCCTGCTGCGTTCACCAGCAACCTTGATGTGTGTTACTTGAATTTCCAGCATCTGCAGAATTCCTGTTGTTTGCGATATGAAAAAATGTTGCATTTGTGCAAAAGACCCTCAGATGATCAACCCTGTTTATTTTAAATAAGAAAATGTTATTCATTTTCAACAGAATTAACACTTTTCTTAGTGGGACATGTTTTTGCCGAAGTCTGAAGAATCAGTGCCATGCATTTCACAGGGAGGACCCATACAGACTCCTTACAGACGCTGCTGAGATTGAACTCTGAACTTCTGACGCCCTGAACTAACCACTAGACTACCATGGCACCCTGAATTCCCAATCATCTCCACCCAGCAACCACGTCTCTGCAATAGCCTCTAAATCATATTCCTTTCCACTGATTTCTACTGCAAATTCACTGACCTTCTTTTGAATACTATGGGCATTTAGATCAAGTGCCCTTACACTCATTGTCCCTTTAGATTCTAGTAACATGGGGGAAGTATGACCTGTTCAAAAAGGACAGGTTACACCTGAACCCGAAGGGGACCAATATCCTGGCGGGAAAGTTTAATAGAGCTGTTAGGGAGGGTTTAAACTAATCTGGCAGGGGGGTGGGAACCAGAATGATAGAGCAGAAAACAGGAGTAAATCTAAGATAGTGAGCAGTAAAGATGTCAGGAAAGACAAGCAGGTGAGTAATTTGTAGCCATTGGGATGAGTTGCAGTGCAATAAAGTTGCAAGTGAAATCAAAGCGAAAAGTATCAAATACTGGTCTTAAGGTGTTGTACTTAAATGCACGCAGCATAAGAAATAAGGTGGATGATCTTGTTGTACAGCTACAGATTGGCAGGTATGATATTGTGGCCATCACTAAGACCTGGCTAAAGGATGCATGTCTCTGGGAGCTGAACGTTCAAGGGTACACGGTGTATCAGAAGGATAGGAAGGTAGGCAGAGGGGGAGGCGTGGCTTTATTGGTAAGAAATGATATTAAATCATTAGAAAGAGGTGATAGGATCGGAAGGTGCAGAATCTTTATGGGTTGAGCTAAGGAATAGCAGGGGTAAAAGGACCCTGATGGCAGTTATTTATAGGCCTCCAAACAGCTGCAGAGATGTGGACTACAAATTACAACTGGAGATAGATAAGGCTTGTCAGAAGCGCAGTGTTATGATAATTGTGGGGGATTTTAACATGCGAGTAGATTGGGAAAATCAGGTCAACACTGGATCTCAAGAGAGAGAATTTGTAGAATGTCTGTGAGATGGCTTTTTAGAACAGCTTGTTGTTGAGCTCACTAGGGGATCGGCTGTACTGGATTGGGTATTGTGTAATGAACCGGAGGTGATTAGAGAGATTGAGGTGAAGGAACCCTTAGGAGGCAGTGATCATAACCTGATTGAATACACTGTGAAATTAGAAAAAGAGAAACCGAAATCTGATGTGTCGGTATTTCAGTGGAGTAAAGGAAATTACAGTGGCATGAGAGAGGAACTGGCCAAAGTTGACTGGAAAGGGACACTGGCAGGAAAGACAGCAGAGCAGCAGTGGCTGGAGTTTATGCGAGAAATGAGGAATGTGCAAGACAGGTATATTCCAAAAAAGAAGAAATTTTCGAGTGGAAAAGGATGCAACCGTAGTTGACAAGAGATGTCAGAGCCAAAGTTAAAGCAAAGGAGAGGACATACAAGGAAGCAAAAATTAGTGGGAAGACAGAGGATTGGGAAGTTTTTAAAACCTTACAAAGGGAAACCAAGAAGGTCATTAAGAGAGAAAAGATTAACTATGAAAGGAAGCTAGCAAATAATATCAAAGAGGATACTAAAAGCTTTTTCAAGTATATAAAGAGTAAAAGACAGGTGAGAGTAGATATAGGACCGATAGAAAATGATGCTGGAGAAATTGTAATGGGAGATAAGGAGATGGCAGAGGAACTGAACGAGTATTTTGCATCAGTCTTCACTGAGGAAGTCATCTGCAGTACACCAGACACTCAAGGGTGTCAGGGAAGAGAAGTGTGCGCAGTCACAATTACGACAGAGAAGCTACTCAGGAAGCTGAATAGGCTAAAGGTAGATAAATCTCCTGGACCAGATGGAATGCACCCTCGTGTTCTGAAGGAAGTAGCTGTGGAGATTGCGGAGGCATTAGCGATGATCTTTCAAAAGTCGATAGATTCTGGCATGGTTCCAGAAGACTGGAAGATTGCAGATGTCACTCCGTTATGTAAGAAGGGGGCAAGGAAGCAAAAAGGAAATTATAGACCTGTTAGCTTGACATCGGTGTTGGGAAGTTGTTGGGGTCGATTGTCAAGAATGAGGTTACAGAGTACCTGGAGGCATATGACAAGATAGGCAGAACTCAGCATGGATTCCTTAAAGGAAAATCCTGCCTGACAAACCTATTACAATTTTTTGAGGAAATTACCAGTAGGCTAGACAAGGGAGATGCAGTGGATGTTGTATATTTGGATTTTCAGAAGGCCTTTGACAAGGTGCCACACATGAGAATACTTAACAAGATAAGAGCCCATGGAATTACGGGAAAGTTACATACGTGGATAAAGCGTTGGCTGATTGGCAGGAAACAGAGAGTGGGAATAAAGGGATCCTATTCTGGTTGGCTGCCAGTTACCAGTGGTGTTCCACAGGGATCAGTGTTGGGGCCACTTCTTTTTACATTGTACATCAACGATTTGGACTATGGAATAGATGGCTTTGTGGCTAAGTTTGCTGATGATACGAAGATAGGTGGAGGGGCCAGTAGCGCTGAGGAAACGGAGAGTCTGCAAGGAGACGTGGATAGATTGGAAGAATGGGCAGAGAAGTGGCAAATGAAATACAATGTTGGAAAGTGTATGGTTATGCACTTTGGCAGAAAAAATAAACGGGCAGACTATTATTTAAATGGAGAAAGAATTCAAAGTTCTGAGATGCAACGGGACTTGGGAATCCTCGTACAGGATACCCTTAAAGTGAACCTCCAGGTTGAGTCGGTAGTGAAGAAGGCGAATGCAATGTTGGCATTCATTTCTAGAGGAATAGAGTATAGGAGCAGGGATGTGATGTTAAGGCTCTATAAGGCACTGGTGAGACCTCACTTGGAGTACTGTGGGCAGTTTTGGTCTCCTTATTTAAGAAAGGATGTGCTGACATTGGAGAGGGTACAGAGAAGATTCACTAGAATGATTCCGGGAATGAGAGGGTTAACATATGAGGAACGTTTGTCCGCTCTTGGACTGTGTTCCTTGGAGTTTAGAAGAATGAGGGGAGACCTCATAAAAACATTTCGAATGTTAAAAGGCATGGACAGAGTGGATGTGGCAAAGTTGTTTCCCATGATGGGGGAGTCTAGTACGAGAGGGCATGACTTAAGGATTGAAGGGCACCCATTCAGAACAGAAATGTGAAGAAGTTTTTTTAGCCAGAGGGTGGTGAATCTATGGAATCTGTTGCCACAGGCAGCAGTGGAGGCCACATCATTGGGTGTATTTAAGGCAGAGATTGATAGGTATCTGAGTAGCCAGGGCATCAAAGGTTATTGTGATAAGGCGGGGGAGTGGGACTAAATAGGAGAATGGTTCAGCTCATGATAAAAAGGCGGAGCAGACTCGATGGGCTGAATGGCCTACTTCTCCTTTGTCTTATGGTCTTATGGTCTAACATTTGTGTCCATCTTTGTGGAAATCTGGTACAAGTGTCATTTAAGCCCATAGCTTAATGATACACTTTTAGATGCCCCTGGAAATTGCCCCTATAAGTCTGCCACTCAGTTCAAGAGAAATCAGGAATGATCAATATACTCTTGCCAGTAACAGTATGTTGAAAGCAAATCAATAAAAAATAGTTATTCAGAGTACTGCTCTCTTTCATTTTATTACCCCTCTCTTGTTTCATCTTCCATTATACTATCCTGTTTTTTTTTCATTTGTCTGAAGATCTTCTTGGCTCTTAATTACTTCCTTGCTGCTTCCTAATTCTCCTTGCTTAATCCCTCACTAAAATCTCTCTCTCTTTCTCTGTCTCAGTTTAGCTTCTTTTTGCTGCTTGTCTCTTTATTCTATTTATTCTTACTTTGAGTCACTGAGTGAAGACTCGTTTTCTATGTTTCTAATGCACTATGCTAGGTAGAAACATTGGCAAAGAGTTGGAGCAAAATTTAGATATATCAAAAAATTAGCAAAATTGAGAACTTTATAATAGAGCTTTCCTGATACACTAGTGTATTTGCATAGTATAATGTAAAATATGAAAGAACGATTTCATATAATTTTAGTAAATGTTCCAGACCTCTTTAAAACTTTTACTTCCTCTTGAATACTATGTGAAAATAAGTTTGCAGTATGACTTGAATGAAATTCTATTTAAATACCTGTTCTCTTATTTACTTAAAGGTGTTTCTGCGCAAGATGTTGGACATTGTTTTTCAGGATCACTGGGAATAGTGATGGACATTTTATCTGTTAAGTTTGAAGCTTGTAAGAAGATAAAAAACTATGAAGCATGTAAGTAAGCCTAGATTTAGTAGACATAATTGCTGTCTGGTTTTAATATATGTGGAGTTATGTTATTTAATACATAAATGTATTAAAATTACAAAGCAAAATACACAAATTGAGAATTTGTACTTAATTAGGGAGCATATTGTACTAAATTGCTGTTGAAACAAGAAATACTTGTTGAGTTATCCCTGGTCACTGTTATCAATCTGGTTTTAAGATTTGAACTTTTGACAAAAGTAGTGGCGGTTTCAATAAGTTCTACTGCAGTTATCATGAAAAGCTCCTACTTTGCACTCTCTCTGGTTATGATAGTTTTAGAGTCATGAAGTATAGAAGAGGAGACACCACATGAATCAGAATCAGTTTTATTATCACTGATGTATGTAATGAAATTTGTTGTTTTGTGTCAGCAGTACAGTGCAATAAATAAATAAACTATAAATTACAATAGGCGATATAATTAAATTAAAGAAGTAGTGCAAAAAGAGAGCAAAAATAGGTGAGGTAGTGTTCTCGGTTTGGTTCATTGTCCTTTCAGAAATTTGATGGCAGAGGAGAAGAAACTTTTTCTAAAGCATTGAGTGTGTGTCTTCAAGCTCCTTGATGGTAGCAATGAGAAGAGATGTCCTGGGTGATGGGCGCCTTTAATGATGCATGCACCTTTTTGAGCATTGTCTTTTGAAGATATCCTTGATACTGGAAATGCTAATGCCCATGATGGAGCTTGGCTGAGTTTGCAACCCTCTGCAGCTTTTCCAATCCTGTGCAGTTCGCCCTCCATACCAGATGGCGATGCAATCAGTTACAATGCTCTCCACAGTACAACTGTAGAAACTTCCTGGAGTATTTGGTGACATACCAATTCTCCTCAACCTCCAAAGGAAATATAGCCAGTGTCAGGAAATACCGTCTAATTAGTAAATGTAGAATCACAGATAACACCAAATGCTTAGAGATATTATTTTAGGTTACGTAATGGTTCCTTCAAGTATATTTTGCCATAGAATTAATTCATGATGCGAGATCAACATTTCTGTAAGGTAGCTTCATGTCTACAGTAATAACTATGGAATCAGTAACACCAAAGTAAAACCATGAGAAAGTACTTCCTGCAAGAGTTACCTCCTCTTGCCTACAGTAAAAGGTGATTGTAAAACTAATGGAGTTACACAAATGTTAAAGCTATTGAGTCTGGAGTCAATAAGATTGAAAGAGTGCTGAAGAAATTTGCAAAGCTCTTGCCAGGACTTGAGGATCTGAATTGCTGGAAAACAGTGTACGTATAGGTTAGGACTTTATTCCTAGAGCGAAGGAGTATGAGGGAAGATTTCATAGAGGTTTACAAATTATGAGGGTTATCACTAGAGTAAATGCAAACAGGCTCTTTCCACTGAGGTTGGGTGAGACTAGAACTAGAGGTCATGGGTGAAGGATGAAAGGTGAAATGTTTAAAGGGACCTTTTTCACTCAGAGGGTGATGAGAGTGTGGAATGAGCAGCCAGTGGAAGTGTGGATATGGACTTGATTTCAACATTTAGGAGAAATTTGGATAGGTACGTGGATGGGAGGCATATGGACCAGGTGCGGGTTGATGGGACTAAGTGGATTAATAGTTTGGCATGGGCTAGATGGGCCAAAAGGCCTGTTTCTTTGCTGTAGTGTTCTGTGATTCTATAACTCTATGTTTTAATAATACCTGTTGATAATAATTATGCTTTCAAAATTGTTTTTCTGTCATTAATCCACCAAATGCATACACTGTGGTTGTGGCTCTCTTGAGGAAGTTCAAATAGTTTGTTGATTGCCAAATATTATGAATGTGATGTTTTCTGCAATTGGCAATATTTTACAAGTGCATGCTTCTGCTGGAAGACTGAAGTTTTATTGGCATTTTTTCCCAAGTTTTCTGTGTTGGGCCCCTGCTCTTTGACATCTGGATCAGAAACTTAAACTTATTTTACATTCAAATTATTGAATCCTTCCTTGTTAAGTCCTTAAATATGTCAGAAGTGCTTCACTTTAAGTAGTATTATAGTGAGAATAATTATTTCCATTTGCCCCAGCTTAAAGACCTTCAGGTTTCTGAACCAGGTGTGCAAGAGCATGGGCCTGACACGGAAAACTTAGAACAAAACAGCATTTAAAATTCAGTTTCCCAGCAGAAGCTTGCACTTATCTGTTAATTTCCTTACACGTCGAACAATTTTATCAATCTAGGGTACACAGCACAATCTGTTGACATAAGATAAATGGACACTGCAGTGCAGACTCAATTATTGCATGTGGCCAGATGTCAAGTGCTGAAATTTGGAATATTGTTCTATTCTCCAATCATGCAATAATTTATTTGCTCAAGAACTTAAAACTTGAAGTACAACAATGACCAAGGCAAAGGAAGAAAAAAACTAATAAACTGAACTCTGTGAAAGGGAGTGTCTACCTGATCATGGTCAGAATTCCATGACTTAATTTGAAATAATATTCAAATTAATATTTGCATTTGGTGCATTAATTTCATGCTACTTATATTCAGTACAATGTATGATATAGTCTGTAAAAGGGTAATAATTTTTGAATTATTATTTTAGCTTCAGGCAGTTCAAGAACATTGATAGAAGATATTATTCCACGTGTACAAGGAGGAGACCCTAAATCAATTGCAGGACTGTTAGGTGGAGAAATACCAGATGCCAAAATGTATCGACGCTGGGGTAAATCCTTGAAATATATCCCAGCAATCATTGATTTTGAGGTAAAATGTTGTTATGGAAGCAACGTACATATCTGTGTTCTACTTCACATAATTAATTTGGCATTTAAGGACAATTATAATATCTAATTGTAATCTCAGGCAATTAAATAAATCAATATACCATGCCCAAGCCTAAAAACTGAAAAGAATAGTTAAGTTGGCATTTTGAAGTACTGAGGATCAGTGAACCACATCTGAGGATTTATTTTAAATGCAGCCGAAACACTTACACCTCTAGATAACTGGAAGAGAGAAAAGTTGAAACAATGATGTCAATAGAAGAGAAGAGAATTTTCCACTAAACAGCCCTGGAGCATTGAAAATAAAATCAGAACATGAAGAAATGCCTTTGAGAGAGGCAGATCAAGGGCACAATTCTAGTTATTACATTTACACTATTCCTCAGAGAAACACGTTAAGAGAACTTGCTCTTGTTTAGATCCTATGAGAAAGAAGGTGGTTTTGCATGCCCAGCAGCAACGAAGATAAATATAACCAAGGTTGATCTATAACAATGAGACAGGCAGCTGTCATAATGACCTTGAAACAAATATTTATAAAGGTAGTAAACCCATAGGAAAACCTTTAACAAAGCTGACCAGACAATGGTTATGACAGAGAAAGGGAAATAATAATTGAAGTTGAGACTCAAGTTAAACAACCTGATTTGAAAAATCAAGTATAAGATTAAGCCCCGTCTCTAAAAACTTCATAATGGAGTTGGATTTTTTTCCTTACATGAAGCCACAGTGAATACTATTTAATACTGGCCTGCTCACTGCAACGTACTTGATGCAACCTCCTCAGAATGTCTACGGAAAATGTCAGACTATGTTTTATCTGTTGGATTTTGATGGGTAGTATGGACAATCTGGGCCAAAGGGCCTTTCTCTAAGCTGCTTAACTCTGTGACTTCAACATTCAAGTCAGTTAGCATCTAAGGGGACAGAAAGTAAATTCTAATCTATGGTCTGGATTATTTCTGATCTTGTATGCATGAGTGTGTGCCTTTGAGAACATATCCAAACCAAATGCCATGGATGAACCAAGAGATTCATAGTTTACTGACAGCTAGACCTGTGGCATTCAAGACCAGTAACCCAGAACTATACAAGAAGCTCCTGTTACAACGTATGCAAGGATATTTTAAGAGTAAAAAAAAACAATTCAGATTGAAGTTAGAAATGTAACCAGATGTACGTCAGCTCTGGCAGGGTTTACAGGCGATTACTTCCTACGTGGCAAAACCTATCATCATGAATGGTTGTGATGTTTCACGCCAAGATGAGCTCAACACTTTTTATGCACACTTTGAAAGAGAGAATAAAGCTACAGCTGTGCAAATCCTTGCAGCATCTGATGATCCTGTGATCTATGTCTCGGAGACCAATTTCAGAACATCTTTTGAGAGGGTGAACCTATACTAGGCATGAGGCCCTGATGATGTACTTGGTAGAGCACTGAAACCTTGTGCCAGCCATCTGGTGGGAGTGTTCAAGGACAATATCAATCAACACCTGCTTCAAAAGGGTGAAAATCAATCCAATGCCCAAGAGAGCAGGGAGGCTATACAAGGACATAAACTGTAAGGAGAATTAACAAAGAAGCAGTGGATGAAATACAGTATCAGGAAGTATATGGTTGTGCACTTTGGTGGAAGAAGTAAAAGTGGAAACTATTTTCTAAACAGGAAGAAAATTCAAAACTCCGAAGTGCAAAGGGACTTGGGAGTCCTTGTGCTGGATTGCCTAAAATTTAATGGTGAGGAAGGCAAATGCAATGTTATTATTCATTTTCAGAGGATTATAATATAAAAACAAAGATGTAATGCTGAAGCATTATAAGGCACTCCTGAGGCCTCACTTGCAGTATCATGAGCAGTTTTGGGCCCCTTATCAAAGAAAGGACGTGCTGACATTGGAGATGGTTTGATGACGGTTCATGAAATGATTCTGGGAAGGAAAGGTTTATCATATGTGAAGCATTTGATGGCCCTGGACCTGTACTCACTGGAATTTAGAAGAATGGTGGGAGGGAGGGGATTTCATTGAAATGCAATGAATGTTGAAAGGCCTGGATAGAGTAGATGTGGAGAGGATGTTTCCTATAGTGGGGGAGTTTAGTATCAGAAGGACAGCTTCAAAATAGAGGGACGTCCATTTCGAATGGAGATGAGGAATTCATTGCCACAGGTGACTGTGGAGGCAGATTACTGAGTGTATTTAAGGCAGAGGTTGATAGATTCTTAATAAATCAGGGTGTGAAAGGTTACAGGGAGAAGACAGGAGAACAGGGTTGAGAGAGAAATGAATCAGCCATGACCAAATGGTGGACAGACTCAAAGGGCTGAATGGCATAATCCTGCTCATACGTCTTATTATCTAATGGTCTAAGAGCAAGGTAATCTGCCTCAACGACTATCATCCAGTTGCACTCACACCTACTGTGATGAGGTGCATTGAGGGGTTGGTCATGGCCAGAATCAACTCCTACCTAAGCAAGGACCTGGGCCCGTTGCAATTTGCCTATTGCCATAATAGGTCTACAGCAGATGTTATCTCACTAGCACTCTACTCAGCCAAAACCTGGGCCTCTGTACCTCCCTCTGCAATTGGATCCTTGACTTCTAATTGGGAGACCGCCATCAGTATGGATCAGAAATAACTTCTCCTCTTTGATGACATCCAACACTGGTGCAATTCAAGGATGCATGCTTAGTCCCCTGCTCTACTCTTTCTACATCCCTGACTGTATGGCTGGACCCAGCTCAAATACCATCTGTAAATTTGCCAATGACACAACTATTGTTGGCAGAATTTATGATGATGATGAAGAGGTGTACAGGAGTGAGAAAGATCAGCTGGCTGAGTGGTGTTTCAATAACAACCTCGTACTTAATGTTAGTAAGACCAAGGAATTGATTGTGGATTTCAAGAAGGGGAAGTCGAGGGAACACGCACTATTCGTCATTGAGGGATCAGCAGTGGAAAGGGTGAGAAGTTTCAGGTTCCTGGGTGTCAACATTTCTGAAGAACTATCCTGAGCATAAAATATTAATGTAATTACAAAGAAGGCTCAACAGCAGCTATATCTAAAGGAGTGAGGAGCCTCTTGCAAATTTCTAAAGCTGTACCATGGAAAGGCTACTGCACAGGATTGAGAAAAGTTGCAGAAAATGATAAACTTAGCCGGCTCCATTATGGGCACTAGCCTCCCCAGCACTGAGAACATCTTCAACACATGATGCCTCAAAAAGGGAGAAGCCATCATTACCGACTTCCATCATGTAAGACATGCCTTCTTTTCATTACTGATGTCAATGAGAAGGCACGGAGCCTGAAAACACACACTCAACGTTTCAGGAACAGCTTCTTCCCCACCGCCATCAGACTTCTGAATGGACAATGAACCGATGTACATGACCTCAATATTACTTTCTTTAATTTTGCTGTCTTTTTTCACTACAATACTTATTTAATTTAACGTTTTAATATACAGTATATTTCTTATTTTAATTTATATATTTTTACTGTTATGTATTGCATTGTACTGCTGCCGCAAAACAACAAATTTCATGGTATACGTCAGTAATATTAAACTGGATTCTGATTCTGAGGTAGCTAACAAAGTGAACGATCACTTTCTCGACAAAGCTCTGTACAAAAAAACTGTTTGGCTTGTGACTAGACTCCCATATTGTGACATGTATAAAGTTGGAATTACCACAAGAATGAGGGGCTTTTTTAGTCAAAATAGAGGCATATGCTGTAGCTTCTGTGGAAATAAATATTGGTTTGGGTGTGTTATGGGAACTTCTGTTTCTCATGGTCTAGTACCTTTAGTTGTCATTCCATTATTTTGAAACACTGGAAGATGGATATTTTAATTTTGGGATTTAGGAATACTGCATTGGAGTCTTAAGAATAGTGAGGGGGGCTTTTTGATCTACAGTCACAACAAACTGCGTCCAAATTTCTGAGTGTGTTTCAAAATATTTCAAAAGATCGCAGGGTCCAAGAGCACAGTGATGTTGCTGGGATCCTCTGTGAGAAAACGAGGCAGGATTCTGAAACACAATAAAGGGCAGGATCTCTGGGAATAGAAATTCTGTGATCCAATCTTAAAATGACTGGTGCGTGGACAATAGCATCTACAAAAATCGGGAACAGTTGAGTTAAGTCAAACAGCAAGGAATAGGACTCCGTATCTTTAAAAAGAAAAATGGGTTTTATAAAGTCACCTTCAAATCTTGAGATTTTACAAAGCATTAAATTCAGACATAAATAATAAGCTTTTGAAGTCAGCAATGATGGGGCATTAATTTAAAACTGTTACCTCAAAGTGAGGAAAGAGGAGAGGAAAAATTTCTTAATAGAGTGAATTAATGGACCAAGGATATATTTTGTTGAGGGGGTGGGGTGGAGTGTTCATTCAGAGTCTAGCAGCGGTAGTCAGGTCTCTGGTACTGTGACTGGCTCTGAGGTTCAGAGGGACAATCCAAAAGTGTTGGGGGGGTGTGGTGGCAGGCAGGAGATTTTATTGCCACAGAGGAGACACTAGGATGGTCTCCCATTTTTCAGCCCAATTTTCTAGCTGGTCCAGATCCTGCTGCAATCTCTGATCACCTTCCTTGTTGTCTACTACACTCACAGTCTTGGAATCATCTGCAAGTTTGTTGATCAAGTTAACCACATTATCATCCAGATCGTTCATAGAGGTGACGAATAACAATGGACCCAACACCGAGTCCTGCGGCACTCTACTAGTCACAGGCTTTCAGTCAGAGAGACAACCACCTACTACCACTCTCTGGCTTCTCCCACAATGCTAATGTCTAATTCAATTTACTACCTCATCTTGAATGCCAAGCAACTGAACCCTTTTGACCAACCTCCCATGTGGGACCTTGTCAAATGCCTCGCTAAAGTCCATGTGGAGAACATCCACTGCCTTACCTTCATCAACACTCCTTGTAACTCCCTCAAAAAACTCTATAAAATTGGTTAGACATGACCTACAAAGCTGTGATGACTATCCTTAATCGGTTTATGTTTGTCATATATCTGGTCCTTTAGGATGCCTTCCAAAAACTTTCCCACTACTGATGTTAGGCTCACTGGCCTATAATTTCCTCATTTGTTTTTGGAGCCCTTCTTAAATTGCAGACGACATCCTCCAATCCTCCGGTACCTCATCTGGTGCTAAGGATATTTTAAGTATCTCTGCTTGGGCCCCTGCAATTTCTGCACTTGCCTCCGCAGGGTCCGAGGGAATATCTTGTCAGGCCCTGGGGATCTGTCCACCCTGATTCGCCTGAAGGCAGCAAATGCCTCCTCCTCTGCAATCTGTATAGGGTCTGTGACATCGCTGCTGCTTTGCCTCACTTCTTTAAACTCTGTCATCTCCTGAGTAAATACAAATGTAAAAATGCAAATCAGGTTTAAATTACAGTGTCTCCCCCCACCTCCTGTGCAACTCTAGTAAGCCTTCCCACTAGGTTATTAGTCCCCCTCTAGTTTAGGTGCAAACTGTCTCTTCTGGACTGGACCCACTTGTCTGGAAGAGAGCCCAATGATCCAAAAATCTAAAACCTTCCCCCCTACACCACTACTTCAGTCATATGTTAAACTATATGATTTTCCTATTTCTAGCCTCACTAGCATGTGGCATGAGTAGCAATCCTGAGGCCACAATCCTGGAGGTCCTACTCCTTAAATTAGTACCTCTCTTTGAAGAACCTCATCACTCTATATTCCAATGGACCATGACCTCTGGCTGCTCACCCTCTTATTTAAGAATGCTGAGGACTCGATCTGAGATGTCCCTGATCCCTGGCACCCGGGAGGTAACATATCAACCAGGGATCTCATTCTCCTCCACAGAACCTGCTTTCTGCTCCCTTCACTAATGAATCCCCTATCACCACAGCTCGCCTCTTCTTCTGATTTGTTAAGTTTGAGATCTGTGTATTTTTTAAAGAAAGTGTGGATACAAATTTATAAGAACAAAATTTAGTAATAAAGCAGAGATATTAGAGCAGTTAAGTACCTTTATCAAGGACCATTCAGAGACAGAAAGTTTTGGTGCTGTCAATTATTATTGTTCTATGGTCATTCAGTGGATCTTTCAAATGTTTGCAATACAATAAACTTTACCAAGACTGTAAAGACACTTGCTTAACAAACTTCAAAGAGATGTAGACAGTGATAATATTCTGTTTGAAATTTATGATAAGTTTACATTTATATAATACTTTAATAGAGGCTAAATGAGCCAAATCCATTTCTAACTAGTCTTATTTTCAATTTTTTTAACATATTTTTAAACAAAATCGATATGGGTAGAGCTGCGTAACACTAAGGGGCAGAAGACGCTGGTGGGAGTTGTGTACAGGCCACCTAACAGTAGTAGTGAGGTCGGAGATGGTATTAAACAGGAAATTAGAAATGTGTGCAATAAAGGAACAGCAGTTATAATGGGTGACTTCAATCTACATGTAGATTGGGTGAACCAAATTGGTAAAGGTGCTGAGGAAGAGGACTTCTTGGAATGTATGCGGGATGGTTTTTTGAACCAACATGTCGAGGAACCGACTAGGGAGCAGGCTATTCTGGACTGGGTTTTGAGCAATGAGGAAGGGTTAATTAGCGATCTTGTCGTGAGAGGCCCCTTGGGTAAGAGTGACCATAATATGGTGGAATTCTTCATTAAGATGGAGAGTGACAGAGTTAATTCAGAAACAAAGGTTCTGAACTTAAAGAGGGGTAACTTTGAAGGTATGAGACGTGAATTAGTTAAGATAGACTGGCAAATGACACTTAAAGGATTGACGGTGGATATGCAATGGCAAGCATTTAAAGGTTGCATGGATGAACTGCAACAAATGTTCATCCCAGTTTGGCAAAAGAATAAATCAAGGAAGGTAGTGCACCCGTGGCTGACAAGAGAAATTAGGGATAGTATCAATTCCAAAGAAGCAGTATACAAATTAGCCAGAGAAAGTGGCTCACCTGAGGACTGGGAGAAATTCAGAGTTCAGCAGAGGAGGACAAAGGGCTTAATTAGGAAGGGGAAAAAAGATTATGAGAGAAAACTGGCAGGCAACATAAAAACGGACTGTAAAAGCTTTTATAGGTATGTAAAAAGGAAAAGACTGGTAAAGACAAATGTAGGTCCCCTGCAGGCAGAAACAGGTGAGTTGATTATGGGGAGCAAGGACATGGCAGACCAATTGAATAATTACTTTGGTTCTGTCTTCACTAAGGAGGACATAAATAATCTTCCAGAAATAGTAGGGGACAGAGGGTCCGGTGAGATGGAGGAACTGAGCGAAATACATGTTAGTAGGCAAGTGGTGTTAGGTAAATTGAAGGGATTGAAGGCAGATAAATCCCCAGGGCCAGATGGTCTGCATCCCAGGGTGCTTAAGGAAGTAGCCCAAGAAATAGTGGATGCATTAGTGATAATTTTTCAAAACTCGTTAGATTCTGGACTAGTTCCTGAGGATTGGAGGGTGGCTAATGTAACTCCCCTTTTTAAAAAAGGAGGGAGAGAGAAACCGGGGAATTATAGACCGGTTAGCCTAACGTCGGTGGTGGGGAAACTGCTGGAGTCAGTTATCAAGGATGTGATAACAGCACATTTGGAAAGTGGTGAAATGATCGGACAAAGTCAGCATGGATTTGTGAAAGGAAAATCATCTCTGACGAATCTCATAGAATTTTTTGAGGATGTAACTAGTAGAGTGGATAGGGGAGAACCAGTGGATGTGGTATATTTGGATTTTCAGAAGGCTTTTGACAAGGTCCCACACAGGAGATTAGTGTGCAAACTTAAAGCACACGGTATTGGGGGTAAGGTATTGGTGTGGGTGGAGAGTTGGTTAGCAGACAGGAAGCAAAGAGTGGGAATAAACGGGACCTTTTCAGAATGGCAGGCGGTGACTAGTGGGGTACCGCAAGGCTCAGTGCTGGGACCCCAGTTGTTTACAATATATATTAATGACTTGGATGAGGGAATTAAATGCAGCATCTCCAAGTTTGCGGATGACACGAAGCTGGGTGGCAGTGTTAGCTGTGAGGAGGATGCTAAGAGGATGCAGGGTGACTTGGATAGGTTGGGTGAGTGGGCAAATTCATGGCAGATGCAATTTAATGCGGATAAATGTGAAGTTATCCACTTTGGTGGCAAAAATAGGAAAACAGATTATTATCTGAATGGTGGCCGATTAGGAAAAGGGGAGGTGCAACGTGACCTGGGTGTCATTATACACCAGTCATTGAAAGTGGGCATGCAGGTACAGCAGGCGGTGAAAAAGGCGAATGGTATGCTGGCATTTATAGCGAGAGGATTTGAGTACAGGAGCAGGGAGGTACTACTGCAGTTGTACAAGGCCTTGGTGAGACCGCACCTGGAGTATTGTGTGCAGTTTTGGTCCCCTAATCTGAGGAAAGACATCCTTGCCATAGAGGGAGTACAGAGAAGGTTCACCAGATTGATTCCTGGGATGGCAGGACTTTCATATGAAGAAAGAATGGATGAACTGGGCTTGTACTCGTTGGAATTTAGAAGATTGAGGGGGGATCTGATTGAAACATATAAGATCCTAAAGGGATTGGACAGGCTAGATGCAGGAAGATTGTTCCCGATGTTGGGGAAGTCCAGAACGAGGGGTCACAGTTTGAGGATAGAGGGGAAGCCTTTTAGGACCGAGATTAGGAAAAACTTCTTCACACAGAGAGTGGTGAATCTGTGGAATTCTCTGCCACAGGAAACAGTTGAGGCCAGTTCATTGGCTATATTTAAGAGGGAGTTAGATATGGCCCTTGTGGCTACGGGGGTCAGGGGGTATGGAGGGAAGGCTGGGGCGGTGTTCTGAGTTGGATGATCAGCCATGATCATAATAAATGGCGGTGCAGGCTCGAAGGGCCGAATGGCCTACTCCTGCACCTATTTTCTATGTTTCTATGTTTCTAAATCAAAGTTCAAAGTAAATTGTTTGTCACCATGCACCACTCTGAAATTCATTTCCTTGTGGGCATAGTCAAGAAATCCAATAACTGTAATAGAATCAATGAAAGATCTCACCAACTGGGCATACAAGCAGTGTGCAAAAGACTACAAACTGTGCAAATAGAAAAAGAAAGAAAAAAACAAAAAATAAATAAACAAACAAAACAAACAAACAAACAAACAAAGCAAGCCAGCAAGCAATAAATATTGAGAACACAATGTGAAGAGTCCTTGAAAGTGTGTCCATAGGTTGTGGTAACATTTTAATGATGGAGCGAGTGAAGTTGAGTGAAGTTATCCCCTTTGGTTCAGGAGTCTGATGGTTGAGGGGTAATAACTGTTCCTGAACCTGATGATGTGAGTCCTGAGGCTCCTGTACCTTCTTCCTGATGGCAGCAGTGAGAAGAGAGCATGACCTGTGTGGTAGGGCTCTTTGAAGATGAATGCTGCTTTCCTGCAACAACACTCCATGTAGATGCTCTCAGTAGTGAGGAGGGTTTAACCCATGATGGACTGGGTCATATCACTACTTTTTGCAGAGTTTTCCATTCAAGGACAATGGTGTTTCCATAACGGGTTATGAAGCAGCAGTCATGTTACTCTCCAGCATACATCTATAGAAGTTTGTTAAAGTTTTAGATGTCATTGCAAACTTCTAAGGAAGTAGAGGTGGTGTTGTTCTGGGCCTAGGACAGGACCTCTGAGATGATAATACAGAGGAAGTTAAAGTTGCTCTCCTCCTCTGATCCCTCGATGAGGACTGGCTCATGGATCCCTGGTTTCCTCCTCCTGAAGTCAATAATCAGCTCTTGGTCTTGAATTAGAGGTTGTTGGTATGGCACAACTCGGTGAGATTTTCAATCTCCCTCCTATATGCTGATTGATCACCTCCTTTGATTTGGCCTCCCACCGTGGTGTCATTAGTAAACTTGAATATAGCATTATAGCTATACCTAGCCACATAGTCATAAGTGTAAAGTGAGCAGAGCAAGAGGCTAAGTACACAGCATTGTGGTGCATCTGTATTGTGGAGGAGATGTTGTTGCCAATCCGAACTGACTGGGCTCTGCAAGTAAGGAGATTGAGGATCCAATTGCACAAGGAGGTATTAAGGCCAAGGTCTTGAAGTTTATTGTTTAGTTTTGAGGGGATGATAGTATTGAATGCTGAGCTGTATTTAATAAAGAGCATCCTGATGTATGCACCTAATTGGAGTGGGTCCAAGTCATTTCTCAGGCAGAAGTTGATATGATTCATCACAACCTTTCAAGACACTTCATCGCTGTGCATGTAAGTGCTACTGGACCATAGACATTGAGGTAGGTTACCACATTCTTCAAGCTGCTTCAAGTAGGTATAATTGAAACCTGCTTGAAGCAGCTGGGTACTTCAAACTGCCAAAGTGAGAGGTTAAAGGTATTGAAGAGATTGAAATCACAGCGTCATCTGGGGCTGTGGAACTTTGTGGTGATTCCTCCATGTATTGATGGTCAATGCAAATGCAGAAGGCATTCAGCTGATCTGGAACCGAGGCCCTTTTGTCTCCATAATATTCAAACCTTGCCACAACTGTCAAGCATCCTTCATTGATTCAAGCTTAGTCTGGAATTGCCACTTCACCTGTGGGATGGCTTTCTGGAGATCGTACCTAGATCTCTTGTAACTTGGTCACCAGACTTGAATCCCTCTGATCTGGCCCTCAACAGATTGCAGATCTCATGGTTCATCCAGGGCTTCTGGTTGGAGAAGACTGAAAGATTTTGTGTGGACAGGCTCATCTACAACTATTTTTATAAACTCCGTGACAACCGTGGTGTTTTCACTCAGATCCTCAGATGAGTCTTTAACATGGCTCAGTCCACCTACTCGAAGCAATCCCGTAGCTGTTCCTCTGCATCAACAGTAAATTAAGAAGCTTAGTTTTCAAATGGGTCAACTTGAATCTCATAATTTTTGTCGTTTTCTTTAGGTCAGGCCCATTTATGAGTTGGTGGCCAGAAGTAATCTTCAGTCAGTTAACAGTAAGCAACAGCATTTAAGGAGAGCACTAGAAGAGTACTTTACTGAATTTCACCCCTGCAGATGCCATCCATGTTATCATAATGGAAATCCATTTCTTTTAAACAATAAGTGCATCTGTGTATGTGAACCTGGATTTGAAGGAACAGCATGTCAAGAAACAAATCGAAGGGGTAAGAAACTGTTCATGCTGTTATCAGGTTTCTTGTAACAGTTAACAATTTTTTTAAAAAATCTGCCGTACTTCTATTGAATACATAAATACTGCCACCAAACCACAAATTCCAAAACATATGTCAGTGATAATAAATTTGGTTTGGATTCTGTTTCTGGAATTGCCAAAAATTTAATCTTTTCTTGATATGCATTGTACTGCTTACTTAATTTTTGCTTTAAACATTTTGAGGGCTAGAGATTGTGGTTTGTAGTTAAAAGCACACTATATGATCATTGTGTGTTGCACCATTGAATGTATGGGTTGGAGCTTGCTGCTGCTATCTTCAATGGCACTCAAAGCCAAAGACATGAATAGTATCAGACATCCCACCCTGCAAAATCTCATTTCAGGGAGGTAGCACCCCCATCCCCCGATCCCCCCCTCCCCCGTCAACCTCCAAGGGTTTATGTAATACTTTGTTTAGTTATTTTCTCTAATCTCTAAACCAAGTTGAGTATATGCAGAAAATGCAACATTAAAATATGTACTTGTGTTATAATGTTTTTTCTACTACAACTTTAAGCAAGTCTGCAGGGAGTTTGGACTCATCACATAGGACATCAATAGCGTAGCTCCTCAGCAGCCAGCCAGCTAGTTTAAATAACGTTAGCTATGCTAATGAACGAATGACACCTGTTAAACTCACCTTAACATGTCTTTTATGTTTTAACCCACCATGGGCAATAGAAAAGTCACTGTTGCAAACAGTGCAGCGAGCAACACTGTCATTATTTTTGAGGTCGACTGTAAAGCCCGCCCACAGAAAAAAACTGATAGGTCTACTTAGCAGGGGTCCCCAACCTTTTTTGCACCGCAGACTGGTTTAATATTAACAATATTCTTGCGGACCGGCTGACGGGAGGGGGGGACCGGGGGGGGGGTGTTAATCGCGACCAGAATATAGGTGATAAGTCAACTGTAAATCACTTATAAGTGGCTAATACACTCAAAATTTTGCTTCTAAAAGGGTTTATCTAACGAAATTAATAGTAAACACACAGCGCATATTTCCCTCGCATGAATATAGTGATGAGTCAATTATAAGTCAATAGCATCATAACATTTTAAGTAACGTTTGGATATTAAACACACAGCACGTATTTTCCTCGTATGAACATATAAAATCATTGCAACACACCAATATCGCTGAATCAGCGGGAGCCCTGGGCTTGTTTCCCAGCAACAAGACGGTGCCATCGAAGGGTGATGGGAGACAGCGATACTCGAAGGGGGTTCCTTATATCCACTCCATTCCACGATTTAGTTTTCATTGCATTCATTGCAGAAAAGCCCGGTTCACAGACATATGTTGGAAATGGAAGTGACGTTTTCAGTGCTTCCGTGGCTATCTCAGGATATTCAGCCTTGACTTTGATCCAGAATGCCGGCAGAGATGTTATGGCAAACATACTTTTCAGCCGGCCGTCATTTGCAAGCCCGAGGAGTTGATCTCCTTCCCGCGCTCACATGGATGACGCGCGAGTAATGACCTCGTGTGCGTTCAAATTCAACAGTGGGCGTGACAGGGAATGCGGAAAGGTGCAGATGACTCATATCGTTTCATATCGCCAAATCATATTGTTTCCTTGCAGCCCGGTGGAAGGGGACCACTCTTAGCACGAAGAGAGACCAATCAAGATGCTCGCTCTCCCTCTCTTTCTCAAAAAAGTCTATTTCTGGGATATTGTATATAATTTCCAGGCGTCAGGGAGCCACTATCAATATGCGGGAGACTCCCTGAACTTCCGGGAGAGGTGGGATGTCTGTAGTATTGTTCACCAGAGAAACAACTTACATTCTGAAATATCTTGAAGTGAGCAGCTTCAAATCGTATTTGTAAAAAAAAGTTGTAAAAATTCTGATTTTACTTGCTTTTGAAGTTTTTATTTTAGCAAATCTGGGCCTGGAACTGGAAATTGTAGTAACACAGCTTGATGCTTTCAGTGTAACTGTATTAGTGGCTGTCTGGTATTGAGCATAGTGGGGAAGTAAATTGACTAGAATGACAAATTGTACTTTTATGGTTTATATTTGTCCAGCTGCCTCTGAACTCAGTAGGCTACCAATATTAGGCACACCTGAATGCACCAGTTAAAAAGACCATCCAAAGTGGCCTTTTAAAATGTTAAATATAAAATTTTAAGTGTCAAGTTGTTGTCAATGAAGTAATTGGGTACTGATTTTGTTCTACAGTTAGTTACAAATTATTCTGCTGCTTTCTCAAGTTTTAGTTCTCGAAATCATTTTAAATAATAACATTTTAGGTGTCATTCTATGACAAATCAAATTCATGTTTGTAGAGTACAGAACACAATTATTCTGCTGTTATTTTGAAAATGAGCTTACAGTCACTGCTCTTTTGGTAACAGTTGAATATAATGTCAGCCCAGGTTAGTGGAAGAATATCTTAGTGTGATGTCCTTTATTTTCACAGGGCCCACAGATGGGGGTTGGAACTGTTGGTCTCAATGGTCTGCATGCAGAAGCGGCTCGAGGAAACGGACACGGAGCTGCAACCATCCATCCCCAAAAGATGGTGGTGCCATGTGTCTTGGGAAGGACACACAGGCGCAACGCTGTTAAAATGTCCCCAGTTTTTGGCTGTCTGTGTTATTTGTTTTCAAACTCTGATTTAATTGGGTACTATTTTGAAGTTCACTGTTCCTTTTTTAATGCAAGGAGTATCAGGCTTCATCCAATAATTTGAATCATTTAAGTTGACAGGAGAACAGAACAGGGATTTATATTCATTGAAAAATACTCATAAAATGATTTGTGGAAATTAATGGCATCTCAATATGCCATTCCAAAGGAATCATATCAATCCTTTGGCAACATTTGCCAGCTGATTCATCAATATATTCAACTCAGCATTTTGATACCTATTGGACCTCTTAACGTCAGATCTATTATCTTCAGATCATAAATAGATAATGGGAAAATGAAGCATCAAATAAAAATCTGTAACAGTTATTTTCAGTCAAAAATAAACATTTAAAATATACTTAGTTTCTAATATTTTATACACTCTGATCAAATGAGTAAAGTAACACTAGAGCTTTAAAAATTATCAGAGTACAAGTTGTTGTCAATGAAGTAATCAGGTAATGATTTCATTTTACTGTTGGTTACAGATTATTCTGCTGTTTCCTCAAGTTCTAGTTCTTGAAATCATTTTAGTTTCATATATTTTATACAATCTGATCAAATGGGTAAGGTAACACTAGAGCTTTCAAAATAATCAGAGTACAAATCCAGTTAGAAATCTGTTAGTAGTGTCACAAGCCCCGTGACGGGAATAAAGAACCAGCAGAGATGAAAAACACTTTGGAGTCTAGTATTGCTATAAACTAATAATATTTATTAGTAACTACGCAATACAGTGAACTAAGTGAAGATAAATCAAACAGGTTTGCAAAAAAAAAGATAAAAGTAAGTATGGAATATACATATATATATATATGAAAAACCAAGCTTCTTTAAGTCCAGGGGTAAAAAGATACAGTCTTACGGCAATGAGTAAAGTTCATTTCAATTCAGTTCGTGGTACTTAGTTGAGTAGCGATGGAAAGAGAGAGAGTGAGTTGAGTCTTCAGATGAGCTGTTGCCGTCGATCTTCTCGTCGTCCTCCGAAATCCTTCACCAGTCACCGACTGTGACTTTAACAAGGGGGACCGGTTTTCTGTGGTGGAGCTATCACCCCAGCAAGGGTGAACACGTAGACAACTCCCCACCAGTCAACCCCTTCTCCTTCACTGGAAGAGCAATTGAATCGATCCACCTGATCGATCCTCCAAAACCCACTTCCTCTGCGGGCACAACAATGCTCATTCAGTGTCCAGATCATGTGTCTGAGGTCTGTATCATCTGACCTCCTATTTATCTCACCGTGCTGAGCATCACTTGTCACTCAAAGAGTCCCTCCTTCCTTTGTCTGTGAGAACATGCAAACAAGCAGAGCTGTCCTTGAAGGTAACATCAATAATGTGCTGTCGGTCACCATAGCAACCTTCGAGCTGCTCGGTGTTATCTCCAAAGTAGAAATCCAAAGTCACCTCCCATGCCCTAACGGGACAGTCCAACCGTCAATCTTCGTCTCTCTCTTTTCAAAACAAACCATTGGTGATGAATAACTCTCTCTCTCTCTTCAAACAGTTAATAGGGGCACTCCAGGATCCCCTCACAGTAGAGTGTGTATTAGAGAACCTTCTTTGCAAGATACTCTGCATAACTGAATCCTGGGTGCTTCCTCGCCATCTCCGTTAAACCTTCAGCCATTCGAAGGTTTTCAAGTCTGAATTCCATGAATGCACAAGCTTTGCTCCCCTTTGGCTCGATGTATGGGGTTGCTCAGAGGAAGTATAAAATTCAAGAAGATTTCTACTCTGGACCAGGTGTAATGCAAAGTTTAGATCCACTGTGAGATGAGATATTGCTTCCTCTGGAAAAGTGCAGGCTAGAGAAGAAGGCATCCAGCATGCTTGCGTTTATAAGTATTGAAAATAAGATTTTGCTAGAGGGGACACACCTGCAGTTTTGTGGAAGACGGAACATCTCATCTTACAAGGCACTCATGCTTAGTGTTGCACCTGGTTCTACTGGGCTTGCTTTTTCTGCTTGGAATCACCTTAGAGGACAGAGTCGAAATTTCATATTAGGTTCACAGCATGTTATACCAGGATATCAGCTGCTTTGAAAGTCATTCAAATGAACTAGAAAACGTGCATTGTGTGTGTTGCACAGGATTTCCAGCATCTGCAGAATCTCTTGCACAAGATGAACTGGAAGCTCTTTTGATCATGAAATCTCCCATTAAAATTGCAGGGAGTTCTTATTGATACGAAGCCACGGGGAGCAACTCCTTACTGTGCACCATCATTGAAAGGACATCAGGTTTGCAGGTTTTGGTTCTTTGAAGGATAACTGTCCATATGATAGGTATTAGCACACACTGGCATGTAGACTCAAAGTTTGCTGCCTGGTCTCCCAACTTGTCAGGCGGTAGCAAGCCCTGCATCAGCTGGTGATGCCATGCTGGGCCTGGGGCAAGGCTGACATATACGAGGGGTGATTGATAAGTTTGTGGCCTAAGGTAGAAGGAGTCAATTTTAGAAAACCTAGCACATTTATTTTTCAACATAGTCCCCTCCTACATTTACACACTTAGTCCAGTGGTCGTGAACATATGGATCCCTTCTTTGTAGAAGTCGGCATCTTGGACCTCCAGAAAGTGGTTCACAGCTGGAGTGATTGATAAGTTCGTGGCCTAAGGTAGAAGGCGATGTTATTAACTTCAAACTTTCTGCATAATCACTCAAAGCGTTGAACTGCATGTGCATGTAACGAGAGCTGTATAACTCATATCCTTCCACCTTAGGCCATGAACTTATCAATCACCCCTGCTGTCGACACTTTCTGGAGGTCCAAGATCCATATGCTCCACGACCGCTGGACTAAATGTGTAAATGTAGGAGGGGACTATGTTGAAAAATAAATGAGCTAGGTCTTCTAAAATTGACTCCTACCTTAGGCTACGAACTTATCAATCACCGCTTGTACATTTGTAGGTCGTTTCATGTTCTGAGCTCCTGCCAGTTTGTCTGAATCTGGTTGCCCTCATTCTGAAGACAGTTGGTGGGCTAAGAACTTCACTTCACAAATTTATTTTTGTTTAGGGAGATTCCCGCCTGTTCAGTTTCTCCAAGGCAGCATCCACTCTTTTGCTATGTTCCTCACTTGAGCCTCTGAAAATGAGTACATCGTGCATGTGGCAGATAACTACTTCCAGTCTCCCCAAAATTTGATTCCTCCTTACCTAAGAGTTCAGGGGCTGAGGAGATGCCAAAGGGAGTCTCTTGAAGGCACATCAATCATATGGTGTGATATGGGTTGTGAGCTTCTGTGACTCACTGCTATCAGGGAGTAGGGAGTCACTGCTGGATAAGGTATTCTTTTTTCAGTGCCCCCAGTTTGTGCTTCTCACTCAGCTCTTGGAAATCCATGGTTGCAACTTTTATATTTATGCCATAATTTTTTGTTGATATTGCAGACAATGCAATCAACTCTTCATGAGTTAGCTTCAAATTGACCTTAAGACATAGGAGCAGAATTAAGCCATTCAGCCCATCAAGTCTGCTCAGCTATTTGATTAATATTCCTCTCAAACTTATATTCTTGCCTTCTCCTGTAACCTTTGGTACCCTTACTAAACAAGAACTTATTAACCTCCTCTTTAAATATACCCAAACAGCCATTTGTAGCGATGAATTCCACAGATTCACCACTTTCTGGCTAAAGAAGTTCCTTCTCAACCTGTCCTAAAGAGATGTACTTCTATTCTGAGGCTGTACTCTGTGGTCCTTGACTCCTCCATTATGAGAAACATCATTTCCATATCCACTCTATCTAGGTCTTTCAATATTCAATAGGTTTCAATGAGATTTACCCCTATTCTTAACTCCAGAGACATCAAATCCCCTCATACATTAACTCTTTCATTCCCAGGATTATACCCGTGAACCTCCTTTTAACACTCCCCAATGCTAGCACATTCTTTCTTAGATAAAGGGACAAAAACTACTCACAGTCCTCCATGTACAGTCTGATCAATATCTTATAAAGCCTCAGCATTACATCTTAGCATGTAATTCCACTAACCATAGAATTTCTAACACTGGATATCTCAGTAATGATTCATTAATCAGACTGAATTCAGACGTTTGCTAAAAACTGGATCACATTGGTCTTGGTTATTCCAATATGTATATGCGATTAACCCTAAACCCTTCACTTAACCGCCGAGCCAGTTCCCTCCTTTGCTACACAAGTGGTGACAATCTCACCCTCTCCCCTTTACACTACTAAAAGAGAGAATTGGAATGGTATGAAAGGCAGTTGTACCCAGTCCAGGGAGACTCCTCCACTGCCCTCACCTCAAATCCCCACAGCCACCGCCCCCCCAATGACTAAAGATGTGAAAATAAGCAGCGACAGTCACTTGAAATTTGATGAAATCAAGGCACCTGTTGACTCACCTTATCTTTGCCATTTACACCTATCTTTTAGTCTGTGCAGTAGTTTGAAGGCAATATTCTTGAAATAGTTTCTTAATCTCAGTAAATCCCAGTACAAGCTGCCATAGAAACTCTCCGGCAGGTGCAAATATAATG
Organism: Mobula birostris; assembly: GCF_030028105.1. NCBI lineage: Eukaryota > Metazoa > Chordata > Chondrichthyes > Myliobatiformes > Myliobatidae > Mobula > Mobula birostris. Next base: position 55,382,305 of record NC_092381.1, on the reverse strand, counting down.
AACAGCTGGTATCATTCCTCTATTGCTGATTATGAAATTCAGGCCGAGGGTGTTAGTGGTTTATGAAACTGAAATGAACTGCATTATTAAGAACAGAATGCAGTAATCATGTTCAAATATTTATGCATATGAGCTCATGCCTGACTGACAAAGAATGAATTGATTCATATTAAAGCGTGTTGCAATTTAAAATAGCTATGACATGGAAGGCAGAGGCATGGATATCACTGTAAGAACAATGGTTGACGCTACTGGTGCTCACCTTTATTAAAGTGTAAATTGGACAGCGGCTTCCCGTTTCTGCAGATGTGTAATGAAACGTGAAAATTGCCCTGTGAGATGCCCTGCTCCTCCAAAAGCCTTACTCTAAGAGTTTCTTGTGCGAGATGCATCATTCACATGGCAGAAGAATGTGAGGTGGCACGACTTACCCTCAACTTTTCCTCTGACAAACTGCCAAAAGTTGTCCATTCAACACACACAAAATGCTGGAGGAACTCTGCAGGTCAGGAGTATCCATGGAAAGAGTAAACAGTCGATGTTTTTTGGCCGAGACCCTTCATCACAGTCCCTTCTTTTGACAAAAATTGTCAATTGCCCATTAAAACAACGGAATTAATAATAACAAGATGAGTCTTCATTATTTAAAAATATCTTTTCTGATGCTAGAAGTTCAAGATACGGTCTGATTTTGTCACTTCTTTTATTGAAGATCTTTGTATATCTTTTGTCATTGAATGAAACACTCTAATTTACATCACAAAGATCCTTCATTGTCTTGAGCAGTAGATCATCATTTGTCCTGCCACACAGGTCCCAAGATACCTACAGAAGGCACAGAGTTCTTTTGGCTTACCAATAATCACAAATCAAAGTACAAAATTCCACATGGTAAACCTGTGGACAATTGGAAATGAGTATAATGAATGGATAGGCACATCTCTTTGACAAAGACTGCAAAATATGGGCTATCTATTCCCAATTACTCAAGTACAATAGTGACAGGGGTCAAAGCCAGGAGTGTTTCTCCAAGGGCATGGATGCAGTATAGGAAAGAATTTTAACAGTTTGTCATGAATAACCTTGGGTGACTTCATCTTCAAACAGATGCAGTTTAATCTCAACAAATCAATTCACAAGAAACCCATCACCAATCAGTAATCTCCACTCATTGTGACTTGTACCCTAATTATGCATTGTTAACAACCTTTCACCCGCACCTCCCTGTTTATGCATGTTGGCAGCTACTCAGTAATGCAAGCCACATAGTCTAAGCATATCGCAAACCAACAGATACCCTTTCCCTCCACTGCAAAACTGGAGGGAGCAAGCCACTTCCAATTTTAATCTTCTTGTCAAACAAGTAGTCTCCAGTAAACTCCAAAGACCTTTGCAGTGACTTCCAGCATCTGGAGAAGTCATAATAACCTCTTGCTTAATGTCAACAAGACGAAGGAGGTGGTTATCAACTTCAGGAGGAATTGCACCACTCACCCCCACCTTTACATTGTCAGCACAGCAGAGGAAACTGCAAGCAGTTCCAGACTCCTGGGAGTGCACATCATACACAGCCTTTCATGGTCCCAGAGCACATCCTACACTGTCAAGAAAACTCATCCACGCCTCTACTTTTTGAAGAGGTCGGAGAGAGCAGGACTTTGCACATCCATACACACATCATTTTACAGATGTGCAGTAGAGACCATCCTGTTAACTGCATCGCCGCTTGGTATGGAAACTGCATTGCGGTGGACAGGGAGACTCTAGTCAAAACTGTGCAATGCGTCACCAGCACCAGCATATCCATCTTCGAGAAAATATATACAGAAAGGTGCCCGAAAAGTTCAAAGTCCAAATTAAATTTATTACCAAAGTACATAACATATATGTCATCATATACAACCCTGAGATTCATTTTCCTGTAGGTAATCACAGTAAGTACAAGAAAAACAATTGAATCAACAAAAGATCACAACCAACTGGATGGACAAACAACCAATGTGTAAAGCACAACAAGCTCTGCAAATACAAGAATAAAGAGGAAAAGATAAATAATAATTATAATGATAATAAATAAATAAGCAATAAATATTGAAAATATAAGATGAAAAGTCCTTGAACTTGAGTCCATAAGCTGTGGGAACATTTCAATGATGGGGCGAGTAAAGTTGAGTGAAGGTATCTCCTCTGGTTCAAGAGCCCGATGGTTGAGGGGTAATAACTGTTCCTGAACCCAGTCGTGCAGGTCCTGAGGCTCATGTACCTTCTTCCTGACGGCAGTAGTGAGAAGAGAGCATGGCTTGTAAAATGCAGTAACATCACGAAGGATCCCACCCACCCTGATCATGTTTGTCCCACTTCCATTGTGGGGAGACTACGTAGCATCCACGCCAGGACCACCAGGCTCAAAAACGGTTACTTTCCCCAAGTAGTAAGGCTGATCAACACCTCCACCCACTAACTCCACCGCTGCTTCATTATTTCCTGTCAGTATCCATATTTACAGCCTAGCATCACTTTATGGACATACGATCAATCTATGTATTTAAGCTATTTATGTATTTATATTTATTATGTTTCTTTTTTTATTATTTCTATGTTCTTTATCTATTGTGTTTTTTTTTGTGCTGCATCAGATCCGGAGTAACAATTATTTCATTCCCCTTTACACTTGTGCACAAGAAATGACATTGAACAATCTTGAATCTTGAATCTTGAATCATTGTTAGAAAATTTGCGAGTATTCAGTTATATTACTTCCTCACCGATATTCATTTCGAACATACAGTATTGCCACAGGTAATGCTTATTATTTTTTTGTTATAATTGTTGGATTAAGGTGTAGAATTGTTATATTTTTGGTATTTTCCATGTAGTTTTACTTTTCTGTGCTTGCTTGTATTTCAATCTTCAAGTGGGGTGCCACAATAGGGCAGTGTTACAGTTAACGTGATGCTATTTCAGATCAGGGCATCGGAGTTTTTATATTTGTTTATTTATTTAGAGATACAGTGCGGAACAAGTCATTGAGTTGTACCACCCGGCAAACCACCTATTTAACACCCTGGGAAAGGTTTCACTGCTAACGTAATGGTCTTTCTGTAGAAGCAGTGTTTGGGTTATGGTTAGAGATAATGGCTGCTTTGGAACGTGAGCTGGGTCCTTTTTCAGCAGCAGATGAAGAAGGAAGATGCTGGAGAGAACCGATCGCAGGATTCGACCTGGTAGGAGACCTTGATTCGATGGAGCTATGGTCCGCAGTCAACTGAGGATTGGTGAAAATGCCTTTTGGAAGAGTTGAACTCCAACTTGTGCACGTTTGACTGTTTAATTATAATGGGCCCCTTTTGTTGTATGTTTCTTTTTTTTCTTTACTAACCCTTTAGCTAAATTAAGATTCATAAATACAATCGTATGCAGTGTGCTGTCTGTTCTTTCTTGGCACTGAATTTGTAAGAGGGTAGCAAATTACATATTATCCACACAAAATGGGGATTGGGGTGGGACAGCCATCTCAATCTCATGGGTTTGGCTGGGCCAGATTGTGTATTCCCTACATTTATGCAGCTAAGGAAGCCAGCAGGGTTTCATATAGTCCGTGAGCCAGGACCCCAAATTTGAGCCACCGGTTCCATCGGGGGGGGGGGGGGGAATAATTCTCATAGTGATTTTTGGCAAGGTATACACCCCTAGTGCTAGAAAATATGTGACAGCATTGCAGCGGTGGTAGCTTTCTGTGTTCCGTGTGGGATGATCAAATCATTCTTAGACCATGTGAACGACATGGCCAGTGACTTGAGCCAACAGAAGTTGATCAATCTGCTGCAAAGTCCACTCTTAGCTGAGCTGTTAACCCTGTGGAAGACTTTCTGGAACACCTCCATCACAACAATGGAGAGCTATCCGCATTCTGGATATCATACATTGACAGGGTAGAGAATGTAGTACTTGGACTTCTGTGCGCCTCTCGTGAGGGGGACTGGGAGTTGAACCTCCATGCTATAAGAACCATCATCCCATGGTGCTTTGCCTATGATAAGATGAATTATGCCAGGTACCTGTCCCCTTACTTTGCTCAGATGATGAACCTCCCAGAGAAGAATCCTTCTGTGTATGAGGCCTTCAAGACCGGCCAATTCTCAGTGCAGCTGTCAAGTAACAACCCCTTTGGGCAGATCCCTGTGGACCAGGCTATTGAAGCCACAGTGAACAAAGACACACAGACTCCTGGAGGCACATCACGGTTCAGCCTGAATGCTGGAGCTATCAAGCATTACTACATAACAGCTGAGCACCGCAGTGCATTCCTGGGACAGTTAAGGGAGATGGTGCAAGGCAACAAATCAGAGCTTTGTCATGTGGAGCTACAGCAGCCAAGAATCCAGAAAGATGAGGAAGCAGTTTCAGCAGTGGTTAGCCTCATACATGAATGGGTCAACCCATTTGCAGAGAAGCAGGACCTCATTAACATCTCTACAGCAAAGGCAGCCCCCAAGGACATTGCCTCCGACCTGATGAAGGCATATGAGATTGGTGAGTAATGCTATGCAACCTTCAAGGATGAGAGACTAGAGGAAGACCCACCAGCAAAGAAATTCCATGACACAATGAAAACCAACAAGCTGAAAACATTCAGTGATATGTGTAAGAGGAGAGAAGTGAAATCAAATGGGAGGGCGATCATCTTGAAAGGAGACAGGTCTTTGTTTGGACGCATCATAGTGATGGCACAAGGGCGCAGTCTACGTATGGAGCATATCCTTTCTCATCCCCTTGGACCATTGCCCTGAGCCCTGTCCACACCAGAAGGATTGCTGAGAAAGACAAATAAAGCTACTTTAGCCACAACCTTGCAGAAAAATATAGCAGTAGAAGAGCAACTCCCAGGAAACTCTGCTACAGTGGTTGATGGAATGAACTTGGTCCAAAGAGTAAAAGGTGATCAAGTTACTTTCAGAGATGTTGCCACAACAATGCTGGGTATGGCTCTGAGGGAAGGCAGTCAGAGTAGCAGAATAGATGTTGTGTTTGACACATACAGGGAGAACTCTATCAAGAATAGTGAAAGATTTCTACGGGGTGAAGAAACTGGTTATGAGTTGCAAGGTATTACAGGCACACAGATGGTGAGGCAGTGGAGGAGCTTCCTGACCGAAGTCAGTAACAAAAATAGTCTCATTAGAATAGATAGATTAGGTTATGAGGACATGCAGTCCTCTTTTATAGTCATTTAGTAATGCATGCATTAAGAAATGATATAATATTCCTCTGGTGTAATATCACAGAAACAAAGGACAGACCAAGACTGAAAAACTGACAAAAACCACATACTTATAACATATAGTTACAACAGTGCAAACAATACCGTAACTTTATGAATAGGCCATGAGCACTGTAAAAAAGTTCAGTCTCTCGAAAGTCCCACATCTCACGCTAATGGGAGAAGGAAGAAAACTCTCCCTACCATACCCGACCACAGTCCGACTCTGAGTCGTCCGAAAACTTCGAGCTCCGACCAGCTCTCCGACACCAGGCACCATCTCTGCCAAGCGCTTCGACCCCAGCCCCGGTCACCAGTAGCAGGCAAAGCCGAGGATTTTGGGGCCTTCCCTCCGGAGATTCTCGATTGCACAGTAGCAGCAGCAGCGAACCGGGCGTTTCAGAGGTTACTCCAGATGTTCCTCCATGCTCTCAGGGCAGTCTCCATCAAATCAGAATTGTGCACGGCCCTTATTTAACAAATACAATATCATTTCACCAGAGAGGCTGCGCGCGCTGCATAGTCCATGAATGGAGGAAGGCAGAGTACAGAACAAAGCTACAGGAGAAGATTCTGTATACAACTGTGAATGACAAATGTTACGGAATCACATCTCAAGACAGTGAGGAGGTGTCAGCTCTTCAGCGTCAACAAGAAGAAGCAGATGGCTGCCCACTTCTCCATGCTGCCCATGCCACAAGAGATACCAATCTGTAGTGATCTGCTCAGAAGACACAGATGTCTTTATCATGTCTTTAGCATTTTGTGACAAGATTGAGGCCCCATTGTTCCAGAAGTGTGGCACTAGAACCCATACAAAGCTTGTAGGCATGCCAGGGTCAGGGTCCGGGATGTCTCTGACTGGGTGCATGACATCCTGGTACGAGAGGGAAAGCAACCAGAAGTCGTGATACATGTTGGGACCAATGACATAGGCAGGAAGAGGGATGAGGTCCTGAAGTGTGAGTTTCGGGAACTAGGCAGAAGGCTGAAGAACAGGACCACAAGGGTGGCGTTCTCAGGATTGCTGCCAGTGCTACGTGACAGAGATGGTAAGAATTGGAGGAGATGGCAGTTGAATGCATGGCTGAGGAGTTGGTGCAGGGAACAGGGTATTCGATTTTTAGATCATTGGGATCTCTTCTGGGGAAGGTGGGACCTGTACAGATTGGATGGGTTGCACCTGAACTCGAGGGGGAGCAATATCCTTGCAGGTAGGTTTGCTAGCATGGTTCAGGAGGGTTTAAACTAATTGGCGAGGGGGATGGGACCCAGAGCGATAGAGCAGTGAAAGAAGTGAATGGAGTAAAGCCAGATCTAACATACAGAGAGGCTTTGAGGAAGGAGAAGCAGAATAAATGGTGTAAAGACAGTAAGGTAGAAGGGCTGAAATGTGTGTACCTCAATGCAAGAAGCATCAGGAACAAAGGTGATAAACTGAGAGCTTGGATACATACATGGAATTATGATGTAGTTGCCATTACAGAGACTTGGCTGGCACCAGGGCAGGAATGGATTCTCAATATTCCTGGATTTCAGTGCTTTAAAAGGGATAGAGAGGGTGGAAAAAGGGGAGGAGGGGTGGCATTACTGGTCAGGGATACTATTACAGCTACAGAAAGGGTGGGTAATGTAGCAGGATCCTCCTTTGAGTCAATATGGGTGGAAGTCAGGAACAGGAAGGGAGCAGTTACTCTACTGGGGGTATTCTATAGGCCCCTTGGTAGCAGCAGAGATACGGAGGAGCAGATTGGGAGGCAGATTTTGGAAAGGTGCAAAAATAACAGGGTTGTTATCATGGGTGACTTTAACTTCCCTAATATTGATTGGCACCTGATTAGTTCCAAGGGTTTAGATGGGGCAGAATTTGTTAAGTGTGTCCAGGATGGATTCCTGTCACAGTATGTGGATAGGCCGACCAGGGGAAACGCCATACTAGATCTAGTACTAGGTAATGAACCAGGTCAGGTCACAGACCTCTCAGTGGGTGAGCATCTAGGGGACAGTGACCACCACTCCCTGGCCTTTATAATTATCATGGAAAAGGATAGAATCAAAGAGGACAGGAAAATTTTTAATTGGGGAAAGGCAAATTATGAGGCTATAAGGCTAGAACTTGCGGGTGTGAATTGGGATGATGTTTTTGCAGGGAAATGTACTATGGACATGTGGTTGATGTTTAGAGATCTCTTGCGGGATGTAAGGGATAAATTTGTCCCGGTGAGGAAGATAAAGAATGGTAGGGTGAAGGAACCATGGGTGACAAGTGAGGTGGAAAATCTAGTCAGGAGGAAGAAGGCAGCATACATGAGGTTTAGGAAGCAAGGATCAGATGGGTCTATTGAGGAATATAGGGAAGCAAGAAAGGAGCTTAAGAAGGGGCTGAGAAGATCAAGGAGGGGGCATGAGAAGGTCTTGGCGAGTAGGGTAAAGGAAAACCCCAAGGCATTCTTCAATTATGTGAAGAGAAAAAGGATGACAGGAGTGAAGGTAGGACCGATTAGAGATAAAGGTGGGAAGTTGTGCCTGGAGGCTGTGGAAGTGAGTGAGGTCCACAATGAATACTTCTTTTCGGTATTCACCAATGAGAGGGAACTTGATGATGGTGAGGACAATATGAGTGAGGTTGATGTTCTGGAGCATGCTGATATTAAGGGAGAGGAGGTGTTGGAGTTGTTAAAATACATTAGGACAGATAAGTCCCCGGGGCCTGACGGAATATTCTCCAGGCTGCTCCACGAGGCGAGAGAAGAGATTGCTGAGCCTCTGGCTAGGATCTTTATGTCCTCATTGTCCATGGGAATGGTACCGGAGGATTGAAGGGAGGCGAATGTTGTTCCCTTGTTCAAAAAAGGTAGTAGGGATAGTCCGGGTAATTATAGACCAGTGAGCCTTACGTCTGTGGTGGGAAAGCTGTTGGAAAAGATTCTTAGAGATAGGATCTATAGGCATTTAGAGAATCATGGTTTGATCAGGGACAGTCAGCATGGCTTTGTGAAGGGCAGATCGTGTCTAACAAGCCTGATAGAGTTCTTTGAGGAGGTGACCAGGCATATAGATGAGGGTAGTGTAGTAGATGTGATCTATATGGATTTTAGTAAGGCATTTGACAAGGTTCCACACGGTAGGCTTATTCAGAAAGTTAGAAGGCATGGGATCCAGGGAAGTTTGGCCAGGTGGATTCAGAATTGGCTTGCCTGCAGAAGGCAGAGGGTGGTGGTGGAGGGAGTACATTCAGATTGGAGGATTGTGACTACTGGTGTCCCACAAGGATCTGTTCTGGGACCACTACTTTTCGTGATTTTTTATTAACGACCTGGATGTTGGGGTAGAAGGGTGGGTTGGCAAGTTTGCAGACAACACAAAGGTTGGTGGTTGTAGATAGTGTAGAGGATTGTCAAAGATTGCAGAGAGACATTGATAGGATGCAGAAGTGGGCTGAGAAGTGGCAGCTGGAGTTCAACCCGGAGAAGTGTGAGGTGGTACATTTTGGAAGGACAAACTCCAAGGCAGAGTACAAAGTAAATGTCAGGATACTTGGCGGTGTGGAGGAGCAGAGGGATCTCGGGGTACATGTCCACAGATCCCTGAAAGCTGCCTCTCAGGTGGATAGGGTAGTTAAGAAAGCTTATGGGGTGTTAGCTTTCATAAGTCGAGGGATAGAATTTAAGAGTCGCGATGTAATGATGCAGCTCTATAAAACTCTGCTTAGGCCACACTTGGAGTATTGTGTCCAGTTCTGGTCACCTCACTATAGGAAGGATGTGGAAGCATTGGAAAGGGTACAGAGGAGATTTACTAGGATGCTGCCTGGTTTAGAAAGTATGCATTATGATCAGAGATTAAGGGAGCTAGGGCTTTACTCTTTGGAGAGAAGGAGGATGAGAGGAGACATGATAGAGGTATACAAGATAATAAGAGGAATAGATAGAGTGGATAGCCAGCGCCTCTTCCCCAGGGCACCACTGCTCAATACAAGAGGACATGGCTTTAAGGTAAGGGGTGGGAAGTTCAAGGGGGATATTAGAGTAAGGTTTTGTACTCAGAGAGTGGTTGGTGCGTGGAATGCACTGCCTGAGTCAGTGGTGGAGGCAGATACACTAGTGAAATTTAAGGGACTACTAGACAGGTATATGGAGGAATCTAAGGTGGGGGCTTATATGGGAGGCAGGGTTTGAGGGTTGGCACAACATTGTGGGCCGAAGGGCCTGTACTGTGCTGTACTATTCTATGTCTATGTAGGAAGGTTGCTGCCACTGTTGACATAGAGGTTTGTAGGGCTGTCATCGGGTTGCACACGTATACAGCATATGACACTGTAGGCGCTTTTGCAGGTAAAGGGAAGACAAGTGCCCTAAAACTTCTGACCAGCAACAGGGAAACTCAGGACACATTCTTAGAGTTGGGTCAGGAATGGGACCTCTCCCCAGAACTGATGGACAAACTGGAGGCATTTACATGTCTCCTGTATGCCCGAAAAACATCAACCACCAAGGTCAATGAGCTCAGGTATCACCTTTTCTGTGCCAAAAAAGGTGAAATCGAAAGTCATCAACTTTCACCATTGCAAGGACTGCTTAACAAAACATGCACAGTGAGCCAACTACCAGGCTGGTATATGGAGAAGATGTTCAGAGAAGGACCCACAAGTGCCAAGCCCTGTTGGCAGAGGATGGAAGATGGAGAGAGAAGAGGAAGCTGAACAGTTAGTGGTGCACTGGATGGAAGGCCAGCCAGCACCCGATACCATCCTGGATCCACTGGCCTGTAACTGTCCAAAAAAATGTTCACTCTCAAGATGTATGTGTGTTGTAAATGGCCTTAGGTGTACTGACATGTGTAGACTGGCAGACTGTGAGAACCAGGCATCCACCTCAGAGAGTGTGGAAAGTTCAGATGAAGATGTGGAAGACGTGCAAGACTTGGAAAATTATTATGATTATTAATATTTTATGAAAGTATGGAAATTAGTCTTTGATTAAATATATTTATTTTACAACCAAATGGGGCCTAAGTTATGGCTGTGCAGAACCCCACATTTGAATTATTGCACTGTAATTCTATATGCTATGACAAAAGCTTAAGATTGTTTTGATCTGATACAACAACATGGAAAATATCATGACATTGATAAGATTCCAGAAATCTCTCCAAATGAGGTTTTTTACCTTTTGGGGGTCGGGGTAACATTTTCTGCTGTATTGATGTTAATATGGAATATATACAAAAAGTGATTACTTATTTGAAGTAATAAAGCTACCACTGGTGCAATGCTATCACATATTTTCTAAGTCTAGAGATGTATACCTTGCCAAAAATCATTATTCTCCTCAGATGGTACCGACCAACCCTACTGGCTCACAGACTAATAGCACTAGCCTAATCACGGAACAATTTACAATGACCAATTAACCTACTAACCTGTACATCTTTGGACTGTGGGAGGAAACCAGAGCATCTGGAGGAAACCCATGCGCACACGGGAAGAATGTACAAATGTTCCTACAGAGGATGCCAGAATTGAACACGGAACTCTGACGCCCCAAGCTTTGACAGCATCACGTTCAATTCTGGTTCCATCTGTTCTTCCCGTTAATGTATGGGTTTTCTCCGGGTGCTCCTGCTTCCTCCCACAGACCAAAGGCATATTGTTTAGTAGGTTAATTGGGCTTGTAAATTGTCCTTTGATTGCAGTAAGGTTAAATACGTGTGTTGTTGGGAGGGACAGCTTGTTGGTCTGGAAAGGCCGCTTTTGTGTTATATCTCTAAATAAAATAAAATAAATAAATCAATATACATGTAATTGTTCGGTGAATCTTCCAGAAATTGTAGAATAGCTAATTTTAGAGGTTTTCCAGTTTTTCTGCATTTGAATCAGAATCAGGTTTAATATCTCCGGCATATGTCGTGAAATTTGTTAAGTTAGTGACAGCAGTACAATGCAATACATAATAGGTATAGAAAAAAAAGAATTACAGTAAGTATATTATATGTATATTAAGCAGTTACATTAAAAATAGTGCAAGAACAGAAATAATTTTAAAAAAGTGAGGTAGTGTTCATGGGTTCAATATTCATTCAGAAATCATATAGCAGAGAGGAAGAAGCTGCTCCTGAACCACTGAGTGTGTGTCTTCGGGCTTCTCTACCTCCTGCCTGACAGTAACAATGAGAAGAGTATATGTCCTGAGTGATGGAGGTCCTTAGTAATGGACGCCGCTTTTCTGAGACACTGCTCCTTGAAAATATCTTGGACACTACGGAGGCTAGTAACCCATGATGGAGCTGACTAATTTTACAACTTTCTGTAGCTTCTTTTGATTCTGTGCAAAAGCCACCCGCACCCCCCCCCCCACCTCCACTCCATACCAAGCGGTGATGCAGCCTGTCAGAATGCTCTCTATGGTACATCTGTAGTTTTCAAATGTTTTAGGTGACAAACCAAATCTCCTCAAACTCCTAATGAAACATAGCCACTGTCTTGGCTTCTTTAAGACTGCATACATTGGGACCAGGTTAGATCCTCAGAGATAGTGACACCCAGGAACTTGAAAATAGCTTTCTCTCTCCACTTCTGATCCCTCTGTGAGGACTGGTTCGTGTTCCCTCTTCTTACCCTTCCTGAAGTCCACAATCAGCTCTATGGTCTTACTGACGTTGAGTGCCAGGTTGTTGCTGCGACACCACTCCACTAGCTGGTAAAGCTTGCTCCTGTATGCTTTCTCATCTCCATCTGAGATTCTGCCAACAATGGTTGTATCATCAGCAAATTTAAAGGTGGCATTTGAACTGTACTTAGCCAGAAAGAGATTGGTATGGAGAGGTAGAGCATGGGCTAAGTACACATCACTGAGGTGCATCAGTGTTGATTGTCAGTGGTTTTATTACCAATCTGCACAGATTATGGTCTTGCAAGTGAAATGCCACTTGAATCTGTCTATTTAGTAAATTAATTGTTATCACTGGAATTTTGTTTATCTTTAGTCTGAAATGACCAAAACTTCTTTGTACTTTTCCTTGTTCATTCTTCATTCTTGTTACACTTAATAAAATGGTCGTAACCACCAAGTGTTATGTCTCACTCTGACTCTGAAGGTGATTTGACAAAAACTTTCGGACCAGACAGAGTACCTGGCCACACACTAAAGACCTGTGCTGATTAGCTGGCTGGTGTGTTCACTGAGATATTTAACCTCTCACTTCAGCAGTGTGAGGTACCCACCTGCTTCAAGCAGGCTTCAATTATACTGGTGCCCAAGAACAGCATGGTGACCTGCCTCAATGAGTATTGCCCACTAGCACTTATATCCACAGTGCTGAAGTGTTTTGAGAGGTTGATGAAAACACATCAGCTGATGTTCCTGTACTTGCCTCATTAGCCATCTCAGTACCAACTAAAAGTCATTCTCGGTCTCAAGCAACTGCCTAAAAAACTGCTTCCATACATTTATTTATCTGCAAGTTGCCTTATTAAAATTTCTTCAAAGTAGTAACAGGATCATCATCATCACACACAAAGTCTACATAATTTTATTGTTTTTTCTTATGTTACTGGCTGTTGCTCCTGTGTATACCTATCTAATGCATGGTCGTTACTTGGCAGAATATTCCAGTTGAATAGAGAACACACCTCAAAAGCCCTTGACTTGAATTCACTTGAAATCATGGCTTAATGAGCTAGTGTATGGAAATATAAATATTCATGAAAGAGGAAGAAAGCCATTTATTATTCAAATATCGCTACGATCATTGTACGTTGTAGTATCAATTGTTTGGCGACAATAAAGTATAAAGTATAAGTATAAAGTATTTTTCAGAAATTAACTAATTCTGTTTAACTGTCTTGTAAAGGCCATTACAATTAACCAGCTTTATATGTAATTTTACAGGTTCTGTTAATATTGAATTAAGATATCCCTTCATGCAAAATTATAGATCAGTGGAATTAATTTTTGAACTCAGATTTGAAGTTCAAAACCAGGCCGAAAGAGACGGGCATTTCTTTAGTAACATGGTGTTATGTGCTGATTGTCCCCTACACACATTTGGCCACCATTTTCTGGGGGAGGATTATTACACTGCCGGGTCCTCTTTCTTTCTCTGTTTACACATTGAGACCATGGAGACCAGCAGCTCCACTTGCCGTCAACAGCCACATCTGAAACATGAAGAAATAGTCTTTACTGTGAGTTTGAATAATAGAAATTTGAAAAAACAAACACTCATAAATAGAAGATATTAGAGCGAGTATGGAGTGGGCTAAGCATACACGTTTGAGGTGCGCTGGTGTTGATCGTCAGTGAGGAGGAGATGTTATTTCCAATTTGCACTGAGTGTGATGAGGATGTCATCACAGTCAGTGCAAATCCAGCTGTAGAAGGAGGTACTGAGGCCCATTTTGAGATTAAGGAAGAGGCAGTGCTGAGTCTTCTGAAAAAACCTTAAGGTGGATAAGTCCCCAGGTCCTGATAGCATATAATGACATACTTTTGAAAGAAGCGAGTGAAGAAATTTCTGGGGCTTTGACAAGGACCTTTCTTGCCCTCTCTAGCAACAGGTGAGGTCCTGGAGGGCTGGGGAGTAGCAAATGTTGTGTTTTTCTTCTAGAAGGGAAATAGGCAAATTTTAGGTAATTATAGGCCACTAAGCATCAAATTAGTTGTGGGGAAGCTATTGGAGAAGATACTAACTGACAGGATTTATGCACATTTGGAAAGGCATGGCCTACTTAGCAGCAGTCAGCAAAAGCACAATAAGGTTTGTATCGGTCAGGGCATGCTTTATAAACTTTATTGAGGAATTAACAAAGGAACTTGATGAGGTTAAGGCAGTAGGCATTACATTATTTAGTTAGGCATTTAACAAGGTCCCTTATAGTAGCTTCATTCAGAAGATAAAGATGTATGGAATCTAGTGTAAATTGCATGTTTGTATTTGGAGTTGTGTAGAAAATTACCAGAGGTTGAAGTGGGATATCGATCCGTTACAATTAAGGACACAGACTGGCAGATGGATTTAATCTAGGCAAGTGTGAGGTATTGCATTGTAGGAGGAGAAAGTACACAGTTAATAGTAGACTCCTTAATGTTGTTGAGGCTGGGGGGGCGCGGATCTTGGAGTCCAGATCCATAGTTCACTGGAAGTGGCTACACAAGTGGATAAGGTACCAAGGAAGATGTATACAATGCTTGCCTTTGTTGGTATGGGTGATGAAGTCAAACTGCAGTTATATAAAATTTTAATCAGACTACACTTGGCATATCCTGCACAGTTTTGGTTGTTCTCATTATAGGGAACGTGGAAACTGTGGAAAAGGTCCAAAGGTTTATGAGGATGTTTACTGGATTAGAGGGTATGAGCTATCAGGAAAGTTTGGACAAACTTGGTTTGTTCTCCTTAGAGGTCCAAGACTGAGGGGAGGTCGGATAAGTTTTTTCAAGATTATGGGAGGCATAAATGGGATAAGCAGTCAGAATCTTTTCCCCAGGGTTGAAATGTGAAACAGCAGAGAACATGTTTTTAAGGTCAGAGAGGAGAGGTTTAAAGGTGCAACAAAGATCAGTTTTTTTTTTAAAACACAGAAGGTGCTGGGTGCCTGGGATAGGTCACAAGGGGCAGTAGTAATACTAATAAACAGGCAGGGAATATTCGCAATGAATCAGTACAACATCGTGGGGCAAATGGCCTGCTCAGGTCTGTACTATTTTATGTTGTATTTTCAACTAATTACAATTAATTCCCACAAACTAACAACTGCCAAATTTTCATGTATTTTGGTACTTCAGTGCAGAAGTGCTGAAGTTGCACTGAGTGACCTGCTCAACTTCCGTAGGCTCTGTCCTTTCCATCACCATTAAGGGAGATCATTTGAACAAACTTGATTATCAGCTCTTTATGAGGGAGCCTCTCAGTAAAATACCCTGTACATAAGACAGTCCTAAATCTACATTTTCCCTCTTTTTTTAATGGGGAATCGATCGTTTTCCATTTTTCTTATTGTATGACGACTGCCACTGAGTTCCAGTAAAAATAACATGTTCA